>NC_071468.1:37629603-38879603 GCF_028500815.1 Rissa tridactyla
TAGGAGAGGTACTCCAGATCTCTGATCATTTTTGTGGCACTCCACTGGACCCACTCCAACAGGTCCATGTCCTTCTTGTGCTGAGGACTCCAGAGCTGGACGCAGTACTCCAAGTGGGGTCTCACCAGAGCAAAGTAGAGGGGCAGAATCACCTCCCCGACCTGCTGGCCAAATGCCTTTTGATGCAGCCCAGGATGCGGTTGGCTTTTTTCCCTTAGAATCAAAACAAGCCTCAAATGATACCTTGTGTACTTAAAGTTTACAAGTCAATAGGAGACTTGCAGCTTCCAAATTCATAATAATATCTCATAGCTAATTGTTTGGCACAATTATCTCTCTGAGCAAGGTGCTCTGTTACCAAGCAAGATCTTGGAAGTCAGGGAAAGCAGAAGGATTCACTCGCCAAATAAAAGTTGCTCCATTCTTAAAAACAAACCAACCAACCAACCAAACAAACCAACCAACCAAACAAACAAAACCCATCTGAAATCACTTTCACTGCAAAAGTCCTTAGTTTTCTAGCCAGTTTTTCTGGGAGTGGGACAATGAGTTTGGGGGATTACAGATAAAAAAAGAAAGATCGATTATGAGGAAGAATTAAACCTCTAAGGAAAGATTGGATGGGTAGCTAGCTTCTTTAACAGATTCAAGCTTTGTTTCTCAGACATTTACAAGAAAAATGTTATCAAAGAGATCCCCAAGAGCTAAGGCATTGCCAAAAAAGATTTTACCCAGCTGTCTGGAAAGGCTTAGTTTCAACATTAAAATCTCAGGTCTGTACGTTGCTTATACTACTTTACATTAATATTGGGACTATTAAAAATTATCAGTAAAGCAGTGCTCAGAGTCAGCAGACATGGATAAATCTCTCTTCTTTCCAAAAGCTGGCTTTACACTGTGTGGTGCATAAGCCTTGCAAGAATGCATCGTACGTGCTCCAGTCTCAGAGGGTCTCAGGCAGTGCATTAGTACACAAAGTGTAGTTTAAGCTAGAGAGAGAGAAGATTAAAGTTAAATAAGATGAGTTGTCCCTGTCAGAAATCATCTCCAGTGGCCATTTAGGTTCAGCCTTTTGAACTTATAGCAGATAAATATTCCTCAGGATGTGTGGAGACCTATTAAGTCAACTGCTTCATGTAACTCAATGGAACTACACTACCCTGCCCAACAGCATGTGCTGTCAGCATTGAGATAAACAGTCTGCTGCTGGTACGATGTTGTAAAGACATTATTAAAGTCATAACTGAAGTCTGATTGCCTTAAACAATTGAGTAATTCTTGAGAATTGTTTAACAGAAATGATGAGACATGAAGAAAATTGCAACAAAAAATAGAGAGACCATTTTTGGTAGAAAATTCAATTTTCCATCAAAACACATACACAGTAAAATGAAAAAGAAAGTACCTTGTGGTTCACTGAAAAAATCAGAGGGAGTAGTCTCAGTAAGACAAAAATTCCAAGGTAAACACATTTATCTCAATATTTGGGATATTTCAGAGAAAAATAATCAGTATTGCTAAGAAGTAGGTCATTGTAACTGAAGAACTTTCCAGGATAATACGAAACCCATGAGAAGTATCTTGCTGGGTTAAGCTAATACTCCATCTAGAACAGGATTTGATTTCTGACGGTTGCAAAACCTGGCCCTTTTCTTCTGTCCATTCTTCCTGTTCCCTAGGACCCACCACCACTGAATTAAGAATAATGGAGGCCACATTCCTGATGTTCCATTTGATACATATTCTTTCAAATTTTTAACCTGCTGATACAATCTGCTATCCTCAGTCTCCAGTGGCAAAAAGTTTCCAGTTTACTACTGTGGTAGGTTGAGCCTGGCTGGACACCAGGTGCCCACAAAAGCTGCTCTATTGCTCTCCGCCTCAGCTGGACAGGGTAGTTGAAATATAGCGAAAGGCTTATGGGTCAAGATAAGGATAGGGAGAGATCATTCGCCAGTTACCATCATGGGCAAAACAGACTTGACCTGTTCCAGCGTGGGCTCCTCTCTTCATGAGTCCACAGGTCCTGCCAGGAGCCTGCTCCAGCGCAGATCCCCTTGGGGCCACAGTCTCCTTTGGGTGCATCCACTCGCTCTGGCGTGGGGTCCTCCACAGGCTGCAGGTGGATATCTGCTCCACAGTGGACCTCCATGGGCTGCAGGGGACAGCCTGCCTCACCATGGTCTTCATCACGGGCTCTGCTCTGGCACCTGCAGCACCTCCTCCCCCTCCTTCTTCACTGACCTCACTGTCTGCAGAGTTGTTTCACATATTCTCACTCCTCTCTCTGGCTGCAATTGCGCAGTTGTTCCCCCTGTCCTCCCTCTTCTTAAATATGTTACCATGGAGGCACTACCACCATCGCTGATGGGCTAGCCTTGGCCAGCAGCGGGTCCATCTTGGAGTGGGCTGGCATTGGCTCTATCAGGCATGGGGGAAGCTTCTAGCAGCTTCTCACAGAAGCCACCCCTGTAGCCCCACTGCTATCAAAACCTTGCCATGCAAACCCAATACAACCATCTATTACGTAAAGTACTTTTAAATGTTTTTAAACTGATTTCAGTACCATCCAGTGTCCTCAGGTTTCTGTATTGTGGTGTTTGGTGAATAGTAGATCTGCTTTCAGCTTACCATCACCTGCGTGATTTTCTTGGTCATGCCTTCCCTCAGTCTTCTCCGCTCCAAACTAAATAATCCAGACTTTCTAGCCTTTTCTTCTAAGGCAGCTTGTGCATGCCTTGGATTATTTGCACATTTTGTAGTACCTCTACATCTGTCTTGAGATGTAGAGACCAGAACTGCACAGAGGGTCAAGATGTGACTATACCACAGAGGGTCTATAGTGGCAAACTGACACCTTGTTTCTTTTCCCAGTGCTCTCAATCCTTTTTTTTTTTGTGTACAATAGAGGTATCTGATATAATTTAATGTAATTTTGCCACACAATTAGAGAAAAGATTGTCATCTTGCCTCAAAAGTCACTGCTGAATTATCTTCTCAAATGAGTACCTAAACTTGCTTAATTCAAAACTAAAACATGGCATGTCCAAGGAAACCCCACACATCAGTTTCAGAATAGTTCTCTGGGGTCCAAACTGTTTTTTCTCTGCATGATGCCTGAATAAATAGATTTTGTACGAAATGTGAATATCAAGCAAGTAAGATGAAAAAAGTCTTCACCAACCCTAAAGGCAGGTTGTGGCGTAGCTTTGTAGCCAATCCACAGTTTCTGCTGGGAACAACCAGGCCAGATAAATGGCCAAGGGCTGTTATACATCTTCCTTACCCAATGGCTTTCACACATGAAATCACATGCTGCCAGTTCAAAACATCACTTACAACATATTCATGCTCAAAACAAATAAATTCACATGGGAATAGACAACGATATTAATCTTTTGCCTGTTGGAGCTTGTTGCCTCTGTTTTTTCAATGAGTGAGAAAATGGCCAGAGAACTACCTCATTCTGAATGGCAGAAAAAAAAATATAAAAGGGAACTGAGCCTTAGATATGATCATTACATTTTGGCAAACTTTTTTGGATCTGGGAGTGAAGAACCATCCTTCGTCTCAGTACTGGCCAGATGAAAATGCAATTGCTGAGCTCAAGCATAGACTTGTTTCTTCACATTTCATCAAGGTGAACAGGGATGAAAAGAAGAACAGACAAAAACAGGATTTACCTGAATCATTCCAGCCATGCAGGGGGAAAAGTGTGCTGCTGCTACCCCCTGAAGTGGAGTAACTTTGGGCTTTTCCCTTCTGTATCTTCCAAAGGCATTTGTGCTTCCCCAAGGCACAATGCGCTCAGGGATGGAGGGCAGAATGTGGAACAGAGCCGTGTTGTCCTCACAGCCCCATTGCAAGACATAACCCATCCCTAAAGCATTTATCCGTCTCCAAAAACGTAGGTGAAGAACAAGGACACACTGAAAACTTAATCATATGTAAAGTGACTAACTATTTTCTTTTCTCATCCTTGTTATGTAGCCTAGCAAAAAGAAGGTGTATATCTAATTGATCTTACCAGGGCAGAAATTACCCTGATACAATTAGTTGTTTCTATTTCTGCCAACATTCTCTGCACGTTAATATTTTAATCTCTGTAATTTTCACAAGAGAAGGATGTGCAACATGCTTTCTCATCTCCCACAGACTCAAATCCTCTCCTTCCTTCATGTACTGCCTTCGTGCACTCCCCGACAATAGAGATTTCTCTGAATATGGTAGTGTGAATCACTGTTGATGAACAGAAGGCAGAAGCAGTGACTGTTATTTTATTAGTGTCCTGAGGATGTGGTTTGTCAACTGGGTAAGAGAATGTGGGGGAGAAAGATGTAAAAATCATAGTGCTGAGCATGCCAAAGACAAAAAAATAAGGCAAAATCTGAAAAAAAAAAATCTGAGGAAGTCCAAATATCCTATCAACATAGCAACAACCCACGCTGTCAAATTAGGGACCAAAAGTATATTCATTTCTTCACATTCTCTCCACGCTTGTGGCTACATATGTCGTACTGCTGCATTGTGCTAACCACCCATATGGCTCTGGTCATGGTAAGGTCTCCTTACCAGCATCCTTAGTCCTAGCGGATCACATCTTCTCAAAAGATAATTTGATTTCACTAATGTGGTTCCATTTTATAATTACATGTTTACTTACAGTAACTAGGGTGAATGAGGGTGATTCCAGCAAAATAATGATACTTGCATCTTTTGAATATCAATGAAATAAAAAAGAAGTTTGGAATCTAAATAGAAATGAAGACTATAATTATGTGGTTGACACATCTCTACAGTAGGCAGAGTTTTCTGATAGTATATGGTCTGTGATTAACAGGGGCATAAATATGGAAATCACCTATTTTTTTAAAAAAAAAAATTCATTTTTGGCATCTATGTGTCCTACCGTATATGCTTCCAAGGAGGCTGTCATTCAAGCTTCAATGAATGTCATTCAAAATTACAGGAAACACAAGATATGGATGTAAACTTTGCACTTCTATAAAACAGGGCAGAAACAAGCAACCAAAATCAGTGCTGAAGGCTTCAAAGCATAAATCCAGCTGTGAATCAGCATTTATTCAGTATTTGAGAAGAACAGGCTGCATTTTTACATGAGCAACTATTAGCTTCAAATATATATACAAGGTTAGGCAGTTCAAACACTACTAGTTTTTCAGATTTTTTTTTTTCAAACCAGCAGACTAGCATAAATTGGTACATATTGAATAGATATGGATTACTGAAAACAGAAAACTCCTCTATAAAAAAAAAAACCAAACAAAACAAAACCAAAAAACCAACAGAAAACCTTAATTTTCCAGTTTGAGGAGTTCTGTTCCAAAATCTATGTGAATTCATTTTGGAAATGATAATTTTGCAGTTAAAATGCAAAGGTAAATTGCCTACCTAATGCAGGTAAGCTTACCTATAGAGAGAACATGCCGGAGTAATAATTTTATAAGTGCACTTAATATAAAGCATGGTAAAGGTGGTTTTTTTATGTTGTAGTTTTCTGGGAATTTTATCTGTTTATTTATTTATTTAACTTATTCTATTAATAAGTCACCATGCTGCTTGATGATGGTTTTTCACATAACTTTTCAGATGAACAGAAACATATTCAACGTGATATTTATTCACTAGAACTTTGTTTGTTTTCTGAATCTCATTTTGAAAATGAAAATTTCTCTTACGTACTTGTAACATTAAAAAAAAGAGCTTAATTTTCTTTTCAAACTTGTCAGCAAAATGTCAGTTTGTCTAGATGACAAGCATTATTTTATTTAGAGTGAAAAATAAAGGCAAAACTAAAATGCATTCCATTTATTCACAGCTTTTACACAAAGGCTGTAATAATGTGCTTCTGAAATTATTGTATTAATGCAGAAAGCATAAATGTTATAGGCAGCTTAAGAAGCAGCAGGTATTGTGCCGATTCAGAATTACTTCTTACCTTCAAAATAATGTTCTTTTGGAATCTAATGCAATGTTCATTGGAATCAAAATGAGTGTCTGAAATGCAATTTTATTTCTTCTGTAGTAAGTGCATGTAGAGTATCTACGGAAAAGCATGCAAACTAACACTTGAAAAAAAGCAGTCTTCCCTTTCACAGACATTCCAGTAGTAAATATAAATATGTTTTATGATTTTTTTTAACCTGAATGCATTTTTTTCTCATCAGTTGATAACACTTTCATGTTTGTTCTATACACTCTTTTCTGAAGTTTATCAAGGAGACATTAATTTTCTCATAACATGGATATTTTTTCCTGAACAAATGTATACAAGTGTGTAACTAGTTTGATACTACTATACAAAACATTGTTTTAGGGGAAAAAAAATAACCTGCTATACTTAGTCCCAGAAAAATTGAATATTCTTAAATATCTTTCCCAATTCCTCCCTCTGCCATATAAACTTCTAATAGCTTAACAGTATTTTACTTACTTCATGTTACCTTTGAACAGGGTTTGGTTTTAGTTTTGGGTTTGTTTGGGTTTTGTTTTGTTTCGTTTGCTTTTAAAAAAAGAATAAAAATAAAGAGATGCAGGCCCTGATCCAACAAAGCACTTACTTATACATATAATTAACTGTTGCGATGTCTGTGGCTCCAGGAAAATCAGCGGATGGCTCACCCATGCCTAAATGCTTTGTGGAGCCTGGTCTTACAGTACATTTGGCAGTAAAATATCTGCACTAAGGGAGCTTTATCCAGGGTAAGAATAGGATTTTTTAATACCATTGTGAAGGATGAACCAGGGAACCAGGAGCTTGAGACCATCATGTGCATATCAGACTTCTTCCAGAAAACAGTCACTCACTGTTGAATGGCACTCAAATACCATTTGGTTCAGTTGTGAGCTTAAACGAGACCTAAAAAAATATTACACGGTTACTGGAAGCTAATATGATGTCTACATCTTGATGTCCATTAGAGAGTAGGTCTTGCTGGTGAAAAAGAGTGGTGCTTTTTACACAGTGAGATTCATCAACACAAGCAAGAAACCCTGGCACCTACGCTTACCTGTGATAAAAGCTCAGTGGGGACTCTATGATGAAAACCAACATAGTTCATCAAAAAGCTTTCCTGATTTCCAACCTACAGCAGACATTGTTCTAGCTGCCTAACACTAATTCAGGCTAACCAGCTTCATTGTGAACCTCATCCCAAAACTCTCCTCTACTTTCCTGTAAGGCAGGTATCAGCTTCCCCAAAGGGTACCAGGGAGGAAGAGCTGGGAGCCCCTTGCAGGCAAGAAAACGGCTCCAATGGGGCTCACTACTCCACTGTAGGGCAAAACTGTGTAGGGCATGCTGCCAGTGAGCTCCTCTCCAGGCACTTTATTATCTCAGTTTCCTTCACAAGGTCTCACAGATTACTCCAGCTCTTTTTTGGACAACAAAGGTAACACAACATCACATTGCTGGTAATGTGATATGAGCAGCACAAGTCCTGGGGTTAACAGCTGCATCCAGCTCATGGCCCTGGGATGGCCACTCAGACTCCCTGGAGATGTTTCATACCACAAGCCAAGCCGCGTGGCTGTGGTGATCTCAAAATTCCTGCTGAACTCTACAGGGGTCCTGGATCAAGAAAAATGTCCTCGATTGAAAGACAAAAGGCGGCAAATTAACAAATGCCTGTTGTGCATCCTTAAAGAGAAATTTTGGTGAGATGTGACCTTGTGATGCTGCAGTGAACACCCAAGGGCGCTATTAAAAATGTTGACAGTTACCTCATTTTTCAGGCAAGGCTAAAGGTTTTACCTCAAGGCTACATTTTTAGACATTTGGTCTGCTTTATTAATTCTGTTTGACTTACATACTTGTTATTAGGTATCTTTGTTTAGCCTTTATATGCTGTCTTGAGTACTTTTTTATGGGTAGAGAAGACGTTATCACTATATTTTCATAGACTCGTCATAAGTTTTCACAAGAAATTCCATGCAATTCCAATGGCTACTTGCCTTGTTTTCCATACATGCCTTTTACCTTAAATTATTTTTCAAGTTCTAGAGAAGCAAGAGAATAAGTATCTTCACGTTACAGATACACTCCTTTCACATCCCTCAAAGTTTTAATATGATGCACTTAAATGTGCTTACAGCCAACACTGTAATTAGGAATTTATTTTTTAACTTATTTGTCAGATTTCATAGATTTGAATTTCTTTCCCTTGGGGGAAAAAAACCCAACTCAAACAACAACAAAACCCCAATAATTGTATGAATTTTAAGGTATTTTATAACATAGATAGGAATAAGTATTGTGCATTACTTAACATACAATTAAGTTGGGGGCAGAGAAAAAATACATTCACATATGCTTGTGCCCCCAAGGATAGAAAATTTATATTACTTTAAAACAGATATAGGAAAACAATAGAAAGAATCTGTTGGATTGCAGGATGAACCAGATGTAATTTCTGAGTATGTGGGCCCCCGACTTGATTTGTTTGTTTAACCAGAAAATTCAATAAGCATTACGGAATAAGGAAAGACAAGGATTAACAGCAAAGCATTCATATGCTAAGAGGGGTTAGTATGTGCATATATATATTTTCTGAATCTTGCAAAGCTAGTTTGCACATACGGGGATAAGGATTTGTGATACAGCTTTCATTAGTAAATTAATTAATTAATGTATCATAACAAAAAGGAGTTTAAGGCAGGATTTGAAGAAGGAGGTTGTTGCAGCCTTGTAGATTAATCCAGTGCAATGAAAATATGCACAGAGTAATGGCACGGAAGAGTGTGAAGCCAGTAACAGAAGGCAGGCACCAAATTCAAAGTTTGACATGCTGGCAGAATGGGTAAGAATGAAAGTTCACCCAAGAAGCTGACACCAGCAGCTGAGCAGCAAGAAACGGACATGTACAACGTCTTGAAGGTTAGTAGAAACACCTAGGATTTTACCAGAAACACAGAAGTGGTTAAAGGGAAGGAGATTTGCCAGCAAGACTGATAAGAAAGAATTTGTACAAATGGGAATGTATGTGGACAGGAAAAGAATTTATGACAGAAGTTTTAGGTTCCATTAATTAATGAATTAATTAGTTGCAGTAATCATGTTCTTAGCTTGAAACCCATGAATACAGAGTATTACAGCAGGGAGACAGGTCATGGAGAACTAGACAAAACCGTCTGTATAGGTGACAGGGAAGAAAGTGCTGGGCTAGGGATGGGAAGCGAGGGTAGGGGGTGGAGACAGTTAAAGCCCTGGAGGTGGCACAAGAGGAAAGCCAAAACACATAAATCAATTGATCTTTCTGGTCTATATGATATTTTAAATGGCTGACATGCTTTCAGAGGAAAGAGAGAGAGACTGCAGTGTATCTGGAGAGGTGAACATGGGTAAGTCCTCAAAGGTAATTGTATGAAGACTATAGTGAAGTTGCAGGAAAGACTGGCCTGTTAAAAAGCAAATGCAAATTGTCAGGAAGAGAAAAGGTGGAAGATCTCACGGAGAGCTGAAGAAGCAGAACTAACGTATGCTCAGTGATGACTGAATGATCCTGTTTAGATCAAGACAAGGGAAATACAAGATGTCAAGGAGATGTAAAAGTGTTCCTACCGCAAATGAAAAGTACGTGCTGAGATGACTTGCACAATACTGTAAATACTCAGAGCCAAATTATGGGGCAAAAATATACTGAATAATCTCCGCTTTATTTTTTTAATTGAAATTTATGTGTCCTCACAAAGAACATATTCAGAAATGCAACACTTTCCGCAATCAAGAAAATAAAAGAGGAAAGGACCTCATCATTCTATACCAGGAGTAGGTCTTTCTGCAAAATTTTTGTGCTAATTACGTTTTACCCAGGAAGATTAGAGGCCTTGGCTGAATGGGAAACAAAGCTTGTCTGACTTACATACTTTCACTTCCCATTTCTCCTCTGCTGTGACCTGCCAAAAATATTAATAACACTTGTATGTTCATGGAAAAATAATTCAACCACTACATTGTTGGAGCATTGATATTTATAAACTAAGTGGATGGAACACTACTATTAAAAATATTACTGTACTGAACATGATGGACTATTGGGTTTAGAAGCAGCTTGTAACAAACAATACATTTAAGACGAAGAGGCTAAAACACACTTAGAACAGTGGTTTCAGGGGCTTCTTGGACTAAGACCTAGTGAGGTACAATTTAGTGCAAAGAAAAACTGCAAAGCTTTGAAAGATTAGGGAGTGCTCACCTGTGTTAGGAAATTCCACACTGGTTTTAAGCCAACCCGTATTTCTCATTCACCTTTTCAGCTTCAGTCTTAAATCATTCAGAGTGACTTTATAGCATTTAGTTGCACTCTCCAGGGATGGGGTACAATACAGAATGCAAAGTTTTCCCTTTGCCAGCTGTTTTCCAGGCACTCCTGGCCCCTAGGGAAGAGATGTGGACCAAGGGATCCCTACCTCTAGGACCCGTGCCGGAGGCTAGGAGTCCCAAATCCCTCAGCTTGGCAACTGCACTGTACCAGGGTGCAGGACAGAGGCCTGCCCTCACCCCTGGCACCTATACTGGCTTTGGCAGCATTTTCTTTCCCTTTACTGCAGGAACAGGCAACATACCAGGGTAACAGACTCATTCAGACATCTTTGCATCCACAACAGCTGATTCAGATCCCATGACAAAAGTTTGAGTTAAAAAAGAAAGCTTACTTTTTTTTTTTTTTTTAAATTTTATTTTAAAAAAAGCATACACTCCTCTTTGTTGCCCGTTTCCTGTTTCTGGGGTGGCTCCACAACTGTACCCCATCAGCATAAATAAGTTTCCCTTTGGGAGCAATCTAGGGAAGCTCCTGAATGGTTCTTGCTCTAAGAAACCAGAAAGACTCCCACCTTTGAATACCGTTCACAGAAAAGTTAGATGTAGAGACTGAGGCTTAGCATCAGTGTGGTGTCTCAGAGTTGTTTTTAGATAGAAGCACTGACACCAGGAAACCCCTGATTAAAAAAAGAATCGGGTTTAATATGTTTTTTTAAAGCAAGCCTTTGGCCTTTATACTCACAGACCAAAGGCTGAAAATAACGCCAGGACAGATGCTAAGGATGCAGTTAAAACAGGACACTCTGAATGAAGTTTTAGGACAAGAGCTCTCCTGCAGCAGCTGTAAAGAATTAGAAAGCATTTCTTGAGCACTCTCAAAGATCGTTATTAGAATACAGAAAACTATTATTGGCCCTAAAGCTTCTCTTCCTTCATTTAATGTACCGCCATGTTTTCCCCAGGGCTCCTACTGCTGGTTTCCTTCTACAGCTTTTAAAGAAATAGCACACGTCTCCACAGATGCCCTCTTTAAACTAGCTCTGTCACTGCTTATGTGTTACAGCTTCAGAGGCTCGCCACCACGGCCCTGGGTTTGGGAAGATATCTGATTTTAAATTGTTCCAGTTCAGTTGTTGCAAACTTCTCTTTATATATTCATGTGTCCCCTTTTAAGCTTTGATTAAAACTTTCTCATCTTGCATCAGAGGATTACTAAATATTGCAAATTGACTAAGCAGGATGTAAACCAGCTTAACCAGGACTGTCTTTCAGTGGCCCTAAGTAGACCAATTCAAAATCAATTTAGATAGATAGCTACAATGTTTCAAAGAAGAGGAGCACAAGTAAGGATCCATAGAATTCTTTTAATTTGAGGTTAAATTGCAAGGGGACTGCTAGATGCCTTACTTGTCCAAGTACGGACACAAAGAATATTCTCATATTAGCCTCCTTTAAATAACAGATATGTATAATTCCTTAACTAACCCTTTGAAAATTTTCTTGCATGTACCAGACGCAAGAAAGTCTTCACTTGCCTGTATTTATCACACTGTGACATATAGTATATATTGAAAGGATGCTGTAGTGATTATGGATTAAAAAAAGAAGAAAAAGGGTTCTTGAAATTAGAGCTGACAAAAGATATTGGGAGAGGTGTTAAGGACATACATTGCTGAAGGAAAAGAGCAAGCCCCTGAGTTGAATAGAGCCTTTTATGGAGAGGGTATAACAACAGTGACTGGTAAAAAGAAATGGAGAAGTATTACAATGGATCTCTGGGATAAGGTAATACATATTTTTGCATCATATATTGGTATCTTAATGTGTCAATATATTACTAATTACATTACATGTCTCAACTGAAAAAAAAAAAAGAGACAGGGTAAAAGACTTCCTTGTACAAAAGTAAATTTATAATCTCTCTGACATTTAAGCTTCCAGTACTACATAGCAGACACTCATGGTGGACTCCGCCTTTAATATTATGAAGCAGTGTGCATAAGGAAAGAACTGATGAAGTTCTGAGTGGATCAGCTTGTTTCAGAGAAAAAAAATTGGTTTTTTTTTCCTGTTTACATGATGTCACTTTGAATATGAAATTAATACAGCTTATAGCACCTATTTACATGTTTTCGTATAACTGTGAAATTAATGATTACAGCAGGGAAAGTTTAGTTCTTGAGATAAACAGTATAAATCTTTTACTCTAAGTAACAGGACTTGGACATTTGTTGGTTGGTTTTGTTTTTTTTTTTTTTAAATAATGAAAAAAATACCTCGTGGATATAATTCATTCACATGGCCTACAATCTAAAGAGAAGTTGTGATAAGAGCATTCCAGTACCTATCTGTTTAAAATTGAGTCCCAAACACTGGAAGAGTGATATTTCACCATCTGGTACTGAGTGGCTCGTATCAATGTCTTGTTCAACATCTTTAGCCTGTTACACTGCAAAAATTTATAGCGCGAGAGTCAAACACCATCATCAGCAACCAGAATTCCTTTCAAAACACTGGGAAAATTTCACACAGCAGTTCTTCAGTAACTCATGCTGTTCATGGAAAGGACTTTGTTTAAATGCAGTGTTGGTGTTGTTTACGAGATGATCCAAACTTTGTGTCTGGTCATTATGGCCAGCAGATGATTTCCAGTGATTTCACTGGGTTTTCAGCTGTCGGCTGCCAGGAGGCCCCCCACAGTCATATTGCATCAGCATATTGTGTGTAGCTTTCACAGAAGTTTCTTCACCCAGTCTACATCCTTCAACTGCCTCACGCAAAATACCTAACAGTGCCAGCTACAAACTCCTGAAATCAACAGGTGACTAAATCAGGAGGTCAAAGAGACTGCCTTTTTTCCACAAAGTGCAAGTTTGACCTCACAGCATTTTGCTTCGCTGCCAGCTCTACGGGTGCAGATGGTTTGGATGGACGCCCAGCAATAGGCTAAAAGCTGGAACATGCTCACAGCGACTGAGCAGGAAAACACAATGGCCACTGGCACATCTTTGCTTTGTTTTACCAGGTATCGTCTGGTACAGCATCCTGTCAGTCCAACAACGCAGCTTGCAAGGGACCTTTTACATCACACCTTACGTGACAATTTTTCTGAATTTGCAGCACACACTTCAATGCAATGTATGAATCTGTAATCACTGTGAGGTAGAAAACATCTTCTGACAAATACCAATGCTATTTTTTGTTGGCACTAGACAGGATACATTTCACTTATCTCTGTAGGTGAGTAATAATAAACGGTGACATAATATTTTTATGATTTTCATTACCTGCTGAATTTTATGCTTTCCTAATATATTGCTATACCTGAAATTTGAGAATTGGAGGTATTTGAGATCTATGAAAAATAGCAGCTTCGGTGTATCACAAGCCCGACTTTTTCATTTGAAATGTGAGCTAAGTGAGCACTGTTCTGACCTCTTTCTTGTACCTGGGGTGATCCCCGCTGATTTCTGCAGAATTTCATGTTATTGTCACTGTAGCACCCAGCACCTCAGTGAACATCAAAGACCAGCTATTACAGCCAAGGCAAAGCAAGCTTGTGATATTGCCACGCACATACTTCTAGATTGAGAACCAGAAATGTCAGGGAATCACCTGGGACTTCCTTGTTGTACAATATTTCACTCACATTAAAATTACCAGAGAGGAGGGATCCACAAGAAATAAAATGTTTTCTTCAAGGCCTATGAAATGCTTTCCTCTGGCTTCTTTTTTTTTGTGTTTTGTTTTCCTAAAGGACTGAAGGCAATCACGTTAAAATTTAAATTGGGATTGCTTAACTTTGTACGTGCCTTTACATTACTGTATCCTTCAGTCTTGGCTGCTCAAAGGCAGTTAGGAGCATAAATCACATTGATTTCAAAGAAAGATGGACAGCGAAATAACTTAGCAGATCTGGACCTCAGTACCTTTTCAGCAATGCTGTTTGAAGTGGATGGAAAGGGGTGGAAAAGGCCACAACAAAAACCAGAATTTCAGATGGATTAAATGAGCAGTGCTAAACTGTTGTCAATTCCCTTACACCAGAAGAAAATCTGATCCTTGGAACATGAGCTGAGTCTTTAACACTAAGCAGAACTTACTGCTTTCACTACAGAGAGTAATAGCAAAAAAGCCACAGAGAATGAGTTTAGAAGAAAAAAAAATAATCTTGTTTTCAAGTAGCACGTACTTCATTGTAAGAAAACAAGTCTTATATTATTGGTTGCTCTCATTAACAGTTTCCAAAACAAATCAACAGAATTAGACCACTAACAAGCAGTCATTTTTAAGAGGCATGACTCTTTATATGTTGTATTCCGTATCAGATGCTTAAACTTTTAAAAATACTTTTCAAAGAAACATTCAAAAATATGTATTTTGTTATCTATGGAAAGTTTCAAACATTACAGCCAGTGAAACAGTAAACTATTGTTTATCACTCAACTTAGTCTACATGTTAAGAAAAAAGTGGAAATTATATTGAATTAGGAAGCAGTCAGTATGCGTGTGAGAGTGGCAAAAAAATAATTAAAAAAAATAATCACACAATCCTATTCCATTGTTTACGCTTTTCCCCACAAAGTAACAGTTTCAATTATACCACACAATTGAAAGTATGTTTTCTGTTTTTTTCCACATGTAATGAATTTAAATAACCATTTTGTTAGCCTCCAGTTAGCACCTAAAAACCTATTTCAGTGAGGACCCCGAGATTAAATTGTAAATGAGTGGTTGAACAGTCCACAGCACTTCTCTGGGAAAAGGGTGATCTTCAGTAATTACTTTTTTATCCCCTATGAGACAGTATGCGTAGAGCTCCCAGTCGAGAGGGAACGCAGCATTCTGCAGACTTCACCAATGTTAAAATGAGCTAATTTATAACAGATAATTCAGCAGACCTGTTGTAGAAGCGAGATTTGCATGGCAAATTGTTTTGCGAATTCTTTTTTTACTAGGGTGGGTATTTTCTTTTTGTCATGACACTTGCATAAACAATGATGTGTTAATATCACAGAAATCTTTCACCCACCATCCCATACGCTAGGGGGATTGCCCTAGCGTTATGGGGAAGCTGTATATTTTCTCACAGAGAGGATGGGGGCTTGATTTAAAAGCTGCTATATCTAACAAGATCATTAGCTTCAGTGGATTCCAGGTAAGGAAAAACATGTATTAGAAAATCACGTTACAAAATGACTCCTGCAGACAGAGGCACTAGGAGAAAGCAGTCCTACAGGTTCTCCATGTTCTGCAGCAGGACCTACAGCTGCTTCTGTCCAAGGAGTACAGGCAGTGCAAGGAGAGCTCCTGCTCCTTTTTTCTAAAGGCAGTGGTCAATACCTAACAGAAATAAAATATTCTGCTTCGAGTTCATTTTTGTAACTAATACAGTGAGGAAACCTTGTAAGAGAACCGCACTCTGTGCAAGTTATATTTACAGCCAGATACATCTGCAAGTAAAGGTCTCTGGCCAAGAATCTCCAGGCAAATCCCCTCCGAGTCCCACTCCTTCAGGCCTCTGGCAGCATGCTGATGTCTGATTTCTATCCTCTTTGACACCACTTCTGAATTTGGCATTGTGAGTTGAAGGTGACATAATCTATGCACCAGGGGATAAGTGAAAAGAATTTAACAGTAGAAGAAGCTTGGAGATAATATAAATGGGAGCCAGTAATCTGGCCCAAAGGAAACAGCAATCGTTTCACGGGTATTTGCATCAGTACATTATCTTCAGCATCCTGGAGTTTAAATTCTCCCCCACAGGTTGCAAATTGCATTAGGAACTCCCTCGCAACAATATACTGTGGCTTCTCCCAGGTGGCTGCCACTGCTAACAAAAGCAGTGCCATGCCTTTTGTGTACTTTTGAAGATTTAAAAATAAAATAAAATAAAATAAAATAAATCTCAAAATTAGAAACCATCAAATACTTACTGCGATTACATGTGATTGGGAAGTTGGTGGGACACAGTGCGTTGTGAATGAAGGCAGTAACTCCAGACCATACCTCTGCAGTGACTAGCTCCCATCTCAGCCATGCTCCCCCACAGCCAGTCTAAGAGACTGTCATCAGTTTTGCCTCTAAATCCTTTGAGGCTCTCAACTTTGACTATTTCCCTTGACAGCCTATTTCCTAGGACTGCATCACTTTACATGGCAATAGAGACTTCTGAATATCAAGCCTACATCCCTTTCCTCAATTTTCACTGCCTTATCCTGCACTGAAGAAAGGTTAATTCCCTAATTCTCTATGAGTTGTCACACACACAGTATTTGTATGCCATTGCTAAGCTTCCTTCCAGGTGCCTTTGCTTCCAAAGTGTCACTGCCAGAAGATACGGAAAAGATCTTTAAGTTCATCTTACTTATCCCTTTGGCCATACAAAAGTACTCCCTGTAGTATATATGCCAGTGCTCCGTTCAGTTCAATTTAAATTGTTTCACACAAAAGGATTTCTGTTCCTTCCCTTGGGAAGCTATTTCACAGCCTAACAGAGCAGTATCTCCCTTGGACCTCCCAAGGAAAAGTTTCTGTTTTAAATGAGTGAACCAGTCCCTCATTATGGCCAGGCAGGGTTTGCGTTTTCCAGTTCGGTTTGTTCCCTGGTCAGTTCTTTCAGGGAAAGAGCAGAAGGAACTCTATGGGAACACAAGAAAAAGATGCCCTGCAGAGTTGCCCCTGCCCAGATGCCCTCCTATCCGAGGGTGCCTGGAAAGGGCAAAACAACACAAACAATGAGAAGATGTCCAAAAGGCAGCTCTCCCTAACCATCCTCTTCTACAAAGCAGTGTTTCAGGAACAAAGCAAACTAAAACCCAAAAACGAAACAGGAAATGTGAATTATGAATGCAACTCTAAGCTGTATCTCCTTGAGCAGTGAAGCAGCCTCCTACCTTTCCTGTACCAGGACAGCCCAGGAACATCTCCAATTTACTCTTTAGCTGTAACCACCACTAACGGGTTACAAAGACACCTTAGCTACTCCTCCAGCTGGCCAAGTAACTGGACATTCGTGTCTGAACTGGATGTCCCCACAACAGGATGTTTTGTCACTCGGGAGCTTTTCCTCCAGACCACTCTGGTTTCACTCTCCTCCTGTCCACAGTATCTCCTCCCAGGTCACAGGCACTACCCCTCTCTGCAGCACTCCCATTTTTCCCAGCCCTCATTTCCACGTTGCAACAACTGCTCTTGCCAGCCCAGCCTGCCCTAAAGTCCCTCTCCCACAGCTTTTGCAGCAGCAGCTCCACCACTGCTAGCAGGACTCGCCATGTTGCTTCGGTGTAGCTGTGGTTTTGGAGCGGCTAAACAGGGCTCACAGAGGGATTATGCCAGCAACCAAATGGCCTGCATTTGGGTATATCCGTGCAGGAAGAGAATTGCTATAGCTAAGGACATTATGATTATGAAGTATCAGTTCTAAAGCTATATACAGACACATATACATTTATATGTAAAATAATGCTAAACAACCATTTAAGTAGGAAAGTTAATTTGACAGTCCCATATCCCAACTAGCTAGATCCGTACGTGTTTTGAAAAAGCCTGAGTTCTTCACCTTCATTAGATTAACCATCCCCTTACTGAATGATGAAATTCAGTGCTGTGTTACGAGAAATACGAGTTAAATCTCGGCTCCCAAATTAGGCGTACATCAAGGTGATAGGTGTAGTCATAGGTAACCCACACAAGAATTACAGTTTTCTGATATAAGTAACTCTAAGTTTATGTCAGTAAATGCGAGAACCGTACTGAAAAAAATACTATAGCTCATCTCTAACTTATACGGCTGACTATCCCTTGTATTCAGCTGTTCTTCTAGATCTACAATATATATATCAGCTTTGAATAGGCAAGTGAAACTTCAGTTTTTGTCATATATATACATATAAAGTTATTCATGTTTCTCTGGAAGTCTGGTCTAAGAACAAGGATATTTTTTTCTCTTTGTCTTGCAGATTCAGGCACAACAATCTTCTCGGTTTTCCTAATTAATCTTGCCCCATCACCTGACTCCACAGGTGATGAGACTCTCCACTTGTCACCTAGGAAATACAGCTTTTGTAATGGAGAAAAGTTTCCATCTGTGAGAGTCTTAAAACTTACATTGAAAGGTTTAAAAGAAGTTCTGTGGACCTTGCCTGTGTAATTGAAGAATATTGGAACTCTGAAGTTTTGAAGTATAAACTACTACAAGCTTTTTTTTTTTTATTTTAATCCAGCCTCATTTTCAAACCAATGTAGAAACAGATGCTTGAAAAATAACTTTTTTGCCACATGCCATGCAGTCATTTACCTGCAGCATCAGAGTTTTCAGTTAGCAAACTGTCCAGCTTCCTGGAAAAAAGATTGCTTTCTTGATATCTCCTAATTGAACAGTATGTAATGAAAATGGCTGCATTACTAGACATTTGTTATTTTTCCTATAGCAACCAGAGGGAATGTTCTCCTCAGGGAAATACTGTAAGGATTATTTGCTACAATTATGGTGAAAAGAGAGAGTACGTGGAGATTCATACCCAGCAAGATAAGTTGATGATGAAGCTCAAATAAACCTTTGTGACATTTTGCCAGTATTGATAGGATGTTTTCATTTATCTTCCACCTACGTTGTTCATTAGGAATTGATTTCTAGCAAACGCAACTTGAGAAAGCAGTCTGAATTACCCACAGTTGGAGTGAGCAGTATTGCTGGGGTTTATTATAAGCAGTCCATAAGGTCAGCGTGTTTATTCCATCAGCTGCTTGCTTTGATCAGGGACAGTAACACAATCTGACTGAATCTCCGAAGACCTGACAGTGACAGGGCTGCTGGTGGGTGGTGGAAGCTGTTTATTACACTGTCCGTAGCTGCAATCCTCAAATAGGTTCTTCTTCCTCCCAGTTGTAGCTGTCCCTTCTCCCACCCCTCATGTTGTTTCTCATATTCAGTCCAAATTGCTGTGCCCCCTGGCCTTTGATTCTACCACCCTGGGACAAGGGGCCGAGGGTGCTGTAATATCACTGGTGACAGCCTGGCTTTGCCTTTCTGCTTTAGCACTGCTTGGCAGTTTGGTTTTGCGAGCTGAACTCTTGCATGCTCAAGCAGAATCAAACCAAGGAGGAAATGGGAGCATTTATTCTTAGTTAAATTTGGAGGTTTTGGATTCTGAAAACGTTTTTTGTTTTTTTTTTTTTTTTTTTTTTGAGGGTAACTAGGATAATTTGTGGATAACTGTGGAAACCTTATTGGAGCCAGAGGAAAAAATCCAAGGTAGTCAAGAGCAGCTCAATGACTGATCTAAATGAGTCTACAGTTGCTATGTAGAGGACTTGACATTTGCTTGGAGGTCTACAAAGACACCATGCTGTTGCCTATGCTAATAGATACAACAGGGTATGGGCTGTTCAAACTCTGAAGAAAAGGGCATGGCAGAACTGTGCTCCTCTCCCTGAGCTCTTTACTGTCTCCTCCTACAGACCCCAGGACAAGGTGGCCTTGTATATTCAGCTGGCTGGGAACAATCCCTGGGGCAAACTTATGCCTCAGACAATGCCTTGGCATCACCAAAACTATGCCAAGGCTCATGCCAATAACTAAGCAAAGTGGATGGTCACATATCAAGACTTGAGCCCATGCCCCTTCCATATTTAATTAGTGTGTGTGTTTAGTAATTCAGGCATAGAGTCCTTGACACAGAGGCACTGGGGTAAGAATAGGTAGTTTCTTGGAATACTAAAGGTGGAAGAGTGCTTGAAAAGTTGTTTGGTCCATTTCTGTGCCCCAGGACAGACTGGATACCTACGTGTTGGGGTCTGGGCTAGGCTGGCCACTAAACAAATGGCAGAAGCTCTCTTTAACCTCACTCCCTTCAGAGAAGGGAGATCATCTCCCTTCAGAGGAGAGGAGATACAATGAGAGAAAGAGAACTTATGGGCTGAAAAAGAAAATAAACTACTTATATGAAATATTAATAATAAAATAATTAAAACCATAAGGAGTTCCCAGGATGATGACCACATCACCAGCACGAACTGGAAAAGTCCCAGACACTAACTCAGCAATGGCCAGGAACCGGATTATGGATCTGGATTCAGAAAGGCAGATGGGCAGAGTCCTCCTCAGATGACGGCCATTGAAGAAAGAGGGTTGACCCCTTTGATCCCTCAGCTTTGTACTGAGCATGATGTAGATGGGATGGAATACCTTTTTGGTCAGTTCTGGGTCTCCTGTCCTGTCTGCTCCTCCCTGCAGGTGCGACCACTCTACGGTCTTCTGCTTCTGACCCTCCAATGTGGCACACAACAAATTAGCTGACCTTGGCTGTTATAGGAATACGTATAAGCAGGAGCCTGTCTGCTACAAGCAGACGCTGTCTGAAAAATATGCCATTAATTTCAGAGAGTTCAGTTAGTTAGAAGAGACTTAAATGAAAAGTAAAATTACTGAAAAGGAAACAGGTTCTGTTTTACCTCAAACCAGGACACTATGTTATTCTCCACCTCTACTTGGCAAATTTGCTCTCAGGAACAAGATCTTTAGTGGTGTCATTACCCCTGAAAGGTTTAGAAGGTATAACCGTTCTTGTTGTTTTCCTTCTTTAATTGGTGCAAGTCCTCAAATTGCAGTACCCAAAATTGTCTGCAGTGCTCCAGCCGAAGTCTTACCGTGCTGAGCAGAGAAAAATTATTTCAGTGGTTTTTTTATACTGCATTCCTGTTTATGCATTCAAGCAGATTTCTTGCCTTTCTCACAAATGCAACAATATTGAGTCCTCTTGAGTTTCTTATTCAGCCCCCTAGATCTCTTTCTGCAGAGCTGATACCCCACCAGTTAATCCTTTACCTGTTTTTGCCCAGCAGATTATAGGTTTCTAGGTGAGGTGTCTCTCTCTTGTCCATATTGAGAAGTATATGACTTTTTTTCAAAGCAAGTTATCAAGATTTATTTGAATTCTAATTCTGTTCAGTGTAGAGAAGTTCTGAAAAATGCACCCAGAAAGCAGTTATCAATGGATTGTTGTTTAAATCAAAGGAGACATTGAGTACAAAACTTCAAGAAAGGTTGTGTGTGTTAAATGTTTACAGTAGTTAACACAGATAATAAAAAGAAAGATGATGGAAACAACACTTTTGAACTGATCTTACCCATATAATCATGAAGAACACGTGTCCTTATTTGCTTATAACAACATCATGTGCGGTTCTCCTGCCCATGAGCACTCAATGCTCTGCTTTCAGTTGAAATTAGACCCGTTCAACGTGGTTTGTGCACAAATCTGTTTGGCTTTTACCCATCTCCTTATTTGCTTTTCAGTGCTTCTAAATGGTCAGTTTGATTATTTATTCCAGAACTTTTCTGGGGAATTAAAGTTAAGCTTACTTGTATGCATAATTCCCTGGCTTCTCCTTTGCTGCTTATACTGTTTTGCGTGTTGGCAAAACGATACCAGATAAACAATCATGTTTTCTACTCCAGAATAAGACTGATCTTTGAAAAAGCTCATCAAGCACAAGAATAAACTTAAAATTAATGAAAATCTAATGGGTGAACCATCTACCCCTGTTCATTTGGGATTAGTTTTAAACATGGGCAATAATTGAACTAACTGGAAGGGTGTTTTTTGTCTCTCTCTTAAAAATGTTCCCAAATATGACACAGGAATCCAAACACTGTGCCTGCTGCATGTGACTGACATAGAAGATTTACAAGAGGATGCTGCTATAAAGCAAAATCCAGTTCCCTTTGCAAAAGCAATAATTCAAAATAACCTAAGAAATTAAATTATTTTCTGGATTCTGAATTAAAATGATGAAATAACATGAAATATACTGTCAAAAGATGCAAAAGCAGTAATTAAAAATTGTGGCAGATCTTCCAGCCGTACAGGAGAACAGATTGAAGGCACAGGTATTTTAGAAGAATTGATCATACTACAATGAACTTCATAAAAACAAAAGCAAGTAGAACCTGTAGGAAGAGACTGTTACTTTAAGAGGAAAGCTTAAATGCTCTGCTTAGAAGATATCACTGGTCTTAATGAAAAGCACAAGTTGGAGATTCTATGGAGAAAATAGCAATAAACCTGATAGAATAATACCCCATTGGCTTAGCAAGTGCGCCCGAAGGAACACTGACCAAGCTAACTGAAATTACAGCAGCCATTAAACATTTTTTTCCAGTGTTATGTATTACTCCCAGATAAACAGAGCTCATATCGATGACATCAACTGCAAATTAGAGTTCCCTGTTTTCGTATCATGATTGTAAATCTTTTTTTTTTTTTTTTTTTTTTCTCCCCGATTCTACCGCCGCTTCCTATTTATTCGGGATTCCAGGAAAGGCAAGTCTTCAGGGCTAGATGGGTATCAGATCCATTTCAATAAAGCAGCAAAGCAGTTAAAAGGCAATTGCTCTGTTTCTGATTTTTTTTAAAACCTACATAATGACATTTCTTATATATTATATAAAAATATCTGGCCTGCTGGAGAAAGTTATCTTTAATGTATCATGTAGTGACAGTCAAACCTCATAAGGGTAACATGTCCAGTTCTTATCAATTCCCCTGTGGCTGGAGTTGAATTTCCTGCACCTAAATTCATTATAGAAGCATTTTTAATTAAAAACAATATAACAAAAACTATTGCCTGATACAAAAACAAGCTGGAAGGGGAAAAGAACAATTCCATATTAAAAAATCGGTCAACATTTAAAATCAATCAGTTTGAAAGACAAGAGTACCTGTTCACAGTAAGGGAATGAGACAGGCACAATTTGACCAGATGGTCATATTTCAGCAGCAGAAATAATTGGATTCTTTATCTGAGTTTTAGTACACTCACAGGATGTGCAGATTTGGGTGATGTGAATAAACATAGGAAAAATAGCAGAGGTTTATTTGTACAAGCAGTGATTTAAGTGTCATAGACCTTTTCATTCTCCCATGCTAGACCCCTAAACCTATTACAGGTTGAAAAGAGAATATAACCTGTGTAGACCATCAGGCCACAATGAAGAACAGCTTGGGCTGACAGGTGAGAGAGGGCAGGGAGAGCCTTTTCAGATGCATATATAGAGATTGTCATGGCCCCAAAAGGATGGGAAACGGCAAGCATCAGCAGCTGGTAGAAACTGTGAGAACCCATAGGAATTTTTCCTTTTTTTTTTTTTTTTTTTTTTCAGGAAACTTGGTTAATTAATCCTGATAATTGTTTATTTTCACAAATAAGTTCAATATTTTTTTTTGTTTGCCAAGCCAAAAGCACATTTTTCAAGATTCTTTACCCCTCATGAGAGATTGTGAGCCTCATGTTATTTGACTACTGAAAATATTGATCAATTGTCAGTTTTTTAGCACAGTAAGACAGATACAGCATGAAATATTTCTTCTAAAGAAATAAATAGAAAGAAACAGAGAAAACATCAGAAATACCAAAAGTAAAAATTTTGATAAATCTTGCACTAGGAACTTAGATTCCTTCTGAGAAGCAATGAGGACTATGCACTTCACTTTGCAAATCACCCGGTGCTTCTGAGACTTTCTCTTAAGCATTATCTGTCTGTCTTTTTCTTACCTTTCCTATTAGCACAAGGAGGCATAAGGATGAGAGGAAATGGCTAGAAAAATCTGAAGATTGTTTTTTAGGGGTCCAAGGGGGTCCTTACAAAAGGAAAAGACGATGCATGGGAGCGATCACCTTCCATCCACTGCTCACTGCTCCTGTTAGTAATTTCTTACTAGCACGAGCAAAGCTGTCTGCTGGGGAGGGAAATTATTAGGTATTGGGCACTTAGTACTCCCCTCCTTACCTCCCCCCTCTTCTATTATGTGGACCTCAGAAATATTCTCTGTGGTCCACATAAGATATGTGCGTCTTAAGAGATATTTTTTTTTTTTGCATTATCTCTCCCTAAAAGCATAAACACATTTAGCATGCTCCCTTCGACATTCCCTTGGAGCTTTTCAATGATCAGTTTCACATTTGGTAGTTTGCCATTGCAAATGAGAATGGCACGTGCTCATTAATGCCTTAAAATAGCTCTCCATTATTTCAGGCCCAACACTGATACCAAAATTGTAGTTACACATTAAAACAATCCATTAATTATTGTTTATTCACTGGCAACTCTATAGTGGAGTATAATTACTTCACATACCACCATTCCCGTGGAATACATAACAGAGCTCTAATTTCCCATTAGCATTTTTTCCCCAATTCAAGTAGCACTGCAAATGTAAGAATACAGATGGGATTACACTCTGGACATTGCAAATACTATATACTTTCCCTGTGTGAGCACAGCCCTGACTGCTGTGAAGAAGTGGCATCGTCTGTTGCTCGCTCCTGCACCTAACCTGCTCTCTGCAGTTAAGCTTGAGACGGAATCAGACAAGTGCTTTGACAGACCCTGTGTGCTGACCAAGAGCTGAGCCTGGCAGGAGCCTTCCCTTTTCACCTCCCAAGTTTGTGTCGTTTTACCAGACAGGCAACAGAAGTTTGAAATGAAGAGGAAAGGAGAGCAGGCACGATGAGTTCTTCAAACTTCTTTTTCCTTCTGACCAAAATCACTCCAGCCTTTTCAAGGCTGAGATTCAGTCTTTAATAATTTCTTTTAAGAGAGCAGGGGAAATGACCTAGCACATATTTCACGAGGATATGTTCTCTAACAATGTATGTGGAATTGTAATGCATTTCCACTAAGTGCCTCAAAGTATGAGGACAGAAGAGACCTCTGCGGAAACTCCAAGGCTAACGTTTTTGAGAGCTGTGGAAGCTAATTACTGCATGGCATTTTCGTTCTCCTCTGTATTTATTTCAAGGAGTAAGGACCTTGTTGAACGTAAGGAGCAGAGAGTACAGGAGAGACATAAGCAGGTAGCTACAAGCGTGCTACTGCCACCCATAAAAACAGGTGGGAGTATACTTGCTTGTTAAAATACTGAAAGTGAGTGGTGGTGTATGGGCAAGATTGATCATGGGACCGGCACTATGCAAGAAAGTTCTCTCCTGAAAAAGTGGAGGTTCGAGATTGATGTTTTCCAGTTGCACCACTGTGCAGATTTTCGTTTTCTGGTAGGACCTTAGAATATGCTGCCTTGGTTTACCTCGGTGATTTTACTTAACGTTCTGCTCAGAAGAGGAACAGAATGATCCTGCAACTAGTTGTTCCTCACCCAGGATATAACCCTTTTTCTCAAACTGCCCACAGCTGAGAATGCACCTAAAATGCACCAGCCAAAAGTTTCGGCAGCTGTCATTTCTTCTTACCCAAAACCACGTTTCCTCCATCTCCAGGACAAATACAACACATGGAGCATGGGTGGGAAAGCCCCGTTTCTGAACTTATTATGCCATGTAACATGGATTTGCCTGCAACATGGAGCCAGGTGGTGGAGATCACTCTTGCTGAAGCTACACGATTCCTAGAACCTACTGAAATTCATTAAGGAGAAGGCTAATCTGCTCTGCCTGTCTCTTAATACTATTTTCTTGTAAACTGAGCTGAACAGAGTCAGATGATAAAAACAGTCTCCTGTGTAGGTTTTTGTGAGAGGAATGATTTCTATCTAAAATCATTATTTTTGTGCTTTGTTGGAAGTGGTTTGCCTGCTCTGACAATTAAATGTAAAGTGGACTTCTGTACATGCTTTATAGTTTAGAAATGTGTTTCTATAATGGCTTTGGCTCATGCTCTTAAAATCTGTATGAAGATTGAATCACGCTCCTATTTTATTAAGATATTTTGTTAAAAAGAAAAGTTCTGCAGCAAATATTCATTTTCTAAAGCATTAAATTGGCATTTTAAAGAGATGGTTTCAGGTCAAAGAAATGTATTTGTAACCTACTACAAAACCACCTCCTTAATTGACTAAGAGGGCAGTATTTTAAAAATCTATCACTGTGTAGCCCAAGTACTATCACTGAAATTTTATGGGTGTAACTATAGTCAGAATTTGGTCTCTCATTTATTTCTCTGCCATACATATGTTTTGCATTTCTCTTAGCTTGGATAACAAGCTTAGACTTCTGAGTTTCATATTCTCATTTGCTGATTTAGTCCAACAATTTTGTGCTTACATTGCAAGACAATTTTTCTCTTAATTCTCTTTCCATTAGAATATCTAAAAAAATGAAATACTTCTGTTGGTTCTAGAGTCCATTATAGGCTAAATTTATCCAAATGGTTAACCAAAACTGACCATATGTTCCCATTCAAGGTTTAAACATGCTCCTAGGATTGTTTATATTTATGATTCACTTGCTCCCTTATTTGTACATCTTAGAGTTCTCCAGGTTCTAATGGTTGCCTCAATATTGAAATGAATAGAAAGGTTAGCACGGTTCTATTAAGTAATAATTTCCTGAAACGCCTCCCCCTCCTAATATGAATAGTGCTGTAATGTGTTTAGGTGGTGATTAACAGGAACTTTGTCTGGCATTTTAAAAATGATATCAGGTAAGTCCTTAGGAGAAAGTCAGGGTATTTGTATATCCTCTAGTCAGGTTTTCACACGGACATTAATTACGTTTAAGTAGAACCTTCATGGGTTATTGCATTTCCAACTGAGCTCCTTTAAGGGTAAGTTGCCTTCACACAGTCCAGATCCCATTATGGTTTTTAAACCAAGTTAATGTTCTCAGAATTTGAGAAAAAACTCCATTCAAAATACCACCAACACAAAAAACCTGCTTGACGCCCTTCTCCTTTCTTTTCCAGGAGATTCCTCTTCCAGGTACTTGCCTCACCCTTACATTTCAACCCTCTACATTTCATGCAGTTGCGCTCATGCTCTCTACTTTCCCTTCCCAATCATCCAGCCCCTACTGGCTGGGGCCCCATTTTAGCTGCCAGTGTCTGGGATTGATAAGGAGCAAGGTTTATTCCCATTGTCTTTGCAACAAAGGCGAAAATAAGCTCATCGCTTTGGCCTCTGAATTAGTCCCATTTATAATACTGCAACTAGACGTGGGTGTTTTTCATAGCCTTTATCATGATAGCATCAAAGCGTTTCACAATATTAAAGATATATCAAATGTATTGCTAGGAGGAAGATCTTTCTTTGCTTGTTCTTTTAATCCAGTTTTTTCAAATAAAATAAACTGCTGGCAGATTCGCTTGTGTTCCATTTGGCTATTAGTTGGCACATACCTGGTTCAGTAGAAGAGTTTTGTTGCGCACACTAAAACTGCGAAGATTCAGGCTCAACCAGATCTGTTGTGGAACTCTGTTCCATACGAATTCTGGTGTTTGTTTTTTTTCCCTCCCCAAAAATTGTCCTCTTGTCTCTCAGTAGGATACAAGCTGGACTCCATCAGACCCTGTTTTTAGTGATGAATAGGAAACATGGATGGGAGGACAGAAAGAGAAATAATTATCCACAGAGATCATAATAAAGAGTTTGACTGGCTTAAAAATCTGATTGGCAGCCAAGGCGGGTGCCAAGCATTTGTATCACAAGCTCGTGCTGGTTAGCATAAGCCTGCATTTGTTGGGAGAAGGCTCTGTATTGTGCACCAGACACAGCTAGTGCCCATCCCTGGATGGAGGTCAGTCAAACACTTCCTTACCGTTTCTCATGGGAAAACACAAACACTTGAAAACTCGAGACAAACAACGGGAAATTACTGGATCAAAAGGCACAAGAAATCTAATTGTACAGAAATGAGCACTCAGTTTCCTCTGGTCCTGGAGTTTCAGAGTGAACTGGGATATAACCTAGCTGCTTTTTTAGGCAGTGATTGCAAGCAGCCATGGGAGTCTGTTCTTCCTCACAAATGCCTTTGCTATGTGCACCCAATGTTTTCATGTGGAATGTCAGAAAGATGTTTACGACAGCACAAAGATACTATGAGGTACTGTTATCTTGTTATAGTAGACAAGCCTCTAAAGGACACATCCCTCTTAAAAATAAAGCTTTTCAATTTGGTTTTCAAGATTGATCTAGGAATTTAATGAAACCTAGTGATCATCACTTTGGTTGCTTTTTATAGCTGATTTAGCTGGAACCAACAAATGAATAGCACATTACATGTGTGTTTTAAAAACAATAATAGTAAAGTAAAAATATCATCAAGGATATAAATGCAATACAGAAGTCAGAGAAAAGGAGCTACTTTAATTCTGAAGAGAACTGACTAATTTCATTCTCTAATGAACAAATAAATAAAAAAAGCAGGGGCATATGTAGGGTTTGTACTAACCTGTAATTTCCGAAGATTAAAATACTTTAATGTTCAAATGTTTGAATTTTTGTTTAACTTTTATTAGGCTGGTATGTACTTGGAAAGAAGCTGGTGCGTCACCTCAAGGAAACCAGCATTTTTCTAAAAATAAAGATATTTATTCCATCTTCTGAGTTGTTTTCCTTTTTATTTCTAGTTATTTGTTAAAAAAGCTATTTTTCTTTTTCTCTCATCAGATATTTAGGCTTTGAAATATGATGTTAAGAAGCAACAATATTCACTTTTCTGCTAATTCTCCTCTGCAAGGGAAAGGCACATCAACTGATCTCTTTCCAGATTTCCAGTTTTAAGTCGTGCATTGGATCAGCTCCTGCTTTACTAAAACTTTTATATTATCATATAAGAAACTGTAGCAACTCCTTTTGGTTCAGGATGGTAACTACAGAAATACAAGGTTTGCAAGGGAGGATTAGACGCTGCATTATTGAACACTGAGATGCTCAAAATTTTGGCCCCTCGCTGCCCAGGGAAATTTGTAACCCCAGATTTGGCAACCCATCTGTTGCCTGGAGATTGGTGTGGACTTATAGAAGCAGATACACAGAAGCCAACAAGCTGGCTGCAGAATCAGGTAGTGCTAGCCCATAGGAAATTGGAGAAGAACAGGGACTCAGGGATTTTTCCTCCAAAATGTACTATGTTTCTAATTTTGGACTGGATAGAAATACAGTTCTTTCACAGCTATGAATGCCTTCTTGAACTGAGGTTTCTAAGTTGAGTCAATCTTAATTTTTTTTTCCAGAAACAGAGGAAATTATAGTGGCTGTTGTCCTCCTTTCCCCAAGCATAAGTTTAAAAAGAGAGTTGAAAGTGTTTCAAAAACACGATGGCCTTCATATTAACCTGTGATCCTTAGATGCACATCCCTCCTGCGGTGAATATAGAAATATATTAACAAAGACGAGAAACAGAAGAGGCAAAATTTACCCATCTCACTTCTTAAGAGCAAGGGAAACTTTCTGAGGGATGAAGTTTCCATGTTCAGGTTCCAGCTGCAGACTGGGCAAAGGGGCATCCCTGACCAGGGGGCTCTGATGCCCTTGCTTTCTCCTCTCCTCTGTTGTGCAGAAGGCTTGGCATGCTGGGGATGGGAGACCCCAGGGCTGGGGTTTGCTGTCAGGATCCCACTAAGGTGGAGCTGCCTGGAAAGTTCAAACATCCAGAGCAGGTTGAGAGGATCAAGCCCAAATATGGCAAAAGCTGGAAAATGCTCCTTTGTGAATCATGGAAATGAGATAAATATTGCCAGTGACACTTTGTGCAGCATTGAGGTGTCTGTGTAAGTGTTCAAAGGTGAAAGTAAAGTTGCTGGACAAAGTGCTGATGAAAAACGAGCTATCTGTGCACTTAAGTGGCAGAAGTGTGGAGTTTAGCAATCGAACACCTACGATGCCTAATGTTGCATTTAGGGATTAAGGGTCGTGTTTAGAATCTCAAATTCCCCATTTTCTTTTAGTTTTGTTTTTTTTTTTTTTTTTAAATGAGCATATAAATCACTCTAAGTAGGTCAAGAGTGAGGTTTTCAGAAATGCCCCGCACTTACTTGGAAAAAAATGAAAAATATCCCACCAAACAACACGAATGGAGTAGGGTCATTGGCCTTTCTGAAAATCCCATCTTCAGCAAACCACAGAGCCCTGGTTTTGATAATACTCCATATTTCTGTGTCTAACAAGCACACCTGTGAAACATAAATGAAAATGCCTTCCTTTTTGTTTTGTTTAAGAGCAATATATCCATATTTCAATATGCTTTTTCTTCCAGTTTTCATGTAACTTAAAGTCTGACTCGGGAACTTCTTGTCACATTAAACATTAAAAACTATTACTCACCCAACGACCATTAGGACGAGAATATATATCATTAATTATGAAAATTAATCCTTCTGCCTTCTGGGTGCTGAGCTGTTATGTTTTCCAGTGTTGCCACAAAGGGCTGAAAGTGAAGATTCTCATAGGGACAGAGTGGACCACGTTTTGGAATTATAGATTGGAAAAGACAGTCAAAAATCAAAGCTGGCAACACTGGGAATATAAACTGGAGAAATTAATTCAGTTATGGGACTGCAGGTCACAATGGATCTTCTTCCAGTAAAATAAATAAATAAATAAAGTGTATTTTGTTTTTTTTTTTTTAGTTGGGAGGGAGATCTGCAGTCTATAAGAAGTTAAAAGGTAAAGACTATCAAGATATGGAGGCAGAAAATCCCATGTCTCCTCCATTCAAGCATTTTAACCTCTTGTTTGTGGCATGAGAGAGTAAAAAAGAAATCAATGCATGTTTCATTCTCATATCCAAATGGGCAAGTAAGTTCTTCGCCAAAATGGATTGTTAAACCCCAGGAAAGCAGTCTGCGGGACAGAAGAGGTACTGCCTCTAGCAACTCAGTGAAACATCCTGGGATTCAGTACAAATAAGGTGGAAAAATCCAGTCCACAAGCAGGGGGCAGACAGAGCCAGTTCAGGCTGCACAAAGGGAGAGTCTAGGCAAATGCACCTCCCACTACAGGCCAAATCATTCAGTTTTAAAAAACAACATGTGAGAACAAAAAAGACAACACAGAAAACTGGGCTATTTTTCCCGTGTCCCTACAGAGTGGACAGTTTCCAATCGTTCCTTCTGGGGAAAGACCTTCTCCATTGCCCCTTGGGGAGAGAAGTTACTTCAGCTACTTACAAAATTATTTTTATTGTTTGCATATTTCTTTATATATACTATATTCTATAAATTCATATTTTAATATTACTTTGGTTTTGACAGCCACTGGAAAATGTCCTCTGCTCTGAAAGTGGGGCCAGTTTTAGAACATTATTTGCCTGAGCTGAGGCAATTCTGGCTAAGTTTGTAGGGCCATTCGGGATAAGAAGCAAGCTCCTTTTTTTCTAGGGCTACTTAGAAACCACAACTACCTACCAAACCTATCTGACATCCCATCAGATGACTTGAGTCACCAGTTGTGTGAAAGTTTTGGCCACCAACAGTAGCGGTATGTAGCTTTCATTACAGAAAAGGGTGTTGGAAGTAATTCTTTACAAAGGCCCCAGATCCCAAGAAATTCCACCCAATCTCATGAGATAGGCTTAAAAAAGCAAGCAGCTAGTTGTTTTGGTTGATGTAGTCCACAATTTTTGTAATTCTTGTGTTGGCAATGTTGCATTTTAGCAGTTCATGACAGAACAGACATGAATTTATATACTTCTCTCCTTTCACGTACATGTGACACTAAGCTCAGGAGCTGCAGCGTAGCAAAGTGAGGGGTTATTTTCACGATAGTCCTGCAGTCAGCTTATCTTGGGCTGTTAAAACTCTCCAACCTGGAATTCAGGGTTTATTTCCTTTACACATTGTGGACTTGGAGTTTATTCAGTCCCTGGCTGAATTAGTTCCTTTTTAAAAATGAAGCTCTCTTGGCTAATCATTTAAATAAGGAAAGGGCCACTTGAGCGTACAGAATGAATTTCCAGCAGGAAAGCCGATGACAGTTATTTTTTCTGCATGTCTCTTAAGAAGATGACTCAGAAGATAAAGAAGCGCTACGAACCTGCCTGTGCAAAAGGCGGGTAGCAGAGACCTTTTTATTAACAGCATTTACTTCTGCATGGGACCAAAGGAAGGCTCCAAACTGGAGGACTGGGATGTTGCTATGAGATCCCCTTCCGCCTCCCCTGCCCTGTTCCTGACTAGATTATTGCAAGATATTATGGCTAAAAGGCTAATAGTGACACCAAAGCAATTAATGAAGTAGGTTCTTAAATTATTTTTTTTAAAGGCAAGTTGTTTATTCAGGCAGATAAAAATGATATTTTTTTTCATTAAAAACCTGTTCAGGTCGGCTATGCTGCAGCTGCGCCATGCTTCGTTTTGTCTGGAGGACCACAAAGACAAGAAGATAAGCAGGAGGTAGGGTGAGGGGTGAACAAACAGCAAAACACCACAAAGACAAAATGTAATTATAAGAGCTTGATCCTGAAGCCACAGAAATGAAGAGACTGCAGCATCTTGACCTGTCAATGTACTTCTACTGCCAAAGCCTTATAGTGTTGGCATGTCATACACACGAAATTTGACATTTCTGAAGTAAAAACCTTCAGTGCTTTATTTGTAGATAAGGCACTTGCTGCACTTTCATAGTGTTCCAGTACAGGCTTCTGACTGATGTTTTTTAAATGCTTTGTTTTGAAATTTTAAGAGACCTTCAAACTGGACTTTGGGAAAATGAACCGAGTTAACGCTAATTCCCTGTATTTACCAGCTGACAGCTGAATGCCCACTTGATCGTATCATAGAATATACCTCATTTTCTTCCTCTGAGCAATTTATTTGGTTGTCAAAGTCATTAGAATACGCCTGCTAGTAAAAGATGTATTCTCTAGTGTATATGCAATCCTATTGTTTAAAGTTAATACAAGCCTGTTTGAAAACAGCAGTTTCCATAGGAACAGTTTTTCCAAATAAATCTTACATGGAGAAGTATGTCATAAATAATTGGTCCTGCCCTGAGGGAACCGTTAAACACCCTAAGAAAATGCATGGGTAGAGAGAGAGGAAAGAAAAGCTATCAGAAAGGCATAAAATGATGGCAAATTGGGAAAGGTATATATATATTTTGCCTATTCAGAATTCTTTTCAAAGTAAAAAATGTGAACGTCCCTTGTTTTCCGAACTCTGCTGACATAGATTAGGAGTCCGTATTTTACCTCTTAGGACCTTAGCTGTGTTCAGGTTACACTCCATGCAAATCTCCTTGAATTATAGTGTGGCATTATTTCGGTTTTTGTTCATCCATTTATATGGCACACTGCCTCTTTAACCAACAAGAAGAATAAGTACATGCTTGCAGTATATTTTTAGAATGTAAATTTTAGAATGTATAAATCGTATGTAACATCTTACAGAACGGATCAAAATTATGTCGTAACATCCTCTCAGACTACAATACCTCAGGAAAAAAAATTTGCTTGCATCTAATAAATAACTAGTCCCCCTGGAGAACATGATATAATGGGCATTTTCACTGCCTAAGGCTGTCCGAGGAAAACCGGAAAACATAAGTTTGCTCTCCTTTTAAAGTCAAGGAGAGTTCAGTGGACAAGTACCAAAATCGGAGAAACACCAGCATTTGATCATGCCTGTAATATAACAGGGGCCCTCACTGCTCAGCAAGCAGATGTTAGGTGCCATTTACGGGTAGGGATATAAAGGAAGGGCCTCAGGCACCTGTTTCAAGTGATGCTTCAGGAGTTGTGACTTTGGTTACTTCATTTTATATATACGAATGGAGGTAGTTGAATGTTCTTCTCCTCAGCAACAGGCTTGAAAAGCCTTATCCGAGTCACAGTTTCCAAACTATAAAAAAACTCTGAGCATATGTTTAAGTAATTGTTTGCTTTGAATTATATTTTAATCCTGGTTAGTTTTTGACAGTTAATTATAAGCTTGGTCTGGAAGCCTCGGCAGCGATGGCCAAGGCAAAGAGCTGCCAGCTTGACTAAAAAGCACTGGATAGGATCCAGATCCAGCTAACTTCTGTAGGTAAGTGATTTAATTTCCTGAGCTTTTGTCCTCTGCCACAACTTCAGGGTGGACAACACAAGGGTATCGCTTTGTAAAGATGTGCATCTTGCAGGACTCCCTGTCCGGAGAAAAGGGCATCTCCATTATATGTGAAAAGCTGAGTTTTCTGTTTCTTAGTGATGAGCTAAATTAGGTAGCAAATAATTGAGAAGGAGATTAAACAGGAGTAAAAGTACCATTTACCACAATATCTTTCAGGGCCAGCTGCCAAGGAAATGACTTTTATTATGCTGCCATTTATAATAGTGGGTCAGCTGGCTAAGCTGTCTGGGTAGGTGAAAGAAATTCAGCAGCTCAGTTAAAATATATAACTAGAGTGTAAAGTATCTGAAGGGATCTGTTACTTCTTCCTGAAAACCTTTCCCTTATGACAATGAGTAATGACCATAAATTGTTGAATGTCTCCTCTACTTATGCAGCTGAGGCCTGCAATTATATTCTTTTTCATTTGGAAACTTGACACATTTGGTTAGCCAAAGCTCTAAAAAAAAGTTATATCCAATATAAGGTTGAATTATGTGCTATTCAGTAAAGAATTGGCCTCCAAGATCCTTATTCCATGCCCCTCCACACTGGAGCCTTCACTTGTACAAGGCCAGATTGACTTCATTGGGTTTACACTGATTTGCACCACACAAGAATTTGTTTCCACCTGCTAAAAGCTGTCAGCACCTTTTGGTGCAAAAATATCAAGATAAGCCCCAGGGCAGACTGGAGGAATAGGACACAGGATGTGTGATGTTGGTGGTGAACCCTAGATGGTGGTGCATAAGATGGTCAATGACTGTGCACTCAGAATGGAGTTCAGATCAGCAGAAATATGCCTTTAATATCTTACATTCTCACCCCTGTATACTTCACTGTGACATTAAAAAGAAATTGTTGTGGGTTTTTTTTGCAAACACTGAATTGCTTGCAAGCCCACATACACAGACGAACATGACAAAAACTTCTTTACATACTATGACTGGTTTATTGTAGCAGGGAGATACAACACCAGCTCCAGAGAACAACACTGGAATGCACTTAAGAAGCCACGCATGGCTATCTGGCACTGTGTTACGGTTATTTCTTGTACATATCTAATTTTAAACAAAGAGATTAGGTTTGAGAGCGTAGCACCTGCTTCTGGGAGTGCCACCATCATGGTAGTCCTCCCCAAGATTTACGTGTGTTACGTAGGACATTTATAGGTAGAGATAAGACATGCAGCCTACACAAAATCTGGCAGAAAGATGGTGTTTACAGCTGTAGGTGTCCATGTTTCAGCACTGCAGAATCAGATTCACCACTAAAATCATGCAAGCCTGTGAAAGCAAGGAGATCTCGTGGTACCAGATGATCGTAATGAGTGCAAGAAGTGGTGCTATCACCTGTAATTTGATATAAAAGCAGCACAAACTCTTATCTAGATTCTATTATAGTCTTTCCAGATTATGGGCTGTGAAATTGCTATCTCATAAGCAATGCTGGAGAAAGTGTAACAGAGATGGAATTTAAAACAGACGATTTGGTTCTGTCCCAAAACACAGAATTGCTTATAGGAAACAATAACAGTTGCTAAAAAATGCTACTCAAATGAGAATGATAGCATTTCCTCTACAGGAAAATTTCTGAGGAGTAGAAAATACCTAAGTAGTAAACGACAAAACCCAAAAGCCTGTAAAAATGTTGTTTCTGACAGGGAAACATTCCATAATCAAGACAGACAACATTCCCATAGTCACTAATGAAGCAGTGTACTGTGTGCACACCTAATGAAGGTTCAGACATGAATTTGCTCTTTTTGAAACAAAAATTATGAAAAATGAAGTTGCGTGGTCTTTCTTTCTTTTTGCCTGCTCCTTGATTCCCTTCCTCAAAATCTTTCTCTTTTCCTCTGAAGTCACAATCCTTTCACATCCTGCTACCCTCAAATGTGGTTAATTAGTGCTGTGACTCAAACAGTAACTGCAACGTTCAGAAAAAGCACTGAAGATATCCTGCTTCTCCCATTCAAATGTTGCCATCCCTAAAAGCACTTAAAAATCATGAGTCACACTCTTTTCCTCTCCCAGCAGTGATGGTTAAATAATAATGCTTTAGGGATTTCTTATTATTTGCCTTTTGGTTCCTTACCTTGGACTCGCTTCACACGAGAAGCCTTTTTTCTCTATAGCCACAAAAGTTAAAAACTTTCTTTAAAATTGAAAAGCAGGGTCTACTGTAAGATCCTGATTCCAGGAACGGGGACTGTGAGAACTGCCCTGAAGTTGTGAAATCACAATAAAACCACAAGAGTTGGCAACAGCGCTATTCCTCCATGAGGATGCTTTAGTTTTATTGTTAGTTTCCTCACCGTAGGGCTCAGCGTGTGGAAGAGGGGACTGTGGAAAGGGGCTTCCTCCTCTCAAGCCTGGAAAAGCAGGAAAGGTGCCTGGTAGATCCTGTCCCTGCCCTCTCGTTCCTACGTAGGTGGGTGACTAGAGCTATTCCTGGGGAACTTTTCACCCAAAGGTGATGGAGGTGAAGAGCACAGGGAGGTGGAAGGGGGACTGACGCTTTAAAATGTGAGGGGAAAGGCATCTCAGGTTTCTTACTCCTGGAGGAGGGAGGCGAGAGGAGATGGGTAGTCGAAGGTGAATTCCCTGTGACTTGATCAACCCAGGGAGAAGCCGAGGTCCCACACAGGCCTCGTGCTTCAGAAATGAAGGACTCAGGAAGATGCTTTTTTCCTCCTCTTCAAAGAACAAGTAGTCTAATTCAGCTTCCCTGGCGTAATTGCTAAAAATGAAAATTATCTATAAAAAAGTGTGACCTAACCTTTGTTTGCATTTTTTAACAAAGCAGTAAGGGTGAGAGCATACATTTTTATCATTTCTGTATTATTTTTTTTTTCAGCAATAATGGCTCAATAATAACTTAGTACAATTGGCCAGTACTAATGTTGTAACTATAGAGGTGGTTTTATTGTGTAATAGGCGAAAATATACAGCCACTTGCAACTTCACTCCCTACTCCTCTCCTGTTTCTTGCTAGACTGAGTTATCTGATGATCTTATTTACCTTGAATGGTAAAGTTGCTGTTGAGCTGTCGTCACTTCTTCTCAGTCAGACAAGACAGACTTTATGTTCTTCAAAGCTATTTAAACTCTTTTGTCTGGAAAGTTCAATTATGTACAGTGTCGTCAACAACTAAACAGAAATATTCTGTCAGTTAATTTTGCCCACTAAAAATCCAGATGTTTATATTTAAACACCATTTTTTACAGGATTTTTTTTTATAATATTATCACTAAGCAGAATCTTTAATTCCTTTTTAGTACTGAGGCAAAAGTAAGAAAAAGGAAAAATAGAATACGTGTTTTTTGACAATACTGTGACTTTCTAGTGACACTACAGGGAATAAAAAAAATATAGAAAGAAAGAAAAAAAGAAACTGAAAAAAGTAATCTGATAGCCTAAATCTCTGCCTAGATCAGAGAGCAGTGGATTTGGCAGTGAAGAATAAATTCACCTAAAGCAGTAGTTTCAGGAGACTGTAATTTTTTGTGAATTTGGGGGATAGCTTTAGCCCTTCTGGAACGGTAGCTGGAATGTGGGGGAAGAAGAAAAGGGTGACAGGACAACTTCTATTTGGATGTTTTCCAAAGGAATAATTTAAACTTTTTTCATTTCAAAATGACTTTTAAATTTTAAAGTCAAGTGTTTTGATATCTTGTGTTAAGGACTGAAGTGATCATGAAGTGAAACAGTTTGTGGTTCAGGTGAAGGGGTTCCAATTTTACATCATCTTTTCCAAACTTTTTTTTTTAAAAAGTAAAACAGTGGGGGAGGGATGGGGATTTGACCAACCAGCCAAAATAGTCCGTTGCTTGCTCATGTCTAGCCATGTCAATACAAGTGTTTTCATTAATCTTATTTTGATATCACAGCCCTATGTAAATTTGTTTATGCTCTGTTCTAGGGGAAAAAGAGGTGATGGTAAGCTGTTTGCTCAGTGGCCTGTGATCTGTTCCCAGCTGTCTGGAAAGCAAGGTAGGGATGCCTTTTCCCCACCCCTTATCCCCCTAGTATAAGGTGAACGTCTTGCCAGACTTCTATAAAAGTGACAATATGTTGAATTCCCCAATTAAAAAGAAAAAAAAATCACTTAAGGTGGGATCATACTGTTCAGGGAATCATGCCAACATTTCACTTGCATCTGTTCCCTGAAGACTGGGGACAGCTGCAAGATGTGAAATGGTTTTGACTTTCGAGGAATTGACAACTGCCCTTGACGTACTAAATGGCAGGGGAGCAGGTGGCAATGCAATCGCCATGAATGGTTTTATAAGGCATGCTTGTGTGACTGGTTCATGATCCTAATTCTCTAGGTCAGCATCAAGGAGGAAGAGTGGCTTCTCTCCATCGCCACCAGGCTGTCATCACGTTATAACCTAAGTGGTGGAAGGAGGTCAACAGCTAATAAATCTTGTGAGCAGGCTCACCACTTTCAGAATGCAGTCCCTTTAGAGATTGCTGCTGTCTTTTTCCCTTTTCTTCTTTTAGCCCCACTGAACCTTTACATCCTCAGAAGCATTTGGCTTTTTCTGGCCTCTTGCAAGTGGAAAATACTAGACTTTGAATCGGGAGCTTCTGCTGTTGCCAGTTAGTCTTTGAGAGAACCAGAGAAAATACGTTGCCAGATTTTTCTTTTTCTTAAGAGCTCTGAGATAAAGGCTCAGATTAAAGACAGGGCTGTGCAATTACATGAACTTTTTGAAGGGCATTTTTTCTCAGTAGCTTTGATTAAATTATTGAAAGGTTATTACATTAAGAAAATGGTGCCATTTAGCTGTCCTCTCTGTGCTTTAGAGCTAGTTGTGAAAGAGCTGTATTACAGAGTCTGTTATAGTATTGATGGATATGTTCATAGTGTCAGGTTCACCAGTAACTCTGCTAAGACTCAGCAGAAAAGACAGCCTAGAGACTATCACTTTATTCGTTCCTCTCTTGCGCAAAAAAATGATGAGGAAAGTGTAAACAAGAGGTTGCACAGGGGATAATTAGCACAAAGATGTCTGTGAAATCTGAATCCTGAGTTGTTTATGTCTTGAAGCACTTCATAGTAATGCATTATGTTTTATAGTTGCTTAGATTTCATGCTGTATTGCTTGAATATTTCCACTTCATTTTGCTATTTGTACTGCAGAGGCGGTGTTAGGCTGTTTCTTGTTCCAAAACAAAGACCAAACAGAGACCCTGAGACAGCTGGATTGAGTGGTGACAGCCCAAGAAACCACTGTTTTCCCCAGAAACATGTGTAGCCAAGTGACATCCACCTACTGTAGATACAGTACTGCTGCCTTCCGGAGACTAGTGGTGACAGGACAGGACAGGACGGGACGAGACATCTGTGCTTCAGACAGAGCCCCACAAGAAACAGGTATCTGGGTGGCTGGAAACATGACTGCTGCATCTGCTAGGGCAATGCCTTGTACTACATACAAAGCCTGAAGGCTGACTTAAGCAGCCATGCTCATTATTGAATAGGAGATGTACTGAATGTATACTATTAATTGTAGCTATCTAAATCTCATATTTTCCAGTATTTCCTATTATTTCTGGAGCACAGAGCCTCTGTGATGTGCTGTAGCTCGAATATGGGTAACAGTATACTTGCTTTCTGAATAAATGTATTTCTGAGCCTGAAGTAAAAATGTCTCAAAACCAGCTCCAGGTGGCCTCACGCAGCAGCTGTAGGTGGCACGACACAGACTGAGGGCAGGGAGGAGAGAGGAGCACAGTACTCTGTGTCTTTGTTCACCTCAGCACAATCACCCTCCAAAAGAACTGCAGTTCTGACATCAGCAGATTAAGAAAGACAGTGCAGAAGCTCTGGTGGTTTGATGCTATGTCTACAAAAAATAAATAAAGCTGGGGAAAGTTAACATTTATTCCATTCACTTCTCTAATGGAAGTAAAACATTCTCTTCTCAGTCCCACGCCACATATGTTCTTGGTCCATTCCTTAAAGGTACATAAACATTAGTGAGCATTAATGTACAGCTCTCTTCTTCAATATTTTTTGAGGATTCCTCCCGTTTGTCATCACAGAAAAAAAATGTCTATGTCTGTGGGGCCCAGCCAAAGCTCTTCACCAAGACCCTCGAAGCCAAACCCATTAGCGGTTTACACTGTGTAGTATCAGGAATAGCTTTCAGGGCACTCACAGAATTTCAGCTGCTAAAAATACTGAAATGCATCAAGCCTGTAGATATTGAAACTTGTGAGCTGTGGTGACTTCATTGTTTTCTGCTGTCAGGGCAAGCCGGTCACTGGTGCTCAAGAAGCGCAGCTTTAGCTGTCTCAAGGGTAACTTCTGCCTAGGCAGACTTCTTCACCACAGCTTCAGCTGTGGAGATCAGCAGATCAAAATAATAGTATGGGAAAGTAAAGGCACCTTTATGAGGAATAGATATTTCTCATCTCGTTCCAGCATTTGCTCAGGAAGCACAAGTTGTTGCAAGAGAGCAGCAGAACTGTGCAGTAGTAGCAGCAGTAGTCTGGGAGTTTGTGAAGCTATGTGGCTCCTTTCTGTGGGTCCTCTCTTCCCCGGTTAAACATCCAGGAGGCAGAAACCTCCCAGGTTACTTTGTCATTGGTATCTAACTCATTTCCACAGGACTGTGGAGGGTGCAAGCAACAAGAATGAGGGAGGTGCACCAGGAAGACCTTCAGCATCTGTGTTGGGCAACCTCATCCTGTGGCCATCAGCTGAAAAGTGGTAAGTCAAGGGGGCAAATGAGCTGCTTGGCCTAGGGTTTGACAGAGGAGGCATGAAGGACATCTGAGGGCCATGGAGAGGGAGGAACAGACTATAGTCACTTCCGGTTCAGAGTACAAGTTGTGAAGGTGGCCTTTAACACCAAGGTACAACAGTGATCATGCCTATATCTGAAGACCAGTGAGATCTACCGCTGTCTTCAGAAGCCTTACCCCAGGCTTTTTCCCAAAATCCTGCTGTTCAAAGTTACAGGGTTATTGAAGCTTTCTGCTGCAACAAAGCTCATCTGGATGCTGCAGGGCCAAGGCAGGAGAGTCCCCGCAGAGGCTGGCATATGGGAGGAGAAGAGACCACAGCGGGAGCCCAGAGTGAACACCCGCTAATCTAAAGTATGCTTCAACACTTCAAGTTTCAGCAATTTGTCTGTACACAAGGTAATGAAGTTTTATTGGTATGCTGCACCAAAGGGATGAATCCAGCGCCCATTTGGTGGATGACAGATTAAGGACAATATTATTAATTCCCTTGCTAAAAAGCCATGCAGGGCTTTTAAGTATACTTTCTGCTTCTTCTGTTGTTCTTTAATGGAACTTTAATAACTTAAATTTAAATATTAGGAATGTTATGTTAACCTTGTCCATATATGCTGCACAGTTTGGATTGTGTATAATTCCTTGCTTAAGTTTTAGGCAAACTCACTGCTGGTTTATAAATACTTACCTCCTAGCTGAAATCTGCTTTAGCTTGGAAAAGATGATGAAAGAAACTAAGACTGTAGCTTCAGAGGCTGTAGGCAGAACCCAGTGCAATGAGTGCCTCAGGATATTGCAGAAGAAGAACAAGCAATGACAACAGCAATTCTCAATACTGCCAGCTTCAGGGGCTCCAAAATGAGTGAGTGTCTGCTGCGTAAATGGGATAGTCCTTGGTCTAGGGCAAGGATTAGCTAAGCTCTCTGGAGAAGGCGAGGCTGGCTTCAGATGTTTCCAATCAGCTTGACTGTTTCAGGCTTTGTATTCATCGCAACCCCATTGTTTTTAGCATTCCCATCTTTCCCTGACTCCATGAGTCTGTACATGTGCGTTGCTTGCATAAGCCCCGGGGTGAACCTCAAGTCAGACCCACGAGAATATACCTGGTGTAACTCTGGATTCACAAACATAACCCCAGTTATAGAGTTGAGTGCACAAATGACCCCTTTATTTGCGTACCGTGTAGGCTAATGGCAGATAACACTGTGACATACGGGCATGAGGCTTTAAGAAATTATCCCAGTGCTCTTGGATATTCTGTGTTTTTCTGTTATTTGGTACTAGATGTGACCAAATCCTTAAAATAAATAAAAGATGTGTCCATTAAATGACAATTGACTGCAGAAGCAACTGAAAGTATCGTCGGTACCCTTCTCTTCTGCTGAGTGCTTTATAAAATGTTCCTGTGGCACCATTCAGACCCCAGAAGGATGTGATGTATATGACAAGTAGCTCATTGTGAACAACGGGTCAGGTAGAGTTGAGAGCTCTGAATCCATTACCTTTCAGGGTCGCTGAGCTGCAGGTTGTATGGAAAACACCTTGCACATCATACCACTGGAATTATAATAGGAATGAACAGAGGTGGAAAAGATATATACAAAACAAACAGATACAGTATCCAAGTATTAAACCTCTTGCTGAACAGGAAAAACAGAACAAGAATATCAAAGCCACACTCTGGAAGTTCTTTTACCACTAAAAGCATATGGTTCTTTGAATCACTGTTGTCTGAGGCAGCAGAGGAAAATCTGCAGATAGGAGGAAGAACAAACAACCACAACTGAAAAAAAGAAGAATCCATGTGTCCTTTGATTTACGTACTTTATGGTTCACAGAGGACACTGCACTATCTCCAAGACCATGACTTACATTTCCTAATTTCTACCCCAGACTGCAGGCCAAGGAAGAGTGAGTCAAGCCTGAGCAGGGGATAACGATAACCAGAACACATCAGCTGTGAAAATCTTTAGCCACGAGCAGGCAGGCACGTGGTTTGCAACCAAGAAACATTGGTGCCTTGATAAGGAGTGTTATTCTCTGCACAGTCACCGTCAGAGAGCATTTACTGGGTTGAGGCAGTGCTCAATATGTGCCGTCAACTCTGGTTGGGCAGTGGAGCAGGGCTCTAGCAGCTGCTGCTCTGTATTTTTCTGTCAGAAACATAGTACCAAGAAGGTAGCTGGCTATCTCTGCTCCTCTGCTGTTAATGGAGGTCTCAGAGTTTTTTAACTGATTAGATTTCAGTTCACCATACCTAATTTTAGGCACCTAAATAACGTGCCTAGCAGTCCCCAATATAATCAAAGCCTCTGAGTCACTTTCTGGGGTGCCTCAAAACTGAGTGATCTCTTGCAATATCTATCCCTCCCTACTGATTATAGAAGGCGGACAGTGCAAATAGGGTCCAAATGTAAAAACTTTATTTTAGATCCCTTAAGGTAAACTTCTTGCTCTCTTCTACTTCAGGATATTACCTTGACAAAAGTTTCTGTGATGTCCTACTCCTATTCTTACTTGCTTATTCATAAAAGAGCAGCTCCTCTGTCTGGGGTCCTACACTCTTAAGGATAATAGAAAAGCTGTAGTTGCACTTCAAAGTTAAGCAAGATATATTCCCCTTTCTCTGCTTTCAGTGAGTGATTATGAAAACTTTTTCTTAGTGTCTAAGGATTAATAGATGGGGGCATCAGATACTGAACTGGCTTTAGCTGAAAGCCACACATGTGAAAGATAAGGCCAAAATCACGGAATTATTTACAGTACAAACTTTTACCCACAACACTTTAATACGTGATCAAGTTATTCTAAAAACAGGCAAAACATAACAGACACACTTGAGAGCACACTCAGACACACTTGAGCATTCCTTCCATTATTACATGCCCCATCTTCTGATACCCAAGCACGCACCACCACAGGTAGGTACTGAAATGACTTTCTGCTCTATCCTTTTCTTAGGTCCCTACAACTCCTTCTCACATCCCTCTCTTTCACTGGTCACAGTGTGTGTCACCTTAACTTGTAGCTTGTCACAGTTCCTGACGCTCTCCTCTCCTGAGCAAAACAGGGGGTGCCAAATTCCCCCCAGTGCTCTGCTGCCTGCTTCCCGGGCTGTGCCTGCCGCGTCTGCCAGCGCGCCCAGTTGAGCTCGAGCAGAGTGGCAGTAGGTAGGAGTACTGGAGGGCAGCAGGGCAGCTCACACCACCTCTGCGGTGCGAACCGTTGCCTTTGCACACCAGCAACTCAATGGCTGTCTCTCAGCATTAGCTTCCCACCATAATACACACATCCCGGGGAGCGCTCTGAGAGATCTGAATTAACTCCTGATCTCTGAAAGAAAAAAATGGTATTACTAAGAAAAAACCCCAAAACCAAAACCCAAAAAGACTAGTTTCCTAATCCAATACAGTTTCTAATAACATCTTTCCATAGCAGTTCAGGAGCACCCATATTTGCATCTGACTTGTGACACGGGGTCTACCAAGGAGGGTAACTCGCTTAGCCCTGAGGGCAAATGGAGCTCCCCTAGAATACCTGGGAGACAGACAGGGAAGCAAACAGAAGCATTATAAGACAATCCTCAGACAAAAGGTAAGGAGTAAAACTAGACTTGGTTTTTTGGTTGACTGTGTTTTATATTTAGAGTCCTATGTATGTTGCCACTGACTGTCCATAACTTGTGATTGTCACTGCTAGATAAAAGGATCTTCAATGAGTGATGCTCGCTTGTTATAATGAGGGACATTCAGAAAATCTCTGCTACAGCTACATTTTGACACAAAACACAGGCAAAGTCACAGCTTGTGCTTCCTACTTTCCAGGGAACCCGAGGCGCTGTTTCACCAAGTTGGCTGTGACACAGTAAGAGCTGCTCAGATTAGTCTAAGCAGCCTCATCTCGTAGGCCAAAGGTAGTAAACTTCCATGACTGGAGGCACACAATCAGACAACCTTTTGCAAGTAGCTCTTCAACAACCTTATGTACAACACAAGGAAAACTCTTTAATGCACTATTTTTTCTTTTACTATGATTTATTTTCATTTAGGAAGCATTAAAATATTCCCATTGCAATATTCTGAGAGCACATGCAATGCAATTAGTGTTGTAGCTGTGCCTCTGAACAGGGAAAAAAATACTAATTTTACAGAGCAGTGTGAATATATTTTCAGCAAGGTAAAATTATATCGGTATATTTTGGGGGGAATTCAATACTAATCCCATTTGGACCTGATGTTTTACTGAAATGAGACCATCAATTACTGTCTGTGTTTCCTCATGAGGTAATGTTTTATTTAAATTGTTCCTGATTTCTTCTGACAGTTTAGGCAAATGTAATTTTCATAAAAAGGACTTTTACTGCTTTCAGCTTTTTTCCTCAATATATAATTTCTAATAGAATTTTTGAGGCAGTAGTGATTTCTCTATTTTTATCTCTCTCTGATGTGGTTGCATGCATAATATGGCACCTCAAACCTTTACTTTCTTGAGTTGTGATTAAATGTGGTATTAGTCATCTAGATTACTGCAAATTCAGGAAGTCTTTTTAGATATATCTATATAATTATGTATATATCTCTACCAGAATTCCTCCTTCACTTCTTTGGCAAGAAAAACAAATTACTGTTTTGTTTCCCAGCTTTAGAAGTAAAGGATAGCTCTGTCAGTTATCATCACCAATCTCCTCAAAGAATGGCTTGCTTATAAACAAAGTTGAGCATCCCCTTGCAGTTGCTTTCTCTGGTACTCTATCTTGTGTAGCGTCCACAAAATTTGTGCAAAGTGTGTGCACACCCAAAGCTTGAAGAGGCAAAATTCAAGAGGAAATGTTTCTGCGCTGGTTATACTTGGTTTACAAGTGAGAACAGGTGATCGAAATGCAGTAAGTTCTATGCTGAAAGCAAAATACAGGCAGACCTAGAACAAGTGATTTACATATGATTTTCCTGTCAGCATCAAAACATCACTTCAGCAATAGATTTTATCACAGAGCGAGTACAAGAAACTCATGAGTGAATGCAATAAACTGTGCCTTCCAATAGGTTATGTTCCAGAAATGGCCAGAATTCAGGGCTATTAAAGACCTACTTATCATATTTTGGTTATATCATATGGTTATAAGGCAGGAAAACACTATCCTAGTATACTGTAGCATAGTTGAAACTTTCACTGGAGATAACACTCGTAATAATCAGAACTAAGGAAAAATGATACAATAAAAGAAGACGGAAGTAAGGAGTCAATCTGGTGGTATCATCTATAAAATTCCCTCTTGGTGCAGGAGCAAGGAGACAAGCACGAAAATTGGAAGGCAGCTGATATAGAAGCAACACAGATCAGTGATACAGATCATCTCCTGATGACCAAATGTGTTCTGCAGCACCCATTGTCACACCTTTTAGTTACAATGAAAGTCACCTTCATCAAGCTTGAACTCTCTGACACCCAGAGGAGAAGGCCTCCATCTTTAATAATTTTCTTAGATGCTGGCTGAAATCAGGGCTGCAACATGCTCTCATGTTATGCCCTCTACAATTCCCAAACTTTTTCTGCACTTTCCGTACTTCTGTATCACTTTTCATGCATTCATAAACTCCCTCTCACAAAATAGCCTTGGAATTGCAGTTGCTCTTTCCACTTCTCCTGACCTGCATATATAGCAAAACTCAGGAAAAAAATTACACCAAGGATCAGTTCTTCTCAGCCTATGTGGAAAACAGAAACACAAATTATTGTCTCTGAAATTGCTAGGCAAAGTCCACAGTGTCACTTGTTTGACCACCTCTGTTTTTCCAGACTTGAAATTAGAGGACATTTAGGAGGGAAATGCTTTCTAAATAAGCAGGATATATATTGATCCTATGTCCTTACCCACTACTGTCTGGCCATCATTCATTCATACAGGAGCCAAATTACCAATCAGTTCTGCATCCTGGCTTGCATCATGAATTCTTCACCAGGCACCCTGAGTACACATGGTAGAAGGGTGCTCCACTAATCAAATAGGAACCTTACACTTAAAGTTCACCTTAACCTTACACTTAAAGCTTACACTAAAAGTTCACCAACCTAATAAAAAGAATACAAAATGTCTCAACTACACTTTTATTCACTATTAGATGAATAAACTGAAGCCACTTGAAGCCCTTTTTGAGGCCTGGAAGAGGTAGTTTTGGGACATATATGAAAAAACACAACTTGAAGTCACACTTCATGAAGACAAGTATGTACCTCTCTGGAGGTACTGCAAAGCACCCTCAGACTGAGGATGTTACTGCCAGGAGAGCTCCAGGTCCCAAAACCCAATTTTATCACAACTGAAGTATTCCTCAACAGGAGTATGAGGGTGTTTGAAGGGTGAGATTGAGAAAGTAGATGGATATAAACCCGGTGGGACCACAAAGGGGAGACAATGTTTGGCATCTAGCACCGAGGACTGGCCAGAAGAGGAGAGGGTGCTGCGGCACAGAGCCAAACACGGAGCCATCTGAAGCTGAAATGTGAGCTGAGGTTGAACTCTGGTCAAATCACAGTGACTTCTAGGGAAGGTATTGCAGGTGTCACACTTCGAACACCGCAAAATTGTTCAGAGCACTGCAGTGTTGAACCACTACTACTCCATGTATTTTTTGCCCAGGAGGCCAAATAATCTCAAGATCAGCATAATGTACCAAGCCTTATGACTTTGTTTCAGACCTGCTTAACTGTATAAAATGGCAGTGACACAGCTGGTGTTGAACATGATGGCTACCTCAAAAGCAGTACTGCCTTTTTGCCCTTAACATCCTTCCCACTCTGAAAGGTTCAGGAGGTTCCACTCAGCAGGTTACAGGAGATGATAGGAAATGAGGAATGAAGTGAGCAATAACGATTGATCCCCTAAAACCCACCCATATGTCTAAGTTAGAGGAGACATTTCCCAGTTAGATATCTTCTGGATGTCCTCCTCTTGTTTTCTAATTTCACTATTAGGTAAGATTTGAAATTCATTGTAACTAATAGTGAAATTGATGTTTTCATGGCAAATTGAATTATGGCATACTAAATCTCTGACACTGAAACTATCTTACTGTCTTACATTTGCTTTGTCAACCAACGCAATGTCTATTTTTTTTGTGAAGTACACAAGCAAAGATTTATAAAGATGATAAACACTTTTAAATGTCCACAGATGTCAGAAAGCATTGAAACTAGTTCCCATGCTAGCTCAGCAAATCAAATAACTTTAAATACCCACAGATGTCAGCGTGTTGCAACAAGTTCTCATGCCTTATCAGCAAATAAAATTTAAACAGTTGTTTTGCAATGGATGTTTCAGTATAATTAGTGCCTCTGTCATGTTTTCAGTAACTCTCCTCAAGCAGGAAGCCCAACATGCACAAGTTCCTCTACCAGTTCCCTGCTGGCCTCTGTCTTAGCTGCTCCATTACAAATATATTTCCTTCTCAGAGATGTTTGGGACAAAATAGATATTGACGTATTAAGGGGGGGTGGGGTGGGTGGGTGCGTTTCTAAATCAACTCCAAACATTCTTCCAGTGATAATTTACTTGTCGTTACTATTATATACTATTCATTTGTTGAATTTAATCTATTTGCCAGTTAAGCAATTACCTCAGGGGCTTTACTTCAGTAGTGCCTAGCTGAAACAGACGTGGTTTTAGAAGCTAAAATTAAGGGGCCTGAAAAATACACTGACTTATATAAGATGGGGAACATACCTTGGGGATTATAGCTCTCTAGATTGTTCTGACAGCCCGTAGGTGGCATATACAAAGGAGGAAATTTAATATCTTTCAGTGCATAGATGTCTGAATGCAGCCACCAAGACATCACATGTGAATGTAGTGTGTATGCGGACAGGGAGAACAAAGAGTCAAGACCACTAGATGTTAATTGGAAGTAAAATTCATCACACCCTCCATCCCTGGAAATATTTAAAAGACATGTAGACATCGTGCTTAGGGACACGGTTTAGTGGTGGACTTGGCAGTGTTAGGTTTACAGTTAGACTCAGTAATCCTAAGGGTCTTTTCCAATCTAAATCATTCTATGATTCCATGAATGTATGATTCTATGATTCTGTGATTCTATGATTCTATGCAATGTGCATAGGTACTTAGGTTAGGTGTTCGGTAATATAAATAAAATAAATAAATTGTAAGACTTATATGTTTAAGTTAGAAATAATAAAAAACTAGTTTTCATCTGAGGAATACCAGCATCTTGAATGAACAAATCATACCAATAAATTCCACTACCAGGAAGAGCTACAGTGGTTTCCTAATGAATATGTAATGCCTATATTAACATTTTTATTAGGCACATGTCATCATTTTTTTCATATCCATAAACACAGTGGACCATGCATGAAATTACTACTTTTCAAGACAGGGAGTTGTGTTTCCTGTTGTAAAGACTTGTAAACCATCACTTAACTGCTCTGTGGTTTCCGCTAACAAGGTTCTTTGGGATATCTTTTCTCTTCTGTTGGTCAGGAACCATATGGCAATGACAGAACCACATTTTTAGATAACTCATTTGTTTAACTAACAACAAAAAATAACTAATAGAGTAATCTAGCCTGGAGGAACTGTCATGCCCCTATTCAACAGCTTGTTTCCTTCTTAAGAGGTCTGGAAAAATGTAGAGTCCTGTCTCATTCACAGTATGTGGAAGCTTAAAATTTTTTTCCTGAGATTTTGAATCCAATAGAGAGCAACTATTCATGTCTTCTCATGATCTATCAGAATGCAATTGGTGTTTTTGTTCATTTTCAGTAAAATTTTATGACTAATTCAGTTTAGCTCATGTGTTGAAAATAAATTAACTATATTAGTATGAGTCAAAAGGAGAAGAAATAATTTGTAACTAAATGAAGGGCCTTGTTGCAATTTCTTTTTTATAAGTTAGAGCCCAAAGTTACGCTAAATATTTCTCCTGAGGTAAGTATTCCCATTTACTCATGATTCATCTAATCCTCCATTAACAAGGGTAGCAATTTAGAAATGCAGATCATCATGTGAAGTGCAGTCACCACAAAAGCTCAGCTGGATATCCACCACACGACACGAGCCAGCTGACCAAGAGAACCTTTCCTTCAGCCTAGCCTTGACATGTACTCCCACCCTATGTTTCTCCTCTGCCCCTTGTGAAAAGTTCACGGTTGCACCTGTTGCCTCCCTGCATGCTGTTCTCACCTCTCACTGGTGCTCACACAGGAACCAAAAACCCCACAAGACAAAGCTGAAGTAAGGGGTGCAGATTCCTGTGCAGTGGAAAGACCCATCAGGTTACGAAGGGAGAAAATTAGAAGGGACAGAGCCCAACTAGACCTTAATCTGCCTACTGCCATAAAAGACAAAAAGTGTTTCTATAAAGACATCAGCAATAAAAGGAGGACTAAGGAGAATCTCCATCCTTTATTGGATGTGGGGGAAAACATAGTGACTAAGTATCAATAAAAGGCTGAGGGACTTAATGCCTTCTTTGCCTTAGCCTGTAATAGCAAGACCAGCTGTTCTCAGGGTAGCCAGCCCCCTGAGCCTGAAGACAGGGACAGGGAGCAGGCTGAAGCTCCCATAATCCAAGGGGAAATGGTTAATGACCTGTTACACTGCTCAGACACACACAAGTCTATGGGGACGGATGGGATCCACCTCAGGGTACTGAGGGAGCTGGCTGAAGTGCTCACCAAGCCACTTGTCATTTACCAGCAGTCCTGGATAGCCGGGGAGGTCCCAGTTGACTGGAGGCTAGCAAACGTGATGTCCATCTACAAGAAGGGCTATAAGGAGGATCTAAGGGATTACAGGCCTGTCAGTCTGACCTCAGTGCTGTGGAAGGTTATGGAGCGGATCATCTTGAGTGCCGTCACGCAGCACATACAGGACAACCAGACAATCAGGCCCAGTCAGCAGGGGTTTATGAAAGGCAGAACCTGCTTGACTAACCTGATCTCCTTCTATGACAAGGTGACCCCCTTAGTGGATGAAGGAAAGGCTGTGGATGTTGTCTGCCTAGTCTTTAGTAAAGCCTCTGACACCGTTTCCCACAGCATACTCCTGGAGAAACTGGCTGTTCATGGCTTGGACAGGTGTACTCTTCGCTGGGTGAAAAACTGGCTGGATGTCTAGGCCCAAAGAGTGGTGGTGAATGGAGTTACATTCAGTTGTGGTTGGTCACAAGTGGTGTTCCCCAGGGCTCAGTATTGGGGCCAGTTCGGTTTAATATCTTTATCAATGATCTGGATGAGGGGATCGAGTGCACCCTCAGTAAGTATGCAGATGACACCAAGTCATGTGAGAATGTTGATCTGCTTGAGGGTAGGAAGGCTCTACAGAGGGATCTGGACAGGCTGGATCAGTGGGCCAAGGCCAATGGTATGAAGTTCAACAAAGCCAAGTACCGGGTCCTGCACTTGGGTCACAACAACCCCATGTAACGCTACAGGCTTGGGAAGAGTGGCTGCAAAGCAGAAAATGACCTGTCGGTGTTGGTCGAGAGCTGGCTGAATATGAGCCAGCAGCGTGCCCAGGTGGCCAAGGAGGCCAACAGCATTCTGGCTTGTATCAGAAATAGTGTGGCCAGCAGGACTAGGGAAGTGACTGTCCCCCTGTACTCGGCACTGGTGAGGCCGCACCTTGAGTACTGTGTCCAGTTTTGGGCCCCTCATTACAAGAAAGACATTGAGGTGCTGGAGCGTGTCCAGAGAAGAGCAACAGAACTGGTGAGGGGTCTAGAGCACAAGTCTTATGATGAGTGTGTGAGGGAACTGGGGTTGTTTAGCCTGGAAAAAAGGAGGCTGAGGGAAGACCTTATCACTCTCTACAACTACCTGAAAGGAGGTGGTAGCAAGATGGGTGTCAGTGTCTTTTCCCAAGTAGTTGGTGATAGGACAAGAGGAAACACTTCAAGTTGCACCAGGGGAAGTTTAGATTAGATAGTAAGAAAAATTTTTTTAGGAAAATTTTTTACACTGAAAGGGTTATCAACCATTGGAACAGGCTGCCCAGGGAAGTGGTTGAGTCGCCATCCCTGGAGGCATTTAAAAGACATGTGGATGTGGTGCATAAGGACATGGTTTAGTGGTGGACTTGGCAGTGCTAGGTTAACGGTTGGACTAGACAATCTTAAAGGTCTTTTCCAACCTAACCGATTCTATGATTCTATGACACGGCAGAGAGTGGAGGCATCACAGCAGCTCTGAGATAAACACCAGCCCCTGGCGATGGCTGGCAAGGGGGGACACAGAGTGATCCAACTGAGACACTGACCTCTTCAGGGGAGACTTGTACAGCTCTCCATGCCCCATGTCTGCCCAAACTGTCCCAAAGCGACATCCCTGGAAATAAATGTTCTTCTCGTGGAGCAGCCATGGGATTATACGGTTAATTTTTAATTTTTTTTTACTGAAAATGGGAGGCAGGTATACATCTGTGCAGAGAGCTGATTATGTAAATCTGAGGGATGTGCTGTTTTACAGTCAGTGAAGAGTCTTTGGTGAGGTTAGCAGTACCTGTGAAATCTGACATGGTATCAAGTCGATCAGCTCTGATTCTGGAAGATTTTAATAACTGCAAATATACCGTGACTGAATCTATTGTAACAAGGTTAATTTCACAACCACTTACTCTCTGGTAAGTGCAATAAATTCTTATAAAAAATTATTTGAGGCATGAGGTGGTTTTCAGAACTGACATTCTTTCTTTAGGGAAAGAGATCACAAGCCTTTGGGAGCATATTTTATTGCTATTGTGAGATAGTTTTATTCAATATCTTACAAATACAATTTACAGGCAGTGCATGGGAAAGAAATTGATTAATGTATTAACACTATCAAGGTTTTAAATAAGACCATACAAACCATTTGGGAAAAGTTCAAAAGAAAAAAAAAAGCAAAAGCCAAAACATTAGAATTTAAGTCACAATAAAAGAAAACCAGTGCCTTCACTCCTATTCAATGTTACTACTTGATCAAGTATCTTTAGGCATAAATTATTGTTTTGATCAGACCAGAGAGATGACTCATCCCCTGCAATACAATTTGGTCTGACTGAGCATTTCCTGCAATGATACAGAAAAAGTGTAGAAACATTATACAGCCTTTTTGTGTTCTCCTGAGATTACAAAACTCAAGCTAAAAAATGCTGTGGCTTTTATGTTAGTGCTGCATGTGACTCCTGCACTGTAAGGAGCTGTAAAGCACAGACGCTAAGCTCTGTGGGACTGAATAGGATTGCTGAAAATGATCTGAACAAATCTGACAATTATCTGTGTATAGTGATACACCCATAAACTGGACTTGTAAAACCAGATTTTACTTCACATCAGTTGGACCACTTAAACCGTGCCAGAAACCTGAATATATATTTATCAAATTTTTACATTTAACCTATGCAAAAGGCAGATTTATTTTGCCATTAGGAGTGACTGAAGAGTAGCATCTTTTCTTAGGTTGTACCTGTGATAATCTCTTACAATACTTAAGCTCTGAGGATGGTGATTTGGGCACACGAAGACCCATCGGAATTATTTCCTCTACTGGGGCTTAGGCAGGTATATCAGTTACCCTATCGTGACTTCCTCATGAGTCATCTGATATTTCAGGAAGGATGCGCAGAAAAGCAATGCAAGAAATTCTGGATTTGGGCAGAAAGTAAAGGAAACAAACAAAAAATCTCAGATATTTTTCACTGGATGCTATCTTTGAAAACGCCATTTTTAACATGCAAGTACTGTGGTGTTCCAAATGAGCCAGAGAGAGCCTCTTGCTGTATGATTAACCACCCTAAGATCTACCTTTAGAGAACATTGTATATCACATCTGAAAAAGACTCTTAAAGCAAAGTCATGAGAAAATGTAAGGTAGTAAAAACTGAATTAAAAATCAAAGTGTATCCCTGGAAAAACATTTTTTTTCCTGGAACTTTTTGCTGAAGTTTTCCTTAAAACAGACTTTTTGGATGATGGTAGATACCCATGACTGTGAAAAGTAGCTATTACCCAGAAGAACAGTAAACGCTCTCATATTGTGGATATTGTCCAGCTCTTCAGATTATATCAACAGACAAAGCAAATTATGTTTACTTCAGGCTGATGAAGCCAATAGAATACAGTGAATGATTCGTGAAAAATTGCGCTTTTGAAATTATAATAAAAAGCTTGAAAAGCCCTAACCGTTTTTCTATGTTATTCTTTTTAAGGATGCTGGTGCTAGGGCAATCAGTGTTCAGTATTTGTATAATATAATATCATTTGTATACAAGCCTAACATGCTTTCTGTGGGTTGAAAAGGATTCAGAATATCAAAATTTAATATCTTAAACAGTGGAACTAACATTGGTCATGGCAGCTATTTTTTTGGTCTTTCTATTGTGGCCAAAGGAAAATGATATGACCCTACCTATCTTTTATGTAGGTTTTTGACACCTGGTTTCTGGGAATTTGTACAAGGATAGACTTGCTTAACAAGACTATTTAGCTAGAGGGCTATACTGTACTCCCCAGATAATCTCAAATTGTGTTACAAACCAGGGAGAACAAAATCCGTTGTAACCTTAATATTTTTATTTTATAGTATTTTGGCTCTTTGTGCATTTTAACCTTGCCATTTTTATTATTATGGCTTGTGTGTGTGTGTACTTCAGATTATTTCCTGTTCTTTGTGTTTTGCTAATTTTTTTTCTGTCTTGGGATTTTTATAATGTTAAAATAGATTAATCTATTCATCACAACAGTTTTGGTGGAAGGGTCACAAGAACTATTTTCACTAATTTTTTAAAGGTTCCCCATCAGGGATTTGTAAGTAGCCAAACGCCGTAACTAGCCAAACATATAATCTCTGGAGTATTAGTATCTTAGTATTATTGTAGACCTTTGACATTTCTGGAGGGATAGATTGAAATACGGATGCTGGAAGGCAGATGAAATAAATACACTGCTAAGACCGTGGTGCAGGAGGAAAAAGCAGCAGCATTACTGCACTGCCAAAGACAGATATCTGCTTTCCCAAATCATGGAAGGAGGAAGTGGCGGAGAAACCTGATTCCCTCTTCCCACAGGAGTGAAAAGTATCCATATTTCCATCACAATTGCAATCAAGGAAAAAGAGAGAAAATACAGGTTCCTTATTGTGGGCTAAAATAAGCTCTGCTTCTGTTGGTCAACAGGCTTAAATATGATGGGCCTTAAGCCAGAATGGAAAGGACATTAACACAGTCCTCAGTGACCCGTTGAGTCACCTGGCAGTCACTACACAGCAGAGTTTTGGTTTGTTAATACCTATCAATAATCATATGGAATATGAGCACCCAAATTTAGCTGACTGAAAAGAGGTGTGTGAAACGCATTCTATATGTATTTTAGAAGTGATATTCAACATTGGTATCTTCTCAGTTTCAAAGAAAAATGTCTATAATCCTTTCTTTCCCCCCTATTCTTGTGCTTATGAAGAAAAATGTGAGATGTAGGAAGTGCTTTTTCTGATTAAGAAAAATACTGTGAGAAAATTAAAACAACAATCAAAAGTAAAACATATTTTTTAAAAAACCTCAAAACCTTAAATAGTTTTCACTCTTTTTTCAGATCATCGAATTTAAAGGAAAATTTTAATCAAACTTTTTGACTGGGTTGAAAACTGTTATGATTTGAGAAACTCGCAACAATTTATTGTCATTTAGACAATTATTCTACCACCCAATGACCCCTCCCCACTCGGGACGGGGAATCAGGGAAAAATGGGATCCTGCAAGTATTGATCTTTTTTTAATACGCTAATAAAATGCACAGACACCTCGTGTCCACTTTGCCTACCTTTATTCCATTGACAACAGCCCTGTTCTTCAGAGTGATGGCGGTGAGCGTGTTAGCAAGCACAGCAAGTATCCATAATTGTCAGATCACCTCATGCCATCAGCAAGCATTGGAGATAATTAATATTTAATCATTCACTAGGAACACACAGAGACAAAAAAGAATATGACTTACCTTTAAATGCACTGGCACAGAGTATAGGGAAAGCTGTGTGGAAAAGCAGCTCACAACTCTAGTAAATATGTTGTAGGGGTGCTATTATAGAACACCATATATCTTTATATTTATATGTACGCATCCTGTTAGGAGCATCTTGTCTACAGTGTAAAAAGCCAGCATACTAGTAAAACCAAAGATCTATGGGGCTGATTACGGAGCATATCCTAGAAATGAAACAAACCTCAATTTTATAGCTTGTAATGGCTGCTACCAGACTTTGTACTTCACTGTTTATGTTCATAGTTTCAGTCCTTACACATTGACATCTACATGTGGGACTTAGTTAATATCACTATAACTTCCCATTTATACACACAAAAGCCAACTCCATTCAAAACACAATAAACAGAGCTCCGCAGAGCTTGGTGGGCTGCCAGTGACTGTGTTGCTGCAAATAGGAACATTGAATGGTTAGTTTTCCCAAAAGGTGTAATATACAATCCCTTTGGTGATATTTCCAGTGTCCTTTCAGTAGATCTGTGATACTGGAAGCTCACTGAGAACATTCAGAAAAATTCCCCACAACCCACACATCTGAGATTGCCAGGGTGCGCATGTGAAAAATACATCAGTCAAAGAACTGGCATAGCAAAACAGTAGGCTTCGAAGCACAGACTGCCTCTGTGACCATGTCTTTAGGAAGGGAGCATGCAGAAAGATTCCGATCTGTATCAGAGACCTGGACTGCAGCTATACCGAACGCTTACCTCCCCACAGAACAGCAAGCTCATTCACACAACAGCACGTGCTCATCCTGACAGCAAAGTCATTGACTACACCTATTTCATATTTGAATCATATTTGTCTCCTTGAGACTGGTTGACCTTTATCATGTGAGTGTCAGTGATTTTGCATTTGGCTTCTCACTGTGGACTTCTGCTAGGAGCCCAATGCAGAACCATGCTTTTATGCTTTACCATCAGCATCGTGGTTACTCAACATTGACACTTAAAGGGCATCGGGATGTTATGCGTGTGGGAAGTCAGCTTCATAATTTTTGCAGAGTGCTTTTCCAGGTTAGGATAAGTCACATTTGTTTTTAATTTCTCGGAATGAAAAAGAAATTCCTATTTGCCTTCAAAAGGATTTGGGTTTCTAAAATGAGAATGGTTGTAAGTGGTGGAGTCTCTGTGTGGTGCCTGTGTGATTACAAGCGATACAATGGTTGTCAGCCAAAACATCCACCAACACCTGTTTTGGGAGCGGAGGAGCTCACCAAGACTTCATACGTGACATTGCGTTCCCACTGCAATATCTCCATCTTATCAAATGCAATGCGTAACAAAGAATTTGAATTCTGCAGAAAGGGGTAGGGGCAGATCAGTCAGCGAATACCCTGCTGTTTCCCTTTTGCTTCTATTTCAATGCACCTAATGTTTACAGTCTGTTTTCACGACACAAATTGTATTGAGGAACGTGACATCAAAGTCACTAAACTGCAGAACCCTCGTGAGAGAGCTGACTCCCCACCTTAGGGTGCTGTTGTTTTGGGGATTTCACAGTGGGAAGCTGTATCAGCCTTTTTTCAAGCCTTGCATTTTCCATAGCTGGGAAATTTCAAACAGCTTGTTCTCTGCATTTATTGAGTCTTGCCTTGCTTTTGCATGTGAGTTCAGGTTCTTCCGTCACTTTTGCTCATTAACTGTGCTCTTAGGCACCGTGCTGCTGCACAATTTCCGAAGTTACCTACGCCACTTTCTCTTTGCACCTGGATGATTCCTAATTTCTTTTCACCTGCTTTGTGGATTTGAATTGGAACTGATTTATCACTTCCTTCTCAGAAATGTTCCATTCCTGTGGTTACCAAGAGCTGGTCCTTGCTTGCATTATTTTTTGCTTTCAAATACACCCCAGGTGCATTCCTGTGATGTAAAGTTAGTCACTAAATGAATACCAAGTAGCTATTTAGCCACATCATACTCACTAGGATCCTCCACCCAGAGCTGGAAAACAGCATATACCGGAGCTTATATAGTTGGCAAACTGTGAGGGGTAGTCATCATGCAAGAAAACTAACTGCAGAATTTGAACTACAGCCAAACTAACTTAAGAAGCCATTAAATTTGAAGGCAAGAAGGGAAAGGAATGGGGCAGGACAGGTGCACTTCTGTTAGAAAAGCAGCTTGATAAAAAGACTCTGAAATGACTTTAATTGGTATGGTGTTACATACATCAGTCAAACTTGTCTGCTTTAAGAAAATGAGTCATATCAACTTGACACCATAAAAAAGAAAGAGAAAACAGCTTTATTTCTCTAAGTAATGCTGCTCTTAATTTCTGAACCTAGTTACCGCTATCCCAACTTGTCCTGAATCATCTGTCATACGTTTCTATTTGCTTCTGTGCAGCAGTAGTACTATTAAATAGTAAATATTAAGTACTACAACATATACAGCTGAACATCCTACTGACAGTAGTCAAAGCTGGCTTGCACGAGGTAGCACGAGAATGTTTCTTCTGTGATATGAAATAAAACATGGCTGATCAACACAGTAAGACCTCATTTCACAGCAAGGATAGACAGTCCTCCAACTACATCTCATAGCTTTCTAGTTGGTGTTATTTATTTACTCTGCTAAATGCAGGTGAAGGAGGCAACAGTTTACTTACCGCTTTTCCAGGCAATATGCTGGCCTTTAATACGTGCACTGGATGAGGCCAAACAGAAGTGCCAACAGAGGTGTCTGTTGCAGGGCTCAGGAAGTCATTACGGATCTTTGCATCCTCTGGAGATCTCAGCTGGAAAGCCAGACTAATCACACACACACAGAGTCACACCAACAGAAAACCTCAGTTCTTACTGCTCTGTCTAGTCTTGCCCCTGGCTCATGCCAGAGTGTCAGCAGAGATCTCTTACTCATGTCTCCAACATCAAGTCAACTGGAATGATTAAAGACACCTTACTTGTCCATGCTGAGGGTTATGTGCTTCCCAAGGAGCACAGAACTATTACATGATGTCAAGGGCTTTTTTTTTTTTTTTTTTTAATTGGCTATTATATGCCTAGATCTAGGCCCCTCATCTGGAACAGATATGTGTGCATGGGAAAGAAAAAAAAAACAACCAAAAAACAAAAACCCCATAAGGTAGTTATAGAACATTGCCTATGAAGTGTCACACATATCTTTGTTTGTAAAAATCACATCAAGCCTCTTCTTACTATTTTAACAGACCTGTTTTACATGAAAAAGAGCCCCGCCTTTAAAAAGAAGAAATCTCAGAAGTTATTTGCTGAAGTCGATGTTTCATTATGAGTAGCTATGCTTGTACACAGCAGATGAAACTGATTCCATTATAATTTTTCAGGCACATGGTAATGGGAGTCGGTGATTGCAAAAAGACGAGAAGGCAAAGCTCTGGGAGAAAGACTAAACTCCTAAACCAGTGAGACATCCCTGTTTCTGAGATGCTGTGCGCATTAACACTATCCCCATAAATTAGCAAGTGAAAACAGTTGCAACTAGTGGTCCTCTATAGGGTTTTCTATGCTGTCCTCCTTGCAGTTTACTCATGTCTACGGCACACTTCTCTCTACAGTGGCCTTTGACTCATCAAAAATTTGCTTGTATTTATTGCATACATTATGAAGGAGATATCTCCTTTACCAGCTTTTTGTTGTTTTCCATTGGCATTTTTGCTTATGAAAGCCACTTAAACCTCCAAGCTAGTAAGAAGAGCAATTCTCTCATGTTGGTCTACCTTCTCTACTTTTAGAGGAAAACACTTTCTAGGGAAACACTCTCCTACTACTATTACCTAGTAGCGATGAGAATTTTTAGCCAAACCAATTTCACATGAGTTTCTCTTGCTCCAGTGAAGCACTCATTGTTTTTCACTCTATCTTGAGTGAAAAACTAGGTCCTTTCTACAGTTCACAAATTGTATCAAGACATCTGCACAAATTGTGCGTGTTATACCTGTACCCTCACGAAGTTCCAATTTAAAACCATCTTAAGTACAATCACAAAGGGATGAGATGCTCTCCTTTTAAAGCCCCTTAACTGAAGTTTTTCTAGCATTTCTTGCTAAACAGTACAATGTAACAGAACAGAAACATGAAACACAGGTATACATTTCTAACTCACCTCCTATGCTTCTACAAAATTTAGCAGTAGACGTTTACACAGCACAGGGACAAAGCAGCCTTTTACAGTGGCTTTAAACTCATTTTAAAGGCCAACACACAAAGCTTTCTGCCTCTAGTGAGTGTCCTTCTATGGAGATGACACTCTATAGAAGTTCAAAATGGTTCAAAACCACCATTTCTCAGCCAAAGTTTGCCTTTGCTGAAATGAAAAGGCCATTCAGTTCATTTAATGGGCAAACAAACAGGCTAGTTTAGGACAGAACGCAGTCTCGCTACCTTATGCTACGTATTCTGACTGAACGGGTATGCCACATCTCAGAGTTTAAATTATTGCACTGAATCTCAAGAGATGTGACTAGTTCCCAGTCCTGCTACTTGATATTTCAATTGTTTTGGGCAATTTGCTACAAATCTCCATGCCTTAGAACTTACAGCCCAAAATACAGTCACCCAATCTCTTACAAAATGCAAAACTACCAGGGCTTTTCAGAGGATGCTAAGTAACAGAAGAGAGTAACTTAACTCCACACTGCACCCCGCGCAGGGTGACCTATGATCACTGGGTCAGGCCGTGAAGAAGCAACCACTGTGCAAATAGTTGAGGGAGTGAAGGAGGAAGCTTAAAAGGAGACATTGCAAAAACGTCCAGTCTACAGCCAAGAAATTTTTGCTCCTAAAGGACACTTCTTAGCGATTTGTACCACACAACCTTCAAGATCTCAAAAAGTACACAAAGAATTTTAACAAATGAATTTAACATGCAAAGTATTATTATTGTTAATATTTTTTACTCTCACCTTTGTCGTCAATATAATTGGATAGTGAAAGAATTTGGCAGACCAAAAAAGCAGTTGAAGGTCACAGAGTTCCCTCTATTTTTCCTTTAAATAAATACATTGAATTAAGTGTCCTTTTTCCAAACAGCTTACAATTATCTGTGCATCTACGAAATCAAAACACTTGTACCCCATTTTTAACATTACTCTGTTTAGCATAAAACTTTGGCAAGATTCTAGTTACGTGTAGGAAAGGTATCTTAGAAAATGTTAGGATGTCTTTTTTCTTCTGTTCTTCTCCAAAATATTTTTTAAAACCTTCTTGTTCAAGGTGTAGTAATGTTGTCTTTAGCTACTGACAACAGTATTATCTGTCCAGACCAGAGGGAGTTTGGTGGTTGGAGTTCAATGCACATATATTTCTCCTAATTCCCTCTCAAAATGTGGCACCAAAAAAAAATAATCCTGTCTTGGGGCCATAACTCTGATGCTGAAAGACAGTGGATTCTGAGTGTAGCGATTAATGGCTGAGAAATCTCCGTACAAAAAGCTACACTGAATGAAGCTAAAAGGCATTTCACTCCCAGGAGGCAATTAATAGATGGCTAGAATACTGTTCGTTTACAAGGTTATGTTTAACTGGTAGTGATGTCACAGAGCTGGGTAAATGGTAGAACTGCATTAATGGTCCCCAAACCCCAAATCTCAGCACTCATTAAGCCTGAGTCACAGATTAATGAAGAGACATTTATACTTTCAGTCTGTGCCATAAATAACTATACAGCATTAAAGTCAGCTAATAAGGAGGCAGAAGATGTTGTCTTATGGATACAAGCACATTTTACAGATGTTTATTTCAAAAGAGATTTTTTCTTGAAGGATGCCTTGCAAGTCACACAGAGGAACTACACAAGCTGTCAACAGAGTTTCTTCTGGGAAACTATCACGTACACTGCAAACAACAAAAGTCTTCAAACGCAGAAGTTTGGCAGAACATATGTTCTTTTAATAAGTGACACACTTTTAAGTACGTAGAAAACTCAACAGCAAACATAACCTTTGACCAGAAAGAACCTTTCAAGTTCAGCTGTTTTCCTTGGCAAATTGGCAAAGAGACGATTACGGTGTACCCTATTGGACTCATTATTCTTCGGTTATACTTAGTAATAAGCCATCAGGTACCCTTTTAACTCTTAGTTGAAGATGTTGGGGTTTTAACTATTTCTATGCAAGGATTAGCATCAAAAGTTTCTGCGGCTTAGAATAATGATTTTGCACTTAAAGCACCCCCAAAAGGCTCTGCTACTCCAGTACTGCAATATTTGCAGTGGCTATCACCAAAATAAGTCTAGCAATGAACTGCAGCAGCTATGCATACCTCATTATTTTCACTATATTTTTAACTATGTGAAGTTTTGATGTTAATACTGATGCTGTGAAGAACTTAATTAGAGTAAGAGCTGTCATTTATTAATCTCAAGCTATTTTTAATAAATCACAGATTTACTGGGGTGACAAAATTATGGCTAAAAAAAAACAAAACCAAAAAACCACGTCAATTAATTAAGAAAGAATAAAAAAATTGATTGGATTATAAATAGCCACTACTTATTTTACACAAGTATATCCAAATGTGAGTTTCATTAATAGAATTTTATTTGCAGGCAAGGAATTCAAACAAATTATTTGATTGTTGAGCGTTTATATTTTTCTATTTTTCAGCGTTTATAGTGTTTGGTGTGATTTGCTAGCATTTCCAATGTCTGATCAATTGGCTTCCATGATTAATTAACTATGAATGTCATTCTATAATTTAAGATGAATTGAATTTTTGCTTTACTTATATGTAAATAAAGATTATTTTAATATCTTTCATCCCAGAAGGGAGGACTTTGAAAACACTGCACTTTCCTGTATTTTGTATTTAGTGTGATTTTTCCTGTTTTAGTATTGTTAGTCAAATATCCTTAGGAGAGACAACCTGAATTTGTACATACAGCAAAGAAATATATTATCATTACTTTTAGGCAGAGGCATATTCCTGAACAGTTTTACCACGGAGAGTAGTCTAAACCCACTAAGACTACAGTTGTCAGTAATTGTGGCTTGTGCACCCGTCAGGGGCTGAAGAAGCAGAGCTTCACCTGATGAAGTGGTTTATAAAATACAGGTGGGGGTGAGACTGGTTACTGAGACAGCGTCTGGAGAAACTGAGAAGTGTATAATTTATGGAGAATTTTATAACCACAAACCATGAAGTGGGCAAGACAGAGAAAAGAATAGTCCCTGACACAAAATACAACTTCAGGAACAGCAGACACATAGTACCTTGCCTGACTGACTTGCACCCATCTAGACGGCATCTTGATATCAGGTCAGGAGCAGAGACAGAACGATTACAGGTTTAATGTGATCCCTGCCCTTCTGCCACTCTGAAAAAGTTGGATCCATCCAACTAAGTACTGCGCCAGAAGGATTTATCTCCACAAGAAGTCTGGACATTTGTTTTGCTCCTCATATGGCCAGCTTGCTCATACCCCAGGAACACCAGCCTCCATGGAGTACTAACAAAGCTGTCATCCAAGAACTGAATATCCGTCTGGAAATGAGGTGACAGGCTGTGCCTCCTGGGTGTCATTAGCCTTTGTACAGATTTGCCCACTGAAGAGCGGAGGGGTTCCAGTATTTTTGCCACTTGACTGGTATACATCGACATGCCAAGAATGAATGCCAAGAAGGCATTCCAAAACATGGAAACACTCTATTACTCAGATTACTCCACATCCTCTATTACTCAGAGCCACTTACCTTGCACTTGGTAACTAGTGAGATTGATGAACAGGAGACAAAGTTTAGATGCAAGAGTTAGACGTCTGCTGGGACTAATGTTTTTAAGACAGGACTATGAAAGTCTTTAAGTTACTTCTCTGAAAAGGACAATTGGAATTGACAACACAAATATTTACAAAGAGGATCTGTAGGGAGATACAAAAGCAAGGTTGAGGAAAGAAATTAGGAAAGGACAGTTTATCTGAGAGTTTCAAACAAGCTTTCAGGATGAAGTTACACCACCTTAACGTTTTCTAATTCTAAGCAAGGAGTCATGTTTCTTTCTTTGCTGTAAAGAAGTTACCATTATTAACCTCCGTATTTCTGTCACACTCGAAGTTTGGTGAGAGGTTGGCAGAGGGGCTTGGGAGCTTCGATATCTGACATAGATTTCTAGTTCTGTCTAGAAATTGATCAAGAGTGGCTATTACTGTTCTAACAGTTGCATGCCAGCTTTCAGAGTGCTTGCTTACGAACCAGCTGATTAAATACTCTTACTATCAGACCTCAGTCTACACAGCTATCTAGGTCGCAAAGACATTTTGAAATTGCTAATACTGGTTTAATAGATCACTTTACTTGACCTACCAGGAAAGTGCAAAAGAACCTGCCAAGGCAAGATCACAGCTGTATAAAAATCAAAGAACTGAAAGCTTGGAAGAAAATGAAACTAATTTTGATAGTGCCTTCTGCATGAAATGGTAGCAAAGACAGTAAATAACCCTCTGTGCCATGACAGCAGAAAAAAATGCCAAGTTCTTGTACGAACACTGAGTCGAAGAACTTTAATTAAACTGAGCTATATTTTCCTTCCCACCTATACGAATCAGTTTCATACATATTAAAGTGATTGGTGCAGTTCCAAGACCACATATTAGGGGTCTGGTTCAGTCCAGAAGAGATCAGAAATTCTTCTTGGAAAAGGGAAGAGCTATAGGCAGAGCCATAGCCCAGCACTGTATGCACATATTGTCAGTATGTACCTATGGTCCAGTAAAATGCTTTGTAACACATTCAAAAATTGAAGGTCCTTGACCAAGATGGTTTTTTGTTTTATCATTTGCTGATGTCTACAAGCACCTTTCAGATGAAAAAAATCTACTCCCAGTGGGTCAAAAATTGAACTGCAAGAATTGAGCATCATGCTTTGCATAGCATCAGTCAGCAACTTTGTTTTATGATGAGGGAGAGCATCAGGGTAACAGGGAAGGGTCATGGCTATTAGTTTAACCGAGGCAGGGAGAACCGTAAGGGCAGAACCATTAGACATACTAAGTAAACATAGCCAGGAAGAACAATTCACAACATTAATAGCAAATTACCGAACACGCTATTTTGGAAAACTGCTAAGATTATTGCCATTAGTTACGGTATCACATTACCCAGCTCATTTCAATATGCATGAAGCAAGAGACATATTACTTGTTGCTTCTACTTTTTTCTTCCCAGCACAAATCGGGGAGAGTCAATCTCCTGAAAGAACAGGTGGAATTGATGATGCAAACCACTGCTTATGAAAAAGGGTCACGATGCAGACAAGAAGGTCACAGAAAACAATTTGAAACATGGAACCCAATTTTATGGTTACTGAATTTATATTATTTATAAATTACCACAGCAACCTGTGGCATCTGGGACAATATCCAAAAATAATTCAAATAGAACTAAGCCTTGTGGATGAAAGGGAAAAGAACAGAAAATATGTGTAAATGACTAAAAGATTTTTTAAAAACTCAAAGTAGTTGTGTGTTTGTGTGTAGGAAATAACATACAAAGCCTTCATGTAATTTCCCCTGTAAATACAAAACACTGCACACTTAATCCACATCCATACTAAATATCCGCTAATGTCATTACAACCTTAGCATCGTTATTGTCTTGTACTAGAAGGAAAATCAGTGCATTGTGCATAGCATTTTCTTATCTTTTGGGAGCAGAAGCATGCTGTTTGCGGAGCTGTAGAATCTGTTCCTGCCAGCTAAAGACGTTACATGGAGTAAATGTAAGGTTGAGCTATTTTATAAAACCTGGCACTTCCTCCCCCTGATTGTGTACTAGAAGACAGACCACACTTAACAAACTTTGCTCTCGTTATAAACTATTGTTGGAGTTGAGATAATGCATTTCTCCTTCCTGCAAGGTTTGTGATACAGAATGATAGCATCTAAAAAACCTGCCTTTGGTGGTGACGAACAGCATGATACGCCAGGTTGTTTTAAGTTCAGAGTCAAGCTTTTCCTCTTTTACTAAACCAGAAAGGCCGTAGGCACTCCGTAGTCTCACGGTGGTAACAGATTGTGTGTCACTTCTTCTATGGAGCAAGAAATGGCCAGAAGGAGTTTTCTAGAATTTCATCCAATCTTCCCATATTTCCAAGAAGAACCTGATGACTGCAAATTGAGTTTAACAGCGGCAGTGAAAGTTGATGAACTTATTAATTGTGGCTGCTGTTCAAGAAAAAATGTACAGACAAATGCCAACACATTTAATTGAATAACACTGACTCCTCAACCAAAAAGACAACACTTGCTGGTGATTTTTTTTTTCTGCTTAAAAAACTGTAACGCGACAGTCTTTTTGAAACAGCTGGTAACCTAAAATTAGTGTAGTAAACAACCACATATGTTAGAAGTATTTCATTCTAATTTCTGATCTGGATAGAAAATGATAATGATATAAATATTGGCAGTTAGCTAAATATTACAGAAAATGTCAGAAAACATCAGGATGAAGGGTTGTTTCTGCTGACTTTTGTCATTCATTGCTGCCCATGACATGAAACCCATGAAGTTCTGTTGACAACTCCAAGGCCAGCACAGAACAGACTGAAAAGAATACTGTTGACATATCTTTTCCATTCCTTAAGAAAGAAGGCAGTTTTGGATCACTCGCATCAGGAGTTTCAAATATCATTTTGACTTGTATTTATAGACTGACCAGTGACACTCAGTTCCAGATGTTGGTACCAAACAATGCAGTTACAGACTCACGGAATCTCTTTCTTTTTTTCTTATTTCTGAAACACAAAACAAAACAAAATTAAATAAAAAACCCCACAAGAAGTCCCCAGCAGTACTGCTTGTTTACAGAAGGAAGTCAGGCTTCAGCAGGACATATCTAGAAGACAGCATGTTAGGGTAGAACAGCCCTGAAAGAACATGTCCAAAACATGTTATCGCCTAGGTAGCTCGGAAAACACTTGTCCTCTTGATGACCAAACAGTACCATGCAAAGGTCTGGCTGCCTTCTGCACTTTAAGAAGCTATTACATGAGACCTTATAGTTCAAAGATTTGAGTACCAATATTACACCCCACAACCCCAGGTTAGTTCCAGAGAGCTTGGGAAAGAAAATGAAAATGAGCATACAAGTCTCCCCACAGTCCAGCTCCATAGATCTGCTACGAACATCAGCAGTGAGATGTTACTGTGCTGTTATTGAAGACTCAGCTTCTTACAGCCCTGCCTAGCTATCAGACCTTCCTCACATGCAAGATAAAACAGAAACTTAATGCTTGCTTTCACACAGCTAGAAACAAACCCTCTTAGTCCTTCTGTTTTTTCTGTTTTCCTGAAAAGAGAGAAGTTACTGACTCCTTCTCCCCACCATCCATAAAAACAAAGTGAGCATCACCTGTTCTTTCATTTTTGTAGTGAAGCAAATTTGGCCCGAAGGGGAAATCACCAGCGTGGGGGACCGAGATCCTTTTCACCCCTGCAGGGTCTCCTCAGTGTGTTCGCAGGAAGACCTGTTGGCAGCTTCCTGCATGAGCTCTTGCCCTGGGGTTTTAACTCTCCTTCCTCCTCCCTCCCCTACCCAAACAACTTAATTTTGGTGAAACTTCCCTTGTTTCTTGGTTTCACACATCTACAGCCTGAAGTTAAGATAGCTTTTCAGCTAGAAGCATGAAGTGCAACAGGGAATTAAGGTAGAGTGAATTTTCTTTTTAGCTTTGACTGACAGCTGAAAGGTTTTCCTGGGCTAGAAAAGGAAGATAGGAAAAGAGAAATGTGAAATTTTACATTACCAATATTCAGAGAAATAGCATGCTATAAAATGCTTATGTCAAAACAAATTGTCTAACTTCAGCCAGGCAAACCGGGATGGATGGCTGAAACTCCCCACACTCCCCAATTTACTTATTTTAGGTTCACTGAGTCACAAGACTGTAAGTTCTTCCTTTCAAGCAAGTTTTCCAGCAATATCTGAATAATAGCATTCATTCTTAACGAAACACTTTATCTTATATTGTATAGCTTGTTTCCTCATTAAAGCCATTTCCTCCTGGTGCTGGTAACCACATAAACCTTAAAATCTCATTTGCATTAAGATGTGACACCAATATTCTCCCTCCTCTACCCCTATCCAGAAAAACATATTCTTGCTGTGAACATACTGGAGCTGTTTAAAAGCCAAAGCAGAATAATCAGTAAGTTAAATCATTGTCCTTATTGTCTATTAACAAAAGCTATCTGAAAAGGCTGATCTTGGTGAAATACGAACAGCAGGAAAGAAAACAACAGGCAGACAGGGACATGGCTGGGAAGTCTATTTTCATTGATTTTACCTGCGTGGTCTATTGGGAAAGTAGTTAAACTTGTTGGGAAAGTTCTAGCTAGATATTGAGCAAAATGGGAAGGAATTTACAAAGTGCTCCTGCTTTTTTTTTTTTCTTTCTTTCCTTTCCTTTTTTTTTCTTTACCCCCCCCCCCCCGACCTATTTACTGCAGCAGGAGGCAATACACAGCGTTGGCATGAATGGTCTAGAAAGGAGAGAACAATTGGTTGTGGCATCTTTTTAAATTAAAGATCCTAACTACAGTACAAATTATATTTTTTTGAGATTTAATTAGGTCAGCATGGTGTGTTAACTATGAGGCTGTTGATTGTTCTCAAAATACTTTCTGAGGTTAGGAACCGAAACTATTATTCTGGTTCTAGGCTGAGAATACCATGTTGCAAAGAGCTTAGTATGTATGTTAGCCAGGTAAACGATGCAGGGGATACAATGAGGGTCCAGACCTTCAGTAACAAACATGAGGAAGAATGGAAATAAATCACAACAAGAAATAAGTTTCTAGAGGGGTTTGAAAGAGACAATAGATAATGAAATGTGTCTGAAAAGATATGTTTCTCTGTATCTATTACCTGGACTTGAATCCAAGCTTTCGTATCACAAATCCTACATGTGCATGAAAAGATCTGGATCTCTCAAGAGGGAAGCTAAAAAAGCCTTTAATCTCTCTAGGAAAGCCAGCGGACCTATTTAGCACATAATGCTGAACACAGGTACTATTTAAATTTGGTTTTCTTCTCTGGAACCTAATACCCAAGTCAGAGTCACTTCCTGTCCCACACAAGGTCAGAGTCTGCCCCTCCTGGAAGGTAACTTTATAGGAAATACTGTATAGGAATACTTTATTCAGAGAGGAGGTATTGGAGGCGCACACTTTAACACATGGTGATTTTAACATTCAACCAAGTGGGGGAGTTGATCTTCCCAGCTTAGCAGGTTGACAGCCACCGCTACTGCAACTGTTTCCTACCTAGCAGGCTAAAAATACAGCTGTCTGAGGCTGGGCTGAGCCTTTCTCCAGTCTTGTCAACACTGAGTTACTGGACAGACGTCAGTGCAAGAGTCACAGGCAAAGACTATAACAGGCAGCCTTCTCGGAGTCCTTACTTCTGGTCCCCTTTTCCAACACAATTCCTTTTTGTTTCTACATCTAGTGAACAGTAAAACAACAAAGCTGAGAAAAGCCCTCAGTAGGTACCCAAGCCTGTCAGTGCTTCAGGTGAAGACTGTCCCCACTCAGCTAGGTTTGGGCTCGTCCTATGCTGGGTTGCAAGGTAGTATCATGTGGTCATCATAGAAATAGCTTTGTAAATAATTCCAGATTTGGACCTTGTTTGGTTGATTACCAAGTTTTTAGCTGATCTAGTGAAATAAAAGTGAAGTACATCCTCCATCCTCCTATGCATATCTGGATAAAATTAACTGGTTTTGTAAATCACTAACCTGGACCACTAACTTGGAGAACTAAAAGAACACAACCAGTTTGCAACGAAATATTTTTGCAGGTTGTGCCCTGTTTGACATAGTGATCTACGGCAAGCTGTAACATAATTTCACAATTTAATTAGAAGTTTTTTCCTCATTTTTCACATGTACAAATAAGCAAGATTGCTTATTTAAGGGATTGTAAAAGATATGCTGAACTTCTAGATAAGAAGGAAGAAGGATGAGACTGATGATATACTTAGTGAACTTGTCCTTGGAATTTCTGATAGGGCTCTCTTTATAGGATATTCTGAAGGCAGTATGAAAGGAACAAGAAAAAGAAACAGGAATATGTTGTTAGATTAGAAATGGATGACAGGAGAATTACTAGAATGTCCAAAATGCTGGTAAACTCAGGTGATATCCTTAATTATTTTTAGTAGTGAGATGCTCATAATACAACATCAAGTCCAAACACATTTGAAAGCTGTGACATTCCAGGAAGGATAATGCTCTGAGCAGAAGGCAGTTTCCATATCTAAATGCCAAGTAACAAAGACATCCTCTGGAGTTTTCATATCATACAGCAGTTGACTGGACAAAGATATAAACTGGGTATTGGAGCAGAGAACAGACTGAGCTGCTAGATAAGAAAAAGAGCAAGCACAAAGTGCGCCACACCTGGTCCTCAGTTCCTGAGACAATGTCTAAGCATCTTACTACACTTTTTATTTTGCCTAATCATGAACTTCTTCAAGAAGCTACATGAGAGACATGAATAATTATGGATTTTTTCTTTTCCTACTGAACTAGGGGAAGTTGAGAGTAAACAAACCTAAAAAATGGGCAACAATTGGAGGAAGGAGGAAAGAATAAATTGTTCTGAGTAGGAAAAGGGCATTTTGCATGCAGCAAAGAGCTGTTCACTAGGCAGTAAGCCCACATACCAAGCCCTTACACAGTACTCCTGTGTTACTCCTGACTGTGGGCTGCCTGAAGTTGAGGCTACGGTTTCACACACTAAATTTCCTCATCTTGGTATCTGCTGTTTAATGCTACATTTCTTCTTCTTTTATGAAAAAAGCTGGGAACAGGCCAAGCCCTCAGTCACTTCTTAGTGCATGTTCATGTGGGCTACTTCTCTGCACTAGCCCAGTTGTTGGGGTTGTCCAGTTGTCTACAACTACGCGTTGTCTTGCAGTACATGACAGAACCCGCATGTGACTGGGAGCCCCGTGACCCCACTGCAGCAAGACACTGTGATGTTCAAAATGGAGAATCCATCTTGGCTGGTACAGCAATAGCCAGGCCTGTCTTATCTGTAATGCAGCTACTCAAGAATATGTTTTTATACCTTGGTGTAGCTGAAGGTGGACACACTGCTTGCATATCCTTCTGGGAGCTGTGGATGTAATGCTGGTCTGGACTTGTGACAGTCTCAAATTTACGTTTGAAAAACAAAGCAAATGGGGATGAAAAGGTGGTGTGGCAGCTATTCTTCCATTAAAGCCCACGTTCCTTCCTTATTATCACAGAGATCCAGTCACGGCAGGATGGCTGTGAGTCCAGCCAAGACCCTGAGCCCTCTCATCTTTGATGCTAACGTCTTTTTTTGGCCTAAATTTTTCTATCATTCAGTGACCCTATGGTCACATGAATGGTTGGTCATTAAGTTATGATCTCCACTATGGCACAACAAAATGCTGAAATCCTGTTTTTTTTTAATCAGCTGATGGGTTCCACATGGTCACATTGTGGTCAATATTATCTGAAATCAGACCAAGTTCCTCCACCTGTGCGCTCCAAATGATTGACTGCAGTGTGAAAGTGTCTGAACTCACAAGAGAAACAAAATTGCAGAGAGGAGCTTCTAGCAGATGTCACTTCAAGGGGAACCACCAATCTCCAAAACAATAGGAAATAAATTATTACATGAGCCAGCCAATACACACGACATGTTGATTAAAGAGACATTATCTAGCATAACAATCGATAGTCTCTGTGAATTAAATCCAATATGAAGACTAACTTCGGTTCCCCCTCTGTGGGAAATTAACATTGTAAGAACTTAATGTAAACAGATGAATAGCAGATGAAAGCAATAGAACATTTCACAGGCCTGTTTAAAGTAACCTATTTTTCAAGGATTATTTGGTTTTTAGTACTGTACATCCTTTAGCATCACCATTAACTATTTGCTGAAAGATTTCATTGTTTTTTCTTCAAGAGCTTTCCTTGCCAATCCAGTCATTCATTCTTATTTGGCTGGGATCTTGCTTTCCAATGTTTAAAGTTTCTGTTGCTTTCTTTTACCCTAGTATTTTGTTTTTCATTTAGAATTATCTAAGACTAATATGTCACTATAAATAACACAGAATCACAGAATGATTCTGTGTTATTTATAGTGGCACACTGGTTTCATGACCTTCTGTCTGGTAATTTCTTAGGCTCTGGGATGCTTAATTATTGTATTTTGTTTTTAACTTGTCTTATTTTTGTATTATTATTTTTTAAAAACAGTGAGGAAAAATACCAGAGCAGTTTCCATTACAAACACAAACCGTTAGCACAAGTGTTTTGCATCTTGGTAAACCCTTCTGTTTCAAATGCTGTCTGACAAAAAGCAAATAATCACGCAGATGATCAATCAGAGTACGCAGGGTAAATTTTGAGGATATGCAGAGATGAGAAGAATCAGGTATGTATTCCGAGCACGTGTAATTGTGCTTTAGGGTGGGTGTCTGAAGTTTATTTCTATGTCAAACCTTCACTACTAACCTGAGCAGAAAAAAACTAATGGCACTACAGTCATTGGCACTTTTGATTGCGTTACTGTTGATACCAAGAAATAATAACAATAAAAAAGACTGGTTTGGTTTTTGTATTGTTTTGAAAATAGTTAGAGGGCAAATTCAGTCCTGTGTGGATGATGTAATTTCATTACATAACAGTGTAGGGGTGAAAAACCTTGGGAGAATTGTTTGGTGACTGAATTGTTGTTGGTCCACTCAGCTTTAGTTTTAGTTCATTTCATATTGTAAATAACACTAACAGACAAATACGCACAAACCCCCCATATAGATATATATAAAAATATAAATATATACATATATATATATTTATCTATGAAGCAGATAGATAGACTGGCATTTGCCTGGAGTAACAGACTGCCATGGGCATAAAGCTTCTGCCAGAGTCCTGGAAGCCGAGGGCTGGCAGCTGCTGCTAGTGCCAAAGGCAGAGTAGAGGCATGTGGGATGGTTCCTGCTGCTCCAGGACTGCCTGGCGACGGCCGAGCCAGTCCTGACTTCCCGCAGCTCGCATCTGGTCCCCGGTGCTGCACCCCTCCTGTAGCAGGAGGCTGAGCCAGGGACCTCAGTAAAGCCTGGTGTGCTCCTTGGCACAGCTCCGGATGTCCACTTACAGAGCTGGCAGCTACACGAAAGTCTGTCGCCTCAGTGCCCGTAGCTCCCGTGTTGCCTTGCAGATTCAGCTGGACAGTCACGGCCTTAACTTCCCTCCACAATTTTATTCCTCTGGTGAGTTCTGACACTTCCAAATTATAGTCAGTCATTCGGAGCACACAGATGGAAGGAAATTGAACCAAATTTATTTTCAGGCGTACAGGCCATAAAGGCATTCCCCATTAGGAAGGAAGCTTCAGGGTTTCAAGCTCTCATTTTGTAATAACTGGGACCGCAATCTACTGACCATGCATTTCAAATAACATCCCAGCTCTCTCCTTCCTTCCTGCCTCTTTTCTTCCTACGGCAGGAGGCAGGACCTGCCCAGCCACAACCCAAACCAGAAACATCATTTGAGGGAGGTGGAAAATTCATTTTGCCTACATTTCTGAGAAGTCTTAAGCCATCTCTGAATTCATCGTTCAACATACCTTTTGGTATAGAAGGCAATTGATGGCCAGTGACGAAACTGGTCGTGTTGTGAATAAGCCATTCTAACACAAAACATTGCAGAAGCAAAACATCTACTTTTTACTCCTACTAATAAAAGTCCCTCGTTTAGCGGATAAGCCCAGCTTGATGAGGCATACCATATACAAATAGTGCAGAAATGATATTTTAGCAGGTTTTATTTCTTGGAGACAACTTTTTCTAAATGAGCATAAGAAATGTAAATCAGGTAATGTCTCAGCGTCACAAGAAGACTTGCTTTCCCAGGCTTAACAGATTTCCTTGACTTCATCACCAATGCTGTGCTAAGCAGTCTCTCTTGGTAACCTCCACCTTTCCAGACTAACCTCGTCCTTTCAGCACAAGCCACCTGCTACACTGTGGGGGAAGTCTCAGGAGAGACCAGCCACCGCAGTGCTCTACAGGACACTTGCCTCCTTCCTGAAGATGTGAAGCAAGACAGGGAAGGAAGAAGCAGCAGACAGATAGAAAGGCTGAGCTCATCAGCTTGACAGAAAGCACTGCAGGTTCCACCAAAGGTTTTAGAAGAGTGATCTTCTATCCTGTGGTATTTTTGCATGCACCAGCATTTGCGCTACCGTGCTATCAGTACGTCAGCTACAAGCAGCATGGAAAAAACAAACAGGGCACAAAACCGTCACTAAAAGGATGTTGCTAGGGGGATCTGAATAGATGTTACACCCAAGGCAAGGTATATCAGGGTGACGATATACCTGGACTGACTGGGAGAAGGGGCCATGAGGCATGGAAAGAGGACATATAGTGTGGCACCCTGTGTGTCTACCCCACAGCTTAGGCTACCTATGCAGCCCACAAAAAAGAGGAGTTAGCCTTCCTGGGGGTAGAAGATGACAACAGGAAAAGTGAGGACAATTTTCAGAAGGTTTTCTAGCTAAGTGGTGTTCGGAGCAAGTGGATACTTCAGAGAGAGGTTGGAGAGCTCACAGGCACGATGAAATCTTTATGTACTTAAAAGTTTTGTACAGAAAAAAGGTCTTAAAGGTGTGGTTTGGACAGGTGCTCTTTGCTTCTGATGCTAAAAGCAGCTCCTTACTTTTCCTCCCTTTGTTCCCTGTACTCCCTGTAGTCCTGTGGTTCCCTGTCCCTTTAGGCACTGGCTAAGCCTCAACGGCAGGGAATCTCATACAAAAAATGTAAATGAAAAGAACAACAGACAAAGGCCAAAGGCTCTTAAATGAGTTATCCTTCATGATGTTTTTCTGTCATGTGTAATAAAGTCAGTTGCATTCCTTCTCATCTGGATGTGTTCCAGGGAAATGCAAGTTGTCACAACAAATAGAATAACTGGGCAAGAAAATGGTCTTTCCGGGCCATTTCCTCTTGGGGTGTTTCATTCAGTTGTTTCTTCACGTATTCGCTTTCAGGTAGGTGTATGAAAATTCACCTCGCTCATCCCAGTTTTATATCTCACTGCTATAAAGAAGTGAGATATGACATGGGAGATCCACTGGGAAAATTACTGCTTCTAAAACAGTATGAGGTACTTCATGTTAAGTGATGGATTTTAACTCATAAGAAGCTGAGAGATGGTATCTGTGCAACTGGGAGGCAGAGCAGACTTGGTCCTCCCAGCTAAGGCAAGGCATTTGCGTCCAGCTTCCAACTCTGGTCCATCCCTGTCTGTGGTCCTGGGAAAGACACTTTGCTTTCCATGACCAGAGCTCTCTTACAATCCCTGTTTCTGGGAGTGGCATAAGGGGATTTCAAGCTCAGAGATGATCTAATCACAGCTGTGTATAGCACTTAGCTCTGTGGGTCTTCAGACCTATCCAGGGTCTCTTGACATTGCCATAGCACAAAACATAAAACAAAAAATCACATGGAGCAGATAGTGGTAATTAATTTGATGACTGAACAAGTTGTCATTGCACCTAGTAGACAAACCTGTGGGTTTATGAACCTGAATTGAAAATGTGTTTTCTTATGCAGCTGAGAAGTTGGATGTATTGAAGTTCTTTCTGTGTTTCAGATGAAAGCTTTTGTCCTGGATGTGGTTACTCTGCATTCTCTTCTGACCACTTATTGTTACTTGTCAGGCATTTCTGAGGTGCTCTGTAGTTTGTAACAGCCCAAGTCATGGAAAATGACGATGCTTGCCCAGCATGTATAGCCACAGAAAAGCTGAACAAAAGAGGGCACCTGCTGTTACAAAGCCTATGCCTTATGAGCACAGAGCGATGCAGACACCATCTAAGGGAGCCCAAAGTCAGTGTGGGTCAGCAAGGCAGGCAATGGTCTAAGTTAATCTTGTCTCTGGGAAAGAGAAGAGAATCTGTCTGACAGCAGCCACCTTAAAAAGGGTCACTGGTGCCTAAGGACTAGTGCCAAGGCCAGACTTCTCATTTCCCCTCCCCTGCCTAGGTATCTCCCCTTCAAGAAACCATGAGGAAGGTTTTGTGTGAAGTTTTCTTCTGCACTTTCTTTTTTATTTCAAATGCTTTCATAGCCCATGAAGCCTCAAATAGGGTGTGTGTGGTCTTGCAACACGCCAGGAAGATCACTGCTTCATAACAGAGACCCGTTACACTACTTTTGCTGCTCCAGTTGTCGGTGGCTTGGCAAATCAAGAATCCCAGAAAGCCTCAAGCCATGGTGGACAAATGCTTGAAGATCCAAATGCTAATATTGCTTGTGAGTCACTTGATTAAATTGCTGGTGTGACTTTCAGGGGCTTTTGAAGGGGCCTTGACATCTTCCACAAATCAGGTTTAACAACAAGGAGAGGTGTATGGCTGCCATGAAAGCAGAGGCCAGGGAGTATATTACCTAGAGTGAAGTAAATTAAGATAATAGCCGTAATACTGTTTAAGAGAAAGCTATTGCAATTTCCTATTCTGACTTGCACAACACAAACCACGGAATCTGATATAATCACTCCCGCACCGGGTTAACCCTTTACTTAATGCTCATGGGAAGAGAAGTGGTTAAGTGGTAGCCTGTCTAGACCAACTGTTAACCTACAGGTATAACTCAAGTCAGATCCATCTGTGAACAGACCACACCATTTTTCACAAGCTTTACAAGGAGGTCACTAGACTGGGATTTATAAACTGCAAAAACATAGTTATGCCATGATGAAGAGGGAAATCAAACATGGGAGAGAAAAATGAATACAGTACAAATATGGAAGACAAAAAAAATAAATAGAAATGCAGAAAAAAATCAGAATTTGTTTGATAACATATTCAGACGGCTAATTATCCTGACAGTCAAAATTTTTCCATTATTTCCACTTTGATTTTACTGATGTCAACTGTCAGCCATAAGCTGTTGAGTTTTGCTTTCAGACAAAATGTAGGATTGGGTTTTTTTCTGTTTTTTTTTTTTTGCTGTTAATTGTGAATAATGGTATTGCATGAAAGCCTCTATCAGAGAATTATCTAGAGATGCAGACTTCCTTGACAGAGGGACAGAGGAGACATCATGTTATTAAAAACATGGACCTTCATTTTAAGCTTGACATAAATGATCTGGTAAACTGTCATTGAAAGACACTGAATAACTCTGCAATGTCCTTCAGAAGGGTAATAGTGATGAAACCAAACCCCATGGAAACCTTGTAAAGAAAGAAGAACAAACAAGCTCTTGTGGAACTAGACAAGGGGTTAATCATGCTCCAGACTTGGTTGGCCCAGGAGCTGTGGTGGTCCTGCTGCAAATCCTCCTTGGCAGGAGCCTGCCCTTTTCCCCTGGGATGCAGAAAGAGCCTAGGCTCTTGCTGGTTAGGTGCCACTCTGATGTTCTAAAAGCTGCTATGGTGTGAACTCCGATCCTGTGGTTGTTCAGGGCTGGCCCAAGCTCTAGGAAAGCCCAGGCACATCTGTACAAGCATCAGTTCAGAGCTGGAGACAGGGCAGGGAAGGGAAGGGACAGGAGGACGCAGGAAAGCTGTTGTGGGCCTTCAGCTTTGAAGTTATTTAAAATATAGAGACTTTGCAATGTAAAGGTCTGGCTCCGGTACGGTAAACTGCTCATGGCTGCCATAGACTGTCCACCATGACCTGTGGTCTTGTCTTTGTTTTCATTTCCTAGATATACCCCTACATCACTTATAGCTATATCTTCAGCAAGGTTTAAAAGAAAGGCAATTACCAGAGGAAGTGCAAGGAGAAAAAAAAAATATCGATATTCCAGATCTGTCATTATTTGCATTCAGAAAGAGAAGGGTTCAGACACTTGTTATTTCACACTGAGACTTCTAATTTAAAATACCTTTTCCCCATAAAACTCAAGACCCTGCCACCGAGCTGTGCCGAGGTGGTGAAGTCCTTAACGAAAGAATCACCGAGAAGAGAAAGATGAGGCTAACTAGGCTTTGCTGGTCAGTGGTCAGTGACTCAAGTCCTGCTGGATCAATTTAACAGAGCAAGAATATTAAATTCAAAAACTGTAGTGAAAAAAATCAACATAAAGAGGAAGATAAAAGGGAAAAGAAAAGATGCTATCTAGATTGTTGAGGAATGTATTAGGTGGATGCGTAATGTAAAATTACAAGATTAATAAGTTAATCATCACAAAACCAATGGCATCTGATTTGGGAGGAAGCACTCAATAAGCCGTGGGGCTCCTCTCTCCAAGCAGACCGTGGAAGCAGGTGCTAGGTAGGGGCGATGTGGGCTTTGCCTGCCCGCTCATGGCCACAGGCTTGGGCTGGGCTCAGGTGCCAGCCCATCGCCCCAGCTGCCTGGGCACGCCAAGAACGGTCCGAGAGAAAAGGGAATTATGTTTTATATTATTTTGGGTGCGTTAGCGATCTCCCTCCCCGAGGGTCTCTGTTCCGGGGTTGTCGCTCCCCACCTAGTGACCTGCAGCAGAATTACAGGAGGTTCTGTTTTTTTCCTGGAGGAGGGTGCATGAACCCTACATAAACTCTGGCACTTATTTTGCACCCATAAATATAGTAAGTGAATAACATGCCCTGAACTAAGTAATCTGAAATTTATCAAGCAATAAACAGATCTGAAGAAATATCCTTCTTGTACACTCCTGTTTGTTTGTCCTCTGCTTCTGCCATCTATTGAAATGGAACATAGGTTTCTTCTCGGCCAAGTCTAACACTGAATAGTTACAGTTCCTATTGAATGGAGCCCGACCTTTTGCCATAATGGATCATAAAGAAGGTACGGATCAAGTTTCCAACTAGGCTGCGACTCATCATTCATCTTTGTGAAAACACCTGTGCAGTGGAAAGCATGTTTGGCTAATTTTCTTTGAAGACATGATTATCCAATAAATTTGAGGCATGATGGCAAACTGGGTTTCCGATGTCTAACTACCACATTCATTTAAAATGCCATTCATGTGCAGGACTGCTGGTGCAGCCGTCTTGAGTGTGCAAGTCACTTACACTTAAATAGAAGTTGTGCTCGAAAGCCTGAACCTCCATTTGGCATTTGCTGCTTCATAAAATAATTCAACATACCTTAGATATCTGCTTTGCTGCTTTCGAGGTATAATAAGTATTATTTTTCAGGCCATTAGCATCTCATGGGCCTAGAAGAATATGCTTTAAGTCTTCTGATGGCTTACATAAGGGTTACTTATGTTTTAGTTGTTTAAACTCAACTTACTCGTTTGACACTTGTTACTCCCTATTCATCTACACAGAGAGATTTTTATTACTTCCGTTCTTCTCTCTCACCCTGAATCTCAAGTTAAATATTCAAGCAAAGTTATTCGGAAGGAGTTAGTGATAAATCTACATACCACAAATACGTGCAGTAGAAAGTATATACTATTCCTTTCCTTTTGGATGCTTAATATTGTATATTCCAGAAGGCAAAGCTATGTGGCTCAAGGCGTTAAAGTCATGAAGGGTCCATGAAGGCTATATGTCTGTTGAATACTCATTTTTGTTGGGTTGGCTAAGGATGGCCTTGCCCATTGGACTGGGGCAATGCTCAGACTCAGTTTGTGAGCCTCAACTACTTTATCTGTACCACAAGATCCATCAAAAGCAGCAATATTTTTAGGTATGAACTGCCCTTAATGCTCTTAAGATTAATTTATTTGAGTCAGAATGGTTTTGATACGCAAAAAAAAACCCAAACAAAAACAACACAAAAAAGAGAAAGGAAAGGAGGCTTTCCAGCCAGCGTGCTTTCCTTTCTGATGTAACATGAAGAAGAAAAGGTCCTTTCTGGGGTTAGACTTGCACACCTTTTAAGTGAAATGGCAATTTCCTTAAGAGTGTGAAAACTAAATTCGCACTTCGAAGATTCTTGTTATTAATTTTTTCTTCCTCATTGGTTTCCCAGACTTGGTAAATGAGAACAGAAAACATCAGAAATGATCAAACCTGAGCCTAAAAGAAAATTTCTCACATGCTTAGAAAATGGGGGTTAAAAACCTAGTCCTACCAGTAACAGCAGCAAAGCTATAAAATTTGACTCCAGTTAGGGTCAAGGTTCAGGATTTTATCCGCCCCATAGTGAAGGTATTTGAAATTAAATCATTAGGATGTTAAATATGTTGGCAAATGACCCCATCAAATACAATGCAATTTAAACTTCGGCACCCTTAAACTAAGCCAGACTAAGCCTAACTTCTCTGCTTTTTCAAGGGAAGCTGTTTTTTAGATGATGTCAATTCAAACTTTCTCAGGGTAGGCGACTTTTAGACTGATGTCAGTTTGACACCTGGACCGTTTGCAAGGATTTATCGAGCATGACCTCAGCATTCCAGTGAATGAGGACTCGCTCATCAGGTACATCCATTGCCACTAATTTGCCCCACTTGCTCTCTAGTTTTGAGCTAAGGCTCCAAGCAACTAACTAGTTACGCGGTAACATCAGCAGCTGCATAGGTTTGCAAAAACATTCAGGAGAAAAACAGATATCTGAAGGACTTAGAGATCTGTGAGCTACGTATCAGCTGAACAGACAGACTCGTGAATGCTGGTATTTTATTAGGCGTCTAACTGAGCATACAGACTTATGGCCAAAGACGTAAAGAGACAGGCCTTGGAAGCTGGGGTCTAGCCAGGTTCCTTGTAGAAAAAATTGAGAGGGGAAATAGTATGTGGTTTTAAAATACAAGTAAAAAACCACAGGCCACCGATGGCAGAGATATAGGGGGACAGATTGATGCTTCCTATCATCGGCATGCCAAGGAATTTAGGGGCTGGTACGGGCTCTGACACAACATCCCTGATGAAACAGAAACAATATTCACTTACTTTCTAAGACACGCGCATTTTAGTTACAATAATATTACTTTTCTGTGCATCAGGACACATTTACAATGTTAATGATATGTCAAAGTAATATCTGAATATTCAAATGTGTCCAATAATGCATATAATACACATTTTTCAAGGTATGTCTATATTTTTTTACCATTTTTTTTTTTACACTCAAATATATTATTTTCTTCATGCAAGAAAGATATTTAAATCATAGACATATACCCAGCAATTAAGAAGTGAGGTAGACCGTTGGGGATATTAGTAGAATGGGAATGTAGTTCACGTTCTATATATAAAATAGATATTAATGTCTCTGAAAACCTGAAGCTTTTTTATTTCTGCTATTAAAAGACAGCAGAATAGATAATATATTAAAAGACCCCAGAATAGAAACTACATAACTAAGGTTGGAATACCATTTTGTAAAATGTAGGACTGAATGGCAGAAGGTATTTTGAATATTCAAAGAGTTGCTGTAGGTACCAGAACAGGTAACAATTTACTTAGCACTTTAAAAGGTAGACTGCCCTGACTTTGATACAGGATGAGGCAACACTTAGAAACATATAATTAGAAAAGGGGCAGCCACTGTATATTGACAAAGGGAAAATTATAGATAACAAAATCCATTGGAATATATTGCTGAAGTGGAAGACTAAGTAGAACCAGCTGAAATTCTTGGGCTTCTTGGAAGTTTCTGACATTGGAACAAAGAGAAAGATCCTCTCCCAGGTCAGTCAACACAGTCAATAGAACAGGAGTATTGCCAAGAGATTAACCACAGCATACCTGCAAACTGCCAGTATAAAGACAGAGGAGAGCAGATTTGCTCTGTAATGATCATTTGTGTGCAAGCTTGAAGAAGCTCTGCTTTCAAAATGAATTCAATAAACACCAGCAATTTAATTTCAGTCAGTGGTGCTTCTAAGTGAATACCTGATTTATGTAATTGTATGAAAGTGGGAAATAGAAAGTACAAAGCCTAGGAATCAAAAAAAGTAACGGCGTTACAGTGAGATTGAAGTGAAATACAAAACATCAGTGACAACTGGAATTACTTCATTTTGTTTTCTACTTTTGTGACAAAAATGTGGTGAAAGAAAAATCTGTTATAAAGAGAGGTGACGTCTAGTAATACTGTGTGTATGCGTTGATAGTTTGATGAAATACATTACTCATGGAGTACACTATATGAACAAAGAAACATCTAGTTCAATATTCCTGTTAGATAAAATTATGAAGAATGTATAAAAGTACAAGCATTTTCAGTAATGATGACAAAAATCTGTTATCAGCTTGTCACGTAAATTAAAAAGAGATAGGTGAAACTAATAGTTATAGATGATAAACTCCAATCTTTTACAAAGTGACAGATACCATTTCTCCTGGCTAAATTAGAAAAAATACTTGAATGTCCTAAGAATGTGAGAATGACCATTTTCGTCCCTTCATTCTCCTTTCATCAGTAAAATTAGAGAAAATCCGTTGCATTTAAAACTTCTTCTGGGTTAAAGACTGAGATAAAGACGGGGAGATTGCTTTTCAGCTAGCATCAGGGACCTCCCCTGTAGCCCCCCCACAGCCAACGCCTGGCCACAGACATGCAGTACACCTTCCCTGGTCTTGGGCAGCTGCTGTGTCAGTGCTGTCCTCGCTGCTTCTCTGCCCTCCAGTCCCAGGCCTGGTGCGTAATGGGGGTGTCTCCTCCTGCTCACGTCCCAAGGTCAGGGTAGAGGGCCAGAGACAGAAAGCTTTCCCTGAGCACTTGCTGGCTGCCGTTCCTAGCACCTGAATTTAGGTATTGAAATACTTTCTGAAGGTTTGGCTCTAGGTAATTTTGGAAATGTAACCCTTACTAAGAAATTAAAAATTATACCCTCTAATGAGCTTTGGTTCACTCAGGCCTAGGGACCTCTCCTTTCCATTTTAATAGGGGCTTGCCCAAGTACAAGGAAAAACCTCAATATATGACCCTATTCTTTCAAAATTCCCAGTGAAGTGTCCTCATTAGTAACCCTAGCAAAGGATATTATTGTCTCTCTGTTCTTAAACTGAGAGGAGAAGCCTGAGAAGTGCCTTTCATTTACTTACTCATTTCAGTTGCAGAGAATAGTGAAGACTCGGATGACTCAGACTAGTATTAGGTTAAACATCTTTGATCTTCTTTGTTTCCTTTTTCTTTAGTTCTTGCATTTAAAAAATAAAAAGCCAAAGAGAACCAATCAGAAAACCCATCTATTTCTGAGTCTAATGGACAAAGGATTTGAGAATAAAGTGGAAATATATTCAGAATTACTTGAAATGTCATGGGCTTAAAAATAAAAAATACTATGATAATTCCCACTCTGTATCAAAAGTCAAAACAAAGTTGTTTTTCAGTGGATCCCACTGTGATACTACGACTGCTCTTTATGGGACTGAAAGGTATAGCAAAGCATTATTCCATCGCAGCTTTGCTATGTATAACCTTTTTTTTTTTTCTTTTTTCTTCCTTTGATTGATTCCACAGCACCACGGGTAAGAGACATGATTCAGAAATCTTGAAATTCTAAGTGTTGGAGGGGTTATTCTTGTTGCACGAACACAGTAAGCGCAGAGCTCATAGTTTGGAAGTGGAGCATAAGGAGCTGCCAGTGGTAAAGACCCAGAAGTATGTGGTAATAAAAGTGTACTGCAGTCTAGGGCACTGCAGTGTCAAAGAGAAGAATCAAAGGCCCTGAATTAGGTGCCTGTAGCCTTGTGATTAAGGCAGGCTTCTAGAGCACAGCAAGCATGGAGCTTAATCTCTTCTATTTGGTGGGGAAATTTAACCCAGGTCTCCCACCTGCGGAGAAAGCATTTTATATAAAATCAGTTATTTTCTATGCTGTGTTCTTTGTAAGAAGTGTTCCTGGCTTCCAGATAGACAGAACCACCTGCATGATGCCTCAAGAGAGATGTCAAAAGTCTAGGGAAAGAAGAGGAAAGGGAGGTTGTGAAGTCTGCTTTCCATGAAGGTTTTTTTTGGTTACCTATTTCTAAGTGGTTTTTAATCTTGGTTTTTAAAGATTGCTATTGTAACACACCTGTCTCTTCCATTGCATTGCACTGGGGTGCATGGCTCTGGCATCTGCATGAGTAACCAGAAGGGAGCAGGCAACGGTGGGAGGAGGAGGAACAGGGAAAGCAGGTACCTAAAAGCTCTCTCCTGTAACTGACAGAGAAGGTCAGTCTTATGGTTGAGAAATGGCCAAAGAGAGGGATCTGAACCATCCCTGGGAGACTGCTACCACCTCATAGGCTGGACTCCATTCACAGAGGAGGGATTGCTCATCTCCCTCTTGTTGGCTCTGTCTCATGTTTCTTAAAACACTCGCCACACTGAGAACAGAGAGCAAAATGAGTGATGTCTCCCTGGCACAACAACTGCAGGGAGGGACCCGATTCCCTGTTTCCTGCTCCTGAAGTCATATTGTTGATTTATCCCATTACTGTTTCATGTAAAATGCCCACAAAATCCATGTTCAGTAAGCAGAGGTCAGACTATACTTCATCCAGCATTTCAAAAACATTGCTCTTCCTTTTGCATTCCCCTCCCCTGCTATTAATCCATGAAACATGGCTTTGTTTCCATAGAAGAAAAGAACTTTCTCTCCTTCTCTTACATCTGCCTTTTCCTTGTAGATGGCTTTTCTGCTTGGGCACTTTTCTGGGAGATGGGAGATGTGATTTAAAGCACTTCTGAAATTTGGAGAGAGATTCTCTAAGTGTTACTTCACAGCCTGAAGACGTGATGCTGCCACCTCCTCCAGCGACTGCTGGTGCGCAGAGCTGCGCCTGTCAGAGCAGATCCTAAGAGAAAGCAGTAAGTTTGTGGCCTCCAGCGTAAGATGGGCCACTTAACCTTGAAAAGACTAAGGAGGCTTCAGATATATGAAGAATCAAAAAGAGGTGACGGGGACATTAAGACTAAAAATACAGATGTCTACAGGCACTGGATGCCTCAAAAGATAGTTGGCAGATTTTGTCATGATTTTGAGAACTGAAATTTTGGATTTAGGCATATAGACCCCACTAAAGTCCCACCTTAAGCATCTAAATCCACTGGGGTCTGGAACAAAGGGCACAAATTATGCAAACCATGTAGCTGACATTTGACTTGGTGGTAAGTGCAGAGAGAAGCATAAGAGAACGGAAGCTTGAAATAATGCCAATTACCTGCTTTGAACATTAAGATGAAGGAAACGCAAGCTTCACTGTTTGAGCTTTTATATTTTATTTAAAAGTTTCATTCTATTATGTCTTTTAAAAAGTGGCAGTGAGAACAGTAAATGTATGAGTAAAAAAAAAAAAGGTGGTAAAAAATTAAACATATATGCCCAGAGTCTAAATCAGAAGTGCCTATTACTGCTGTCTATAACTTGTAGACTTGTGTGTATAAAAGGTAGCTAGGAGCACAACTGCACTGAACTAAATGTGCTTGTAGAGATATAAATACATAAATACAGATGCATTTGTCAGAATCTGCACTTTGAATTTCTTAACTGTGAAGCTGTTACTTCATTTACTTTTCTTTGTTGCATGTTTAGCTACAAGCCAGGACTGTTTGCTCTATGTGTTATATCACTTGTCAGTCACTGTCATTATGGAGCTCTGAATGGGGGAAGAGTCCATGGAATATTATAAAGAAAAAGTACTAATGAATACAGTTCAGTGTAAGCAGCACAGCTGCCCTGGCAGCTAAGCAGCAGCATGTTCATTAAGTCTCTGGGTTATACGTTCCCTGCTTCTTCAAAGTAAATGCAACAATTACCAAACATGTATTTCTGCCCTAGCCATGCCCCAGTCACAACTAAGGTATAAGTTTCAAGTGACACACATTCCTTTAACAAAGTCCATTTCTGGATCGGCTGGGTGGCATCCCCCCAGTCTACATGCAGTGGTGATCAGAGGACCACCCTTTTAGGTACAAACCATTTAGGCAGGGCATAGCTAGAAGAAATCAAGAACCTAGGGAAAGCCAGCATACCGCCATAGTGAACAGGTATGGCAGTGAACAGGTCAGTCCCACCAAAAGAAAGCAATGGACAAAGAGGGAAACATGGCTGAAAGTAATGGAGTAGAAAATAATACTATAGGTATAATAATGCCTTTGTGCTCAGGTGGAACATTGTGTCCAGTTCTGGACAATAACAGCATGACAGGTTCATGGTTAGGAAAATGAAATGCTGAGAGAAGAAAGATTTTTCAATAAGATGTAAGTCATTTTAGAAAAGAGAGGTGTTTGAGGTCAGAGATGAATAACATGGGTACATTGTGAGTAGGACTGAGGTGCTTGTTTTTCTTTACCCTACCTGGAGAGCAGCTCTGGAATTTTCCATGTTGTCTAAAGGCACTGTGTTGAGAGGAAATACTTGTTTTCACACCATGCATAATCAACTCCTTGCTGAAAAACAGCATTATGCCCAAGAGATTTGTAAGACTCAAAAGTACACATTGATACAGCTAATGAGAAACACCATCGTTGCTGAACATAGCTTCACAAAAAAAAAAAAGGAATAAAAACCTTCATGCTCCAGTGCAGAAGACAAAGACTAACAAGCAGAAGCCAGAGAGAAACTTTCCTTAAAATATAAGGACAGAAACTAGAATATGAATTTTTACAACTCTGAGAGAGAGAGGTTACTAACCTCTATGGAGCAGTGGTCTAAGTTCCTACATAAAGATGACGAGGGTTGTGAAGGGCTTTCTCGTTAAAGAAAATACATTAGTAGATGATCAGCCTTCAACATACCAGACTACCCCTTAAACTCCCGGATCTGATGCACAATTAAGGTTCAGCAGTGCTTGAGCAATGGCTTTACCCCACCAACAAAGAGGAAAGAGCTCTGGTGCCGGAACAAGGAAATGATGTTCTGATCAGCTGGTTTTGCATTGCCATCATTTGTGTTGGCTCTAAATCAAGAGGTTTTGCAGCAACAGATATGTAAAAGAAATTTATAAATAGATGGGATTGGTTTTGTTAAATATTGCTGTCGTGTTTCATCAGATCTGCCAGACCTCAGGTAGAGGAATCAACCAGGCAATTTGGCATAAGGAAGGAAGTGGACCATGATGTGTTTAAAATTTGTCTTCCAAAAGTTACCAAGCCAGCACTGCTAGTCCTATTGAAAAGTTCTTATTTCATGCTCAATAGACATGAAAAGCATAAAGGTAAATGAGATCTGGTGGAAAAATGTAAATTTTTATAACAAAAACTTCTACTATCTCTATTTTTAATGGTGGGTTTTTTTTTCATTTTTGTCTATTGCCTTCTTACAACATAAGTCATATATCAAGGATTTTTAATTATGGTTATTTTGAAATAAAAATGCTAAATTACTTTTCTGAGCAGCTAAAAACTAACAAACTCTTTAGCAGTAATTTAAGCTTCAAATTGAAGTAATTTCTAGCAATGCAATACATATTCTGGTTTTTATATAGAGAAGACATTTTCAATACAAAATAATATTCCACATTTCAGAGTTTAGAGTATTTCAAGACTGGAGTTCAAGCTAGAAATCTCATTACCAGGGGCTGCCATCTCTTCACTATTCATTTTTCTTTCACGGTCTCAGTCAAATCATCCCTAACAGGTATCCAAACAAGGGAAAATAATATCCCCTCATGCAGTCCTAGAGCAGTCCTTAATGACAACTCTGACTGCATTCTCATGAGACTGGTCGTCCTCTCCTGAGCGATGTATTTGGACAGTCCAAAAGCCGTGCACATAGTTATGTCCCTAGCATAAGCAGAATTTACTTGCCCATCAGACTGGTCTTTTCTACATACAGACTCATTTACTAGGGAGGAGTAAAGGTCTTTTTATGTACTCCTGTAGTTTTGGAGTAACCCATCCATTTTCTCACGAAAAAGACCATGAGCAGTCCTGATACCAAAAGAAAATCTTTTTAAAAGAATAGGTCTTTGGAATAACTTCAAGTGAATAATTAGCATGTTAAAAACTACTGATGCTTTCTCTTTTATTTCTTCTACTCACCCCTCTCCTTTGTTCTTATTATCGTTGAGAAGAACTGCGTTACTTACGAAGTTAGTTACCTTAGGGGTTTCTTTTTCTAGATAAAATTTTTACCACTTAATAACTCTTCGTGCTTCCTTTCTAGTTACCTTCAAAGATCTCTTAGCAGGTGTCCTGGTTGCGGCAGGGACAGGGTTAATTCTCCCTGGTGCCCCACGCCGTGCGAGCCGTGCCCGCCCGGAGCTGCCGGGGGAGGGGCGGGAAGTCGCCGCCTGAGCCGGGCTGGGGCGTCCCGGCTCTGGTCGGGGAGCGGCGGTTCCGTAGCCCTGTTTGTATGTTCCTCTGCCCGTGTTACTGTTGTTGTTTTCTCGTTCCCTTTGCTGTTCTGTTAAACTGCCTTTGTCTCAACACACGAGTTTTGCCTTTTTCCTCTGATTCTTCCCGTATCGGGAAGGCCCGCGCGAGCGGCACGTGGTTCTTTGTTGCCGTCTGAGGCCAAACCACGACAGCAGGACTGAGCTGAACAGAAGGTTTGGGACGTGACAGTGTTTTCTTTCTTTCTACATGAAGGATGTGATTCTAAAGCAATTCCATTTGTTGGTTACATGTTTTTCTCTGTTGCAGCCTTTTATCAAGTCTGTGTGCGTTTGCAGAAAGAAACGTAGGCTTGTTTTATTGTCGTCGTATGTTCGGATGCTTTTTTCCTTTCACTTTTTAAAAATAGATTCCTCAAATCAATTTTCTTCAACCTTTTCTCAGCATGTGAATGAGCGTAAAGCTCTAAATTGCTTTTCATTTATATTAACATCTTTTCTCTCTGAGTGTGCTTCAGTCTCAGAAAATAAACTCTGGGATCTGTATTTTCTTCACACTTCATTCCGTATGTTATTCTGGTAGTCTCTGCATTGTTTTGGAATAACCCAAAAGTTTCTCCCAGCAGAATAAATCACAGGACAGTTTCCCTTGCTTTCTGAAGGATGATTATCGGAACATGCTCAGTAATCTGCGTGTCAGGCTCATAAGACCTTTACTTGCTCATTTAAAGGATACAGTAAACCAGGAATTTCTCTTAACAGCTTTTTAAATGGCAGATACATTCTTCAAATTAGACATTTCTCTTTCAATGAGAACATAAATCTCTGACACAACTATCCAGAATGTCTTTTCTGAACTGGGTGCTGATTTTTCTTAGTTATTTTTTCTGTTATGATATGGTGATGACAGGAAGGTCATTTCTGCTACTTTCCCTGAAAGTGGGATACAGAAAGTTTTTCTATATTTTTTTTCTTTTTATCATTCTTCACATTTAATTTATCATTTTAAACAAGAAAGTGAACGCATTCACTTTCATAGCTAATCAAAATTTTACATCAGTACACTATTTACTGTTATGTAGCCACACATACTTAAGGAATGTGAAAAGACAGGAATAGAAAAATTGGTTTGGATGAATTGTTCTTCCAGCCCAGCATCCTGCCTCTCACAGCACACAGGCTTTTAGGAAAATTCCTTAATGAAGTGCAGGAATATTTACAGTGGGCAATTATGAAAAACCTTGCCCACAGTGAGAAGTTTGGCTTCGTTATTTAATAAGTTAGCTTGTGACAGGAGACACGCTGATTTTATAAGGTACTCACTATTTTTACTGCGATAGATGTGACATTTCTGGTGTCTACATTTACATGCTTTCAAACAGTTGTGCTTGAGCTTCAGGATGGAGCATTATCAGTTTATATCCCAACCTTACATCTTCGTACGCTAAAACTGTCTTAATAGGAAGTGATAACAATTTACTTCCCTTCCTTCTCCCTGTCTCTACAATAAATTTGCCTGCCTGACTCTCATCTGAACAAAGCACTGCCTGTCAGGAGCTATATCTCATATCTGGCCAGCACTGATGGGGATAACGGCAACAGGGCTACGGGAGGACCCGCTGCCCCAAGGACACAGATGAGGTCCCAGGCTCCAGGTGCTGGGCACCACGGGAGGGACAGCAAAGACAACCGAGGCCTCTCTGTAGTCTGAGAGCTGCCTAAACCATCACAGAAATGGTGCCTTTTCTGCTTACTTATGTAAGTACTTACGTGGTTTCAACGTAGAGCTGAACCTTGAAGCTCAGTGGCAGTGAGATCTACTACTAAGTTTTGCATATTTTTCCCCCCTCAAGGTTATGTTGATTTTCAGTTTCACTGAAGACTTGCTTTTCAGAGAAATGTAACTTTAAAGAAAAATACCTGCATTTTTTTTCATATAGCATTCAGTATTTTATGTAGTCTTGTGATATCCTTTTAAATTCATCTCTTTCCCAAGCTAGACAATCTCAGTCTTGGCAATCTCTCATCATAGAAATTGTGCCATGCTCTTAGCAATTTTCATCACCTATTTCTACATCTCCTTTATCTCTTTTTCAAATAGATTGACCAGGATTGTGCGCATACAGTAGCTGAGGGCACGTCACTGACATAATACTTTCAGAAAGCCAGTCTGTCCCATCCTTTTACATGATAATATCTTATTTGTTGCTTTGGGGTTTTTTTGACCACTGCTGTTAGATCTTCATTCCACAGCATTCACTGTAAATTAGGAAAGCGGAATCCATCTGACTTGTTCAAATAGCTGCTTAGGATCTGCAGTATCACCTTATAGACAATACAGTATTTCATCTGTCATCATATTGCTCATTTGACTCCCTGGCATTCCATGCCCTTTCATTTACCTTAGGATTTATCTTATTTTATAAAATGCTGTTTTGTTCTTCATCTCTGTTTCAGAAGCGTGCTCCACACCATTAGTGTAAAAACCAGCCTGCTTCCAGACTGTTTGTTAAAGGAGATGGTCAACGTGGACAGAGATACTACAGGAATTTGTTGTTCAACATTGCCCATCATAAACTTATTTTAAGCTTTATTTGAGTGGTTCAGGTGTGAAAATCTGATGCCATCCAGACACCTAGCAGCTTGCCAGACCCTGTCAGCTTAGTACAGCACTTGTATACCCAGAGGGATAGCCTGGAGATGTGTGAAGGTATAGGTGACAGTGCCAGCTAGCGCATCTGCTTTTCGTGTCACTGTGAGAAGGTATTCCTGGCGCAATGATAACCCATGCAGGACTACCTGCAATTTTTTTTTCTATTCAGTGTTTGATACAGTGTCTTTGATTCACATGTTGCAAGTTTTGAAAGCTGCTATCAGGACGGTTCTTTCACTTCAAACACTTTTTGAGCTGTCAATTCTTTCTCGAAAGCAATCAATGGTTAACAAAAATTCTCCTCATAAGAAAACAAAATAAAAGAAACAAAATGTCTCTCTTCCTTTGCTTCTTAAAAGAAAAACTTTTGTGTGTGTGTGTATTTCCATGTATACCATTTTTGGTCTTCATTTTTGTTTCGAAGAAATAAAATTGCATTTGTTTTGTTTTGGGTTTTTTGTGTTTGGTTTTTTTTTTTTTTTGTAGGGACAGTTGGTATTAAGGTTTTGGCTATACAGCAATGAATTCTAATAAAAGAATCTGACAATGTTCTGAGTTTCTAGGAAATGTATTGTCATCTTCATGCTTGGATGCCTGAGACTAGGTATTTTCTACGTGTTGCTATTATCCATCCTAAGGGGGGTTCTGTTGTGGGCTTTGACATCTCACTCTTGTAAGTGCAGTTCTGAATCAGTGGGTCTTAACATCTTACCCATGTTTTGGGATGGTTTGACATACCTGATGATTTCTGCAGCCAAACCCAAAATTTAGCCTTCGGTCATATGCTTTCTTGGATGCTACAGATAGGCATGTAGTTTTGACATCCATGTTTGCGAAAAGGGAAAACCCCATGAAACCAAAAGTTTATGGTAAGTCTGCCTTTGCACTGAGCGGATTTCATTTAGACACAGTGTTTGTCATGCAGTAAATTTACAGTTCTAAATTCCTTAAAGGGAATAGGAAATTTTATATAGGAGACAGAAAGAAAGAAAAACCCCCTCTATATTGATAAATAATCCTAATTTCTAGTGCCACCTTCAAACAGCAAGGTTAAAAAAGAGCATCATAGAAATGGTCTAGACCATGTAGGCAACCTTTGCACTCCTTTAATTCCTAAAGCATGCCTTGGCTTTGCTAAGGGTAAAGATCGTCCAGTCTTGAACATTGAACTCTGACTTGCTGATAAAACCCTGATTTCCCCTATAAGGCTATAAGATGCTTAAAGATATTCAACCAAAAAAATCCATACCTTCTATCGTGCTTCCAAGATGTCCTTGTTCCAAGATGTCCCCTATTCCATCTAGCAAAGTTTCATGATCAAAATACAAACAATTTTAAAAATGAGCAAGTAATGGTGCTGAAATATGTCTTGGATTGAGAAAAACTGGCATTTAGAAGAGAAAATCAGGTTTTAATTTCACTTGTGGTAGAATCAATGGAAGTTTTTTTTCTGCTGTGTTCTTTGTGCTGTCTTTCCTGATGCGAACCACTGAAAAGAGAACAAAACAAGGCCCAAAGAATAGACAAGAGTAAGTTTTAGGAGAAATTCTTTAAGTGCTGAGAATGGGGAGGGCAGTCAGTCTTGTTCTTCTGTGATGACATTTCAAAACCTGTTCAATAGGCAGTCTGCCGTTTCTTTTTGACACAAGTTTTACCAGCAACCGGAGCAGCACTGCTGGTGCTCCATCCCCTCTGACGCTATGGAGATCAAATTATAGGTATCCTTTCATTGATTCTATTAATCAAATACAGCTATAAACCAGATATTAAGAATAAAGGCTCTTTTTCTCTGAGTTTCATGGATAGCCAAGTGTTAAATGTGAAAACCCTTTTGATATTTTTTTCAGTCAGGATTAAAATTCAAGTGAAAGAATTAACCTATCTGCCTCTATGCTCCACAGGGATTTTTATTATTCAGATTTATTCATTAGAAGACTTGCTATTCATGTTTGCTCTATTTGCTTTCATTAAATGTTTGGCATTAAATGCCTTCCTATTCATTGCTAACTAAAAAATAAAATAAAAAAGTCTGAGTACTGTGATATAAAATTCATATATCCTGACCAATATAAATGATGTATTCTTTTAATAGAAAACAGTAGGGAGTAAACAATAGCAGGCAAATACAATTTAAAAAGAAACCAAAAACTATAGTGAAATGTTTATGGTCACCCAAGCGTAAATTTCTACTTACGGAAACACATATGCTGCACCTGCATCATGATTTGTGTTTTGAAATAGTGCAATTCTACTGTTTTTCATTCATTAAGCGCATTTACAAAAAACACAGTTAATTCAGAGATATAAATGTACGCTGCTTCTTTCACGGGCAACAGAGTAAGTGTGGCTCCCAGTATGGTGTAAAACCAACCTACTCGACGCTTCTATGGACCGATTAAAAAAATCATGGAAAACAGTTGTTAGTGAAAAAAATCCTCCAGCTGTTGTTCCTTCAGTGTGAAACTAGTTCTCTAAGAGTCACCTGAAATTTTGTTGTTCTTTTCAATTGGACTAATTCCCGCCTGGCAGGGCAGCTCTCCCAGAACAAGATCACTGGCTTCTCCTGGGCTGGCTGTGGCGGTCTGTCAGTCCATGTGCTCAGGTGACCCCTCTTTCAGCTGAGGTTAATCCTTAAGCAAACACTTGGGCTCAAACTATGCAGGTTTGGGTCTGGCTGCTGTATGGCATAGACTGTAAGGCAGCCTCCACGTCTCCTTTTCTGCCAGGGCCTCCTGGATGCTGGTCTGAGTGAATCAGCTGGCGTCCCTGTGGAAAGTCTTGGGTAACTCCGAATTTTCAAATATCTTTTACCTGGCCCTGTGGGCTGTCGCCAGCTCTCTGTACTCAGCAAAGCCGCCTTCCTCAAAAGAGACCCATTTTTTCCTGCAGCAAGGGAAGGTAGGACTTGCTGGCAGCGATATGGACAAAAAGGTCCAGGTCCCAGGACAAACCTGTGCTACCAGCCATTTCTAGGGTCACTTGGCAACAGTCACAGTTGCGGCCTCTGTATTGTCTTGCCTCATCTTGGACTGAATGGAGCAGAGCAACTGTCACGAAATAATGAATTATAATAATCTAATTTCTGTGACAGTGATATCCCTCCCTCAGCCCAGGAGGTTCAGTGATCTCAGTAGTTATCTATCCCTGCATCGCCACACCATTCTCCCCTCAGACTTTTCTCCTATCATCCACAGCCTCACAGTGCCATCCTGTCAGCATAATTAGATGTTCTCAGTCAATCACAGACGATGCTTGAACTCCAGTGGCCAGTCGGTGCACTCGAATAACCACTGGTAAGCGAATGCATGTGGGGTGAAGTTTAAAGCGCTATTCAGTGAGAGGAGATGTATTGAGGTGAAGCTGCTTAACCCCCATTAACCCCACAGCGATCTCCAGGCCGAGTTTGTTCTCGTAAAACATAGGTCAAACCATTTCTAAACAGCTTTGTACATACAAAGGCTGTGTGTGGGGAGCAGCCAGCCCTTGGGTGCAGCCCTGCTGGCACCGCGGCAGTGGCAATGGCTCGCTGGGACAGGGCTCTGAGCAACCGCTCACCGTCCATTTCATCTTAATACACTTGGGTTTAAACAGCACTAAATTGGATGGGCTGTGCGTCTGTCTTTGGAGTTCATATTTCCCTAATCCTTTGCCCTGGTGCTTTCTTATGTTTACTCACTCGCCGGTGAGATATAAGTGAGGGCAGCACCGTCCAAAGACTTTAAACTGCTTTTCCAGGACAAAGAAGGCAGTAGTGAATCGAGCAGCATTAATGAAGGGCAGGGAAATGGCGTTCAACCACCCTCCCCCCCACAATGCCATGGTAGTCATTAATGGTAATAGGAGTGTCCTCCGTGCCCCTCTCCTCCACACGCAGAGGGCTCATGTCATGGGAAGCATCAGGACACCGTTCCTCGGGGAACCCCCGGTCAGCTTCAGCCCTTTCAACATATTCCCAGCAGATCAAAGGTCAGTGAAAATAGAAAATCTCAATTAGTTACTTCTTAAGCATATATTCACAACCGTTATTGCCACCTATTTTGGTTCAGTAGCATGAACCCCGAAAGGCCAGCTAAAATGAGGACCTTCTGTTAAAAAAAAACAAAAAAACAAATAAACAAAAAAACCCATAAAGAAAGAAAAGCCAAATAATTTTAAAACCAACAATGACAACGGTGTATTTCCTCAAAATAAATTTTTTAGTGTTTTTATATAATTAAATGAAAAGAAACAATCCCTGCATTCTCTAAGTATTTGGTTAAGAGAGGTCAGATATTTTGGTCACTTCATTTGTGTTATTTTGTCACCCTTTTTTTTTTTCTATGTTAAACAGGATTAAGGGAAACTCCTACACTAGTGATTACAGAAATGGGAGTCGGTTAGGCAAGAGACGATTACTCCAGTCACATACTCAGTTATTATTTTCTAGGAAATTTTACATATGAAAATATGAGGTTGCCTAAATGCCAGGACAACCTCAGTTACTGTCTGTTGCGGTTCCTCTGAATTATTGCCAGCTTTTGAACAAAAAACCCCATAAGCGAAGTCCAGAATGAGGAAGAAACCCACATACAGGCCAAGGCCATTTTCCTGCAGAGCTGAGGCAACTCAGAGCCCGATGCAGCTCCCAAGAGGAGCCGAGCAAACCTCCGGCCCGGAGCAGCCGATGGTGCTGACGTGTTTCAGATCAGGAGCCAGGTGAAGGTTTCTCTGCTTGAGCCTTTGCCACGCATGAACGTTAATTCCTGAAAAGCACAAATGTTTGCTTTTAACTTATCGATCAGAGGTCACCAGAGACATTAATGCAGATGCCAAGGACTTGTATTTTAGCTCAAGTTCAGTCTTGTGTCAATATTAATTGAATTGTTGCCTTTTTTATTTTGATAGTTGTACTAGGATTCTTGGCAAAGTGTGAAATGATTTATATTTATGTGTAATTTATAAGATAAATTATATATTTTTTGAGAAAATCACAGTGATTTGGAACAGTACATGCATTAGTAGAATCCAAATTTGCTTGACAGACCACATACGTAAATTGGATAGTGGGAGGTGTCCCTGCCCATGGCAGGGGTTTGGAACTAGGTGATCTTTAAGGTCCCTTCCACCTCTAACCATTCTATGATTCTATGATACTTCCCATCTTATTATAGTGTTTCTTCAAATATCATCTAAAGGTTTTATATGAGGGAAGTTTATTACTTCCCAACAGAGGAGATATATCAGACCTGTCAAGACATTCGCGAAGCATCTCTATATACTAATACTGTATGTGTGCTTGGTCTGTGTTTTGTAGCAGAGAGAATCAGGAAGAAAATGGTGGAGTGAGTAAGGTACCAAAGGGTCAGGAAGGAGGAAGGAGAGAGGACTCTTGGCAGTAAGTGCAAAATGCAAATTGTGACAAGGAAACACAAAGCAGAAGCAAAGAATGGGAAAATTAGATACCAATGCCTAATGTGAGGAAAAGGAAGAGGTGCCTTACGGGCCTGCAGCTGGCATAACAGAAAAACAGAAAAGGTGACACCACAACTCAGAAGTGTACTAGAGGGCAGGTATCCAAGCAGAGGAAGCTTAGAAGAGAGGAAGAAAAACAAAATAAAAAGTCAAACCGGCAGATGGAAGTTGAGGACCCAAAAATAAAAAAAAAAGTAAAAAAAAAAAAAGAAGTGTTGGAATCACAGGGGAGAAGGAGGAAAGTAAAAATAACAGTGACAAATGGCCAATCAGTATCAGCAGAATCATGAATCACGGGAGCTGCAAACTGGTGCGGTACCAAATCTGTCAGGTGATTGCACAATCAGTAGGCATCTCAAGAAAAGTACTGGCAGGAGATCAGTATGCCAGAGGAGCCAGGTTCATCTTTTACATGACTCCAGTGAACTCGCTAGATTCGTACTCGGGATGAAATGTGCCCCAGGAGATCAACTGCTCAGGAGATTTCAGATCAATAAGCAACAGGGTGGATAATTGATATGGCAGTTAATAAATGGGGATTTTATGGTAATAACAATGATCTCTAGGTAATGAAATCATCTGTATGGCAGCAAATCAACAGCAGCAGATGACTGTAGCAAACCACAATGGATTATCTGAGAATGAAATATAAGAAATTCATATTCCTTTCAAATTCTATTAGCCACAAACAATTAAAATGACCCCAGATAGAAACTGGACACAGATGTTTAAAACAAATTAAATGGCAGGGCAATTAAAAGTGAGTGGATGTAGCAGTTGCCAGGTTATCAAAAGTGACAGACTGGACAAATGGTGTAATATGAAGCTTGAACGGTTCACAACAGGGGAGAGGTCAGAAGAGCGAGGGATGCGGCACAGCGCATCCTGAAGAAGGGCCGATCCCACAGCACAGCCTGCCCAGCATGGGCCCCACAGGCTCGTGTGCTGAGGGCTGTGGGAAAAAGATCATTTTGTTGCTCTGCAAACTGACAAAAATCAGGTTGGAACAATTTTTTCGCATCATGTGTGTAATGGTGGAGTCTGCTGACTGTTTCCAAGTCACTCTGTTGGGTGCTGGGGGAATGTGCAAAAGTAAGGGGTTTTGTCACCTCCTAGCAGGGGTATTTGTCCCAGTAGGATTGCCAGCAAGAGTGATGAGGCTGGCAAGGGCCTGGGGACCTGCTGCAGCTCCCCCTGAAATGCTACCATCCAGCTGGGTGATGAGTGCCACATGGTGCCACCACTGGCAAACCTAAAAGCATTTCTGGGAGGGTGGGGAAAACACTGATCTCCTCCCTCCCTTTGTCACTGAGTTAAGCTACTGCTAGGGCAGCTTTAGCAACCTGTTGTTCCCAGTTAACGATTTTACTGAGAATATTTTCTGAGATATCTCTCTCTACTAGAGAATCTACTATTGAGATTCTGTGCTCTACTTCCTCAGCATGGCTAACAGTGAAAACGCGTGAATAGATCCTTGGCTGTCCCCTGTGCAGTTCCTATGTGCTGGTTTTCAGGCGGCAGGCTGCCGCGGGGGGGCACAGATGGGCTCTGGGGGCAGTGGATGCTCAGCACCAGCCCCGGCTCCACGCTGAAGCTGCCCGCACCCACCTTCAGTTGGAGCAGAAGCAACCATCCTGCGGTGTCCTCCTCTTTAAAACGGAGTCAGGGTTTCACTTCCAGCATCCCGAAAATGTGCCCAGTCACCAACTAACTGACAACTGTGACAGACACTTTCATTGCTCTAGTTAGTACCATCCCTGCGTAGGATGGAGAGCCATTCCTAACTCTCTTCTTCATCCCAGTGATTGCTGAAAGGCATTAAAATGCCATCAGCCGCAGACACCAGTGTTAAAATACCTCCAGGTAAAGAGAATCATTTGAGATTCAGAAGATAAAAGTTACCTTTGTCTCATTCAGAGTAGGTTTTTTTTGCTGAAAGTTTTACTACCATTTCAATCAGGACAGTGCCCTCACCACGTGTGTGAGGGTGGGTATCGAACCTGTATTTTCCACATTCTCAGAGAAACTCAAATCACGATGGGACTGGGTAAAAGAGGGAGAGCTATTCCTTTTCTCCTGGCTAACACGTGAACTGAATTGCAACTGATTCATAAAATGAAATAAATGATTTAAAGCTACCTGCAGTGTTTTATACTGCTCATACTATTCCTTTTCGAGATGACAGAGAGGGAAGGGTCAAGGCTTGGCAGGGGGGTACAAGGTGGGAGGAGGAGGGAAACCACCACAAATATCTACTGTTGGCTTCATCCAAAGAGTGCTTACTGAGGTAGCAGCCATACTGAAACGTTTCTTTGCATTTTCCTGTGTGTATGTTTTTCTTCCACAACACAGGTTGAAATTGATAACCGTATCGATACAACATGTAATAATATTTTTATAAAATGAAGGGCCTAGCATTTTTCATGAAAAATAGAAACATCTCTAACACTGGACATTTTTCAATTCACATTTTTTGTCTTGCTCTAGTGCTTCCCAAGGAACGCTTCCGTATTTCTTTCAGCTTTTTCATCATCTGAACCCAGAAGTGAGCTCCCACCAGCCTAAGGAGCCACAGACCACCTCGCATGCATGCTGCAGGGCTTCCCGCACTTGGGGTGCTCCTGTGGCAGACCCTGCAGGTCACCACTGGCTGCCTCTGCTGCCGCCCATGTGTGCTGCTCCCAGCCATGGGGTATTTGTGGCTGCAGGCAGTCAGGTGTTTGTCACAGTGCAGAGCCACAGTCCTCCAGGGATTCGGACTGGGACTAAAAAACAGGAAAAGAGGGCAGCCAGATGGTGGATGCCGGGGTCTGCTCCCAGTCCAGAGTGTGGTCCAGCTGCCCAAGCATCCTGCCTCTGAGAGCTGTTTGATGCCTCCTGGTCTAGAGGGTTTAGGCACAGACTGTGAGCAATAAGATACACTAATAAAGATAATTTTTTTAAGCATTTTTTCCACAGTCCCTGTATTTCAGTCCTTTTCTGCTGACTATTCATGCAATACACTCCTGTCATGGGCGGTTCTCACTGATGCTCTCACCCGCTCCACAGAAAACTTCCTGGAGTCCTAATCCCCCAGTTTGACTGTGCATTGCCTTTATGGAGCATTGTTGCCTTGATGGAAGGCAATATACAAGCAGCACTACCTGGAAGAAATAAAGGCAAATAAACTGCTCACAGGAGCAATGAAGGAACCTTTTACTCAAATCTGAAGAAAATTCCAGCAAAGGATGGGTCTGTCCTTGCCATAATAGCACACTGTATTTCACAAAGACAGCAAAGAAACAAAGCTGACAGGCTAAATATTTCTCTGGTATCTTTAGTAGCTCCAAGCCTGATGGCACGTTTTGATTTCAAATCCCTAGAACACACACAGACTCCCTGCCAATTGATTTTTGTAATGATAAAGGGAGAAGAATCAGGCAGTTTAGGTGCTTGCAATTAAGTGAGTATCAGATCTGTTAGAACAAAAAATCAAAAGTGTTAGTCCGGTAGGACCCTCTGATAGGTTAAGTTTAAGAGTCAAACCTGGAAAGATAATTTTTGAAACTTTTAATATTCGGACGTGACCTTCAAACTTGCCCCGTGACATCTGGGTTTTGCTCCCACTGGTCAGTAGCAATAATCTCGTTGTGTAAGACGCTTCTGAAAACTTGCAGCCCCCTTGCTGCTTTCCCAATAAAGACAAGCAAATTTAAAGTAAGTTTTAAAAATCGTTCCCATTTAATTTAATAGGAAAGGATGACCTTTCTGGAAGCAACCTAAAGAATCCACAGTAGATGCACAATTCTACAGGGCTTCCTGTAAAACTTCATAAGCAAGACTGTCATTGTTTTTATTTAATTAAATCTTACTACTCTCTTCTATACGGACATAAAGCACTACAAGAATCCCCAGACTCCACAGCTGAGAATAATTTAATTTCCTCAGATAAAGGCTGCCTTTTCTGGATTTCCTCTGAAAGCTTAAGAATCACAGACACCACTAATGCTGAAAGAAGCCTGTTGACTCTCTCAGAAAGGGATTCGCATAAATCTAGTGCTGGGTGCAGTCATACGGATCTCCAAATCACACAGCTTTTCCTTCCTTATGTGACAGACACCTCACACCAGGCAATGTTAATGGGAAAGTGAAAGAAGGATTAAAACCTCGTTTGGTCCTCCTTTGCTATTAAATCCATTACTGTAGCTCCCATTGAATTTACAAGTATTTGAATATTGCATAATGGAGAGTCCTAATAGTTTCAGCTCTGCTTGTTCAAACTAGAACTCCGCTGTGTCCTGTTTCTAGGACTGATGGGTACAACAAAGGAGGAAATAAAGCTCATTGCTAATAAAAGGGCTCTCATTATCTGGTCCAGTGGAGTCCATTTTGTTGAATCTGATTATTTTGAAAATGCCAAGTGCAATTTTTTCATCTGAAGTGATAAAAGGAATATTTTATAAACCTGGTATGAGAAGAAAAGTAAAAATACAATACTAGAAACATACAGAAAACTATAGTAATTCCTTATTAGTATTTTTTTGTATTACACTTGCACCTGGTGGATTCAGCCAAGCTCAAGGTCACATCATATGCTGTTCAAAAGCATGGACACTAGTTCAAGCTTATCAGGTCTTAGTAGAGAAGATGGCTCAATACAGGCTGTGTAAATCAGGTGCAGAAATTTGATCAACTATGTCTATAATCCCACAGCAGATTACGAGTGTTGTGAGGAATAGACCACAGGTTTTGTGAGTTTGAGTTCAAGGGTCTTCCCATACTACTTGGTTCCCATTTTCACTTTAATGTACCTGTTTGTTGTTGGAATTTCCCACCCCCCATTTCTTCTCTTCAGTCTCAAACTATGTCTTTGCTTTTTTTCTCATGTGTATACCTGTTTCTGCCTCCTGTACTGTTACAGCTTTTACACCTTTCTTTCAAGGGAGATTTGATTTCACACCTCGGTGAAACACAGAAGACTTTTCTTTGTGTTCCATTTTTAAGCATGAATCTTCAGTTTGAATATAACAACTTCTTAAATTATACGTGCATTAGCAGCAAGAAAGTTCCTCAACTAAAACCTGAAGAAGTGAATAAAGGATCAGTAGCTGGCAGACATAAATGGTATAAGATAGAGACCCAGTAAATTCCCTACACATACACGCACACACACACAAACTAATAATAATAACAGCAATAACAACAACTTGGCTGAACACGTAATTTTCTCATTTGTGATTCAAAACTCAGTCACCGAATGAATGATGCAGATGTAAAAGGGCAAATCTCAGAGGAAGGATCTTGATAGGACTTACAGCCATACTTACAGGCTGTGCATCCGTGGTACAACAGAGGATTTAAAGCTTCATAAAAATATTTGTGAGACTGAGGCCTTATTATGCAAGTTGGCGATTACCAAGATATTTATAGATGTTAAAAAGTCAGAGCTGAGCAATTTGGTATACTATTTCTGTTCATAAAGAACAATTATGATTGTTTTTGCAAAGCTACTTAATGTTTTAATGTGGCTTTAAATCCTTGGAGAAGCATCAAAATACCATATGCTATTCCTTGTTGAATTTAAGCTGGTTCTAAATCTCCAGTCAATTGGCGGGACTATTCCAGGGACAAATTTCAGCCCATCTTTCTTTTATGAAAAATTAAGCTCAAAATGTTCCACTTCAGAGAAGCACTGTGGAAAACTCCTTTACTGGTTAACCGTTCACATTACTAGGTCCCATTGTTTTAACTACAGACTGGTCTTTTAAAGGTCTTCAACACATACTTGAAGCTGATTATATTGTTATGTGATTTCTTAATGAAGAATGTTTTCCCGAGTAAGGATTTATAAAAGAATAAAAGAAATGCAGCTTTCTTAAAGATAGTTTTCTTGTTATGTAAATAATATAAATATATTCTAACTGAATTGTTGATCAGCAACGTAGTGCTGCAAAAGTGGAATGTGACCAAACCAGCTCTACTTCTTGAAGGGATCTGTCCATCTTTTTGTAGATAATTTATATAATTTTTATATTAAATTTAGTCACCAAACCAATGAAAATGTGAAGTACCTGTGTGATATTTGCAGAAAACAAGTATGAGCTACGAATACTAGGTGACATTATGCAGTACTGCTATCAATATTGCTGCATGATTAATGCCCCCCTCTAGATTTGTATGAATTTACCTGCATTAGCAGCAATTATCTTTGCAAACTTGTTGCCAAGGGGGAAGATCTCAGAAAAATGAAAGGGGAAAAAGAAGGAGCCCATCCTCATTCAAACCAAACTCAAAAGCAAAGAAAAATGCTAGAACAAGTAAATAAGAGCTATTTTGAATCATCTCCAATATAATAAAGTGATAAAAATAGTCACCATGAATTTTTGAAGACAAATGTTGCCCAAGCAGTCACATTCATTTTGGCAAAGTAACTGTCCTATTTGAAAGATGAGAAGGCCAATGTGACATATCCGTGCTTAGTAAGGCTTTCGACATAACCTGCATGACAGTTCTGCAAACGGAGTAAATATTATCTAGATGTAAGAGCATGTGTTAATGGGTAGTGGAACCACTCTGCATATTAAATAGACAGCTATGGGTCTCTGTCAAAATGCCGGCACATTTCTCTTGGGATTCCACATGTGACTTACTCTGGTTTGGCATGGTCTTTTTCTTAGTCTGGATGACATTTTTACATGACACCAAACTGCAGAGGCGGAAGAAATGTAATGTTCCTTTTGGAGAACTGGGCCTGACTTTAAAACTGTCTTTATGAACTAGAGACATTTTTCCAGATCAAAAAGTTGTAAGGATAAAACGCTGCACGTAGGAAATAGAAACATGGAGAAATACCCAACAGGGAATTATGGCATGGCAGCACTATGTCAGAAAAGAGCATGGTCATGCTATTGAAGCATCAAAAAGGTATGACTCAGGAATGTGAAACTGTTGCAAAAGAAGACAGATCTTGTTCTTGCATATATTAATGGGCAGTGTCGTATGGAAGAGAAAAGAAGGGATTATATTATGATGCAGCTGAAGGTGTAGTCTGATGTCTAGTTCTGAATATCATACTTTAGGAAAGAGGGAGTTGGATCAGAGATACTCTAGGAGAGAGACACAGACATTACATGAGGTCTAATAATTCCAAGGGAAAACAGAAGGAACTGGGTTTATTTAGTTGAAGAAGAAAGAAGGATCAAAGCAGACCATCAGAACAATCATCAGTCATCAGACATATAAGAGGAAGAGATTGATAGATTGTTCTTTTTGTATAGTTGGGACCTGAGAAAAATCTTCATTTCCAGGATACAATTTTGGCCTTCAGGAGAGGGGTGCACCAAAACAGGAACTGTGGGTTCACCTGAACTGAACATTTTCTCCAGTTGAAACCATTGATCACGACTAATGTACGTGTACTCAATCTTTCCTGAGAAGGATGGACTAGCTGATCTTTCACAGTTCCTTACAATTATACTTTACAGTGAAATATTTCAGATTTTACTATGTTAATTCTGACTCATATCTTTTTTTTTCCCCCCTTTACTCTGATTTCCTAATGAAATGAGGGTCACGTGGCCATGCTCCCTGTTTGCCCGTCTACCCGTCTTTGAGTTCCTCCCTTCTCAATGACTTTCTGAACTCTATTGACCACTTTAAAACAGATTGGAAAGAGGAGAAGAAATCAATAGCTGGACAGGAGTTAAAGATCAAAGCCAGGACGGACTTAGCTGCCGGTTGCTCCACATGGCAATGCCTGGCTATCCAGTTACTTGTGTTTACCGGTTAACCGGTTACCATGCACATTGCTCCAGGGCAGCTCTATCATGTCCCTCATGTTTGGTGATGGCACCACAGAGAAGAGGGAGGTGGGAGAGAACCAGGGAAGTCAAGTCACTGCAGGGTGAAGGACGAAATTTTAGCAGTCATGCCTAAGAACACAGGTTTCATGGTTCACACCATTCTTCCCACCCAAAAACCTCCAAATTCTCTGACGTGGCCCAAGGGGCTGGCATCGGGCTCTGTGCCTGCTGGAGAGGCAGATGCCTGGGGCAGTGAACAGTGCCACAGGCCACCATGGGAAGGCAGAAACACTCTGAACAGTGCAGAAAGTGGCGAAAGATTTCCGTTCTCTGGCACCCTTAGTAAATAACTGTGGTCCAGCTGGCAAGAAATGCATTTGTGATTAAAAAGAGTGGGATCTTTACAGAAAATTACTAATTCCATTTCTCAGAATTCAAACATATTAGTGGAGCCGGATTCCTGGTTTTGTGACAATGATGAGAACATTGAATCTCTACTAAGGGGGATCAAAGAAACAACCAAGTCTAACAAGAGAATGATACAGGAAAACCACTGCATGCACAAAAACAGGCCAATTATTATAGCAGAAAATTGTTTAGAGAAGTACTGTCTCAGCAGCTTAAATAATCGCTTTGGAAAAACTAGCTTTACAGTATGTAAGAAGTATTCTTCTCTCAGTCCAAAATGACACAGACACGTTGATTCAAGAAGCAATTACAGCTGAAATCAAGAGTTTGCTTGAATTTGGGGGCAGAAAAGAATAAGCTAAACTATATCACTGGTGTAATTCTAGTCCTGGACACGGGGAGGCAAAAAGGGAGAAAAGTAATTGTAACAGACAAAATACAAAACAACATTTAACTGTATTCTTGAGACTTATTGTGGGAATTGCATAAGAAGAAAAGTCTAGATTTAGGGAAGATGCATATCCAGTTTCATGGGAAAAGCATAGGAAAAGCTGAAAAAAGATTAGAAACCATCCAGAAAGCCTCAAAAAACTAGGCACAGGATTGAAACTTGGTTAAATCCATTCAGAAATCCAGACTAGGAAGGGCCACAGATGAGTGTAAACAGGAGTAAAGTGTAACAGAAAAGCAGGAAAGGTAGGAAGGAATTTGTAGAGGAGAGACTGAAAGTGATAAAACAATTACAAAATAGTTTAATATATGAGAAGCTGATAGCCTGAGGGAGAGTACGTGGGTCTTATGAACAACTCAAGAGTAACAGTGGAGAGAGGGTGAGGGCAAAACAAAGAAACTAATTATTTTTTTGCATCAATCTTTGCCTCACATTATGTGAAGAAATGTCTTCCATTAACTCCTTTTCTTAGGAAATGAGGTTAAACTGTTATTACAGTTTTAGGCATCAGTAGAAAAGGTGCCAAAACAAACTTTATCTAGAGAAGAACATGTCACTACACCGTATAATATAGGCTCAACAATTTTTAAATAAGTTTTAATTAAGCAGTTTATCTACAAGTAAACTTTGCCAGACAGCCATTTAAATCACCTACATTATTTTACTTGAATCAAATTACAATATGTTATTTGTGTATGGGTCTCCTTAGAAAGTTATAAATCTCTGTGAAGTTTTACAAACAAACTAAAATCTCTGTATTCCTTTGCATACTTCATGCAAAAAATCATTTACTTTTGTACTAGCTCTAAGTAAGGTAAGATATATTGCTAGGGTTTCTCAGAAAACAAAATTTCCTTGAGAAACATTTTGAAGAAAAAAGTTGCATTTTGTGGAATTTCATTGTGCACGTCTTTAAGGTTTTGCCCACACAACTTGGGGGGGGGGGGGGGGCGGGTTTAGTAGAAATACAAAGTTTTCCATAAACTCTGTAAGGTACTCTGTCTTTGTATCCCCCTGAATAATCTTGTATTCTGCCAAAAAGCAACTTCTAATTAAAAAAAAAAAAACAAAAAACCCCCCAAAAAAACCAAAACCACCAAAAAACCACAATTAAACATTTCTACTATACTTGCTATTTCCTTGTCAATACAAAATAAATGACACATTTTTAAAGCGTAATACGGTTCTGTAAACATAGAAAGTTACATGGGTGTTTGTCATGAGTATCAGCTCACAGAGCTCCTTCACAACCAAATTAAATTATTGGAAGTACTCCAATTGATCTTAATTCATTCTGAAACAAGGCTTACTAATAGATGTTAAAAATACATTCCTTTTTAAGCTTTTCCATTCCCATGATAGGGCTAAAAGTTTGATTCTGCATTTCCTAATTGAGGACTCTCATGCACAAACTTGAGCGCTAGATATGCTGGGGCTAGAATGTTCCAAAGGGAATTTAGTCACACGAAGTTGCTGTTATAGATAGTGTGAGTACAAAAGAATAAAAAAAACCCTGATTCACAGCTAGAAAGCAGATTACCCTATAAAATGTCATATTTTAAAGTGTGCAATCCATAGAGAGTTTTGTTTTCAGAAATTAAGACAGACATCAGAGTTCCCAGACTTCTTTTTTTGTCATACCCTACATGCTTCAGACTAGACTTCTTCCATAAAGTGTCATTCCACGATTCTCAAGGAATCAAGAGGATATAATTCCATGATCATAATTTTGAGTTTTCCCCCATGAAGGCTTTCCTACAATAGAAAATATATCTGGGTCGTATTATACATAACTGATTCCTGTATTAAATCACTAGTAATCACTAAATCTTGGTACTAGGCTGGTCTTTCTAACAGGCCATTTACTGGAATGTAGTGATAACACCAAATTTAGGTTTAACAGAAAACTAGCTATAATGGTAAGAAAATCCTTTACATGAAAGCAGACTTATCAGCTTCGTTAAAAAACATTTGATCTGTACAAATAAATCTCTATATCACTGTGCAAAAAAGGATTCTTTCAGTTTGATACCCAAAACCATATGATTACAATGGAATGAAGATATTTCTGTTTTCTTACCAACCCAAATACTTGAAGAAAATGGGGTTTTTGGTTAAATTAAACATGTTTTGAAACTCAAAAGAAAAAGTTTCAGTTTAAGACATTTTTCTTTTACCTTAGGATGTTAAATTTAGGCAAATTTAGTCTTAAAATAAGAAATGAAAAATCAGAATATTTCACTTTTAAAATGTAGGAACAAATAGTTCCATACTAGGTTATACAAGTATTTCTTTATTTGCATAGTTCTGTTTGACTTAAAATACACTTTCATGTGAGCAGACCATAGAAATAAAAAATTTCACTGAGAATTACTACTGCAGTGATGAAAACTTTCACATAAACTAGTTTTTTAATAAATATTCGTGAAGCTGATCAAGTGCTTCTGCATAAAGATTAAGGGATGATATACATGGATATTTTCCCAATGCAGGAATTTCAGTGACGGTTTTTCCAGCTCAAAAGTCATAACTTATTTTAAAACAACTGAAGTATAATTGCACTAAACAAACTTCATGCAAATGCTTGCATGCAATTTTTTCAAACAAATGGAGTGTAATGGCTATAATTAAATTCAATGCAGAGTAAATTGGAGATAAAAATCAATAAGCGACTCTGAAATCTCGTCACTTATTGATTCATGAGCCATTCATCTCCTTCTGCATTTTGCATCAAAAGCAATTATCAGTTAATGAAATCACACAGATGCAAATCAGAAACAGGAAAAATTATTAAGAGTGCCCCCAAACTGCTGCAAATATATATTTCTTTACAATCTACACAAATTAGCTTAGTCAGAAAAAATGTGATCTTGTTGAGACTAGCTCTGGTTAGGAATTTTTTGATTAAATAATTGGAAGTTTTTTCCTGTTTAAAAAAAAAAAAAAGTTAACTCACTCAACCAAAGCTTCCTTTGTCAGAATAGAGAGACTTCCATTAAACATTCTGCCCAGAGAGGTGGTGGAGTCTCCGTCTCTGGAGACATTCAAAACCCGCCTGGACGCGTTCCTGTGCAACCTGCTCTAGGCGACCCTGCTCTGGCAGGGGGGTTGGACTAGATGATCTCCAGAGGTCCCTTCCACCCCCTACCATTCTGTGATTCTGTGATTCTTTAAGAAAGAGCCCTCTACCCTGTCAATGATTTTCCAGCTAGAGCAGTAGAAATATATAACTGTCAAAACCAACCAGGCAGAGCAGGAGCTGCTCTGGTTCCCTCTGTCCTCCTCCCAGTGGGGGTGCAGGGAAATGGGGGCTGTGCCAGGTCAGCAGGCGGCTAGCTGAGCCTCTTTCTCCTGCCTTGATGTGCAACGGGAACATTTTCTGAAGCCTTGAACCTCGTTAGGAAAACCCAGGCCAGTGGTGGCAGATGGGGGTGGTAGTCCTGGTAGCATCAGCAGCCCTTCTGCCCGGTAGCGAGGGAAGAGCTGGGAACTGGCTGGAGGCCCCCGGACAGTCTGTACTGAGACTGGTTCACGCTGGAGCAATGAAGCTGCTTCCTGCTCTTTGCAGTTTGCTCATCGAAGGCTAAGTGTGACCCAGAGGGTCGAATTCTTTCTAGCTCTGTAGGAGATAGGACTGTAAGAGGCTGAGCGATATGTGATAAAAATGTCATATGAAATTCAGTGTAAATAAATATGAAATGACGTTCAGGAGAAAAATCAGAGGGAATGCATAAATGTAATCTGTCTGAAAAGGAAACAAAAATGATAACATTTTTTCCCCAGGAGGAATATGACTTCTCCATTTCTATACACGTGGTACATCCCTGAGACCATTAGTGGGAAGAGTATTTGTGGTCCCAGCCAAAACTCCTGAAATGCGACGGAAAGTGGATGCTTTCTGCTGCTCTCGGTGTGGGGCTGCAGACTCAGTCTGCACTCCTCACGCGGTACCACACTTCCACGGCTGGTCCCTCGAGGCTATGTCTGACCTGGAAGATACCTGGGTGTCCACCCGGTGCGTAAGCACTATATAATGTACAAGGTATTCCATTTATAAACATAGAGTCAATATTACTTGCCTAGTTATGACTGCGTTTCAAAACTTGTGTCTTTTGCAGACAGAAATACATTAAGGCAAGCAACTAAATGCATAGTTCAACCAAAATGAATTCAGTGATAACATTTTTGTATATTTTCTAGGGTTTATGGCATCTAATAATAAGTTGTTACTGCAATTACAAAAAAACAAACCCAGCAAACCTTCAACCTGATAAGCTTTTAAGCATCTTTAAACTTGTCAAGATGCTTTTTTTTGCATATTGTTGCATGCCTCCTGAACCAGAAAGAGGGAACTTAACCCTGACATTTACGATATACCCTTCAGATATTCCAGGTATACGCATGACAAGAATAGGAAAGGAGAGAAAAAACTCACCAAAGTCTTGATCTTCATTCTATGTCAGTGTTTGCCTCTGGTCTAAACATACACAGATGATGGTTCTCTTTTTGTTTCATATTTAAATCCCACATGGTTACTTTTTATGAAAAAACAAACTAAAACCCACGCTGTAACAAGTTAGGCTTAGCTATTGTCTGTTATATGGTAGCATGAATTATTATTAGTAGTACAGGTTAAAAAAAAATTAGTCTAAATTTCAATCAATTTGAAAAACACAGCTTTAGAATTAATATTTGAAAGCTGGGTGTACGTCACATGGAGATCGTAGTATAGTTTTAACTTGTATCAAAAGCTAACATTGCACATCACTGGCAGGTGTGTATGGCAAATATAGTTTTGTGGTGAGGTCAAGAAAAAGAAAAAGAGAATCTTTGAGGGGGAGACAGAAATTGGAGGGCTTACGTCTAGCAATGGCCCTGAAGTAAGAAGTATAACTAGAGCTATTCCCTCTGGCCTAATTTGAAGATACAAGTTTACCTCTGCAAGCACCCCCACAGAGGTAGCACTTCTGAAAAATAGATGGATGGTATAAATATATGCTTGTGTACATCCAGCTTGACATACGCTCCTCTGGCCTTGGCTTCGCAGCTGTTTATAGCACAGGACAGCAGCCGCATGCAAAAAAGGGAGGTTTTCAGGTCATGCGGTGCATGATCCTACTTTGTAGGAAATAGGTTTGGAAATGCTCATGAAAATGTATCCTCACTGAAAACATTCGTAAATGCTTTTAGAGGCTGGAAAATAATATTCCAAGGCCATCTACACTAGGAAGGTCCCAGCTTTTGCCTATGTAAGTGTCTGTTTCTGTAACATTTTATGACACTGTGCTCTGAAGTGGAGATTGTGTTTATCTAAAACGTAAGAGAGGGTGCCATAGGTACAAAAGCATGAACAAAATACATCTGCATGACAGAGAAATACGGCTGTCATTTACAGAGGCAAAAGTATAACCTTTGAGTAGATTCAGTACTCGTATATGCCAGCTCTCAGGAAACACAAAAATTCAGTTGATGGACAGAGGGTCCATTTTGTGCCTGAGAAGCAAAGAGAAGGTGTGAGTGTATCTCCCTGGGACAACTCCACAGCATTTCCAGTTATATCTTGCTACAGTGAAAGGAAGGAAAATGGCAAATTATGTATATGAGCTTCAGTATCAGCTCCAGGGCAAAGCTGGTCAATCTGTCCTAGCTATGGGACCCTCAGCCCTAAATCAAGGCAGTCACGCACATGGAATTTGAGAGTATTCAACACATCACTGAGGGTAAGGATAAACAACGGGCAAAAATGTTACATTTGTGTTAATCTGGAGTAACCCCAGTGGAACTGACAGAGAATCAGCCAAATATTTAATGCCCCATGCATCTGAATAAGGCCAGGTACTATGTGTGACTGTATTTCTGCATGTGGCTTTTTCAAAACAAAGTGATTACTGTTATCATCTCTGCTTCCAGACAAAAAGAATAAATAGATAGTTCTGTCAGGTTAGGTGTCCAGAACAAAATGATAAGCAAACATGGTGGATCAATGAGGCTTCTGTTCAACTGAATTTATTTTTTTTTTGTGCCTTCAAAAAAAGTCACAGTCTTTAGTCAGAGAAAAAAACAACAGAGAAACCCAAGGTGAGTGGATGGCAGCAGAGAGGTGAGGCAAGGCTCTGAGGGGTCTGGACTTCTAGACCTGGGTTTGTACTTGGTGTTGCTGCTGCGTAGACCCCCCCCTACCCTACATGGGAGCACCCAGACCCAGACTGACCCTTCAGAGAGCAGCTGGGAGGATGCCGTCCTTCAGGAGCTTGTAAAGGATTGTCTGACAAAATGCTTAGAAAGGAGTCCCAAGAGAAGCAAGACTTTGACAGCCCTGTTACCTGCTCTGATACCAGGAGTGGAAGCAGGGAATCTCACTGCCTCCCTCTGCCTCCCCTTAACCCTTCGCCTTAGGTGTTTCCAACTAAAAAACCCCAAACTGGGTCAAGTCCTTCTTTTAAAACCTGAGTTTAGCTGAATAACAAATTTAGAATTGCTCTCTTTAGACAAGCAATGACTAGAAAGCTGTAAAACGGAGAAAAAATTATTTTCCATTCAGACTTAAAACAATAAAAAGATGCTGCTCTCAAGTTTTACATACTCTGCCACCATTAACGCCTCACTGTCAGTCAGACCTATGACAAAAGTACTTCCATGTCTTTGGGAAGTGTACTGTAATCTGGTTTATAAAAATGTCCTTAAACATTTACCCATTTTGCCATGCATGGAATGCTATTGTCACCAAGAGGGTTTAGGGGACAGAGAAACATTTCATTATTGTACCATCTGACCTGACTACCTCGACGATTCCATGATTCCACGACTATGTGCTGAACTGACAGATTCAAGCATTTCTATAAACCCTCGTAGTTTAAGAGCATGGAAACTCCTCCCTCCCCCCACCTCACACACGAGTAATTTTTGATTTATTTTTTTTTTTACAGTTGGCATTTGATAAGGAGGGATATAAGAGAAATTAAATCAAGCTCTTTTTTCACTATTATGCTTTGGCATTATAAAATCAAAAAAATAGTAAAAATCCAGCACATGAAAGTACTTAACATGAGAAATATCTGCTTAGTTTCTTGAGCTTATGCCAATAATTAATTAAGGTCTTGACTTTAGCAATATTTATCAAAAATATATTAGGCGTGTATATTTGTCCATGCTACAGATTTTAACACTTTCTTGTGAAACATCTGGCGTTGGTCAGACCCGGAGACAGGCTACTGGGCCAGACACATCGCTGATCTGATCTGGTCTGGCAATTCCTCTGTTACCACACTATCTTTTTGATATAAACTAACCGGTAAGAATTTCACAATATTTGGTCTCCACGGCAAAAGATATCTCCAGCAGAGGAAGCAGCGGCCCGTCCCCTTGGTTCCTTTTCCCTTTTCCACACACCCTGAGCCAACAGCTTGTCCAGAAAGAGAGGTGTTAGATTTAACTGACAAGCCAGCAGGAACAGGAGTACATTGCTTGTGAAACTCGGAAGTTTTTGCTCGGAGTTTCTGATACATTTTAAATCCTTCTCTGTATGCACCGGTATCTGAAGTAAATTCAGTTTTGCCGTCTACATGCTGCAGATTGTGACTTCTGCAAATTGTTCTGTTTCTTGATGTCTTTATTGCAGATTTCATACTTAAACCATTCAGACCATGATTTGATTACAGAATTACAGAAATAAGTTGATTAAATGTTGCACACTTTATTAATCTTTAGGGACGTTTACACTACATTATGATCCACTGTTTAAAAATGCGATTTTAGAATAGTACTCAGAAATGAATACTTTAGGATGTAGAATTAATTAATGCAAAGAGTAGGCTTTCTCTCTAAGACACTCATTGCTTTTTATTGACTGTAGAAGCGACCTAGAAAATTATGTTAGATCAAGCTAACTCTTGGGTTGCAAGAGTAAAGGGAGATGAACTGCTCTGAAAGGGAATTGCATGCATAACATCAGTCACAAAATGGGGACCCAAAGGAACAATCCTGTATTGTTGTTAATTACACGAATCAAGGTTATCAACAGAGGCCATTGGTCTGAATCCTCAGCTGGCTTGTGAGCATCAGCGGGGCTCCGATGATTTCTGGCGTTATGCACCTTGCATGTGTTGCAGTTAAATCTTGATCCAGCAAGGGGCTTAAACAAGCGCCTGAGCTTGGTCGTGAAAGTATCTTAGGGCAAGGTGCTGGAGTCTCTGAAGTTAGGTACATGTTTAAGTACTGCATTGAACTGGGACCATATGCAGACTTGCACGCTATGAAATAGTTTGTTTCCATTGGATCTAAAGAAGTCTTAAACAAAAATAGAAATTAACAGGACACAGGCAGGTTCAGTGATCAAATAGTTGATTAAAAAGTTTTACAATTTGAAACACTAAGTATGCCATAACTCCTAAAAGAAAAGCAGGGACTTTCTTCAGATGAAAAAAAAACACCCTAGTGAAACGGCTGAAATTGTCTTAACTGAGGATGAGGCAATAAAGATCAAGTAGGTAAGGAGACATGAAAATCAACCCCAGCAGAAACTATCTGGTAAAGGAGCAGGGAGAAAGGCCTATAGCTACCAGCAATTTAAAGAATGTTACAGTCACATTAAAAGCATTTAAGGGAAAGAATTGAAGAGGTAGATGCTGAATCATTGACTGTTTCAAATTCGTTGTTTGGCAAGTTATTGTGTGCTGAGCCATTTCTCTTACAATTTATGACACTGTATTGAGAAGACAGATGAAGCTAAACATGGTAATGTGCTGCAAATACATTACTAATTGCTTAGATATGCTCTAGGCACAGTGTTTTTTGATGGAGTGAGTGCAGAATTTGCCATTGTGTTGGTATGTTATTTTACTTTTTCAAAAGAGAAGATGAATACTTAAGCGTTTCAGAAGCCAGTACTTACAAAAATATTTGTACACGTGTTCATAACTTACCACATAGAACTGTAAACAGTCATAAACTGGCAATCTGCCACTCTGATGATTAATACAAGAAACAAATAGTTGTCCCAGAACATCCAGCAGTTCTGTTTCTCTTCTATTCTTGTTTTTGCCTTTTTATATGTTGTGGATAGCCTTAGATCTATTCAGCTATCCACAGTTCTTTTGCCCTCTAATTCTTCAAAAACCTTGAAAAAGTAAACTAAACTAAATAAAAGAGTTCACACAGGTGCGCCTATTGAAAATGTTGAGCTTTGGATGAAAAAAAAATATTTCAGAATATATTTAAAATAAGCTTCTTATTATCTAGACTTATCAGTTTGCAAAAAACAGAGAGTATAAAATGACATGGTTACAATTAAAAGCCATTGACCCTCCCCTCCCCTCCCTACATTATAGGGGACAGGAAATAGGAAAGATTGTCATTTCATCTGTTCCATCTGTGTATTACAGACTTTCGCTCTACAACTAACCTTCAAGTACATTAAAATTTCTGATTTTAATCCTACACTAGTAAGAGATAACTCTAGCCAAAACTCTGAACCAGAACCTCTTCAGGAGTTGTGAGGTATGGAAAATAATTGTCATGTTTGGCCTCTTGTGTTATATAATGAGACCAACCAAATTCCCCAAGCTCACGGAAAGCACAGAATTTAGATGAAGGGTTTTTTGATTTGAACCCAACCTCTTATATAATTCCTAACCCCAACCAAGCTACTATAAGTATCCCCATTTAGAAAGTACAATAGCAGCCCTTACCTTTAGAGGCTTCCCTACTCACCTTCCTATTGGCAGGATATTCTACTGTTAGATAAATTTCTATAGCAAAAATAACATTTTGTAGCATATAAAAAATAATAATAATGAAAAAAATTAGCATTTTGTTCCTCTACTTTGTAACCAAGTTTCCTCAGAATAATCCTCCAGTTACAGAGGGGCTTCGAAACAGAATGTATTAAAACTCAAGAAAAAAGTAACTAAAATATAATTTGATTAAACTCAAAGTAGATTCAAGTTTTTCCCTCTATCCTTAACAAAAAGCTTAACAAGCTCTTTAGTACGAGAAGTCCTGTTAAAAAGGCATTCTAGGTATGCCATGTGAGAATGAATTTAATGTTAAAAAATAATTAGAACAACTTAATTGCCTTTAGCATATCAGCTGTCAGAACTGTTGTTGGTATGCCTAACCCTTAATTAGTAATGAGTTATGATTGATTAATGGAACCAAAAGAGGTTTAATCTCGGGCTATGTAAAGTGTATTAAAAAAAATGAAAGGGGCCTGTACTTTCACAGACTAGTTAACCTTTTAGAGATACAGCATTCATTTTGTTGTCCTCAGAGGTCAAAAGACATCCCAGCTGCTTTTATGCAGAGCTCTTCATTTAGACAGCCAACAACAAGCAAAGATTAGGGAAAAGTTTTATTTGAACCTAGTAATTAACAAACCCTGCATATATGCATTCTCATTAGACTGAAAATTAATGTGTTGCTGAGTCACGTTGCCATAGTTAACATTAGATAAAATTTCAAATGCTTTAAGATTTTTGCTCTTTTTTTTTTTTTCCCCTGCTCTTTCATTTAGAGTTAGCTTTCTGAAGGATGCATTTTTTCAGTAGGTTCAGAAGTATCAATTACAAGGTTTCCACATATAGATAAATTTGATCATTAAGCTACTGACATTATCAGGCTGTGCTGCCAAGCCCTTTGTCCAGTCTGGCAGTACTTGTTCTTCAAGGCCAGAAGAGGATTCAGAAGGACAATGTCAGAGGTGGTCAGTCTATCTCAAAAAGAAGGTGGCAGCAACAAAATAGGGTATGCGAGTAGGTAATAGAAATGAACAGAAGCACTAATATAGTATTTGTTTGAGTAGAAAATGCCCAGGCTTTTCAGCAAGATACCAATGGCCTGGTAATGTCAATCAAACGGAGACTGCTAGACTCAGTTTAAGGATTTACAGACAATTTCACAAACAACTTTTCACGTATAAATCTAGGGTGCCACCTCTTTGGATGTTCCAAAGAATGAATAAACAAAATGGGGATTTGCTATACTTGCAAGTTCTTCTGATCATTACCTGTAAGTGGAAGGGATCTACCTGTAAAGGAGAAGAGATGGGGGAATACTTACAATTTAATATTTTTTTGTAACCTTAGCAAATAGATCATACAACCAATTTTAAAATCATCATGTAAATAAAAGAAAAAAAACCCCAAACATTCAGCAAGTTAGCTTGCTTGGGTAAATAGGTTGCTCTCAGTGTTTGCAACATCCTACAAATATTATATCATAAAACATATTGCAACTGCAGTAGAAGTGAAAAATCAGACCCGTGAAAATATGGCTCATGACTTTGAATATTCATTGTTTCAGGCTTCTTACAACCCCAAAGTCTATCTGCTTAAAAATCTTAGCAGAAAAATGAGTCCCTGTAGAAAGTAATGTTAAAACAGTAAGAAGGAAGAGTCAAATCCATGTAATTATGGATTGGTCTGCTTTTATTCAGCCATCAACCTTTTCACTGTCCCATCACTTAAGATAACAAAGCATTCACTATCTCCGTCTGATTTCATCACTCTTTTTCTTGGTTCCCTGGAGCTTGGTGATTTTCATCTTTCATCAGTGAGTTGACATTGACCCTCAGTTTTGGTTACAATTGCTTCCATGGCTAGCTTCCATGGGAGCCCTGAATATGAGGCAGCATGATTAGCATTTTGTCCTTCAACTGGGAATACTTTTAAAGGCCCAGGTGGCGGAAACATATTCAATTCCTGCCATAAATATATTTTAATATATAAATTCAAGACAAAAGATAAAATTGCAGAAGGTGTCTCTGGGCAGTACCATCATTCACGCTGTTGCCACAGAACTCTGCCTCATTTGTATTGGTGTTTTGTCAAAACTAACTAATTTCCAGATGATTTTTTCACCTCTGATGGATGACTATTATTCAGTGGCAAAATTTTTTATGACCGTAGTTCTGTGAGTTATTTCAAAGTCATTTAGGCTTTGAGAATACCATCCACTAGAACCTAAGATCAACTATTTTCACATTTCCAAATGACTTAGGCAAGTTTGCAAAACTGTTTTGTCTAATAATTTAGGAACTTTTGCACTACATTTTCTTTTACATTCTGATTGAGCTAAGGAGCAGAATTATGAAGAAAATTTTCCTGTCAGTGATTTTCTGTGTATGACAGAAATGGGGAAAGATTCAGTTATTAAATGCACAAAATGCTGAAATATGTCCAGTTCTGTAAGAGAAATGTTAGAGTACAAGACTTTCGATTTTATTTTGCTGTGGTGGTAAAAGAAAATTCCAAATGCTCTAACAAATGTACCACCAAACAAAGTAAACAAAGCTAGATGTTTTCTTTAATGAGGAAATCAGACTGCATAAGAGAATATTGTATTGATTTATGAGAGGATATTACATTGATTTATAGCTGTTAAAATACAGATAGCAAACCATGGCCACACATCATCAGTCAATCAGTCCTAAATTGAAGGTGTTCTTAAGGCCTGAACGTGTTTTTTTTTAATTTTATTTTTAAATTAGGCAAGATCCTGAATAAAGAAATAGAGTCATTGTCTTTCACCTTGCATTTATCTAGAAAGTGGCTGCATTTACATGATATTCAACAAAGATGGGCACTAACTTTTTGTACTACAAGAGCAGACTTAGGCTGGCTGTCTTCTTACCCTTAGAGAAAAGTTTAATAAACTCCAGCTTCTGTCATTCATTCATTTTGAAGATGAAGAATAAAAATAAGGAGGCTAAACAACAGCATCCAATCATGTAGCCAAATTAGCATTTTTATTGGAAAGCAAAAGCTTTCATTTTTGTTTTAAACCCGGTTTTTCCAGAGTTACGGGCTATAGTTGTGGATGTATGTGGAAAATAAATATGGCCAAATTCTGACCTCAGTTACACTTGTACAGTCCCATTAAACTTAATAGTTCTCTATGGGTGTAAGTGATGGCAGGGTCTAGATTGTAACCGTAATCCTTGTCAGAGATCCTCAGCTGGCAGGGAGCGAACTATGGAATGTCTCGATGCTAGAGTTTCCTGTGTTCAGTGAAAACTTTAAGGAACAATTTTATGAAACAATGCATGTCTGGAAAAACAAATCCCACAGATCATTTATAATCCATACCTCGCACAGGCTTAAGCATGTCATTCTCTTTGCCTCCGTCCCCAGCCCTGCGGAGCCGAGGAGGAGTGTCCTGGGACCACTGCTGGTTCCACATCGGTGCTCAGGCAGAGCCGCTATTTGTGGAGCATCTCAAAACTACATTTTCAAAAACATTTGTTTCCCTTTGTCAGAGCACTTTCCACTGAGCAAATTACATCTCTATAAAGCACATTAAGCTATGGATATCCTGTGGGATTTGGGAGTGTTTTTCAATTCCAAGGTCTGGATAGTCGGTGGTTTCGGTGTGGGAGGAGACATGGGTATTCATGTCACTTCCCACCGCTCACTGTCTTCTATGGGCAGAAACTCCACATAAGTGAGTCACAGTGTACTCCAGCAGGCCTTTTCCCAATCCTCTAGAAGTAAGACTTGCAAGACAAAGCAAGGCTGCCCCACAGATGAGGCATAGACTAAGTTGAATTGCTGTCATAAATATGAAAACTTTCCCACAAATATTTGCGCATGATTGGTGTTGGGGGCTCTCAGTTGCAAGGTTTTGTCAGCTGCACCTGTAATTCATTTTAGCAGTGCGGCTATTACAGGGTGTAGATGTACAGTCAGAAAGCTACTCTTCCCACCTCCCCCCCCAGCAATTAGAGTCATGCACGTTTGGGTGAGATACTCTAGAGCAGCAGCTTTGCCTGATGTTTCGTTCATACCCTTATTGGCTTGCTTGTCTTTGGTGAAGTCTGTGCAGCTGTATCGGTTCCGGTTTCTGGTTGGTAATTCTGGATGACACCTGATCCAGCTGGAGTCAGTCCTCCCTGTCAGCTTGAAAAATGACAAGAGAAGGTGGAGGCTCCCGACTGTCATTCAAGGAAAAACATGGCATCTGCTTTTGTTTATACTCTTAGTTCTGTTTGGTATTTGTATATCCGTTGGTTTCTGCGCAATGTTGATATTGTATTTTCTAGTACAATTCTGGTACTGATCTCCATTCCGTATCTGACCTAGTAATATGTGCATTTTTTAGTAGATGTGGTTATACATTTGACGTACATGGTGTGATGTGCCATCTATGTATGATATAGGTGCATAGATGTGTCGAGGAGGCTCAGCTATATCTTAACAGTTCTATCTTAACTAACCCTTTCAATTTGGTTAAGGACAATTAGTCAGTCCTCTCCATCCAAGTTGAATTCAAGCAAAACTGAAAATACAGAGTGTCCTTTAACAAATTCGGAAATATCTGAAATTTGTCCTGCTCCAAAAAGCATTTTAGGTTTTCGAAAACTTGTCTCTCAGAATGTTAGATGGGTATATCTTCCTGGCATTTTGAGTACAGCAGCTGACAAATTAAGCCTTTGTTTACTCAGAAACTTGTATATATTTGCTTTGTTTTCTGCTACTCTAATATATATGTATATACATTTCTTCTCATATTCTGTCATTCAATTTTTATTTATTGTTCTCTTTTCAAAAACAAAATATTCAAATATATTTGACATGTCCACCAGAAGAAAAGCAGTTTCTCTGAAACTTGCTTCAAATCCAGACTTGTCTATGAACGATCTTTCTATTTTGGTAAGCCGCTTAATTTCTCAGTTCTTTGCATGTAAATAAACCCGGCATATCTTTCCTTCTTTCACACTGTATCTTGTTTATTTAAAATCTCAGGGACAACAAGTACATTTTATTAGGGATTTGTATAGCCCGTGGTGCAAGGGGCTATGACATTGGCCATGACCTCTAGGTAGTCTTATAATGCAGTACTTAGTAATAAATAAAATTTATAACAGTTGTTATAAACTACTCTAGGTTTTCATTACTGTACAGCTCAGGAGTCCAATACAAAAGCTGGAGAAAGCTGCAAAGCAACATGCCGGAGGAAAAAGCTGTTCCGGCAAAGCTGGTACGCTGTTGAGAGAGGAATCTCTGAGGGTGTGAGCGTGGCTCTCAGCTGTGCCATCATTAGTATCATTCCCATTTGAAGACAAAGGACATTAGAATGACTGTATATATAAGAATATATATGTATGTAGTTAGTGCCCTAAAGTAAATTTAAAGAGGGTTATTTTTATGTCAAATTGCTCCCAAGTCTCTTCACACGTCTGTAGGGTTAATGTGGACAGACCGTACGGTGGTTGGATCAGGCTGCTGATACTGATATTTTGTTTGGTGAAGTCCCACTGCCAAAGGGCTGGATTTGACCCCACCTTCTGTTTCTTTTTTTGGGGGGGAAGGGGGCGGGGGGGCAATTTGTGTGTGCATGTATGTGTGTGTGCATGTGTGTGATACATTGCACGCTGTCCTGAAAAGCAGCCCACGCAGAGACTGGGTATAGCAATGGCAACATCAGAGAAAAGAGATACGTAACACAGAGACTGAAAGGATGTCTAATTGGAAGGAGGATGAAGAATGATAACAAGAAAGGCAATTCCACATATGCGTGGAATACATATGTGGAATACAGCCACAAAACTCACCTGGAAAGGTGGGGAGAAATAGCAAATCAAGGGATAAGATATATTTGAGCCTCAAGAGTTCAAGTACGCTTAGCTACTGTGGATCCTGAGCACCAAAAAAAAAGCAGGAGTGATATGGAGGAAAGAATTCAGCAGCTGTTTACCTCGCTAGCTGTCTTGGGAACTGAGATGTCAATACGAAGAGAAATGCGGCAGAGGCATGGAGAGCCCTGCTGCTCCATCTTCCCCCAGAAAGCATGGGACGGATTCTGCAGCCGCAGGGGCAGGAGGCAGCAGAGCTGCACGGGCTCACTCTTTGGCAAAACAAAATGATATAGAGCAATGCAAAGGGGGTAGTATAAATGCTATTTACAGCTATTTAACAAACTGCTCCCCCAAATGATATTCCTCTCATGCAGATGTAAATAAAACGCTGACTTTTATTATGCCGCACTGAAGAAGGCAATGCGAACAATCCCATCTAATAGCTAACTGTAAGTTGAAACACTCTCTACCATAAATTCTGTCCATTTTTACTGCAGTTTTGGGTGTGCTGATGCTGACCACAACATTTTCCAGGGTTCTGTTTGTGTTAAGGATCCCCGATGGATTTCAATGAGTTATGCGGCTAGCACAGCTTTGAGAGCACCATTACTTGAATGCTTGGAGGCATCAGTTAATTTTTGAAGGCTGTCATAGGGATAAAATAGACCACTAAATAATCACAGGAAAATTCTATTTGGTTTTAAGAAAGTATTTTTCCTTTCTATGATACAATCTGCTTGTCTTGCTGTCTTTTGTTAAACAAATAAATGACTTCTCCCAGGTTGATGCTCATTAGATTTCTTTAATATTCACGGTAAAACCCCTGATGCCATATGCTTCGCTGCTCAGCAGTTCCATGGTTTTAAATAGCCAGGCCTCTGGGTACCAGTGCTGAGGAAACTTTGCCCATCAGGATCAGAACACAGTCCTGGGATTTACTGGGCTGATCCTAAAGAGCTCTGAGCACCCTCAGCTCCTGGGGGCATCCCTGGGCCTCGCAGAAGAAGCCTGCTGCGTCTACCCCTCTAGATTCAGGGTCTTATTCTGCAAAACACACTGAAGTCAGTGTGTGCTATTTGCAGCCATACTGAAAGCCCGTTTCTTCACTTAATTACCAGATAACAAATTGTAAGGTACCACACTGAAGTTTGTAAGTTACTTGAACTTAAAGCTAGTCTAAGTGGGTAGAAGTGTGATTCAGGGGACCATAACCAAGAATAAATAAGGATAGAATCATAGAATGTGTTGGGTTGGAAGGGGCCTTTAAAAGTCATCTAGTCCAACCCCCCTGCAGTAAGCAGGGACATCTTCAACTAGATGAGGTTGCTCAGAGCCTCATCAAGCCTGGCCTTGAATGTCTCCAGGGATGGGGCCTCCACCACCTCTCTGGGCAACCTGTTCCAGTGCCTCACCACCCTCATTGTAAAGAACTTCTTCCTAATGTCTAATCTAAACCTACCCTGCTCTAGCTTAAAACCGTTGCCCCTCGTCCTGTCACTACATGCCTTTGCAAACAACCCCTCCCCAGCTTTCTTGTAGGCCCCCTTCAGGTACTGGAAGGCTGCTATAAGGTCTCCCAGAGCCTCCTCTTCTCCAGGCTGAACAACGCCAGCTCTCTCAGCCTGTCCTCATAGCAGAGGTGCTCCAGCCCTCTGATCATCCTTGTGGCCCTCCTCTGGATCCGCTCCAACAGGTCCGTGTCCTTGTGCTGAGGACTCCAGAACTGGACACAGTACTCCAGGTGGCGTCTCATGAGAGCAGAGTAGAGAGGGAGAATCACCTCTCTTGATCTGCTGGCCACGGTTCTTTTGATGCAACCCAGGATGTGATTGGCCTTCTGGGCTGCAAGTGCACATTGTTGGTTCATGTCCAGCTTTTTATCCACCAGTATCCCCAAGTCCTTTTCCACAGGGTTACTCTCTATCACATCATCCCCCAGCCTGTATTGATAATGAGGATTGTCCCGACCCAAGTGCAGGACCTTGCACTTGGCCTTGTTGAACTTCATGAAGTTTGCACGGGCCCACCTCTCTAGCTTGTCCAGGTCCCTCTGGATGACATCCAGACCTCTGGCATGTTGACCGTACCATGCAGCTTGCTGTCATCTGCAAACTTGCTGAGGGTGCACTTGATCCCACTGTTTATATCATTGATGAAGATATTAAACAGCACCAGTTCCAGTACGGATCCCTGAGGGACACCACTTGTTGCCCCTCTCCATCTGGACATCAAGCCATTGACCACTACGCTCTGGATGCGACCATCCAGACAGTTCCTTATCCACCCAACAGTCCACCCATCAAATACGTATCTTTCCAACTTAGAGAGACGGATATTGTGGGGGACCACGTCAAAGGCCTTGCAGAAGTCCAGACAGGTGATATCAATTGCTCTTCCCTTGTCCACTGACGTAGTCACTCCATTGCAGAAAGCCACTAGGTTGGTCATTGTTCTTAAAATCAGACCCAGTATTTATGTACTTATTTCAGGTCAAATGTACAATAACGAAGGAAAAGTAAGTTCTGTTACTATGGAAAAAATACTTTGAAGTGCTGTATCTTCCGTCTTCTGTATGTCTGATAACAGTGCCAGTTTTTTGATTTTTGTTTGCTTCCAGCAGTGTATACAGACATTAAGGCATTTCTCTCTCATTTGGCAATGATATGTGAAATTGTTCATGGTGATTAACCGCTGCAGGGACTTCAGCGAACAGAAGTACTGCAACTTACAGGATTCTTTTGACTTCCCATGGAAATTTGCTGCCCCCAAAGTTTTGCTGAGGTATATTGCCTGATGAAAGACATATCTTGTAGAGTATGCTCACACCGCCAAACGAACATTTTTGTCACTATAACAATGGAATATAAAACTTTCTGTACAACTGTAATCAGTGTAATTAATTTATGTCACAAAACGATGCTGATTTATAGCTGTTGAGTATCTGACATTTTTCTTTTGTACAAATATTGTGGAGTTTCAATTAACTTTAATAACTTTCCAGTTGCTTCCCCTGTTTCATTTTCTTTTGGCATCTTTCCTCTTCCTTCTCCCCTGTGGAAAACAAACATACATCTCAACAAACGAATACTGTGCTTTTTGTATATGGAACATAGACTTCTGTGTCACAGAGCTCTGACACATCCAATAGATGTTCTCCAGTAGCTGTTTATGTCCTGAATGTTCCCTTCTTAAAAGCACATGTACAGAAATGTTTTTTTACAATTTACAGAAATGTGTATTTTTACAGAATAATGTAAAACAGTATTTACATAAAAATAAAAGACTTAAGTAAAAAACCAAAGAATATTACAGACTTATATTAGTTGAGGATACTGTTATCAGATATAGTGAAGTGTAATCAAGGCTATCGCCACAGCAAGATCTTAGTGTATTTATTAACATCTCTGCATCTTTCCATGTATGAATTTTACCACAAGTAAATATTTACAGGAGTCAGTTTCAAAGAGTGCCTATTTCCTCCTGTAAACTACTTACCCCTTTTCACTAGCAGCACCTGTAGCAAAACATAAAGGATACTTTCAAAATGCAATCTAACATTCTAATAAAAGGGCAGTATTTCTAAAGAACATACCTGAAGTTTAAAAATAACTATGCTGAGTAGTATAAAAAACCCAGAAAAAGGTCTCAGAACAACAGCACTGATATTATAGTTACTGCCATAGCAACTGCCTTTTAATGATCACTTTCTGAAGAGTAAGTCTGAGGTAGATAATTGGATTAGCAACTTTTTAATAAGTTTCTGGAAGCAGGACATAAGGAAATGCCGCCTTATGAATATCAATCAACTGCCCCCTCCCAACCTAATATCTCCGGCAATGGAAACAAAAATGTTATTTTTTAGATGCTCTCCCCATGCATCGGCCTCATGACTCAGAACTTCAATGTTTCACCATCTTGTGTTTGTTCAAATGTAAAGCAGATCTTTGGACTAGTTCACTGACATCCTATTGGCTTTTTAGGAGAATGAACTTGAAACACGTGTAGTATCCTCCACATCTGTGACTTAGTGAAAGACTGAGCAGAAAATTGCTAATAGAAAGTCTGATGGACAACAGTGCACCGCGGGATCCATATTTCCATTAATATCAGTATTTCTAAGCCATCAGTAGGCTTCTTAAAAAAACTGTAGGGTCACTTTGGCATCCAAACTAATTGTACGAGAACATTGATGGATGTAAATTGGCAGTGAAAATGGAGATAAATATCTTCATTTCTATACAAACAGAGATAAAACAACTTCCAACACCTCGTCTTCAGTGCACTTCACTCCCTCACCCTCCCAGTCAAAGACAGAACAGAAGCATGCTGACACCAAAGGCATGAAAGGATTTTTAAGGCATCCTCCAAACCGTTTGTTGTCTCAGTAATGATGACACTGATTCATAATCTGTCATTACATTTCAAAACTCTGTAAACATGAGATGAATCATCTGCACAATGCAAAGAACTCCACTCTGCTTTCTCCAAATCTACGACAGTCACATGTTCAATTAGCTAGTGCTATTTACAAATTCACCAATCAGATTCATAAGCTCACTAAGCAGAGCTAGAAGCAAAGACCTTACAGCACCCACTAAACTCATAAAAGGAAACAGCTGTGTCCAAATCAAAGAGTAATTTGCTCCATAGTGGAGATGAAAAATTCTTAACAGGATGAACAGCAGCTATAACAAATAGGGCAATCTGGATTTATTAGGCGATTGATTTAATTTGCTGAAAAAGTGTTTTGTAGCACCCATAAAATGCAAATATTAAAACCTATTTCCTTGAAGAATGTATCAGAATTTCAGATATATGAAATGACCATTTTTACTGGAAAATTAGGGTGATCTAAGGCTAAAAATCAACACTGAACAAATACATGGAGAAAATTTTTTAAAAAATTAGGCAAAGAAATTATTATATGACAAACATTTCCCCTACTTTACGTACAGAAATAGAAGACAAAATGGCCTTAAATGCTCAGATTTATATATGAACCCAAAGTTAATAATATATCGAGGTCTTTAACGTAGTTTTTCAGAGGTGGTATAATCCTGAGTTCATCACAATTTCATATCTTGTTTTCATTTGAGCCTAAGGTCGGCCTAGATAGTTTCAGCATTTACTTGTGTTTACCATGTACAGGTTCTGCTTGATTGATGAGTGACAGGCAGTGTCCCTGCAGGCTGCTAAGTGGATACACACCTGAAGATACCTGCAAAAATGGCTGTGAGCTAGAGGTAGGAAGCAGTGCATCCTGAAGGGATGGAAGATTATCTTACAAATACAGGTAAGAGTTGTATATCAACAGATGCACAGGTTCCCAAAAGAAAAATCCCCCAGTGAGTTAGCAGATTTTATTTTAATGACATTCTTTTTCTTTACTTGAAAATATTGTGTCATCACAATTCTCTCATGAAATGTTTCATTTTAATGGTATTGATATGAAATTAATTTATCAGAGCTTTTGTGTTGCTAAAGAATCTCCAAGCGTTCTAGCTTTTTGTTTAGAAAACCTTTTTGTTCTGAAATTTGACTTTTCTCTAGTTGGTTTTGAAATAACACAGAAATTAGTGTTTTAAAAGTATTTGAAGTGCATCATTTGAACATGTATATACATTTTTACCATATTCACAAATATATGAAATTATTAGTTGTATAAATGAAACATTTTTATGTTTCACCCTCGGGTTAGATAGAAATAAAACTGGATTACTTCAAAATCTAATGGGACCAGAAAACAGAAATGATCCCAAGAGATAGATGTAAATAAATGAAGTACATAGCAGGAATGTTGGTTTTTTTCTATGAAGAAAAGGCTAATATAATTGTCTTCTTAATGTAGAAAATTACTTAAGATATGTTTCATTTAATTGCTTTTAATATTGATAGAAATGTCTGATTGGAAAGCTTCTTCAAACAAAAAAAAGCCATCTGAAGATTGTGTAGAACGAAAATAAACTGTTTCAAGAAATATGAAACTTGCTGTTTTTCATAATCTTTAAAAAAGAAACAGTTTTATGTTCTTCATGTTTTGCTTAAATCTGTTTTCAAGGAGCGTGTAAAGCTAAAATATTGCTCTAAAGGTGAAGAATATTTTCATTTGTTCCAAGATTTTGTTTTATTCAATTTACCATTTTGTTGCTGAATTTTTCCTTTCGTATATACAGAAGTAATACAAAGATGATATAAAAAGCTATCAAATCAAAACAGAAAATGTAAAAAGTGTTTACTTAAGTATTTTGAATTGTAACAAATGTCTATAGAAGATGCATGTTACTATAAGAAAGAGAGCATTATTCTGCTGTGCCTGCCTCTTTTATGCCATCAGAGAGCCTATGCCCCTGAAATTTGTATTATCTGCAACATTTGCAAATTGATCGTCACTGTCCAGAAAATGCTTGGGTATAGAACTTAGAAAGATAGTTTTCTATTGCTTTTAATGCATCCTAGCATAATAACCTGTTACTTGTTATAATTCCATCAGACCAAATCCTTCATCTATTATTGATGCCAGCATAATTCCTAACTTCTGTACATTTCTTTGCCCTTCTTTAAAATTTGAAAGAAAATTTGCCTAACTTGCAACACCACAATCAAATTATTAGGTAATATTAACTAGGTAATATTAGTGCTGCCATAATACTCTGGTTGAAGATACAGAAATAAGAACTGTGGTACAGTTACAAATCAGAAAAATAAATTTACTACTACCACCACCAAAAATTTACAATAATCCATCTGAAAAACAGTTGATGAGATGGAGTTTTAAATATATTCCTTCATCTATTTTTACTGGGGTTCTTGAAGTAAGTCTCTGATCTCTTTCAGTTACCATTGTATAAAGTTTGCCCAGCAAGACAAACAGATACTAAATATAGTTTTTGTAGGGGAAAAAAAAACCCACCATAAACCAACTTTTACCAAAAATCCAATTGACTCCATAAATATTTCCATTTTATTTTATTTATCAACAGCCTTGTCTTTAAAAACACATCTAACAATTATGATTTTGTTTAATCCTATTTGTGGAAATGTTAGACTAACTTATCTATACACACGAAATCAAATACTTCAAAACACTACTCTGTAAAATTAATTTCATCTCTTTTGAGACTGTGTATCATGGAAGAGACGTTTTTCTAAGAAAGATATTGAACAGCTGGGATACCTTTGTGACCATACTCTGCCTAGGTCAAATATGCAGTTGCTAATGGTGACAAGAAGAATGCCTGGTGGCACAGTGTATGGTTCCATTATTAGAAAGAAAATGTAGGGAAAACTGTTCTCTGCAGGAAGGTAGTTTACTTTATTCCCTGTGTTATATTATAAATATATGAATCTCTTGTCATGGAGGATTCATCCTTGCAGGTGATTTCACTGTATGCTTAAATCTCTACTCTTTGTGCGGAGAAATTGAAAGTACCTTTCTACATACCACAGGACAAATACTTAAATTCCTTAGTCTGGTTTTGTTCAGTTCTTGCTCGGGCATATCTCCAATTTAAATTGATTTTGTTGAGTGAGTGACTACAATTGACTAAAGAATTTAAGATATTTCTATCACAGAGCAGCTTTCAGTTTGGAATGCTGTTAAATTAAAGAGAAACTGGTTAAATAACATCATAGACTATGGGTTTTCAATATCATTGGTGCAAAATGAATGGAAGTATGTATGGATACGAGGGGACAGTTGTAAAATAAAAGCCAGTTCCATGTGACTGAGATGGAAATATTCTTTTTTCACCAATGGGAAAGTAGCTTGGATCAACATAAACAATATGGAATCCTCCACTTGCCTGCTGCTACTGAGTGAATGTGAACACCCAATGAATCTGTCGTTCCTTTTACATTTCCACGCTTAATGCAGTGCTGGGTGAAGGCTAAGACTAAAGAAATCTAGGTACTGATGAAATAAGATGATAAAATTTCTATGAAAATGAAAGGCAAAAAAATACAAAAAATAAATAAACAAACAAAAAACCCCAAACAAACTGAAACCATGACCTTTTTATTTATTTATTTTAGTGATGCTCTGTGACTATTTGTGGTAATGACATAAAACTCATCATTTTGCAGCCTGTTAATGGAATGTGCTGGAATCTTAACCTCTCTAACTGCCATTTTTATAGAGGATTCAGAGGATAGAGAATGAATGGACAAAATGAATGATTAGAAAATAATAGCCTTGATAGTCTCACATTAGCAGACTTTAGTACCAAAACAACTGTCCTTGAGGGCTCTTTTCCTAACTTACCACTTCAGCTACCATTCAACCCTCAAACCATTCAAGACAGTGACAACGCAATACAGTGTGAGTTGCTCCTGCAAATACAACTTCAAAGAGAATCTAGCAGCAGTGTCAAAAACAACTGGTATGAATAGAACTTGCAAACCTGATGCTTAAATAAGAAAATAATATGGTGCATTTGATCAAATTGCTCTGGGTAAGTTTCATTCTGCAGTAGCACTTTGAGATAGCTTCAGAAGTTTCTAACCAGAACAAAGCTTTCTAAACCAAGCAGGATTTTTTTCATCAACTGGAGAAACACTGTACTTGTGTTTTACAGGAGTGTTTTGTATGTTGCTACCCCATTATACAGTTTTATAACTTTACTTTTATTTACATCAAACATTACCTTAAATATTATAGATTGCAGTAAAATATTGATATTAAATGGATTTTTCGATCCAACAATTCTGTTTTGTTGAAAAAGCTATTTTTTTCAGGAAAAAGCTATAACGTATTTTATGAGAACACACTATGTCAGCTTATACATAAGTTCCAAAGTCGGTCTATTTAAAGCTCTGGATATGGACTGAGATGCAGCAGGTGTACTTTGCAAAAACAATAGGCCTACTCACTTCTTTAGGTTTACTTGTAAATGATGTATCTCCTAGCAATCTGAGATGTTCAGCCTTTGATTTAACTGAAAAAAAATGCCAAAGAAATACGTTTGGTTCTGCTTAATCCACAACTAACCCATACTGACCTCAGAAAGGGTAATATTCCTAAATTAAACATTCGTGTTTAGACTAGCAATAGGTGTGCCATAATAACATCGGTATGGAGTAGAGAGCGTGAATCTGATTCCAAGGAAATATCTTATAACTAGAGAGAATTTACCCAAATGTATTTAGTGACAAAGCAAAACCGTAATTCTCATGTTTCTCTTATAAAAGCCCAGTGTAACTGGTCTGTGCCTGTACCTTCCAGGAATAAATGAGAATTAATCCAACATTCAGTTATACAGTATGTGCAATGTAGTCAGGGATGTTCAAATTGATTCAGTCAGGTGTAATGAAAGAGAAGAACTGCACAAAATGAAGTGATTGGCCAAATAATCAGGTCTCCTTTGCCAGTTTGTACGATGTCGACTGAATCCAAAATAAATGTCATTCTACACTGAGAAGGGACAAAATCTTAAAAAAGGTATGCCACTGGACTAAATATGTGGCATACTGGTGCATTATCATGAACTGCGCCTGTCTGAAGCCTGCCAGATTACATTGCAGGAATGTTTGCAGGTGCATGCCTGTATGTAAAAGCAAATTTAATTTGGCATTTATGTATCATGCAGCATTAAATAAGCAATGTTCATGATTGGTCTACTCAATTGCCCCATTTGAAATGCAAAATAACAATTGAAGCAAATTTTCTCTATTGTTTTTAACATCTGCTTGCTATTTAATAAAAGTTTCAGATAAAAAAAAAAAAACAACAAACAACACCCAAGGGAAAAAACGCTTCTATGCACATAGTCCTGTTACATACACGGCTGCTGAAATAACACCATAATGGTGTTAATATTGCAGCTATTACAATTGAAAACACCACTTGTGCTTTGGAAGTATTTACTTCTCCTGAGTATATTGGCAAAGTTACAGCAGACTGAAAGGTTTAATGTAGGCTTGTCAGGGATACGTTAATTTTTCTTAAAGTTTTATATGTTTGGAGGGTGGGGGCGGGATTCCAGAAAGCTTTTATTGAAGTCAACAAGAATACTGCCATTGGCTTTAAGCTGGACTGCATACTTCAAGCTCTACAGGGTGTCTAATGCAGACTTGGTCCATGACTCATATTTGATTGAAGACTAGGAAGCAATTCAGAACTCACTACTGGACTAAGTAAGGAAGCTATACATTATGTATCAAGGACTCAAAATGGGAGCAAGAAGCTGCTAGACATCAAAGGGGAAAAAGAATCCAGTTATCTAATCACCGAAAAGATGAATCTGTATCTTACGTGTCAAGCATGTTAGAGAGATGTCACTGAGGTTGCTCAGAAGTGCATTTTTGGTTTATTTTTATGTCACATTGCCTGAAATACTACTGAAGTGCGAAACATTAAGGAAGTTACCTTCATGATGTCCATTCCGGGCAGGAGTGCAAGAGAGGGATAGAATGCATTATCCTAGTGTTTCTCATCAGTTTTAAGAGCAGTTATTGTACATGTTCCTTTAGGCCAGCATAATGTTCTGTATGGATTTTTCAGGTTTTTGGCTCAAGAAGAGTCTGCGATGAATTTTTTGTTACACACAGGCAGAAGGCGTAGCCTGAAGACAGTCTGGGGCTGCAATGTATGCGTGTGTATTCTGCAAGGCAGAAGAAAGAAAACTCTCTCCCTGTTCATCCATACAAACCCATAGCAGATTGGATTCCTCTGCAACAAGAGCATCTGTGTGGCCATTTCTTCTATCTGTGCTACCATTCATGGCTGGGAGATACTTAAGATAGATACATGGGGACAGGCTAACGTGAATGCCTGAGGACAGAAAGGATCACAAACTTTACTCTCTTTAAAGCTGATGCCCTGGCTCTGTATCTTGGGAGATCTGGAAGAGCCTATTTTTTTTAAGACTCTGTTCTGAGTCAACATCCTTTCTTCAACATAAGGATGTTGAAGAAAAGTATTTTCACAGAGCTTAAAGCTTAATTTATCTAAGCTTAATTAAAGTTCTAAAACATCGAAAGAGACTTGGCATCCAGACTCCTGCAGAGCATGTAAAAATGCCAGCCTGATACCCTTCTGCCCATTTTCCATAGTTTCAAAATATTTTTGTTTTCTTCGGTCTGTTTCTACCCCATGCCCTGTGAAAAGGCATCTCAAATGCCTGAGCATGTCTTCTGTATTCCCTCCATTTAAATATTCCCCAGAATATTTACGTCTATGTAAATATTTCTCAGAAATGACAGTAGGTATCACTCTAACTATCTTTTCCTAAATTTCACTGCAGTCAGTTTTCCAAAGCACCATTTTATATATTATAAATTGAAGAGACCCAGTAGATTTCACGTCTTCCAGCCAATAACCTACCCATCCCTGGATGGGGACTTTTTTGTACATCTAAATCTTTCACTTTGGTCCTGAAGAATGTGCCTCTCTTGGCTTGAATCTGTGCAGTTCTCTTCAAGCAATAATATTGTACAAATTTGTGAAATTTCAGGTTTAAGGCTTACAGAAATAAGACTAACAGAGACTGAAGCCAAGATAAAAGCCCCGCAGGGTGGCAACTTGGAAAGACTGCTAAATGGCCTCATTATCTCCCATAGCTTTAGCTAACCAGACAATTAGAAACAGCCTCCATGGTGGCTTAAAACCAAGAGAAAAAGATTGTGTGGTAACGAGGATGGAGAACATTGCAGAGTAATTTCAGGCCTATAGCAGCAGTAATGCTGCTAGTCATCAGAAAGCACCCTGTGGCACCCATAAAGAAATGTATTCTGAAAACAGGAAGAAGTGAGCTGAGACCTCATTTTCTTCTCCTAAAGGAGAGGTGGATACAAACCGCCTGACAGGGAAGAAGCTCAGCCCAAAGCTGGCCACTGGCCTGCTCAGTGCAGGGAATTTGAGTTGCTACCTCTGAGGGGAGACAACTGCGTGAAACGAGAGGATAAGCTTCATTAAAAGCACCTTTTCACCAAACGTATGCAAGGGTCGGAGAAAAGCAACAGAGAGCCTGGCCAAGCTCCTTTGGCAGAGTAGCTGTTGGTACAGGGTCCTCCTGAAGGAGTTTGTCCCAGGTATGGACAAGGAAAGTTGTGGAAAGAAACCCTGGAAGTGTAAATACATGAAGATGGAAACGTTCTGCATTAATATGTCTCATGTCCTTCAGCAGTCTGTCATCAGATATTTTTTTTCTCCAATTTCAGGAGATCTGTGGGTTGAGAATAAGCCACCTGTTCTGCACAGGGCAGATCTTATTTTCTCATTGGGACAATTGTAGAACTTGGAACTGTAATTTCTAGCTAACTTTTAGCTCCCAGAGGTTTTTCTACTTTAAATTTGTCTTTTTTTTTTTTTTTTTTTTTCCTCCGGTACACATTTTAACATTTCCTGCTTTCTGAATTCCAATCCTCTGATCATCCAGGTCTATTTAGTAAGGAGAGCTACTGCCAACAGATGGATCACAAAAGCTTATGTACCTTCTAATGAAACCAATCTTTCTAATTTACTTTTCCCTGCAGAATGTTTTTATGCTTTCCTCATTTCCTTAGAGTGCAACTCTCAAAATCATCTGTTTGACCATGTTCCCAGGGTGGTATTTGTGATATAATAAAATATAAACATAAAAGAAGATAGCTATGTTTAGTTTAAAGTCAGGCAGGTTTCACAGGTGTTGCTGAAGAGGCTTTAATTACTTAGAAGTGACACAATATCATCACAATTAGTTACCTTGGATGAATATTCATGAATGGATCAGATATTGTAGTAGCACTGAGTGAACTTCAAAAGGCTTAGAGCTAAGTTCTGATGCAGAGGAGTATTCAAAGGTTTGGATGGTTATCTGAAATAGCTAACTAGCCCCAAGGTATGACTGTCAGGCATGAATCTGAGAAGTTTGAAATCAGTGCAAGTTACACCTCTGACACAAAGATCTAGGGCTAAGTCACTGACTTATGAAAAAAAAAATTGGCTGTAAAGCGTAGGTCCCCTAAAATGAGATAGCCCTGTGAAGGACACTACACCCATTTTCAACCCTTCACAGTACTATCATTCAAAGATATACCTATGGCCTTCAAGTATAAAGAAGTTTCCCACCATGAAGATGATAGTGCTTTCTGGGGGCCTCTTCCCTCCTGTCTCTTCCCAAGAACTTGTGAGTATGTTCCCTCCCTGCTGCCTCGAAGAGACAAGGCAAAAACCTATATTTCTTCATCTCTAGGCAGCATTGAGTTGTTTGTCTGGACTTGATGGAACTGAAGATCTGCTTTACCCAGAAAAATCAGTTCATAAAAGACCTGCAATAGGATGACTAGAAAAAAATTAATTCAAATTGCACCTGTTTGATGCAACTTAATTGCAATGTTATTTGTCTTTGAAGCAACATCAATAAAGTTATAATCCCCCTTAAATGTCCTCATCTCAGACTTGCCTGGGAGGTATTGCGGAATGAGTCCTGGTTCTGGTCAGTGCATCTGAATGTCAGTGGGGTCAATGAGGATGTTATATCCCTCTTCAGTGCAAGCCATCCCCAGGACAAACAGGAAAGCAGCTGTGCTTCCACTGAAACCACATCACCCTTCAGGTTTCACAATAGGAAGCTCTAGGAGATACCGTAGCTCAGTAGAGCTAAGTCCTTGCTGATGTTTCCTGTATTAATCAACTTTGTGAGGTGTGTTTCTGGGCCACGCCAGGCTGTCTTGAAACATTTAATTAATTCAGTAGAGTACGGTGACTGAACATTAGCCAAAGGTTTTTATCTCCATTCTTGGATTGCAGTCATATTTCTTTGATTGTGCCCAGAATTTTTCCAAAAGTTGTTGGATCTCCCTTGTTTACCCTGGATGGATATTAAAGAGACACCAACCTCTTCTAATACTATTTTCTTTCTAAAGAAAAAGCACATTTCTTTTGTCAGGCAGGACTTTGTTCATGTATCCATTTTACCCCATGAAAGCAGACAATCATGGAATTTACTGTACTTGAGTAAGACCATTGGTGTTGGTGTCCTGTTTCTGAGGATGATTAGGAACTGATTCTTCAGAAAGCCGTGGAACAAAAATAGTTATAATGATCTCAGTTTTGCAGCTTAGGAAAGGAAAAAGTTCAGAATTATTTCCTATCTTTAAGTAATTGGCATCCTTAAATATTGTTTAGATTTTTAGTCTCAAAAGTACCAGCTGACAACTTCTCTACTGGCCATATGTAAGATTAGGCACGTAAAGAAGAGTTCACTGCTAAAAGGAGTACCTTAGACTTTCCAAAAACAGTGAAGGAATGGGGAACTTGTTAGGGCTTTTTTGGCTACGTGAATATTCAAGTACATTCACTCAACAACAAGAAAAATATCAAATTACCACTCTTGTGGCAATATTTTCTTCTCAGTCTTTTATCTATTAAAAAAAAATATTAAAGGTAAAATAAAAGGTCAGGCTTTTGTTGATGCACAGATAGGCAAACAAAAAAATCTGTGCAAACTGGTGAGGATAGAGTCTGAATTTCCTCGCAGTAGCACAGTGTCACAGTGGCTTCATCACAGTCAAAAGAACAGCACTGCACCGACACACAGGGAAAGCGAGATCAGGATATCACCCGTGATGAATGATGCATTTTCAACATGGAGAGCTGCAGTATAAATTGACAGCAGTTTTCCCAGATGAAAATAGATAAACTCATTGAACTTTCTGGCAAGTCTCCACTGTTTCATCAGTTACGCAAATCATTGTTTTATTCATTGGAAAACAATGAGATGTTCCAAAATGAAAAAATTCCAGCTCCCCAATGAAAATTTAATGTGCTACACATGTATTCACAAGCAGCAGAATCATTATCAGGTTTTAGGTTTCCTTCCAATGGCTTTTGCTGTTTTGATGAGGTGCTAGACTGTCACTAACTGTCTGAAGTTTATGCATCACAAGTCCAGTGAGGAATTTGAACCTTATGTTCCCGTGAGTTCCAGGATTCCTTGTGAGAATCCCTCAGCTAAGGAGAGGCTGCATGTGTGAGTCACTTATGCATCTTGTCCTAAAGGAATTTTCTTATAATTTCAAGCCTGCATAACACTCTTTCTACTGAATTTGCCCTTCAAATTAGAGCCTTGACTTTTTCATGCCCTACCCTGACTTCATTTTGTAGCTGTATTTTTCATCCAAATGCTCCATTTTACAGTTCCTTGGACACAGCGACACTGAATTTTACGCTCTTCTATCTTATACTTTTTTTTTTTTTTTTACCACTGAGAATAAGCACATACCTGCTATTCAACACTTTCATTGCAGTCTCTCTCAAATTGAACCACTGTTTCCTACTGTTCTTTATATTTCACTGTCTTTCCATACCCTGTCTTGGGCATTGTGTGCGTGTCACGGCACTGCTGGAGTGCCTGGTAAATTCAGAGATTCTCATGTGGGATGAAAAAGGGCCCCTTTCCTCCCAGGCCAAGGAAGAAGCCTCACAGCTTGCATTTCTCCATTGCATTCACTGGAGTCACCGTGGCAGGGCTCGGTTTGGAAGCTATTGACATTTCACAAAATATTGAAGTCTCACTGTACCCTCTCAGATAAGACAGCAGAGGAGTGACACCTGCAGACTAATATTTTGCTTCCTTATGTGCGTTCAGTTTGAAGAGGGATGTGAAAAAGATTTGTGGGGTGCAGACCATTCCAGGTCGAGGCAGAAGAACGAGAGAATGTTAGTGGTTGCATTTGAAAAGGAAATAGGTGGAAGCTAAAGTTGAAATGACAATACCACCTCAGTCAGAGAACAAGACAGAAAATACTTTGCATGTAATCTTTCAGAACTAACGTCCAGTGTTTGGTTTAAAGCCATGATTTTGATTTGTAAACCATTTTCTTTGACTCCAAGAGGTTCATGAGCTACTTCTGAGAAACAATGAAGAAAAAAGAGCCCAAGTCAGTGAGCTTAACTTTACTATAGAAAAGTCTGCAGTTTCACTGGAAATTTTTTTTGGAGGCAAACTAGAGATTGAAAATCAGTAGTTCAGTGACACCTTTTTGAATTTCAAAACTATGGTGTTACATTGGTTCAGTACTACAGCACTACCTTGAGGAGAAGTTATGTAAATCGTGCCATTTCAATTGTGTTAGACAGCTGTACATCTCAGTCCCCACCCTAAACACTTTGCATCTCATGGAGAAGAGTGCTGGTGAAGAGTCCCTTTGGTCTTCATCCAGTAAGCATAGCAAAGTGTATTCTTTCAGAAGAAAGGAAAGGGGAAGGGAAGACAAATGACAAGGGAGGAATTGGTGGTGTAGGGTTTTTTTGGTTTTTTTTTTTGTGGGATTGTTTCATTTGCTTTGTTTTGCTTTCTCCTCAACAATTTATAAGGTAGATGGAGATACTCTTCAGCTGAATTCATGGCTGTCTGTGAATAAGGAGTTATAATTATCAAAAAAAGTCACCAGAAACATGCCTGTTTGTTGTATTTCACCTGGAGTAATTTTAAAGTGATTTATAAGTGCTTTGAACCTGAAATTTCCTGGTGAAATCATAGATCTTTCTGCAGTGATTAGCAGAGTGTGCCTCTCTGATCTCAGATTGAGACCTTTAGGTCTTCTGAGTTAAATGCAAATTACTCATCTAGCTCCAGATGAAGGTACTACAGAGCACTGAAACATTATTAGATGACAAAAAGCATATTTAGAGTAGGGATGTACATGTATCTAGTGATTCTGCAGAAAGAATACTAACTGTTTGCAGAGTTGGTTTGGGTGGGATTTTTGGTGGGTTTTTTTTGTTTGTTTGTTTGTTTTTCCTTTAAGAAGGAACAGTAATCAAGGCAGCTTTTCTTTGTCTTCCTACCAAAAGATGCACTGTTAGGGAAGACAAGGGAGTAGGAAGAGAGTGGTTCCACACCTAGATCTCTGCAAGGTCTGTTTTCTTTCCCATCCGAAGTAAAATAGGGCCCTTCAAAATCATACATCCAAACCAAACTAACCCCAAAACTAAGATACTAGAGTCAGAGAGTAGCCAACTACTGTTTTGAGCTATGTGATGACTAGGAGACAGATTATGAATATGGGTTTCCTACAATGTCACCATTTCCAAGATATTGGTGAGAGTATAGTGCCTCTCCCTCCAGGAACTCTGTTGTGATCTGAGGAACTCTTTTGATGAAATTCCTGTTAAAAAAAAATAAAAATTAAAAAATCAGTTTCAATGCTACATAAAAAATTTATGTGTGAAAAAGATGATTTCTTTTGAACTAGTCCCATGAGACTAGTATGCTAAAAAATCGACAAAAGCTCACTACAGAGGTAGTAGTAGGAAACTGCTCGGAAAGACTGTGTTTAATGCAGTCTCATAGAAAGACTGTGTTTAATGCAGTCTCATAGAAAAGGAGGGCAACTGTTTCCAGAGCAGTTATTTAGGTTTCTAAGTTCCCAGCCATATCTCTTCATATTCAGCAGAGAACACAAAATATGACAAGACAGTTGTGTTTGCACATATGCAAATCCAGTTTCCGGATCCGGAAGAAGAGGAAGGGATGCAACACCAAGGACATAGCTCAGCCTGACTCCAAAGAGAAATCAAGGCTATTTTTCTTTCATTTCAGGAATCAGGTCTTCAAAGCACAGCTTTGGGGTGAGCTCATGTCACCAGCCACCATCCCGCACTTCATAGAGCCTGATTCTAAAAAGGGACTGAAAAGAAAATATCCAGAGTGCCTAAATTACTTAGATCTCATAGTCCTTTTGAAAACCAATGAGAGGAAGACTTTTGGGTCACTTAAGTCTGTTTTAAATCCCAACTCTATGCCTAATGCTCTTTAAATACATGGACATGATATGTTTTACACATATAGACTTGTGTCCTTATATATACTTTAATGAAGAGCAATGAAAAAAAGACTATCAAGTAATAATGAGCCTCCAACCTTGAGGTTAAATATTCATTTTCTGCTCAAGAGAGAGAAGAACAAATATGGGCTTTCATATTTGAATATTTGTCTTTGCACTTCTGTATCCTCAGCCTGGGCACTGTTATGAAATGCTTATGCAAGTACATTAAATTTTAATGGTAATTGAACACTATTTTTCCTTGGTTACATGTTTTAAATTAATATGTAATTCCACTGGAGGCAAAGGAAATCTGTGTCTTCATGTACCTTGGTGCACCCAGGCTGAGAGGTAAGGCACATTAAACAGTAGCTGGGACAAATTTCAGAAATTGAAGCTAGTCTCTTAATCGAAGTCCATTACAGATGCAATACAAGTTAATCCATAGTAATAAATATCACCATTCTCATGGAATTAAATCAGGAAAGAAACTGTATTTAGCAAATAATGTATATGTTTTCTGTATTTAGGATTTTTTTTAAAAATTTCTATTTCCAAACACATGTTTACACAGTTACACATGTGAAACTCCTGCCGTAGGAAGCGTAAACATCATTATAAATTCCCGACAGAGAAATTCCAGAATAACCCCCAGCAGACACAGGTGTCAGGGCAGGGAAGGGAACGGAAGGGCAAAAAGTGATTAGGGTTGGGGGCTTTTGCAAGATTTGGAATCAGGGACCAGGAAAACATCAGGGAAGAAGGGGATCTTGGGAGCACTTCCACCCAGATGAAGCTCACATACAGAACCTCATTAATACTTCATATTTCCTCTGTTTGCTTGCATACAACAGCCATGTGATACACATACCAAAACATGGTTTATTTTGGTACATATACTTGGCTAAACCTTCAATAAAAATGTTGCTTACGTCATCCAGACAGATCACAGTGGTGGTGTTTATGGGATCTGGTGGGAGGGAAGATGGTAACTAAGGTTGTGGCAGAGTGAAGGATACAGAAACATTTCTAACACTAATATCTGCGGATTTCTCAAATTGTCTTTAAACTCTGAGTGTCTCCTGGGCCTGCTTTCCTTTTTCTCAGAGCAGAAGGGAAAAGAAATCCATGCTTCAAATTTCGCGATATTTTTTAGACATAAATCAAAATATTTGCCATAGGTGAATAAAGTCCCTTTTCATTAGGTCCCTTCTCATTTGTAACCCATTGTCTTCAGATGGGAACATAGTACCTATAATATAGTACCTATATAGTAGTAATATATAGTATACATAGTATATATGGTATATATATAGTGTATATAAATAGTATATATAGTATATCTAGTACCTATACAGTACCTATAATATAGTACCTATATTTATAGACAAATGGACATCTGTTTTGATTCTGATTAAACATCCTATTGCTAATTTTTGAGGGCAAGCGCTGCCTAATAGGGTGGTTCAATTGCATTGTCACTTCTTCTATAGGGATAAGGAATCCTCTTAACAGATGGGCAGAGTTCAGTCTGTCAGGGACTCGATAATATACAATTTAACAGTTTAACAGCTGTGTAGTGGCTTATGTTAATTATTTGCATGAACAGTTTATCAACAAGGTAGCCTATGAGATTTAGTGAAATTTCTTACAGTAATGTTTAGGAAAGTTTTTGCATTATTAATTTCAAAAATTATTAATTAGTAATGCTTACTTTTGCCACAATTTTCTGACACAAGCAACACATTGGACTGTAATTATGTCACATATTTATCCAGCTGTTCTTTAACAGCATCTTCACTTAGAAAACTTGGCAGGAGAAGGCTGTCTTTCTTTCAGGCTGCTCTGTGGAAGGGTACCCCTAGAAAGAGCCAGTTCAGGAATGTTGGGCTCTAACCCCAGCCATCAACTAAGCCTCGCACAGTTACTCACTCATCCCTCTCAGGGTGGGATAGGTGAGATAATTGGAAGAGTAAAAGTGAGAAAACTCATGGGTTGAGATAAAGAGCAAAACAAGGAATTCATTCACTGCTTCCCATCGGCAGGCAGGTGTTCAGCCATTCCCAGGAAAGCAGGGCTCATCACGCGTAACGGTTACTTGGGAAGACAAACGCCATCACCCCAAACCTCTCCCCTTTCCTTCTTCTTCTCCCAGCTTTATATGCCAAGCATGATGACATATGATATGGAAAATCCCTTTGGTTAGATGGGGTCAGCTGTCCTGGCTGTGTCCTCTCCCAGCTTCTTGTGCTCTCCCAGCCTACTCACTGGTGGGGTGGGGTGAGAAGTAGTAAAGGCCTTGACTCTGTGTAAGCAGAGAAATTAACTCTATCCCAACCAAAACTAGGAAAAGGAAGCTACTTTTGGCCTGCTGAGAAGCAGCTCATCAGGATACAAGATCTGAAATCCTTGCTCCATTGAAATAAATTATAATATCTCCATTGATACCAGTGGTGTTAGAATTTCACTCACAACACTTTCTCATGCATACAAAAATGTGGTAAGTTTGCTAATGTTTTCTAGTGAAATGGAAGTGCTTAGGTGTACAGAGGACCAGACTGGTGTCTTTCAAGTAATATTTGTCATAAATAGAGGTGGATGCTTTGTTCTTGTTTGCCTTCTGTTACAACTCTTGCCACACACTGAAGAGTAGAATTCAATAGCAGTAATTGGTGAAAATATGAGGATGGTATCCCACTTTTCACTGTAAGTCTGCAGTTTTTTGTTGTTTTTTTCTTTTCTTTTTTTTTTTTTATTTAGCCAGTTGAGACTATAGCAAAAAAAATTCAGCTTTTATACTAAGGTGTCATTTTTAAATAGTAAGAAGCCTTTGCAGCCATGGCACAGGGGAATGTATTGCAATCTGGCAGGGTAAATATCTTCCACAAGAACTAATCTTTTTCTTGTCTTAAAAAAGAGACTTTATGAGATCCAGGTAGAACAAGTCTTCCAGATGACATGACATTAATTCTTGAGCTCATTCAGACACAACACCATCTCACTTTTGTATAGTGAAATACAAAACAAATCTGCAAAAATCAAATTATGAGCCTCACCTGAGTCACCATTGATCTGTGCCACAGGGAGTGTTCTGTAGATTACTCTAAAGCAGCAACTTCTCACAGTGATGTGGGAAAATACAATAGGAATAGTAATGCGGCACGGTCCTTCTCCACACCCAACAACCTAGCACAGCCTCACCCACCCTTCACGAGTATTGGAATGAGGCAATGTATGCTGAAAATCATATATTACTGCTTCTTTAAAGCCAAAGAAAATAAGAGATCTCCTGCGGTTCCCAAGCCATCCTGAGGTCTTGCTCAGGATCTGAACTCTGTTGATTCATGATTCATGACACCAGAGCTCCTCTCTGTTCTCACTGGATGTAAGTACCTAGAATCGTAGAATCGTCTTTGTTAGAAGGAACCTTTAAGATCATCAAGTCCAACCATTAACCTAACACTGCCAAAACCACCACTAAACCATGTCCCTAAGCATCATGTCTACCCATCTTTTAAATACCTCCAGGGATGGTGATTTTCCCCACTTCCCCAGGCAGCCTATTCCAATGCTTGACAACCCTTTCAATGAAGAAATTTTTCCTAATATCCAATCTAAACCTTCCCTGGCACAACTTGAGACCATTTTGTCTTGTCCTATCACCTTGTCCTATTACTTGGGAGAAGAAACCGACCCCCACCTCACTACAACTTCCTTTCAGGTAGTTGTAGAGAGCAAGAAGGTCTCCCCTCACCCTCCTTTTCTCCACGCTAGACAATCACAGCTCCCTTAGCCCCTGCTCATAAGACTTGTTCTCCAGATCCCTCACCAACTCTGCTGTCCTTCTCTGAACACACTCCAGTACCTCAATGATTTTCTTGTAGTGAGGGGCCCAAAACTGGACACAGTACTACAGGTGGGGCCTCACCAGAGCCACGTGCAGTGGGACAATCTCTTCCTTAGTCCTGCTCAACACCCTGTTCCTAATACAGGCCAGGATACTGTTGGTCTTCTTGGCCACCTGGGCACACTGCTGGCTCATATTCAGCTGCCTGTCAATCAACACACCCAGGTTCTTTTCTGCCAGGCAGCTTTTCAGACACTCTTCCCCAAGCCTGTAGCACTGCATGGGATTGTTATGACCCAAGTGCAAAACCTGGCACTTGGCCACAGAGGAAAATGGTAACATCTTCCTAGAGCATCATGGTCATCACAGTCTGGTGGAGATTGATGAGACAATACATGGTGCAGCCACCACTGTCAAAATCTCTGGGTGCTATCTAGCTACCTTTTACACAACTGGACTTCCATGCCTGTAAGTGAGGCTGCCCATTTCTCCTGAGTACTTCTCCAGACAGGGACTCAGGGTAGGCTGAATGACCTAGAAATGTCATTAGCAAATACGGTTAAAAAATCAGTGCCATTTCATCCAGACTAAGCTGTGGTTTGCTTTTTCTCTGCCTCACCTTTCCACCAAGGTTCTTCCACTTGACGTTTATTTCTGTTTTTCCACCTGGCTCTTCTTTCCCAGATATGTCCCATCTCACGCCGGCCCATCCCCCTTTTCTCTCTGTGCATCCTTCTGCCCTCCCTCCTGCCTTCTCATCTGCTTTTCCTTCTGCTGAGCCACTTGGAGAGGTTGAGTTCGGGCTGTGTAACCTTCCTGGTCTTAGACAACCTGAAATGATCTTACATGTCTCCTATGCCCTGCTGTACATGAGGGAAACTCTCACCAAAAGAAGAAACAGGGAGAGGCTGGGACAATTTCTGGAAAGAAGCCCCCATAGCGTTCTTGCAGATGTTTTCCGCATGGGCAAAACCAGGGATGCCCAACCCTTTACTCCCACTTCCCCATGCACCATGCCAGTGTGGTTAATGAGCTAGGTCTGAGGTAACCAATGGCAGATTTCAGTCTATTGTTTTTCTAATATTTAATATAATGAACTGTGTTTCCGTGTGTTGCATCAGAGTTTATTTTGTTTCTGCTGATACGCAATATCCATAGATATTAGAGAGCAGAGCTAGGATAGTCTCTTGGGTAATTTACTCTATCTGCCTGCACTACTAAAATTTGGTATTCATAGATTCCTACACAATCCCCATTAGTTTACCCTGATTACATGCAATGATAGTGATTTGGTACCTTCCTTCACCTGACTTTATTATAATGTATTATTTATAAGATTGCTTCGGTACCCATGGCGTGGTATAATCAAAGCAAGGATACAGCGCTGCCACAAAAAGCCCTAATAAACACAGCAGGTGCCTCGGTGATGCCTCGGCACAGCAGGAGAAAACCAAGGTGCTCAAATTCTACACCAGTTTGAGCCCACTCCTTTCACAAGCTGTGAAGAATACCTGCACATAGCTTTGCGGTTTCAGGTAGTAGCTTGATCAATTAGCCTGACTTTATTGTATTTATTTATTTTTTCCCATCTGCCTGGTTTCACCCCCTAAATCTCTCTTTTCATTCTGGGTTCAAACACAGGACATAGCCCAAAAGCAAAACCTACTGACAGTCCAAATCACAGGTGCACACAAGTCTGAAGACTACATAAAGAGGGCTGGTGACAGGCATTCCCCTGAAACGGTGGGTTGGGAATCCCCTGTCAGATCCAAAACTGTCTGTCTCCACAGAGGCATTTTGAAGCTGAGCCTGCCTTCCTCCTCAGATCTTGTGTGTCAGGCTGGGCCTCAGCCTAGAGCTGGCTCAAATTTGTCCCAGGTGCCTCTCCAGAGCTGGGATCCTGTTTCTGATGCTGAGCCAAATGTCATGCTCTTGGTAAAGCATCAAGACCCAATGTATGTTTTGTACAGCTGTGTTATATACCTGATTGATTCCTAGGTGATAAGAGCAAAATTCAGGGAATTCCCCTCTTACCAAATCATCTGAATTCCCCTACATATATCACTATCACCTTTTTCCAACCATTGTCTCTGTGAAAGGAAGGTTAAAATTCCTTTCTTCCGCTCTTATGTAGCAGTAGTAAGTCCTATCACAGTGAAAATATGATGAAGGACTGCTGACAAGGCCAGAAACTTCTTTAACTTTGGAAACTATTTGCTCAGGAATCAGTTTGAGAGACCTGTGGAGGCATGCTGAACATGTAAGTTACCTGTTTCAAACTCAGGCAGCCCTAAGGTAGGTTTAGGGTATGCCTGTCGTGGAAAGCAAAGCAATAGGGACAGAAAGACAACCAGACTTAATAAGAAGTAGGATAGAGGTAAGGAAAACACAAGCATATACTTGTATCCTGATCTAGAAAGAACTTTATCATTGAGGCCAGATTTCAGATTAAGGTCTTCATTCTTCAGAGGAGTTACTCCCTGCGTTGACTAGATGTGTTCACTAACTGCATCTAAGAATTTGTGCTTTCAGGCACTGATTTGCACATGCTTTGTGTACTGCTCATGAAGGCAGTGTTGATACACTAAAGCTGGCTAAAAACCTCATAGCCATTATGAAACTTGTCTGGATTAACATCAGCAAAAACTTGTTCCTGATTACCTTACAGAATTCCTCATTACCTTACAGAATCAGCAATCTCAAATGTAACATTAATTACCTTTTCCCCATAGTTTTTAACAAATGAAATATATAAGTAATAAGATTAGATGATGATTCCTTGTTTCTGACACCTCCCTCTGGCATTTCTTACCTCTTTCTAAGTGCTTTCCAGGTTTAACTAGTAATTATTCTAAATGCTTAAGAGTTTTGAAATGCCTAGGCTCAGCATTCCCTCAATTTATTTGCTCATCCAGACCTCACAAGCTGTATATTTTATAAGCATTTAAATAATTAAAGTTTGAACCTGCAGGGCTTTCCTTACTGAATTTTGAAAAGGGGGAGAATTTAATGGAAAATCAACTTTAATTGCATTATCTTAAATGGAAAAATGATTTGTCAATGTGCATTACCAGATTTTATTTGGCAACACAAACTCTTCCAATGAAAAGCTTGTGTTGACTGATTTAACTAGGCATACTGCAGCAAACATTAATAATTTCAGAACCAGATAACGTAATCATCTTGTGTTATTGACACAACAGGTTTTCATGCTTTGTTGAGACTAAAGAGGCAAATGTAAATCCAGCACTCTCAACTATCATTAATTTGTAAAATTTTTGTCAGACAGAATCCCATTGTTATTTTGGTTTCACCTACACCAACCTAGCAACCCAGGTAATTAGACCTCTAATGTGTTTTCACTGAAGTCTCAACTGAAAATCTAATCCTGTGGGCTTTTGTAAAAGCATTTTGCATTTTTTAACTTCACTGCTTTGTTTTGATAACATCATCATGCTTATGATAAAATGTAAACTGAAGCCTCTGTAGAGTTCATTTTACAAAATGCAGTTTTCGGTCTATCCTGTTGCTGAAAGGGAATAGTTGGACAGGAATTATATATCCTAGAAGACATTAACTCCTGGAAAATTAATAGAAAAAGACTGTCTCTGTCATTGCAATGAAGGAGAAACCAAGTATTGTCATCCCATGGTGTAAGGCCATATAAAACCAGCAAAAGATACAATTCTGTAAATTCATATGCTGAGGATTAAAGAGGGACATGAAAAAAAAAAACCAACAGAAAACAGATCAAAGCTGGAAGAAAAGAAGAGAATATCAAGGCAATTTTTTTTAAAGAAAAGACAAGCACCATCATGTTAATTCCTCATACATGCCATATATAGGAAATTGCCACAAGCTACTCTCCATTGTTATTTTCTATCAGTGAGAACTTCCCTGCAAAAAAATCAGCAAAGCTACACTGATGTCATTGGATACACTCCGATTTGTGTCGGCCAAGAACATGGCTGTGCCTTTAATTATGTGGCCATGTTTGTAAATCTTACCATCTCCTCCTGAAGTACTTTATTGTCTGTAATGAAATTACCCAACCTAAGTGTATGGAATATCTCTTACACCATTGTAATCTTCAAAGTAAAACAAATATTTAGAATATAACGGGCATAGATAGTTTTATAAAGAACTTGTTCCCCATTAAAAAAATTAAATTTCAGTCTTAATGAAGGCAGGACGGGTTTTACACTGACACAGAAGCAGCAGAGATTTCACCAATTTAATTTAGAAGGGACCATCATGTTGATCAAACATATATTTTTTCATTTAATTTTCAAAAGAAAGGAACAAGGAAGAGGAAATTCATGAAGATAAAAGTCAAGAAATCTGTGTTTTTATATTGCAATCTGTCCCAGAAGAATACTCTTGTATCATAGTGGGATTGCAGTTATAGAAAAAAACCCACCTCTTTCCTTACTAATGTTTCTGAACTTCTACTTTAGCAGTAAATCACATCTTCTGGCATAGAGTCTGTTTTTAACTGCATATAAATGATTCACTCAAGTGCTTATGCTAGAAGATAACTTTCCTTAAGCTTGCAAATTGCCTGAAAGCTATATTATGAGGTGGTTTTTGTCGGCATAGATAGTTAGAAAATGTGTAGCTATAAAATATACTGGCAGACATGATTCTGTATGAACACTTTGTATGAAAGCACATCTGACACAAATCAGATCTCTGTCACATCAGAAGGGCACTTGTGCCCTGTCAATGATACAAACACAACAGGACAGAGATGTAAGGGATGGCTGTCCTTAGTTCACTGTGCGCTAGGACAAGATGATTAGGGAAATTTATAGAAGGGCTTTACTTCTGCCAGTGCTCTGGAAAGTATTGCAAATATAAACATGAAGCGAGGGGACATAAACTATCACTAAAGTGCTAATGCTGTGGAGGTATATTTTTCAAAATCTGATTGAGTTCCGTTTATTTAATCAAACATTTTTCTCTCTGGAAGGGAAGAGCTTAGAAAAGACTCAAGAGCTCTGATTGATTTCCCCCACCACCACAAAAGGGGCTAAAAGTTTGGAAAAAGCTGACTGACAAAATCCAAATGTGATACATTTTGCTGTGCCCAAGAGAGTGATACAGGAAGCCGACCTGCTAACACTGCATAATTCTTAATGCCTGAAAAGTAACATGAGAGTTTTCTAGGCACCTAGGAGTAGCTATTCAGGTAGACTCAGTCGCACAATGCCCATGGCACATAGGCCCTAAACTCAAGCCAAGTTTGATGTGATCCAGAGTTCAGGTAATGCTCTGTCTAAACTCTTTGAAGGTCCCAAGCTGGGTCTTATGCTATGTGTGTTTATCCACCAAGTATAACACGGCGGTGATTTCATATTCTTTCATGCACGTGCAAGCAAAAGATGGGTACAAGATGGCTGTCTGCTCAGCATATAAAAAAATTTCTTGGATTACCTTTTGGGGAAGCCCTGCTCTATCTGCTAAATGCACTGGGAATCCAAGTGATCAGCTCAGGCAGTCCAGACTGGCCCCGCGAGGTCAGGCGTCTGTATTTTACACCTTGTTACACCTGAACAGAGAGGCACTGATATATGTGTTTGTCTGAAATATTTGCTGTTGACATTGCAAACTTAGATGAAGGGTTAGAATGAACTTCTCTTTTTAAATTAATGTTAATTTACAGTTTAAAAAACCCCACATAATCATTTTTAGGCTCCAATAAAAAAAAAATTAGATAGAAAAAGGAAAGATGCTTTATTTACTAATACACCTTAGAGGAGGAACTGTGAAGGTGGATTTTTAATCCGACGTGTTTTCACTGTTTCCCACACATTCGTATACACACTAGGAAGAACAAAACTTTATTGTAAACAGGCGTTGAACCCGCTATCAGCCTATTAACTCTTATTTGACACCAGTGATGCTCAGATGCATAGTACAAGTGCCAATTCCCAGTGCTTTTGAGGCACTTGTTTATAGGGGAGCAAAATTCCAGGACAACAGATTACATTGGATGTGCTACTTATTTTGGAGCAATCTCTTTCACTCCGCACAAAACACAGAACTCTTCCCTAAAACCAGAAGGTGCTAAACAGCTCACAATACAAAACTAATGTGAAAAAGGATCAAACTAAATAATTCACTCCAGATACTAAGTTCCCTCTGGCCCTGGGCAGTGTTTCAAACGTCTGTTTGGGCTTCAGGCACGTACTTAAGAACCCATGTTTGTCCTATAGGTTTGAGCAGCCAAACCAGGACAAGAAGTTATATTGCCTGATGAGAAGCTCATCAAAGAAAATTCAGAATTATTTTTATTTCAAGGAAAAAACAATGATATGGCTTTAATAATGTTATGACCACAGTAGTTAGATGCATCCAATCAGTAAATTCAGTCCTCCACTGGTTCATTTAACCATTTAATCATTAGCTTTGATTCAGCCTGTATTTCTGTGTTTGGGCGCTGAAATGGTTGCAAATTCAGTATAAATTGCAAATGTCAAATACTTTAGGCAATACAGAACATATACAAGAAGCCGACAGGAAAAAGGATGCACTATCTGTATTGTTTAATCCACATCTCCTGGCTCATTTGCTAAGCTATATCAGTTTAATCTTCAACACATAGTTTTCCACTGCCATGATGTTTATCTTCAGAATCCATCTGGCAATGAGGAAGACATAAGAATTTTATAAATGCAGGATTTTCTGCTGGTATGTTTTCTGGAAGTATCTCTATGTTGTGGAAATTCCCAGTTCGGGAATTCATAAAACACTTCTGCTATCTTCCTGCTCCTCTCTGGGAAGTTCAAGTAAAGGATCCAGGGGAACTGGTATGATTCTTTCTTTCCTTTCCCAGCTAAACTCATTGTTACACTATACCAATTTTTTTTATACTTTTAGTGGAATAAAACACTAGTTCCATGTAGGTTTACAAAATAAGCAAAGAAAGGCAGAGTTATCCTTATATCAAAATCATAGTAATAATCATGATTTTTCTTTCTGCCTCTGACTTCATCTGCCCCCGACGCAAGAGCAATTGATGTGTCAATGCGAAGGACAAAAGAGTCTCTTGAAGGCAAGAGCTTGCGTGCATCTCTTCCAGCTGCCTCACTAGCTCTGAAGCAGAGTTTGGGATTCTGCGTAGGGGCATAATGAGCTTGAGAAGTTTGTACTGAGAGTTCACGCTGTCAGCCATGCTTGGTTCTCAGTAATGCCCCATTGAAACCTGCTGAGGCTCGCAAAGTGCTATTTACTTCAGATTTAAATAGTGATCTCCTAGCAGCAGTGGAGGTTACATAGTACTTGAAATAACTCTGCTGCCGAGCAGTGACAGTAGAAGAACAGATGATGAACATTATCTTGACAACTCTGCCAATACTTAGGCCAAAATGTTGTTGACGGCGCCTCTTTACAAGGCTCCTTCTGAGTTATGAGGAACAAATCCTGTTCTCATTTACACCTCTGCAGCTTCCCTGAAGCTAGCAACCTGAAACTGCGTTTACTCAATATTTAATCACAACCTCACAGCAGTGGCAAGGGTTATACTCTCCTTGGTTGTAAATGAGCTGGTCTGCTGAGGAGTGACAGCAGCAGAAGGGCTGCGGAGTAGCGCCTTGACACCCCTCAATACGGGGCTAAACAAGAGTCGACAGCTTTTCTCCCCAAGACGTTTTTTGTTTTTCAGGGCCAAATTCTGCCCTCGCGTATACCTCTTCACCCAGTGAAGGTAAACAGAGCAGAATTCAGTCCTTAATATACTGAGCAAGTGACTCAAATGGGAGTTGTCAACTCTGTTTTACCAGATGGAGTTAAAACTGTTCAGCCAACAGAGTTATCAGCTGGCTCAGCTGAGAAGAAAAGGAGAAGGTGTCTGAGTGCTAATGAAGCACAATAGTCATTCAGAGCACATCAGGAGATGGCAGCAAGCTAGGCTGGTGCTGTTTGGGAGGAACCAGGAGCCCCAGGCAGCACATTTTCCAACTGGAGATAGAAGTAGTAAGTATTAAATTGCTACAACAGAATTATAAGGTAGTTAAGACAAGCAGTTATCATTAAAGTAGTCCTTTTGTCTTTTGCCTTTAGAAAAATCATAAGATAAGGTATCTAGGGAAGATGCCTACATCAGTGTTAAGGGCTCAGTTTTATCCCGTGTGGTTTAAAACACTTCAAGTGAAATCATCTATAACCTTGCGTCAGTACAGATGTAGAGATAGAAGGAGGAGTTTACATTTTTAAGGTAAGTAGCACGTATTTAACTAAACTGTTTTAAACAGATTCCTTTATCTACTAATGTAATAGTCACTCCCCTGAGTTTTGTGAATAATTTCTTCAGAATGTATCCCACAGATTTAAAGTGGCTGAATTTAATTTTAACATTTCCACAGCAGCCACTGTCTTTCTGTAACAACATATACCTGAACAAATACTAGTAAGAACAGGCCACTTTTCAAATCAAATTATATAAGCAAGTAGAGCTTGAAAGAGCAAGCAAATGTGCTCTTGTGAATACAAGAACAAGATTAAAACAAAATTTTATATATGTATGTCCCGGCCTTATCTGCTTTCTGAAAATCGTATACTACAGTAATAGGTTGAATATTAAAAGTTAGTAACTTCACCTTTGACTATCAATTAGTAGTCAGTTAAACATCATATAAGGCACAGCACACCTCAGCTAGTGGGTTCAAGAAATTAAGTTTAATCCCTTATAGTTAAATTAATTTTGGTTTCTATTTTTTTCCATGTTGATTTCATTTTAAAATGGGAGAGTCTAAAGAAAAATAGAAAGACTTATTTTGGCAAAGAAACAGCTCTGAAAAACTCTGAATTTTCAGGTTAAATCTCAGGACCCCTTGTCCAATTGATTCTATGTTTTTGGGGGTTTTATGGTTTTTTGGGGTTTTTTTCCTGTAGATGTTTGAACAGAGGCAAAGATTGGATTTTTTCTAATTATAGAAATGAATTAAGAATTTCAAATTATTTTGTAGGACCAATTCTATGAATTATCCTGATCCTGTTTGATAGGAAAGCACAACATCTCATCAATAATTGTTGAAGAAGCCTCAATAACAGCAAAGGGTAAAAAGCATATTTACCTCAGCAGACTTTCCGAAACATTTCACAGAGCTATTATCTGTGGTGAAGTTCATACCAAATGCTCAGTGAGACTGTAACTCCGGGAATCCCTGCAAACACTGAACAGAAGAGCGTGCATAGGACTTATTCTTAGAAAGGAACACCACCTATTCCTTGAGATAAGGGAATGTTTTTGTTTTCCCATTGCTTAGTGGCTTGTTTGGTTGTAGCTTGAAGGTGAGTGGTTTGGCAGTAGCTTACAAAGCTTGCTTTAGTCTGTGTTTTCTGAGTAGCCCAAGAGCTAAACGTACGTTAAAAATTTCTTGTCTCTAATCACAGCAAATGGGTAATTGCTAAATCATATACAGGATGGGACTGAAAGAGGCAAAAGCCTTAGAAAGCTGAGCAGTACAAGAAACAGAGGACAATAAACAAGGGAGATTGTAGGAAGAGAAGTGTATAAAGACATCTATATAGCCTACAGTGGGATATTTAGCTTCTTTTATTATCAAAATGAAGGATGAGAGAAGTTCTAATTGCTCTGTATGAAAAATCAGGGGAACGGGAATGATTCAAGCTAAAGGTTGCTGTTCAACTAATGGGCACAAATGGCCCATGAATACATTTGTGCTGGAAACTAAGGTGAAGACCTTGTCTGAATATTGTAGCAGTCCTTCCTAGTCTCAGCTGCCATGGAATAGCTTTTCCATGTGCATTGAGGACAAGAGAATAACTGTAATTTTAAGATTAAGTTTGAGCAGGTTGCGATAGAAATTATTTAGTTTGGTTGCATGTAATAGCAAGATGATGGACTGGATGGGAAAGAGGGTCACTTTTGAACAAGGAGACCACCATATCTGTATGGTTCATGCACACCTGTACATCAGCTGAAGAGTCTAAGAGAGACATGCAGCTTAATTTATTCACAACATTGCTTTATGGTCATATGTATTCTCTGTTGCTGGAGAGTATTAAAATAGTGTATCTCTCTTTACGTGGCATATCTAAATTACTCATTCAGTCCTTTGCCCATTCTCTTGCTTATGGGCCTAAAGCCATCAACGAATTTTTCTCTTAATGTTGTTAATGTATTTGGTTTGGCTTGTCAAGTACAGTACAACTCACTAGTGACTATTTGTCTCTGCTACCTGAAAAGAGATTTTAATTTTAAAGGGGTAGTCCGTCCCATTCAAAAACAATTAAGTAAATCACATACTTAATGCATTTCATTCCTTCTTCACATTATCATGCTACCCAAAAGATGCCTGCACTTTGTTGTACGTAGCTTACAATAGGTTGTGCTGTCAGCTGCTGAAAATACTTTACATTTGTAATTAAAGTGCAGGTACTTATTCTTCGCCATTTTTGCATGTTCTGTTTTCCTCTCCCAAAAGAAGCTGGCAATTTTTTCTGTGTTGCACGACCCAGTACAGCCGCCCTGTTCAGTAAGTGCAATGTTAACCCGAGAGTGATCAGTGTGACGCAGTGGATTGTCCCGTTTATACTGCAGAGCAGTTCCTCCAAATTCACTCTGATTTCTTCATAAAACCAGGAAGAAAATCTGGCTATTTGCTGTACAGCAGGCTGATCCCCTGCCTTACCTTCTCCTTAGCACAAGCAGCTTAATTTAAAAACACATGCACTATAACAGCAATCACTCCTGTTTCCTTGGAGGGGATTACAGGCTAATCTTCCTGCAAATGCTCACTGAAATTCTACCCTTCTCTCACTGGGGACAAAATTATGGCACGATTAATGCAAAAAGGAGTTTTGCCATAGAGTTCAGTGGAGCAGGGCGTTCTAACTTCATTGTGCCCTACTCACAGTACTGCCAGTAAGTCTCATGATTAATTTTAAAGATGGATTACATTAAATTGTGAGGATAAGTGGCACAATCTGGCTTCTTGGTGCATGAGTTTTGTGCCGAAACATCTCCAGATGGACACATCCTGTAAGGAAGAACAGACAAATATTCTCGCATAAGAAAGAAAAGTCAAAAAGCTCCATGGATAGCAAAATTCATGAAGACAATTAGGGTTTCCTGGTGATTGTTGCTATTGTAAATTCACCAATGTTTAGGGTAATATCAGAGGCTCCTCATGTATGTGGTTTCCACTTTGTGCCTTACCTCAGGTAGAATTTTCCAGAAACTCACGAGCAGTTTTAGGATCTAGCTACTATGTCAAATTTGGTTAACCCTGGCTAATAGCTTCAAAAGCTTTTTTTCTGTCTGTTTCATGCGCAGAGGAATGATCATATAAGCTTTACTCCCTTAAGAAACCAAACTTTGTAACTACAAAACTCTTGCAAAAAATTCATTTTAATTCTAATTTATCTGGTTAAAACTGTAGGATTTCAGAAAACCATTCACGCAAGAAAAGTAAACAAGGTACTTTAACGGATAAAAAAAGAAATAATACTTTAAAGCACATAAGAGAAAAAACAAGATCAATTTATTTCAGTACAGGTTTGAAAATAGTCAATGTTGTACACTCTGTCTGGTAGGCATAACACAATATTTATAGTGGTTTCAGCGTTCTGCAAATAGACAAGGAAACAACAGAGATCAAAATATATTATAGGCCAAGGTCATAATCACCGTAAAATTCTCTTTGCCTCTGTAAATTTAATTCAGCTAATCCACTGCCTTGTCCCCAAGTGAATTAGCAACTCCACTGAAATATAAAATATTTTTTGATCAGAGAGGCCCAAGTTCTTCTCTCAGTTACATAAATAAAACACAGCAACTCCTGTTTTGGGGGATAAGGTATCAGTGAAGGAGTAGATTTGTAGTGATGAAAGACAGGATAGAACTTGATCCTAAACTTACTCTGAACAAAAATGAATCAGGAAAGTATTGCTTTGCTGTCTGTCTTTCTGGTTTTCCTTTCTTTTTCCTTTAATATTTGTTTTGTGGATACAATCGATAAGAAGGCTGGTGCATTGCCTGGAGATACTTCGAGAGGAATAATCCCTCTGAAGCTTCTGTGATACGCAGGGATTGTGCACATTAACTGCCCCGCGCCTTTATGGCCTCACCTCTTCCTGACCATGAATGGGTTGGAAAGGAAATCGCAGAGTGCATGAGCTGCAATTGTATCTGTTCTTTGCAAAGAGTAAAGCCCATCATCTTCTCCATGCCAAAATGCACACCAGCTTAAGATCCAGGCAGGAAACAGCCCTTAGAAGAAATACCATGATTAAATCTCCTGGAGCAGAATTTGGAATGAGTACAGAAAAAGGTATTTGTAAAAGGAGGGCCAATTAGGTATCCAAAGGCAAATCTGAATCTAAATTTTGTATCTTGATTGTGACCTGTGTGCCATATCTGGGATCCAACACTGTAACAGGCAGCATGTTCATTCCCCATTGGCACGCTCGCATTAAGTCCTGGGCTACCTGGAGCTTCAGAGCTGGCCCCAAATGGTAATTCCCATGCCCATGATACAAGTTCTGCATCTCTGATTCGTCTGTTTTGTTAGGTGTGATAGTAGCACGTCAGACAACCACTGAAGCTGGACAAAATCCCTTGAATGAAGAAAAATTTATTTGGAAAATAAGGCTTCTTCCATGTGGAAATATTACATGGAAAAATGTCAAATACCACTCTTCGCTTACTCCCCACACCCCTATTAGGATCAGGAAAGCTAATTTGTTTTTTCAAGAAACTTCAAAATGACATTTTTAAATGGTTGCAAATAGCTCCAGAAGCCTCACAAGACCAGAGACACCCCAGCTGAGCCTCCTGTGATGCCACTATTGCCAAACTTAGCAAGCCCGCTTTCCCAGCTGCAGGGCTCCCTGCACTGTATCATCCCCTGCAGCTTTAGAAAGGTGGCAGGGATGTGCTGTTATGAGTGGAGACAATGACAAATGTGTGCTTTGTTTTATTTTACTGTCATTCTTGCAGTTCACAGGTTTGAGGGAAATGAAGAGTAAGTGGAAACAATGAAGAAATCCAATGCCAGTGGTCTTTAAAAGACAAACTGCTTTCATAAAATCCACAGCATGTCCAGCATAGTAAGGTAGGGATCTGTTTATTATCAATTTTTTTTTGCATTTATTAGTAACTTTGTATGGATTATTACTTTCTTGCTCATCAGCTCTATGTCTCTGAAAGTAATTGCCCAAAGGAAACGTACCTGTGGTTCCTGAGTGGATGCAGAATTCCAGAGGATGAGACAGAGCAAAGACAAGAGCAAAATGAACAAAACGCCCACAGAATAACACGGAAAAATGCATTCCCAAGTACCAATAGGTCCAGTTCTTCTAAATAGTGAACGACCACACCGCTTAAAGAAGTTATGTCCAGAGGTACTTCAGGCTTTTATAATGCAGACACCAATACAGGAGGATATACTGCATTTCTAATAATCTGAAAAATAACTGGGTACTGGATATTTAAGTATTCAAGAAGCTGGATCCTGTTGCTCGGGTTCTGCATAGTAAAATGCAATATCAGAGAAATTTGCTTTTCCACAACATATGCTTAAGAGAAAAGGAAGAAGAAAGGAAGATAAAGCAGTTAGAGTAGTATTTCTTATCTGCAAATACCTTCCAGTCTAGGGAAATAATTCTCCTACAGGCATTAGATCAAACTCACACATAAGCAAAGAAATAGAAAGAATCTTTGCTGAAAGAATAAATTATAGACCATCAAATATGATTTGTGTTACCTAATGGGAAGACAGGATTTTTGTTTGTTTATTTGCTGTTCTTTCTTAAATACAAGAACATTTTAAACTAAGGAAAAAAAGCAGCAGACTATCCCTTTCCTCTGGGGTAAATACATACATTGCTTAGCAACCTTTTATGATTCAAAGACCAAAATATCTTAATATATGAAATACCATAATGAAAAATGGTCAGCGTGAAAAAAGAGCCAGCAGCCAAGTGGCTGGATGATTTGAATGATTCATTAGATTAAGATTTATTAACTGGCTTTCTTGTTTGAAATCCAACTGCAAAATGAGTAATGAAGCAGAGCAATCATATAGGGATCATATAGGCAAATAGGCAATGATAGTTGTCTCTGAAAAGAGGAGGAATCAGCACTACTATTGTCAGGGGCTTTCTGTACATGAGATCAGAAGAAATTGCTGCGTAGCTATTATGTGACGAGGGTGCTAACTGTGGTTGAAACAGCCCTGGCAAGAATTACTGATGGTGGGGAAGCAGAAGCATGAGGGAGCTCACTCGCCTTTGTTCTCACTTGCATCTGTCATCTGCAAACTTACTGAGGGTGCACTCGATCCCCTCACCCAGATCATTGATAAAGATATTAGAGAGAACTGGCCCCAATACCAGAAGCAGCAGCATTTCTTCTGTCACCTGAGAGATATTCAGGACTAACCCTAGATAATATGATTCATACTGTGACTTAACACTTGCAGAGATGGATAATTTTTCATCAGGACAATCCAGGTAGTTGCACATGTGTAAATGTATCTTTCTTTTTATTTTGAAAGGTTCTTCCATTTATATGTTGAATTCTGCATTCATTTGAGTTATTTTGCTATGTACAAAGGACATTCATGTTTGTGACTTCCTAGAAGACACTGATCAAACCCCTGGAGCCTAAATGTTAAGATGTGAGTGAAGGCACAGACCAAAGCATCAATCGGTGTGGTAAAAAGGTGCCAGACCAAGAACTTCACCGCACACCGAACACCACAAAAATGCTCTCATCAGCCTCTGTGAGACTCTCAGCTATAGAAGTAGATCTGGCATTTTAAGGTTTTTATTTGTCTTCTTCTAAAGATTGCTGCCCACAAAGCTAAGCCGTCTGTCTGGCCTTATGCCCTGGATCTCCATGGGCTTTCTGAAGGGACTTGGACGCTACTCCCCACTCTTCTCCTTAAAAAGGCAGGAGGAACCTTAATGCAGTACACAAGAGCTGTCTCACAAGATAGCATTGACTTTTTTTCATTGGTTTTCTTCATAAGATAAAACAATCAGGGAAAGATTTGTCCACAAAACATTCAGACATTGCCATAGTACCTTGATTGCTTCTTTTCATATGGGAAAAATTATCCTCAGAACACCTTAATTTCTAGTGAGTCCTAAGATCATGGGGACATTGGCAGTACCCCTTAGCGACACTTCAGCCTGACAACAAGACTGGACATTTCCTTGAGAAATTGCCAGATTCATCAAATGAAAATTAAATTCTCTATGGTTGCCTCGGGACTGCAACATTGTTTCCAGATTTGTGTTTAGGGCTGGAGGATGGTAGTCATGAGCTAGATGCAAGCAGCACAGTACAAAGAAAGACTGAAAGCACAGTTAGGGTTTTAATTCACTTTCTGAGTAGCTTCCACTAAAGTCACCACTTTGTCACCAATGTGGCTAGCATCCCCAGGGAAGTCACTGCAGGGAGCAGAAGCAAGCCCAAGGATTAATTTAAAGGAATCCTTCATCTTTATTTTCATTTGAAGATTGTCGAAAAGGTAGAATCTGGTGTTGAATTATCACGACTATTTATGACTAGATATGGCAGAGGAGACTGCAGGGGTGGTGGTGGGGGGGTGAGTTTTGTGAGTTTTTTAAATTCAGTTTTAATATCTGTTACCAGGTGTCTTGCTGGTGTCAATGAGAGCTAAGTCTGCTTGCTGTAGTGCAGGATGAGCTGCCAGAGAAGTGTCCAACCCGAAGGGAGGAGTAGGGCGTTTCACTCCTCACCTTTGATGGTGAGCCTGAATTATGGGTCCAGCTCAGGTACAGATCCTATTCTTAATATATTCACAGTATGCACAGTTTTGGTTGCATAAAAAGGATCCGTTATCTGAGATGCGTTAACTGGCACGTGTTACTCTCAATATGTCAGGGTGCAGTTTCTTAGCTCCTGTGGTAAATACACTAAAATCTAACAATATACTCTGGCAGTCCTTCACATCTACCTCCGCATTAATCTTTTATTGAAAAGAAGTCTGAAGGACAGGCAAAAATGTTTTAAAACTCTTCAAAATAGTAATATCTAACTTTTTTAGTGCATATCAACTTAATGTTTTCAAAAATATGGTGTATCAGACACAATTAGCGTCCCATATTGAACAATCCTCATATTGAAAACTTACCTAGAAACTCAGACAACTTATCCAACGTGTAGAGAAATCAGCAAGACTCTCTCTTGATTTTGATGTGTTTTCTGGTAGGCCTTTAGCCTAACAACAGACATATCCTTTTTTCTCTGGTGGTTTTGCTAAATCCATTTTCATTTTTGACATCAACTGCAAGTGTCCAGACTTGTGAAATCAGAAGTGCTCTGTGTATTATTTCAAGTACAAAATATGAACTAAGTGGACAGATAACTTTTTTTTTTTTTTAAGGAAAGCATAGTGTGAGTATCAAAACCTTTAAAATGAAAACTGACACTGCTGCTGAACTAATGGGAGTATATAAACAAAACAAACACAACTAATAACTTTTGGATTAACATTTGATACAACCTTAGATCAAAGATAGTTTTGGTATACCTTGAAATACATTGTATACACCTTGAAAAATATAGTATACCTTGAAATTGAGAGGTTATTCATACTTTGGTCTTCACTTCCACCAGTATAAAACACTAACTAACACAAGGAGGTCCTTACAGCTTTTCTTTTATAAGAGTGATGTGACTGAGAGTCTCGTTGTCTTAGGTACAACAGAAGGACCTAGAGTAAGTGTGAAAGGGAGATCACTGAACAGCAAAGTCTTTTGGACTCAAAGGACTCAAAAGTGAGATGACTGGATTGTCAGGTGGTCTCTTAAAGATGTCTGGCATTATTTCTCTTTCCAATAGAATTTGCAGAGTTGGGAGGCCTTATTGTAGATTATAAAGACACTCATTAAATCTCTAACAGAAGGTGAAGAAGGAGGTAGCGCAGAGATGTCACGCATTGGCTTTTTTTGAAGACACAACCAGGTCAAGATGGAGACATGCTAGACCCTGACTTGCTTTGTTGGTGGTCAGGTGCCTTTCAGAAAGGCAACAATCCTCCTCCCCCTCTCCTCTTTTTCCAAGTAGAAAAAATTCTTCACCAGTCAAATACAACCTTTAAATAAAGGTGTTTACCGCAGAGTGTGCATGTGGGTGCTTGATATCAACAGCATCATCTTCTGGGACACAATATTGTTAAGGCTGGTATTGTCACAGCTGTGGGGGCATAGCTGCACAAAGATGGAGAGGTGTCACCTTAGTAGAAAAATAAGCACCAAATCGCACATTTTCATAAGGGAGGTTGTAAGGAGGCAGAGATGGCAAAGTTGAGATGCCTTGTTGAAGTAGAATTTAGTAACATCTAATAACGGAGGAAAAGAGTTATGGAGATGGAGTAGCCTAGAGATGTTTGCATATTCATTACTTGATTTTTCAGTATAATCAATGAACAAATAAATAATTATTTTTCAATATTTTCACTAAATGGAAATACCACAAATAAACTGTAGATTTCAATGTCACTTAAGAATCATGGAGTCGTTAACACAAGTGTGGTTTTGGGTTAGGACTTTGACTTCCAGGGATGCTAGTTCAAGTGTTGAAAATGTTGCATTTCATCTCTAATAATAAGTGAATTAAATGAAGATGCCTTCTAATATCCTCTGCCTGGTGAGTAGCAACTGTACACTAGGAAAATACAGAAATATTCCTGGTATAAACATTTTCTCTTCACTTGTCACTGCCAATAAAATAGAGCTGGTTCCTTAAGTATTTCTAAACTTTCCTGGGGAATGACAATCTTCCCATTGCATTTCTGTATGCTGTTTTGACATTGACACAGATTTGCACAGCTGCTTGAGTGAAGGTGGTGAAGACATTTTTTGGATTAAGAGTAAGGAAGGCCAAAGATTGCTAGCCATTTCATATACTCTCTTCTATAAAGTACAACTACTCTTTGGTAGAGAAGAAGTGTCTGTGTGGACGAGAGTTCCTTTAGCCTACAGATCCATCCTTTTCTTGCCCTATGTTGTCATCTGAAAACATATACCAAAAATTACAGAATCGGGAAAGCTTCCTTTTCTCTTTAGATCTTCAACAACTAAGGAGTCCAAGCAGTGAGGAACTGCAATTATTTAATTCCAAGCCTGTCTCTGCATTTGACCTATTACAGTGACTGAACTATCCACGAAGAATCAGATTTTCAAAAGGAAAATCTATTTGATGTTTTATTCCATTCACTTATGGAACTGTGTGAATTTTTACATTTTTTTTCCCAAAACCCAAACAGATTAGCTGTTTGCCTATATAAAAAAGAATGTTTATGATTGCCCGAGTTGGTTTTGAAAATTAGTCACATATTAAGTTTCCCACATACATTTCCATATACATTGTTTTATAAGAGACCCTCAGCTTTGAGTGTCAGAGTACCTAATTCACGGGGGAGTTGTGGAAACCACTTAATAAATGTTCCTTTAAATATGTGTGTGTATGTACATATATATATTCATATAAGCAGTAGGCTGGGGAAAGTTCCCATGTTTTCTTCTTTCGTCTCGTTTTTCTATTCTTTATCTCTTTAGTGAGTGAAGAAGGTATGAGATACAGTGTGAGGAGATAGGACTAACAGACCTATTGGCTTCCTCAGAGAGACCTACACTTCACAATTTCTTCTCAGAAGAGCGAAGTCTTAATTTTTACCTTAACTGTCATTTCGTTCTAATGAAAACAACAGTGATCCTCCTGTCAACCTCCACAAGAATCTTATGTAATGAAAAGTAGTGCAATAAAATCTGTGTTGAAAAGGTAAATAGCGACAGCATAAGAAAATACCTAGCTCTGTGGTTAGTCACATAGGACGCGGTTACTACATCTCTGTTATCCCATATGGCTTTAAATGCTTGCAAACTTCTGAAGTGTGTGAATCAGAGTATCCATATATTCTGTTCCACTTAATAAAAAGATGGCACCAGTTGGCTTTGCACTATTCCATATGTGCATGACTTTTTATGGCCTTTGGCTTTTATATCAAGTCACTTGCAAATACAGCTGGTGAAAGCTGCCAGATGTTCTTTCTAAGAACTACATGGTCTTGATAAGAAAATAAGTGCACAGTGTAGAAAATCGCATCTGAAATCTTCAGCAAATCTATTTTATTTTCCCTCTTTTTTTGTTTAAAGGAAATTCACTCTGAAACACCAGCCTGAGCAAACCCCCCCCCAAAATTAAAATGTCTATAATTCCTCTGTCTTGCTTATTTACCAATTCTCCTGCAGACCGCTGATACCTCATGGGTTTAACAAAGTTCTTGTCTGGGACCTTGAACCCACTCCCACTGAAGTAAAATTGGAAGGCTCCTGATTCCTTAGTGATGACTTAATTAGGTTTTATAGAAGATGTATTAATGCAACCAGAATTCCTCTGTGTAACTTACATTACTAGCTATAACCACAAAGCAAAAACAGCTTAAAAACTGAACTTCTAGTACAAGATACTGACTCGGATTTGTCAGCAATCACACCTTTAAGAACAAAAGCTCTTTCAATATCCATTTACCAAATTTGAATACATTATTGAAAGAAATCATTATGTGTCATAGATCAGGAAAAAGAAATGTAAGTAAGGAGAAATATTTCTAAAGCCAATGTGAATCCGACAGAAAAAAATACCAAATGGTCAGGTCTGACGAAGTTCTTTTAACTTTGATTATAAGTGTAAATGGCAAGCAGTATGAAGAAAACTTAGAGTACCAAGCGTTGTAGTAAGTCCACAAATCTAGAAGAACACACTCTCTAAGGCTATCAGTCTATAGGTTATTATAACAAGCACAGTGATAAAAGAAAATTAAAATCCCACAGAGCTAAGGGAAAGCAGGAAAGAGACAATTATTTCTCATGTGTTATGAACACCTGAATAGCAAATTATCTTTTGTTTGTTTCTGACTTTTTTTTTCTTGTCTTTATGGGATTAAGATTGAATGCCTGGAAAAAAATATTTTAACCAAGTATGTCTCCTTTCTGGATTTCATAACAAGAGACATTTAATGGGCATCATGAAATTTGTAAACACGCTGTGTCAGTGCAGGAAGGAGTTTTTCTGTTTTTAAAGTGTAGATTTTTACTGACATAAAACTGCAGAAGGAATGTGTGAATACTTGTGAATAGCCTTAAGAAACAAAATCTGATAGGCAGTTGTGAGAGTTAAGAAGCAGAGATACATCCACAAGTATTCACAGATCAGCTTTATACCTTCTTCAATGTAACTACCTTCATTTTTCTAATTTCAGTCTAGATGAGACATGCCTTGTGTACTTAACTGGGGTCAAACCATGGTATTACACATGGACCATTTCCAACAGGAATCTTTACACTGGCATCCTCTTCATAACCTGGCCCTGACTAAACACAGCTCCTCCCTTCCTCCAAACACAGTAAAACAACCAGTTCTTCTCTCCCTCCTCAGACTGCTCAACTATCAAAAAGGGCTTAAAAATGAATATTCACCTGTTTTCCATGATAAAGGATCAAACCAGATTATTAGCTGTTCTAAAGAATGCACTGAACCGTGATGAGTGGTAACTCCACCATGAAAAGCAACTAATAAATATTAAATGAGTTCCATCTAAAAGCTCAAGGCACAAAGTTATGTACTGTACTTGCTGGACCTTTAGCGAAGTGGAAAAGGCTGCAGGTTAACTTTTAATGTGTGCATAAAATGAAAATTGGTTTTGGCCTTTGTACTGCATTTATTACAGCCACATTGCAAATCGAGTTATGCTGATACACTTACTAACTGAAGTTTAACTTCTCATAAAAATAGCACTCTTCCCCATGGACAAGAAAACAAGAACCGTTAGCAAGAAAACAGGCATAACTAGCTCACATCTCATTACTAAAATGTTCATTCCTCAGTACTCAGAACTGGGGTTTTTAACAGTAGCTGTAATCAATTATGCAAATGTCTTTGAAGGCATCTCCACAAGTCTGACAAATTACAAAACTGCAACATGAAGCTGAAAGTTTCACAGCCACATGGAAACTTAGAAATGAGGAGAGGCAACAGTACAGAGACTGAAAGATGAATGAAAAAAGAATCAAAACTTTAAGTCCTCACTGTGCCATCTTAGGCCTCAGTTCTTGGAGGGCTGCATATTCAGTTCAATTTGAATTGCTTAGAAGTGTTTTCCATATACAAATACATTTTTTTTCTAATTTTAATTATACATAGATATATTAATTAGTAACGCCCCATGTTGCAGAAATGAGTGGTAAGCAGACAAAGAACCACTAGTGAGCCATAGAAGTTCTTTCCTGCTACTTGAAAGAGCAATTTTCTGTCACTGGAAATTATACATTTGTTCAAAGGACCAAACTGGACTTGATTTTCCTTTGATTCTCCTTTGATTCTTACTGCTTTGGTGGTGTGCTGACTCTCTTCACACACTGTGACTTCCTTGGCGTTTGCAAGCACTTCACTATGAGAGGGTGAGATGCCATTGGCCCCGTTTAGACTAGATGGTTGTCGTAGGTCTCTTCTAGCTGAACTGTTTATTCAATTCTATTCTACTCTACTTTACTCTACTCTACTCTGCTCTATTTATCTCTTCCAGTATCCACTTGGAAAGCTTTGGCTGAGCCTGCTCATGGTGGTGAAGTAGCTGCACCATCCTTCAGAGTACATCTACTTTAGCAACAACATAAATTATAGAATAGCAAATTCACAGCCTTCGTTGCCATAGCACATGAAAGGTAAAATGCCTGGCAGAGTTGCACGAGAGCTTATCTACTTCAGGCTTCTTATTCTTACCCCCTTCCTGTGATGATGTTTCCTGACTACAGACCTGTGGGCCAGCTTGACTAGAAAATCCCTGATTGCCTTCCCAGGGAGGAGAACTACTGTTCTGTAGGCTACTCAGTCCCTATTAGGTTGGCAAGTCACATGCCTAGTGCATGGGGGACCTTCCTCCATGAGGGATGAAATGGAACAAAGAAGGAAATTCACCACTCCCAGGAGGGCCACACAAGGTTTATTCCCCTCTGACCTCCTGAAAACAGATCAGAACCTGACTGCAGGCTCTGCAGAGGCCACTGCATGATGACAAATGTCACTTTACAGGACTGAGAAATAAATTTTTTCTGGCCTGTTAAACAGTGCAATCCTCTGTATTCATTTTCATTTGCAAATCCTGATAAATCTGTTCATTAGACAGAAATGTTTATTGCATATCAATAAAGTGAAAAGCCTAAGGAGGGAAGGTGAAACAATTCCTTCAATATCTGTTCTGGGAAGAAAGCTTTCAGATAACAACCCATCACTGGAATCACAGAAAATGTCTTTTTTTGAGCTTCCTGTTTTTCAGACTGAGACGGTAAATATGCTCAGCACCATCTTAATCAAATAAAAACACATTTTTCTTCTTTCCCTTCAGCAATTAATCATATCCTAGCTGAAGGGAAATGTTAAAATAAAAAAAAAAGCAACCCAAAAAAATCCCCACCGCCCTGAAGCAGTCATGCTAAAGGAAGCAAACCCAGCTTTGAGAATCATAAGCTTCTTTGTTCAGGCTTGTTTTGCCTTAGTGAAATCTGGAGAAACATGTATTTTCCCCTAGATATGAAATATTTCCTTTACACTTCCTGATTTCGTTCATAATGTGGTCCTTATCACCATCTGAGAAAAACAGAAGGATTAGAAAATAACAAAGACTGCTTCTTTGGGAAAAAATCTGCAGACAATAAAGATGGGAGTAAGCTCGGTAAGCGATTCTAAATTCCTCTGCTGTCTGAAGTGGCAGATCAAGGTTTTTCCGCAGGTGAAACTTTTTCATATTGAACGTGAAATATTGCCTTTCTAGCCCGTTCAGATCCCAGCTGTAGCCTTCAGGAAAATTCAGTATTCAACTATTACATCTCTTAATATTTTATTTTCTCCTTATCTTTAATAAGATCTCTGCCAAGAGTTTTGGAGAGTCCCACTTGAAACTATAATTTTCTCTCCTCAAAATATTTTCATATCCAGCTGCAGAAATTAGGGTTCCTCACACTTCTCAATGAGAAGCCTGCTGTGCATGCTTATCCTACTGGATTGCTCCAATATTGCTTTTGGTTTTTTGTTTGAAGCATGGTAACATGGAAAGCAGAGTGGTGAATCTGGGACTTTAAATAAGGAGACAATCATATTTAATATGGTCTGTTACCAAGAACTAAGCTGGGAAATCTAGCTTGATGAAAACCCCTCTACTGCTGCAGCGCTGACTGGTAGTCACCAGGATAGAATAAAAAGGCTTTCTATTTTTCCAAGTCCAAGACGAGAAGTTACTCAAGAACTATGAACATTAAAAAGTCTCTGATAAGCAAAATTTAGCATAGAGAATTAAGTTTAATGTTTGTTTATGTTGTGGGGTAAAATAAACCATGATTAATATGAGATGTGATTTACATACTGGGTTATAAATACATTGGACATTAAACAGTAAAGCCATGTAGTTCACACTGCTCGGGGCATTCATTGGTTACCCAAAGCAAGTATAATTCATGCATGACAGACATGATTTATCACTCCACTACTTTTGCATTTAAGTCCATGTATTATAGCTAAGTTCCACACAGTAGAAAGCTAGAGTAGAACAGTGGCGAGTCAGTACTTATGGGAATTAGATAGTGAGAGAGAACAGAAAAAGCTTAAATACCACCAGTGTGAGGGATGAATAGCTAAGAGGAATGCTTGGGATAAAATGTATAATGAAGTGAAGCAATGGAGATAAGATTACATGTCTGTACACACCTAGTTAATACATCCCAAGGAACATTCACCCCCGTTTGAATCAGTTAGCCATGTTGGAAAGAGAGCTTTGAATTAGAAGAAAGACTACGGGGTCTGAAATACGTTTGAGAACAACCCTAAATTTTTACCCATCTAGACCTTGAAGAAGCGGATTGTGGCTCTGCTCTCCCGTGCCAGCATGATATTGGTGTAACTGCACCGAGGGGAATAGCCTGTGCTGTAAAGCTAATGTAATGCAGAGCTGTACCAACCCAATGGACTTCAGCCATGAACTTGCTAACTGCTTTTTAATTGTTCCTAATGACTGCTGCTACGGTTCGGCATTTAATTTACATTTGTGAAAATGTTAAAAAGGATGATTCATACCAGATTTAGGTCATGGGGAAGAAGTACAATGTCACTTTTTTAATGATAAATCTATTTAAGTGGTTTTGCCTAAAGGCAAAGCTTGTGATATTCACATCTACAAAAGCTTCAAACTCCGCAAAAAATATGCACGTTTTCATTTGTAAATGTATCAGGACAGCCTCTGAAAACAAGATTTCATGTTCAAATATACCACTGGCCAAACGTTATAGAAAACTTTTGTTTTCCTTATATGCTTATAAGAAGTAGTGACAAAGACTTTCATTCCTCCTCCGCTTCCCCACAGTTAGAAAATTTCTCATTCAGAAGTCACATAGTTTTTAAAAGGCATTTTCTGCTGGTTTAATGTTCAAAAGTACACTTTGTTTGACTGGAAATGGCTAAAAGGTCATAACTTGTCTGATTATGGATGCAATACATTTACAAGTTCCTCTGCTTTTTTCAGTGGCTCATACATCTTCCATAAAGCACTCATTAAACACTCCCAGACCAAAGGTAATTTATTTATTGATGTTAGATAGTCCCAAAGTTTCCAAATTCAAGGAGGCTAAGTTATTAAAGGTTAAAGTTCCTGTAAGGGTGTGATGACTTACACAAGAATAGAAATTTAAGTATCTAGCTTTAGAGTTGAGGGATGGTTTTTTAAGTATTATTGAAAAAAAGCTTGTGCACAGTAGCTACTTCTCAGAAACAAATGCAAAAAATCACTTTTTTACATGAAAACAAAATGCCTGTCACATACTTTGAATCCGCCCACTTGGAGACCCATCTTGACTTTCTCTATATTAAAAAACATCTCCATTTTCTTATTTTTCTATTTAGTGCCCCTCACTTTCTTCCTCCTCTGAAGAACAGGTGACGAGGTGATAGCATTACTCTCAGAATACTATTCCAGAATAAGAAAAGATATGATGCTTGTACTTCTTACAGCTGAATTCTCTTCTCCAGACAATTTGCTTTATTCTCAGAGGTTCCCTGGTGCCGTGGCACACTGTATCTAACATCACATCTAATTGTGTCTAATCTGTAATCTTATAAAATAACACAGAAGCCCATTTTCCTTCCACACTCAAAATCTTTGACTTCCAGTAAAAGAGACAGACTACTGAGCTAAGCATTCCTCTGCTCTGCCCCAAACACTGGCAGTTCTTCCAGTATTAGGCAAGTCTGTTACGAATGTTAAGTTATCACTACTACAGTTGTCACTCCTACAGTTAATACTTAAAGAATTCAGTACTTATAAGAAACTAGGAGTTGTTGAAGCCTTTTAGTAATTGGGTTTGGCATTTATCAGCAAAATATTCGTGTTATATTTGAAACACGAGTCTGGATGTGTACGCTCTGTTCCGGTCTTTTCAGGGGGTTCTCTACACGCAGGCTCTCTGCTTCCTCGCTGAATAGTGTGAATAGCACAGACGAACAAAGCACAGTGACGATTTATGGTGACTGCTCGGCCTTCCGCATTGTGCCAACCCATCAGTAGCTGACCTCTGCCAGCAGCAAACTCCTCTTACTTAGAAATCTTAGAATCACTCAAATGGCTGATAAGGGAACCTATTATAACCCTGTGTTTCTATGTAAACAGCAGACTCGGTGTTCAGAAATAGCCTTCTGTACTGGAAAAACAAGGAGTGGTCATGCACTGATTACGTAACAAAACTGCTGGAAAGAGTGCAGAAATAAATAAATTCTGGTTAGGATAATCTTATGCGTAACAATCACATGTAATTTAAATAATCTTAAAGGGGAAGGTGGGAAGGGGATCTCCTGGGTCAGCCCCTCAGTGGCTGACCTCAGTCAGGTTTGTGCAATTCTCCTTGCAGGGGAGGACAACCATGGGCGTACAGGCCATCAAGCCCAAAAGCTTTTCGTAAAGTACCATTAAAGAAAAGAAAACATGATTTGCGTGAACTGTCTGTGAGGAAATCTCAGTCTTTACCTGGAGTTTATTATATACTCTACTTTTTCTTTTTTTTTTTTTTCTTTTCTTTTTCAACACACTTCCTGGAGAATAAATATCCTTTTTTGCTTTTGTGGATTTATGTCTTTTAAACCAACACAATTATATGATCCTTTGAACAGATTTTCTTTGCAGTCAGTTGGCAAAATGAAAGTTCCCTGCAAGAGATGATATTGTAATGCTTCCTCATCACAACAGGCTACAAGGAAAATATAGACAAGCAGTTCCCCTGCTGCCTTACATATACCAGGCTTACCAGAAACACTAAACAATCAACTAAATAATAAGTCAAAAAATGTGCTGTAACGGTCTGTATCTGTGTGTGTGTGTGGATAATAGAATCAATAGTGCCTGGAAAATAGCCTTCTGTGTTGGAAAAACAATGACAGTTTATACACAGATTATGAAAGAAAACCACAGGAAGAAGCACAGAAAAAATGACTTCCAGTTAAGATAATCATATTGATATAAATTATGTCTAATTTGCTTAGTCTAAAAATAGGAGGGTAAAAAATGAGAGGGGGAGTTCTTCTTCCCATTTAACTGCCTTAATGAAGTCCCTGAAGGTATATGAGAAATATAGATTCGACCGTGCAATTCTTTTAAACTAAAGGCTCTGCCTTTTATGAAGAGATTATTAACTGTTCATTACTTGTGTCTCCTTCAAGAGAACCACTGTGATGGAAAGATTTTGTCTGTATGAGGTATGCATTTTCTTAATCTAAAGCCTGTTGGTATCCCTCAGTTCCAACAATTTGTCAGGCTGCTGGTCAGGCATTTGCAGTTTAGAATAAGAAACTTCATCTGAAATTCACAAGCAAAATGTATTAAAACATCTGTTGCATAACAGAAGAAAAAAAAAAGAAAAAGATAAAAAGAAAAAGAGAAAGAGAATGAAAAAATAAAAAATAAAAATAAAAAATAAAAATAAAAAATATCAAATAAAAATAAAAATAAAATAAAAATAAGAGAAAAAAGCTTTTCTGTCTTGAAGTCCAGAAGTGTTGTAGAACATAAATAGCTGTTCTCTCATTTCTAAGACTAAATATATGGTAGAAAAAATGTCCTCCTTTTTCTTATTCTTCCTTAAAAACCATGACAAGATATTTTTCCTGCTTTCCTAAGTCTCTGATTTACTAGCAAAACACCTTCTTTTTTTTTTTTCCTTGTATGAGATTGTGAGTCCAGAATGAAACACTTAGATCACTGACACAGCAGCGATTGGATCACTTATTGTGACTTTGAATAACACACATAATATGAAACTATGAGGAAATGCAATAGCTGATAATCAGACTTCAGTCACAGAGTAAACGTGCAGAAGATAAGAAAATCATCATTTTGGCAGGACCATTTTGCTCTAAACCTTCTAAGACTCTTACTTCCTTATCATTCATAGTAACAGGAAAAAAAGAATTGAATCTCATCTTCATAAAGTATATCCTGCCTCATCCAGTGTAGTTCCAGCAATGTTTTCATTTTCTACCTTGTCAGTTTTCTTAATTTAATTACGGTATCTGTGATTTTCCTCTTATTTTGGTATTAACTTCAGGAAATTTGCCATATAGGAAATATGCTTTTGTACTATTGTGTCTAGATATGTTAAATATGTTTAAAAAAATCTAAATTAGATCAAAAAATACTTAATATCTGAGTACCCCCAAAAATAGCTCATAGGATTCAGTGTTATTATAACAATAATTGCGATGCTTTTAGTCATCTGACCTGTGAAGGTCATAATCTGCATATTTAGAAATGAATATGTAAAAATATATTAGAAAATTAAATTTTTTCTCAGTTTTTCTCACACATCGGTGGGAAGTGACAGGATGTATCTAATAAGTGGCTCAGTCACAGAGGGAGTCAGAAATGCAACCTGGAAAGGGTCATCAGGCAAGGTGCTGACCCACGTGGGGAGAGGGAAGCAGGAGTTGCAGAGGGTCATTTCATTCCTGAGCAGAGGTGATTGGAATGTTTTTCTTCCAAGGAAGAGTTTGAAAAATATTGAAATTATTTTTAAGGGGCAATATGCAGAATCACTGAGAGTACCATTAGGTCCTTGAACGTTATATGAATTACTCACTTAGACTATTCTTGGCATTAAAAACAATAAGCAGGCAAGAAAGAGTGAGAGGGAAACAAACACAATTTAGAACCCTTTTTTCTTCATGGATTCCTAGGTGCTTTACAGAGGAGTATAATATCATCCCCATGGAAGAGATGACCAGGCTAAGACATGGAAAGGTGAGAAACTTCCCAAAGGTCATCCAAGGGATCAGCGTACGACTATGGAATATAACCTAAGTCTCTTGAGTCTCAGCATGGTGCCTCACCAATCAAGTTATACATCATGCCGTCAAATTACCTCAGCTAAACAGACAGATTCTGACACAAGAGAACAAAGAAACCAAACACATGAGTTTCTTAGAAGGAGTAAACTTTGGAACTTGAATAACAAAATATTTGGGTTTCATTAATAATTTTGCAGAGCATTTCCACTGTGATGCATTATCAGGACTGGGAAACTTCTAGCAATAGCATGTTTTCATAGAAATTAAATTCATATCACATATCTTGGCATTCTTATTCTACTGGCAGAATTTGGCATCCAATTTCTAGAGCTGATTGGTTGCTTATTAGTTGGTTTAATTCCAGTTCCTGGGATTCTCTTGATTTCTTTTTTTTTTTTTAGGGCCTGCCTTAGATTAGCTGTTGCTCCCGTGGGTGTGGAGCACAGAGAACCAGCAGAGAAGTTATCTTCAGACTTTTTCATGCTCTCTTTCCTCGATCCTAGAAAAGGGACACACACAGCTTACAGAAATGAAAACAGCTTTATTAAAAACCCTTCTGTTGATTAACTTTCAGCTTTCTGTCCTTCAGCAGCTGCTTTCCAAAGGAGGCTGTGCAGGAAACCAGAGAGGGGCGCAGGCTCCCGAGGATCCTGGAAGGTCCAGGGGCCAAGCAGCACCCAGGCCAAGCAGCCTGGGTCAACCAGCCCGACCAGCTGCTGCTGGGTTTGGGCCACTAAGTGATCTGGGACAGAGCCGTCCTTCAGCAAGGTGGCGTGTGCTCACACATGCAGACCAGCCTGCAGCATAGGGTTAAACTGCTCTGCCAAACGGTGGAGAACACAAGAGAAGTCCTCCCTTGAACATAAAGCCCTCCCTGAGTGAACTGCACCTGAAAGCAGGATATTGTTTCCTAGCAATGATTGAAAGGCATTGATGAACTCTCCTGTCAATAATGACAAACACTGTGACCTTTGTGAAGAGGTTCTGAACCTTTGGACAAGGAAGAATTTATTTTACAGGTGCAGTTTTCCAATGAAAATGCGCACTTAATAGATCTGGTGCAAGAAAATGGTATAAGCAACTAAGAATAAGTTACCCCAATATACTATTTATTTGTATATTAAAAAAAAAAAAGGTATAAAAAATACATTCAGAGGTATCAAACAGAGAAATTACCAATAACAAAGTAGCGCATCCACCATGAGCTGTCTCTAGGGTCTATTGCTTTATGTGTTCATGTAGAGCCATAGAAATCAAAGTGACAGTTCATAGGAACATGCCAAATTCAAACCGTTATTCATTATTTACATTCTGCATGTGAAGCAGGTAAGTCACTATGCAAGGTAGTACATTGCTAAATTTTCAATATGTCAACTATGCTCCTGCATTAAGCCGTTTAATCTAATAGCAGTTTAGCAAATTCATTACATTTTTCTTCAGCATTGGCTCTTATCTGCAATTATAGAAGAAGCTGAGAGGTCACAGAGCTTAATTTCAAACTCACTTTCCCGCCAAAATTCAACCTTCGTATGTGTCCCATCTACCTGCTCCCATTCCTTCCCTAACACAGAAAGTCGTTAAGGGTCACCCCGGAGATGTCATTTTTCATATCCATTTTTTTCCCTGTCTGGGTCAGTTAATGTCCTTCCTTCCATTCACACAGGCTTTGCATGGGACCCTGAGTCACTTCAGGCTTTTTGTCACACGCTTCATCCGCCACCTGAGATTTGAAATTTCTCACACAGTTTAATTGGCCTGACAGTGTGCTCTCAGGGACTTTTTCAACCAGAGCACAATTTCAGTCTCATCTGTTTTGCAGGACTCTTCTCGTAAGAGCTGAATAACAGCTATTGGGATAAAAGTCCTGAAGTTTAATGAGATTTCTTTTTATTTTTTGGGGGGGGAACATCTCTAAGAGTAAGATTTGTTGAAAACATGACAGGTCGTTAGCTTAAAGCTGTTGAGTTTTGCTTCATGCTAGTTTCCTCTGGCGAGTCATCGCGATACTGATGAAAATACTCTGTGTCTGCACCGATACTGTGTTATCCATGGGTGGATCTGATCAACAAAGTCAGAGACCCTGCTTGTTTCAGCAGAGTAGCAATCCTACAGAGCTGAATAGCTAACACAGGGATGAAGTTCCTGGATACAACTTGCATTGTTCAAAGTAACATATGAATATATGTGCCTGAAAGACTTTCTAGCTTGCTGACCCTTCTGGGGAGTGGGGGAGCCTCAGGCTGCTTGATGGGATTTGACATGCTCTACAAAGTAGTTGGTTGGGTTTTTTATCACAATTTTTTTCACTTACATAGATACTTGGAGCATTGCTCCTTTGCACTGTTTGCATGTTGCCACTCTCTTGTTCATGATACTTTTCTCTCATGTCTTGAAAGCTGAAGGTTCTCCTCACCTTACACATCTCCTGAGGCTCTCCTGGCCCCACCACAATGTGTTTTTTAAAAGGACCTGGAGACGGGAGTTTACAGCAGGGCAGATAGCTATCCTGGCAACCACGAGACATCAAAGCAGAGTCACAGGCTCTGTTGCTAACTGTCAAAATATGACTTTATTGCCAGCCCAGCTTCATGGTATATTAAATTAACGGTGCATTGACTGTAAATGAGCAGCGATGGTGAGATGCTTTATGGTATGGTGAAGCAAGGTTTGATGAGACCTTACCTGTTACCGCAGGGCAGTCTGGGTGCCTGCAGTATTTCCCGGGTCCTGGTGCTGTTCCTTGGTGGGACTCTGTCTCTGCTCCCTTCTGTCTGCTACACTGTCCCCTACTCCCCTCCAGAGGCTCCGCTGGGCTCTGCAGAACTGATTTCTCCTGTTCAGACAAGGGCTTCAGTCTTCTTTCACCTTGTACATCCTCCTGCTTACTGCAGAACAGAAACTGTCTGAATATAGTTTATGTTATCCCTCATTTCAATGCAAATAGAACAACCTTTGTTACAAAGTCTACAGTGTCTTCATATTTCTTTGCTTGCCATCCAAGCAGCATGTGTGGGCACAGGATGAAAATGGAGCTAGTTTGTATTTTCCAATTTATTTTACATTTTCCACCAAAACATTGAGATTCTTAATTTACTTAATTTACTTTCACTATTGCAATCTAGTTTCTTTCTATCACAATGTCATCTTTCCAGTCTTTATATTCTTTCAGTAAAATAGCCACAGTCTTGTTTGGGCTGAAAACAGGAATTAATGAGATGATAGACTACTGAAAAGGTCCACAGTTTCCCTCTATGAACATTTGCTTGAAGAAACCTAACTTTAGCTCATATTTAGCTGGTTACAAAATAGCTGATATCAATTAACAATTTATCTTTCTAACACTATTCTCTTATGCCACTGCTTTCCTGCAACTGTAGATGTTTTATCATTGGCAATAAAGCACATGTAAGTGATATTACCTATGTGTCTTGTACTGTCTTCAAGGACTTAAAGCACCGCAAAGAAAGCACAGTTCTGTGCTTTCCAGATAGTTCTTTATCCACAATTAATAAATAAAAGGTTGATCAAGAAGGTGTTCTTTCATATTTTCTTTTTCCATCACAGGAAGATGCAAGTTGCCATCCAGACACCTAGCTGCAGGGTTTAATAAGACTGTTTCCAGTTTTAGCATAAAAAGCTCTGTATGTTTTATTGCAAGATATGAAATCGCAAGTCTTGGCCCCTATCTGATTTAAGTTGAAATAAGAAGTTCAGCCTCTTTCCACTGAGAGTCATCAAGCCTCACTATATTGCAGTGCTAATTAGAGCAAGATGAATTCTTCAAACTAAACAAACTTGTGAAATTTAAAAACTTAGTGTTCAATTATTTTTCTTTGTGAAACTGTGAGAGTCTGAGTTCTTTTAAAACTCCTTTCCCCCATGAATATCTTTTCAGACACCTGTTCATGAAATAGCCTTTAATCTTTTAAAGTATATGGCTATACCTTTCTCTATTGCAAAACTCGTAAGTGTATGGGGTAGTATTGGTACTGCATACTAATTTTTCACACACTGGATACTCTTTTTTTTTCCCCAAGAAAAAAATTGAAATATTTGTGCTCAGAAATCTTGAAACAACCTGCAGATGAAACTCTAGTTTTGCATGGAATGGAATTTTAATGTCATTTTTAATAATTTAATTATTTACCCTTAATTTTAAGTAATATATTTGACATATATACGTACATAAAATATTTCCAGGCCACAGACCAAAATGAACTAAAACCAAGGGAGGTTTCTGCTCCTACTGGTGAAGAAAAGGAGAATATACACTATTGGAAGCACGAATGTGCACTAGAATTTGATTCTGGTACAATTCTGTATAAATTTTTCAGTTGTATCATTTTGCATTTCTTTGAAGTCTGCTTTTATTAGGGATAGAAACGTTTACACAAACATATATACAGGCAGGTGGGAGGGTAGTGAGAAAGGAGCGTTAAATGGGCAACCTCAACAAAACATGTTATCTTGTCCTTGAAAGACTGTGGGAAGCAAGAAGGATCATAGCAGGTATTTTGAATCTAGCCACCAAATGCACCAGTGTGCATCCTTCTGTCATCCTAGTGCTGTGGTGTCTGGTCTCACAGTGTGGCCATTGCCCCTTCTGCCTTCGCTCCCTGGACACTGTGTCCTGACAGCCTGGGAATCACGTGTTTTGGTCCACAGACAGAGTAAAGAATTCACGTACCAAAGAAGGGTGTACCCTCAGCAAGTTTGCTGATGATATAAAACTGGGAGGGGTGGCTGACACACCAGAATGCTGTGCCGCCATACAGCGAGACCTGGACAGGCTGGAGAGTTGGGCAGAGAGGAATTTTATGAAATTAAATAAGGGCAAGTGTAGGGTCCTGCACCTGGGGAGGAATAACCCCATGCATCAGTACAGGGTGAGGGCTGTTCTGCTGGAGAGCAGCTCCGGGAAAAAGACCTGGGAGTCCTGGTAGACAACAGGATGACCATGAGCCAGCAATGTGCCCTTGTAGCCCTTTTCAATCTGGAAAAAAGACAACTGAGGGGGGATCTTACCAACACTTATAAATGCTTAAAGGGTGGGTGTCAGGAGGATGGGGCCAGGATCTTTTCAGTGGTGCCCAGTGACAGGACAAGAGGTAATGGGCACAAACTTGAGCATGGGAAGTTCCACCTAAACATGAGGAGGAATTTCTTTACCCTGAGGGTGGCAGAGCACTGGAACGGGCTGCCCAGAGAGGTGGTGGAGTCTCCGTCTCTGGAGACATTCAAAACCTGCCTGGACACGTTCCTGTGCAACCTGCTCTAGGTGACCCTGCTCTGGCAGGGGGGTTGGACTAGATGATCTCCAGAGGTCCCTTCCATCCCCTATCATTCTGTGATTCTGTGAAGCAGTTAAAGCGGGAAACTCTCAAAATGTCCTTCTGTTCACTTTAAAAATGCACTTTTGTTCACTTTTGAAAACATAGACCTCTATCTCTTTCTTTGTTTCTGGCAATAATAATCCCAAATTTAGGCAGAAGATGAGTTCCCAAGAGAGTACGATACAAGCCTCTCTGGCTTTCATTCACCAGCCCCACAGCTCTGGGAAGCATGTGGAGCTGACTTCAGAGACTGGAAATGTTGATATCTGGATGATATAAATTCAATCCAGATTTGGCAAAGCTGACTTTAATATCCCACTGGAGGCAGCCTCTGTTGTGGTGCTGTGAATCCCTCATAAGATGGACGAAGTGCCCAGAGTTTTCAGCTCACACCTCCGTGGGAGAGCAGCTGGAAATTCAGAAACATCCTTCCTCCCTTCATCCCTTCTTCCTCCTCCTCTGCTCCCCCAGCTCCCAGCAGCTTGTTCCCACAGGGTGGTCCTGGCAGCCTCATGGACCCTAAACCCAAGACAGCAGTAAAACTGGGCTGCCTCACAGATCCATGGTTGTTGCAGTCCCAGAAGTGTAGACAAAGGCTGGCTGCCCAAGGGCGAATGCTCAACAGAAAAGAAGCGAGACCTGAAACTTTACTTGATCAGAAGTTTCATCCAAAACTATATAGTCTGGCATGGTTCTGACAAGCTGGCCCTTCAAAATGAAAATTTCTCAAGTGATTTTTTTTATTTCCCCAATCCGTTATAATTTGCTGCACTGTGTTTTTGAAGAATAAGTCACCTGGAAAAGCTCAAAAAAAATAGGTTCCCAAAGAGAAGTCTTGATGACCTAACTCCTTGCAACTTAAATGCAACTGAGGGAACTCAGTCAGACAGGTCCTCTCTAAGCATCAACAGCACTATAAAAATAAGGGCAAGTGGAAAGCTGTCATCACTGTGGATGTGTTGGATGGATATTCTGGGGGGGGAAAAGGGTACTTTTTAAAGGTTTTCTGTATATCCAGCATTGTATTTACTTGATCATTTGTGAAAAGAGCAAACCACTGTTGACATTCATACATAGAGAAAAGTTTAAATTTTATACACTACTGCGCCCATTTTAGCTCAAGCAAAGTTCATGCTCTCGAGGCTATCCTTCTACAAAATTCAGTCAACAAAATCTTTTTTTTTCCTTGCTTTTCTGTCATTGCTTTTTTTAGTAGAGCTCAGAATTAGTATAGCAAATGTGGCTACAGGCATGAATTAACATAGTAGCTTGCTCTTTCTCTCGCTCAAGAAAAAAGGTGTAGAGATGGGAAAGATTAAATGGAAGGGCTAACGTGGATGAAATTGCTCATTTTCATAAGAAATTAGATATTTGTGAGACCAGCTCTTTTTCCTTAGCATGAGCCTTAAGTAACAACCCTTAACACCTCAAGCAACAAACGCTACTGCTATCTCATTTACAAGTCTGCTCATTAAAAAATAGATTGTATTTCCAAAAGTAGCCAGTAACTGTTATCTTGTCTCTTAAATGTGGACACTGATTTTCAAAAAACAACACCCTGAGACTTCAAAGATTTTAGCACTTTAGAAGGCCTTGTCTACAGTAAAGTATTTTTTTTTCCTCTGTTGTATTCTTATTTTGGTAGTCCATAAGTTATTTAATGACTATCAGAAAAAAATAACAATATGAATATAATAGTTCACCTTATCATAAACAAAGGTTATTTATGAGGGAAAATTAAGGCATAAAATAGGCAGAGCTTGCTTAAATTATTTGGTAATAGCTGACAAATGCAAAACTGGTGTAAAAGCAAAGGAAAGATAGGAATTGCTCAAGATACTATAACAAGCTAAGCTGAAATCCAGCAGAGTATTATATAAAAGTAGATTTTGTGGAAATTATCTTAATAATGCAGATTGATTAGACTGAGAAATAGCACCCTAGCAGAAGTAAGAGCAACCCTGAAAAAGCATTGGAGAACTTACTGCAGAGACACATCCTTGCCAGCGTGATAGTAAACGTTCGCCAGTAGCTTTTTTCCTCTCTACACCTTTTGTGATCCTGCTTCCTGTGAGCCTTTGATATATTAATTGATGTTTCTTACCAAGTGCAGTTTAAAAGGATTGCGAAGTTTCACCATCCTGCCTTTAACATTTGCACAGATGTTCTCCACCCGACCAATTACATCTCAAGCTAACTTTCTAATCAAAAGGCACTGAGCCGGAGTCTGCTATCTGGACCAGCAGACACACTTGCGCCTTGGGGAAGGCTTTCTCAGGAGCATCCTTAAGGCCTCTTTAACTCAGCATCCAGACTCTGTGGAGTAGTGGTTCTGGGGGGCCAGCAACAGGCAGTGCAATAAAGCAGCTCATCTTCCGAGTACACAATTTCGTGTTTGGGGGTTTCGGGAGGATGAGTATGATGAATAGAAAGTCAATTAGACTTCAGTTTTTCCCTATACAAATTCATAACACAAAACTTCCTGGGAAGGGCTTTTTGACATGGTCTGATGAGGCACTACTCACCATGACTGTCCCAGGTAAACACAAAAACCTGCTGTTCATTGCAAGTCTTCTTAGGAAGGAGAGGTTGCAGGCTAGTTATGTCAAAGAAACTACCTGCAAATGACAGCTATATAACTCCAGTAAAAAGGCAAATAAATGGAGTCATGATTGCTCAAAACGAAAATAATTAATTTGTACTTTGCTACAGATCAGTACTGACTGCAGCAAGCAAAAAAATAGGATAGATAATATGACCCTAAAAGGGACAAAATAGGCATTTGCTAATATAAGATTAAATCTATCATGGTATAAAAAGAGATAGATTCAACAGAATAAATAGGAATAGGGTTAACTACATGTTTTCTCCTCAGAGAAATCAAAACCTGAAGACATTAACAAAATTCTATTAGGACTGAAAGACTTACATTTATGTGAACAAGATTTGTACTAGGCTTTTATAGCGCCAAATAAAAACAGAGTTATTGTGGATATGTAATTTTGCCTCTTCGGTTAAGGCTTCCGCCAACTTCTTTATTTCAGATAACCTTTAATGCCTGAATATGCCCAGAATTATTTTCGAGGCAAAACTTCTTTTAAAAACTCTTCTTAAAAATAGCTATTTTGTGGTTACCAGTTGTTAAAAAGTTGTGCTGATTGTGGCACATTCATAGTCTCACTCTAACAATGTTTGTAACTGGACTTTCACTGAGGGTGTCATTTTAAACTACTCCAATACTGTAAAACTAGGGAAAAAAAAAAAGTAAGTTTGTGAGAATTTTCCCAAGAGACACCTTTGATTAGATATTTCTTACTTCAACAAAATTGTCCAGTAAAATTTTAAGAACTGAAAAATATGCAAAAATATGTTCTTCTTTCTTATTGAATTATTAATTTTGGCAGTTTGAAAACAGTAACTTATTGCATGGGATTTCTCTCACTTCACATTTTTATGAGACTGCTTGTTTTTACGTCCTCTCAATTTTGAGAGTAGGTTTACGGGATCCTTTTAAAGTCACTTTGTCCAAGGTGAAGACAGAAAAAATTGAAAAGCATGAAGTTTTTCTGCTATAAGAAAAGGGAGATCAAACTTACATTCCATGCTGCCAATTTGTTAAGAGGAGGATAATGAAAAAGAGAACATAGAAGGTCTCTGAAAATAATTATGGTTATTCTGTTAATATTTTGTATATATTTTTTCACATAAACATACTTTCAAAAAGCTTCAAAACATCAGACCAAAACAATCCTTATAGACAGGCAACATTTTTTGAACATTAAAAGTAAAAGAAAAAATGAGCTTGAATCCTCTTCAGTAATTTGACAAACTAAAATACTAAAGCTTAGAAAGATTTCCTTCTCAACATGTAAAACTTAATTTGAAAGGGATAAGATTCAAAGCAAATTTTCAGAACCAAAACTGAAAATATTTTAAATCTCTTGCAAATACTCCGTGCCTAAGAGAGCATTTGCAGCTGCAGAAGCAGCCCCCAGGGCCCTGATGTGCTGCTCGCCCTACGGAGCCCCGCTGGGATGGGGAGCAGGGGGCGAAGCCTCCCTTCTCGACACCTCGCGCTGCTGCTCTCACCTTCACTCCCTTCTTTGTACCCAGCGCTGGCTTTGCGCCTGGTTTGGTCTCATTGTTTCGGAAGCTAGCTCAGGAACAGAGGGAAGCAAGGTGTTTGTGCTTGTTTGTTTTTCCAGATGAGAAATGAAGGTTGAATTGCAGTGGCCTTTTCCTCGTGAGAGCTCAAATCAGAGCAAGACGTGCCAGCATTACGTCCAGTTACATCCTCAACCTCCCTCTTCAAAAGTCCGGCCCAGTGTCTGATAACGGTGGGGGAAAAAGTGGACTGATTTAACTGAGTCTTATAGCTGCCAGTAAGAACAGACCCTTTCTGCCATTTGCTTGATGTTCCGTTTTCAGCACGTCCACATCACCTTTGTTTGAGGCGCACTTTGCTGCACTGCCTTCAGTCCCGCACACCCTGATTTGAACATTGAAGGCAGAGGCAACAGCACCTATTGCAGGAGCTGCTTGACACTTTCCATCCTATGACTCTGTTTTCTGCTGCTCATAACTTCATAAAAATTACAGATTTAGGCTGAACTTTCCATGCCTGGTATCTGCCTCAGGCTGTATTTTGTTTTTGTTTTCTTTTTCAAATGTTTCAGCCAAAATAAAGTGGCTGTTTCCAAGAATACAAGAGTACATTTAAGGAAAAAGTACCTCACTCTGTCCACACTGAAAGAAAAAAAAAAACAACCAACAACAAAACAAACAAAAAATCCAAAACAACAACAAAAAGTCTGAAGCAAACCCTTGTGACTATTTTATTGGTTATGTTTTGACCACACTGGAAAAACAAACAAACAAACAGACAAACCACGCACATGTGAAAACAGACCCTGTTTGTAACTATTTTGCTGAAGCTAAAGCATTGCTGTATTTTGGAGAAGGAGCGTCAGGCATGCTTGTCCTTCTAAATTTTGTGGGGTGGATCCACAACAGACAAAAATCAAGTCTTGCTTTTGAATGAAAACTTGTCACTCTGCTCAAGCCAAGAGATTTTAGCTCTCACACATATTCCATCAGTAACATGGCTACGGAGTTAGGGATATCTTGGGGTCCATCAGTATACCTGGAGGAACAGAAGATGGGGGATAACCCAAAAGGAGCGGGGAGCCAGGGTGGTTGGGTCTGACTCTGCCTGGGGACTGCCACAGTGAGGCTAAACTGGGAAAATACCCCAAGATCGCAGATGTGGGCAGGTGGCTGCTTTGTAGGCGAGGGGGTTAGGCTGGACCGGGCAGGTACATACCCGGGGGGTCCCTGAGTGAGGATGGTGCAATGAGCCCAGTGGTTCCTGCCACAGTGGGGCCTGGGCGGGAGTCAGGGCGGTGTTTCAGGTCTCTTGTTGGGTTGAATGATTACATGGTCAAGGAGAAGCTTATTGAGCCTACAGGCAGTATGTGGGTCTCACACGCGCACCTGTGCACACATGCATGCACGAGTGGGCGTATGCACACCGACACACGCAGAGTCCGAGGTGGAGAGGCAGGGAGGGAGGGAAGGTGAACCAGGGATGTGGTGCCAGCAGCAATCACCTCTCCTGGACAGACGCTTGCTGTCCCCAGCCGGGGGCCCCTGCAGATGAAAAAGCTGACGGCTTGGGCAGAGCAGCAGGAGCAGCAGCACCTTCCTGCCCAAACCTCATCGGGAGCTGAGTGTGCCTGCCTTGGGCTGCCGGGCATTCAGCTCTACAAGGCCCAGACAAGCCTTGCAGCATGCAGGCAGTGTCTGCTGAGACCCGCAGCCCTGAGGAAGGCATGCTCAGAGGACCAGACCCTTCCTGAATCCTGAAAGTTGAAGAGCAACAACGGAATAATATATGGTGCGTTTCAGTGGGGCACATCATGCATAAATGCAAACTAAAGGGGTCAAAATTTGGGGCTGAAAAGGCAAATTCTCAAAAATTAGAAGTGATCCTAACAAAGGCAGCCTATACATCTGTATTGCAGCTCTTTTACGCTTACCAGTTCTTTGATGTAAGCAGTATCACATCCAGCCACAACAACATGACAAAGTCCATTCAGTTCTCCCGGGGCTCTGGTGAGATTACCAACCCCAGGATCTCTAAGAAAAGGATAACGTTGAAGTACAGTGAATTCTCCACTTGAACACAGAGAACGCAATTTACCATTTTGCAGTGGATTCGACTGGCAGGCTGAAAAATCCTACTCTGCATGCCTTAGAGGAGCAGTAAGTGACACAGAGGGAAGATGCTCAAGCCACTGCTTCGCCAGAAAGCAACATAGAGATATAGTTTCAGTTCCCTTCTCCTCAGCCATGAACAGTAGGGGACTCTGACTTCACAGTGCTAATTAAAGAGCTGGACCTCAGCTGTATTTTCAGACTTTGGGGATTCCTTCATCACATGGATCAGTCGTTGCTGAGTTGCCCAGGTTGTTGCTTCTTTTCACCATGCTCTCTGTTCGGGTTTTCAGGCTCTTTGATCCGAACCTTCAACTGGTATAAATTGGTACTGCTCCCTAGGGACTTAGTTTTTAAAGATGAAAGAAAAGTGCTATTTAAAAGCACTGCTTTGTCAGTCTGACTGTGAAAAGATGAATAAAAACGGTTGCTGCTTGCGGTACACAACTGGTTGCCTTAGTAATAAAGTCACAATCAGGTTGAAGGGACCCTGTATAGGACAACTAATATCATTGGAGAAGTGGAAAGATAACCCTGGCAGAAAGGTTCATGGCAATTAGATTGAAAATGAGCATCGCAAGAACAATTAATGTGCTCTTTTGCTGCTCTCCAATTATGATTGAACAAGCACAACTCTGGCATTTTATATTGGGCTTGCTGAGTAAATTCACTATACTCGTAACAAGAATCATCTGATTGGATAAAGTTACTGCCACTTTGTGCAGAAGGGAATGCAGCCTGGATGGGTTAATCTCAATACCTATGGCAGCTTAAATTGGAATCCCTTTTCCTTGTCATGGTGTAACCACAGTCCTTACCAGTACCATAACAGCATGTTTCCCTCTATTAAACATGAAAACATGCTGTGAATCATTTTTTGCAGGAAAAAAAACCCCACAACAACAACAAAAAACGGTAAGATTTTATTGTATAGTTTCCAGTAGAATTGTTTACTTATTTATGCTATGTGAAGGCATGGTCACTGATATATTTTCCCTCTGGTGTAACCTTTGTCATTTGCTATATACCTTCTACATACGCTTAGGCAGTCAGGACTAGCAATGTTGGCTGTACAAATATACTTACAAATCCAGAGAGGACAGGTAAGCCAGGATATTCAAATTGAGGATAGCGAAAAGCCTACTTGCTGTGGTGTAGTAGGAATCTGTGTTGCAGATTCCCGAGCAGAAAATTTTTAGGAAATTTACATTCTGTGGCAAATGCATAGCCCAAATGGTGACCTTAAAGAGATTTTGTTTATCAATTTAAATATATGCAAGTGTCAGGCTTCTTTCTTGATCCCCACATTTCCCTCTCCATAGATTTGCCCTGCCAGGGTCACTGTGTGCCTATGACTCCTCCTTCTCTAGTGAGGGCTCCAGTCCTTTCAAAGGCTCCCAAACACCATTTTTTGTTATTAAAAAGAAAAATTTCTATCTCCATCTGAAGTGTTGATCTAAAACATCAGCCATAGTGTGCTCTAGCACCTTCCCCACCTGGAGTCCTCCCTCTTCTTCTTGCAGTCTAAGTTGCTCCCTTGGAGGGTTCCTCCTGGAGCCACCCTGTTGGCTCTTTCAGCAGCAGAGTCACGTGGCTAACCAGCAAACAGCGTCTGGAGGAAGAAAGCTTGCCCTCATCCATCCCCATGTTGGGAAAAAGGAGAATGCTGTCAGTAGCTTTGCTAAGGTTCAAATAACGAGCTGGGAATACAAAGAGAGAATGAACAGGGGCAGGGTGGGAGAAGGGTGTGTGTGGGGGGGGGGTGGGAGGTGTATGGATGGAGGGAATATGACTAAATCAGCCATACTAATGCTCTCAAGAGGTGGAGTGCTGCAGAGAGCGCTGCAGACTAACAGCAAACTGAGCACTTCTATGAAATGCATTTTTTCTCACCTTAGGTCACAGAGAGTCCCCTTTTTGAACAGGTGCCTGATACACCTTGTGCAAGAGCAAACAGGTATTATGTGGCCTCCTTCAAAAATAAAAGCAACCTTTGCTAATTTTCTGTCCGAGTACTGAGTTTTGTTTGCCTTTTCCTATAGTGTCCCAGTCAAGGGAACAGAAACTAGTCAGAAAGAACAATTATATAAAAATAGTGCTGACAGTTGCAAACACACAGTACACATGTATTCCCGGGGTACCAGTGCAGAGTTTTTCCTGGCTTAGAGATGTTCTAGACAGGGATTAAACCAAAGCAGTTCCGAGGCACAATCGATAATAATTAAATGTTGTATCAATTTCTCAATTAAAAATGATGTTTTAATGCAAAATATTTATGAGTTTATGCTAAAAATGATGGCTAAAATACAAATCGTCCTGGGCACGGCGGGTAGAATCCAATTATTCCCACCTGCTTCTGTGTGTCCTCTACAGCTGGTCTTCAACTTCCTTGCTCTCCCTTTGATTTGGTGAAGTTTTCCTTTCTTGGCCCAGACAAAACACGGAAGGAGAGAGTTCTCCCACCTCGCAGTGCCATAGCCCACAAGACCTGAAGCAGTAGCTTTCAGCCCTACAAGGGTCTTCACATCCTGACCACAGGTGCTTACAATTTTATTATCCAGCAGTGAACCTACTGTTCTTTTGAAAATGACCAAAAATCAAACTCTATACTGAAGAACATAAACTACAGATTTTGGTTGTCTTGTGCCTCGGATCATAGCATTCTCTTACTATGTCACACATTTCCATTTTGAATCTCCGGCTAGAAGCGGGGGCTTCTTCAAAATAGGCTTATCCAAACTGAAGGACATGTTCATTTAATTCATAAATGAATCAACACATTCCCACATGTCTTCCTAATAGACAATCTTATATTAGGAACCAATACTAAAGTACATCTGGGAAGATTTAGCCACCATATGGCTTGGCATAATTTGAATAAATATCAAAAAACTGTGTGTATTCTGGAATTTAATGGACACTGTGTGTTTCCATTAAATAAAAACAGTACTTCCCAGTTATCCTGTTTTATTAATAAAGTCCCCTCCAGGTCGGAAATTTATTTTATAAAGGAGCTATTTAAATAGGTAAAACTGTTGTGCTTATAAGTGTGTGTAAGTTAACCAATTCCTATATATATATAATGAGGAATATCATTCATATATAGTGCCCAGAATACATTATTACAGAAGTACTCAGAAAAAAAAATCTTATTTTTCACTAAGAGTATTTCCAAAAACAAATTCCATTAAAAAAAAATATCAAAGAATACCTTCTTTAACAGACGTTTCTCTCCGCTTTATTTGGAAAGATTAACTCCTACATGTTCCATTTTATTGCACCATCCTAACACACAGGAAAACGTATCAACTATTTTAACTTTAGTTATCATGAAATTAGCTCTCTAAGGAGCAGGTAACAGCATTAAAATATCATGTTTTAAAATCATCTTCACTTTCTGCTGTTATCCCAGCAATAATAATATCATATTAAACCTGTTTTTCAAGTATCCATTAGAATCAGAATGTCAAGCGAGTCATTCTTTCAACACAATGGGAAAATTCTGTTATTTTTATTTGTTGAAATTATAATTATTTGCATATACAACCCTATCACTAGTAGTTCAAGAAAAATGACTTAAGATGTGATGGTGATTTTAGACAGAGTGATTAAACACGTCATTATAGCAGAGTCAGTCAGTCAGAGCAATGTTCTCTAGATGATGAAAATCTTGTTCTAATTATGTAGTATTTGCAACAAGAAAAATAGATGGCATTGCTCATGACTGTACACAGTAATTTCAGTTTACAGATGGTTCAGTTTTATGAGTCAGGTGACAGCTTCTCAGCAGGCCCAATGGATCCCCTGAGAGGTACCAGTGAAGCTCATATCATTTTTTCCCCGTTCTTCTAAAGATTACTAATTCAGGTAAGATTGTACTTGCCTCTGAAAGTGATGACGATACTGCAGCTGCTGACGGTAAGGAAGTCAGGAGCAGAAACCCCACTGTCTCCAGTCATTAAATTGATACTAGTTTACTGCTGTAAGTGACCTATTATATAGTTGCATGACAGGGACCCTATTAGCTTCATACTGTTTTTTCAGTGCTTTTAATGGAAAGAAAAAATACTATCATAAATTTGAATTATCCCAAACATACATAGTCATTTTTTTCATGGAGTTGTGGGGCGCAGCAGAAATAAAAGGCACAAAACCTTGTTGACATGCTTTTGCTTACATGTGAGTTTTAGGTATCCATAGTCTATTCTATTAGAAAAAGTAAGCTAACAGTAATCATTTTCCTGCATTATAGGTAACATGCCAACCATTGCACATCAATGCCCCTTCCAGCGTTTCTCGTTATATTTGGGATTAGGGGAGGAGTTAGGCGCCTTCTATGAATTCATACATTATTAAACAAGTGTGCATGATAGGCTAGTATTTTTTAGATTAGTGTTTTTAGTCAAGACTTTGGTGAAGAACATCATTGGAATAGTCTAGGAGCAGAAGGCAGATGTGTTAAAAGTATCTCCCTCAGATAAAAGAAAAGACTTCTTTTCGCAATACGTAATTTTAACAAACTTTATTGACATGTAAGAAACTGCCTTGTCATTATTAAAAAAAAAGAGGGAGAAATTTAATCTCTTACAGGTCACATTAAAACACCAAAAAGAAAAATTCCCAAACAGAAAGCATGCCTGTATCACAGCGTTGTGCAATGGAAAATGGTGTTTTTCTATTGCTCACGAGACCCAGGTTTCTGCCCTGTGCTTCGAGCCGGTGAGCCTTCCCCTGCCCTGAGAGGCAGGGGCTGGTGTCCACGGCGGCGCAGCAGGCAGCAGGAGGGAGGTTGGCAGTACCTTTGGCTTTTGCTCTTTGGATGTGGCTCACCTCCCCCCCGCATAGCATCATGTAGTGGTTGCTTTCACCTCCAAAGCACTTTGCAGGCATTAGTTTAAATGATCTTTTGCACGAATTCAGAAAAAAGAGTATTTTATCAGTGTTGCCTGAACATAACTAAAAGTTCCTCTCTCTGATAAACTGAGATTTATTTAACTGAATATTTCTGAGATTTTCTGCTCTCAAATATTTTCCTAGCTTGCGTACATAATGATAGCTTTCAAGGACTTACTCAAAATATTAGAATCTTAAATATGAATTGCAGATTGTATTGATTTTCATGGGCTTGTTCCTGGCTGTGTGGTTTTCATAGCTCTGATATTTGTTCTCTCTACCTATTTATATTCACAGCTGATTCTTTGGATAGCTCAGGTGGAGTTGCAAATTATTTTTAAAGATTTTGTTTTAAGAGATCATGTCCTAATATCAAGTAAGAGCATACAGTCTAGCCTAAAGATTCTGTGACTGCTGAGCTATCAAATTCACTGCGGCATATACTACCTCTGTCAAAAAATGAACCGTATGCCCGTTGTCCAGGTGACTACATGTGTAAGCTTCAGTTACTCAGTGGCAGTGTGCTTGCTAATCTTTAAGAGCTCCACATGAAACACAGTGGCATCTGTTCCTATCTTTATGAACTTCTAGTAAAAGTGATGTTCTACGCAAGTATTGTAGAAATACCCATAATTTAAAAAAATAAATAATGGCAGAAATTACCATAACGAGGATTTAAAAAGTAGTTGATATCCATAAAGTGTGTATTGAGATTCCTCTGTTATTTCCTAATCAAGGAGATACATTGTCCCATTTCCTATATCTAGGAGAATAGTAGTTCCTATGGCATTGCTGTTACTGTTTGTGTTACTGTGGAATTAAAAGACTGGGGTTTCAGGCTACAAAGCTTCATCATGTAAAAACACACAATAAAGCAAAGCTCCCTGTCCTAAATAATTTACCATATGGGAAATAACAGGTAGATGAACCAAAATGACAGAGACATAACAAGATAGCAAGGTTTTTGCATACCACAGTAAATAACGGTCATCACATGTGCCACCTTTTAGGAGAGTTATTAGATATTTTATTAATAGGGTTCATATTCATATCATATTTCTCCATTAATGTAATATTTCAGATCCTCAGTAAATTCATATTTCTCAATTAACTGAATATTTAGTTCTCCTTTTCAGTCCTTCAGAGTTTGGGGAAATGGACTGCTAAGGAATTTTACAGAGAAGTAACCACACACATTTCTAATACTGATCTAATTTCTGATACTGAACTTCTTGCTTGCCCAAATTACAGATGCAGATGGGAAATGACTGTGTGTGAGACCTATAGGGAAATTCCAATATATCTGTAAACCAAACATCCTAAATATGAACACAAAAGAAATACATAGATGAAAAATAAAAATTACTGGAACCAGTGCCTAAAAATCACCGCTCCTTCTGAACATCAGCAAATGCTCTGCCTACCTAAACAATGTAGCTTAGTGTCTGAAGACGTTATATTCTAGCTAGATCGTTTTTTCTGTTCTCTAGTCTTAACATGTGTTTATTTTGTTCTATTTAATAGACACAGGCAAAATCAAGATTAGTGAGCTGGTTTCATATGCTACCAATAGTCTTTTCTTATGTTGTCTTTTTAAAAGCGATACAAAGATACAGTGAACAATGCCTGATTGATACTCTGAAATGTATTCTTATTTAGATTAAGCCTTTTGTTATGCAAATTGCATGCTACTGCTCTTCAAACCGAGAAGTAATCATGGATAGTGAAATGAAGAAGAAAGAAAGATGGACAGCAAAAGAAACAAAAAGATGGACAGCAAACGAATGGTCATTTGACAAAAGGCTGAAAATGCACAAAGACAAGTAGATACAAGCCTGACATTTCAGATCAACACAGGCTGAAAGTATGAAAAAGTAAAAGCGAAACAAGTAAAACCATTAATCAGCACAGTGTACACAGAACATATTAAAGAGTTTGGCTTTTTTTTTTTTTTTTTTTTTTAAATCAGACAAGTCTTCCTGTTGGTAACATAATAAGACAGTGATAGGAAACTTTTTCGCCTTTCCTTCATTAATTGTTTCAACTGGTTCTGAAGCATTTGCCCTTCTTCACTACAATGTCATCTAAGTCTTAATAACTTGGTAATTGCTGATTTTCTTGGTTGCCTAAGAATAAATTATTACTTCTATTTGAATGCATTGTCTATTTCTACTCATAAATAATGACTAGTATTGCTGAATTTATTATTCTAATTATTATGTTTATGTAGAACATAATAATCACCAGCCTCTGAAAAACCCCTTTTTTAGTGTTTTACTGATTTTCTTTGTCATAGATCTCCTCATCCCAGGTATCTGTGAGAAATTTGCAATCCACTGTGAAATGCTAAGTCTTTCTGACCTTTTGCAGGATATTCAGTGGAACATTGGACACTAAACTGATCCACATGTGAGATGCACAGGAAGAAAATTACAGACAGAAGCAAAGTATGAGTCTTTCAGTTTAAGGCCTGATGACCGTTTTCCTAAGATGCCCCTGCTACAAAGATTACCTTGTTAATATTTACAGTGCGATAATGATTATATCATTCCTGACAGTGCAGGGGGAATCTATCAAGCTATTTGTTCCGTGAATAGTTCCAGGCACTACAGCCTCCTAAAACAGAGAGTCTATGGAGAAAATTCAGTTCCCTCAATGATACAGAATTAACATAAACCTTTTTTTTTTCTCCTGTATTTTCAGATCTGCTTCTTGCAAGCATAACATGTACGTACATATCCTTCGCAAAAGAAACACCATCAAGCTTGCATAATTGATCTGAAGTTACTAGTTCTCACTTTTTTCTGTTCAATATTCACTTCAAATCCCATTGCTCCAGCCTGTGCCAGCCAGCATACAAGAATGCAGTAGGGCAAATAGATCCCCTGATTTCACTGTAAAATCCTCACTGTTCCTCCATGAGATTTCTAGTCACCCCAAATGGAGTTGCACCCTTGGCAGTGTGGAAACAGCCAATAGGTTCATTAACATAATCTCACCAATAATTATTGCACTACAGAAGGTAATCTAGGAGCAACACTCCTAAGAAAATTTTATTTAGCTACTAGATTCAATACTGGTATATCCAAGTGAATATCTATTGAAATGAACTTCAATGGTCTGGGTCATTTACAGAGTGACACCAGAAGACCTAAAAATCATTTCTGGCCGTAAAGGTCTCTGAATCTATGGCATTACTCAGAGAACTCTTAGCAGTCAATCTTGACAAAATAAAATGCCATGTCACTGTTTTCTGCTTCTTCTACAGCCTTTTGCACCTCCAAAAAAATTCAGAAGGGAGGATGGACGTCATTGTCCAGAGCTCATCTATAATGTGCCGTTCTCTCAAACCCTCCGCATCCACACCTTACCTTGTTATTAGTTTCCTGAATAAATTGGTCTCGTTGCTGAACTTCTAACACAGACCTGTATTTTCACATAAAGCCAGGTCTCTTAAGACAGCTAGAATTTTGAGACATTTGTGAATTGGATGTCTTCTGCATCCACTGCTTGCCTTCTGCTTTTACGTTCTTTCACTTTCCACTGAAAGACAATATCTTTCAGCTAAGATACTTCCTTAAGTGAATATCAGCTTCACCACAATTCAGTAAAAAGATTAAACTCAACTTCACCTTGTTTTTCCAGTGCTACGAGGCTCCACAGCTAAGTGAACATCTGCTGTCCAAGCACAACTAACATCAACTCTACAGGAAAAAGCCTGCAAAATCCCAAGTAATCTCAGTCCTGAAAGAAGACAAACAAAAAAAGCCCACCACATTCTCATTTGATTTTTTCTAGGGCATGTTTTATACTCCTTCCTGCAGAGTGTCAGCTGTCCTGGACTTATTGCCACAGTGTAGTTTCTTGAAGAGGTTTATGTACTGTGTCCAACTCTGGAGCTCTCAGCACAAGAAGGACATGGACCTGTTGGAGTGGATCCAGAGGAGGGCCACACGGATGATCAGAGGGCTGGAGCACCCCACCTGTGAGGACAGGCTGAGAGAGTTGGGGTTGTTCAGCCTGGAGAAGAGAAAGCTCTGGGGAGACCTTATAGCGGTCTTCCAGTACCTGAAGGGGGCCTACAAGAAAGCTGGGGAAGGACTGTTTGCAAGGGCACGTAGCGATAGGATGAGGGACAATGGTTTTAAACTGGAGCAGGGTAGGTTTAGATTAGACAGTAGGAAGAAGTTCTTTACAATGAGGGTGGTGAGGCACTGGAACAGGTTGCCCAGAGAGGTTGTGGACGCCCCATCCCTGGAGACATTCAAGGCCAGGCTTGATGAGGCTCTGAGCAACCTGATCTAGTTAAAGATGTCCCTGCTTACTGCAGGGGAGGTTGGACTAGATGACCTTTGAAGGTCCCTTCCAACCCAACGCATTCTATGATTCTACGTTTCTACGATCGCTCAGTGTGAGCATAATGGAATTGAAATTAGTGGAGGTCTGCTCATATACATCAGCTGAGGTTATATATAACCTGGAGTATTATGGAATATTACAATGCGCAGACATGCTCTGTTATAGAGTATGCTTCTCTGCAGTTTTGCTGAAAACACTGTAGATAGATGGGGAAATATGTAAATGAGAAGTTTCTGACACTGCAGCTTCAGATTAAAATGTATAGAAACAAAATTAGAAACACTCCGGCATGAACACTACAAAAATGGGTAGGCAACATTTCAACATGTCTATTCGTACACTTGAAGTTTGAAAAGTACGTTAGAAAGGCAGCATCTAAGGGTAGATTACGTTTTATTCGCACTTTTCCTATAATGGCATAAAATCTCTGCCACAAAATAAAAAAAAGAAAAAGAGAAAGCCTTTCTTCATTAACAACAAAATGTTTCTGATAGGATTCAACTATCCTAATTTAGTATGGATTGTTTATAGACCCGCATTCAAATTGGCTGTATTATTGTGCATGAGTTCTCCTAGTAATATTGTTGGTGATATTTTAAATCATGGGTCATGTTGTAAACCATGGCTCATACAAACATTCACATAAACTTCTTTTTCAATCAGTGATTTAGATTCATTCTGAAACATCTTCTCCCAGTGTGGAATCTGAAGGAAGGTTTATAATATTTCCAGGTACATTTTAATATAAGTCGACTTGAGAGATTTCTACAGTTCTCATAATATTCTATTTTTGTGTAAGTTCTTATGTCACATCCCTCACCTGAATATCTGAGTGCTTCTCAGCTGCACATAGAGCAACATCACTAGCATCAGTATTATGCTATCTGTTCTCATGTGCTCTCTCCAGAGGGAGAATAGTGTGCATTGGAGCATCTTAGCTTGGTTTGTTCTTGAGTGCTGATGCTTTCTGATGTATTTAGTGGAGTGTTATGTGGTGTGAAAATATATTCAACCTTATGGCATAGGAGGCTGCTGGGTGAGACATCTAAGGGCTTTCTCATCCGAACTGGTCCCCCTGTAGAAAGAACCTGTAAAAAGGCTGAAGTTAGAAATAGGTTAATTTCATTCATGTGTGGCATATCCGAGCCTCTAGATCACAGGGTCAAAGTACAATACTGAAAAACAAGTGTCATTAGATATTTATTTTAAGTTTTTCTTTAAGTTGAAGCTTCTCTCTTTGATGAGCAATTAACTTACCTTTTCCCTCTTGAATCCTTGTCTACCACGTCACATATTTCTGAAATTGTTTTTTGTTGGTATTGCAGTTGGAAGTTTATCTTTTAAGTCAAGGAGAGCATAAGATACCTTCTTCTAACACTATGCTTGATTCTCTTAGACTCACGGCTTCTGAGCAAGCCTTGCTCACAACTGAAAGTTCATTAGGCCCAAGGCAGAAGTATATAACGTAGTGCTTGGGGTAAGTGTGAAAATCCAGTGGAATCCAAATTACGCTTTTTGTCTGTTTAGCTTATCTCACACATTCCTTGCAGCTCTGATAGCCCTTAGTCTTTACTCTGAATTTTTGATGGGTTTGAATCTTCTACCCTTTTATTCTTTATTGCCTTTCACTTGCTTTCTTTTATATGGTTTCTCAGGAGAAATTAGTAGTGATGATCAATGGCTGGGTTGTTTTGAATAATTCTGCACCATGCAAGTAATCAGATGTGGGATTTCAATAGGATGCTCATTAGGCCAACATGAGTCAATTTAACAAAAAGTAAGAATTATTAGGTACATACTGAGAGAAGCTGGCAGATCTAAGCACTCCCTAGACAGAGGAGAATGATATTTTCTGTGTGCTGTTGTGCACTAACAACAAAACTAAAGCTGGCGTTTTTGGAAAAACTTAGGATCCACAGGAGTAACGAACAGCAAAAAACTTAATAGGATCTACTTTGCAGTCATCTGAAATGGTTGACAGAGTTTTGAGGTTTGATCTTCAGATACATGCAAAATGAAGCCTGCTTCTAACTAGAGACAAAGCAGAGTTTGTCTGCCTGTATTTTGTTCACGGACAGAAGTCTTTTCCAGTGAATAGCTAGAAGCTTTTAGACTTCGTGTGGACATAGGCAGATACTCACAGCCTCATCACCAGAAACACTGTTCCTGCTTCATTTAAATTTTTTCATAGAAGTAAAATAGTGTTTCCCTGTACCACAGATTTCTTTCACTTAGATGTGATCAGAAAGATCATTTTATCAAAAATCTCTTCTCAATGTAGTAAGTAGACTTTATACTCTCTGTAGTTTTCCTGAATTAAGTTTTTTCCCTTGAGTTTTATATGGTAAAATTCCCATAGTGGATTTCTCTAGAATGGTTCAAAATCCTATTTAAAAACACATATCAAGTGGAAGTTATAAAATGCTATCTAGTATGAGAGAGGAAAAGGAATAAGAGAGTCTGATGTTAAGTGCATACTTAACTGTAAGCATGAGCTTCCGCATTTTGGTCTTCTAATTTGTTTTTCCTCTCAGTACCGCAGAAACATACACATGACATAGAAATCATAGCTTTTAATTTCTTGAAGGTAAAATGGTCATGATTTAAAATTAATAATCATCGGGATTTGGTTCTTTTTTTTCAATAATACCTACCATCAAGTCTCTGTTAAAAAAAAAAAGTAAAAAAGTCTGGTTTTCTGAAATAGCTCTGTTCTGGGACTGGAATTACTGCTCCACAGTAAAATCTAAGAACAAAACAAGCTTAAGGTTAGAAGGGCTCCCAGCCTCCCAAGCCACAGCAAGGAGCTATGGTCTTGCTGAATCAGGCTCCTGGTTCCACCTGACAAGTACAAGGAGATCAAGAGTCCTTCAGCTGTGGGATGCCTGGCACTGGAGCTGCCTCTGCACTGCCCAGGGTGTTGGGAAGCAGGGATTGCTGTTTCTCAAACTGCAGTTCCACAAAGACCTGCAGTGCCTCGTCCTGGGGAAGATGGCTCAGCCAGAAATTTCAAGGAGAATTGGACAACTAAATCCCTGGAGGCTCCTTCCCCCTGGAGTAGAGGAAGGAATAAAAGATGGTTATTTCTACTCTATGCATTAAAAAAAAAAACCAAAACACTAATGGTTACTTAACACACTGTGACATTTTGAATGAATCGGTATTGCTTCTAAGATACCATACACACAAATCTATAAAATGTCTGTATTTCTGGAAGACAGAGAACTATAACTGATCTTGGGAGATTACCTGAAGAACAATGGAGAAAAGAAAGGACATCAGTGCACAGACAATACGTCAAAATCTCTTGTTTTTTTCAGAAGGCACACACGATTATGAACCACAGACTTCATTATTTCACCTTGCCCTCAGGGCTCAGCAGTGGGGCTGGTCTGTAGTCTGGAGAGAGCACGGAGATGGGGTCCAATCTGACTGGTGTTCAACCAGCAGGTGATACCTATCCACACCTTTATGACCTCTGGCCCATCCCTTCCTGACTAAGCTGGCCAAGCGTCCTTGGCCAAGCTGGGCTGGAGGGACCTGTCTCCTCTGGGGCATCTTTGGATGTCACTCAGGCATGTGCTTTGGATTCACTGGAGAGCTGGCATGCGTTACCCCTTCAGGAATGTTCCAGTCACGTTTCCAAGCTCTTGCATGCAAACAGCAATTCCGGGAACTCTTTTCTTTTTAATGAGAATTTCACTCCTGAATAAAGCAAATATTGCAATGAATTTGAGACCCTAGACACGGGCTTATAGTGCTTCTGCTGCAGTCCAGTCCTGTGAATGTTTGTAGACACATTAGCAATGAACATTTTACCAAACCTTGCCTGGGGGTTCTCAATGAGATCCAAGGACATAAAAACTAGGTTAATCTAAAGCCCAATTTATCTGAACTTCAGGGCACATAAGTCCATAAAATAGGCAAGCCAAATAAGAAAAAAAAAAAAAAAAGAAAAACAAACCCCAAACTAAACTACTGCTTCTAATGGGGAAAAAAATCTGTGATCAAGTTGATCTTCATCTAACTTTGAAGGAGCAGAACTGCACTTGTGCCTTCAGCCCTAGCAGAACTAAGCCTCATACCATTAATAATAAAAATATAGCTTTATCTCATTTTTCAGTTTTGTATTTAAAATGAGGAAGCCCTGCAACAAAGAGCAGAGGCTAAACAGCTTCGCCTATTTATTCAGTTTTAATAGAGATTGTTATGTACTGTAGCATTATTCCCTGTGCACACTGATGTTCCTGTTTTCTCTCCACTTCTTTCCTTAGTGTGAAAGCTGTCTCTTCTCACTAATTAAATTTCATTACCTCCCACTGAAGTGAAGAGACTGAGAGATTGCTGGCTGACTGCCTTTGACATACTTAATCAATCCACAAATAATGACCCTTTTTTTGGTTTCTTTTTAACTTGTAACCCTTTTTCCCATCCTGAGACACAGTTTCCCCAGTCATTTGAATTTATGTCCATCTTCAGTTTAGAACCCTAACGATAAGTAATTCTGTGGTCATGTAAGTAATCAATAAGAGGATAGTTATTTGTCTCATCTTTGGCATGAATATTAAACTTGCAATGTCATTTTGACCCTAAAAACTTGCTTTATTATTATTCATGGCAAACCTTGGAATCTTGCTACCTGGGGACACCACCAATGCTGTATTCACCCAGCCTTATCTACAACATTATTTACATAAAAGTTGGACTTCAGTTATAGAGTTTCTATTAATTGTACCTCATTTTTTAATTATGAGGACAAATCAATATACAGTGGAGCTCTACTGATTTAGAAGTGACATCACACATGAACTTTACTGTAATTCTTAATTTATGCCAAACACGTGAAGGACTGGAACTTTAAAATAATTGTCTCAAAGCTTGCTTAAGCTTCTGCAAATCGACATCAGGCTTGCAGGCCGATAAGAAGCTTGCTTGTATCTATTTAGCACCTTCTGCAGACCATCCTCCTGCTTGCCAGTCATCACCCAAGATTGCCATCAGCTGAGGAGGGTGTGATGTTCCCCCCCAGCTGGAGAGGGTGCAGGCCTCTGGCAATCAGAGCGACCAGACCCTGCCTAGCCCCGGGCCCACCTGAGCCTGTGTTGTTAACTACAAAATTGCTGAAGCACAATGACTGTGCCAAGCACTGCCCAAACAGCAAGGGGGTAGGAAAAGCTTATACGGCAACTGTGTAAAATGACAATTAGCTCGGCAAAGGCCACCATCATGCTGATTGGTCAAGCTACGGACAAACCTGGGCTACCTGGACTGTAACTGGCACAGCAACCCACCACAATTTGGGAATCGGGACCGAGACCCCCACCACCATCAACCACAGATCAACGGGACGCCCCTGAAATTCTGGAGGACCGCCAAGACGTCGTCGGGCCTGTGGTGGTGACTATACTCTTGCTACGCTCCATAATACTGCTTCTCTTTTCTGCCTTTCCTCTACTTCTGCCTTTACTCTATCGCTTGTCTTAGTGACTTTTGCTGGGGAATAACAATAAACCTGCAGTGAGCGGCATCTGACTTTGTTTGCATCTTAATTTCACACTTGGAATCACTGCGAACCTCTCCCGGGCCTAATGTAGTTGGACCGGGACGTAACTGGGTGCTAAGGACACTTGTTATCAAGTAGTAAATCAGAAAGTTCAGAAAGACCAAGTGAAAGAAATAAGTTAACCTCTAAGAAATAATTGTCTTGATCACATTCGCTTTTAGGGGGTGTGTGTAATGGAGAGGGCACACGCATCACTTTTTTCCCATTCAGATAGAGCACAGCTTCTACCTTCAGATAAGAAGTGGTGAAGGAACAAAGATTAATTTTTTTCCTAAGTAAGTAGTATTTCAGCTGCAATGTAAACTGTGACAGCTCTAACCTAGTGAATCAGGATTACAGCTCTATTTGTACTTTAAAGCATCAATACACAAAACATTTACATACATGCCAGTATAGGTATGGGTCATTTTTGGCCCCTGAAGTCATTTCTTTCTGTCCCTGATTGACTTCCAAAATGAAGTCTCTAAAAAATGTCACTTTGTCTGCTGACTGCGTGAGAACCCATCCCTGTGGTGAGACTTCGTGAGACTCCATTACATTTATGTGAGCACTTAACATATGTGAGAGTGTACTTATCCACTGTCATAAATTATCCAAATGTCTAAGTCACCAAAGTATACAATTTGTCATGATAGGACTAAGGGAAAGGTTTATGTGTCTTTCTTGATATACAAAACTAATGCTTTACCACTCTTTTCAGACTTCTTTTTTGGTTTAGAGCAGCTTTCCCTCTCTAGTCCACTTTCTTTGCTGGGATATATACTTTGTACACAAGAGATCAGTTCTGTTGCTATGGAAATCAGTGTGTTATAACTGGTGGAGTTTTAGTTTTGTTTTGGTGTTTTTGTTGGTTTGTTTTTTTTTTTTTAATGCTTGTTTAATGGATTAACTAACTACCTGCTGGTTTATGGATGTCTCAGTTGTGCAGATCTTTCCATGGTTTAATGAGAAAAGTATCAGCATATTTTGATTTCTGGAGATGTCTAAATCCTCCTCTTACGGTGACAGGTGTTATCCACACAGTATGAACCACACTCCAATTAATTGTAAGGTAGCTATGTAACCTGATAATTAGAAGTAGCAAACACTAATTTAGAGGGTTTCAGAAGACAAAAACACTCACTTTCAAGACTATGTAAAGTTCCAAAAATAAGAAGCAAAACTTGAAATCTTTTATCCACCATAAAAGGGTAAATGAAAAAAGTGTATTGTTTGTGGTTGTTTTTTTTTTTTAAATAAGCTAATATGAAAAGATTGATGAAGTGAACTATGCAATATTGGTCCTACTGTTTGGAATAACAGCTTGCTTATATTACGCGATGAGTTAGAAGAAACCATGTGAATCCATTCTTTCAAACCCATAGTTATTGAGGACAACACAAGGTTGTCCATAAGCAAGATTTTAGTTTTAGGTCTCTTCCACAGACTTTCTGAATAAATTAAGTCAAGCTTCTTCTTAATGTCTCTTTAGCTCTTTTTTGTCATCTGAACATGGATATTTACAACCAAAAAAAGTTCCAACCATCTCACAGCGTATTGCAAGCATAAGAGACAATGCAAAGTTAAATACCTAAGTTGTTTAAGAGATATGCAGGTATTGTCTGCCTAAAATAGAATTGAGTATTCTTCCTCCCATGAAAATTCTAGGGTATTTCTTTTGTCTTCATAATCAGACCTGCCTATGAAATCCATATAAACTACTAATTTTGCCTATTAATACAGCACATTATCCTAAAGTGCATGCTAACCTTATGCAAAGGGAGAACACAACTTCCCAATAGAAAAAGCAAAGCTGCATGCATATTTTTGTTTCTCCCACGCATACATAACCAGTTATTTTTTTATTGTTTGTATCAAAGAATTCAAAAGTTTGTTTAGGTATGAAACACTCTTCTTGGTTTGTTGGATCTCCACATAATGTAATTGGATCTGGGTGTTCAGGTATGTATATCTTTTACACTTAGAGTCATAGAACCATTTAGGTTGGAAAAGACCTTTAAGAACATCAAGTCCAACTGTAAATCTAGCACTGTCAAGTCCATCACTAAACCATGTCCCTGAGCGCCACATCTACAGGTCTTTTAAATACCTTCAGGGATGGTGACACAACCACTTCTCTGGGTAGCCTGCTCAAAATCTTGACAACCCTTTCTGTGAAGAAATTTTTCCTAATATCTAAACCTCCCCTGGCACAACTTGAGGCCATTTTCTCTTGTCCTATCATTTGTTATTTGGGAGAAAAGACCAACACCAACCTTGCTACACCTCCTTTCAGGTAGTGAAAGAGAAGAGAGAGCGAGAAGATCTCCCCTGAGTCTCCTGTTCTCCAAAATAAAGAGTCCCAGTTCCCTCAGCCACTCCTCATAAGACTTCTTCTCTACACCCTTCATTTATTTCAGAATTTATTTTTAATATCTATATTTTCTGAACTGAATTAAGTCAGTTCAAGGTGATTTGTTTTCAGCATGCACTAGAAGAGCAATTGCGCTGCCAATCTCTGTGCTGATAACTGCAGAGCACTATGGAGAGAAGGCAAGGGTCCTTCACTCTACGCAACATGACATCATGAGATGTTCCCAAGACTAAATGAGGATAGTGGTTTCTGGAGCACCTGCTGGGTGATCTTCTGGATGAACAAAAAGAACAGAAGCACTACAGGAGCATAAGTCAGCCCATCTTCCCTCCCTTCTCCAGCCACTCAGCTGCCCTCACCAGCACCTGCACAGACAAAAGTGGTGAAATCCAGACTAGGGCACGGAAACACAGTCCTCCCTGTGCTGCTACAACCTCTAGAAAGTCATAGTAGTAAGTATGCATATAAATATGGATATAAAATGGACATAAATAAATGCATGCCTGGTTGTTCACAACATATTGTCACAAACAGCTCATTTTTCTTTTAGAAGTTAAAGAGCAATTAAGAAAAGGCATAGCAATGCTCCTGATGGGCTTTTCTTCAGAACAATACAGGGATCTCATCTTTTTGGACAGTGAAATCAACTTCATGTTCCATTCCTAACCAGTCTGCGTCCAAAACTACTGCAAGTATGAGGTCCATAGCAAATGTCTTATTTCAAGAAAAATTATAAAAGAAAACATTTCAAATTCTTTTAAAGGTCTAATTAATTGCAACTTAAGTAGAGAAACCCTTGGAATCTTTTTATAAATGTTACTCTCTGAATGTCTGAGGTAAAAATGTGACACAGCCCCCCCACTCCTCTGCTTAAGTCAGTAGCAAAATACGGGTGAACATCAGCAGATTTGAGGTTTTACTTTAATTGCTTGTTCATTTTTACCCACTAATCTCTACACCATTACTGTGCTACATCATTACTTCTTTCAGACCAGTTACAATACTTGTAATTTAACACTCCTTTCAATATTCATTAAACATAAATTGGAAAGGAAAGCATCTGTTTTATACAGTGACCAAATTATACCAGTTAGCCAAGTAATTTTGAGCAAAATCTGCCTGTTTATGTCCACTTGCTGTTGTCAGTCATATTCGTAGGTGGAAAGAAAGATCCATTCTTTCCTTGGTTAAAGCTGCATATGAGCAGTTCTTGGCAACTGTGATCAAAATTGCTGTTTGATGATGCTTGAAAAATTATTATCTTTTATTTTAAAGTCTTGTTTTACACTAGCATCGTAAGGCTGTATTTCACTTTCATTAGGTTTCTGGAATAGGAAGAAAATGCAGTAACATATAATAGCACATTTTGACTCATATGCCCAAGGAGATTCAACAAATCATATGACAAATTTAAAACAAAGAAAATTCAAATCCATAACAATACCAATTCAGTTTAGCATTCATATTTGAAAGAAAAATAGAATGTAGAGTTTCTGGGGTCTGTTTTGTTTTTATTGGCATGGCACGACTTTAAAATAACTGGTGCAAATCACTTTTAGATTGTCATTGACTATGGCAATGGATAAAACTAGGCAAAGGATAAAACCCTGTAGCGATATGTAAATACTGAACACAGATCCATGGTCCCAGATCAGACAAAAGATCCATTCAATTCATAAGAGGTATTTGGTTGGGGAGGAACTGGAAAAGCACTACCCTGGCTTGTAATAGTTCCTGGTTGTAAACTCTAATTATGTATACACCTGCAGAAGAGAAAGGAAACAATCCTACTGCAGAGCTGACAGATATAGGTATTTTACTATTAGCTACTTTCTCCTTTATGCTTATATTATTCCGTGCATTGCAGTTTTGTGTATATAGTTTTTAAGTCTTTTATAACCCAAAGTGGTGACTCATTTAAGCTAACCTCGAACTTCTAATTACAGACGTCAACACCACAGCTGCTTGTCTAGACTTTCTAGGTGTCTGGTGGAAAAAACAGGCAATTTTGAGATACAAATCATCTCAACTTCAGGCAGATACCTGAATTAGATAATATCAATCACACATAAAATGTTTCTTTCTCTTCACTCATCATAAAGAGTCTAGGCGACAGTTTCAGATATAGATAAAGGCATTATAGGTTGGTCAGTTAAATCTCCCCCCACGATATGAATGGAAAACATTTATTACAACAGCAGATGACAGACTTTAATACTGCAATCCCCCCAAAAAGGAGGAAAGAAATCAACTATTTAGCCTTTTGGACAGTAAATATTTCTATTGCTATCACTTCTTACTGCATTTCCCAAGCTACAGAGGACAAGGCAAGGATAGGTCTAGAAAGACCACATGGTTAGACCTTGTAAGCACTATATGTGACAGCAGTGAGTAGTGAAAGTGTCAGAAATAATTATAGCTGTTTCACTTTGTTGTACCTGGAACTTAGACATGGCACTGCACTCCTGGGGCTGATTATGCAAGTGCTTGCCTGGAGAGCAGCTCCATTGCAGCATCTGCATAGCAGGTGGGCTGGGAATCCCTCTGCTCTCAGTGGTGAACAGCTAATGGCATACATGCAGGTACGTGGCCAGAATTAGCTGTGGTAAGCAACACTGGAACGACTTGGTTTTGATTCTGATTTCATCTTGCCAAAAGGATTTTTCCTGCTCTTGTAACTGTGGCACCACTAGCGGTGTCGTTTCTTTCAACTGTCCTCACAAACTCTCTGCTCTTGGCAGGTGCAGACATTTGAAATGGGATTTTCCAATTTCTTTCCTCTCGAGTTAGAAAAAAAAAATCTTTAAAGAAGCATATAAAATAAATACTAGCTTTAAATGACTTAAAATGCAGTGTTCAGCTATACAAAAAGATTCTTGTGATAAACACAGAATCACATGAGGTTATCTCAGGACTGTCAGGTCATATCATGTTATGTCAGTGGTGATGTAATATCTTTGAGCTACTATAATCCAGAATGATTTGATAAAACATGGCACACATGATAACTGAACAATGTTATTAGGAAGGGAAAGATTTAGAATCAAACTGTAGCTGTATTAGCATGTGACTAGTTCACATGTACTTGTACCGCATAAGTACTGAATGCTGTATATAAAATTTCTGTGATGTTCCTCTCTGTTGCTTTGAAAAGTGACTGCTACTTGCCCATGGACTGCCAGTCTACAAATTTTTACAAAACGTCATCTGCAAATGTTGAAATACAGCTCTCAAACCACCATTTGGCAAGTAATATCTATTTATGGTTCCTTATAGTCAGATCTTCTTTTGTAGGTTTTGTTTCTTGTTGAAAGAGAGCAGCTTAATCCATCTGGCACCAAGATGCTGTCTAGTCAACCATTCTGTGAGAGTTTTTTCTATAAGAACTATTTTGAAGGGACTGAGAATCAACACCTTTAGCTAGCTCAAATTTCTGGTTGTCAATTAATTCTAAAGACAAGGCTAAGAAACAATAAATTCAGTCTGGATGCACTCAGTGCAAGAACTTGAGCCTTTGAGGAAAAATCTTGTTTCCTGTAGGTCTGGCATCCAGTTATTCAGACTGTTGTTTCACCCTGTCTAAAATTATAACTTGAACCGATAAGATAGTTTGTACACAGGCTAAATCCATTTCACCAGACATTATGTTCAACCACGGACCCCAGAGCCAGTCTTTGGCCCCAGAGAGCTTACAGCTTTTTCTCTATCGTAAATGTGACATAAAGAAAAAAAACAGCTGTGTAATTTCCACAAATCATGGTAACAACACAAAGTTTCCCTAGGTAGATGCTCAAGTAGCACAAGCCATTTTAGCCATCATCATTGCTGCGATGACTTTGACACAAGTCAGAAGAGGCACCAGTCACAGCCAGCCACTGCTATAATGACCAGCCCTGCACATTCTTACATTATACAACCTCAGCTGCGTGTAAAGATAGATGAGCAGAAGAAAGAGGAAAGTGTTAAGGAACCACAACATGTTACCTCCCTTCAAAGATTTCCTAAAATTAGGAAATCCAAATCTGCCACATTCATATTGTCTACAATTTTGAAACAACCTAAAATAGAAGAATTGGGCACTTAACTCTCCATGGCTTCTGTGGAAATACATCCATTAACTAGTTACTCTAGTCTCAGTTTAACAATACAACTATATAATCTTTTTACATTGAGAAGTATTATTCAGCATAAATAAAGGTAACACCACAAAAAAATCCACAGATATTGCTATCCAACTGGACCATGGAGTAAACACACTGTATTTTAATCCTTATCCGAGCCCTGGAGCCAACAACCACTTCTGGTAGCACGGAGGAACACAAAGTGTTCCTGGTGGTCATACCCTGAGGGTTTTTCTGTTCCTTGTTGTAAAATTTGGCTCAGAAGCACTGCAAAGTCCCAGAAAGCAGTGCAATGTATGATGCTAAACAGCTTGTCATAAGGGCTTGATTTTGAGGTAGACATTTCAGGTAGAGATAAAGATCACAAGTTTATTATGGATAGATAAATAAGGACAAAGGTCAGTTGATGAATAAAGCAGCTTCTATGTCTCTTTCCCAGTTGTGGCTACACTCCACATTGTTAAAACAAAGCTTGTGAAAGCAACACACTTTTGCATCTTTTCTGAAGAATGAGATGTTTTTTACTAAGTTTTATATATGTTAGTACTAAAGGTGTAGTTTTAACTGAGATGATCTAAAGCATAGAAAGTTTTGATGTTATAATAATTCACATTTTTATTATAAGAACAACTTATATACATGGATGTGGTGGGTTGACCTTGGCTGGATGCCAGGTGCTCACCAAGCCATTCTACCATTCCCTTCTTCATCAGGACAGGGTAGGGAGAAAATGAGATGGAAAAAGAAATTGTGGGTCAACATAAAGGCAATTTAATAAAGCAAAAGCAAAGGCTGCATATGGAAGCAAAAGGAAAACAAAAGATTTATTCTCTACTTCTTATCAGCAGGCGATGTCCAGCCACTGCCCGGGAAGCAGGGCTTCAGCGTGCATAGCAGTTGTTCCTGAAGACAAACATTGTAAATAACTAATGCTCCTCACCCCCAGCTCCTTTCTCTTAGCTTTTATTCCAGAGCAGATGACATAGGGTTTGGAACATCCCTTTGGTCAGCTGTCAGCTATGTTTGGGTCAGCTGTCCTGGCTATGTCCCCTCACAGGATCGTGCCCACCCCCAGCCTACTGGTGAGAGGGGTGACGTTGGAGAGCGAGCCTGGGTGCTGTGCGAGCACTGCTCAGCAGTAGCCAAAACACCGGTGTGTTATCAACACCTTCCTAGCACCCAATACAAACCACAGCACTAGGACGGCTGCTACGGGGAAAATTAACTCCACCTCAGCCAGACCCAATACAGTGGAAAACACACAAGGTGTCAGGGCCATAAGGTTTTCTATGAGATATCATCAGTGTGTGGAAACTTGGTGGTTTTTTTTCTTCGACTCATATCAATTATCTACTAGGAGATACTACACCTCTTTACAAATTTTGACGTGCTTAAAATTAATTTGGAATGCCCATGTGCACATAGATATTTTGCCATGCAGTACAACATTTTAAAATTCATCAAGAAAACCTTCCTAGGAATTTGTTGCAGGATATCTCAGCAATTGTGCTGGCTGTCATCATCCTCTGCTATGGTAAAGTTATTTAATGTAACTCTTTTATCTAATGAAATAAATGGCCTTAGCATGGGGACCAGTCCATTCTTTATGTCTCATCTGAGGCCCATTCAGTGACTATTTGGAAAATATTTACTGGATGTGGTCTTATTAGTGAGGTAGCTGTAGAAATTTCTTATTTGGACTTTTCCTGGAAATTTGGAGCATCAGCTCAGTACTTTCACATCAGCAAGACTAGATTGTCTTTGGTTATGCAATGACTGCACATATTTCTGTAATTTACTGAGTGGCAGATCAAGCAGGTAAGTAATTTAGGACTACAGAACAGGGAAAGTGGAGTTTACGGAGCCTAAATGTGGACCTAAATCCCAAGAGGGTCCTGGCTATCACCCCCTTTACATCTTCTGCCTCCAACAGAAAGGTGCATGACCAGCAGGAAGCAACGTAAGAGAAAGTATATGCCTGAGACAGCGTTTTACAGATTTCTTGCCATTTTTTTCAAAGACTAAGTTAATGGTTTATTGTGGAGGCAAAATTTTATGATATGCTGTAAAAATTAGGGATTTTTTTTTGGTGGTAGGATGAAGACTAGAGCAAAGTGTTTTCCCATCAACCTCCAAGAACAGGGAACGAATGGGAAAAACATAGGACTGTCTCACAGTGTCATTATATATGGTTAACAAAAAAGTTTGTAAAACGAATGCCAGAGCGGTCTATAAAACACACTATAGTAAAAGCTATGATAGAGTTACAGTAAAATAAAATGATGCGACAAGGAAGGTGAAGTTTTATATCAAATTCTGTAACAGTGTATAAGAGCTGGTTTCTTGTTCTCTTCAAAACTTCAACCAGGGACAATTTTTTCCTTATTATGTTATTTTCAAAGAATAAAACTTTCAGAGTCCCTACACCTGACAAATGATCATTTTTATTGTGTAATTATTTCAAAGTTAATGCTCTAGGGAAATCCTTCGGTTTGTGATTATAGAATTAAGTCCATTTTGGGTGTATCCTTTGTGTGCTTTTGTATGTTTAGAACAGTGTCAGTAGCAATTATTAAAAAAAAAAAGTCCAATGAAACTGTATATTCCCCTAAATGTCCGGAGTGCTGATGTGTAGGGTCACAGTTGATTCACATGATCAGTATCATGAAAAAGGTTCTGTCTAATTTCTGTTCAATTCAACTTTTAAATCATATTTGTGGCAAGAGTATCCTTAAGACACTTACTGTGTCACTTGCACTCTCTTCTCTTGTACGTGCTTACAGTTTGTTTGTTTGGGCACTAATGAATCTTCCAAGTTTCAGGATGAATTAGCCTGTGTAGAGCCTAATATCTGGGGAGGAGAAGTGTTGCAGATATGCCAGACTGAGCTTACTTCTTTAAGGGTAGAAAAGATAATAAACAAGTTTAATTGCCTTAAATTCCTAAGCCTGGAATAGAAAACATAAACTGGTTTCACAGTCAGTGGTATCCTACATGGCGAGAAGGATCTAACACCAGGAAATCTATCTGCAGATCTCGGTTTCTAGACTAATTATAACTAAATCTAGAGTGGCTTCTATTTATAGACATTCAAAGTTGGCATAGTAACACATTTTAGCAGATAAGTGTTTGAACACTGCTAATAAAAACATTGTGGCTGCCCATGATCAACAGTATTTTTATTTTTTTTTTGAGGGAAAACTACGTCCTCATTAAACTATGCCCTCCATAGTGCAAAACTTTGTGGAGTGGGAGCTTGCAAGGTATATTGTCCATTAGTCCATATATCCAGCAGGTAGATAAAAGCTGCCATTCACCGTCCCTCTTCAGCCCCATAGTACAACCCACCTGGGGAAGGCATCCTCCCTCCTTTGGGTGGCATGAACACTACAGCTACACTGCAGAAGCATTTGCAAGATAAGAGCCAGCCCACAGTTTGCTACACGTTACCAGGTCATCAGCTGGAGAAGGAATGTGTGAATCCACCTAGGAAGAGGCACCTAAATTTCTTCTGGTAGGCAGAACAAGCAAATTTGTATTTGTCCTGGTTTGACAAAATTGAAAATAAAATCCTTTTAAACGACTTTGGAAATAAAAAGACTGTTGGTGGGGTTTCTGCCGTGAAGAGCTTTGCAAATGGGTTGTAGGTGACACAGTAACTTGGATACTTCTGAAAATTTTTCTTGGTGTGAAAAGTCTTTCTTCCTACTACTTATTGGCATACATGCATCCATCTATTATGCTTAAGTGTTGGAGACCTAATGGAGAAAGGTTCCCTTGGGCAGTTACAAAAATATTTTAAAGAAGAGGAGAAAATAATCGCCCTCTGTGAGAGAAAGAAGGGCTCACACAGCCCTGCTCTCTCAGGAAGGATATTTAGCAATGCCTTTAGAAGAAGGATAATCATAGCACAACCGCATAGGCACAGCCTCAAAACCATCCCTTCACAAAAATGCTTCTGTGAGAAGTGTCTTTTGTGCTAATGTTGACGGCATTCTTGTTTTCTTCTTGAAGCAATTATTAATTCCGATGTCCTGGTGACAGGATTGTTCCTGAATTGAAAAATCCCATGCCAAGGCCACCTCTCCCCTCAGTGCCCACCTACTACTTGGAGACGCCCCTGCTGCCTTGGGTACAAAGATTAGAAAGAGGCAGCTGCCAACTCATCTTCCAGTCTGCCCTTGCCCACTGGCCCCACTGGTTTTTGCTATTCCTGAAGGCTCAGCAAAAGAAGGGGAGGAGACCTGAAGGACTATTGTGTCCCTGTAAAAAGTCATGAAGACAAAGGGAACTTGCTCATTTGGTCTGCTGCTTGCAGAATGACTTGTTTCCATCTTTCTCATCCTCCTTCAGTTAGTCCCCACTGTAAAACATAGGGCTAATGCATTTTCTGTAATTGCACTGTTTTGTCTGCTTGTCCCACTTCTGTACCTACCCTGTCTAAGTAGACCATAAGTCATAAAGAGCAAGGCCAGTGTACAGCAGGGCAGGCGTGCAGTGCCTAAGACAGGCTCTATCCTTAGGTATTGCATTAATAAATATGAGTAGTATAATAATGATGATGAAAGCTATGTAGTTCATTATCCTACTTAAAATATGCCACAGAATTTGCAAAAGCATCGTCCAGAGACTTTGTCTTTACAAATGCCTTAGATTACATTCTTGAAATTAAGCTTTTAGAATAAAATAAAAATATCCTGAAAGGGGAAGCTTGTGTGCAAGCTAGGGAGAGAATATGAGTTTTGCCCTTAGAGAATCTGAAATTCTCAATTTTATTGCTATGCATCAGAGTGAAGAAAATGTAAACATTTTAAGTATATTTTCAACTTTTGAGAAAAGTCACATTAAAAATCATATTTAAAATCCACTCCTAGTTTGTAACAGGAAGAAAACGGATATATCTAGAACAGTTTGTTGAGCAGAGGGATAATTATTCAGATTAATGCTATTTAAAGCACTTCAGTTAGTTGTTTTCTATAAAACTTTTACCTCTAATTTCCACTTTTTTGATTAGGATAAAAAAACCCACAACCATAAAGCATTTTTTCTGAACCTATTAAGCTTGTATGCTTTCTGAATAAATTTTACTTCATTACACATTTTATCACATTGGTATAGTCAGGTTTCCAAAAATACAGATATTTTTGAACACATACATATGATATAAACTTCAAGAAACAATGGCACATTATTTTATTACAAACGATAATACAATGGCTCAAGTGACAGAAATATTAACTGATTTATTCTGCAATTTGAACTGGATTGGGGTTCAGTCCTGTAAGACACATAATGACATTTATGAAAGTAAGTTGTCTCACCGAATCTGCATTTCAGAAGGTATAGCCACGTTGTAAAACCTACCCATTGAGATAATGATATTCTTTTTGACAAGAACCTTTCAACTGCATTTCTCCAAAATGAGTAGTTAAAAAAATTAAACTTCAGTTGTTTTGCTCAGTTATTGTTTGCCTGATCCGGTATTTCCATAAAGACGCAACCATGGGAAAACATTAATATCTAATAGAAAGAGAATTAAATGCCTTAATGAAAATTTTCATGGATGAATTCACATACAAAGGATGGCCTTAATAAAATGTATCAATAGAATACATTACTGTCCCAAAGGGCCTGCTATAGTGTTTTTAATTTTATTCTGGAAGCATAGAAAGCATGCATACTTTCAAATAATGTTATAAAATCTCTAAACAATGTCTCTTGTTTATGTTTAACACAAATTACCACTTGCTGTGCAAATGAAAATATTTGTATCTGAAAGATTTTGGTTTTAGTTTACATATATTCCAGTCAGATAAATAAATCTCAAGGATTATCTTTCAACAAATAAATTCATTGTAAACATAGTTTCAGAAAGGCTCTTATGGTTAGCTCTTTCCACACTATAGCATGTTGCGTGACTGTGAAATCTTTAAGCTCTATATATTCACTAATAGACAATGGAAATAGAGGGTGATTTTGTAGTCTGTGACAAAAAACCAGGGAGTTAATTTCCTGTTTGTTTTGCTCTGACCTTCATTAAGCTTTACATGAATCAGCCATTTGTTTCAGACACAGGATGCTTTCTGAAAATCCAGTTCAGAATATATGAATATCAATGACTGGAAAAAACATGATGGTCTAACTTTCGCATGTATGGTTATTGGCAATATACCCGTGCCATTCAGTTTTTATTACTGTGTATCTCTAGCTCCTAGCAGGTTACCCAGTTAGCTAAATCCCTGCTAAATATTTATTTTGATCCAAATCTTGTTTACATGTGTGAATCCTGACTATACAAAATTTTGCATATGGCATCTCTGCAGTATTTGGGAGACAAAAATCTCTGCATGCGAGTCCAACGTCTCATGGCCCTGCAGCTGTTCTCCCCTGCAGGCTGGCAGCATGGTGGCTGCCCTGGGGTTGCTGGATTGCAAAGAGCTATCAACACCCACCGCCCTCAGGGAAAAGAATTGCACATCAACAGCAGATGCAGCTGGGAGAAACCGGGAAGGGGAAGTGGCTATCAGAAATGAGGACCTTCGGCATGCTCAAAAATCTCATTCCAGATCTGTAGATTGCCATCTTGATTCACCAGAGCTACACTTGCTTATGATAGCCAGGGAGCTTGCCCCCAGCATGAAAATGCCCTTCATTTATTTGCTGATTTTATCTTAGTCAAATAAATGTTGCTGATTGATATTAAAGCAGTCTGCTGCTGCAGATGAAGCTCCCAGCCCTCCTTCAGCACCCACTTGGGCACCAAGAGTCTGGGCTAAGGACCACGGTATGGATCCAGATCTGCTAGACACGGAGATTTCCTAGGTGTAAAGACTGTCTAAAAGTCCATTAGTATATTGTTCTTTAAAACAAAAATTAAAATTGTTATGAGAAAGACATGCAAATTACTGGTGGAAAGTGAGTATATATACAACATGGTCGAGCTGCAGTGAGCTTACGAGTTTGAAGATCTTTTGTGCTACATAAGAATAGCTAATTTGTATAATGTCAGAAGGAAAAATCAAGCTGTGACTCTCAAAGTGATTTTTTTTTTTTTAATTTCAGTTGGCTTCTTCAGCTTTTTCTTTAATTGAAGCTGAGAAGAATAAAAATTAAACAAATGTCAAACTCTATATGAAGCTGTTACAGCTAATAGGCATAGCAGGAAACTTTGTAATAGTAATACTTTAAATCAAACTTATTGGCAGAAAGCAAGTAATCAGTGTCATTTGAGAACTTTCCACGAGAATGATTTCCCAATGGAAAAATACTCTTTTCGGGAATGTGAAATTTTCCTAAGGAAAATTTTATTTTTTTCAAAAAAAAGCATTATTATCCTTCAGAAAAATTATAATATCTGCATCCAACTATGTATGTAGCCTTTCAAGTATCTCATGACTCTGTGCGTTAGAGGCAGAAAACTTTCCAGGTATAAAATTACACACCACTGTTGTTTACATTAGATTTTTCTATTGCTTTTTTTTTCCTACCTGACAAGAGATGAAACTACATTTCAAATTCCGAAATTTTTGTGAGAAGAAAGAATCTTCTATTCTAATCAGATTCAACTCTCTCTCTGGAAATTGTAAATTTCATGATAATTATTATTCATTGGAAATTTTTTTGTTATTACTTTAATATTTTTGCAATTTTAATACTGTCTATCAAAAACATCTGTCAACATTTTAGCTTCATTTTAGTTTTTCTCTTTTTCTGTTTTTCCTTTTCCCATTCTGCCTTTGCTGAAAAAGAAGGGGGGGGAAGGTGAATGCTATATTGTGTTTTATGAAAAGCAAAAGACTACAAACCCTTAAAATACACATGCTTTCTGAAATGTGAATAAAAATATGATCTTTAAAAATTTTTGTAACACCTTTGTTTGTTGATTACGGAGAATTGAAAGAAAACCCACTGTTTTCCAGAAGAATGGAAAAGTACAAAAACAACTTTAAAAATATCAATCTTTTGCCATTTCTCCAGCTCCACCTTGACTTGGAGTGGAACTCTATTCCCATTTAAGTCAACATCAACTACTCTGACAATTACATTCTTGTTCCAAGAACTTCTTTCTTATCCCAGAGCTATTTCCGAAAAGGTAGGCCATCCTTTGACTTTCATGGGGTCCAACATACACAACGGTTCACTCAGCACACCTTCATCCTAAACAATAAAATACCTTACTAGTTTGAACAGCACAGTGAGGCTTCATTATAAAATTTAGTGAAAACCTGAGCCTTTGAGCATCTTCAAAGGATTCTTCTTTTTCTATTCAGTAAACACTTTCATAACAAGCAATAATCCTGCCTTTAGCACAAGCTTTACTGAGGAAATTAATACCTCAAAAAATATTGTGTGTGTGTATTTCGAGTTTTATCATCTGAAGTAAGCAACAAATGTGAATTTGGCAGTTGCCATCTGGTTAATTTGATTACAATCGGTAATGAAATAATGTGTAAAAAAGTATGAAGAGGAAGAAACCTATGAGCATCTTGACTAATGGAAGTCTGAATACAAATGACATCAGCCATGTCCTTAGTTAAGTTGCAACATCTGCAGTCTCAATAAATAGGATGTAATTTGGCTGGGTGTAAATCAGCATAAAAATACCTGCATTTTTAAAAAGAAAGCATAATAAACTAATTTAATTGCTTTTCTGGATAGAAACGCAAAGTAGAGGAGAAAGAGACCTGCACAGAGTTCAGATCAATTTTGGCAAAGCTTTTGCCACAGTATCTCATGAAGTATTCTATGAAGGATTTATTTAAACTGTTTTGGATACAAATGTGCAAGAAAAAAAGAAACTGGGACCTCCTATGCATGCACAGGGTGTGCTTTGTACTTTATTATAAAATTTGTTGCTTGTGTGTTGCCAACATATTTCCAAAAGCAATATCTACCCAGACTGGTGCCTGCTTTGCCCTTGATAATGCATTTGAAATAAATCCTTGTCACACTCTGGGAGGTACTTTAGACCAAGTACATGCTGCCCTGCTAAGCTGATGGTGGCAGTTTTGTTGCTGTTTATAATGTCTGCTTTGGTTTCCTGCTTTGAATTAAGCATCACCATCTTTCCTCTCTTAAATTCCTACATTTTCTGTCACCAATGTGCAGGAAACTATTGTGCGTGTTGACCACAAGTGCTAGCAAATTGATTATGAATTGGCCAAGGGACCAAACACTGAATGGTAATGAAAACTGTGACACCAGCCTGAGCTGTCTGTGAACGCTCCATATTATTTATAAAGATGTTAAACAAAACTGACTGCCTTTTGCAGCATTGCCCATGGGAGCACCACCGCGAAGAGTGCTAGATCCAATCTGACTGTTTCTGTTAATTATCACATGAAGGAGAAACACAGAGCTCTTTTAACGTATAGGTGACAGCAAGGAAGGAAAACTTCACTGGATCTGGAGAAAGAGCAGCAACTTTTACAACCGCATTTATCTGCCTCCGTCACCTCCTGTTCTCTGCCCAAACCTGCCTCAAGTCAACGCAGCTTCCAACACCCAGTCAGTGCCTGGGAGCACGGCAGGGGCCAGACACCACCAGCACCAACATCGTTGTGACCCTGGGACGTGTCCAGCTGCAGCGGCAGCACCCTCATGGCTTCCTCAGCTCTGCACCACTGAGACACACCACCAAGCCCAGGAGAGGCACAGGCACCTGCACAGCTACCCCTGTACATCATATATACACCCTGCAGAAGGCCTATTTTAATATTTCAAAGGAGATGGGGTATATCTGAGCCCCTGTCTCACTCTCTGGCTGCCCACTGTTTATTATTTTATGTGCACCCCTTTGCAATCCCTAGAATTTACTAGAGCTTGGTTTTCAATGTGGAATCTAGCGTCAGTCACTGGTCAGCATAAGCATAAGTGTCATTTACTGTGAGTGTACAATTTTTTGACACTGCCTGTTAAACTATTTATTAAGAGCTCATTAATTTACCTTTTCTCTAGCGAGAATGGTTTAATTCTTTACGCTGGTGAGCTGCATGCAGCCTGGCAGAACAACAAGGCCTGAAATTCTGTTTGATTATATCTGTTAACAAACAAAATAAGCACCATTTTCTAAAAGGCTTTTTCAGCTTAGAAACATTTCAATTTTCTGCTGGCTGATTTCAGACTGTGAAACTTTGGCGTTTCAGTGAAGCTTCTAGACTCCCAAACCTGAATTTTTGCAACTCTTTATGAATTGTGGAGATGACCTGTAATTATGTCAGCAGGTTCAGATAAGAGATTATTCCACTATTAAAATGTTTTTCTTATCCTTTTCTTTGTCCTTTGGCTATGCATTACTTGCATCCTTTTCACTTGAGGATTTCCACATAAAAGGAGGAAAAAATCCCTCCCTTCTTCACTGGCAGATTTTCAGCTGAATTAGTGATCAAACATTTTTAGACTTAGATTTTCTTACGACATAAACTTAGGCAAAAAATCTCCTCTTGATGATGAAATTCTCAATCTGTCATCTTCCTGCATAAGAAGTCTAAATCTGGACCCTCATGAGGTGGACAGCAGTGAGCCAGACAGTGAAGACTGGCTTTTCCACGTATATAAACTAAATGTTTCCTGCGTCCAGCTCTGGTCCCCCAGCATAAGAAGGACATGGACCTGTTGGAGCGAGTCCAGAGGAGGGCCACAAAGATGATCAGAGGGCTGGAGCACCTCTCCTATGAAGACAGGCTGAAAGAGTTGGGGTGGGTCAGCGTGGAGAAGAGAAAGCTCCAGCCAGACCTTATAGCAGCCTTCCAGTGCCTAAAAGGGGCCTACAGGAAGGATGGGGAGGGACTCTTTATCAGGGAGTGTAGCGATAGGACAAGGAGTAATGATTTTAAACTGAAGGAGGGTAGATTTAGATTAGATATCAGGCAGAAATTCTTTACTCAGAGGGTGGTGAGGCATTGGAACAGGTTGCCCAGAGAAGCTGTGGATGCCCCATCCCTGGAAGTGTTCAAGGCCAGGCTGGATGGGGCTTTGAGCAGCCTGGTCTAGTGGGAGGTGTCCCTGCCCAGGGCAGGGGGGTTGGAACTACATGATCTTTAAGGTCCCTTCCAACCCAAACCGTTCTATGATTCCGTGATTCTGTGAAACATGTTTGTAATATTGCCAGTATCTATCTTCATCAAAGTATTGACCACACAGAGAGGCAAGGTAATCTTTGGAAAAGATTTCTGTAAATTTTATCTTCAAAGTAGAGAACATAGAAAAGGTTTTACCTGGAGCAAATCAACATCTGCTTTGATTTTGGAAAAGCTTCACTGATGTAGCTGAGCCCTTTCACCCACACACATAACACACCTTTGTTAGGATGTCGGGTGCATTGCTATCTGTTTAACCCTAAATAAGCAGAACTCTGGACCTTCTGCATGTCAGATATAATTTCCAAAACGACTGTGCTTTGGGTGCATAAATGTGTCCTGGTGTAGATTAGAAGGTCCTCCACAGACCTCTGAATGGTGTAGCCATGCTCCCCTAGAGCTTCCAGTCAGTCGCTAAACCTACTAGGTGCTAATCCCTCAACATTTCTTGACTTCTTTGTGTGTATTTACTCATAGTATTTCTCCAAGACAGTCCTCATTAGGCTGTTCAATGGGAAAGGAATATCCCTGAAACTCTCAGTGAAACAGAAGAGTTCAGCAGAGGGCACGATCCACATCTGGGTGGTGGTAGCAATGCAGGAAATGCAATATTGCTTGTTGCACTAATCTGGATTATACTGAGGCAGATCAAACAGAGAGTGAATGCCTTTAAATTCCTTCTTGGTTTTAGTCATTTTGCAGTAGCTCTGCATTAGGGGAAAAAAAAAAAGTATTTAACCCTCAGGCTAGAAATCTTGGTACACAACGAATACCATTTTAGAAAGACTTGGCTTGCTGTCAGTTCACGCAGGAGAAAGCTAAACTGAAATACACTTTAGAACTGAAATTCACAGGATTTTGGTCATTTAGTAAATATTTTCTTAGATATTGTAGATATCTCTTACTGGGTCAATATTTTATATTCAGTCTGTTTGAAAATACTAAAAGCCACAGAAACATAGCTAAAAATTTCAGTTTTCACTTCTCATCTTCTTGCCCTTATCAGGTTACGATAAACATGAGGCCACATCCTCATCGCCCAGTCTGCACAGATCCTGTGGACACTGGCAAGCAGAGCACAACTGGTCTGCTGAAGTGTCTGAGATCCTCCCTGTATGTCAATAGCAGCAGGCCCAGCTCCTACCCTTTAATGTGCATTGCCTCTGGACAAAAGCCTCCAAAATACCAATGCGGGAAACAAATGAGCTCCCACCACAAAGGAGAACCACCATCATTTCTTTACGAAAAACTTTCTCTTCTGCTTGTTGCTTTCAGTATTTACTGTTGGTCCACGATATTGAAGGACATCATTAAAATTCAAGACAGCACATAATTGGTGGTGATACCCATGCCCTAAATTGAGCAGCTGTATAATAAAATGACTGAACCTTTGCTCACACCTCCACTTCCTGCCCACTACCCCACCTCTCCTGGGATTGTCTTGATGTCCCAGATCCCAGGGCAGCTTTGCACAGCTGCAGCACCATAATACATTAAATACAAAATAAAATTAAAAAAAATTATGAAGACCAGCCTGCAAGGGCACATTTTGAACTTTTTCCCAGGTGTGGTAGGTGCTTACCCAAAATTATGCAGGCCTTATGTCTGGGGGGGGCAATATGCTGGAGCTAAGTTTAGTCTCTGGGATTTTACAGCCCATGAAGGAAAGGAAAGGTTATGCTTAGAAAAAGTGGATAAACTTTTTTATTTCAGTGTATTTGCTCCCCATTAGGAATTGAATTAGCTACAAAGTGTGTAAAGTGTGTGTATATAAATGCATACACATGTATACAAAAATACACACGCGCATACATAGAGTCCCCTGCTCAGGAGCGTCCTGCTGTTTTACAGACACTGGGCATACTTCTGGGATATCTGCCAGGTCACACTTTGTTTAAATACTTTCCGGAGGAAAAACCTTGACCTGTGGCTGCAAGCTGGAAGCTAAGGAGCTTCCCCATGCTCCTGTCTGCCAGGGCTGTGGTGGCAGAGGGTTGGAGCCCTGGGCTTTGAGCCACAAAGGAATGCATGCCATTGCACAGGCTGTGCTCACCATGCTCTTCCCCATCTTTACAGCACAATTTCAGCCCCTGGGAGCCTGTCAGCACGTGCAATGGCCACTCCTGAGGGTTGCCTATGAAGCACGTTGTCATAGATCTCTGGTACTTGTATATGTCCCCTGCTCACCCAGCTTGATTTTAGGCCTTTTATTTTGCTGGTTTGAAGAGGGTGTGTGCTATTGTTTTTTCTCAAATGGTCAGTGGAGGGACTTTGCAGCATGCATATGCCCCCAGACTGGTGCAGAGTAACCCCATCAAAGCGGGGGGACCCTCCTACCAGTCCTGCATGAGCAAAGGACTATCATTAGGGCAAAAAAAACTATTTGCAGCATTACTAAATGTATACCCATGACACTACTCTTACAGCCTGATTTTTAGAAATGTGTTTGCTATTTGGAGTGATTGAGTTAAGACTCTTTGGAAGCCTATTTCAAACTATGAGACACTTGCAAACCCTTTTCTCCACTTATTGCTTGCAGTGTTTCTCCTTTGTAACTGCTCCGTTCTTCACCTCGTGCTATCCATTGCCACAGTCATATACTCTTGTTTCCATCTCTGTGTGGATGGGCCCAGGACCACAAAGAGCTTTGAAGATAGTTGTGTGAACATTCTCAGAGGGACTCTGCATGCAAAAAAATATTTTTTTCCCAGTGTAACAGGGTACACTGTTATCCCTTCACAGGAAAGTTCTCAAGAAAAAAAGTTCCTTCCAGGAACATGTGCAAGGCATAAATAAAAGGGGCCAGAAATACCACTGGAGTGTATTTTATATTCTGCATTTGAATGAGGTAATTCTTTTTAGTGTTACCCTAGTTTCAATGTTTGTATCATTATGAAAACAGTTCTCAGATTTTAGACAATCCTTTTTTTCAGACAGTTCTCCATTGTCTGAAACCCATACCCACTCTAGCCTTCCAGCAAGTCATTTTCTGTTCTCCAAAGCGGCTAACTTAGGCTGCCTGCCCAAACTGTGTTGCTTATCTGCAATAGTATTTCTATGAAGATAAGAATTCTGTTGTTCCATGGGTTTTTCCAAAGAAACTCTTCCACAAAACTAGCACAAATTTCAGAAAAAGAACATTTACATGTGGGGGGTTTTTTTTGTTCTTCTTAAATTGACAAAATAAAGCATAAGTTGTTATTAAGTGATTCATCCTCTGCAGAGGTTGTATTTTGCGCTCTGTGCATGAAGAGCATATTCTGTTATACCTGATAATTCTTTTTCTACACTCATTGTCTGGAAACCCACATTCAATCAGTCTTTTTCCAGGGGGACATGTACTGCTGACTAATTTTACACGAGTTCCTACTGTAGTGTGTATCTGCTGTTTCATTTCCTTCTTGCTAATGCCTACAAATATGGCTCTCTCTATCTGCAGCTCTCTGGGAATGCTTGTGAAATTCAGCTTCTGAAAAGGATTTGTGGCATAATATCTCAGCTGGAGATATTGTAAGATAATACTTTTTTCTATAGCAACACGGAAGAAATTAGTCTATATATCCTGTGGGATGTTGTGAAAGCAGTTGAGAGGGACAAACTAATTACACTATCTCCTCAGCAGAAAACAGACAGATTAGAAGAGCTATATCAGTCTAACATTGTCTGGAAAGCTCACACATGATTATATCCTTCTTGTAAATATGAATATAATATCTTCAGTTAAATTGATAAACCTAAAATCATCGTGCTTAGAATCAATAAATCAGGAAAGGACTCAGGTGGAATTTTTAAAAGGTATATAAATAATTTGGTCTATTTATTTTGCTTGGAAATCACTTAAAGGCTTCTTGGAAATTTCCAACCTAAATTACAAATACTACTGCTCAGGTTGTAGTAGTCAGTAGATTCTTTCAATTATGATTATACTGAGTATCTTCAAGTCTGATGTATTCACAATCACTAGATCTGAAGTGACATCTGACAAGTAAGTGCTTGACAGAATTACTTAAAAGGCAAGTATCTGAAGTATTGCGGGGTAACTACTGACACGCATTGGATTTTATATGTATTTTCATTCTCCCTATAGATCTGCTTTCTCTCTCTGTGTAAATATATGTGTTTGCATAGATAAATAGATACAGATATTAGGAACATATCAAATTTTTGTACATAGAATCTTGCAGGTATCTCTTTCTTGCAGTTACCAGAAGCCTTACTTGTTACAGAAGATTTTAATTTGGTGAAGTAAGTCTCTGCATGATCTTGTGAGCTCGCTCATTTCTTCTCGGTTAAACACATGCAAACAAATTTTCAATAGACACATGAAAAGATAATCATGTCTGAGCACTGCTGCATTTCTCCACCTCAGTATCTTTTACTTGTAGTGAATGACTGCTACAAAAAGAGAGATTAGAGCATTTGCTGCAATTAATCCCACTGAATTCTGTCTAAGTAGAAGGAATAGACATGTTTTCATTACTGTCCACGTACCTGGTGTTACTTTAAAAATACTGCCATTGATTTCAGTGGAACCCCAGCATTACTATGTATGAAGCCCAAAATATCAGTGGCAGAAGTTGGGGTGCTCTATGTATCTCTATTTCATGAGCTTCTCGTCTAGATTGCTTCTGCATACCATGGGATCACAGAGTAATCTAAGTTGGGAGAGACCCATAGAGGTCACCTGGGTCAACTTCCAAGTTAGATCCAACTCATAAGTTAGACCAGCTTGCACAGGGTCTTTGGGCCACATGTAGACGAGAGGACCTTGTCCAGTTAAGATCCGTTCAGGCAGCTTTCGTGGTCCTCATTATTAAAACACAGGAGTACTTCGGTATCATCTATTTAGCACAAATGAACACTGTTAAGATATGAAACTGAGCTACAGGTTAAAGAAGCAACTTTTCCAAGATCACACAAGATGCCTTGACATGATATAGTAAAGATGATCCAAAGCTTATTCATTTATATGTGCTATTTTACTTTAAATGCATTAAAGGCAGAAGACTTTTTAAGGACAAGCCATGCCTATATTTAATTCCTTGGCAGTGAATCAGAAGAGTCGTGCCTGTGGCCTGCAGTCCCCATCTTTTAACACTATGGCACTAATGTTTCTTCAGTTCTTCAGGCTATCCCTGTCCTGCATCTGCAATTTTTCCTTTGTACCATTATCTGTACTGGAAGAATCAATGTCCTTTCTCTTCTGTGTTAATGGTCTCCTCCAGCAGTTTTTTGTTATGGATACGAACTTCAGCCTTCTTTATCTGAAGAAGAAGAAACCATCAAAGGGAAGAAGATAAACAATGAGATAAAAGTTGTCAGTGTAAGCCACAGTGGCTTTGCCACAGGAGCAGATGCTGGTGTGTTGTGGCAGTGGAAGGATTGGTGGGATAGAGAGGCAGATCCACCCTGGTGCTGAAAAAGGTGCTCATATTTGCTGGAAAATTTCAGAAATGGTGGAAGTTGTTGGTGTCACAAACTGTGCTAGGCAAAGATCAGTCCAGCAAGTGGAGTATTGGACAGGGTATTAAAAGTGAAGCCAAGCACTACAGGAATCAGGAACAGAGACATGACATGCTCAGAGCAAGATAGTGGTAAAATTATCTCCCTTGCTATTTCTTCAAGTGTATCCCTAAATATAATGTTTTTCTTTATATTCTATTTTTCTTTATTCTCTCCACTTTCTATTGTCCCAAGAACAAAATTTTTGCTTTAAAATTAAATGTGTTAAAAAACTGTATTCATACAGTTCACACAGAGAAGAGAAAAATTATTCATCCTCTTCCATACCTCAATCTCCTATGAGCTGAAGCTGCCTGAAAGGACCAATAGCAGTTTCCACTTCTTCCTTTTGATCCAGAAAAAGTCTGGATCTGCAAAACCGACAGTTACTTCCTGATAACAGGAGTTTTGACAACAGTCCAGGCCAGCTGGGACTAATTTAAACAGTTTTAAGGAGGCAATTATCAACTAACACAAGATGCTGTATAGAAAGCCAGGAGCAGAGTAGCTGCAGTTGGCTTCGGGGCTTTGGTTTAGGTGGTAGTTAAAATATACTCAGAAACTTTGGGTGGCTGCCCTAACAAGGCTTGAACTTTTTGGTTGTGTTTCAGTTGTATTGTTCTTGAGATACAATGAGAGAGAGCACAAGGCAAGGTTCACAGTGGCCATTTTTATACTACCCTGCAACAGCATCCCTGGTAATGTTGTTCATTTCAAATTCCTTGATGTACCTTGATATGTACCTTGATGGTACATATTGTCTGGTCCTACAAGTTCCCTACTGGGCATCCTGAACGTGCCCCAGTTGTAGTACCTGAGGAAAAAACTCATGTTTCCTGGGCTTCAGAGAGCCCCCCAGTGCCACCACCACTCGCCAGCTGAGACAACAACTCTGGGGAACATTTCTGGCCCGCTCATAAAATAGCTCCCAAATCCATTTATTTGCATCTGTGTCGATACTGCTTAGGACAGTTTTCTGCCAAAGAAGAAACAACATTTTTGTAGCCCACTTCCATGAAGGTTGGTGCAGGAATAGCATGAGGACCATGCACACATCTGCTGACACAGGCACCGGCAGGCTCCACCGCAGGCAAAGCGTCCTCTGGGATGAAAAGTAGTGTAGTTCACAACATGGTAGTCCCACAGTGTAGCCTTTCCACAAATGTGAAGTACATGGGAAGAATTTCTAAACTTGCTAAAGGCTCACAGACAAACAGGTTGTTCAGGCGATAAGAAGTGGGAAAAACTATGGGAAGTCCTATGCCAGAAGGTACTGAAACACTCCCTGTCTTCACTGGAAATACAGATTGTTTTGAAAATATGGAGAAAATTGACGTCAGACAAAAGGCAGCTGTCAAATGTTACTTGTTGTGAAGTGACAGTCTTGGTCCTCTGTTCAGGCGCCCTCACAGCTCGCTCTCAGCTGAGCAGCTGAGCACTACAACTATTTCCAGCTCAGTACACTGCCATGGCCCATCTTTCCCTATGGCCTAGCTCCTGCCTGCCTTAGGTGAAACTGGTCACTGGCCAGACGGACAGTGTCTATACACAGTTCCCTGGGACAGGAGAGGGGCTGTGCCACAATGTCATGAGCGTACAAGAGCCTGGCGTTGCAACAGGAGAGCGTGATGCAGGAGTCAAAAGTATGAGTCTCACTCAGTGGGTCTGAGACTTGGCAGACTTGGGCAAGCAGGGGCGAGCTTTTGGGGAAAGGAAGGTTGGACAGTATCCACTGCCCTATAAATCAGTAAACGTCAGGAGGACAAGAATCCTTCTCACAGCAGCTCTGCTACCTGTTTGGGATCTGGCTCAGAGGTATTGGTATCTTTCCTGAACAGTGGGAAATGTTCTATTTCAGTTCATTGATTGAGCTCCCAAATATTCCAGATCCTTGATAACCGACTAATGAGTTTAAAACTGCAGAAAAAGTTTGGTTCTTTTACATTTAAGCAGCTCCTGCTGAGAAAACATCCCCTTTGGCATGCAGGCACCAGCTGCTCTGACAACAAGCAGCCATGGGAGAATCTGGATTTAAGGACGCCAGTTTGTTAGATTAATTTCTCCCTTCATGGCACGCAGCATGCCTCAAAACACTGATGGAAGAAATTTTATTTTGTTCGAGTTTTGGGCTTGGCAGTTTTTATTTTTCTTCCTTGGTGCTCCTTGCATCGCCACTGCTGTCCAGTTGACTGGCAGCATTCCTCCAGTTCCAGCACCGCCTGCCCCATAACCCCGTGTTGCAAGCAACTTTCACATCTGGAGGAGGTAGGAAACTCATTTCTGCTTCTGGCCTGCCTCCTAATTTGTTGAAAGCATCCATCCCTTCTGACTCCTCTGCACTGTTACCCTTTTCTCTCCCAGGAGGCTGTACTCTGGCGCAGCGACCTCAGCTGTCACTGCCCTGAAGCAAGACTCCTTTGGCAGCGACTGTGACGCTGCTCTTCCCTGGGTACCACTCAGCAACACAGCTGTGTGACGACAGGTGAGAGAAGAAGGAGCAGCATGTGCAAACACCCTATGTGATGCAGGCATCAATAACACAGGCAGTTCCCAAATTCCAGAGAGAAAGCCAATTCTTACCAAGAAAGCTGTGAGTGACGGGCTTTTGGCAAACGTATTGTGGAATTTCTGCTGGAGCCTATTGCACTTTCTCCCCGTGTCCTCTATGAAAGATTGTCACAAACATTAATATCATCCTACCTGAACAAGGACCACATCATGTTTAAGAAACAAATAGCTAATTGACGGTCTTGAAACAACGGGGCAACTACTAAATTTCATATGAAAGGGAAACTGGTTCTGAGAGCTAGGCAGGTGCTCAAAACTATTAAGTTCTGTTGCTCTCTTCATTAATAAAAAAAGTGAAATAAAAATATGAGCATATTTATGTGACTATCTTTCTCTGTCAACTAGCTTTAATAATTTTTCACAACGCAAAATAGGGGAAAAAAGAGACATCTTTCTAGAACCTCTCCTATTGTAATTTTAGGTTGCTATTTAAACTGAGAAACATATAAAAGTGTTTGGACAGTGTATATAATTATTCAAAGTTTGCCAAGCTGAAATCCAACACAGTGCTAGAAGCAACATACTTGTAAAAAAATAAGGCAGATTTCAGGGATACTGGTTTGAATTTGTACCTTACAGTGTCCTAAGGTGCAAACTCTGCCCCAGTATCTCAGAACTTAGAAGGACAGAGTCCTTTTCCCATGCATTCCCACTGACATTTTTCTTGACCCAACACAGAACCCTAATGTCTTCCTTTTCTCACCAAAAAGTGTAGGAATGAGATATGCCTGAACAGAGCTGTGGTACAGGTTCTAACCGTAGCACAGCACTGTTACGTAACATGACCGAAAAAAAATGATCTGCTTTGTTTGGATAAATTCCAAAGCCATTCAAATCATTAAGTCTTTTAAGCCAATTATTCTTTTAAAGTTCAATTAGTTATATTCTGACCTTTCCATAAATATATTTTGCTTAAGGAAAGAGTGTACAGCACCTTGATTGCCTGAATGATCGAAAACTTTCCAGTATTCTGAGGTGACAACAATGTTATAAAATTAAAAGAATAATCTAGAGGACTACTTTTCTGCATATTTGCAGAGAGGAAATCTGAAAAATAAATATGTATTGTATTGTATTTATTCTTATGTCACCCATTCTGTTAGCCCAAAGACCAATTCCCATGCCATATTCACGTTTTCCACTCTGAAATTCCACAGTAATAATCAGCTTCCAGGGCACTGTTCTTGAGACTATCATTGTGAAGATTTAGAAATGTAGTCACTTTCTTAAAAGTATTCTCCCTTTTTATCTGTTGTGATGTGAAATGGCCTTCATGCAGACAAAAATCCGGCTTCTAGCATATAGCCTACCAGATCTATTGCTCTTCTGTTGACTCCATCATGTGCCATTAGAGGTTGTGAAAATCCATGGAGATTCCCAGACTAAAGCCAAGGAAATAAGTTATTGAGTTCCATATAAATCTGTAGAAAAAAAAACCAAAACCTGATTAATTTACTCTAATTTGCTACTTCAAGCTTTCTCTTTTTGTCTCCTTCTGTGTTGTTGTCACAGCAGTGTCGTGCATTACAGCATTGCTCTGCTGAATTTTCATACAAGTCTGCAGTTGTACTGTATGTTTCACTGGCTTTGCCTATCAAACCAATGCAGTTAACCATCATTATTCCCATTCACAGCTGCATTAATCTCTTCTAACAACAAGTCCAGAATAGGGCCAGATTCATGACTAAAACCACCATCAAAACCTCCTGGGAGTTGCTGACACACATTGCCTTCTGGATATTTATGGACTGAAAAAAACCATACCCTAATTACGGCATTTTTCTACTTTGGTTGGGTTAATGTAGTGTGATGTAAAAATTAAAACTAGATAATCAGTTGTTCCTGTTTAATGTTTGCAAGAAAAACTGAAAATACTGTGGGGCAACACCTCAGCAGGCAGAAAGTAATTTGGTATGTTCCTATTTGATTATGCCAACCACCTGATTTTTTGTTTCTTTCATATTTTGTTCTTCTCCTCTTTGAAATCCTCTCTCTCCTGTCCCCCTTGCTTCTGAAGAGTGAAAGTATCCTTGAGCTTAAAAGCCAGACTTATCACATGAACTGGTTGATTGCAAAGTATTTAATTTTGCTAAACTTTCTGCTAATGAGTAACTCTGCTATTCAGCTGGGTTTTCATGTGTAAAGTCATTTCCCCATCTGGCAGACCAGTTTTCAACTTTTTCTTCTTTAAAACCAGGATTTCTCAGCATCAGTCTTGGTGAGGAATGTTTTCTCCTGACAAAACACGAAAAACTTTGCACGTAACAAAAAAAAAAAAAAAAAAAAAGAAATTCACAGAATTCATGCTGATGCCTGAAATACAAAAACCAATCATTTATGTTTTCAGCACCTTTGTGTTAACACCTGCCTAGACATCCTGCTACATTTTTACATTCTTGTTTTTGCTCTATGCAATCAGCTGCAATGCAAAGAAATCTGTAATGAATATAAATACGTATACCAAGAGTGATAAACAAATGTTAAGTGATTTTGCAACCATGTCAACATATAAATTCAAATAATAACAGAGCTCTACGAAGTGTTTATTTCTGATTAACGTGGGCACAAGTATATCACCAGCTCATGAACACTACGGATTTTGCAGTTTCATCAGTGCCTTTATGTAATTTGCTTGCATTTCTAGATTGCATTTTAAGATGTAAGTGTCTTATTTTTTCTTTTTCAAGTTGATCTGACAGTTCAAATCAAGGAAGTGTTGTTTTGAGTCTCGATAAAGGAGTCTCCAACTAAACAAAGATTGTAGGTATTTGTGTGTAGGGCCATCAGAGAAATTGATTTACTAATACATATTCCATCATGATAGGATATTTGATAAAATGCTTGAATTATGTCACCAGAAAGTTTAGAGATTAGGTATGAGAAAGAATTCTAATAGAGTTGCACCAGGAATAAAGTTATTCCTTTATGTCAAAATAAATAATCATCAGGGGTTTTTTTATGGAAAGATCTTTGGTAGGGACGTTCTTTTCTGTGATGACATTGCAACCAGCTTGTTTCACTACCGAACAGTATATTAATCTGTAATATAAATATAATCCTGCCTATTGCTACCTGAGTATTACGGCTTTGCTCATTCCTGTATGCAGCAGCCTTCATTATCTTGTTCTTTTATGCATTATCCAATTTTCCAATAGAGCCTAATAGCTATAAAACTTGTCCCCACAATTTTGTCCTGAAATAATTAAAACATATAAATAATTTTAGATATACAGTTTCATTTTATGGCTAAATCAGTAATTTCTGGTCCATTCTGTGTTTTTTTTATGCCCATAGTTAACACATAGATTTAAAGCCCTATTTTCTTGTCTCTTGGTATCCTGCATCTCAGATTTTGCACTGTTGTAAGTAACAAAGGTACCTTGCCTTTTCAAACTAGAAGGGAACTTGAACACTTGGCCAAAAAAACATGCTTACTTTTGGTGTTCACTTGAGTTTTGTGGAAAGAAAAGGGGGAAATATCTACAAAAAAAAAGGATAGGCTGTGAGAAAAGTCTTCAGTTCTAACACAGTCTGTGAAAGTATACTTTTGCACAGCTGTGTAAAAGAGAGGCAGGGTACCCTTTCCATTACCCCCATGCAGGACTGTGAGGTCCACAACTCTCAGCTGAAAAGGGTAAAAAAATGCCCCTTTCCAATGCTGCACCTTTGTTTAATTGTCTGAGAGATGAGGAGGGAGCAAAGCATGGCAGCCACGGTTGCACAGCTCTTCTGTGGCATGAGAGCAGGGTTGGCTTTGGGTGCTGCAAGGGTAATAGTTTGCTTCCAAAGGGATGATTTTCCTTGATGTGGCCTCCCCTTGGAGACACACTTTCTTCCTTGTGGTCATTCCTGGGGCAATGCCACCATCAGATGTTGTCTCTGTGCCAGGCCAGCAAGGAAAGCAAGATTAAGTCTTTCCAGAGAAGGCAATCAAAGCATCCTTTCCTGTGTGACTATAAAAACAACTGAATGAAAGGCAAATTAAATTTTAGGCAAATCAATCATTCAGAGAAGTCCTAAGCTTTCACCAGGAAAATTTCACCGACATGCCACACTTGAGATGATAAAGTTGGCTGTGTCTCATCTCCCAGATGAGAAAGTCATCTGTCTGCATCCATGCAGCCACTAGTGAGGAATGCAAAGGAGGCCCATTTCAAGAAACATGAGACTTCTTCCTACAGTTTTTGTATGTTAAAAGTGATGTTTCAAGAATCATGGCCCCATGTATGCTTGGCAGCCCTGTCAGAGATGGGATCTGTGGTATGAACCAGTGGCTCCCTACCCGGGCGGTTCGACGTGGTTCCTGTCCCACCCTTGCATGGTCTCCATTTTGGAGAAGGCATGACCCTCCACGGGGATGTATGTGCCTTTCCAGCAGCAGAGCGAGGATCAGAGAACTTCGGTCAGGCGAAATGGCAACTTGAAAATGTACTAACCCACAGCCTCCAACAAAAGCAAACCTTGTTTACTGCACAATTACCTTTTGTTTTCCTGCTTTTCAGAAGCATTGTTTTCCATGTTAGCAAATCTAACAGTTTCACACTAGCCATGTTCAGTCTTGTTTGAATAGTGGTTGCTATTCTGCTCAGATTCCCCATCCACGAACAAAGCTAAGAAACCCAGTTAAGCTATGCAGGAGTCAGGGAGAGAAAAGGACATAAGAAGAGCACGACAGAGCTCATCCAGCCCTCATGGCTGTATAGAAAACCTTGGCTATCTCAATTGTAGTGGCTCGTAACTGAGAGAACCCTGAAGAGATTATTTTAAAAATTATATTTTCAAGTCCACTTCATTTTTCAGGGAGCCTGAGACCTGACGTCTGAACAATAGCAATGAACCTGTGCTCCCAAACACACACTGGTGTTTTAAATTGCAGCTGTGGGTCTGACTGTTTCCTTCAGATTTCTCAATCTGTCATGGCACAAAACTGAAATAGGTGTGTGACAGAGGCCCTGATTAGAAATACAGACGGTGACACAGGCAGAAAGCTTAAAACACAGCAGAATTCATTCCTTTCTGAAACCACTATGTAATTATTTATTTCTGCTGACATTGGGAATTTTCTGTAATAATAGTAATGAAGACATCAAATACGTGAGGAAAAAATGGTCAGCTTTGAGTCTATAGCAAATGACTGATAACTTTTGCCAAGGGAAAGCATTTCTCATTTTTTAAAATGTAGCCTTTAGCATGTCCTTAGTTTTCAATCCATTTCATTATAATCTATATGCTTACCCCTGCTATCGTCCAGTCCTCTTTAATATAGTGTCAGATCCTATCCCAAATATTGATGTTTATGCCTCCTCACATTGCTTATAAGACACCAAAATGATATTACTGTCAAGGGGAAATAGAGTTTAAGGGCTGGCAAGCAGCTGCTAGAGCAACCCACAATGCATATGTATGTATATATTCCTCCCTATCTATGTGTGTATTCCCACTAGCAGAACTTCACCCTGAACTGCCAAAGAGGGGAGGAAGATGAGGGCATTGGTGCTGTTTGTGTTTGTGTGAGTGCTCTGTGTGTCTGCCTGCGTCGATCTGTGTGTGTATGTGTCGCACACCTGCACCCAAGTGCCTGTGCCTACTGGGAATATGTGGTCTTGCTACTGGTTGGACCTGGAACATTGAGCCTCTGCCAGAAGGCTGTCAGATTCAGCCCTCCTTAGCACAACTAACTCTTTTTAATCTTACAAATTGAAAATATTTGAATGAAAGTGTCACATATGACTTAATGAACAGAGTATAATTATCAACAATATAAATATTTGTATAGAAAGATCTTCATGTTTGTATTTACTGGAGTACCATTAAAATCAATATTATTTTTTCACATAATTCAGCAGTACAAATTTTACCCAGTCACTTTTTATTTATATTTTTAAATGCATTCATGGAGGAGAGGCTCACAAATCAATGATCCAAAGCCAACGATCCAAATAGGTAAGAGGCGGAGAACAGAAGTTCAGCAGAGCGGTTTTGAAAAGGATATATTGCATTGATGCTTCTGTCATTTCTTTTGCTCATAACTTATATTTATGAATGAGGTGGATCAAGGATAATTGGCTTTTGGTCTTAATTTGAGTTTAGAAGAAGAATCAAGGGCAGCTAAACATGTGGCTGTATATTTGAGAAAGCAAACTGCGTAGACAGCGTGGTGGATTTTATATAATTCACATAAAAAGCTTTCTGACACCGTGAAGGTTGTTGGCTGAGTTCCTTACAATTGGTCAGCCAAAACAGAAATATTAAATACTCTGCTGTGGTTCATCAGAGTAAAAGTACAAATTAATAGGGTGTGTGCTCTAGAGCACTTTGTGTGGCATTACGTTAATGCCTTAAAACACTCCCTCTGTGGTGTTCTGATATTTTATCTTTTGAAAAAAGTTACATGTATAACTGCTCCAAGGACTACCTACTGTTTCTCCAAATTGTCATCCTTAATTTGTTTCACTCCACTTTCTCCCAGTCCCCACCAAATGTCCAGGCGAAAATACGGGCCACATTCTCAGCTTGTGGAAACTGATACCCCTCCACTAATGTCTGTCATACACCCCACAGGGGTGACTGGAGTTTCTGGGCACTCTCAGCTCTACTTTGGACCCTGCTGAATTTGCTTTTCTCTAGAAGACTTCTTCACACTTGGCTTTGTCCCCTGCTTTTCCAATCAGACGGTCTATAGCAGAGCAGGGGCTGACATGGTTTTAGCTTGATCTCATTACAAATTTTTCAATGCTCCTTACTCACACACTTATAGTTCAAACACCCATTGACAGGTGACAAACTCCCCGCTGACACTTTAAGCTTTACCCTTTTACCTTCAAGTGCCTCTGGTTTTTCTTAGTGTGACTTTCACTGTTCCCAGCACCTTTGTCCGCCTTAAAATAGTTGGTGCTCCACTTCTTTTCAAGCCAATAATCAGACCAGCTGCTTCTCTGGGGACGAATTCCTCTGAGCTAAGAGCTTTGCTGCCATCCTTCAACACCTACTGTGCACACACTGCTGGTGAGTACACACGTGCCAAGAGATGCCCTCCATCTTCACCCATGTGTCTCTTCCCCAGTGCTCCCAGGGGCACATACCGTTCCCCCCACTGCTTTCTACAGGCCCCAGCACCGACCTCTGTGTGCCTTCAACCCCCAAGTCTCCCCCTGCGGTGTTTTGGGTTCCCTGTCACACCTGGGGGGTTAGGGGACTGTCTGCCTTTCCTCGGTGTCCATCTGGAGAGAGGACTTTGCTCAGTAGCTGTTACTGGCTAAACTCCAGGGCTCTCAGTCCTATGCCCGTGGCTTGTTGCCCCTCAGATGTTAGGAGCACTCTTGTCTTTTTTTGGAGGCTTCATCACTGCTCCTCCCCATGACAGTGACATTGCAGCTTTACTTGTGACAGCAGAATTAAACTCTTCCAGGATTTCTTTTAGTTTGCACTTTACTTAATAACAGATTCCAAGTACCCATGCATTCTGCAGACATTGCTGTGTTTCTCAGATTGCAGCGGTAGAGGTTCATAGTTCACCTGTTCATCCAGAGTTAATTGAAAACTGTTATGTCCTTAGAGCTGGCCATTGTCAGGAAAAAGGACACCTCTGAGGTTTTTCCACTCCACTGGCAGTCACTGCTCATGGATACAATATGAAGCTCTGATTAAACCACATTTCTGGAGTTTAAGCTCTGCTGAGTGTTTAGTCTGTTCTTTTTTTTTCACTCAAGCTATTTTCATAGTTCATTTTACTTCTGGTACCAGGTGTAATACAGTAACCATTAAAAAAGGAGGGCTGATGGTGTTCTGCCTCATTAGGTGCCTGCAGCGGTGGCAGTCCGTGGCAAGCCTGCTCGTGCCAGCTGCAGAGCCTGGGGAGCCCCACACAACGCCCCTTCCATGGTGCCAGTACAGCGGTTCATGCAGCCACCCAATTACCTGAATTGGGGAACAGACCCAGTTGAAAAATAACCTTGCAAGAGAAAATTGGTTTATTTCCAGCTGGGTCAGTATCCTGAGCCTGGCCGGCGGGGGTGTGTGGTGGTTTCCATAGCCCTCCGATATCTGTCCTAGCAAAGTGGTGGTACAGCGCGGGGACAAACAACTATGGGAAGGACCTGCTTTAGAAAGGATTTCCTCCAAAGAAATCCCTGTGGGACCGCAGCCCCAGGGCTGAGCTCTGCCTGGCCTGAATCCCTGCAAAACACAAGAGACAGCTACCATTGTATTAACTTATGTTAGGGCCTCTTCCCTGTAGGAAAGAGGGCTTGGTGGGGTTCTCTAACGGTGCATGACTTCAATATTGCATGCCTTGAATCTGGGGAGGGAGGCAGAGTTGGGGGCATCCACTGGGGCACACATGCCAAGATTTTTGTGGCCACGATTAAGCTTGCCAACAGATCCTTAGGACCACACAATTTGAGGGTCTTATTTCCAGCATGTAGCTATTACCTAGTATCTTGGAAGCTTCATGAAATCATTTGGGTAAGTTTGCCTATTTCGGGGGATTTCTGTGTGGAACAGGCACGATCAGGCTTTACAATCCTTGTGAAAAGCCAGGTGCAGTATTTTACAAATATGTATTCAAACACAAAGCTATTTCACGTTTTTACCTATGACTATGGTGAATTTTAACTTTCAGAAACTTTAAATGAGAAAGGTACAGTTGCTGAAAAAGCAATGAATCACTCAGGCTGAACTTTAACACCCATTCAACATCTAATTAGTTGAATTAGAGCCACTTTGCAAGAGAGTCAATCAATTCTCTAGCTTTAGCTGCCCCAATGGTTCTGAAATTTGATGATGTTATCATTACTTCAGAGGAGACACTCAGTTAGCATTTTAATAAGTGCATTTTCCCCCAGCACTTTAGCTCCAAACCAGGAACTATCATAAGTTAAAATATTATCTGCAAAATGCAGACTCTCCTAGGCCAGCAATGTGTCCACATCTGAAAACTTTTTCTGGTAGAGCTTTCTTATTACTTTCACATGGATCAAGAGAATTACCATCAACCAGAATTTCGTGATGTGCAGAATGAGAAGGTAATTAACAGGACAGAATTTGAACTGAAGTAATACCTTTGCAGAAGAAGCTCAAAATGAATTATTAAAATTCACTATTCACATATGAATAAATGGTGAGACGAAAGTACCTCCAGAAGGTTTAAACTAGCCTTTAAATAAAAACCAGATGAATACTATGCTACCAGCTTCCTCCAAGTTAAGCAAATACATTTGATGTTTCACAGGAGTACTGTCAAGTGAAGGCTGAAGGTTTCTCTAAAATTTGAAGCATACCAGATAAAAGGATATATGCACATACAGAAAGCCTAGATTGGCTTCATTTCTTGACTATTTGCATTATCCCTCAGGAAGGGTTGAAGGGGCTCTCATAGCTCTAAAATTGCTTGGTTTGACTTCCAGTCTCGATATCTTGCTGAGAAATGGTATGTGGGCTGCTGGATCCCTGCTTCTGCTGTAGGACATTAAGAAATGGCTCAGGAGGTAACATCCTTCAAGAAGTTGTGTGATTTATGTTGGAAGATTTCTCGCGATGCAGGCCAGTTCTAGGAGGAACCTAGAAAAGGCTGATGTCTATATCACCTCTGAGGCTCTAGATTAGCTGTCTTTGAACAGGCTGGCTTTACAAGGAGGGAAAGATGTGACTCTACTAAGGCATCTTGTAGAAACGCAGTAAACTGGGTGGAGGGAATGGTACTTCAGCCCCCCAGTCTGTCCCTTTGCCCTCAGCTGATGCTGTCCCCCCCTTCTCTCAGGTATGCTGGTGGCCTTCCAGCTTGAGTTTACTCTTCGTTATTTTCTTTTAAAATATTACCCTATTTCTTCTGCTTTCTTGGATAAGTACTCTTGCCAAAAGATGGCATAGTTCAAACGCACTTGAAAGCTTCTCCACAATGTTTTCAAACCCTTCGAGTGCACAGCCACCATGGACAAATTCACTTTTAAAAGTGAAAGTTTCAGAAAAATTGAATGAATGAAAACAAAGACTTAGAATGAAATTGCTGTGTGACCAACAACTTCATTTGTTGGACTGTTGCAGTGCTCTGCCTTCTTTTTCATGCTTACTGTTTGAGTTTTTTCGTATGTGATATAGCATTGCATAAATGTCCCTACCACAGTCATTTCAAATGCACCCTCTCTCTGAAAGTTCATTTTCCACACAAATCTCACTAAACTTCAGAGCTCTTGGAAAACAAAACAACACGGCATTTCTCAAAGGTGATAATTATCAGAGAACACCATCACTCTCACCTCATGTCCCCATCTGCTTTAACAGTTCGCTGGTCTTAAGGTTTAGGCAGATGTTAAGAGAGAAGAGTGAGAATAAATAAGGAAAATGGAAATGTGATGGGCCATCCCTGAAACATCACAGTGGTGGTGAGAAACAGTTCAGTTCTCGGCAGCTGCCTGCAGAGGGACAGATCGGGGCTGGTTTTGATGCACGTGCATTCCAGTCGCTGTCAGTGCAATTACTGCAACAAAAAGGGAGTTACAGAACTGTGGACCTCAAGAGACCAAAATATAGTGCAAAATGGTCTGGAAGATTTGCATGGAAATTTGAAAAGGAAAAAAAAAATAAATTAGGTCATGCAGCCAGCAGGGAACTGTGCTGAGAACAGAGCAACCAGACAAGGACAGAGGTTGTAGCTTTTGTCACTCTTTTGAAGGTAATGGTATTCTCTTAATTACCACAAAGATATCATTAGCTTTTACCTGGTTAATTACAGTACTAACTTAATTATAACTTTGCTTATGCATCCTGGAAGTGTTAATATTTCCTTAGACGTAAGGACCAAATCTTACACAGCTCTCGTTGCCATTTCCATTCATGGAAATGACAGACTATGTGATATAGTTTTACAACGTACCCATGTAGCAGTCATGAAACTGCTATTTCTCTTTTCATTTGTCAAATTGAATCTAAGCAAAATTTCCTGTTGAATTTTTAGAAGTTTTAGATGTACAGTTAGTCGTTTAGGCCTAAGATGATGCCAGCCACCTACTGCAGAGCAGGCGTTTGAATTCAGGATCCTGAGTTTTTAAGTAACTCCCCTAACTCCTGAGCCATGTCTGTTTTTTATAGTGCTTATGCAAAAGGTTACAAATCCCAATAAGCCACGATAAGGTAATACACAGTTGGTTTTTGGCCTCCCTTATGTTGATCAGCTGCACCCACCTCTTCTTTGCTATGTGTCCCCTCAATATCAGGGTCTACCAGGTATTTTATATTAAATAAGCCAGCCTTCTGACAATCCTAAAAGACAAACATGAAAAAAGGAGATGAGACCATGAAAATGAAGGGAGAGCTCTCTCTCACTACAGAATCAGCTCTTCAGTCACAGCTCTGGGCAAAACTATGCATTTAGATCTGATCTTCTATACAGATTTTTTGCTTCCCCTCCCAGAAAATGCTCTGATATCAGCACAGTGACCCTGCACATGCTAAAGCAAAGTCCCATTGAGACCTCATGGTAAAATATACCTATCTCTGGAGAGGAATGAGGACAACAAGCCACAGACATGGTTCGGCAGAAAATCTAATTCTCCATGTTAAGCATCTTTATGAATTGTGCCTCACTCAGCTTATTGCATTTGTCCTTCGCATTCATGGACACCACTTTTTAAAGAAGAGAAATGAAAGATAACAAATGAAAAAGAATATGCAAGATACTGGAACAGCTAATCTGTTTTCTCTCTCAGTGTTAAGTATAAGACAGAAGAAAACAACATGACTGACATAAGTTAATTTCCTTTCCCTTCTCTTCCTGTTAAAGATTATGAAATAGTGAATTATAAAACAGCACATTCATAGTAGACTAAAATAATTTTTCATGCAGAGAATAATAAGTGTGTTGAATAGTTTACTATTTTAAAAGATTTAGATGTAACTCTGGAGAAAATATTTGTACTTGAAGGTATGAGCAAAAGCAATTAAAGTAATAGTTTTTTACTCCTTTTTTACATTCCTGTCACTTTAGGATGTTTATATGCTGTGGCAGCCAGGCAGAAGTCAATGGGCCAGATTTAGAATTTGTAAGAATCAATGCAGAAGTTAGCAGGACCTACCCACTTCAAACTTGCTGGACATCTGACGAAGGATCAGTTATGAATGTCCCGTGTTTCCTTCTCTTTGCTTATATACAAACATTTCAGCTCTGCTTTCAGCAGAGTTTTCCTGGTGTGCCTTGACTATGCCAGGTCTGTCTCCTCCCAGGAGGAGACGGTGGGGAATTTGACCCAAGGACTTGTTGAACGCAGCCTGCTCCAAAGCCTGGGCTGGTGGCTGTGGCGGTGGTACACTAGGGAGGAGAACCATAACCCCCAGGAAAGGCCATTTTAGTCGCAGGATGTTTAAATGCAGTTTTCCCAAGGGAGAGGTGTGGAGCAGTCACTCTGCACCGGCCCAGTGGCCTAAGCCTCCCTAGCGAGGGATGGAGTCCCCAGATCCCCAGCCAGGCGGCAGAGCAAGGACTTGTTCAACTTTGTTTAATATGACATTTTGAGCTGCCTGAACAGCCTGAAAAGCATCACAGGCAGATGTTCCCCAGCTCACCCTCTCTCCCCACCCCAAATCCCAGATAACCCCACTTTGTTCTGGTTTAAAACTCCTTCAGATCCCTCTACTAGGCACTCAGCTCCCGCCCTGAGATCTTAAAGGGCTCATAGCTCCCTCCCAAGCTTTTCAACAGTTGGCCTATATAAGCATAGGTCTGTATGGACTTTAGCCTTTAAAGTATAAGCCTATATATACATAGTGCAATACAGTGCAGAGAAAGAGGAAGCTATATTTTATCAGTGTGACTTTTGGAGACTTACAGTCTCCAGAAATTAGTGTTATAAACTTGTCAGCAGGTGATGTGTGGCACAGAATTATCCCAGCGCTACGTCTCGTGTCCTTTGGATGAAACGTTAAAGAAGAATGGAAGTTAACTATGCATGAGATGCACTAAAACTATATGCTTAAATAACACCTATCCACTGTATTTTCCTATTTCATTTCAGGTCACTTTTTTCCAGAATGGAAATTCGTAACCAGGCGAACAAGTATTTTCTTCCTGATTATTTTATTTAAATGCTTGCACCTTGAGTCTTCTGAGCCTTGAAGGAGGAGAACAGCTTTTTACATCGTTGTAACAGGACCGAAACATGGAAAGGGCAACCATTTTATGCTTACACTGCAGAAGACCATCAACTGCAAAATATGCCGGGTAATGGAGAACACTTCCCTTCTGGGCTTGATTCAAATCTCAAAGCAGGGTGATTTCATCGTGACCTCCCTTCTCACGTTCCCCACAGTAACTCCATGCCATTACAGCGGTTTACCCAGGAGTATCTAAGCCACATGCACAACCCACTGAAACAAATGGAAAGCTGTCCTTTTCTTACAGCACACAGGCAGAAAAGTATCTCAAGACAGATCAAAATACAAAATGTTTCTGCCCGATTTTTATTGTTTATCACAATTCCACATAAAATAAATGCAGAGCTTTGCCCATTGGGGAAAAAAAGTAATAGTCAAGATGATAGTTTCTATTGATTTAGCTGGAATATGCAGCAAAATGCAGAGTAACACAGGTTTCTGTTTTTGAGAGTTTCCATAAGAAATATTAGATATAGTTTATACTTTACTGTTTTTCTGGTTTGGTATTGCTTTAAACTTATTGGCAAAGAGACCCCATAAAAAAAAAAACTATATCAGATCGAACCTGGAAGGGTATCTTTTTAATTTGAGGGCATATTTTTAATTGGGCATTTGAAAATGCATAGGTGTTCAGTGAGAAAGTTAACCTTGATAACAAAAAATAAAAGCAGTGAATGCAGTATTAATGCAGTATTAAACATCTTTATCATTTTGAGAATGGTGTCAAGATCATAGATAGCTCCTCTTTGGTGAAATGATTCACTTCTCTGACACTGTAGTTTTCAGGTAGGGGGGAAAAATGATGTTTGAATTAGCATGTAAGGACTTTGCAACTTATAAAAAGTCATAAAAAGGATGAATCTTATGGTTTGTGACACAAATGTCTTCAGCTTTTTCTGTGAGTTATGTTCCATTTCCTGCTCAATAGCAATGCAACAGTATACCTGCAGCACATATTTGTAACTTAATAAGATTTCATGTACAAATCAGAGCCAGGCAAAGACACAGAGGTGAATTCAGGCTGACGGCTATCTCAAAGCTCGGCCTAGAGAAAACATAAACATCACATATATGCTATTCAGAGTCATACTGAACACACTGGTAGTGTAGGATATGTGTGAAAGGCCAATTTTTGTTCCCAGGGCAGGGTCAAGAGATTTTCAGTGTAAATGAGCATCAAGCTCATCCATTTAAAAACCTTTCTCAAATGGACAACAACACACCTTATTGTCTGTCAGCTGTGTCAGTCAAGAACCATTCCATTAAGGCTGATAGCCGTGCACTGAAGATGCAGTAAAACTGATAACAACGGGTAAACCGAACCTGGACCACTTGTTTGGAGCTACGTGTGGGTCTATTTTTATTCTGGAAAGAACAAGAAGCGGTGTGGAAAAGTGAGGAACAATGGTAACAGCTTGATTTTTAAAGGAAAAAGTACTGATCTGGTCTGATCTGAAATTAGTACAGAAGACGCATTCTCGGGTTTTCTCCTTTATTGAAAGTCTTTCAGAAACAAATGTCATCTTGCAGCTGGAGGTGAAGGGAAATTACTTCTACAGCTACACTACCTTTTGTGCCCAGGGGCAACATTTTCATATCTTCATAACACCCGTACATCATGGGAGAGATTCTTACCTGGTATAATTGGCATAAATCCGTAACATTCCCTTGAGGATGAGCATGATAGCTCTTTCTCTGCACATTACTGGTTCTTGTGCTATGACAGATCAGTGTACCTAACATTAATAGACTGACTTCTGTACCAATGTTAATGACAATATATATCGAAAACATCCTTGGAATGATGTTTAATTGCCTACAGAAACAAAATGTTGTTTTATGTCTTATTTTAAGTGGACATTATCTCCAAGAATGTTAGATGGATTAAAAATGCTTTCAGCCTTCTTAATACAGCCTATCAAATGCAAACACAAGTTTGTTTTTCTGTAAACAAACTGTCATCCTGTTTTATGATGACACCTACATGCACTGCCAGAACAAATGACAATAACATAAGTTCTATGGCTATCTGCTCACAGCTGTCAGGAGCGCATTTTTGAAGGAATCCATATATCGGCTGTGGAGATTTGCTGGAAATAGTAGAAAAGCACAATGCAAAATAAAAGAATTCACTCACAGTTTGGCTAGTGGAAAGACAGACATATGTGCTATAAGTACTACTTTTCACGCCATTCTTCTCCTATCCAGGAATATGTCAAATCCTCCCATAGGAAATTTGACTCCATTGGCCTTAAACAGGGCATATTGTCATTTATAAATGTATATAACCTACTGTCAGCAGAATCCACCTTTAATAATATAGATTACTATTATTATTATAGAAGCAGCATTCCCATGTACAAAGAAAATTACCATTTATGGGAGACACCTTGGCCTATCAGCTGTCAAAAGGCTTTTGTTATATTCACAGATATCAAAGCCCAACAGTTTTTGTCATTATTTTCTTATCCCTTTTTTCTCCCAACATTTAACAATGGACAATTGTTCCAAAGAGCTTGGAGGGAGGTGTGCTGAACTCTGTGGTCATTGTATATATCCACGGGTATTAGTAGAGGTTTATTTGGGGAAGGACTGTAGATTTGCATATTTGAATAGGAGTTACCTTGTAAGCTCTCAGAAGCAAATTGTGGTTTTGTAGTTTGGAAGCAGAAGCCCAAGGAGCTACAACAAGAACTGCCCACAGAAATGAAAACAGGACCAAAAGGAAAAGTATACATATACAAAAAAAATGCTTTGAAAATGTAGTTATATTTTTATCTTCAAATTTCTGGGGCATATGTAAATCACATTAGTTCTGCTGTGGGTTTTGGTATCAGAAAGATCCTATCCTAAGTTGTAGCCCTGTAAGTCATAGGACATGTTGCCATTTCATAATATAATTCTGAATACTTACATGTTGTTCTACTAGAAATTCACAAACCAAATGTAAGTGGATTTTTAAGCCCAAGTTCTGGAAATAAAGACGAATGTCTTTGGCAGTCCTTTAGATTCCATTGTATTTTGTCAAAGTTATCAGCTTAAATTCACCCTCAGAATAAGTCAGCTGAAGTCAGCAGCATTGTAACAGAATGAACTTGGCTTAAAGCAATTGAGGTCAGGGTACTATTTAGTTCATGTTGTATGTGGTACAGGATAAAACTGAAGTTTTTCAAATGTGTTTCAATCCTACTTGCCAAACACTGCCATTTCAGAAGTGTGTCCTTGTGTGTCATAAACTTAGACTTTTTTCTTGACCAGTTAAACAAAATTCTGCTTATTACTTAAGTTACTCACCTGTAACACAACGGATTAGAAATAGTTACATCCCAAGATGATTTTGACTTAGAAGTTTATATGTAGAAGTAGTAGTCCAAGAAAATGTTGATACAAGCTAAAGCATACCGCTTTCTTCTAATTTAGTGGGTTCGAAAATAAGCCCAGGACTTCCACTGAGCAGCGAATCAGTAGGTTTCTTATTGGTGCGTCTCCATTAGCGTTTTAGTTCAGAACAAGTGTGCATCTCCCAAACATCTCCTATTTACCACATTTTCATTGGCATTGTGGAGTAATTTCAGAGAGCAGGCCTGGAGTCTATTTCGATGAGATCAACTGGAAAATGTATTCTGGGAGTGCACCTCAACAGCCCCAGTCATGAACGGACTTCAGTCCACGAGCTCAGACAATGGTTACCACAATGTAAAACTCCCTGAATCTGTGTAGTGTGGATATCATGTCCTTATCACGAACTATGAATCTTCTCCTACTGGTCATCATAATTTACTAATAAAGGCATAGCCTCTGATCACATTAATAATGTAATAAAGATAGCTACAGAGGGAAGGGAATCCCCATCCCTAATTTTTTATGACCTTAAATGTTTTCATGTGAAGCATCACTTTGAAGAATAGTATCCTATGGTTCTTCATTCCTAGAAGTATCAACAGAGAGACTGGAGAGAACGTTTTTGATGTACGTCATCAAAATAATGAAAAATAAGGCTGCACTTCTCACAGTGCGGTGCTGTTAAGAGATATTGTCTGACTTCAGGGTTAAAAATGTCCAACTTCAGAACATGAAATGCTTTTTGCATTTGCCAGATTGCCCTAACACCCATGGAAACATAGGTTCTCTCCCTCAAAGCAAGCATTGCAGTAACAGGATAACCTGTCGTGGACTCAGGTGGCAGAGATTGTCTTACCTTCCTGTTTCAGTAGAGTTAGGCCTAAGCAATGTGGAGCAATGCTTCTGTGTCACTTTCCTTGACAACAACCTCAGCTCTTCCTTCAATGCTCCTGTGGGAGTGTGAGCTGCCTCCCTGGAGTTTTCCATATGACCTCATGATCAGTCTCATGGTCTCACTCACGGACCTTAAGTAGCATCCAGCCTTCTTAACCCATCTAGCCTCATTAGTACCCTCTCACACAGCACAGGCTGCCTAGTGTCCAGCATGGGAGAGGATCTCACAGGTCATATACATCCCTAACTCATAACACAACTCACAAACAACCTATTGTGCCTGATGCAGGGCATCAGCTATGATTTCCTAAAATGCCCTTTTGACTAAAGTTCCTCCGCTACCTCGAAAATCGCCAGAGCTTAGGTATCTAAGAAACAGTGTTTCCGAAAGAGATCATTATGCAAGGTCAGTGCCTTGACACGCTTATTGCAGGAATAAGATGGACCCTTGGACCCAGAAGTATTTAAACCTGGGATCTTGTTTTAATCTATGGAGGAAACCTGCTATACAATTGTAATTCTGATTGAATTTGCCCCTATCTGTCACTAAGGCTCAGCTAATACATGAAATTTAAGAAACAGTTGCAGTATTTTGAAGAAGCTGTTCAACAAGAGTAAGAAATTATTGCAAAATAGAGCTGCTGCCTTTGCTTTCCAGAGATAGAGTATGCTAATGTGTTTAATCTCAAAGTCTGACAAGGAGATGGGGAAGGAAGACGATATAGTCTGTTGAAATGTAAATGTTAATAATGTTTTCTAAATGAAGCAAAACCAACACAAATTTTCATTCACTGTTTGGATTAATTAGAAATGTTACATTTCTGCAACCTGATTGCTAATTTTTCATTAACAATATTCTATTGCTTAACACTTTATTGCATGTTATGAGCTCCAGCCACCATCCTGTATATCTTTCCACAGCCCAACTTAACATTTGGGCCAAACCACAGATTTTGGGGACTCTTAAGAAGTTATCTTAAGATAACTTCTCAAATGTAAAATGAGAACAAATTTTTGTAAAATTAGAACAAATAGATTTTAAAAGTTCTACATCAGCTCTAAAAATAGAACACCTACCAGATTCACAGAATACATCTGACACAAGAATAAAATACTAGATGTGATATCTGTAATACTGTAAAAGACTTTTAAGCAAAAACAGTTAGTAAATCACATTCCTCATGAGGGTCTCCATGCTATTCTCTTATTACATACATTTAAACATGCGGCTTCAACTTAACACTTACATTTCTCATTTTAGTACTCATATAGAAAACTATTCCCTCTGATCCTCTCTAAGAAACAGTTTATCAAACTTAATTATGTGAATTGTGTAGTGCATTTCATTTGGTATTTGCAGACTTCTAAAGGAACGGCACAAGCCAGTAGCTCGTGATGGGATTCATATAACTTAATCTGAGCTGTTTAAAATCTAGAGGTCTAGCCTAAGTCAGTTGACTGTGTTCTCTCCCTGACCATGTTTTCACGCCAGTATGAGAGATCAGGTAAGATCCTGGAGGTAGGTGGAATCAGTTGTCAGCTGGAAATATCTTTCCTTTCTCCGTTGACTATCAAGTGAGCCCAGATCACATTAGAAACGTGGAGATTTTAAATGGTGAGAGCATATAAAATGTATCCTACGTAAAGGAATGAGGAGGAAAAGTCAGATTCAGTGACTCATCAAACCTCTACCATAGTTATTCCAACCCTGGTGCTCTGGTATTTCAGGCTCAAAACTGTACTTTACTTCATGTTATGTCAAAGTTATGATTATATAACAAAATCCAACATTCCGTGACCAGAATTAGAAGTGAGATAAGTAGAATAAAAAAAAAAATGCAGTTTAAGAATAAAATTACCAAGAAATCCCGCCCAGTTATTTCTTTTATCCATTCTAATTTGAATAGTCTTTTGTCATATGAATAAATGTACTGACTCTACAATTTACAACAATATATCCAATCTGTCTTCATCCACACACTGTGGACTCTTTTTCAACCTCCCAAACCAATGCATTCAGTAAAAGAAAAGATCTCTGCCAGCGATTTTGACAGGTTGATAAGTGAATTCTCTTTCTAGTCCTCTAGGTGAGTTGACATTTTCTTCTGCCCTCAAACTGCAAGGAAAATTCTTTTTAAACCACCTATGAGGGCAAACTCAGCCATTTACTTGATAGTCAAAATGTTGTTGTATAATTCTAATCCCACAAATTGGTCAAGCTTTAGCTTCACATAGGGTTATAAACCTATCATCTGATGTATTGTCACCTATCATCAATATCAGTTTCTAGTTTCCTGGTCAAGGGTGCATTAATGTTGGTTTTTTATTAGCTGAAGAACATAGAATTCCACAGGAAACTGCATTATTTTCCGATCCAAGCACGTAAGTTGAGCCACTGCCATTATATTGCTAAAAGCTGATGCAAACTCAAAATTACAAGGTGATTGGAAGTCTTTATAGTGAAGCTTAGAAGTAAAAGTATCACTATTTCAGGAATTAAATTTGTTTAGCTGTCATAAAATATTGAACTTCTTTTTGCAGCTCCTTGTCATATTCAGAGATGCATTGCTTTAATATACCTTTGTCAAATCAATTCTCTCTCTAGCAGGATGTAGCAAAGTATTTGTATTTAATTTGGATAGTTGGTGAACCATAATATCCTGTAATTACAGTGTTTACATTTATTCGCTACATTATCCAAAATGTTTTGCTGGAGTGTATCTTGGCACAGCAACCTCAAGGAAGTAAAATCTCCATAGCAGAAAGTGATGGTTTTTTAGGTTTACCATGAATTGGTTTTCAGAGAGTTATAACCATGTGCAAACATTAAAACTATAAACCAGTTTAAGGCAAGTCTTAAAAACTTATTTTGGTGATCTTTAATATAAACAAAAAGGTAACAATGTTACTCATAAAAAATAACAATACTTACCTAACTATCTAGAAATCTTGTACTTACAAAACCCTTTCTTTAAGTTTTTCATCCTTTTCCACCATGTCTGCCCTTTCATCTGTGTCACGGAGCACCAAAAGTCCCCTCTCAAATACTTGGAAGAAGTCTCATCTGGTAGTTTTGGGCAACAATGAAGAAAAAATGAATGTAATAAAACTGGAGGATAAGTGGAGCCTTCCTGAAGGAGTATTCATTTGCATCAATTCCAGTGAAATAAGGTCTCCTACATCACAAGTCTGATTTTTGGTCTGTTTTGGTGAATGAACGACACAGTATCTAAATGTCTTTCAATACACAGACTTTCTTTTTTTCTTATTTAGGACAGGCATAGGAAGATCTGATATATGGGAAGCTTAGGAGTCCAAAATGCACCATAACCAGGAATGCAGAAAGAACCTCCAACAGTGGCAGGATTCAGCCATCACTCCACATCAGGTCAAGGAATAGGTCTGTATGCTGATGTGTAGGCAATTACTGTTTGATATTTAGTGCTACATCCCAGAAGGTTCTATAGCATCTCCCATTCTTATTCAAAATCTGAATGAGCTTTTGACATTCAGCTAAAATGTGAAATGAAACCATCTGAAGGTCCTTCCATGCATAGACACCTCCTGCAATGCAAACATGTGGAGAAACCCAGACCTTTGAAGATTTTGTATCTGGCAAGGAAGTTGAAATGAGTTCCCATTTCAGCTGGTCTAAGTTAACTATTTGATTCTGCTACCATTTGATGACAGTCTTGGAGGCAAGGACTCTGAAGAGCTGGAAGCATTTACTGGAAGGGACAGAAACAGTCTGACATCACACACAGTTGTCTGTCTGGCCAAATGAAGTGCTTTTGAGCTGTTTGTTAACTGCTCTTTATGGTTAAATATCAGCATCTCTCTCTCAGTGGAACAACAGAAATAGAGCAATATTAAGTAATCACCACCAACAAAATGAGGCCTCTACACCCAGCTTGTTGTACTCTCCACCTGATTTCTACTGGAGGTAGATTTCAGAGGATTGTCACTGGTACAACAATGCCACAAGGCAGCAACCGCTGCTAAAGGAACTCCATACAGGGGCCATTAAGTATTCTGAAATAATGCATGGGAGATCCGGTCAGGGAGACGAGGTTAGAGTTCAGGTGGGTCTGGTTTATGGATGGATGGGCTAAAGGAGATAGCAGGAGCTGCTGAAGAGTCTGAGAGGGGTGGAGGATGCATGCTGTTTTACAGTATATAATGACTTCAGGCTGCCTAAGTGACAAATAGGCATTGCCTTCTTTAATTCTGCCATGCTCTCAAGAGCAGAGGATGTTTTATTAAGCATTCATAGCTGTTATAGGACAACTTCTTCAGCTAAAGTGACAGTAGTTTTTGGTTTGTGGGTGGGGAATGTTTTGTCTCCACTTCTCTGAGAATGACTTTCACTGTTTATGATAAAAATTCCTGACACCTACAGGAAATCTTATAAGAACTTGGTTTCCTGACAAAATGATCTTATTCTTGAGGGTGAGTTGAAAAAAAAAACCCATGAAAACTGCTTTTACTTGTGGCATCTCCTCCCGTTTGTTGCCTAAAACAGGTAGACTTAGGAAGTACCCAGCATGTAAAAATGAAGATTGTTTTGAAAAAAAAGGGTACTGAAATGAGGGGCACGAAAGTGCATTTCTTTAGATGCTCTCTGAGCAGCTGTGCTCTGGGATCCTGCTAGCTTTTTGTTCTGACTGAACATTGTGTTGCCTGTGTGGATAAGCATGTGCTGTGCTTCATTTCACTTGAGTTTCAGGCTAGGAGAACAAAATAATACAAATCAAACCTTTTATCCCTGAGATGTTCCCTCACTTTATCAAAATGACACCATGTTTTCAATGAACCCCAGCTTTACCCAGATAAAACAGCCTTTGGTTTCTCATATTTGTCTTCATATTGGATGCTTTTATAAGTATTGGGGGTTTTGCCTTGGAATCAAGGAAAATAAAACAGTAATTGACCTTGGAGTCTGACCTCTAAGCTAGCTACATCCTAGAGCAGCAGAATAAATGTAACTCAGAGCTTCTCTCGAACTCTCTGAGAATCCCTTAATATGCATCGTTCTGCCTGGTGCACTTTCCATGTCATTCATTTTTTGTTTTTTTATAAGTTTCATTTGTTTGAGTTAGTTATTTCAGAAGCCTTAGACTCAATATTTTCCAGATCAGCTGCTCGGTGACCATTTATGCACGTTCCCTGTGCAGACTTGGAAATTACGTTTGTTTCCATTAATTTCATCTCACATCCTTCTGCTGCAGTTTATTGTTTCTACTAAACAATGTATTTCTAACATATTCCCCTTTCGCATTGCTGTAGGAGATGTCAGGAAAGTTCCTTGTTACATTTGGCTCTTTGGCTCATATTCCATTTTGCCTTTCAACAGTGCTTGCATCCTGAACGTAAAAGAAAGCCTTTTCCATTAGTACCACATAATCCTTTTTCTTGTTGCCTCCAAGGCATGAAGCATGCACTCTTACTCCGTTTTCTCTCCTTTTGGTCTCTGCACATTCATAGTCCTGCTTTCCCCATCACTAAACCTTCTCTTGCATCTGCATTTCACAATTTCTGGGAAAAAAAGCTTTAAAGTATATCCTTAACTTAATGTATATGTATAAACATTTGTATATGTCTTAACAAAACCAAAGGAGAATCCTTTATAATGGAATAGCTATAAGAAAATTTTAGCGTGATGAAGGCCTTGCTCCCATTTCCCTGAATTGTGTTGCAAGAGACTAGCAGGACCTTCAAAATGGAGCGTGTTGCCTGGTATAGGAAAATACCCAGAGCCTCCAGTATCTAACAAAACGCATACACTGTCCACAGAGAGACTGCCCAGACTGCCACAGTCTAGTCTGGAAACACCGACACACAATAAAGCAGACAATGTGAAATCTGAGATTCAGAGGAGACAACTCACTATCCACGTTCCACCATCATGCTATCTGAATGACTCCGGGGAGTCCATTCACTTTCCATTTCCCAACTCATTTTCCAGTCTTTCCTCATAACAGTTAGAGCTCAGGATTCTTGAGAGACACTGTTTCATTGCGACTGTCCTGGGTGTCTCACAATTTGATCCATAATTTCACATACAGTGACAGGGTGAGATCCCCAGCATTGTCCCCTGCCTGCCTCTCACACTGGCTTTATTCTTCAACCTGCCAGCGTAGCAGATGCCATTGCGGCAGAGCACTGCCCCTGCCAGGGGCTGGCCAATTTTAAAGAAGGCACCCACCAGAGTGGCATACGCTGTGTGCCCCAGCATCATTGGGATGTGTGGCTCCTGCTGTATTAATAAAATCTGATTTATACAATTGCAGATCATTCTGCCCAGTAATGATCCAGTCAAGCATAGAGGGAATGGGAGAAACTCAGCAAAAGTAATTTTGAGTTTTCGCTCGTAAGCCTCTCCCACCCATCTGAAAATCCTACCTTCTGTCTTTCCAGAGAAACTGCTGAACTCAAAAAGCCTGCTAATGATCTGTTAATATGTGCATATTAATAAGCTCCTTCTGACACACCTTGTAGTACGTAGGCTGTCTGAGGTGTACTGGCTTTCTACTCCTTAAACACTGAAGGTTTGTTCTAAGCAACAGGAGAGGCAGTGCAGCTTCTCATTACAGATGCCCAACTCATTTTAACAGTAACAGCTGCTTAAATTTTTAAATGAAATTATTAACCTTTAAATTCCTTTGCAAATTTGTGAGTTTATCAAGAGAAGAACAGGTTGGAAACTTATTTCTGCTTCCTTACACAATGAAGTGTTAGCTGCATGATAAGCTTCTGTGTGATCTGAAGAGGAAAACACATTGAGTGAACATTCCCTGGTGGGTCTGTCCCAGTATTGCTCACATTGTTGATCCGGCTGGTTTTGACAGGCTGGAGACTTGTCACAAGTGCTGCCTTGTTCCCAGAGGGAACCCTCCTGCAAAAAAACGCCACAAGGAAATGTGTCTCTGTTCCTGTGCCATTATGTTAAACTGTCAGAAAACTCACAATTCAGCCTGAATTGTGTATCTGAAGATACACAAGAATCTGGAATTAAAATATTGGCCATGGTCCTTTTAACGTGCATTTTTCACTAAGGACACAAATGAAGGATGTCACATCTTTAACTGTGGCCAGACATGTTAGATACAGGAGACATGGTGACATCTCAGCCACAATGCTGCAGCATCTCCCCTCTCTTTCAGATCTAGATTTACCGAGGCACTAAGAGGACTGTAACTGCCCTTTCTGCTATGTGTTACCACAAAACACACTGTATGCGTTCCCGGTTATTTGGATCATACACATCTGTATCCACTCCTTTCCATCCTGCTATCTTTGAAGTCTCCTAGTTCTCCTAACTCTATGGATGTGATGGAAAGCACCTGGTCCCAGTTACACCATCTGACTCCTCACCTTGTAACTTTGGCTGAGTTTCACGTTCCTGAGCCTTGCATTGCTTTTCCCCCGGTGTCCCTGATTGCTTTTCCCTAATACTATGCACTTTCCATGGGGATCAGCCTAAACTCCCTCTTGGTGTTCCTGCTTGTCATGCTATTAGCGCTGGCTGGAGCACACTATTGAGGCATTGGGGATACCTATTTATCAGCTGTTAAATCTCCATGCACGTGTATTTCAGTGTAGTGTTTATCAAGTGTTTAAATGACTGTAACCTACTTTGTTGTGCACTATACTTTGTTTTCCCTAGCATAAACTAAAATCGGCAAAACAAGAGCAAAGGGGGGGTAAGCAGGAATGTTCCCATGAGAACCCGCATAGCAACAGCATGGGGGTCTGCAGGTGCAGGGACATGAGACTAACGGCACCAGAATAAAAGCATAGGAATGCAAGGGAAAACAGCCTGCGAGGCTCCAGGCAGCTGGGGTGAAAGGTTACAGAGCTGCAAATAGCAGACCTGTAGCATTACAGATCCTGAAGCACTGAGGCACCTCAGGCACCGTGCAACATCATTTTCTGTTTACCTTCTTCACCCCACATGTGATTTCACAGATGTCTGACATACCACCCCTCTTCATCTCTCTTCCATCAGGGAAGTCTAGTTATTTTTCATGCAGGGTCTGTCCAGTATCTGTGATCATCCTCGTCATCCTTCTCGGTGTTATTTTCAATTCTGCTACAATCTTTTGAGAAGGTTGCACTGGAATTACACATAATTTTCAAGACGCGGTGCCTGAAAGTATTATAGAGTGGCCTGGTGATGTTTTCTGCTTCGTTCTTCCTCTCCTAATGTTGTATTTGTTTTTTCACTGCAACGGAATAATGCAGTAACCTTTTCATTTTTATAACCCCTGAATCTTGTTCACAGCGAGAAGAACCAGCCAAATAGTTCTGATACACAGTGAATCTTTATGTTTTGCAGGTTTTCTACATAAATTACACTAACTGAAGTTGGATCACTGCAAGAATGTGGGGACTCTGAAGGTCAAAAATCTATATGTATACAGACATGCAAAAAGTCAGGTTGAAGAAAGTTTATTCAAATAATTAGACACAGGATATTTTACCTGGGTTGAGTGATATACGCACAATTTTGTAGTTATTTACTCTGTTTGGGGAGAGGACTTTTCAGGTTTTAGAATTCTTAAAACTCTTATTTAACTTTCAATAAAGCTCCTGAAACATAGGCCTCTCTTCAGAAATACCTGTAAGTGCTGTTTTCACATTGTAAGCAACCAACCCTGTGTGCAATTGACTTAGAGTCAATCATAAAAAACATTTTCAAATGAATATTCATTATTGAACCTTTTTTTTGGATCACTGCAGAACTAAACAGAGGCACCGGGTCAATGTCACTATTTGTATATAAAGCGAATAAACAGAGTCTGTTCATCACATCTGAACGATGTTGATTCTTCTTGGGCTGCCACTTCTGGTGTGGAAGCTAGAGAACTGTGGCAAAAATTCACCCGTCCCTGCTTGGGGGTGGAGAATCACAGCATTAACAACATCAGCCCAGTGCTAAGGAATTTCACGTACCAAAAGCCATTGAGGACCTGATCTGAAGGTCTGGCTCCCAGGCACTTCAGGGATTTGAATCTGCTTCTCAATGCAATGCGAAACTCATTTGCATATAAATTCCCATTGTAGTAAAATGTTTTATGCTTCCCATGCAGCTGAGATGGAGTAGAATGGGTCACTGAGGAGAAAGGAAAATATTTTAATCTTTTCAAGACTTTGGGGTGACCCCCATCACCTCCTCCCCTGCTTCACTCCCAAGCAGCATCTTGGAGTCCAAAGTGCCCCTTTGCCGGAGGGGCGGTTTCTCATGGCAGGCTGCAGCACAGAGAGTGGGAACGGAGCACGCAGATCCTGAAGCCCCATACCCCGATTCTATGTGGCAAACTGTCCTCTGTGCGGCGTGCCAGCTGTTTGTCTGTCCCCAGAAACGCATTTTGTCCAACAGGACTAGCCACAAAGACCCTGCAATAAAGTATCATCGCAGTCAATCGCAGCTCCTCAGTAACATTTGCCGCCTTGATTGTTTTCAAAAGGAAATATCAGAGATTCAGCTGACAGAGAATGCAGAGATAGAATAAGTAATAACATCAAAGCAAGGGAATAAAAAAATTCAGAGGGTAGTGTTATCACAATGTAACCCATTCATGCTAATGTGTTTTTTAGTAAATATTTGTATCTGTTAATATTTATTCTTTCTGATTCTTTTCTGTTACTTCTTAATCTGAAAAGGTTTTCCATCTTCTCTCAAAATTTGAGTTCTTTTCTGCTGAATAAAAAAAAAAAGCTTGTAAAAACTGTTGAGCAAATCTAGTTATCAGAAGTACATGGTTAATTTGTATTGCAGCATAAAGACATTCTAAGCTATATTTTTTCATTAAAGCCTTGGGTCAGCAAGACATTTTTGGCAGATATGTAAACTTTTTTCATTCTACAAAGTCCTTAAAAATCTGCTTAAAATTATCTGTTTTTCTTAAAATTGAGTTAAAATCTATTTTAAACTTCTTCACAATGTAAAACACAGACAGGTAATCCACTTCACAGCTAATTCACTTCCTCAGAACTGTAAAGCTCATCTCTAATTATATAAAATTAATGCAGGCAGGGCAGAAACCTTAAACCTTTCATTTGTTGAAAAATGCATGGAATTTGTGAATTCAGGCAAATGTAACAAACGATTTTGTCAGTAAAAAAAGCAGTTGTTCCTTAAGTTGGAACACTTTGTTCTGACTTATTTAAATAACACATTTCATCTTTTTTACTTTGAGACAGCCTTTTGTTTCAAACCTGGCAGAGCCTGGGTGGGCCAAGGTACTTGCCAGAGATGCTATTCTTCTCTGTTAAATATGTGAGATGTGCTCTCTGCAGCTCTCTGTTTAGATGGCTCTATCAGGTGGCTCATACTAGCTGTGATGAACTTGCTACGCCCTTTCTTTGGAGATAAAATTAAAGAAAATCACAAAGTCCTTTGAAAAAGAAAATAAGCAAACAACAGTGCTGTTAATAGAGTAGCCAAAGGGAATTACCTAGAGGATCCCACAGAAGACGTGAGCTGGGACTTCAGGAGCACATAACAGCATCCATATTCACGCTGCAGAAAAACAGACTAGTCTAACACTTAGGTGATCTGATTGCTGAAAATAAAAACAGAGAGTTTGTGGTATTTCCATCCTTGGAGATATTCAATACTCAAATTAATTAAGCCTTGATCAACCCCGCCTGAGGCTGAAAATAGCTCTGCTGTGAGCCCAGGTGGGATGAGATGACTCCCTGAGGTCCCTACCAACCCTAACTATTCTACAAGTGTAATTCTCAAAACAGTTCTATGCTACTGTAAAAACTATGAGGAACAATTTGTACAAAGGCAAATTCCCTCTGCCCTCCCATCCTCCAGTCTGTTAAGATACACTTGGGCAAAGCGACCCTCATCAGTGAGCACTGTCCCAGGTCAGGATTAAACTTTGCTTGCTCCATTAAATGGCACACCAAAGATGAACACCACCTCTGAAACCGGCTGTGACTGAAAAACTTCAGTCCTTTTCCTAAGCAAAGTACTGTTCCTCTGCTTCCTTGGCACAGAGACTTTCTCTTGAATGAGGGGGGAAAAAACACAGTAAAACAGAGAGCACTCCATTTTGAAGGCACCTAGGAGCCTTCAAAAAATAGAGAACTGGCCTGGAAGACTGAACATTATTTATATTTGTTTGTTTGCTTGTTCATTTTCATCATGTGATACAAAGCTGATGGAGATCTTGATCCTGATTTTCATGAGGGCAACCGAGTTTAAATACAGAAGCATTAGCAGGAGAACAGAAATAAGTGATCAGACCAACATCCAGGAAAACCTTCTAGCTAAATGGATAGACCAGAAGCTGTAATTAATCTGGAACATTACATTTAAATTAAAGCAAGCATTAATAAAGGAACTGTTCAGAGATTTCTTTGCACAATTGCAAATAACAGAGAAATGAAGCAAAAGACTGTGTGAGAGAAGCTACTATTCAGTAGAAATAGCTGATGGGACAGTCACAGAAGGCACTATGGAGTCATAAATTATAAACTTGCTTAAAGTTACAGACAGAAGGAATTTTATAATGTTATAAGTACAGAGCATTAGAAGATCAACTGGTCTAGCAACTTAAAACTGTTGGAACTCATGACAAAGAAAGATTCATACCTTACTCAAACAACTAGAAGGTACTGCACAAAATTGTCAATAACTTATTTTTGTTCTATGCAAGCAAAAGTCCCAAGATACCAACACAATCTTGTCTAGTACACCAAAAAGTCTATGGAAGAAATGTTAACCTTAAGATCATCCTATATCTATCCTGTAATCCCCTGCCACATTTATTAGATATCTTTCAATTTCTGCAGCAAAATCTTCTTTCTTCAATTAAATCGGATTTTTCCCCAGAGCAAATATATTGGATATGTTGTATAGATGGGTCAAAAAAATATAAAATGTGATTGTTATGTATGCACCTGAAGGCTGATTTCCCATTTTTGGCACTTCTATACATCTGAGTGCTTGCAGTGGTTACAATATGACTTTTACTGATTTGGGCTTTGAACGTGTCCATGAGTGGGTGTGTGTTGGGGCACAGGGGTGGGTGTGTATGTGTACATGTGCATTCTCTTTGGCTTCTATTACCTGTCCCTGTTGTTCATCAATAGGGCTCAAATCTTAATTCAGCCACTTCTGAATATTTACATGTCAGGCTTCGAACTCATGACAATACACTATTTTTCTCAAGAATCCTGACTCATTCAATGCGCTGGCTGCAACCCTCTTCTGGGAAATGCTTCCTGCCTTTTATGAAGTACTGTAAAATGAATGTAGATAGAACAAAAAGTGAGGTGTAAAAGATGTAAAATCATGTAGAAAGAAATCATTCATCCAGCAGCTTTGCAGCCCGGCACTTAACATAGTCATGAGCGAGCTATTAATTCATAGATACTATGACCCTACATGTGAAAAAGAAACACCAAGAGAAACTGTGAACAACCCACCACAGGGGATCTTCAAATCTAGCTATAAAAACTTCATATCCATGGAAGTAGGTTTAAACTGTCCCAAAAGAGAAGAAAGTTACACCTGGGTTTCCAGCAGACTGAAGTACTAAGATGTGTCATAAAAGTAGAACATAAATGTCTCTGAAATCTAGACTTTCGATTTCTGGTCTTGAAGAGGCAGCATTACATTTTGGATTAAGCATGTCTGGGCCCAAAAATTGCTTAATGTCTTTTTGCATCAAGCTAGAAGATTTACTTCATGTCTTTGCTTCACTTAATTGTAAATTGTGGATGAAGTTGTTGTCTTACATACAAACCTGGAAACACATATCCGATGGCAGAACTTGTCCATGCAATATCAATGTAATGTATGCTTCTGGTGTAGCACTTTTTTAGATTCCGACATGGAAAGATGCATTAACAATTTGCAGCAAAATTTAAAAAAAGGAAAATTGGCTCTTCTCCATTTTGTACAAATGAGACGAGAGCACTGAATCCAATGTGATTAGACAAATTTTAGAAGAATACTGATTTTTAAGTAAAATGTTTAGTTTACATCAGTCATTCCTGATTTCGATTCAGTATGAATTCTTGATATGGTATAAGAATAATTATGTATCTCTTTTTATATAATTCATGCTCCATAGAAGCAACATGTCTGTAAATGGACCAAGCGTTAACAAATTCCAAAGTTTTATTTAGAATTCGTGTTTCCTGTAAAACAGTTTGTAATACAAATAACAATATAAAAGTTTCATAAACTTCAGCAATAAATAACACAAAATGATTTTGAAAAAGTCTCATTTTCTTCAAGTATCAAGAGTAATTCACTCTTTTCTGCATCCAAATTCTTCTAACAGTTCAGGAAGGTTTGGTGTCTAGGGCCAGCAAACAAAAATATTGGTCATCACTCTGTAACACCAAAGTTAGAAAACATAATTTCTAACTTTTTGCACACTCTGGCTTTCCAAAATCAATTGTCTGACTTGTAAATTATGTAAATGTAGTCTTTCCCCTCATTTAATCAGCAGCATATGAAAATAGATTTCTTAGGAAAAAGCAACTTATTAAAGTATGTAATAAGCACTGCCAGTTAGGAAAGCTGTGCAACAACTTTCATTTCTATATCAGATCTGCATTTTCTAACGTTTTACTGTTCAGACACTCTCTCTGCTTTGTTTCCATTGTTGTTTCATGTTATTGAAGAATTCGTCACCAAAATTCAAATCAACTCATCAAATCAAAGTTGATTTATTAATCTAAAATCGTCAGGACTGATCATTCCTCTCTGACAGTATTTGAGAAAGACAATTACACATGCATCTAAACTAAGAGACAGCATGTCCATTTTACGTGGGGTAAGGAGGCAGAAACTAGTGCTAACTCAACTCTGCCCACAGGTGCAGATGTAGCCCCAGCATCCTCCCCAGGACTCTCGGACACCACCCTTCCCTGCTTCCCCAGGAACAGTCACCTATGGAAGTGTCCCTGGGGGCGCATGGTGGGGAGCAGACCTGCAGGTCTCATTAACTTGGAACTACCCTGTCTTATGGAAACACAATTTGGGAGCAGGTATTGACTCCCAGGGTGTGTCTGAATGTGAAGGTCATCTCATTCCAACCAGATAGTTCACTAAGGCTACCCATTTCATGTCATTATGCAAAATATGACAGAAAGCCAGAGTATTGCACAACTCCCAGGCTCAGAGGGAAAAACAATCAGATAGATCTTCCTAAAAAAAATGTAAAATGTTACTGTTACTAACATATGTTTTGACTGACAAACCAGTCGTATCCAGGGCAGCATGTGTGCTTCAGCCTAAATCTAAGTAGGTGTCTTAAGTCCAGTGTGGTTGATGGGGCTTAAGCACTCAAAAGTAAACAACATTGCTTACAAATTTTCATCTAAAAAATCTGAGTGGTACAAAGGGAGTAGCAGGAGCACATGCCTGAGCCAGATGGAACATCAAATATTCACTCAAAGGGTGCTACGGACATCCGTTTTGGAACAAAAAAATCAAAGTATCTGGGAAGTCAATGGATGTGACAGATGTTCAGTTGCCATAGAAAATCAAATCCTCTGTACTAAGGTGATTAAATATGTCTGTGGGTGGCTGGTTTTATTGAAAATGTCTGCTTTAGAATCAATGAAGCTTATTTTGCTATATTCTGTATTTGATGTAACCAGATTATTCAGCTTTGTTTACCTAAAATGGTCTTGCTGTTTTCCTGGCCATAACATGTCTTCCTGAAAATAACCTGTTCACTGAAGTCCTATTAAAATACTGAGAAAAAAGGTGGTCAGTAGTGAACAGAGACCCAAACTTAGAAACTACTTGTAAAGGTTCTGGTAGAATCTGTTTAAATATAGTTACATGATGATACCTTTTCATGTCAGAATAGCAGCTAGATCAGGACCCTGATGCTCACAGAAAGTATATAGGTCCTCAAAAAAAATCCTGAAAAAATCCACCTAGAGTGTTGAATCAAGCGTACAATACAATTTACTGGGATTACCAATCTCATAACATTGGAAATGAGATGGACCCTTGTGCTGTGTTGTTCTACTCCTTGATCAAAACTTCTCAAATTAATGTCAAAGATTCATGTTTCAACAGAGACGCTACCATAGTGTGTTAACTGTAATGACACGCAATGCAAAAGTACTGCTGTGTATAGAGAACAGGGGTTCATGAAGAAAGATTCATTTTATTTGGCCTTTGTGAGGAACATCAAGATTTGTACACTTCCAATAAATAATTCTAACAGTGTTCAGACTGTGTGCCTGCAACGCTGGGATCAGAGCAATCCTTATCCCAAATTTGTATCACAAAGTTGCCATAAAATCTATAGATTTGGGACATAAAGTATTGGCACACTGAGAGGTAACAGAGTTCGCAAGTTGTGAACAAATGATCTGTACCGTGAACAAACTGTACCGTTTGAAAATGCATCAATACCTCTTGAGCCTGGAGAATAATTAATTCTTTAGTAACTAAATGAACTAAATAAACTAAAACCAGCTTGTTCTCCGTGGTGGAGACCAGAGCACAGGATGCACAAGGATGTATAAGAAAGCAGAGGGCACAGAGCACTTCCTACCGCAAAAGTCTCCCTGGAAATGTTCCTGTAAATTTTGCTTGAATTTCTGTGCAAATTGAATTCTTTCCTTATTGCTCACTGATGAAATCTAAACATAATTTGCTTTTGTTAATGACCCTCAGATTTTCTTCTGTTACTGTTACCTCTACTGCTGCTCATTTGGGGAAATGAGCAACAGAAATATCAGTAAGTAGCCTGAGACCCTTTAGCTAGGTCTTGAGGTTTCTAAGAAATCTATTTTCCTGAAGTCTCATCTCAACAATACTCAGTAAAGCTCCTTACAAACCGCCCCATCTAAGGCGATCTAAAATTTCTCACATTTTCTACTTTACAAAGAAAACTGTCTTACATTTAAGCAGTTTTCAAATGGTGTCTGTAACTCAGGAGTTCAAGTCACATTTTGAAAAAAGCTGTCTCTCTAAGTGCCTTTAGCCATGACTGAAAGGAAGTTTTAGATTTCTAACTCACTTAAGCTTTTTTTTTAAATATGTCTGTCATCCATCTGAAACTAATTTACCCTGTGCTTTTCCTTGCTAACTCTGTAGGCATTCATTCCAAGATGTCATCACTCTGTTGTTAGTTTTAAAATAGCTCCGTGTACAAATTTTCTGAGCGCTCTAAAATTTTCTTTCCAGTTTTGAAATAAGCGATTTGTCAGTGCTTATTTCCAGTCATTCTCTTTCCATGGCTAAAACTTCAACAAGAAGAATAGAAAACATTCAGCTTTTTTTTTTTTTTTAAGCACACACATTTACACTGTAAGAAATATTTTGTAGTGTGAGGGTTAGAGACCTCTGTTTTCATGCCTGCTAGTAACATAGAAGCCGCTGTGGTTCAAGAAGCACCTTGCAGTTTGTCTTCAGGATCAGACAGAGGGATGAACGGCCAGGGAAGCCCTTTCTGCATGCTTCCCAAGATCCGCACAAAGGCCAGTGGTGCCGGCAGAAGCAATCGCATCCCTAGTCCTCCTCTTGTGGGTGATGATGTTTGTGGCTGACGCCTGTGCAAAGCAGTTGGTGTAGGTGCTGGGCTTGGTTTGTCAACAGGGTTTGGGAGAGAAAAACAGGCAGCAGTTCGTTCACCACCAGCATAATTTTTTTGAAACACATTGGCACTTCTTTAGCAAGTAGGGAGGAGGAAGAGGATGAGAAAGAGCAAGTATAGCCCAGGTGAGGCATTCGGATGTGCAGCGCTCGTCCCTAGCAGAGGTTTGGCTCAATCCCCTGATAGGCACTGGTGATGCTTTGCATTCTGCTTTACAACATCCATCAGTAGCAAATGGGCCCAACCCTGGCCTCAGTCAGGACCTTTCTCCCTTTTGTTGACAAAATGGGGCTCCACCACACTTTCACTTTGATTTACCAGTGCAAAACAATGGTTCGAAGACATCTCCCCTTTTTATGGTTTCCCATATAGACCTGAATAGCTTCAGTACCAGCTCTCTCTTTCCCAACATGAAGTAAGGCCATCGGGAGCCAGGCCTTACCCCCCCCTCTAAAACAGGCTGAGATTAAACTGGGCGATGTAGTTCCTAAAGATGTAGCAAGTGCAGAAATAACATAGCTGCCATCTGAAGTTTATCTGAAATGTTTCTCCAGTAGATAACAGCTCTCTCATGAATACTGTGACCATGAAGATCGCTGCTACTCAAAACACTTTGAAAAATAATGCAAAGCCCCATAGGTAAATTGCATGCAATTATCCATGTATTGGAAAAGTTTTGTTCTGCTTCAGCTGTGTAATTTTACAGAGGTCTCATGGCATTTGCAACTCTTTCTGACAATTCCCAATTAACAGTCCCAAGCTTAGCTTCAAGTGCAAAGCTCAATTTCTTTTAAAGGAACAAAGCAAAAAATACTCCACATATATCTCAGGTATACTATAAATCACTGTGATGCTGTGTTTTCACCCTTATCACCCGGTATACAGATGCTCTTCTACTTCCCATCTCCATCTTATCTCAAAAAGCACCTGAGGACATGCTGAAGAGCTGTCTGTCCACCAAAAATATATTCATGGTTTGTACAGGGATGATTGAATGTAACGTTTTTGGGATGAGAGATAGAAAGCACTTAAACACTCATTCAAATCTGAACAATGAACTCCTTCTGGCACAATGCCAAAGTATGATGCAAGCAATTTCTTTCTTATATTTTTTATACAAATAATGATGGGCAAATTGGACAAAATAGTGATTTTCTGTAATGTTTCACTCTGTGTTCCACTAACAACTTTTCAATTATCGTAAAACTACTCTGTAATTAGATAGAAAATATATAATAACTTTTACCATTAAAATTACGGGATAATTGTAATTTAATTAGGCTCCACATTCCACATTCCCATACATACATAAACTGCTTTAGAAAATACTTCATAGAATTAAGCAATAATACACTTTTTGCTCAGATGCCAAAGTAGGTAGTTTAGAAACAGATATGACAGACTGAGAGACAAGGACACAGAATGAAAATTTCTTCAACAAAAGCACTTTATCCACATCTGACAAGACTTCTCTCGTCAGCTGAAAACCTATGTGCTGTATGGATATTGCCACTGCCGGACTGAGAACGTAATTGAAAAATGAGTAAGAAATGGAAGCCATCTGAGGGCAGCACCGTGGGGAACGGTGGTCTCCTCAGACCTCAGACCGATGTCCCGCCCCACTGGTGATAGCAGCCCTTTCCCTCTGTGGTGGATCACACTTACAAACAGGGAAGGAACTCAGCAGGGACTGACTTGTTCATGTACTTCAGGGAGCACTTTTGGGTTTTTCATGGTGCCAGCTTAGGGCGGAAGGACTGAGGGCCAAGGATGCACCTGGAAGACAATAAAGTTGCTGCTGTCACGTCTGATCTATGGGTTTGCTGGGTGCTGACCATGGCAAATGGGCCGACTGCCCTCATTACGCACTCCTGCGGGAGCGCAGGTGTTCCCTTCTGTCTCTTTCCAGTGACTGCTCCTACTCTCTCTGATTTTACCCCACTTTATTTTTCACTGAATCACTTTGCTTGTTCTCCCATTTCTGTCTATCCTTTCTTTCCCACGCGCACTTCCAGATCTGCCTTGCTTTTCTGTGTCTCTTTTCTTGCCTCTTTTTCTTGTCACCAACCAGTTCCTCCTTGTTGTTGTCCCACTTCCCTGTTTCCTGTTCCCTTACGTTTGAGGGCACGCCACTGTGCAGTATGTAATACATTCGACAGTGGAGAGCACTCCATGGAGAAGCTACTTTTCATCCTTAGCTGTTTAAGTCATTCCTGCACTCACTGTCAACACGGTGACTGTCCTTTCCAAATGCTGTCAGTAATATTTTAGATCATCTAAGTTTTGTACACAACTGGCCAGAGTAGTCCATGACCAAAGCATCATGCTGCAGACCAGAGGCGCGTGTCTGATCCTCCCCCCCAGTCTCTACATACAGTGGCCCCCCAGCCAGTCACCCACAAAGGGACCCCTCAGCCCTTTGTCCAGCCAAAGTTAGCCAGCAGCACCAGAGCTGGAGAACTGGTCTCCCAGCTGTCCCTGCCCAAGACCCAGGGGTCACCTTCTTCCAAACATGGACACACCTGAGTAGAGGATACTGTATACCTCTCCCAAATATTTTGAAGGCAACTACTGCAATTAGATTTGCAGAAAAGTAAGGTCACAAAAACATACATTGTACATTTAAGCATCTTTCAACCCCTTTGGCAACTGAAATAATTTGTCCTGGCAGAAGACATCAACTAATCTCTGCAGGCCACAGCTGGAGGACTGCCAAGTTTCTGAACCAAGGAGAGGAGGACTGCAGAGGTTGAATAAGCCTGAATAAGCCTGAAAAAAATTCAAGAGAACCTTTTCTGTTGCAGGGAGGGTACTTATTTTAATAATAGCAGTTACAAAGGGGAGCCTGTATGATTTCTGAGGATCTGTGGAAATACTCCGCTGTTTATTCCTTTTTTTATTTTTGTTTTTTCTGGCATTCCATTGCTTGTTTTCTGAATGAACAACCAGGTCTGAAGATCCACCAATGATCATTTTCCCAAGGCATCTTAGGAATTAGGTAATACAGAAACAGTAGATTTGTCTGATTATGCATATTTTACTCTTTACAGCAAACCCAACATAATTCTGCTCATGCTGGCAATAAGCATTTTTTCCCTTACTATCTCAAATATCAAAAAAATGATTGATTGACCATAGACTATAGTGGCACTGAGGATCAATTATTCAGTCCAGGGGTTTTATCTATACACTAGAAAACTAGGGACAGTTTATAATTTATTTTAACATTTAAAAATGCAGTATTTTTCTAAACATGATGCAGCCCTAATGAATCTTTGATAAAGTCTTCAAAAAATCACAGGAGGATGTGTAGAATGTTTCAGTGCTGCAAAAGCTAAAACGTTCACTCAGATTGTGAGATCTTTAAAACTCACTGCAAGATTAATATCATACTTTAACATAAGATAGCTCTAGAGGAAGTATTCCACCTCCATTATGTGCCAAGCCTGGCAGCTGTGCCAGGCTTTCCCTTTTAAACCCAGCTGTGTTTTCCCTGAACTGTCTTAATATAAGTTCTGTTCAAAGAGATATTAATCAGACTGGCTAGACTGCTGGGACTTAATGTTTCCACTACCTACTTTTTTATCTAGACTTATAAACTTTATATTGAGATATAAATTAAGACTTCAAGTGCTCTTATTTGCTTCTCCGACTCCTTGCCTGAGGCTCCCTTTAATTCTAAGCTGTCTGTTGAGCTATATAAATCATGCATGTGAGAATGCCATCAGCTTTGATATGATGTTTATTCCTTCCTGTTAATGAAAAGATTTTCCATTTTTTATGCATATTTCTGGTGGTTAAAGAAAATGCCATCTATGTAGTGCTTTAAGGTTCACTATGATGGAAAGGCTTTTTATTAAAACAATATTTTTCTCTAGTTTCAAGATTGGCACTTGCATCCTCTAATTCTGACAGTTTACATTATTTCTCTGCATAATAGGATTGAAGCAGTGGAAGATTAACAGGAGGCAATCTAATTTAATGGTTGCAATTATAGTTGATGAAGGAATGTGTTAATCAGGAAAAATATAACTCTGATGACTTCGTATGTGGAAAAAAAACAGAAAAGAAGGAAAAATGGAGATGAGAAATCTGTGCTGGGTGAGCTTGTTCATCTGTATATCCATTTTTGTTCTAGAATTATATTTTAGTGTAGATATTCTGGCATAAAATTGCGTCCTAAAGTACATAGGTTTTGTCAATCTGATGGCTCAGCCAATAGAAAATATTGAGGAGTTACTCAAACTTCACTAACACCTGGAGAGTTACTGATGGAAGAAAAACCCTTTACTTACGCTCATGCCTGTGTAGTAGAGATGATCTGTGGGACCACTTCTGCATCTCAGCTGCACTTTGACCCTCCAAGTGTGCACATACACATAACAACTTGAGAAAACTGTACCAGGATATTGTTGGCCACTATTTCCTAAATAGATATAAACTGCAATCTTCCTGCTGCTCTAATACATAATGTAGCAGGCAGTAGGGTATTGCGACCTCACAGACCAGCCACTCAAAAAGAGTTCAGAGAACTGCTGTCCCTCTTCCCTCCTTGGGAGTGGCTGAGGGGATGCATTTCCACAAGACAATGTATATGAGATTATTTAGTTATTATCAATATGACATGGCAGATAATTTAAAGAAATTTAGCAATTTAATCAAATAGAATTTGACAAGCGCAGAACACACTTCCCCATTTTTGTCTTCTATTTCAGGGGGTGACGGAGAAGGCACTGCTCTTACCCAAAGGATGACTCTTCCTTCCCAGACGTCCTCAGTGTCCCTAGCCATTTGCTCCATTCCTCCAAACACAAAACACAGTGGTACTGCTTCTGCATCCACCACCCGGGGACAGCAAAGGTCTCGGTTCCTGCAGCGCTCCCACACGCAACTCAGTGGACCACTGCCTGGTGGACCAGCAGCTGCTGGCCTCATGTGAGACACCAACCTTCATCTCCCAGGGACGGGGCTGTGAATATGAGATGATTCTCAACTATAAAGCAAAACGCACTGCTTTACATCAGCTCCTTCCTGCCCACCCCCTTCCCCCAAAAAAAAACCTAAAAAACAAAACCAACCTTCATTCTGTATTCAGATACAGTTATACAAAGTCAATTTGGACAAAAATTTCATTTCTCTCTCAGGTGAAATTTCAGTGAGTGACATAAGAAAAAGAGAAACATACACTGTACACAAAATTAACACCTCACATAAATATTTACTGTAGGACTGCATATTTTTGAGTATTGATTTTATGACTATAAAAACATATTCTCCATGTGTTAGGTGTAGTCTGCTGCACACCTTCAGTGATGTATAACTCTACAGAGCTCTTTCACCAACTGATAGTCCTTGCTAACAGGAAGAGCATCCCTTCTCAGGACCACTCTCAGTTTCAGAAGCAATGTCGTGTAGATTTTGGTTCTCCCCCAGCTGCTGGCCTGTGGGCACAAGAGCAGGGACATGCAGCAGGCATGAGAGCATTGCTGTGGCATTGTTTCCTTTCTCTGCCAGCCATGTGGAGTGGTGAGTACATAGGATTGTTAATGGGAAGCATGCCAGAAGAAGGACAAAATGGGCCCAGAGCATTGCTCTTGGGAAGAAATTATTCCCCCCTACTTTTCTTTAGCACCTTAGCTTGGAAATGATACTGTCCTTCCACAGAAGAGGCCTGAAGACCAGAATTAACTTTTACCATCGCTTTGTGCTAGGGCTATATCTCTTTCTGTCAAAACCCAAGAAGCGTATTACAGTTATAATTATTACTATTATTATTGTTGTTGCTGTATTTTGAAGGATGCAGAGTTAATAGGCTTAATGCTCTGAACAATGAATAATTGCTAATTTTAGAAGTGCTGAGTACCCTTTGAGGCAGAACTTTGGCTCTTTATTACTTGCACTGCATGTTTCAGCTGGAGAAGTTGAACAAGGACTTGTTTCAAGTGACCAACTGCTTATTACAAACAGACAAGCTGCAATGAAATCTTCACAGACAAAAGATTTTTATTCAGTGATTTAGGTATTATTTAGTGAATAGTTATGACTAGCAGCTATCTTTTTATGCCTCATGCTCTGTTCACAAACAAGTTAAATATAGTGGATAATATATTCACAACAGGTAACTCTTGCAACTCCTGTGTTACCTGTTTCTAAACCTGATCGCGTTACTGTTTCATAGAAGGGAAACCCTGGCGCATAAAAAAGTAAGGCTTCAAGAGCTGTGATCTTGCATTAACAGCAGTATCCAGCATTTTTTTTTCCAATTTGCAGCACTTCAGTTCTCCAAGAAAAGAACAACACAGGCTCAATCTTCTGAACTCAAGAATTTCTGGAAGCAACAATAAATCTCATTGCTTTCAGCATATGCCTAGTTTCTGGAACAGGAAGAAAAGAAATGAGATGTAATTTCTAAACTTAGGCATAGAAATAAATAAAAAATAAAGTAGAATCTGAGGCAAGATTTCCTTTGGCCTTTGGATTTTGAAACAAGTATAATCATTAGCCTTTTCTCACAGATGCAACATGTACATATAATTTATTATCACTGGTAGGCAATCCATCATGCTGCTATCTGTCCTCCTCCCTTGAGGTCCTCTCGTTTTTAAATGTTCTCCCAGCACTCCCTCGTCTGTGTTTGGCTCAGTCTTCTGCGTTTGCTTAACAGTTTTTTCTGAGCTAAGATCTTAATTGTTAAAATTGGCTCTTGAGCAGTTAATGCTATGGCTCCTTAGAGTTTGAAATATTTGTTGTGCCTTCAGGATATCTCATTGAAAAGCAGACTTTGCAAATCCACTGTATTATAGTACCCATTTTTGCCTGTTCTAGGAAAGCTGTAATTGTCCTTTCCAACTGGTCTGGAAATGAAACCTGAATACTAATTTATTAGAGGTACTGATCCATATTCATTCAAGATACAGCATAAATACCAAAAGAATTCATTCAAAAATAAATTTTGACTTCAAGCTCGGTTAGGAAGCTGACATTTAAGAAAAAATAGGCTGTGCATACCTCATTTTTCATCCATGGAATACGTTTTGTTTAAAACTTTACTGTACATGACTAAGTCAACAGACTGTTGCTGTTCTGAGAATTATGTTTGGGAATTCTTGATCTTTTATCAGAAAAAGTAGAAAGAAGATTCTAAGGCACTCCTACACCCTTCAGATCCATTGAGAAAAAAAAATGGGATCTAACTTGCAAGTTGAAAGATAGTGGCACATCCTAATATGAATAATGACATGAAAAAAGAAAGTAAAGCAATGGAAATGAAAGAAATGAGTAGAGGATATAAATGTAAGGAGCCATTTGGAACTTTAAAATGAGCTCACTGGAAAGAGAAATGGAAAAACCATTGGACTGGAACATTGAATGACAGGGATGGAAAGAGGAAAGTGCGGAGGAAACCTTCTCTTGGTGTGCGCACAACTGAAGTGGTTTCAGAAACACTTAAGCGGGAGGATATTAGCTGGCTCAACTCAGGAATTATTTTGAGGTACTAAGGAGAATAGAAGAGGTGATTATAAAAAGGTTCAGCTTTGTGGATAATATTTAAACGTTTTCCAGATCTGTAATACATGGCAGGAAATTCTACTGCTACTATGCTAAACACCACGTAATAAGAGGAAACTTTTCAACAGCTAATGTGGATGGCAAGGGTAGGTACAAAAACCTGTTCAAGAAGAGAAAGAACTGGGTAGTTTACCAAGATGTGAGTTGTGCAATTAGAAGTGATCAAAAAATTACACAGCTTTCTACACTTTTCAGGGATGGGACAGAGACAGGGAAGGAACAAAAACTAAAATAAAATAAAAAATAGGACCAGGTCCAAACCCGCTAATTATACCTTCTTTGAGAAGCAGAACCAAAGCTGCTGTTTCTACCTCAGAAACTCCTGACAGAGCTCCTTCTGTTTTCTGAGTCATCCCTGTTGGAGCCTGGCTATAGACACATCCCTGTGAAAGCAGTGGCAGAGTTGGACATTTCCCACCTGGCTTCCTCTTCCTTCAATCCCACCTTCTTCTCTCCTCAGCCTGGCTGACTGCAGCCATTTCCCTGGTGCCCCTGAGACACCAGGCCTGATGGACCTAGCCCGGGGCCAGATGAACAACCAGCAAAAAAGCACAAGCAACAAGTAAGACTGGTTGAACCAAATCCAGTTACATTTCAAGATTTTTCTATGAGTCTAAAGAGAGAGATGTAACAGACAGGCAGCAACAGAACTGAGCTTTTCTGGTTAGACAGTATTTTGATGGCAGAAATCCACAGAATGAGACTATCAAGACATATCTTAAAGATATTTTATGCCATGTTTACAGTTACAATTTTAGGCTATGTAATCTGTAGTTTGTTTAAACTTCCTATCCATTAACATATTATAACATTTCTAGGCATTATTTAAAACAATAGTGATTTCATAAAGGAGTGAGGCAAGGAAAAGAGGGCTGGAAGTTTTTTGTACGTCTATGTACCCTGACCACAAGATCTGTGTTTGAAGTGCGCGTAAGGACACTGCAATTTTCCCTGATTTCTGTCTCAGTTACCTTTGCAGTGGGCTCCATGGTGTGATGGTGGACCTGTCTCATGCAACCTCCTCTTTGTGCCAACCCGGGGCTGTCAGCATTGACAGCCTTTGAAACTGGTGATTTTGAAGGAATGGCCTGAGTGACATGGTGGCTGGGTATGGTGGTCAAAGCAATATGGGTTTGGCCTGCTGCGGCAAAGAAAGAAGCGGCTATCTGGCAAAGTCATTCTGTCTAGGAAATAAGAACATGCATTTGCTTTTATTTGTCTTCAAGGAGGTCCATGCCCCATTTTTGAGTGATTGAAACAATTTTTTCACCACTATAAAACTGAAAAAAAACCACAACCCCCCACATTTTTTTTTTTATTTTGCACTTTTTGCTGTAAAAAGTTATCGAAGGACTGAGATAGTATTTGCCTTTTCTTTTTAATCTGCAAGTGGGAGTGATGGATGGAATGAAATTAATTGATGTGAGAGAGGTGGGAAACTGCAGCAGGGGAACTGAATTACGGAGGCACCCAGTGTGACATATGTGAAAGAGGACATATTTCTACCATCTGTACAGAAACACCTGAGGTACAGAAGACCTTGAAGTACCTACAGATGCTGAGGCATATAAGAGGCAGAGCTGTGCCTTCCCTAAGACACACAGGCAGGACCTACATCGTGACTTAAGACGATGTATCCTGCTGGGATCCTCCTCCCCCATGCCAGTTCCTTTCCGTCTGGGTTACAAGTAGCCCCTGAAGAAGCTGACACTTATGACTTAGCTCTTCCTGACAGACTTCCTAGGGGGATTTTTTTTTTTTATCACTTTATGAGAAAATTGGGAGTGCCTGTAGGAAGCACTGGGAAGCGAGGAAAGATTAACGCTTCTTTGCAGTTCTGGGTATCTGCAGGAGACATCTCTAAAATTACCTTGCCTTATGAGTAGTGTCTTTAAATGCTGTGTTAGTAGTGTTCATATCACCAGAGATCAGGAGCAAGTTCATTCCTATATCTCATTACTGACAATCAGATGCAGCAGAGTCTGAATCCCAGAAAACAGAAAATGCACCGACAGCATCTAAGCATCATGCAGCAATGTGCTGGCTCAGTCAGCTGCACTAACCTCTGTACCCTTCCCACAGCAGGTCAGCCTCACTTTACTTCTTTCCACCTTCCCCTTCCCCTGCTGAGATCAGGGACATGGGAACCAGGGGACCTGCACATAGCAGGAACAGCCCTTGCCTATGGTGGTTCTTCTCCCTCCAAGGGACCTGCAGGATCCCAACACCACACTGGGGGCAGCCTCCCAGAAGGCCAGGTCTTGAAGCCAAATGAGATCAGATCACTTCAGCAACAGGTGGAGTGACATTAAAAGGTCATCCCATCCACACCACAAACAATGATTTGGATGAAACTTGCTGGCCCTTTTGATACCTTTCTTTTTTGCAAGCAATGTTGTGAAAAATTGAAATGCTGTTTCTGATCACTACTGTGTCCTCAGGCTTTGTTTCCAGTTTTGCTTGTTTGTTTTGTGGATCTTTTTTTCCTTAGAAAATTCCTTGCAACTTATTTATTTGTCCTCAAAAATAAAATAGAGGGAGCTACCCAGCTGAGTAAGTACAATAGCCCGTTAGCATGAACATTGTAAGTGAACTGGCCAACCAACAACACTTCAGAAATTTTTCCTTTTCTGTTTGATCTCCTGGCTGCCTTTCTCTCTGTATTTTGCGTTTAACCTCGTTTATGTGCTATTTTCAGGCCTCAGCTGGAATTGTCATAGTTAACACTTAAGAATCTCAGCTACTATTTAACTTTGACCTGGTCTAGTGGGAGGTGTCCCTGCCCATGGCAGGGGGGTTGGAACTAGATGATCTTTAAGGTCCCCTCCAACTCTAACCATTCTACGATTCTATGATTCTATGTTTATTAGCAAAATTGAAGAGGCAAAACCCTTAGGTAAGCTTGGTTAAACAATTTTTAACATTAAAATACTATTTCCTGGATGTTAGATATAATATCCTTAATATGGCAACACCTAAACGCAATAGATCAGTTAAGAAGTTTGACTAATGCATCAGAAAAATTGAAATGCTTCTTGTGTTGCCAAGAAGTATCAAAGCAAAAGACACACATTTCTAATTACATCTTTTTTTTTCCCCCTTTTACTCACACTTCATACATCAGCTCAGCCTACATGGCTTATCACCTTCACTTAATAAACTTTAACAACCTGTACTAATACGTAAATAAAGGAAAAGCTAAAAAAGGGCAATCTAAAACTTGTAAGTTTTTTACAACTCCTGGCTCTAATTAATTATAAATACTACTTTTTTTTTAAATCAAGGACACTGAGGCCAATTGAGGATTTTTGTTGGTCCCACTCTGAGCCCTACTCTAAATTAAAATATCCTTCCTAAATTGTTTTAATCAGGGATTATCCTTTCAATATGAAACACTACAAATATTATGATACATTAGAGCTATGAGATATTATCGTATTATATTCATCAACATATTTTTGTATTTCTGTTAAGCACCCTGACCAAAGTCTTGATAGGATTATGTGGAAACATGAAGAAATAAGAAGAAAACATTTAATAGAGCATTTTCATATCCAAAAAAGGTTTTTGTTTTTATTTAATTTTGAAAAAGCTCAGCTAGCTAATTGTTTAAATTATCGTAATTTTCCAGTCTTTATCAAAAGAGTAAAATGGGAAAATCAAAAGTGCTCTTTCTTCAGATTAGGGTTTTTACTGAAAGTGTGCTGTGTGTTCACACTGATGATGCATAAATGTTGCCTCTATCACATCAAACTAGTGGAGATATTTAAAAGCACTCAGTATTGGCCTAACTAGTGAATACAATGGAAGAATTTTCCAATAGCTTTAACGCCTGCACACTTGAGTCAATGCCAAGTGCTTTAGAAAGTCTTAATTTCACAATTTTCCCTTCTAATAATTAATGGTCATGACATCAGTACTTATATCTCACCATGAAAACCAGCACTTCTACCGCATATTCAACACAATGGCTTATTTAAATACATTTAAATTCATAATTTATTTGAAAGTGTTTTCATGTTGCTGTGTCTCTGGAGCTTTTTGGATTTATTTTCCACATAAACTATCAAATACCGTGACATCCATAGAGTTGAAAACATGCTTCAGTCTCAAATCTGACGAAATGCTACCACCGCTAGGCATGATATCTGTCACAAACTATCCAGAGCAATGAACCGTGTAAGTCACTCAGCTCCTGAGGACTCTCGCACACCCGAATTCTTTTTTTGCAGTCATACCTGAGTTTTCGTGTTCTTGTTTATGCAACTTTCAAAGCACACATCCTCTCATTATTTCAAAGTTCATGCAAATGCTCAGGAATTTCACTCTCATCTAAAAAGAATGCAAAAACATGTTTTTCAAATACTGTGGGAAGTGGAATATTGCCATTCTGCACAGCAGCACCCCAATGCCCTCAGCTGAGATTTGGTCCCTCCACTCCGTTGGATAACAGTTTTCCATCAATATTGCCGTTTTTAAGAAAATGAAGCATTCAACTAAATGTTTTATATTTTCTTTAAAAATCAAAATATCTATATTTTGCTGCAGCAAAAATTATATTTTTCAATGGAAAGATGCTTCTAAAACTAACAAATGTTTTCTTAATCTTTCATGGAAACAAAATTTATTTACTGGCCAGCTTTCTATTAAATTCCTCCCAGATGTCCACGTATCACAATCAGAAAAAACAGATGGCGTAATAGACAGCAAATGGGGTCCAGAGAGATGAGGTAATCACCTGCCATGAGAAGTACATCTATGCCCTCCCATGTCATATCCAGCATTTATCTTGGTTCCAGAAACCTGGCCACTGGTGACCTTCTAATTTCTCAAAGCAACATGAAGTCCTAGCAGTTACAAAAATGTAAGGCAAAATAAGGCTGGTTCTTCAAGACGAGTCACAGAAGTTTCCAAATGCTTTTCACACACCTGCTTTTCACATTCTTTGATCTGCTGTGTTTCCAGGATGACATACAAGCATTTCTAGATGACATTGAACATGTCAAGCAAAAATTGAAATGTCTTTTCTTCTTCAGAGATTCCTACTAGGTAGGGGCTTTGCAGAAATGTTTTATTTTTGCACAATCAGGCAATAAGGAAAAAAACCCTGATGTTTTGTGAAGGAGAATTAAAACATGTAACTACTCTTATAATAAATTATTGCCTTCAGTTATTGTGTTGTTTCAGAGTTGCACTGAAGTGCTACCAACTCTGCTCAACCACTTGAAAAATATAATTACTATTTTCCTATTTTCTCTTAAAACCAGTCATTTGTTTTTCACATTAATATCAAGGACCTGAAATCCATCTTTTTTTTTTTTTTAATGATCACGTAAACAATATTTGAGAAATTAGAAAACTTGAAAGAACTTTACCAATATAAGCGATGTTAAAAAAGAAACATATTTTTTTCCAGGGAGAGGACAGATTTTTGAAAAAGCCCAGAAGCTAAGGTAATGTGGTTGCTCTCTCTGCCTTTCAAAGCACCTGCGCTGTTACAGATGCTTGTGTCCATGCGCTGCATCGCCTGTCAGAGAAAGCACAACCCAGCACACTGCAGTTAGTGTTGCTTTTAGCAACCCTAGATGAGAAGATTTCCTGCCTACCTGATACTTTGCGGGGGGGAACTGTGCTTTGAAATGTTAGTCTCCTCATTAGAAGCACCTGTTTGCCTGTCCTCCAGTAAAGGAAGGAGAGGTGAAAGTATCTGTATGTGCAAAGCTACAGACCAATCTAGCCAATAGCACCTGCAAAGTAAATCTACAGTGACTAAATGTACTGTCTCTCAGCCCCTTCGAGCTCCTGATCTTTCATATTACACTCCGGGAGCAAGCACAGGACTGAAACAGAGGAAATTCTATACAAGATAAAAAGGACGGATGATGTACCTTGGCATCACTTATTTTATTCAGCTAGAGACACTGAAAGATTATTGTTATAGCAATACACTGGAAAACAAAATTTTGTGGCTGTGGTTTTTAAATATTGAACAGGAGAAGGGTGAATATGTTCTTTGCTTCTTAAGTCTAAACGTGCTCATTCCTTCTGGTCTTTTTTCTTTTCCCAGCTTGCAAGGCAAATGAAGTCTGTGAAGGATCGCATCGGCCATATCTCAGATGTAATCTGCCTAAGGCTGACAAATATAAGCAGTGTAGCAGAGAAAAAGAAGCCAAATTATTGTCACAGGGCACAGCAGGCCCTCTTCAGCTAATAGAAAGGTACCTCTTCAGCTAATAGAAAGGTACCTCTTCAGCTAATAGGATGATCCAAACACAGCAGCAGCAGCAGCAAACAGACGTGCACGTGGATAAAGCATCACATTTTAAAACCATTCAAATCTTCCACTAATTTGCTGTGGCCCTTCCAGACCTGGTCATCACATTCCTTCCTGAATTTTTGTATATCACCACATTTGCTCTATTAAGCCATGATCGTTGGCTGTTTCCAGAGGACAGAAAGACATTCTAACCTCCCATCCCATTTTCTTTCCCCATCTTCTCTGGGACCATGAGATTCCCAGCATCTCATGGGACCATGAAATGCTAAAAGTAGCATTTCATTTTCCTTTTAAACCTACCCACGATGCATTGGAAGCCGCTCACTGCGAAAACAGCTCTGTATAAGGCACCGGGCGCTGATTCCCCATTGTGCTTGACCAACATGTGGTGGCTGTTCACGCACACAAGTTAAACTGAGCACCATGTTTAGGACCAAGAAGGAAATGTTCTCCCTGCTCAGACAGGTAGGAAATGTTAAAGAATTTTTGCTTCCGTTAGGAATGAACAGCCTGATTCCTGAAGGGGACCCATGAGTTTGGGGAAAAAAAATCCCCACTGCCCCAGAGATCTTGGTTTCTAGCAATGTCCTCATGCTCTCCTGCTCTGTGCCTCTAGTCCACTATGCTGGGTGGCTTTGGCCCTGCCTCATAGCTTGTGCATTTACTGCAAAGTCAGGACAACTCTTGTGGTCTATGCTGTTTCTGCAAGAGGTAATAGAGATGTTCTGTGCATCCTTCTGATCTAAACTCCTACCCATTGCTGCCTTCACTTGCAGAGGAGTAGACTTATTAACACGTTATCCCTTCTAATTTAATATTCTTGTGTAAATGAAAAATGCTTTGGTTTTTAAACCTTGTAACTTCAATCAAAACATAAATTTCTATTAAGTTTACAGCAGAAAGGTATCTGAGGAGCAGGATGATCTTTCTAATCAATGCAGCAGAAAGAAAAATGGAAAGCTGGAACATATCAACTTCAGAACAGATGTTTCTGCACAATTCCAATTTACAGAACATTTTTTATAAAGGTCTCATTTTCTTTTCAGTGCACAACTGAAACAAATTTGGAGAAAGTTGTTGGGAATAAATAGTTATCCTCTCTCAGCCTGCTCCAGTTCTTGTTCTCCTATCAATACTTGCCAAGGTTTGGCAGCACAAGCTGAGGTTTGGCATTAAGACAGTGAGGAAATCCTCCTTTTTTCTAACTCTAATAAATTCACGGGCTCATCCTGAGGCAGCTCCTGAAGCCACAAGGTGCTGAGCAGGCCACACTCAGTAGTGCACGTTAGGGTGCTAACTTTGCCCCAAGGGACACCAGCCACTAGGTCCTTAATACTTTAAATCAGTGGAGTCTGAAAAGAGTACTACTGTCTTGGGGTCCTTCAGGGGTGAAAAACATTTAGCTAGCATCTTGTGAAAGCTAGAGTCCCAAACTCAGCTGCCTGTCCCTGGGTTCCTGCTCTCCCTGTCTTTGTGCCTCATGGTTTACCACCTTAAGGGAAAATTACTGAATGCATCATTGCTAGCATATAAAGATAAAGCAGAAGAAATTAATGTAAATTTAAGACAGAAAACTCACTCAAGGCAATATTCCTCAGCCTCCTTTTCTATGCTACAGCAGAACAATTTGCCAGCGCTTCCTGAAAGTTTCTCTCTCACTTCTCCCCAGTAAAGGCTATGTTCTTTATACCCACCCCAGGATATGTTCTTTATGCCTGACATATCTTATTCTATTGCTGATGATCTTCCATTCTTTTCCTATTTTTTTCTAAAAGGTAGGAAAAATTCACTGGGGACAAACTTCACAAACCTTCTGAGAGCTATATATGTATGTGTATGTTAATTTTCATCCTATACAGGCTGAAGGTACCTTCTTGCAATTCTTTGTGAGACGTCTCTCTTTTTTCTCCAGCGTATTTTCTCAGTTATTACTGATAACCCTGGACCTGTTTACCAGAGAAACTCAATAAGTAAACCTTTCTTACTGCAACTGCACAGGACACCTGTGGTATAGCATGCACCTAGGAAGAGGTTTATGATCCAGGAAAAGGACTTTTAAAAACCTCTAATCTGATACATCTATTTCCTTATCGCAGTTTGTGCTTGACTCCTGTTAAAGTTACACGCAAACTGCGAGAGGAGGTCATACCTCTAAAGGATTATTTTTTATTATATGTTCTACAAAGTTTCATAAGCTTCAAGACTTATTAGAATTGTGAAAAGATATTTAAATCTACTTCATGTCCTTCTTTAAAAATTTTCTGCATAAATTGAAAGCTTGCAAATTCCTCCCTCTTTTTTTCGGCTAGTGGTCTTGGAGCAAAATCTTGCTTTCACTGAAGGATAACTCATGAAAGTGGAATTCTGCTTACGAGTTAGGAAGCTTCTGTGAATTTCTGAAATGCCATTTTCATAAGAGGCAGAGAAGGATATTGGACGTTTTTCAGCACTGGAGGGGCAGGAGGGAACAAAAGTCAGCTGTGGTTCTGTCGTGGTTTGGCCTCAGACAGCAACATGGCTTCCCCAACATGGCTTCCCCAACATGGGGAAGAATCAGAAGAAAAAGGCAAAACTCGTGTGTTGAGACAAAGGCAGTTTAACAGAACAGCAAAGGGAACGAGAAAACAACAACAGTAACACGGGCAGAGGAATATACAAACAGGGCTACGGAACCGCCGCTCCCCGCCCGGAGCCGGGACGCCCCAGCCCGCCTCAGGCGGCGACTTCCCGCCCCTCCCCCGGCAGCTCCGGGCGGGCACGGCTCGCAGGGGATGGAATACCCGTGTCCCTCCCGGAGCCTGAGGAGAATTAACCCTATCCCCGCCGGAACCAGGACAGGTTAGAAAAGGGGTGTGATTAGTTTTAAGTATGGCAAGAAAAAAAAAAGAAAAAATATTTTGTTATTAAACCAATCTACTTCTACAGTGGTGCTACAGCACTGGTAGGTAAGGGGAGAGCAACGGATGTCATTTACCTGGACTTATGCAAAGCGTTTGACACTATCCCACAGGATATCCTGGTCTCTAAATTGGAAAGGCATGGATTTGATGGATGGACCACTTGGTGGATGAGGAACTGGCTAGATGGCCGCACTCAAAATGTTACGGTCAACAGCTCAATGTCCAAGTGGAAACCAGTGACAAGTGGCATTCCTCAGGGGTCAGTACTGGGACCAGTGCTGCTTAACATCTTTGTCGGTGATATGGTGCAGCCTCAGCAAGTTTGCTGAGGAGACCAAGCTGTGTGGAGCGGTCGACACGCTGGAGGGAAGGGATGCCATCCAGAGGGAGCTGGACAGGCTTGAGAGGTGGGCCTGTGCGAACCCCATGAAGTTCAACCAGGCCAAGTGCAACGTCCTGCACCTGGGTCATGGCAATCCCAGGCACAAATACAGGTCGGGTGGAGAGTAGCTTGAGAGCAGTCCCGAGGAGAAGGATTTTGGGGTGTTGGTGGATGAGAAGCTCTACATGAGCTGTCAATGTGCGCTCACAGCCCGAAAAACCATCCACATCCTGGGCTGCATCAAAAGAATCATGACCAGCAGGTCGAGAGAGGTGATTCTGCCCCTCTACTCCACTCTCATGAGACCCCACCTGGAGTGCTGCATCCAGCTTTGGAGTCCCCAACATAAGAAGGACATGGGGCTGTTGGAGCAAGTCCAGAGGAGGGCCACAAAGATGATCAGAGGGCTGGAGCACCTCTCCTATGAGGACAGGCTGAAAGAGTTGGGGTTGTTCAGCCTGGAGAAGAGAAGGCTCCAGCCAGACCTTATAGCAGCCTTCCAGTACCTAAAGGGGGCCTACAGGAAAGATGGGGAGGGACTCTTTATCCAGGAGTGTAGCGATAGTACAAGGGGTAACGATTTTAAACTGAAGGAGGGTAGATTTAGATTAAATATCAGGAAGAAATTCTTTACTGTCAGGGTGGTGAGACACTGGAACAGGTTGCCCAGGGAAGCTGTGGATGCCCCATCCCTGGAAGTGTTCAAGGCCAGGCTGGATGGGGCTTTGAGCAGCCTGGTCTAGTGGGAGGTGTCCCTGCCCTGTCCGGGGCAGGGGGGCTGGAACTAGGTGATCTTTAAGGTCCTTTCCGACCCAAACCATTCTATGATTCCTTGAAAAAAGATATATAGCATACAGAAGTATTGAACTGGATAGGTGAAAAAACTTTCTAAATGCAGAGCACTGCAATGACTATTCAAGGTCTTTAGGAAAGTTAGAAAAACATGCAAAAGGAATAATGAATCTGCTTGGGTGGGAAACTCTTAATGTCCCTTCCAACATTATGATTTATGGTGTTTATTCCACATAATACATTTAATTTATCTTACAAACTTTACTATGTCTCTTTCATTCTGCCTACAATATTTGTCACTTTTTGTCTTCTTCCAACAAACAACTCAAACTTCTCAGCTATTCCAGTGATCTGTTATCTCTTTAGAAGTTTATAACTCACAAAATCTCCTCCTTCCCTTGTTCATCCGTGATAACACATTTAAAAGCTTCATTTCTGTGTCCCATTATCTCTTAGGGTGTTCAACATATATTTGTCTTGGTCGTGCCTGTATTCCTCACAAGACTTCCCTTCACTCGCACTGATCAAAGTTACTTGCATCAAAAATAAAACCCAGCATAACTGTGAAACTGAGGTCACGGAATTTCGGTTTTACCCTAGAGAGGTTTTTTACACCATCCATCCATGGGCCCTTGTGCAAGTGAACAAATGAACCAAATTTAAAAAAAAAAGGCATCATTTGTGTAGGTGTTTATAGCAGATAAATGTGAAGCCTTAAGACTGGATTCATGGGGTTAAGTGTATCTCATTTAACTGTCACTGCTCATAGCCAGGCACCCAGTCCCAGCAAGTTTTCTCAGCTCCCCTTGGGTCATGGAGGGGCAGCAGGGGCAGGAGGGCAGGGATGGCTCACCATTGGGAAGTGCTCTGACACCCACCCCAGGGCAAGACACATGGCTGGTCTTGGCTCTCCTAGGCAAGATGCCTGACCTTCATACAATTGAAGGTATCTGGGGTGGAAGCCTCCCATGGCAATAAGAAAATCTGACTACAGATAAACAAATGCCCAAAATAGCACCATGAAACTGTCTGTGCATCGCTACCATTACAGTTGTGACTCTGTGCTTCTGACTGCATAAAGAGATACTATAAAAGTCCTAAAACTGAGGTTTTCAGTCCTATTCTCAAGGCTATTATTCAGGGAAAACAAGAACCTAAATCGTTTCCTGAAACCTGGATATGCACTGGGCACACTGAAACATTCAAGAGCACACAGAGCAGCAAGATTTTTACATCTGATGAGTTAAACATTAGTAATTTATATCTTCTGCGGCAACAGAACAATTTAATCTCCAAAAGCTCAAGTTTGAAGTTGAACTGTTAAACTTTTCATGGAGTTTTCAAAGAGATAACTAACCACCGTAACAGTTCTTGAAGAAAAAAAAAATCTTTCTTTGAAACCATATTCTTAAAATACACTGCCGTCTCCTAGTCACAATTAAGAATTTTTAAGTATGCCAATTAGACTGTGCCTTGCTCTTAAGAGATTTTTATTGCACTTCTGAGCAAAATGATGTGGGAATCAAATCAATTCTCAGAAGGGGCTGAAAAACCTTTTAAAATAATTTTTCTGATGCATGAAAGCATAATCTAAATGGAGCTGTGTTTTCACATGAGGTTTTGTTCCTTAATGTATGATGTATTAAGCAATACTGCTCATAGCAATAGTCCAAAGAGTTTGAAGAGGCACCAAGAAGTTTGTTTAAGAGGTGGTAGCAAAAAAAAAAAAATTGCTAATTCTTTCTACAGAACAAACATCACTGTAAAACATTTTTTTCTTTTTGCTTTTCAAACAACAGCTTTTAACTGCTGGCATTTTTGCTTTATGTTGCCTATAAACTTAAGCATATGTGAACATCTAAGCACTGTAAAGGTGAATCATTTCAAGGGCTGTTTCTATTTAAGCTTTTGCTTTAAGGAAAGAGAGGATCAAGGGGGAGAGAAGGACTAATGGCATCAGGGGCTCAGCCTGTCAGGCTGCCTTGCAGCCTGAAGGTTCAGCAGGTGTGGAGACCACTCTCTCCGGTGACCCAGGAGGCAGGAGTTAGCAGGACTACCCATCTTCTGGCTGTCAGGACTTCAGGGAACTCTGACTTTTTTTCCACCTTGAAGCACCAACTATATCCTAGGAACATGCATTATGGAAGAAAACTGCATGCAGTTTATGTGCAAGGCATAAGGAACATTGCATGGAAAAGATGTTTATAATTTTTCTACCTGCATTGTATTTAAAGTAGTTGGTTGTTTCAGAGTGCATGGCTGTTGCTTACTAGGTCCTGTGAATACAATTCATTGAATACCTGAAAGAGGGCGCAGAATTATAATACAATATAATTGTCATGACTCCCATAAAGATATAAGAAATTTTGCAGTAACATTGTAATAGGGGGAGGTCATAAAGTCCTTACAAGGATGTTCCCTTGTCCCACATGTCCTCTGTTGAAGTACAAAAGGTCGCAGAACAATAAAACATACACACAAAGCTACCCCCTTTACAGACTTAGTCTAAAAAAAATTGCTTTTGACTAATTCTTACTAGCAGTGAATAACTTCTACTCGCCTTAGCAGTCTGAGTGACACCTTGGTCCCACAGGACCCCCTGCTCTCACCGTCTCCTCTCTCACTGTCTCCTCACTCCCCTACATCTCCTCGCTCCTCTACGTCTCCTCAGCCCTACAGTGAGTGATGTTGCACCTGGAATTTGTTTTCCATCTCTCTTTTCATCAATTCCTGGCCAATCTCTCAGCAAGCTTTTATAATTAATATCAAAATAAATGTGAAAAGTAGAGTTAGCAAATGTTTTGCATGTCGTTCCTCCTGATGCCAAGGTTTCTCACTGAAACAGAATAGCCCTGAAAATTTAACACCTTACCCTCTGCAGGAGCACCAGGGGATTTCCTCCAGTAAAACCCTAACTGGCAACTAGGCCATAATGGAGTCCTGAAGGATTACAGAAGTAATTTTATTATCTCATGCAACTGTTCAGTTGATACTTGCATAAATTTTTAAATTAAACTGCCGTTGAAGATTAAAAATTAATCTGAATGTATTACTGTGGTCCTAAATGGAGGAGACAAGAGAAGATAGAAAATACAAGCTGTATTGTGCAGAGGATAAGTTTCTGAAATAAAATATCCAGTACCTCATCCCAGAGTGATAAAAGAAACAGCAAAACAGCCCAAACATCTGCTCCTATTCAGATCTAGCTTATGATAAGTTTCAGCACAGAAATCTATTGAAAAAAAAGGAGAGGAGAAATCCATGTGAAGCTCATGGTATGGGGAAATGGAGTCACAAATCGCCTGCAGTGTCTTAAAAAATCTCTCTGTAGAAGCCTTTTCTTTTTCCCTATATTTCTTAACATCTGTTTTGCATAAACTGATTAGTACATGTGACGAAATAATTCAACACATTTGAAATAAATATTGGAACAAATACCAGTATGGCTTTAAACCAAGCAGATAATTTAGTTAATGACTAGTTGATATCATAGTCATACATGCACTACAAGACCCTCGATATCTTCGCACCTGTGACAAAATCGCATCCACATGAATATCTTTTACTTAAGTTGTACATTTCTTTCCTGTTCCAGTAAAGATGTACTCTGCTTGCACTCTGAATATGCTGTTCCAGTTAAAAATACACTGTGTTTTTATTTGCCTTTGTTACAGAGCATGGGTTGATACTTCAGTGCCCTCATCAACTTTCAGATGATCTTTATAAAGAATATAAACTTTTAGGGGTTTCTCTTGGGACCATATTGTCTACATTTAATTACAGATGTAATTTTACCTCATTATTCTGGAACTTCAGTTTTTGGAAAGAACTTCTCAGGTTTTATCCTTTTCCAGGATATTTTCATGTGATTGTAATTCACAACTCTGATCAACAGCATTTTCTTGGAGGTCAATAAAACCCCAAAATCTGTACAATGGAACTAGCTATTTACATGCAAACATGAGCAGCACCCCACCACTTCATAATAGAAATGACAAGATCAGTGCCTCTCTTCATCTCCTTTCCCAGTTTATTCAAGTAGCATTTCAGTTAACTTACAGAATTTTGCTTAGGGTGACTGATTTGTCCCTGTTAATCTTTGTGAGGGTGAGTCGTCGTGTGGGGGGATGATGTGATGTGTGCAGAATTTATTATAGCATTGAAAGAAGGGTCAGATAAAAAAACATGTGACTCGTACTAAGTGCTGGTCATGTCAGAAGACAGGACTATCTCCTGCGAGTTCCACCACTGTGTGCCAGCTTCTGTGAATTTCATCTTGTTAGTCTTGAGTTTCCTTCTAGTTACTTGATTTCAGTGTTCTGGGGGAATATAACTGTTCCACAAGCAATCTAAGAAGTAGGTTGTGCCAGCCTGCAGGGTAACTTGAAACATCAGGCTTGAGGCTGGAGCCCGTACCCGTATGGACAGCCAGCCCCGGCCATGGGGCTGGGCACCCTGGGCAGCCGCCCTGCCTGGCAAAGTCTCCTCTGGACCCAAGATTTAATCCTAACAAGCGAATGGCAGCAACTTAAGTTATTGGTGTGACTTTTTAGAAATCACAAATGGCAAAATTAGAGCTGTATTTTGTGGATGAAGCCAGGGCTATTTCAGAGCCGGGAGAGGTGGAGCACCTGGCTGGTTCAGATGTGCTTGATGTTATAATGCCTGCTGTTGAGGTAGAAGAGCACACCACCATCTGCTAGCCTCTTTAAAACTTACAGCATCTGCGCTCCAGATGTGTTGCCCGTGCATGCGGCAGTGAGGTGGAGCCCACCCTGGGTCACTGAATCAAGAGCGGGTGCTGCCACCAGCTGTAACAGGGTCTCAGAGACATGGCAGGGGGAGAAAAGCACCAACACCTCCCTCCTGTAAACACTTACAGAGGTACAAAGCTCTTTTTGATGGAGAAATGTATCTTCTCTGATCCGTGCTACAAGAGAGAACACAGTGAGAAACAATTTTGGTTTATATTCTATAGGTTTCTATATCTGTAAGCTGATTAGAAGCTGTGAATATCTTAATTTTCTTCAAAGAGAAGTAAGCAAAAGACCCTTTGCAGCCTTTTAGTTGCAGGCATTTCAAAAGCACTCAGCTTTACCTGCACGAGCAGTTACACCACTCCAGGCAGTTTGCAGGTGTAAGGGATGGGTACCTGCGTACAGGAACAGCCTCATACTCAGTGTTTGCACACCCCTTTTAGTGGCAAGGGGCATCAAGATCTCATGGACAGAGGTGACTTACTAAAAAAGGGTAGAGCTTATTTTCTGTTTTTCTCTGATTCATAGCACTGTCTGACTGGCTGTCCTTAAAATTAAATGCAATAGAACTATTAGCCTGAACAAGGACCAGCTGTAGGATTCACATTTCTTAGGATCAGGACACGATTTTTTTATACTGCAGTATCTAATGAAGCCATTTATAGAGATTTCTGATGAGGTGTGAGGTATGTATAGAGATAATAAACTCACCTTAAATTTTAGTTTCAATACAAAGTTTTATCTAAAACAGAGAGTGCCAGACATTGTGTTTTCTTGAGATTTCCACTACTATTGCTGAATATTTTCAGTAGTTGTTGATCCTGTCCAGGAAATCCTGCAAGAATTTCTTCTCATGAGACTTACAAGTGTCTTACATGTGTGTACAGGTCTTATTTTCTTTATACCTGGAAAAATTCTGAACTACAGCTTTCTCACAAAAGTCTCCTGACACTTTGAATGAAAAGAGGAAATCTGAATAACATTGAACATAAAAATATATTCCCTGGGATCTAATAACTTATCCATTACATAGAATACTACACATTACATTTCTTCATGGTTAATAATTAGATACACTTATGAACTCATTTCATCCTGTGAAAAAAGTATTTCCTATTCATCAGTGTGCCCTAAATAATTCAGATTAATGAAGTCCCACCATAGGTTTAGAAGACAACTTTTGACATCAGTTTTGGTCACATTAGTCATGCAGTTCTGGTGGAGTTTGCTGCACTTTGAAGCATTTGAAAACAGAATTATTAAGACACAGAAGTACCTATGTGTAAAAAAGTTCTATGTTAAGCTCTTTGTTTTAGATAAAAGAACATTTTCACGTTTTTTGTACTAACAGAAATAGCTATGATATGAAGTGACCTTTCAGTACTATGAAGCAACATGTATGAGGGAAAAAAACACAATTTAATCAGCTGCAGTTATCTATACAATCTTGAATCAGACATGTTGTTATCCCGACTGTGAGTAAAGATTAGGTGAATGCTCACTTGAAGTGCATTGTTTCATCTGTTCTTAATGAGAAGACTCATTTTCAGTGCAATTAATGATTTTTTCTTTCTCAGATTTTAAGCGTAGATAAGAAAATACAACAAAAAGCATCACTCTACAAGAATGCTGCGGCACGTTTTAATTCAGCAGCTGTATAGTGCACATGTTCAGGCAGCAGCAACATGTTAATAAATCCCATTAATTCCCTTCCCCCTGAGGTCCTCACTGACTGTTTGACTGACAAAGTTCTGCCTTTATTAGTTATGACAGATCAGGCTTTGGTTTTCATGTCTCTGGGGAAACGTCACACTGTTATTTTAAGGTGAATTGCTTGGTTCAAGTAAAGAAACTGCCTTAAGCTCTCAAGACAGCTAATGCAGGGCAGCTTTTTTAGTCAAACACTTTCACGCTTTCTGTGACAGTAGGAACGTATTGATTATGAGGAAAGCAGAAGAGATGCTTCTCTTCTCAGAAGAGATGGGATGGACAAGGATCCTCCTGGGGCTTCAGTCCAAAAGGTCTGGAATAGGGATGTGAACATGCCACTTCCCTGGGCTCCCAAAACACGCACCTCAGAAAGACGAGTGAATTGCCTTGCCTTTCCTCTTCTCTTTTAACTTCTTTATTTTGTATTCTTTTTAATATCATTCCTCTGCAAATGCTTAGACATCCAGGCAGTATGGTGCAGATCGGCACAGCTGCGAAATCCCAAAGCTCATGAAGTTTCTGCCCTGGCTTCACTTTCCCCTCCTCCTGTACATATGTACCTATAGACTCACCCAAAGAGCTGAGCAAGAATACGGAGTTGGAGAATAAAAAAAACAATCTTATCTAATTGTGGCTTTCTGAAAACTTGCCTCTCCAAAAATAGAAGTATAGATTGTGCTTGAAATCCAAAAACTGGGGATTACAAAAAGCTGGTCTGGGACAGCTCATTTATTACATGCTAAGGAGAAAGAGAGAGAAATGAGATTGCCTTAGAGCCATATAGGCTTGTGTGATGGCATTCGTCCTCTACATTTTGTGTCCTCCGTTTAACTTTCTGTCTGATGTTAGATTATCTCTGCACATTGAGCAAGGATACCATTGGACTTCCCACAATGACAACCACAACTCGTACAATTAAATTGGAAGCCAATGAAATTCACTGGTAACTCAGAGTGCCGTCTCTGTTGTACATGACAATGGGCAGATGTCAACGGTGAATCATAGTTGGAAACTTTTCTTTCTTAAGACCTGGTGAGTTTCAGTCCTCAGTAGCACTGACCAGTTGAAATAATTTTGTGTCCTAGGAACCTTTCAGTATTTTTCTCTTCAGCCTCCCTACTGCTTTACTTCATTCTTCTAATACTTAGTGTAATAGATTTATAGTGTTTTCCTATTAATAATTAAACAATCAATCCTGTAGAACACCTTGCCACATCCTGATGTTAGCTTTCCACAATTTAAAAAAATGGACTGTGCACATGTCCTTTCATAGCTGAGCTGTTTTTAAGGCATTGAAGGTTCATTTCTCACCATGGGATCACTTCATAGTGACCTTTATAATGAACTTTATCATTGGCTTTTTTAAGTCTTCTCAATTTACGTAAATCTTTTTCCCACTAGCCTCCATTACATTTATATGGCCAAAAATTGTAATTGGTTAGAGGCAGACGGATTTCTTTTAAAGAAAAAATGCTGCTTTATATCTGAAGTACCACAAATCTCTGAAAGTTTAATAATTTTATTTTTAAAGATCAATTTTATTGATGAGATAAGCCTTAATTTTCTGGAGTTCTCTGAAGCAACATCTCCACTTTTTCAAAGCGTATATGTAATGCTTTATAACATCTTGATCTTCAGGAAGTGAGCTTATTTTAATATTTTCTAGAGGTATTCACCATAAAATGTAGTGTTATAGCTTATTTATGGAGCAACAGAAATGAGAATGACAACCAGTCTAAGAACGGCCATTTGAAATACACTGTAGGAGTGTGACACTGCTCTGTTTCATCAGTGAGCAGTGATAGATTCCCTTCCACTGAGTTCTTAATGGATTATATATGCCTGAATTATTTCAGAAGTTCACTAAAATGTTAATTATGTTTTTAAAAAAAAAACTCTATCTGCCTCCTGAATATTAAAGGTCTTTCAAAGTGATAGTTAACAGTCACATTTTCTTGGGGAAATACAATCAAAGCCAGAAATAATAAAAATGCTGCCCAAGCCCTGTGAGTCCTCAAAATTACTTACTTTTCTTCAAAAATATTTCTAAACATGAAAATCCACTATTAGAAAGCTCTTGGCAAAATCACAAAAAAAAAAATATGCCAGAGCTAAACCGAACTGGTATCTGTCCTGTGCTGACATGCTTGCATCAGTCATCTTTGCCAGCTTTTCCTACTCTAGGGACATGCTATCAGCAGTGTCACAAGGCTTACACGAAAATGGCTGCATTTTTCTGGTCTATGAAAGAAAAAAAGTTCCTTTGGAAGCATACACTGTCTGAAGGTATAAAGTAACCTCCAGCCAAGTGGGCCTGGTGTAAGTAGTCAGGGTGAGTTTTCATCCTATAGCTTGTCCAGCTCAGCATGCGTGACTACCTCTCCTCGATAGTCATCAGGGCTATTAGAGTTCAGGACTGAACTTTTACTTCATAAATAAGGGCTGCAAGAGTCAGGAGCTACAACCTTTGTGTTGTTTTCCTCAAGCACTCCTGAAGCACAGCCGCAGCATCCTATTGCATCCTAAATCCTCTCAGCTGAGGGAATATGGGAAGTGTACCATGGTCGTGTACCAGTGGCATGCTCATAAACTGAAAGATCTGGTCTTCTGAGTTATTCCCCTCTCACTAGCCCCGCACGATGGAAAAACCTTAACTGTCATACCTATGCTCAGTGCCATTACAAGCACCTAATCTTTTCTTAGAGTGATATTTTGTGTCAGATTTCACATGGGGTTTGCCCCATATAAAAGAAGGGGATACCCAAAGAAACTAATAGGGGGCAAAGAATTACCAGTTGGGAGGAGAACAGTAACACGCTGTATCAGGGCTTGTTGTAGAGCTCAAATTGTGGTATGGCTGAGAGGAGAAAAATCCCATTCTTGCATGACCGAGGAAAATGTAATCAGCAGCAGTACTGGAAAAAAAAAATCTTGCCTAATTACATATTTACACAATAGAGAGAAATAGCATTGGAATTGTTCCAGGGTTTTGGTTACATAATACATGTTTAACAAAACTGTCTAATTATAACTGTACATATTTATTCAAGAGATAGAAAAGGCTTCAAAGGAGATTTTCCAACCTCCAGGAAAGACTTCTTTTTTTTCCAAACAAATTTAATCATTTACTACTACCCAACAATCTGTGACCTTACAGTTTATAAATATCTAAATGGAATATTATTTAATATTTAATATTATATAATAATTTTCTTCAAGTCTCTTAAGTATCTGGTTTCAACCAATAATCTCTTGGAACTCAAGGTTGAGGGTGACATTCCTTCTAGAACAGACAAAAATAGACCACAAAAACAAACACAAGTGACTCAAAAGTTTCCCTTCTCACAGGGCAGCTCTGCAGAAGGCAGCCTTACCTCCTGAAGCATCAAAATACTTGCATGTGTTAACATACAGAGATGTGATGGCTTCTTGGCTAACAGAGGTTTTTGTAATGAGGGTCTCCAAACAAATGGGAAAAGCCCATCCTGATGAAAAAAAAACCCCAACTTGTGATTTTTAAGTTTCCTCCCAAGTATGGACAAAAAGGCAAAATCCTGAAACGTACTGACTTCCCAGCAGATTTTGTTTTGGAAATATGGAAATAACCTTAGAGAACAGGTTGCTGGAATGTTTTGTTATTCCCAAAACTAAATATGCTCTTTCTGTCCGTCCACGTGATAGGATTCCTGCCTCCCCCTCCCCTCCCCCAGCCACCCCACTGCGTGCTGCAAAGGGCCAGCAGCCTCTCACTGCAGCCACGATTTCTGCTCCCTTTCTGCCCCTGTCACAGCACACGAGTGAGCCACTGGCCTCCCACCCCTTCCTCCTGGACAGGCTACAGTGCCTCGGGACCTCATCCCCCACTGCCTCTTCTCCACCTGCCCCTTCTCCCTGGTGACACCTCCTGGGCTCATCCAGCACGAGTCAGAAGCTGGCATCTCCTCCTCAGTGCTGGCACGCTGGGAAAACTGCACACCAGCTTTGAGGAAGGGACAGCCCCAGCACAGAAAAAAGGTGGGGTGCCAACATCAGGTAAGACAGAGACGCCTCACCACCTGTGAGCCCAGAGGCACAGGCGGCCCAAGGAGAACCAGTCATCCTGACTTTCGACAGGATTACCTGCCTGATTCCCACTGTAAAATTCACAAGGACCAACAAATCTCCCCAGAATGTCTCATTTCCATGGAAGCAGTATTTTTCTGATGTGAGAACTGCTCTATCAATGATTCCTCTGTTTTTCAACCATTTCTAGCTCTGAGCTGAATTTAATGAGGTTTTGTAGCAGCATCACATCCACAGCACATCGGGCACGGAGAGAAAGCTTCACCATTGACTCATCAGATGCAATGAAAAATATCTCAGCACAGTGGGGCTTTAGAAGAAGCTCAGGGAACAAGTGACTTTACTGCTTGTACTTTCTGTCACAACAAACGCCCCAGCCGACCAGCAACTTCATTTTGTTAGTACAAAAGCACTGTGTAGTCTCCAGGACTTCCACACAAGTGACAGGGCTAGACATAAAGTCAAAATTATTCTTCTCCCTGAATGTGTACAACAAAGTAATGTCTTCAAAGACAGTAATAATGACAGTGGTACTCAGGCCTAAGATGACGTGTCCTGCACGTCCTCACCATAGACCAAAGATAAACTATATCCAAGAGTGAAGAGAACTCCCTTTTGCAGAAGTCACTAGCAAGTCCAGTTCCTGTTTTAATAGATGCACCTCCCTCCCACTTATCTGTAATTTTTGCACTCCTTTTAAATATGCTAAGTATCCTAATACATTATCAGGCAGAGAAGGATATTACATGAGTGCCGATTTTTAATCTGTGACAAATACATTATGTATAATAGCTTCCTCTTAATATTTCGTAATCATCTTCATTTAACAATTGATCTGAGTCTAATTTGTAATGCTCATTACTCATATGAATTGAAAATGTTTTTCATCTCATACTATAGTTCCAGCACAGGCAAAGACCGGAGCTGCGACTGCTGCTCACGTTGTGTTAATCAGGAGCTGGAGCCTGGAGAGCAGCACAGGTGCAGGGCGAGAAGCACGTCCCTTCCCTGGGAATGCTCAAGGACAGAAATTTTTCTACGGAGTGGCGCGCCGACGTATGCTGAGTGCATGTCAGCAAAGTGAAGGGCACGTCTCGTGCTATCTGTTCAATTGCACTGTCACTGCCAGCTCAAGCATGTCTTTCACTGTGTTGACATGCATGACAAATTGCAGAAAAAGCTCTGACTGCTAATATTTCTTCCTGCATCCCGGCTTTCAGTGGCAGTAAAATACAGTTGAGCCTGATGAAAGGGTTACCCTCATGAATGCTTGTTAGATATGCAGCATTTTTGCTATCTATGTGCAGAAGATCTGTGATGGAATAAACCTGCTCATATTTTAGAGTCCTGCGAGGGATGCTTTTCATATTCAAACTATTGTAATGTTTACCACTTCAGAAGCCAAAGGATTTTTTTTTCTTACGTTGCAGTATTATGGCATGTCAACAAACTATTAGTACCTATGATCCTCATGTGTGGGCTGAGCTGTAGGTGACTGTAGTCAACTTTTCTTGCTGCGACAAGTTTCTGTAGCACAAAATATGCCACAATGTTTGGACCATCACAGAGAACTGTTTGGACACAGACATTGGATTATCCGGGGGTTGAAAGACAGAAAAACCCAAGGAAAACAGCTTTTAGTTATATAACAAGCAAATATTGGTGGAGTTTTTTAATTTATAGAAACTATGAAACAAAAAATGGAGGAAACATATTTTAACAGCTGTGTGAAGTCATCCTCTTTCAGAAATGGGGACATTTCCAACCCTCAGGATGTGTCAACAGAAGTCTTGCAATCTACATTACTCAAGCAATAATAGATCACAATAAGCATGAAAAAAAAACCCTAAGGTGAGGTGACACTGTAAGACTAAGATTAAAGTTCCTGCCATAGCAGACAGACAGACAGACATATAGGCGGACAGATGCTGCCACACACAGCTTGCTGCATATGTGTTAGGAACTGTATGGGACTGCTTCCTCAGCATCCAGTACTGCTCTGAAATGCCTCAGATCTCATCTAGAGCTACTTGAGGTGAAGCCTCCCCTGAAAATAATGGGTTTTGCTTTAACAAACTATATGTGAAACTATGCAAACCTTTTTTCTTTTTAAATTATATTCTTGTTTATCGTTACATGGATCTTTTTTTTGTCCAAATTCAGCCTTTTAAATTTATTTTCTCTTGAACTGTAAGTTCTTTGGAGCAGGAGTTGCTTCTTCACAGGTGAAGGTAAAACACCTCAGGCACCGCGTCCCAGAGTTTTCAGGGAGGCTTATTGCATCATCAATACAACCATTTTCCAGCCCAGAAACCCATCTGTCATGTAACATTTAAAAACAAGTACTTCAGTACTCTCCATCCTTCTTCCTGGGAAAGATTCTACTGGGAAATGAAGAGGAAAGAAAGGTTCTTTGAAGCAGCAAAACTCTGTTGTGCCTTCTTCCTTCTCCTGTTCTGTGTCAGGGCCAAAGCCCTTCTGAGCAAACTTGTGGCATTACCCACACGTGTATGGTATATGCATGAAAACAAAATAATTTCCAGAAAGGGATAATATGCATGGTTTTTTCCAGCACTAAAAATTAGCAATCAGGACCAACAGTGCTTGACCCACACAGTACTGGCAGTACTTGCATCTTTTAAGAGCCTGAGCCATGCTGCCCCCAAGGAATTTCCTTTTTCTGTGTTGATCTCCTGCTTTCATTTGGTCCTAGCAACCCTGTGTGGCGAATGTGTTCCTTACATATGAAAAACCAAGAAAATTCTTGCTGTATTTTAGACTGTCTTTCAATGTAGTCAGCACTGGCCTGAGGTAGGAGCGTGACCAGCTCATGACTCTTGTCGTCAGCCCTGACCTGGGCACCTCTGTTAGATCTCGCAAAACAGCTGAGATAGATAGGCCTGAAAATGGGGTGAGGTGTTCACTGGGATTTAAATGCCAAAGATGATAGGGATGTTTCATGGGATTTCCAAAATACCCAGGTTCTAAAAGTCTCATACTGGTCCATCTCTTTTGTTTAAGCGCATTCAGGACCTGGGTTTTGTGTTTGGGTTACTAATGTAAAACTCAGAAAGAGAACAAACTCCAGTGTTGAATATGTATGGACGAATCCCACTGTTTCTGTGTGTGGTGCATAGCACTTCCAGATGGCTTTGATGCATACTTAATGTTTATTATGTTTTCTAACATAATTTGATTGAGTTTAACAAATTATTACGGAGTGTCTAAAAAGAGAGAGGAAACAAACACACAACCAAAACATTTCAAAAAGCTAAGTAATTGTTTGTAATTGCTACTCAGGGATATTTGTTTTCACCTGTGGTAAAATATTTTTGTTGTGTGCTCTCCAACAAGAATTTTGGAAAGCAGTACCCAGAACAAGGTGTTCCTACTCAATGTTTGAACTCTTGGCAAAAAGGGAATAGGCAGTAGGAAGTCTTTGAAAACAGAGGAGGCAAAAAAGGTTCAGCAGCCTGCCAGAATACACGCACTCAAACCAGTTTGCTAAAGCTGATAATTTCCCCGTAAGACTGGGTTTATTTATTTTTGAGATCTGCCTGCTGATATGTGGTAAAACATCTCCAAAGCACCTATGTGCTCTATTCAGAAATTTATCTGTTCACATCTAGCTGCTATGGCATCTTGTTGACTTCAGAAGGAGGCAGCAGCTATCAGCTCTGAGGGGTAGAAGGTCTCAGTTTTATGTCGTTCCTGCATACAGTACCATGCCTTCCTACAGCAGTTGCTCCATTGAGGGCAAACTTGAAGGAGATGGCATTACTATTATGTTCTCACCGCTTATCACCCAAATTAGTCAGGCTCCTGTGAATTTCTGTAAAAGTTAAGCATGGAAATCTTTTTGAAGAGCTGTCTCTGAAATCTTGCAGCATCTACAAATCTGTGTTTAAGTGTCTTAGTCACCCAAGAAGGAACTATAAGACTTAAAGACTCTTAGTCCTTCTATTCTTTATCTCCAAATGTTGTGATAGCCTGTGAAACTACTGAAAGTCCACTCCTGAAAAAAAGGCATTTGTTTTGAAAAGTAACATGAAGTAAAATTCAGCTTCTTTCAGGCTCACCAAAACAATCTTCACATAATCATTAAGATTTAATTCAAAATATTTTTTTTTTGCACCTGCCAAACTGTGTTTGATGTTTGAGATGATTTTCCCCTTTTCACTTATAAAAACAATAAGGCTGTTCACAGGGCTGACATTTGCAGCTTTTCCCATCAGACTTCCAGGATCTTAGTAAATGGTAGTTTTCCCAAGGACCAAATCAGTACACCTCACTTTTGTGATTATAAGTTGGAAAAGAGGTGTTTGTAGCTCACCTGGGGATACATCTCCCCTGATCTTTAAACTCAAAGACAGGATATCCAATGTCTTTGGCTCGTAATCTCAAGTATTTTCAGAAAGCCAGTGTTAGATTTTCCTAACTGATAAAGTCACTATCACCAGATTCAAGGCCCTAGAAAAAAGTCCTTTGGAAAGGACTGTGGTGAAGTATAGCTGAATATAGGCAAGGTAAGAGTGCTGAGGCAACAAATAAGGGATGCAGTCTGGAATAATGGGCTGTGTCAGAAGACCCCTTTGGGAAGCTCACAGTCAGCACAGGTTAGAGAATCCTTCAGAAACTTATCAAACAGCATTTCACACAGCCAGGAGGAAAAGCAAGGTATAGGAGGTGATTTAAAGCTGGTCCCTCTGAGCTGTGCTATGCACTCAAGACCTGCCAGTCTCAGCCTCCGTGTTTAGCTAGGGTCATTAATTATTTGATCTTAATTTCACCTCCACGCATGAATGTTTTCATAAGTTCCAACACTAAGAAAAGATTTGTTTATATTTCTCCCCATAGCAAATATTTTACTGCTGTTAATTCTGTGTATAGGTGGAAAATATTACATTATTTTGATTCCACAAGCTGCATTTTCCTTCCTGCTAGATAGCCCTCAGGACTGTGCAAACACAGTAGCAAAAGTTGAAATATTTTTTCTCCCCAGTATGAGACCGGCAGGCTGCAGAGTTATCAACTCATCATAACTATAACTGCAGAAGCCAAATTTTCCCAACTCCTCAGTCATCCTGAATATAGCCACTGCATTATAAAAAAACAGAAGGTGAAAGAAAATGAAGCTAAAAAAAAGGTGAAAGGCAGCCAGTTGGGGTTTTTTGGGTTTGTTTTGTTTTGGTTTTTTTTTAATAGAATCAGAATCAAAATTCTCTGTTTCTCAAGAATTTTCAATGAACCAAATGCAAGTGGAAGGAAGGGTCAGTAGCATCGCAGTTTTCCCATTTGTTCAGGTCTTGCATAGGGATTTAGATCCCTGCAGGTCCAAGAATCATTGCGATACACTTTCATTTGTACTGAAAAGGTCTTTCATTTCGCGTCATTATTTACACTAAAGCAAAGTAAAACAAACAGGATAATTAGCATTTCCCATGTGTTAATTATTCCATATACCTCCCATTGCATATGGATTTCCTTCACGTTACTCTTTTTCTGCCTCCTAATAGGTTGTAATTTAGCCCAGTCTTTCAGTGTGAAAATTGTCCTGTATACTTAAATTCCATATTTCCACAGTATTTTGGAGAATAAGCCAATGCCTGAAGAAAAGAGCTCTGCTTAAGCACATGTTGAAAATTAAGTCGGTACTACGGTGTTTTACTGAATCAAGATCTGCATTCGACCCATGTCTCTTTTCTAAAGCCATTGGGAAGTAAGCACTCACACAATTTGAGTTTTTTCAAATATGTTACACCAGAAGTCTGACTTCCTGTCTCTCAAAGCATTTTGCTTGTCTTTTTTATCTTTTCTCAGTTTCTCCAATCTTTCCTATGTAATGGAACCAAAAGCTCATGATTTATTCCACGTACTGACTCACCAGCGCTATGAAAGCTACACTGTTTCCTCCCATGTTCTACACATGATCCAGAACATCTGTCTTGCATTTAAAGTGTGACATTTTTTTCTATCATCTCCAGGTGCTCCCTGCCGGTTTCAGGGTATCCATCTTCTAATTTTTGATGGTATTTTTTTCCTACTTAGGATTTTACACAAATGTAAGTCATGTTCTTGCATCGTACTACTTTGACCTCTTTAAGTCTCCTTGCAGTTTAACTTTCTTCTGTCTATTTGCTGATACTCTTGTTTTGATGTAACTGACAAATTCGATCAATATCAAAGTAACCACTCTCAAAATAATCACAAGAGCTTAAATACTAAGGGTCATAATACTGTTCCCTGCATTAACCTCAGCTCTCTGTCTGTCAAAGAGTTTCTAATCTATTATGTGATACTGGATGCTTTGATGCCATGATAAATCAATAATGTAGCACTATTGTACGTGCATTGTGGAATTTCATATGTAAGGAAACACCCTTTAGTTCTCTTTTTTTTTTTTTAAATTTTATCTATCAGAGGAGACTGTATTTATTTGTTGTGCAATAAAAGCATATTTTTTGCTATTTCAGAATCATAGTTCTATTATAAATATTCATATAGGACCCACCCATTTCAGACCTTACCAAAATCAGTACACTAGTTCACTAAACAGGATTGATATTAGTATCATATTGGTGTTTTTTCATATGCTCAGACTCTTATGAGCTAAACCTTCAATGTGTCCATGCAGAAAACTATATGGAAATACCTAGGCAAGTTTCTTCAAGCCAGCTCAGCAACCAAAAGTAGGTACATTAGCATTGTTCTTGAGTTCGGATAATTCAGCCAAAAAGCAGGAAACATAAGGGCACAGTCAGAGAATCATAGAATTGTAAAATGGTTAGAGTTGGAAGGGACCTTTAGAGATCATCTAGTCCAACCCCCCCTACCATGGGCAGTGACATCTTGCATGAGATCAGGTTGCTCAAAGCCCCAGACTGACTTTTAACCTTTCCAGGGATGGGGCAACAACTTCTCTGAGCAACGTGTTCCAGTGTCACCACCACCACCATCATAAAAATTTTCTTCTGTATATCCAATCTAAATTTACACTCTTTCAGTTTAAAACTGTTGCCTTTTGTCCTGTCACTACAGGCCGTGGTAAAAGTGTCTCTCTGTGCCCTCTTTATATATTGAAAGGCTGCAATAAAGTTTCCCGGAGCCTTCTCTCCAGGCTGAACCCCAACTCTCTCAACCTTTCTTCATAGGAGAGGTATACTAGACCTTTCATCATTTCCGTGGCCTCCCTCTGGACTCGGTCCAACAGGTCCATGTCCTTCTTCTGTTGGGTACCCCAGAGCTGGACGCAGTACTCCAGGTGGTGTCACATGAGAGCGGAGCAGAAGGGCAGAATTGTCTCCCTCAACCTGCTGGCCCCATTTCTTTTGATGCGGCTCAGGATACACTTGGCTTTCTGGGCTGCAGGCATACGTTGCCACCTCATCTTCAATTTTACATCCACCACTATCCTCATGTCCTTCTCTGCAGGAGTGCTCTCAATCAAATCATCACCCGGTTTGTATTGATAATGGGGAATGCCACGACCCAGGTGCAGGACCTTGCATTTGGCCTTCTTGTAGGCAGTCATGCATCCACTTCTGTAAGAGCTCTGTTCATTACCTTTGACAAGTATTACTGACCCTCTTTTACTTTGCACTGAGGTGGATTAGAAGCATTCCCATAATCAGGTGCTCCATTTCATCTGAGGAATGGTAGCGTCACAGCTGGGTCTAAAGTGCCTGTGCTTTTAGCTCAAGCGGAGCATCAAGAAGACAGTTTCTGGTACACAAGTGGTTTGAAAAGGGCTAGTTCAGCTATCGCTGGATGACAATGCACAGTGCTAAATGCCTGTACCTAATGCAAACAGTACTTCCATGGATTCCCATCTTCTGTAATTAACTGTGTGTGTACTGCAAGTAGTTCCCATACAAAATTTGATACCTTTTGAGAGTGAAAGGAGAAGGGGAGCAAGAAGAGGGCAGATTCAGGAAACTCTCCAGATTTCAGTACCTTCCTCAGAGAAAATAAAAAAAAAAAATCTCTTTGGACTAGCGGAGATTACTCAGACAGTGCTACTCTTAACAAATTCTTGGTTTTGTTAAAACCAGGATGATCATGCAACAAAAATAAAAGTGGACTTCATTTGAAATATCTTATCTACACTTTCAAAGCACAAGATCAGACAAGGACTTTTCCGTTCAGGTCAACTAGTGATCCCCTAACAGAAAAGCTGGTTGTCTGAGTGCCAGCAGGAGCCAAGGCCCTCTTCTCTTTAAGAATCTGGATCAGATTCTGTACTCATCCGTGTCTCTCCTGGCCGTTCAGGCAACTGATGAGTGCATTAATCTTTCAAGATGAGCTTTCCATACCATTTCCACAACAGCACAACCATGATTGCCATTTGTGCCTGAGCCCCATCATTACTGTCCTCTTCTTACCCCTTGGAGTCCTGCTGCTTTCAAGTCTGCCACAAACATAAATCAGTTTTTTTCATTTAGGCTACAATAAATTCCCTTTAGCATTCATAGAGCCCTGTCATCTCATTTTACTCTCCATCCCTCTCAAATTCTTGGAAAAATCCTGAGGTAAATAATGAGCTAATGCAATGTTTTCATTGCAAATTGTTTACTATGTTTTGTTAGTTTTATAGAAAGTGCTGTTAGATCATTATGTGCTGTTAAATGCTTTGCATTCCTCTGTTTGAGCCGTACAAACAAATTCATGTCTGGTAAAATCAGTTAATTTCAATTTAATTATGCTTGGACGAAGGTTGTACCACAACGTTCATTTTTACTTACTCAAGATTTCTTGTTTCCTCGATTAACAGTCCTCCTTATTGAACATTTGAGTATAAAATTATATAATATTTTTATTTTTACAATTCTTCCTTGGGTGAAGAGTGTCCTTGTTAGGGGCACTTTGCTCTTCTTTGTCATGTGTGTGAGCAGTAACTGATTCAGCATTTCTTAAGCACCGTAGGAGAAACTGTATTTGCTATTCCAAAGCTCATGGTCTGGGGCACAGCACTGCCACAGAAAGGGTGCCAAGAAGAGGAGTGAAGCCAAGAGAAAGGAGTGAAAATATCTCCCTCCTCTCCTTGCCAAGGATATCAGAGGGCCTGAGGTTTTATCTTTAGTGTCTCTCATACATATCGCAGTCCCTAGGGATGGACCTGAAATGGTGATTTGGAGGTTAGAACAACAGTAATGAATTGAGTCTCTGGGCTCTTCCAGTCTTATGTAATTGACTTCTCTGCAGCTTTGCTCGTTATCATCATAGCAGCTCTACCTCACACAATGTCTGCCACTCTTCACGTGAACTGATAACTTATACTGTAATTGCTAAGAAGGGTTGTCATTGTGAGAACTCAGCATTTTGACAGTGTAAGGTAAAAATCAGACACAGCAAGGTCTGAAGTGCAATAAGATTTCTTTACAGCATCTACCTTGTTTTCAGTCGATAGAGATACAGGAGATGGGGGGTGCAAATGTTGGGGGCAGAGTGCAATGTACCATCTGCTCACTTTGTAGGTGAAGGCAATATCTCCAGCGGAGAGGGAGGAGACAGAAAGCAACACCACCACTTCCACTGACAGCAGGGAAAACAGAGACATAGGGCAAGGTAGAAAAGGTTGAACAATTTTCTTTATATTCTCTAAAATGCATGCTGTGGAAAAGTCTATTGCAAGTTCCTCAACAAAAGCTATCAAAACGAAGGATACAGCCCTTAAGAAACACCACAGTTATCACTTCTCTCTGTACCACTCAGGAGTCTGGTGGGAGGTGACAATATGTGACTGGATCCCAGTAAACATCTTGATTTTGGGGTAAGAGGTGGTAAAACAGTATTCACCACAAAACTCCAGAGCATTTCTTAGTCTATTTCACAGTGTTGAGCTAGCTCCCATGTGAAAAGTAATATTTATTGCAGGCTACTGTAAGCGCACAGTCTTGAAAAGGGGTGCTTGGCCAAGTGCCACGGTGTTGCCAGTTCTCATCGTTTTTCTTCATGCTCAGGCCAAACAACCAGGCTTTCACATGTATAGCTCCCATCTAGTTCCATGTAAGATCTTTCTTGGACGCAGTTCTGTCCGAAGTTACTTCTCACACCAGAGAAGTGGTGTGAGATACCACTGGGATACTTGACAAGATCCCTGTTTGGGTTTGGGTTTTTTTTCCCTGAAGAAATGTGTAGAAATATCCATAATATTTGTAATAATAAAAATTAAGTCCTCCATTTATTAGGCTGGTTAAGGGATGACTAGTAAGGGTTAACCCAAGCATATGGGGCTGAATAGGAATACAGAGAATACATGCAGTTGACAATTTTTCACAGATAAAAACAAAAAATTAATTGTAGGTCTTCCTGTTTCATTTTAAGTTAGATGATTATTTGGGTTATGGAGTTGAAAAGCAAGAGCTTGGAGTGACAGCCTGGTTTGGATACATCTTACTAACATTCCCTTCTGCAAATCACTCTGGGCTACAAGATCTCAGACCATTTGTCCCATCATTTCTACCTTTGAACTTTTATGTTTTACCACCAAAGCCAGTCCCAATTACAGGTTGGCAGCCTTCGTGAGCAGAGAAAACCAAAAGAGACACTTCTGATTCTTTGGGGCTGTGATTCCTGACGGCTTTTGGATGACAGGTGATGCACATCTTTGACATTCAGGACGTCTGTTAGGTGATAGAGGGACTGCACTCAATTTTGAGCTCGAGGGGTCCTACAAAATGATTTTTACAGTTTTTCAAACACTTACATCAATACTAATTGTAGTAAATAATTTTTGGACTCACCAGTTTTCTGCACTTGCCTATCCATTTTTCAGAATTTTATTTTGGAGGGTATTAGATGGACAAGGATCATTTGCTATCTTTGTGGAAGATCGCAATAACCCATTGCTGAAGAAATTATTTTGAATTTGGTGAAGCAGTTGTCTCATAACTTGCCACTGCAGACAAAAGACAAATCTGCATTTGCTTTGCCATTTTGGGGGGGGGGGGGGGGGTAGTATGTGACTTACCAAGGTATTGTTCCATTAAAAATGGGGTCTTAGAATGGCTGAAATATTTCAGGGCTTTGACTAACATAATTTACTAAAATTCCAAAGTTTTGCGCAGAAATTAAGAAACATGTTCTGACCTCTAGAACGTCAATGGATTAAAAGGAATTCTTCCTCTTATGTATCTGAATTCATGCAGCACTAAAACATGCTTTTTCTTCACATAGACTTACATGAAAGATGGAGGGCATCCTTCCTTCATGCTCTGTATTTCAGAAACTGTTCCTTGAAAATTCCCATTGTAACCATAAATGAACTTCGACTGGTTATGCAGCAAAACTTGTCTCCCATATAAAGTTTGAAATGTTTTGTATTCTAAAATGTAATAATTCTTTATATGCTTCTCAGACATGGAACAAAGATATGTCTTACAGAATAGCAAGTTTCATGCTCTTAGATAGGAGGATACTATATGGGCCAAAGAAGCGGTGAATTAGCACCGCCACTAAAATTTACCTATAACTAGATCATTTTGAAGCTACATCTAAGTCAGTCAAAAACATAAAAAGCAGATGTCTCTTGCAGGAAGTTTTCAAGGATAGGGCTTGGAGTTTGTAAAATATATGCGGGAACTATGAAGTGATGATGATTCATTTAAAATGTTTCTTAAGCATCTTTCCCCTTGCTGTTACGTTAGTTAATTACCCCTGAGCATAATTTCACAAAGATTCAGTGGTTAATTTTGAGTCATTTCTCCAAAAATACCTGCATCTTTGAGAACTTCATCAAGTTGCTGCAAAGTTCATAAAGTCAATCAGAAATTTGGTGGATTTCTTGGCTCTGGCATGTTCTTTATTTAACTCAATAGGAAGTTTCTCAGACCTCTTGGGAGAGTGAATCATGGCCTGCAGAACTTCAAGGTGTCCTTAAGACAATACAGGAAGCAAGGAAAGTCAGTGAAGCAAGCAAAATTTGTCAAATGAGCCACACAATTTAAGCTTAGCTGGTAGAAAATCTGATTTAAGTTTAAGATTTCTTTACTGCATGGCATCTCTACCCTTTCAACAAGAATTGGGAAGTAAAAATCCAGTATTCACAAGAAGTTTTTGCATACTAATAAGTTAAAATTCAGATGCAGATAATGTTGTAAATGTATATTCATGAAAGAAAGAGAAAACCTCATAGACTTGTAAGATACTTGACAAACGAAAGATTTTTTTTTATTTCAAGATAGTTACAACCAAGTTTCTGAAGGGATTAAATCCTTTATTCGTTGTCAGCCCCCATGTACAATCCAGGCTTCCCCACCTAGATACCACTGTAAGGCACCATCTTACAGTCCAGAATCCTGCAGCTTTCTCCAATATCCAGGGTGCAAATTAAAAAAGCTGTTAACACACTCTACAGCATTGTATGCTTTTGTCTGTGGCTCACTCTAGAAACACTATTTGCTAATGTGGTATGATACGCTTATTTCTCAACAAGATCTACAAAGTAAGGGTTACTGACCAAATGCAGAACGTAGTCAACTGAAACTGCCCCATCACATAGCAAGTATCATCCACATCTACATCCCTCTTTCCATTTTCTGCTTTTGGAAAAAAAACTGGCCAATGTTTCATGCAATTCAGAGTGAAAAAGAACTGTGTCCAGCATTCATCTTGACATTGGCTGAAGTAGCTCAAGCCTTTGTGATCGCTTGATATATGATTCAGATCCTGTACTGTAAGGAGATTGATAGTGTGTGAAAATTAGCATCAGAACTTAGGTCAATTTTGGAAGCTTAAGTCTGAATTTCCTGACGTTGGTTACTTTGAAGATAATTATTAGCTTCTTGTAGCTATTTATTAAATATTTTCATATGTACCTGCATTTCCTGATTCCACGCTAAATGAAATCAGGAAATGCCAACAATTTAGAGAAGCAGCTTTTACTAATGGAGCAAATGGCTCACCTTCGTGTATGGTACAGGTGAGTTGGGTAAGCGAGATTTTACATGCTGATACAAAGTAAAAGTAAACTCTGAATTTTCTGTGATTCCCTCTTTATTGAAATCTTCTTGCACGTTGCAGATGTGAACTTTCTTCTTACAAACTCAAAACAACCTGTTGAAGTGATAACCCAGTGGTGAAGTTAAAAAGCGTGTTATGTTTAGTACCTTACGGTATCAGCATGCTAGTGCGAAAGGGTAAAAAGAAGAGAAAGGCCATGGGTTGTACTAGAAGCACAGGAAGGAAAAGGGAGTGTCAGTCTAGGAGTGTGCGCTTATCAGCACCAAAGAGTTTGTAATATGTACACGTGAAATGCAATACATACTTAAAGAAAATCCCATGTTTTCAATTAAACCCTTCAGTTCAAGAAGACCCCTCAGTTTTTAACGATCTCTCAGAGCTAATACTATATATGTGACCTTAAATATTCATTGAGTTTGTAGAGATTGCATCTTCTTCTGCACTTATCAAGAATTATTCATAATGTGGCAGTTTCTGTCATAATTCAGACACTTTAGTCCAAAAATGTAGGGAAGGAAGGGGTGGGGGGGTGGGGGGGAGAAACAAAAGAGAAAATGACAGCTACAGTGATGGAATGGGGAAAAGTGATAGTTTCAAAGAAATTCACTGCATATCTATAATTTTCCCTTTTAACACCTTATCTTTAAGCCATACTTCATTTAAGATGTCGACACAGCTTGATGTAAAGTGCATAATTTACTGAATGCTGACATTTTTTTGTAAGATTTATTTTGTTGTTTTGCAAGTCAAGTACAATCTTGCAACTCTATGTCTTACTTGTAAAATAATAAAAAAATCCTTTGTGTTTACTGGAGCAGTGATCAAAACATGAACATTATATGCCACATCTAGTTTAAAGCATAAATATGAATGCCCAATTTACCTAAAATCAAATCACTCATCCAGAAGGCACAGCATCAGGGAGTTTTGATTAGATCTGACAAGCTAGAACAAGGCACAAGGTATGCAATGCAACCTTGCTTTGCCTATTGCATCACTCTGTGCTTACTGATCAGTATTTCTTCCTTATTTTATGAAGTGAGAGAATTAAAAAAGAGACTACAGAGATCTAGATGGAAACTTGTACTTTGAAAGTTGCCAGCTTAAATAATATTCATCATCTGTGCTGCATCAAGACGGAGAAAGACACACACTCCATATTTTCAGAATGCAGCCCCATAAGTCTCTTCAAAACCAATGACTAGAAATGTTTTTATATAAATAAAGTGATGAAGAAATAAGTGAAAAGGGTGGGCCTTGTGACTACTACAACACAGCAAATTACATGATGAAAGAGAACTAATAGGCAACATAGTAAACCATAAAAAGAAGGTTCAGAAATTGTTTGTATCGTTGAGTGTACAATTCAAACTAAAGGCCTAGGCACATAAACTTACTTTTCTAGGCTTTTTTATTAGCAATGGCAGGGTTTATATTTATAGACTGTAGTCCTTTCATCTGAGGACATTTTTTATAAACACAAGTGCATCAATGATAAAATAAGCCTCATCAAACCCGTTTTATGCAGAGGTAATATGAAGAACAGGGAAAACCTTTGTATAGCAAACAGTGTTACTGTTAGGGAACATTTTCTGTACTTACCAATATATTCCACATATTGTGATCAGCGGCACAGAGTCCAGTTGGAGGCCTGTAACGAGTGGTGTCCCTCAGGGGTCAATACTTGGACCAATTTTGTTCAATATATTCATTAATGACCTAGATGAGGGGACAGAGTGTATCCTCAGCAAGTTTGCTGATGATACCAAGCTGGGAGGGGTGGCCGACACTCCGGAGGGCCGTGCTGCCATCCAGCGTGACCTGGACAGGCTGGAGAGCTGGGCAGAGAAGAACCTAATGAGGTTCAACAAAAGCAAGTGTAGGGTCCTGCACCTGGGAAGGAAGAATGCCAAACACCAGTATAGGTTAGGGGCGGACATGCTGGGAAGCAGCTCTGAGGAGAAGGACCTGGGGGTCCTGGTAGACAGCAAATTATCCATGAGCCAGCAGTGTGCCCTTGTCGCCAAGAAGGCCAATGGCATCCTGGGCTGCATAGGGAAGACTGTGGCCAGTAGGTCGAGGGAGGTCATTCTCCCCCTCTACTCTGCACTGGTGAGGCCACAACTGGAGTACTGTGTCCAGTTCTGGGCTCCCCAGTTCAAGAGGGACAGGGAACTACTGGAGCGAGTCCAGCGTAGGGCAACCAAGATGATTGTGGGACTGGAGCACCTCCCTTATGAGGAAAGGCTGAAAGAGCTGGGACTCTTTAGCCTGGAGAAGAGAAGGTTGAGGGGGGACCTGATTAATGTTTACAAGTACCTAAAGGGTGGGTTTAAGGAGGACGGAGCCAGGCTCTTTTCAATGGTTCCCAGCGACAGGACAAGGGGCAATGGGCACAAGCTAGAACATAGGAAGTTCCGTTCAAATACACGGAAAAACTTCTTTACAGTGAGGGTGACAGAGCACTGGAACAGGCTGCCCAGGGAGGTTGTGGAGTCCCCTTCTCTGGAGATTTTCAAGACCCGCCTGGATGCAGCCCTGAGGGATGTGGTTTAGGCAATGCTGCTCTAGCAGGGGAGTTGGACTAGATGATCTCTAGAGGTCCCTTCCAACTCTGAAGATTCCGTGATTCCGTGATTCCGTGATTCTGTGCGTGCATCTCTCTCTCTTCCAGATGCCAACAGGTACCTATCAACAAAGATACCTACATACCACATCTGTCTCAACCGAAGGACCTGTGACTTACACTTCTTCCTCTGACAATATCAAATGTCTGCTCTTCATGCAGCTCTTGTAAACTATTGGGTGCTTTGTGATTGTATCCTTTGTGATGGCACCATGAGAAGTTTCTCTTTAATTTCTTTAATTAGATATTAGATAATTAGTTTGAAAAAATATGAGATACTAGATAATCAGCTGGAAAGATATTAATGAAAACGTTCATGATACATTAAAAAAAATAAAAAAAAGAACCAAACCCAAAACTGCATTATAGTAATTCAACACCTATAATTCACACAGGAATAGGTTTCTCACTTTTTTTTTTTTTTTTTTTGCTTGAGGTACCTATTCATCACCTTACAATTGCAAAACCATAACTCCTTTTTCACAGTCAATAATTCTGATTGCCATTAGATGGTGGCTTAATGGTTTATGGCCTAGAAAACCCTCTCCCAACCAAAAAAGAATGAATCAAGGCATCAATAACATTTCAATTCTTTATTCAATGCATGAAAAAGAGGTAAAAAAGAAGAAAGGCTATCTTGAGCCATTTTCTCACTGTGTAGCTTGAATATTTTACTGTGTGGGATTAATTAATATGCTGGCTCACTCGACCGGCTGAGAGAGTTGGGGTTGTTCAGCCTGGAGAAGAGAAGGCTCCAGGGAGACCTTATAGCAGCGTTCCAGTACCTAAAGGGGGCCTACAGGAGAGATGGGGAGGGACCCTTTATCAGGGAGTGTAGCAATAGGATGAGGGGTAACGGTTTTAAACTGAAAGAGGGGAGATTTAGATTAGATATTAGGAAGAAATTCTTTACTGTGGGACACTGGAACAGGTTGCCCAGGGAAGCTGTGGATGCCCCTTCCCTGGAAGTGTTCAAGGCCAGGCTGGATGGGGCTTTGAGCAGCCTGGTCTAGTGGGAGGTGTCCCTGCCCAGGGCAGGGGGGTGGAACTAGGTGATCTTTAAGGTCCCTTCCGACCTGAACCATTCTATGATTCCATGATTCTATGAATAGAAGTTTCTCTACTCAGAGGCTCTACAGAACACTAAAGAGTAAAAAACGGTAAGGCAGTTTTTTTAACACAGCATTTACAAGGGACAGAGTTCAATAATATTACTATCACTAGGATCTTTAAAACAGAATTTGGACAACAATCAACTAGTGGTACTGGCTACCTTAATCATCTGTATCTAATTTCAGGCATCTTAAAAGTTCCTGAATTTCCAAATGACCCTAGGTATCATTTCTCAGAAAACCTTTCATTGTTGAGATACAGTGAGTCAGTCAGCCAAAACTCAGTTACTCATATCCCTGTGATTAGCTTTGACATTTCAGCTTAAATACTAAATAATAAGCATTTTGTAATCATAGATACACTGAGGATTATCAATACTTTAAGGTCATCTAGAATTCCATAAAAAAAGAAAATTAACTGTGGTTCATATATACATGAAAAATTTACCAGGATGCCTCAATTATTAGTATTACCCTTTAGGCAAATGAATTAAAATAGGGTGTGTGTTTATAACACAATATATTTGTCAAATAATACAGCACAAGCCATACACCATTCTGTCAAACAGTTCATATCCCAAAAGGCAGGTGAGGAAAGAATGGGGAAGCAACAAGATGAAAAAGGTCAAGTCAGTCAGTGTTGGAGAATGAGTTCTTTATTTTGTCCTCTCTTCTTTTTAACCACAGGTGATGCCTTCCTAGAGACTGAATGAGCCATTAAGTATAATGCTGCATAGTAAAATGTAAATCCAATCAGCTTCATCTGAACATTTCACATATTGTATTTGAAATACCAATATCTCAATACTAATTAGCAAATACTAATAGGAAAAAAACCCAAAACATTTATTTTCTGTAGGAGAAAATGAACCTCTCATCAATATCATGTTCTACTCCAATTCATTAATGAGGTATAATTAATTAAATTTGTATCATTCCTCACAATGGAGAAAGCAATACTTTACAATGGTCTGCTGAGCTGTAGCTGTTAATCTCATATCATAGGCTGTGAAGAAACGACCTGAAGAGGTACTTTCATTAACAAGAATTTTTTTACAAGTGATAATCATGATAGCTTTAGTATATGCCAAGCAGGAGATAAGACTAATGAACCTCTCATGTTCTGAATATAGATTTGTAATTTATATGAGAGAAAGATATTTAAACTAAAGGGAAAAGAAATCAAACATTCAAATCAGAGCTTATCATTCCTACAGGTCTTTGAGGACTCCATTTTTCTTTTGAAAAATATGTTCTTATATAAGTCATCTGTCTGTACTCTAGAGAAGATAATAATCTTCAACTTGTTATGATATAGCATCCAGATTTACAAATTTTTATATACTACGCTGACTTGCTTCTTTTCAATTAATATAAATACTTACGAGGTTCTAAATCTAAACATTTGACCACTTGCTTTTGATGCTTTTATACTGCTGTAGGTCCAGTCTTAAAAACTTTCTAGCCAGTTCTTTCACATCAGCATCTCTGAAAATCAAACTCAGTCTGCACATTCAACAGTGACCATCCAAGGTCAGTGATTACTCTTTAAAACTTGTGCCTTCGTGAATAGGCCTGTACTAAATATGCTTTCACAAGTGTTGCAAGACAAGGTGCTATGATAAATGAAAGAGACACTACAGGCTGGCAGGGGTGAATTCCCCTGGTTTTTTAAAGGTCTGCATGCTACATCTTCTTAATCTAAATTACCACAAAAGAGGCACCAGCCTCCACCACCCTGCAACACTTGAGCTCTCCCTTCTCCAAAACACAGGGACGTCCTGCATCTGAACTATTACTGTCTATTGCTATCTGAAAAAAAACTTCCCCTGCGCCAAGAATCTCTTTTCCTTTAACCTTCAGAGGCTCTCATTTACTTGCTCTGCCAATTTCTTATCTCTTTAGCCAACTAAATTATTTCCTTTTTACAGTGTCATGTTCCACAGAACAATTTTGGAGAAGGGAAGAAGATACCTTTGAGCATCATCAGGAGAAGGGAAAATTCTGCATTTATTCAACTAAAAAAACCGCAGAAGACAGTGGTAACCTGAGTGAGCTACTCAAGGGATTCTGTGCACAGCTTTTGCTAGACTACACCAAGTAAAGTTTTCAGCTTGAAGTGGACGTACTGCTTTGCAGTGACGTGATGCCACAAAGCTGCCCTGGTGCATAGTAGCTGCGAAGCACCCGGGCAGGTTCTTCCAGCTTTACTTCTGGCACTTAGTACCAAGCTGTTTCATTTCTTAAGGAAACCAAAGGGATTATATGCATAAGAATGTTTTACTCTGTGGAAAAAAAAATAAAATTGCTGAGTTTTTCAAGAGCCAAAAGTCTGAAAAGTGACGTCTTAGCAAATAATGTAAGAATCTTTACATTATCCCATCAAGCTCTTGCGTTTTGACAGGTGATTTAATGTGCGACATTTAATATTTCACATTTTTCTAATGCCATCAGTGTAACGTTGTACAAGGTATATGTGAATCTTCTGATGGGCATAATATACTGAGCAGAGGGAGTAAATCCAGCCATCTCTGGGGACATTGGTTTGTTTTAGCATAAGCCAATTCGCATTGAACTTGAAACTTTTGTTATTCCCCACTGTGTCGCTGCATCACTTATGGGCCTTTATAATGCTTCTGCAAGTGAAGGAAGACATCATTAGAATAAAATCTGTGAACATTTTAAAGGACGATTTTAAGATGATGAATGAGAATTTCCCCGTGGCGAAAAAAGTAGTGATAGAGTAAGCATCTTCATGGGCCTTAAATGTCTGAACAAGACAATGAAGTGAAAGATTTATGCTTCTCACATTTGATAATATTGCTCAGAAACTTGTGGGATTTTGCTACACTTAAACATCAGGCAATGGCACATATTTAAGCGCACTTAACCTGTCAAATTCCAAGAGCACTAAAATACCATCATCTCAAAAGCTCCTGGTTTGGATTTCAGTGAGAGCTCTAAGTCCTTAGCCCTGCTGAAAACACAACCACTTTGATTCAGGCATCTGACTTTTTGTCCAACAGCCTACATTTCAGTTTGACCTTTTTGTCCCATGTTCATGGTCCCATTTGGGAGCTGATGTGTTTAACACTTTTGCTGTGTTGAAAACAGGCAAGTTCCATCAGGGACACAAAAGTACAGATGCAGTAATGGATGGCACCCCTGTACAGGAAGGCAGGGATGGAATGTGATGCATGCTTTCCCAGCGCACAGAATAATAGGAGGAAATCAGACCTGCCAAAGAAAAGGCTCAGACACAGAGAATGAGCTTGACTCTTTTGGCTGCATTAGAAAGGATAAATAACTTTGGGCAGCCAGAAAATTATCAAAGGGCAGCCTGAATGTCCTCAAAGGGAAGCCTGAATGTCCAGAGCTTGTTCTAAGCCAATGCTCTACTACAAGCAGCCACGGGAAGCTGCCACCATTATGGTCCAGTAAGATGGGAACCGAGCATAGCATGTTGTTGCCTGCAACTTGTTACTTACCCAGTACGGAGAGTTCTGACTGTACTCCTAAAGTATACTTTGAATAGCTTTCCACCACATTGTTAGGTCAGTTCTTTCAAATTACTTACCCGTAGCTGGAGACATTTTCGAAATTGGAGAAACAGACAAAGGAGGTGAGAGAAGGTAATCTGACAGTACCTGCTTCCTCAGAAATGGTGGCCAGCAGCAGATGGACTTGCACCCCATTTCTGCATCTGAGTTCATGCTTGTGTTTAAGCTTACATTCTCCAGGCTGAGTGGTTTGAGTCTATTTCCTCTACAATGCTTGGGAGAACAGAAGACAAATACCAATACATTCTCCAGCATGGCTGTTTTCCTACCTGTGATGTCAGGTGACCCACTCCAGATTTAAGCTAGAGACAACCAAAAGTTAAGCTAAGCGGATGAAACGAGTCGGGATCCAGAGATAAGATCATGCCCCAAGCTTACACATAGAGTAGATTCTGCTTTTGTTTTTGACTGAGTCTTTGGGGAGGGTTTAGGTGGATGTGAAGAACTGCAGCAGCGGTTTCAGGAAGAGCTCGTCTGAGCTGTATTTTCTACTAAATCCATAATTGAAGTACAGAAGAAAAATGCTCAGGCTGAAAAATAATAGTTGGCAGGGAAAGTAAAGCAGTGAGCTCAGTGTGCAATTGCAGAGATCCAAAACACTCCATCTCCTCTGTAAACAGGCAGCAAATGTACAGTGTCGTTGATCAACAGCCAAGATATAAATCACCACTCTGATGTATGTGCCTATCGATTAAATTTATGAGATTCACTACTAAGGTGCAACTCATACCAAGGAAGAATCTGATTGTTAGCCAAGTTTGCAATGTACTTACAAAGCCTCCTGGGTTGGAAATACCATTATTAGAAAATGTGCATACACATAGTTACAGCTGATTATGTCAGTCATATCATATTTTACCAAGCTTACATCATATTTCAGAGAAAACTTCAGACTTCTCACCTTCCACCTTGCAGCTGAGAACTGCATACTTGATAAGGCTTTTTCTGTATTGAGATTACAGGTATTTCCTTGCTGAAGTATATGAAATACCTTTTGTACTCTCACGAAACATACAGCTTTTCAACAACTTTTTTCATTCTCTGGTAAGCATCCCACATTCATAAGGTCCTGCAAACATCCTTGCCATGAAACAAAACTTTGAGAACAGAAACCCTCAGCATAGGTTTCTTCATATGCTTTTGGACAACTCTGATCATGTGGGATGTTTTAACAACCTGGCGACTCTTGAGGGAGTGATGCTGCAGCCTGCCAGTGGTGTCTGGAATAAGTTTACAGCAATTCCAACATCAGCTGCATCAGCAGCAATTCCTGTACGTAACTCAGAGCTGTGGCTGCGTTTCTTTTCCATGCATAAAAGGTAAGTCTCAGAGAACTGTGCAGTACTACCAAAAAAGTCACTGCCTTGCATCAGTTTAAGCAGCCAAGTCAGTGTGGTTTGTGCATGTGCATGATGATTATATCTTACATTTTCCATTTAAGTTATTGAAGTCATGCTTACTAGGGGAAAAAAAAATGCTATGGATTATTCTGCTCCAGTACATGAAAACCATGTGAAAACCATGATTGATAACATGGCTCCAAGGAATAAGCCTCAATGACATCTGCAGCACAGCTATGAGGTTACTAATAACCACAACCTGTGAATTGAGAAAGAAGCCCTTAAAAATGACTGCTGACAAACACAATGAAAGAGATTTATGGATTGCTTACTTCAAGAGTGCCCATCCCTTGTGGAGTGAATGGCTTGTCTCATTCATTATGTTACTGTGACATGAAAATGGTATTCTTCTTTTTTCCTTTTTTTTTTTTTTTTTTTTTGTCTCCACTGAGTGAATATCAGAGACTCCCTTCCAGGGAAAATAATAAATATGAATCATGTAGCCACTGAACTTTCAGAGATTTTAGCCCTTCATTCCCTTAATGTTTCAGGAAAACAGGATGTCTTTAGCTCCCAACAAAAGGGATATCAGCTTATCAACAGCAGATTTTAGCAAGCCTATTATATGGCTGTAAAGTCAAAGCCACTTTTAAATCCAATTATCTGCATTCTTACTGCCTTTATTCCTGCCAAGTTTTCATACTAAATCACTGAAGGTTGATATCTCCAGTGTTAAATATACTGAAACACCATTCAGTTCACAGTGGCCAGAATCCTCTCTCAAGTGTGTTGTTATAAAATATAGTCAGGAATAGACTACAAGACCCTCAACTGCATACAGACAAGGAAGGAAAGGTTGTCACTGTGTCACACAGTAAAAATAAATATATTAAGGATAGAAAAGGCACAGTGGGTCAAATATTTAAAGAGGAAGAAGCCCTGTTCACAGGCAAGGGTTATTCTCAGAACTACAGAGGCCATGTAAGAGAGACCTGTACTGGCAGAGCATCTTACACTCACCCCTAGCACTGACACTATGACTTCCTATTTTAATCTCATGGATAACCATAGAGCTGCAAAAGCTAAGTTTGAGATCAATATGCTTCTTACAGAAGTCAGGGCTTCTCTGTATCTCTCTATCCAGTGAAGAAGAAAGGAAGACAATTGCTGAACCTGAATATCTAGCAATTCCTAGGAGATCTACAGTTGACACTAAATGAAAAGGACCTTGTCCACCTCCGAAGACTTTTTGTGCCTAAGACCTTGAGGCAGGACAGAAGCTGTGCGGAGGGAATAACAGTTAATTCAAAACTGCTTTGTTGCTAATTTATGGCAAAACTATAGAAATGCTATGGGTCTTGAGAGTGGTCAAGAGACTCTCGTTAGTCTCAGTTAATATGCGGACTGTCAAGTCAGCCTAGCTCTCTGTCTATTTGAGGATTTTACAGTGTCATTCATCTGTGTAGTGGTGTGCGCCGGCACTGCTCTGTAGCATACCGTGTGTTACACTGCTGAAGTGTTTGCTTGCTTCAGCAGACTCCATATGCTGGGGCAGAATATAAGGAGGAAACACCTTGATACACCTATCCAATCTACAGAACTTTATGTGGATTACATTTGCAAGTATTGGCATCCCTTTCATTTCTGATGTTTAAGCACCATCATTTTCTCTCTAAAGATCTCTCTAAAGAGAACATTTGGGAGTCAGATAAACAATCTGCCTAGTCATCACTGAAGAGATATCAAAGGGTTACAGAGAAGGTTCAAATATTTCATAGAATCACAGAACGGTTCAGGTTGGAAGGGACCTTAAAGATCATCTAGTTCCAACCCCCCTGCCCTGGGCAGGGACACCTCCCACTAGACCAGGCTGCTCAAAGCCCCATCCAGCCTGGTCTTGAACACTTCCAGGGATGGGGCATCCGCAGCTTCCCTGGGCAACCTGTTCCAGTGCCTCAGCACATTCATAGTGAAAAATTTATCTAACCTGGTCACAGAAAAAGAAATCTCAAGCTGCAAATAAGTCATAAAAGGATGAAATAATTGAATTTCAACATATCTCCAAATGAGAAAGCTTGTGTATGGGAAATGTGACAAAGGGGTCAAAAATAAACTGGCAAGCAGCTGGAAGAAGATGGTCTGCACTGTGGAAAGATGAGGAAATTAGTGTATCTGGTGTATCATGTGAAAAGATGGGTCCCAACCCTGGGCTTTATTATCAGTGCCTTCATGTTGATATAGACTTATTTTGGTTTATACTGCAGAGTTTTCTCTTAGTGCCAAAGTCAATTAAGTGTGACTGTCTATACTTAAAGTGATGAATGGGCAACATTGATGTTATACGTTACTCAGAAGCCCATGACTTCATTCATTGTGTGGGCCAGGATGGAGTTCTTCCAGCTCCAAGTATTTTTCATAATAAATACATATTGTCTTCATCAGCATCTACATAGCAGCCATTGTACTGTAGTTTCATAAGCATTCAGCCCACAAAAAAATAGTAATTGTTTTGAATATTGTGGAGAAAAGGCTACCTAGTCCACTAACCAAATTTCGCCTACAAACTGATAACTCAGAATAAAGCAAAACCAAATGAGTAACTGATCAGCCTGAACGATGGGTTCACTGTCTTCTGTTTTGCATGGTATTATATCAACATATGCCTGCTGCAGAATTCAAAAGGTACTAGGCACTTGCCTTCCTGGACCAATGTCTCCCATACATTTTGCAGTGCCATCTGAAAAAATCAGTGCTCCCCTATTGCTCATTGCCACCCATGGGAGATTGCCAGATCCACAGCTGTGTGAGCAGGAAGCTGGGCACATCTTATTTCCCCACCGATAAAAGTCGTTGTGCTGGTGCTAACCACCTTCCTGGACTTTTGAAACCAAAGCTGCAGACTTTTCTGGGGGCTGACCAGGCTGCGATCACACCCTGCGCTCCCAGAGCAGTGCCCTCCAGCAGAAAAGAGGTAGCAAGCAGAGAGAGAGCGTGAGGAGGAGGAAGAAAAGGGAGTTAACAACTTCAGCAGACACACTACTTATCATAGGGAATACCTGGCCACAGGGAGTGCCTACCCTAACGCTGCCTTCAATTGCTGCATCTCTGTATTTCCATATTTTGCTGAAAAATGATTTATTGTTAAAACAATATAAGCATTTTACTTTCACATGACAATTGATTGGCATGCGCAGGATTTTTTAAAGATAATAAGAAAATGAATCTATCATAAAGCTAGCATTTAGCTTACCAAGCATCTGAAGGAGCTGTTGTGATCTTCTGAAGTCTTTATTTACTGACTCAGAAATCACGTCCATTTTGAAAATCATCCTGATTTACACATTACAGCCAGGGGAGTAATATCAATCATAATCATAATAATAATAATAATAGCAATAGTAACAGCTATAGCAATAATAATAGCAGTAGTAATAGAAATAGGCATAGCTACAGACACAGTTGTAGTTGTAGTTAGTCATAGTTACAAAAGAGTTATAAAAATAGTTATAAAATATAAAGGTATAGAAGATATATATATATATAGTGTGTAAAGGCAAACAGGGGCTTGGGGTCTTTTTGACTTTTTCATTTTGAATTTTTCTTGCAAGTGTCTATGTTATTTCTATTCTGATTTTGACTGAAAAAAAAGGCATCAGATACTTGAAACGTATTTCACTGCTGAAATCACATAGAGTTCCTAAAATAAAAGTTTTAAATTACTGTTCTTACACTGGTTTCCGTATGAATTCCCAATAGTAAGGTAGTAACTTTCTCCTTTCCACTGGCCAACATTAGCTTAGGTCCAGAAAGAACCAGAGGACATTTTTCAGTTGAATAATTGCATAATCGTGTTCATTTGTATCCATTTTCATCAACAGGACACAGAAGACCTCAGAAAAAAAATGGGCCTCCTGAATTCAGTATTCTGGCAGATACTACTCCCCATCTAAAAGTTAAATTATTTTAATTTTAGACAAAGCAATAAGGAAAAGGAGATCAGAATGGTTTAAAATACCTAATTTTAACAATTTTACTCTTTAATAAAGTTTAATAAAGTTAAAGAGAAGTTGTAGTTAGTTGGCCCCGGTTAGACCTGTCATCCACTAGCCGCAGATTTACTTGAGGTGCTGACAAATCTGTAGACCTCTTATCCTGTTAGTCGGGCCCAGTGCAGATAATTCTAGTTACGCTATCTGGAACTGGACTCCATTCATGAGTCCATCATCTGTCTTAAAGCAAGCTCCTCATAGAAATGTGCAGGCTGGGAAGCATCTCAGGAGGTCTCTAGTCCAGCACCTTCCTCAAAGCAGGGTCAGCTCTGGGGTCAGAGTTGGGGTCAGGATGCTCAGTCAGGTTGTGAAACCAAGGGTGGAAATGTCACAACTTCCCTTGGAAGCCTGTTCCTGTTCTTGTCTGTCCACAGGATGAAAAAGCTTTTCCTTACATCTGTCTGAACTTCTCCTGTTTCAACTTACATGCCTTATCCTTTGCCCTCCTGACAAGCACCACTGTGAATAGCCTGGTGCCACCTCCTTCATAGCCTCCTGGTGGAGACTGGGGGGCTGCTGTTAGCCCACCACCAAAGCCTTCCCTTTTCCAGGGTAATCACGCCCATCTTCCCCAGCCTCTTCTCACAGGGCAAGTGCTCCAAACCCCACCATCTTGTTGGCCCTCTGCTGAGCTCCTTCCAGCTTGCCCATGTCTCCTTTGTACTGGGGGGCCCAAAACCAGATGCATCACCCCAGATCTGGTCTAGCTTCCCTCGCCATGCTGGGGGCACTCCTGCTAATATGTCTCAGTATGTGGCTAGCTGCCTTTGCTGCAGGGAGGTGCTCCTCTGGCAGGCCATGGGGGCTCTGCCCACAGGCTTTGCTGCAGCACACTGCGGAGACCGATAGCCAAATAGCTTCAAACAAGCTTGCTCAATTCAATTCTTGGATGCCTGTGCTTTCAGCAACAGCCATCTTGAACTGACTCAGAGCGTTATCTACCATAAGGCAGGGGCACCCTCACACAACACATGGTACCCGGCACAACATACATCCCAAGCAGAGGTAGATGTAAATGTTGGCTGCTTCTTGATGCTATAACTGAGAGTTACAAGCTTCCGATGGTAGTAACTGTCTTTTTGTCCTCACTAAAAATTTTATTTGTCCTGAATTATAAATGACTCTTTTTTTCTCAAAAATATATGCAAAATCCTATAAAGGATATAAAGTAAAAACTGTACATGTGTCAGGCTGAAATGCAAAATGAGAAGCCAGGCAGTCAATTTTTTAAGACTCCTTTAAGAAAGTAAGTATTACGATATTGAAAAATGTTTCCTTATTAAGTCAGCTTTACTGGGAGAAGGAAGGAGGACAGGGAAAGAAGAGTATATGCTCCAGAGCTATTAAACAGTTGGATGGAACAGAAAGATTATCTTGCCAGTAAATATGCAGAACAGATTCTCAAATACCTTACTGGCACGCATTGCATTTTATTTGAAAGAATATATGAGAGGCACTGCCTGTGTCATTATCTAGCAGGCATACTGGTTGGTATGGTACATTAATGTTAAGTCATTTAGGGTATGTTTGCTTGGAGACAGGCTAATTTTGAATTTAGCACTGTGAAATCAGTCAGGTCTCACGGAGCCCTTCTAAGCTGTTCATGTATCTGAAGAACTGTCAGCCTGGGCCCGAGAGGTCAGTTTGGGCTCATATCTGGCTTCTCACCATGTTTATTGGTAGATAATTTAGGGGAAAGTTATGAGACACAGAGATTGTTTCCTGCAAATTTCCTCCAACCTTCTTATTTGGAGAGATTTAGAGCCATGATGAGCTGGATACCACCTCCAGGCCATCATGTTTAATTATTACAGAGTTGTATTCCTAAACCTAGGTAAAACATGTAATCGCAGGACAGATTTTAGATTTTTCTCTCTCTTGTGCTTCCCTGCCTTACCCAGTACTTTAAAAGCATTCTAAACTGGTTTTTTTACATAATTAATAAAAGAGTTAATAATTGAATGAATAAGATATGTTTAAATGTGCCCTTATTTGATGTTAAATCTAAAGCAGTAAAATGCTGCATCAGTGAATCACTTTCCAGCTTAGGAATTGTGGTGAAGTCCCATTTCTCACACTCTGCCTACAGTAGCCCCTGTCTGTTCCTTCAGACATCGCCTTTGGCACCAGAATTTGATGCTAAATAATTAGTGTAGCAGATGTGGTGAATACTATTTTTCTGAAAGATTCGAAGGAGCTTTTATTTTCTTTGGAATCCTGTCAAAACTGGTTTGGACAACTTCAGATGTCCTCCACCCAGCTCTGTTTAAAGCTGAGTCTGATAATTTTCGTCTCAGTAAATAAAACAAAAACATCCATCATGTCATTAGGTCATGCAGGACAGCAAGGTCTAAGATGATAAGCAGCCAGTCACCCAGTCTGTTGCTATATGAGTACATCTGTTAATGGGCAGTTGGATAAAGCTACACCAAGGCTTCCCACTCTTTCTGACTCTGTCTTATACAATACACAAATAAGGATGGAGTCTTGAAACACAAAATGAAGTTTTGAAATGAGCATCCCATATAGACAATTCTAATTCATGCTATAAACAGTTTTCCAGACAATGACGCAGGCAGCTAAATCCATTATGCCGCAAAAGGTGGGCAGAACTGACCTCTTTTTGGTCATACTTCAAGTTAACAAATTCTGAGTGATCACGTAACCGTAAACAAGAGACAGCAAACTAGGCAATATGGGGCATATCACACCTTTCTAGGACAGGAATGGAAGTCTCATGGAAATCAGACCCATATTACAGTGACAGAAAACTCACGCAGGGTTTCATGCAAGAGCTATCCCAGTGATGCTTAGGCTCCAGAAAGGTCTCTCAGCCATAATACCGAGCTCTCTTTCGGGGGAAGAAGCAGCCACCTCAGGTGCTTGGGCAAACAGGGTGTCTTCACTGGACATATTCTGAGATCTTATACATTCCACGTCATAGGAAACTGTACAGTCACGGTATCTGTACATCTTGGAAACAGGAGCAGAGAAGATGCTGCTGAGGGTCTACTTAGAAAGTGGGAGTAAAGAGAAGGCAACGATGACCACTCTTGGCTGGCTCAGCCAAGATCAGGTCTGACCATCTCATCTCAGTGAATAAAGAGAAAGCACAAATAGTCTTACTTCTGTGCTTGACCACTCTCCCACCAGAGAATATGCCCCTGGGAGATAACCCACAGACCAGACAGCACACAGAAAGGATGGAGAAACAGCTGGTGCCTCCTGAACTGCCACTGAGCCTGGGTTAGCCCAGCTACCACAGCCCTTCCCCTTTGAGTATCTACCCCGAGTACCTTCCAACAAGGTCATTAATTCCCAAAAGCTTGGCATCCAATCTCTTGCCAACCCTGCGCTCCCTTGTCTGGGTTTCACCTTCTGCCTGACCCTCATTCAAGAAGAGGTGTGCTGAAAACAATTCCACCTCATGTCTCAGTCTGTCCAGATGATCTGGGACAGGTTCGTTTTCCTGTGAAGACAGTCTCCAGCAATCACCATCCACACTGTACGCTCATCTCCTTCCCCTCTTGCTCACTTCCACCCACTGGGTGATGTATCTGGCAGCTCTCCCAACAGTTTCAAACTTGTGAATTATTGATCTGGCTTTGACTGAGGTGTGTGAGCCATCTTTCCCACAACTTTTGTATTAGCTCTGTGTCAGTGAGAACATTTTTTAGCAACCTCAAGCTTACTGTGGTAAGCCTTGTCCCAAATACAATAGAGTTCTTTCTCCCCAAAAATTCCCTCAAGAAATTCTCTGCTTCCCTGTGCCCATCAGCTGTCTGGCACAGTCTTATTCTTTGAAATACAGCTTACTGGAGAAAGCATCATAGGGCAGGCCCAGCTCTGAAAATATAAATATACTATACATGCAAATATATATAGCATACTGTATATAAATATATAAATATCCCAGTTCAATTTAAGGAAGACTGACAATGGAGTGTGAATCCTTAGCAGGCTCTTCTTGATGGACACTTTATATAGATACTGACGTCCTTCAACTTCACAGCAGGAACTCCTCCTGGATTGCTTTTCAGGGAAGTGCGCTGTTCAAAAAGCAGCAATTCATCATTGTCACCTCTATCAGCAGTCAAGGAGTATATTGGTCATCCTGGTCACACCATTTTGACTGGGATGAGGGTGGGCAAAGTCTAATAGTTTAAACCATTTTTTCTCAAAATGATATTTCATTCTGAACCTTGCCTTTGGTTTTACACTGGTTAAAACCTGGCCCAAAAAGGAAGGATTTTTTCCTGTTTTCTTATTGTCATTTCTTAAGTCTTTTCACCCAGAGGTTGGAAGCAATTTTATTGTGAGGCACCCCTCCAGCCCAGGCAGTCTGGCGGGCACACCGGAACACTGCTAAGATGCCCCACTCATAAAGTGACACATTAGTTGTCTCGACATGTAACAGTGAATGGGAGATCTACCACTAGAAGTAGTACAATCCTCTAATACTTCAAGGTCCAAAAGGTGTCCAGTTACCATGAACATTCGTGTAGGTCGATCAGTTTTGCTTCATCAGAAATTATTTCACAGTGTTGCAATCTATCATGAGGAAATGGCCTCCACAGGTGCAGTATCCATCAGGTAGCTAATACAGAATGCATGAGTGATCTTCTGTGTTATCATTCATGTTATCATTGTTGTACAGAAGATACATTTTTCTCCATTCACGCTGATGTAACTTGCAAAACATCCAAGGCTACATTTTGAATCCTTTGCTTTGTTGATAAAATGCAAACCATTTTTTGCTCCCGTGTATGCACACAAGGCGATTTATTACTGCTTCCTGTGCCCATCAGCAACAAAATTCTTTCTATTTCATCAGTGATAAAGCCTAAAACAATTTATAGATCATACCTTCTTCTATGAGAAACGTGAATTATGCAGTCAAGACACCCTTCAGCTACTTGCATCAGTACCTTTTTCCCAACCAGTCTCCGGGATGGTTGTCTACACTTTCATTACCCCAAGATGACATTAATGATATTCAGTGCTGACTGTCTGCCTAATAAACCCAGGCTGATGCAGAATGTGACTGACAGTTTTCATGAAAAAAGCAAAAGCCAAGAGCACATATCACTTCCCTAGGAAGAGTTGCATTTGGCTGCCAGTTTAAATATATACATTTTAAAATTGTTCTGTTTGATATGCTGCATAGTATTTTACATGATCTCATTATAGCCGATGCCACTTTCTCCTCATGTTCCTGAACATCTGCGATAGTCAGCTGTCAAATCACAGGAGCTGGTGTCCATTTGCAGAGTAAAAATTGTACATTGTCAATGAGTAGCAAGCAATACTTCCAAGGAAAACACCTTCATAAGGGAATGGAGTGAGAAGGGCAGGACTTGGGACGAATAAGGATGTTGCTTCAAATCTAGGACGCAGGGCAGCAGGTAACAGCTGTTGTCCCACAACACCCCATGCCTTGCAAAAAGTAGAATTATGAAGCAAAAATGTTTTTTCATGTTACATTGAGTGTGGCAAACAGGAATTTAAGCAGCAGATTTAATTGGGTTATAAGGAGAAGCTGGAGAACTGAACGTGAAACTAATACAGTCAACATAGTAGCTGGTAGTTTATTTGGATTTATTCAATTCTCTTCTTCAGTTCTTTTCATTATTGCTGTGCTAAGATTTGTGTATTGACAGACTTGGTCATATTCTAGACATTATCATGAAAACTTAGGATTCAGGAGCTAGTTACAGCTCGGGCTTTTGATACCAGAGTTGGGTAACGTTTTTGCAGTGAATGCACAAATGACCAAGTATGTTTTGAACCAAGGCTGTGATCTAAATCAGGAGAAACTGTTGGTTTGGACAACTCAGAGAGGTGAGATTTTATGAAACAGGAAAAAAATGCACATTGGTAGAAATGTTTTGCTTCAAAATTGCCATAACTTTTTGACATTTTCAAATGTAAAATAGTGAACTCTTTTGAAATAGCATTTTTACTCTTCGTATTGACTTACAGCTTTTGGAAAGTTTAGAAAGACCCAAAAGGATCCAAACTAAAACGAAATATTTTCTGTGCAATTCCAGATGAATTATTTGAATGTTTTTGGTTCTTTCATTTTCTTAAATTTCTAATAACCCTAAAACCCTTGCCTTCTCCTTTTACCCTTTTCTTCAGAGTCAGCAAATTAATCATCAAATTCATTTCTTGTCCAGCTCAACTTGGCACCATAAAGACATTCGAGGTAATAGAATATTGGCCTAAACTTTTGGTGATAATAAAAGTGAAATGACTATGAAATACTGGCATTATCTTCAATTTGCCACAGAAGATGAAGGGCCATTCACTCAGAACCTCTGTTATAAGCTGTCTGCCAATTCAAGCTATTGTATTGTATGGTCTCCACACCTCCCCTATACAATTTGTTCACTTAATTTGAAATCCTGTGATCCTTTGCAATTCCATTTCTCCTTTCCATTACTTGACTTGTTCATTTTCCTGAGTAGCCACCTGAAATTGCACATGGACTGCCTACATACATTTAACTGTTTTTTTCTTTTTCTTTCATATTCCTTTTATGCAATCTTTAGTCTTGTTTGAAAGCAAACAGTTTTCATCTAAATCTCTTTGTTTCTTCCCAGTGTTTCCTTAATCCTAACCTTTCATTATCTGCTTGTCTATTTACTTACTTCTTGTTTTGCTTCATAGAAAAATTCCCTGAACTGTCTTTCTTTGAAATAAAAAAACAAACAGGCACCTTTGCAGTCTTATGCCTGGTTTCCCTTAATGGCGGATAATTCTTTTACCTGCTTTGTGCCATCTGTTGCTGCCTTTTTGCAAGCAAAATTAAAGTGGCACTCTGGCTGCGTCATCATGGACAGATCGCTGAAGACAGCTGCTCAGTGAGCAGCGGTGGTCAGAAAAGCAAATGAGATGTGAGGCTGCAGTAGGGAGGGACTACAGAATAACATTGTCTTGATTCCTGGACGTGACGAGCATTTTTTGCTCACACTGGATGTTGCCAAGAGGAGTGGGGCTTTGGCACCTCTGCAAACCAGCCACCTAATGGAGCACCCACATGTGGGCTACGGGGTCCAGCTGTGCCCAGCCCCGCCTGGGCACTGAGGGGACCCAGGCACCCTCAGGAGGTAAGAAACATCCTACCTCAGGTGTCCTGTTTCTGTGTGTGCAGGATGTGTGCAGGATGTGTGCAGGATGTCCTACTTCAGGTGGCTGTTTGGAGAACTGACACCTTTACAGGCAAAACAGCAAGAGAGAAATGTGCACAGCAGGATGAGGAAAAAAGTTGTTGTTCCCACGGAGACTAAGTAGACGCTTCTTGCCCAGGAGAAAGGAACTTGTTGTTGGCCTGCACCTTCCTTCTAGATAAATCTCACCTCTAAACTGAAGTCTCCCAGTGCCATAAGAGCTGTCACTTTTCCCGTAGTAGGACTATTCATATTCCAGCTTCCAAGAAACTGTTCTGAAGCAGCTCATAGCTCCGTCATCTTCCAGGTTCAGATCTCTCATACTCCAGCTCTTCTCTTCTCCTTTCTGGAGTCTGGAAGCTATTGCCTAAAGCCAAATTTCAATGCCTGCTGTCAGCACATTTCAAGACTCACTAACTTAAAATAAGACAAACTTCTCTTAACGTTTAATTCACCTAGCTGGCATGTGTCAAGGGAAGCATGTCATGTTTACATACGGCTTTTTGTTATAAAGTATTACCTGTCATGTGATATAGTCATAAGTTACCTCCTAGTCTAAAAAGAGCCTGGAGTGAGGTAAAATAGTTCTCAGTTTTCCAAAAGAGCATAGTGACTGACAGTGTTCCCACAAAGGAAAGGGGCAAGAATCTGGCCTTAAAAAGATACTATTTTCAAATTTTGTTGCGCTTACAATGGAAGCGGATATTCCATTGTTTAAGGTAACAAAAGTGATAAACAAGATGTACTAATACCAGGCAGCATTGGCCCCGAAAGCCTTGCCAATCATACCAAAGGCAAACTGATTTGCCTAAGTTGGTTTTGTTGTTTGTTTTTTTTTTTCTTTGTAAGAAAGGCAGTAATTTTGCAAATCAATATTGCAAATTCTGGAATTTTCTAAATATAGTTAGTCATTTATGCCAACTACGTCCTGGGCTGCATCAAACAAAGCATGGCCAGCAGGTCGAGGGAGGTGATTCTGCCCCTCTACTCCGCTCTGGTGAGACCCCACCTGGAGTCTGCATCCAGCTCTGGAGTCCTCAACACAAGGACATGGACCTGTTGGAGCAAGTCCAGAGGAGGGCCACAAAGGTGATCAGAGGGCTGGAGCACCTCTTCTGTGAAAACAGGCTGAGAGAGTTGGGGTTGTTCAGCTTGGAGAAAAGGCTCCAGGGAGACCTTATAGCAGCCTTCCAGTACCTAAAGGGGGGGGGCTACAGGAAGGATGGGGAGGAACTCTTTATCAGGGAGTGTAATGGTTTTAAACTGAAAGAGGGGAGATTTAGATTAGATATTAGGAAGAAATTCGTTACTGTGAGAGTGGTGAGGCACTGGAACAGGTTGCCCAGCAAAATTGTAGATGCCCCATCCCTGGAAGTGTTCAAGGCCAGGCTGGATGGGGCTTTGAGCAGCCTGGTCTAGTGGGAGGTGTCCACTAGGTTGGAACTAGATGATCTTTAAGGTCCCTTCCAACCCAAACCATTCTGTGATTCTGTGATTTAGACCCAGTTTTGTCAACTAATTTTTCAAGTTTCTTATCTAAATGGCTAAGAGCAGGAAACATAGGGCTTGAAAAAGGGATTGAGGTGGCTCTGAAAAGGACGTGGTGTTTTGGGTGTCCATCTGCATGGACTCTCAAACAGAAACACACACCTTCCCCAACACACACCTTGCCAAAGAAAGGGCAGGCTGAGAGTTATGAAGCTCAGCCAGGAGTGAGAGAGCAGTGTTTTGTGACTTGACTTAGCAGTTAATTACTGCCCACTTGTGGCAAAATGGCAGGGGCTTGCACGGCTGCGAGGAAAAAAACCTGCAGACAGACAGCAGATATTCAGCTGCAACTGCACCAGGTCTCTAAGATGTGATGGTGGTGTGGTGGTTTCCCTCTTCTCCTGTCAGGGAAGATGTCATCACCAGAGCACTGCTAAGGGTGGCAAGTTGGAAGATGCCATGCTACGTAAAACATCCTTCTGCTGCAAAGCTTGAAACAGTTAAACACTTTGTGCAGCATCAGCACATAACAACATAAATACAACCCTGCAAAGTAGAGTGGTTTACAGCAAAGAATCCCCACAACGAATTTCTGTGAAAACCCCACTACACAGCTATATTTTTATCTCTTATTTGCAATGTAGAATTGAATACAGATCCTAAGTGAAATAAGTGTACGCTGATGAATAATCTGCTAACAAGCATTGTTTCAGGAATGGTGTGTCTCTATTTCTTCCAGCCATCACACAGGGATGAACGTGTATGAAGGATCTATCCTCTTATATATGACTAAACCTAAAGCAATCTTATCAGCTTAATACTACACTAGTCCTTTGGGATAGTGGTACTAGCTTCTTCCTGCAAATCAGGAACCTGAGAGTTCATTGGCCAGGCTTGTGAAATAACAAAAAATTTTACAGCCTGAAATGTTTAACAGTTTTATGAAATGGGCAGCAACTGCAGGCTGATTTGTTGTTTTAAAGCCTGCTTCATGTGATCCTGTTATTTGCAGCAGAGTGCCTCAAGGACCTTTCAGTTCAGAGGCCTGCGGAAGCTACAGACTGGAAAAATTCAAGGGCACGGGCAAGATCACTGAGGGGTGGGGTATGGCATTATATCATTCCCTGAAATATTACATCTGCTCTGCGTTGCCCAGCTCAGCAAGGGCAGCTTTGCCAGAGTAGTTGCTGTGCATTTGGTTCTTAAATGGGCATTTCAGCGCACTTTACAAGCAGTGACTTAGATCTTGTTATTTTCTTCCTCATTTTACAATGGGGAAACTAAGGCACAAAATGATTATGAAGCTCATTTTCAAAGGTGCTGAGCACACCTGCTCCAGCTAAAGTTAATGGGACCTCTGCAAATCAGACTGTAAATGGTAAGTCTGAAGTCGTAACTGCCTGCTGTATTGGCAGCAGGAAGAGAAGCCAGAGCTCTTGTCCCCAAATTTTTGCTTTAACCAGCAGTTTTCACCCTTGTAATAACAGCTCTTTTTATTTTGCTGGGAAAATGGAAATATTTGGCTTGTGACACCATGTTAATAAATGATTCAGGTCCTCTTTGATCACATCCCTTGCTGTCCTTTGGCAGGAAAAGGGAAACATTCTTCAAGACAGTACTTCCATGAGATGGGCTTGTAGAGCACACATTTCTTAGGGACAGTTCCTAAAATCGTTAGCCAGATAACATTACATTGTGCCCCCATTATATCTGCCTCATCTACTTTTTTGTCTTGTCTGCTAGCAATTAACAGCTAAGCCAAGTGTATTTTCTCCAACTCAATTCACAGTACAGTAAGTCTTTAAAATTTACAGAGGGAGCATGCAAGGTGTTCATGTATTAAAGTGATAAATGCTGTACAAATTAATTAGAAGATTATTTTGCAGCTATGGGGCTAGCCCCTGCCACTGATACGAACTCCTCCTTCAGAGAAGTTTGACTGCAAAAACTGAGGATTTGCAAAGTCTCTGTGGCGTGAACTACCCATGCAGAACTTCTATTGATTTTGATGTGTCTAAACAGCAAGCAAGAGCTAGCTGCAGGAGTGCAAGGCAAAAGTCAGTCGTAAAGGACTGATGTTTAGGGAACATACAAATTAGAACTCTAAGTCAAAATAACGATGAAAAATAATGGAACAGAATACCATATAGTCAATATTCTGTAGGAATCACTGCAGCGGGAGCATTCACATGAGCTAGCATTTTATAATAATACAAGCTTGAATATCTGAAAATAATGAGCCATAATAATTGATCCCAGCTGCAATGAAAACATCACTTAGTATTTCTATTCCAGTCCTATTTGGCACTGGTCTCAATTTGGGAGTGATAAAAAGAAGCCTTAGCATTAAATAGAAAGTGCTGAACAACTGATGATCCATAGGCAATGTAACATCCATGGCTTCTATATTTGAATTTGGTCTGATTGTGCTTTCGAAGCGCATTGCTGTAGACGGGATCACGTTCAGTGAGTCCCTGAGGCTGAAACTTGAGGACTTGAATCTGGACTTGAGGATGAAATGGATCCCAGTGGGAGAGGGGAAGAATCCGGTCCTTGCCAATGAGAAAGGCTACTGCCAGATTCAGCTGGAAGAGAACCAGAATGATGATGCCAGACTGAGGAAGATGCAGAGCCACTACTAATCTTCAGTGGAATACTTCTAATCTGCTAAAGGAAATTTAAGGAGTCTAGTACAGACTTCACAGGATTGGACTGTGGACTGGTATGTGGATGAAAAATCTCTGCAACAGTGTTTAAGAGATAAACTATCAACTATTTTTTTTTCCTTTCTGGAAGGATCTAACTTTCCAGGTACAGAGACAGAAATTACACAGATTTGGGTGCAAACATGCCTGGAGATAATAGCATGAGGTATTTTCTCTATCAACTACTAGCTGAAAAAAGTTGGCTTTGGCAAGTAATGAAGACACTGTAGAAAAACTGTCTATAGAAAATTAAGTCAAGCAGAGTGATCTGGAATTAATTTCGTCTAAACAAAATGAAATAATAAAGGTAAATCTGTAATTGAGATTCTTTAGTTCAAAAGAGGAAATTTGGGTAATAGAAGAGAAATGTAAATTTAGCTGCATGAGAAACTTTAGGAGCTGAATGGAGAGGGCACCTGGAATTTTATTGGGATAGATACTTTTTTTAAAAGCTACCCAAAACTTGAATCTTGAACAAGATAAAACATGGAGAACAGTTCCAGACTTGTGCACATCAAAAAGATGTCAATAGGAACAGAAAGAATAAATCTGGGTTTAAAAAAAAAAAAAAAAAAAAAAAGATGATCAGCAAAGAAAGCTAAATATTGGAAAATGGGAAACAGGGACATAAAGTGAGAATTTCTAGAAGGCCAGGTGACTTATAGACACATCAAAAGGTACTAAAAACAGCAAAGTAACGCACCCCTGAAGAAAAAGGAAGTGCAGTCTCCCAAAGACTCTACTTAGACAAAGTATTTCTAGCAGATATGTGGAATTTATTAAAATATTTTACTAGATACTGGTAAAATCTTATTGTGAATTTTGCACAGATCTCCAGTTCCTGGCACAAACCAGGAAAGCGAAGACAGAGTTGGTGGGATGATCTTCTGAGAAGAGGCTAAGAGAGCCAGACTTGTTTAGTAAGGAAAGGCTGAGTGAGGATCCAAGAGCATCCTGTGAGCTTATCCAAAGAGCAAACTAGAAAAAAAAAATTTAAAAAAAGGACAAGACTTGTCAAAGGGATAAACACTGCCCATAAATAAATTTACATTGAAAATGTGGAAACATTTTCTAGTCATAAGCAGAAAAATGAGAACAGCTTCCCTGTAGGAGTACTGAGGCATTAAAAGCTGATGTTTATGACAGTGATTATATCACTTCTAATATCAAGAAGTGGAAATCATAGAATAAGATGAAGAAATGTCCTCTAGCTTCTGTGCTCCTGAATTTCTTGGTGTTCCTGATACTGTATGGTTTTGCTGTGATTGTACTTTGCACCTGTATTTTATCACTTATTCACCGTGGGACAAACTGAGAAAAAGACCCGATGCTTTAATATAGTGCATAACTAGCCTATAAATATATTTCTTTGACATAGTAAGGCCAACAACTTCTCAAGGGTCAGAACAGTAGGCATTTATGAAGATAATGAGCACAGTCAGTGCTGCTGTAAAAAACAAGGGAGGGGGAAAAGCACTATGAAAAAAGGGGTTTGAAAAAAAATAAGTAGATTGAATCCAACCTTCTTGCTTAGGTTCACAAGCCAGCTAATAATTGCTCATTAGGGCAAGTTAGTTCATCATTATCTACCATTTCTTGCGTCTTCTTCAGAAGCAGATAGCCGTACTCAATTTCTAGGCAAAAGGGTACCACTTTTAGATGATTCAATGAAGTGACTTGGTAGAGCACATTTTATGCAGTTTCTCCATCATCTTTGTTTAGAGGGAAAAGAGGTGAGACTTTTGTGTATCAGTTGCATAATTACAAAATTACCAGGAACTCTGGTAGTTCTGGCCATTGGTACTGAATACAAAGGAGAAATAGTGACAAACAAATAAAACTGAAGCCAAATTTTCCTAGGGGTTTGTTGCGTTGGGTCTTTTTCGTCATTTGTACATGTCACTCTCTTGCCATGATGCAAAAGGCTTAAACTCCCATGGTGCACAGGTATAATTATTAGTAGCTATGCAAGACATAAAGTGGTGAAGAATGAGCGTGTTACAGCTTCGGGTGAAAAATGCATCTGTCTGCAGAGAAAAATAAAAAAAAGTCAACCATAGCCACAAAGTATAAGACAAAGTTAATTACTCACTGAACTAAATAGAATAAAGGTAACCTTAACACTCATGACTAAGAAGTTCACAAATAATGCACAAAGTGATTCAGAATGGTAGGAGTATGGGAAAAATGGAAACAATTTCAGTGCAAGTAGCTTCTGCAATACCCAAGACTTCTTGGTATTTTAACATCTTACACTTCAAAATGGACCTCTACCTTAGTTTTAATGCATTTTTCTCCACTTGAATTCAAGGAACAAGGTTTCCCCTGACTTGGCAATCTACTCAAGGAAGATACCATATGCTTAACTGAGATACTAAGAACATACTTTCATTCTTAAAAGTAATACACAAATCTCTGCATTTAAAGACCAGTTTTTCAGAAGCAATTCATTTAAGTCAGATTGAAAACCAAAAAAAAACCACTGACAACATGGTCTAAGATAATTTTCAGAGGAAATACTATGTGTTGAATAATACTGAAAAGAAGTTAGAAGTAGAAAAGACTGCAGTAAGTTATGGTCTCATTTTCGACTCAGTAAAAAATAGATAAAGCACAATCTGGAAAGGATAACTAAGTCTAAATAATTTCCTTTCTACATATGCATTGAAACAATTCATTATTCATTTAAAATAGTAGGAGAAAAACCTGTCATGCTGTCTGTGCGACAGCAAAATATCTGGTCACAAATAATAGGAGGCATTATGATTAACAAATCACACAGCAACTTAGAGAAACCCAAATTTAAACCATCTGTGAACATAACTTCAAAGGCCAATGTAATTGCTTTTGACACACCAGAGTACGCTGGAAGATATTCAGGTGAGTGCACCTATTTTTATTGGTATTCCAAAAATGTTAAGTATTTCCATAACCCATATTTTTATGGCTAAACTGTCATATGCCTCACCCTCCCCACTGTTTATCATAGCTTAGACATATCTGTGGCTCAAGAAAAGGCTTTAATGTATTTTAGTTGTCTTTAATGAGGCAAGAATTCTTGGTGACATTTTTTTTCTCCTTCTATCTGGATGACTTTTTTCCAAACCAACTGAGCAGGAAAAAGTTAGAATACCGATTTTATTCTGTTCACTTCTTCCCTTTAGCTGCTATGTTGCTGATGGCTCACACAACCTCAGTCCCACTGATGACCCATGTCTCTAAGAAGAGCTCTAGTTTCTTCTTTCTTCCCTGAGATGAGAGTGCCACTGCTTTTTGAAATATAGAACTGGAAAGAAATCATGTGGTGATTGTTGTGAACCATAAAACCACACTACAAAGACTACTTCTGAGAGCTGCTTGAGAGCTGTTGTCTTAAATTATTACTTTTATACACCAGTGACAATAATGTATACATTGATAGAAACTTCAAAGCATTGGGTTGTTCTGAACAGAAAAAAATAAAAATGAAATGTTCACCTAAAAGTACTATAATAAAATGACTTACTTGGAAATGGCATTCTTTGAGAGGTAAATTTTTCTGTAGATTTTGGCAAAAAGAAAAGGTGCAAATTCCCAACAAGCTACATTTTTCCTTTTGGCAAAAATAATTTCTGCTGAAAACTCCTCACCCAGTCCTGATAGCTGTTGCAAGGAGAACCAAAGATGCATGCAGGGGTTTTCAGATTGACAGAAGCAATTGACTGGAGCAGAAAGAAATGTAAGTCATATCTGTGCAAAGAAAATGAAGATAGTGTTGATGAAATTATTGTTTCAACAAATGAGATTGATTGTGGTGACAATTTCATATTTTGAGGACACAACGCAAGAGAGCAAGAACATAAAGAAACAAGCTTAACCAAAGGAAGTTAATATATAAATTTGCTATGGATGTAACACAGTTTCTATGGGATTCCAGTGGGAGTTAAACACAGTAAAGCAAAGGTTACAATCATAACTCAAATGGCAGCTTCTGCCAATTAAAGAGAGAGGGCTTAAGGCCAACGTTCAATATCCTTGCCAAGGATATTTCAAATGAAACTGACCCCAGTGGAGTTTTTGGTCTATTTCTCTGTGAAGAGATTAAGTGGTAGGCACCGCACTAGGAAATTAACCTGTGCGAATGCAAGACACTCCCAGTGGTGGGCACGCTCCAGGCAACAACGTCACCCAATCAAGCACACGTACTAAAAATGGATGGGTTCCTAACTCCAGCCCCAGGTGTGGGATGAGCCCTACACAAGGTCCCAAAGCCATTGCACCAACAAAATATTTTTCCACATCCCAGTTCTGTTTGCAGCCCATAGTTTGCTCCAGCAGCTTCTTTCCATCCCTGCTCCAGCTGCAATTCTCAGCTCCCCATTGTAGCACAGAAAATGCAAATTGCCATCAGTAGTAAAAGAGAATAGACTAGAGCACTAAGGTTGTCTTGGCTTGAACTGGGTTTGTCTTGTTTAAGCTGTGATAGCAATTTTCTAGCAGCTAGGTAAGTGTTCCCTAAATTGTTTTCAGCTTTCATTTAATTTTGTGCAACGGTGTGGTTAACAATTATTGTTAATAGCAATAGCCAGAAGCTATGTTCTGTGGCCTAAACTCAAGAATAAAATATGCTGTGGAAGAGCACCAACACAGGCAGATAACAGAGGTCCACTACAGCGAACACAAATCACAGTGGGCACCTACTGGTCACTACAGGAGTGCAGCCCTGCGAATCAAGGACAACAAAGGCAACCTGAAAAACTGGATAACTGGCAAGCAATGAAAAGAAAGAGCACACACGCAGGTTGTGGCAGAAAACATGAGAAAAATAACCCCAAGGAGACTGCAGGGCCAAGGAAGAAGGGTTTACTGTGACCACTATCAAACCCTTCTGGCAAAGCACCCAGAACACCAATGACTCTTGATATCCTCACCCTCTTCTTCTGGAGGGACACTGAAGCTGTGACCTGATGACTCAGAGAACCTCTGATGAGTGACCGTAACACCAGAGAAACAATCAGATAGGTAAAAGGAAATTTGGTCTTTACAGGTTTTGTTTTTTAAAACGAACATTTTAACTGTGTTGTTAATGAGGGTTTTTTTTCCCATGTTCATTTGGAGTATGAGTCTTATTGTTATTGCGCCTGGACTAATAATAACTGTTGTATTTCATTAGCCTGTCAAGACTTTGATGAGACTAACAATAAACTATTTTGTCTACACGTCAGGTGTGCTCCCTTTCTGCCCATAACAAGATTTTGAGGCGTATAGATCAGTCTTGTGATACAATGAAATCCTACTGTGGAATTAATCTTTTCTAATGGCAGTGTAGGTGTCTGCAATGAGGTTGGTCCCCTTAGAGTAATGGAGTTCAGAACATGATTCATCCAGAAAACACAGGCATTGACTTTAGGATAAAATGGATTGCATTAGAGACATTACTGACTCTATAAAGTAGATCTCCACTGAGTATTAAGTGGTAAGACTGGCTGTAAGTCCCTGCACTGGAGACGCTCACTTTTAGTCACAAGAATAAGACCCATAAAGACCCTGTTGGTCCATGTCCAAGAACAGGCAAAGACGTACTTGCACGGGATGCTGGATTTGATTAATGGAGGAGTAAAATAAGCAATAGCTGCTTGCAGGAGACAAAGCAGCCAGTAGCATGGTGGAGTGTGTCTGAGGACTACTGCTGCCGGGGTATGTCTTGCTTGCCCCTCTAGAAATAGGTTGAGGTGCTGTTAACCCCTACATTAGTCACCACTGGATGAAGAAGTGACATTTTCCGTGGGCAGAGTTGCATGTCTCTATGGCAAATGAGAAGCTCAATCATTCCTTTCTTCTGAACAAATCAAAATTCAGAAGAATAAAGGCTGGAAATTATTTGTGGAAACAAATTTTAGGAGGAAAAAATACACATCCTGTTTGAACACTAATGTTTTAGTCAGCCTTCCTGAAGACTAAGAGAGCTTCTTTTGCCTTGATTTATGAAAACAGAACATTTTGTTCATATGCATCAGTAGAAATGCATGTGAAATTGCAAACCACTCAACTCGTCTTTCGTTAAACTTCTGGACGCTACCCACAAGATGACATTGCACACTGCTATGATTAAAGGCCTGACTTATGCCTGTGTGTGGATTGCTGATACAGTAGCTAAAGAGTTGGTATTCCTCCCAGTAGGAGAAGTAGCCATGTTCTTAAAAGAATCCTCACAGAAAATGGCTATTGAATTAAAGAAGGGGCAGAATATCTTTCTGAGAAGGATGAGAGGTGTGGGATTTTTTTCAAATCCACACGCTCAGTATGTGATACTGAACGCTCGTGACTCCTGTCTGCACCAAAAGAAATCAAATAACAGTCACGTTTTATGACTTAGACACCTTTCTCAGAATTGTATCCGTTTTCTCATTTGGAGAAAGCAGTCCCTGTATATGAATTTTATCAAAAAGGAAACAGACTCTGATACCACACATAAGATGCACTGGAGCCTATCATTCTGGTTTGTAGCCTTCCTGTCCATGGGACCATGCCAAGCCAACTGACTCTATTTCACAAAGTGCAATGTCAAAGCTCGTAGGCATTGTCCTGCCGTTCCCTCTCCTCTCACTACCCTTCCATAGAAGAACTGGTAAAACTCATTTGTGGAGCTTTTAAAAAATGCAAGAAGTTTAAAAACTCCTAAGTTGTTCAGATTTTATTTTCTTTCCTTTTTGGGAGGCATGGAGGAGGGAATGGGTGGAGGAGGGCTGTTAGCCCTTCCTGCATTGGTTCATGTTTAATTCACTTTGCTAACCCACCTAAGTTTCTTGTCATTTTTTTGCACCTAGATTCCACCATAATGAACACAGAGGACATCATGGCAACTACCTCTGCTTTGAACACCTCTCATTCCTCTGCTGCGTGTTTCCTCAACAGTCCTTGATTCTAATCAGTTTTCAGCAGCTCGTTCAGCTTTCTCTCAAAGATTTCGGTGTTCAGGTCCCAGCTCTTCCAGGCTGTTGCTTTCTGAACACATCTTCATGGGTATTTTATTCGGTAAGTACTGTGATGGACTAGCTTTTATTCATTTACCAAGATGCGTGAACATCATTTGCTACATTTGTGTGTAAGCAGAGATAAATTGAAGCCAGATGCAGTAACACAGTCAAAGAAAACACAGGAAGGAATTCAAAAGAATAAAATGCCGAACAGGGAACCATTATAGAAATGATTTTTGAAACAACAGTTTTCAACCATTTCCATACCCAGGCCTCATTATCGAAACTGCAGTTTTGATGCAAGAAGTTGACTGAACGGACAGGAAAGGCTTTTCTACCAGAAAATGGGACAGAAAAGTACAAACCACGAGAGAACAAAATTATTCAAGTCAACTTTTCCTTCACAAACTGATTTTTTAACAAATCAAATATAAGAAAATTTTCACGCCCACCCCTTGCCCCAAAGTCATTAGCTGCAAATTCACCATCACTGACCTATGAAACTTCCATTTCAGGAGTGTTGGAATGGTTTCAGAAGTTGTTTGGTATCTTCAAAAGAAAATAAATACATGGAAAATAATTACATCTTTTATAGTGTTCTCCCAGGTTTTCCACAGGGAACATTTCAAGCACCACAAACTCTGATAACATTTGCCAGGATGAAAGTTTCAAAGAAAAGCTTTTCATGCTGAATAAATAAACCAGTTTAGTGAAGGGAAATTAATTTGGAAACAAACTAAAGCTTAAACACTTTTTATTCTTTACATGTTTGTACATGCATGGTGGCATCTAAGTTGGCACGAGGCACTTACCGAAATACGTCTCTATATTTATCTCTTTTGTTTATCCTACACATTATGAAGATTGCTGTTTTGTGGGAAGGAATTCCAAGCAAATACTTAAGTCCTCAAGTTAGAGATGAGTCTTGTCGTCTTGGTCAATAGTTTCTTTATTTCGGTGACACAGGGCTGTCTTGAATGGCTCCACTCTCAAATATTCCTCTAGCCACCTGACCAAAGGCTTCCAGTTGCAGTACTCCTTCAGCCAAATATCAACATCAACACAGAGGACTCGTCACACCATGATGCAGTCCTCAAAGCCACAAACTTTTCCTCTGCTTTGAACTTAAGAAGATTGCCTAGTAGCAAGACCGTATCAGCAGTGAATCAGCAGGAGTGTGTCAGTTTTGTTAAATTACTGTTATAGAGTAAAGCCTAAGATTGTTGTTACCATCCTATATTTTTAAGGTAAGTGATGGTTCTGTTCAGATTTTTTTGCTGAAAGACTATCTCAAGGGAGAGAGTATTCCTTTTAAACCAAAAAGGCGTAAGACATAAAACATCCATTAAAATATTCGAGCTTTGATGCTATTTTTCTTTTTCTTCTTTGTCTTTCTTTTGATTAAAAGTTTCACTGTTTTCAAAAACCAATAAAGTTTCAAGTTTTCACAGAAAATAAGTTTTTTTAAAGTGAAATGCAAGGAAAAAGGATATTATTTCTAAGAAAAAGTGTTTCTCTAGCAGGGTTCTAAAAGGGGTGGCTCATTCTGCAGAAAAGCACACACAATGCCTATGCTTAACAGAATGGAGTCTCATTTTCCCTTGGAGACATGCATTATGTCAAATTTCCAGGCTGTACTCAGTGGTGGCCCCGTACAGCAGCCAGATGCCACACTACACTCAGAAGGAGAAAATGGAAGGTCATTTTCGCTATTCTTTTTTCCACCTTGAAGATTTTTCTGTGATGGAAACAGTCCATTGTAGCTAACCCACTGCAAATCATCTTTTAAGAATTAGAGTTTAATTAAAGCACTTACAAGAATTATCTCTGTTCACCTATTAAACCTCTAAATGTGGAGTCAAAACACCGAAATTGTATTACTCGGTCCTTTACAGAGGTCACTTTCATCATAGAAGGCAAAATAACTAGCAATACACCACCGAGGTGCTAAGTACTTCCTTCAAATGGATCTTGAAAGTACTCAGCCTCTGCCAGGTGTGAGTCTTTCCCAATAACACACCCTTTACCTACGCAGCCTGTATATTGCCATGACTGGTTTGATAACGGCTGCAGCTAGGGAAACTTATGGATAATTTAACTTGCAAATCCATGGGTTAATCAGGACTGATTTAAGACACAGAGACGTAGGCCCACGGTTTGAAAGTGATCCCATAACTGGTCCAACATTTGCCGTACCAGTCCAAATCTCCCCGTGTCAGGCAGTGACTCTGCATGCAGATAGCTAATCCCAGGAGCCAGATGTGCAGAGATGCTCACAGTAGCCTGGACCTTACCCTGTTACTTCTGCACACTGCCGTCGTGCCTGATGCAGAACTCGTGGAAGTCAGTAAACCCTAGCAGAGACTATCTGCCTTTTCAGTTCACAACTTCTCCAGATTCCTTATTCTTGTAAGCATATTCATTAGCTGCTGACGCTGCCAGAGATAGCTAAACAAATGCTTCTCAGGCTGTGGCTTATTTACAGCCAGATTTGCTCACATACTCGTTCTCCATCCCTTGCAGCTTCATGTGCCTACAAGCTCCAGAGTCAGATGCAGATGAAGATTTATGGATTAAGTCTGCCCATAGTGATCAGTTAACAAAGAATGGGCTCCGCATTTCCAGCAGGGCATTTCTGTGGCATTAGCCATCTTTATGCATAATTTTCTGTAAAGGTGTTTACTCTCAGTGAGAGTAAACTCTCAAATGCTGTTTTACATCAAAAACAACAGAGGTAATTTAATTTCAGCTTGCTGGATAAGCAGCAGAAAAACTTTAATGATGAGGATGGACAACACAAATTTTCTAACCAATAGTCATTGCAATAACATTTGGAATTCACAGACATTTTCATGAAGAATCGGAGACTGTCAATATTTTTTTGTGCAATCATGGGCTTGATTCCACTACGCAAAGGAACCTATTAACTCTTTTATTTTTAAGTTAATTTTGATTTTATTTATTGCTACTTATTGCCATTAATAATCAGAGCTGAAGAGAAGGTGTATTTGAGGACAAAAGAAAACTCCCCTTACAGGCCAGTTTATTAAAGTCAGTGATTAAAGCCACAAAGATCAATGGAGTTGTGACAGAGACCTTTAAAAGAGTCATCATAATTCACTTCAGTGCCTCTAAGAGGGCTGTAATTTTTAATCTTATAAATGTAACTTTTCACGCTAAAGCCTGAGACACCCATTGAACATGTCAAAAAGGATTTCTCATCTTTCTCGGGATCCTAAGTTCAGTGCATCCACTAAATTGTTATGGAATGAGCAATTCCAGTCCCACAAGCGTGCTTTCATATACACTTACGGTTCAGTTGTTATTCCTGTGCTCCGCCACTGCCTTGTCACTCCTGCACATAATTAGTTTGGTATTCTGTTAGATTCAAAACTCGTAGGCTGTTCACTTCCTTTCTTAATTGTCTCTCTTCTGATGAGGATACAGTAAGCAGTTTTCTCGTACTTTGGAACGAAATGTTTGGAATAGAAGCACTGTATGTACATTACAAACAGAAACAACAGCCTATTAAAATTAAAAAAAAAAATCATCTTGTGATTTAGTATTAAGGTATCAGACAATAGCAGTACCAGATGATAACGTTATTTTGTCCCATGGGGCTCATTCCTTGAAGGTACAACTGAAAGAGAGGTATTAGGTGCACAGAGTCATTTTTTCCTGTGGCTAGCCTAGGCGCTTCCCCAGCCCAGGCGCTGGAAACACACACAGAGGTAAGAGGTGTTTTCACCTACTGCTACTTGATATGGTGGATCAGCAGTGTCAGCCAGACGCTGGGCAGTGTTCTTCTGCTACCCCGTTCACTTCACATTGCAAATGCAAGCAGAGTCACTGGAGCAACCACAGTCTCCCTGTCCTCTAGTCTGCCATTTCCACCTTGAAGCCATAAGGAGAGAGAAGTTTTCCCAGGGAAAGACCTGGAGAACAATCTGACTTGCTGCAGGACAGAGAGATACGTCCATAGCAATGCCAGTTTCTCAGAGACGTAAAAGCAGCACCTGAGAGGGCACTGCAGTTCCCAAGCAGCTGCTCTTCCCCAGGCTGGGCCAACCCCACCATCAATTGTTCAGGCTAACGCTGAAGACGAGGTATCAAAGGGTGACAAATCACCACTGGGACTGCAACACTCAAACTTGCATCTCTGTTGGGTGAAGCAACCTCTAGACTGTCCTTTCAAAAAAGGGAAGAAATGCTGGTGGCACTAACAGATACGCAGATCTTATCTCAACCTGGTGCATCCAAACAGGACAGTCCTTGGGCTCTTACTCAGGAGACCAGGTTAGTGTTGCCTCCCACCAGCCTGCAGCACTGTAACACAGGTTGTTCCGAGCTGCTGTACACCTGTTTACGACAGATTCACCACTTGATATGTACCTATATAGCAGTGAACTTTCATTTTGGACAGGAGAAAACAACTCTCCTGCATGCTAACTGAGGAAGAGGAACGTGTGGCAAAGGATTGTGCTGCTTCTCTTTTGTTCCTCTGCAAGCTACCTGCCCGCTCTTTGAATGTGGAAAGTTCACCCTCCAAAGCCACACCAGTGTTGCCCTGTACAGACAAGTTTCTTATAAAAACCAAGGGCAAAATGGGCACAGGGCATCCTGCTGTGAGCTTGGGGTGCTACACCAGTTTGTGTATGTCCAGGCAAGAGTGATGCTGGCTTTCTGTGCCTAAGCTTATTCATAGATTGGTAATTAATCACCTTAAATAAAGTTCAGCCCTGAGGTAGCTGGAACCTGAGTTTCATGCCGCCTGTCCTCCAGGAGAGGCAGAGAGCATCGCACTGCGGAGGCAACACTCTAGAGATTTCACAGGTGCTCAGGGACAAGTAATGGCAGCATCGAAACTTCTGGTTTCTGCTACTTGGGCCAGAAGGAGAAGAAACTCTGGAGAATAAAAGGGCAAAAGAGGGTCTGGATTTTCTGCATTACTCTCCATCTTTCTTGAGAAGGCTTGCCTTTCTCACTTAAACACCTTGGTCTATATTACCTGACAGTTATTTGTACCTCCAGACTCATCAGTCTTGTTAGCCACATACAAAAGCTTCATTTATACTTTAGGAACATATTTTCAGTGTAGGTGGAGGGTGGGGGCAAACAAAAGCAGCTAAAGTTTACAGAGTATGAAATAAGCAATTTCCTTTGTTTAATCAAACAAAATGACAGCAAATCAAGATGAGAAAAAAAACATATTCTTCAACATGATGATGCCTGGGGAGAGACAGGAAAAACTTTAACTTGCACAAATTCCTTCTCATCTATTTTCTTGTCTCACTTCTTTCACAATATATTGATTCCACTCACAGAAACAATTCAAGACTGTGCTGCAGACAGATACAGGTTCACCAAAGTTGCTAGGTTGTCACAGTCTTATATGTGGCCTAATTCTGAGGACTGTGGCTGAGCATCTTCACTGCCGGTCTGAGCAAAACAGTGCTCTTCAGCTCACACGGTCCTGCTCTTCCAAAGCACTGGCAGGACGCAATCACAGGTGGAAGACACAGCTTGAAAACTTTGATGGTTCTACCTTTCTTGCTCAAACTGAGGTTAAATAGAAGTTGATGCAGTTCTTCAGTGAAGAGTGCATTTTCCATGAAAAATTAACTTTCCCAAGTGACTGAAATGACTTGCAAGTTCTGCTCAAATTTAGTGAGTAACCCCATACCAAAGAGAGGGGAGAGAGAACATGGAAATATTCAAGTATTTGAACTTCTATTGCTGTTGCTTCGAAAATTCCAATATTTAAAAGCGTTAAATAACACAAACATGCATAAAAACGGTCTGAGGAGGAATGGACCCCAAATGACACTTATTTTCATTTCCCTCCAACTCCAATTTAATTTTTCTGGTATTTGTCTACTGGAACTTGAAAAAAAAAAAAAAAAAGATTTGTTCCTAATGCTGTAGATAACAGCTTGTAAAGGATTCAAACAGGCAGCTCCCTAATCATTTGATCAAGAGTTGTTTCAGGCATCCTATCTAGTGATCTGTGTGAAATGCAATAGAAGCGTGAAAACCTTTGTTAGTTATGAACCAAGTGAAATAATACATTAAGTCTGAAGCAGTATTCTGGCAGCATGCTTTTAAGAAGGTGCCAAACAGGAAAAAGGGCAATGTGATAGAGGGAGTCAACTAGAAGAGATACAACATTGTGTTACCGAGTCACACAGGAAAAATACAGTCCTCCGAGACTTTGGTCACCTCTTACAAAGGGCTGTACACCTGTGTGACCTGAGCTCCCATTTGGCTCAAGGACTGTTTTCAAACAGCCAGCACATCATCGCAACAAATCATCGTTGCGTACGCTCTTGCTCTATATCTGTTTCCACTTGGCCAAACGGCAGCTCTCCCCGCAACCCCTTGCGGCTCTGGCAGGGCCAGGGGCTCTTTGTCCTCCTGCTGCCAAATGTCTGATCTGAAACATTTCACTGCCTCTGCCTCCAAGTCCCCGGAGATGAGGACATCTCCTATTTCTGGTATCAGTAGGAGAACAAGAAACACACGCATTTTATCAATGAGTCATGAATATTCTCAGTCTGCCCATCATTCTTCTGAAAAGTCCATTTGCACAGCCTGTTGCAGAGTTTAAAAGGATGCGGACACCTGCTTAGGGATAACTTATGTGCAATAAACAGGATATTTATATAGCATCTAAATACTAACGTAAACACTGTAGCGATATGTCAATAAGGACTCAATTTGGTAACTATCTAGAGTGCTGGAAACAGCTGATAACTTGGAGATGGCAGCTGTAAAATGGACAGGAACTGATGGTGCATGGTTGAATGTGGCGGTGTGTAAGGAGATGAATGAAAGAGCACAAGTGTTTACAGGAGAGGAGATATTAACCTTTGGGTAGGACTCAAACTAGTGAGAATGTCCAGAGTTATACCTATAGCAAGCAAGCAAGCAAGCAAACAAACAAACAAATAAAACCTGCATTTAAAAGGGGTATCTGGAGTCCAGGAGAAGGTTTCATGATGAATGAAGGATGAGGAAGAAGCATGAGGAAGAAACCAGTGGAATAAGCGGATGCCAAAATAGTAGGGCTATTCATATAAAAAAGACAAATAAAAATCCTTTTCTTCCATTAAAAGTAACTATATTTATAGATACAAATGATTGCTTACAATCTATTAATAATATTTAAATGCATTTCTCTCTGCCCATAAAAATCCTAAAGATTCTCTGTGCAAGACAGATTTTGGATCACTATGATATACAGTATTTTTTAATCCCAACGATATGCTGTACAAATGTGTTTATTAGAGCTTCATTATATGAAATGCTACAAACCCCGAATAGGTAGAATGAGCATTCACTCTTCCCAGGAGTCCCACTGAAGCTAGTAGGACTCTGTGCATGACTAAGTACACCACACTTCCATGATTTGCACTATGATACACTAAAAACACTGTCCACAGCTAATCCTGGATTTTTTGTTGGCTTTTACCTGATTTTCTGGTGCAAAACTGGATTACGTTCTTTCTTGTTTAATCCCATGATGTGGGATAGTATTTTGAGCGTTAGCTACTTTTTATACAGTCGTATAAAACGATAAGCACAAAAGGTCCTGTTTGGAGCTTTTGTACCAATGTTTATAGCAACATTTTCAATTGCAATGGAGCTAAAGCTTGAACTTTGCAAGTTTTCATCTCCGTTATGAAATTGATACTAAATAATAATATTAAAAGAATTATGCCATTTTTAAAAATTAAAAAAAAAATGCAAACAAAAAAAAAAAACAATAAAAAGTGTGTTCCTTTTCTATCAGATTGCAGCTAAATGTATGCTTCAGACAGATTTGGAAGAAGAGAGGTGCCATTCATTAGCTAGGAGATTGATTAGTGGGAAAGGAAATCATATTATTTTATTTTTATTTTACACTGAGAATTGAGGAAATGTAACTCCTAACCCTTTACTCTGTGTTGAAAAAGAGAGCAACCCCTGATAATTGCTTATACTAGAAACGAGGGGCTGGTCTGGAAAAATCTACCATCTGGATGCTACCAGGATACACATCGCCAAACCAGGCAGCTCGGCCCTGCTCCTGCTCCTGCTCCGGCAGGGACGCACACCCCGGCTGGATGGGGGCTGCCTTACCCCGCACGCAGAGCATCCCCGGTGCTTTACGCACGATGGGCTGCTTTGCCCCAGGAGGTGCAGGCAGGGCAAAAAAGAGCCCCGCAGCTCACACCAGGGCTCAGGCACAGAGAACGAGGAAGGCAAAATCAGCTACAGACAAAGCAAAAAAAAAAAAAAAAGGGAAATGGCCAAAATCAGGAACACCAAGGTGGTGAAAACATGTGAGACAGGTAGGCCAATCAGTTATATGTCACCTTCAGAATGTCACTGCCAGTTTTCAGAAGTCTGAATAGCATATTAAAAAAATGTAAAGTTTATGAGTATTGCAGGATTGGGAAAAATATTCCTCGTGTTAACCGTCATGCAGTAACTGATACAAGATTCAGTTCAGTGAGAGTTTATCAGCATCAGCAGGTAGAGCTGAAGACTGGGAGAGCAGAGGAACTAGTTTGTCATGTTAACTGAGCCTGAGAAGTCATTTGTATTTTTGAAGCTAGAGGAAATTTAGTGCAACTAGATTTTATGTCATATTGCTAAAATTAAGGGGAGTTTCTCATATAGACCTAATTTTTAAAAATATCTAAAAAATTTTCCAAGCTCTTTCCTCCACAAAGGGTAAAAATGTCTTGCTTGAATTAAAGTGCCATGACTCCAAACTGAGTTTCAGTGTATTGGATAGTGCTCTATATCATAGTGGTAACGCATTTAATGTATCCCTTGGTGTCATGAAGATGTAAATCCAAGTTGAGAGTTATAGTTTTAAATGACAATACAGAGTCTCTTTATTAAAAAGGTATTTTTCCAGTGATGCCACATGCACATCATTTGGAGGTTCTTTCTTTCCTTCCCACCTTCCATCTAAAACAGGTATGTCTGTTCTACAAATGGGAAATCATTCTCCAAGAAAGGAGAAAAATAGTTGTAGATAAGGACAGCTATTTTTCTCTTACACCAACCAATGCAAAGAACTGTATTTGTTAGTGCTAACATTCACAGAAAAGGAGGGTGCCACCAAAAATAAATAAGTAGCTGATTTCCTTAAATGCTTACATGTTTGAAAGGAATTAGGTAAATTTCCGACACATCATTCTGTTAGAAGGCTTCTTACAAGGAAAATGTTTACATCTTCGGTATTTTGCCCTGCAGGTAAGTAACTTGTAACAGATTAGGCTTAAAAAAAGATATGTATTTATCAGTGACAGGGTCTTTTCCACATCAGGATAACCAGATGTGCTTCTCCTGTTCAGTAGTAACAGAACTTATCACAGACTGTCAGTGCGCAGAACAGAATGTTGTTTATATGAAACACGCTGATCTAAAGGAGCTATTGTCAAAACACGCCAGACAGGGAGCTGTCTGCTCTTCCAAGGTTGGCCTTTTTTATTTGTTTGTTTGTTTGTTTAAATATCATTTCTTGTCAGATTTTAAGAATATACGCCATCTCAGGGTAGGATGTGTACTGAGGGATGTACTAGTTGATCTCTGCAAGACTGAAACAAATTGGGCCACGAGTGTTTGTGGGGACAGTGACAACCAGCCAGTGATGAGCAGCTCTTGAAAGGGACCCATGTAGCTGCGTACATGCTTGAACCTGTAGGCTGGGGCAGAAGAAAAATGAAGCCCAAAAGAAAACCTGGCTCCAGACTAGAACATAAATTGGCTCCTGGCTGCACGACAGACCGAGTCAAAGCCCACACAGCCGTGGAAGAGCAGTCCCACGCTTTCTTGGTTGATCCACTGGGAATGATGAGCGTGGGGCAGACCTGGCTGCCTGGGGACCTAAAGATTTTTTACTAACAGTACAATAGGCAAATTTCTGAGCTTAGACTCATTCTGATCATTATTTTATCTCACTATTTGTCTGTTAATGTCCAAAACTGCTTCGCCAGATCAAACCCCATCATTTGCTGGACTAATTGTTGGTTGTTAAAATAAGAACTGCAATTTACCACTTACTATTGAATACCTAATTTGGCAGTTTATGAAATTTAAGAACACATGAAAGCACATCACAGATGAAAGGATGGGTGTTTAATTGCTTGACAGAATTGCTGCTGTGCAAAGACTGTGGAGCTGCTGTCCAAGAGTGATCCCTGGAGCCTTTTCCCTCTCACTCTCCGGAGTGATAGCTACCATTATAACAGAGCACTCTCCTTCCAGGAGCTTTCCAGACTGGTTTTGGTAAGTGTGGAAATTCATACTTAAAGAGTAGATCTAAGAGCAAATCAAAGTGCTCTGTAAGGGTCTGACACTCCTGGCTGTGAAATGAGTGGCTAATCTTCCCCTGACTTTAAAGTCAGCAGGAGCAGCTTCAAAAACAACACAAAAATGCAAGACTTTAATTCTTCAAGAGTGAAATTTGTCACTGCCGGTAGCACCTCTGAATCACATGAGCTCTTCAACTGCTGTTAGATGTGACCTCGGTGATGCACAGGCTGTGGGCTGGCAGTGGGAAAATGTCACATACGTTTGTGAAAAGCCACAGGGAAGATTGAAGGCTAACTCTTCTTCTATTTTCACAAGCACAGTCTAATTGGATATGATAAATAGCATAAATGTAACTGCCTTCATATTTCTGTAGATAATGAAGTCAAATTCTCATTTGATATTGTCCTACTTCTAAAATTTTAATGAAGCATTATGATAAGAACTAATTTTCTCTGTTTAATCTAATCTGGACGTAACAGGCTCAGAACAGCACAATTGCTGTGCTACGGCATATATAGAAAATTACTCATCATTACTGAGCTCCAAAGTAGAGAAACAGAAGATTTCCAAAGGCACAAAACGTCTAAGGCTATAATTCCTGTTCGCACTGATAAGACACCCTCCCAGTACCGTTAACAAATTAATCAGCATTTCAACGCTTTAAGGCGACAAAAATAAAATGATTGAAATAAACGAATAATTTTACGTAGCATTTAAAGTCTATGTTGTTTACTCATGCTCATTTCCAGCTTCAGATCTTTATATTTAAGACTTTAAGATCAAGTACTGCATATACCTTGTCAAAGTGATTTTAGTCTGAGAAACAGAGCTAGCAAAGTGTATATATTCACACACACAAGTTATTAATGGATTTTTGCTCTTTGTCAAATTAATTAACAAACAGTATTTGACCTTATGCGAGTTGAAAAATATACTGGGACGAACTTTTATAGACTAAAAGATTCAAGATGAAATGTCAGATATCACGGCTAACACTCCTGTGGCACACCTCAGTGCTTCAGCCTACAAGTACAGCATCCTGCCCAGGTCTCAACCTAAAGCTAATGATCCCGTTTTCTTTTCTACTCCATCATTTTGATCCTCAGTGCCATCTATTTTTATTATAAATGTGATTGCGATAAGAAAAGGTTTCTGGCATGTTGCTGTTTATTCCGAAGAGGTCTTAAGGCGAGGAACAAGGAGAAAAAAAGCAGCAACAGACCGGCATAGAAAACAAACAGCATCCTCACTGAAAAGAAGAGCCTGCAGAGCACACAGTTAGATCTGATAGCGCGCGATGGAATGACATGCAGGAGGGGAAGGCGACACCCGCTGCCAGCAGTTTATATGCTGTGCTAATGACTTCTCCACTGCCCGGCGCCCTCAGCCTCATGACTCTGCTTATTGCCTCCGTGAATCGTGTCAAGGAGTCGGTACCCCCTCTGGCAGGGACCGAAAACCCGCGACCCACATCTTCCAAAATGTGAAGCCTCACAAGAGAAAAGGTCCCCCATTTCACACTGCACATTGTTTCTGTAGATTTTCTCTCCGCTGCTTTGTGTCTGGAGATACAAGGACTTAAAGTACCGAGAAGCTGCACAGAATAAACCATAAATCCTCATAAATCCAAACCTATGATTGTAGACATTGAAATAAAGGCAAAAAGAACAGAGGCTTTACAGGGGGGCTCTCTGAAAGGATCGCCATTTTGCAGCCTCTGAAGATCATGAGAGAACAAGGAAAGCTTCAGTCGCTGTTTGTTGGGAGGTATGAGACTGTTTTGTCTATATTCCCACAGGTAAGGGTTGGAGGAAATACGTCATTAACGGTTATTATGCAGTCTGCAAATAAAACTGTATCTTCTGAGGAGATGCAGAATAGCACTTTTCCTTCTGCTCCCAGTGAAAATACGCTCTGGTAAGTTTAAACCTCCTTAAACAGCCAGCTGCCTTCTTTCTTTACTCCTGGTGTGGTCTGCATTATGGGTAAGTGCAGCAGCAGCCAATACAGACGTGGCTACAGAATTTTAAGCCTCTGACAGAATATTTGATTCTGGCACAGCCAGCATCCTTTCTAACCCTCTCAAGCGCATAAATGTATCACACCAGGGATAACAGAAGGGAGGAGGCAATGAGAACTGCTAAAGGATGCAGCAACAAAGTGAATGCTAGGGAAGACAAAACAGAAGGAACAAGGGAGAAAAATCAGCATCTGGAAAGTTGTTCCTCAGTTTCGATATCTTTGCAGTGGGGATAATTCTACAGTGGTCAGTGTGAAATAATTCTTTCTTTCATGCTACTTTGACCTGCAGCCACCTGGCAGACACCTGCAATCAAACTCCGACCCTGCAGTTGTACAGCCAGAAGTATCTGCTGTAGGGTCTAAGCAGCCAGGGCAGAGCTAGAAGCAGCACAGCACATGTCACTCTGCCCAAAACTCCACGGCAGCGTGGGAGGAGGCAAAGCTGTGGTACTGGAGGTTAATAAATGTGTGGACAAAAGCCACCTCCCCCCAACTCCTGACCACCAAACCACTATTTTATTGATTTATTGTGTCAAAATAGGCATATTGCTGACATGGAAGTCTGGTGTTATCATCACTTTCTCCTGGCAACGGGCACTGGAACCACCGCCTCCCACTGTGACAGAGCACAGCCAGTTGGCTGCGCTCAGACACATAGAGGCCTCAGTGACGCCACAACCTAAATGTAGGGAAAACTTTTCAAAACTGGGGTTATGTGCCCTAGGTGTCACATATAACTTTTGAGGCCCAGCTGCTCAGCCATGGGTGGTTTGCAGTTCTGGGCATGGTCAGAAGCAGATTCCTTGGAAAACTTTACATATGGAGATGTAGTCATCTGTGAACTTAAGGAGCACCTGACGCAAGTAGCAAGCAGCAAGCCACTATGGGAGCAGGCAGAAAGCACTTACATAGTTCACAGATGTGACTAGCCCAGAGGGTTCTTAGGTGGCCACTGAATCCATCTTGCTTGTATTAGACACAAGAGTAAGCCAAAGACTTGCAAATAGACAGTCCAAGCAAATATATCTGATGGGGAGTTTTCACTGAGCTCTTCATCTTTGAATTCAGTACTTATCCTCACTATGAGATTATCCCAAGGAGATATTAAACATACTAGTCATCTAAAAATGTGACATGCAGAAGGGAAGGATCATCCATACTCAGAAATTTCCACCAGTTTTATCAGCTCATTTTCCTCCTTGCTTTCCTTCTCACATTTGCTCATATAGAAAATCTTGCTCTTCTCATACACAAAATCCACTGTTATTTTATTCTTCCCATTCCTCAAAGGATTCTGGTTCTGCTACAGTGTTTGGAATAAATGAAAATCCCATGGAAATGTGCCATGTAGTCTTGTTACTACATTTCAGCAGATGGTAAGCAGTATTGTTCTGAATTTCTGCAAAACAAGCAGCTATGCCTATGTCCTTGCAGGTTTTTTTTTTTTTCTTGAGGAGCTGGGAGTTGCAGCAAAGCAACGCTTGATGTAATTTTCTTCTATTGTTCCTAGTTCTATAATACACATGTAAAACTGAACAAACAAGATTCTCACTTTGAGTATGTTCATCACGCCCACAGTTTGAGAACAATGAAGAATTAAATTAACTTGTATTTATAGGTGTGCACATTAATCTACATAAAACACACATATGCACTTTCCACAGATATGGGAAAGTCAGATACTGATTTCTTTCTCTCATCACACTCTATTGTGGCTAACTCCAGTGGAAGTCAGTGTAATGAAGGTCACATATCAAGATCGTCAGATGCGACATAGTAGCAATTACCCAGGCAAGCAGCAACTGCTATCACTATCTGTTCAATGGAACAATTTACAAGAAAAAAAAAGGTAACATTCACACACTCATGAGCTGACAAGATTAAGAATGACGAAAGGTGATGATTAACAGCTTTGGCTGAGCATGCTACTAGTAGTGCAATAAAACTGCAAAGCTGAGCAGAGCAATGCCTGCAATAGAATGTTCAGAGTAAAACCCAGGGCCCGTTGCAGCATTACCTGCATCCCAGCACCAGACATCATTTTCAGTGAACGTTGGTCAGCAGAATGCTTCTGTAGGCAAAGATACTTGTGGAAAGGAAATGAGTTACAAAACCCTGCCCAAATACAGAAGTGTTCATTTGGGAAGTGGTCAGTAGTTTTTTTGAAAGTGCTTGGGTGGCTTATGACCCATCCAGTCAGGGAACAGCAGCAACATCATAAGCCTTGTGATACCAGCCTTGTAATACCTACTATATACCAAGACAAAAATTCTGATTAACAAACTACAGATTAACAGGAATAATAAGTACCATACAAAAAGTTCTTAGTCTCAAATATGCCAGCAGCACTGAATGACTCTGAATGAAATATTTTAGGAAAAAAAAAATCAACTTAAGGACAGCTCATAAACATGTAAAGGAAGTAGAATGGTTTTAATAAATTCTTTGCTGTATAGAAATCATCCAATTCTTCTTCCAAGGGACAAGAAAAGCCCTGTAGGTCATTGGTATCAGATGAGACATTATAAGATAAAGCAGTGAAAGCAATGTACCAGGTAGCCTTGAAAAATGCCAAGGGTCAGACTGGCTGACCCGAGCAATCTGTTCTGGCCTTACAATCTGTGACACTGTGCCAGCCTGGTGCGCCTTTTATCTCAACGTGGCTTCAAAGGACAAACACATTACTAAGATGCTGGCAGAAGAATTTGGAAGGAGAAAAGAATGAAGGTTCTGTCTACCTCCACTGATTTATTTTTTCCAAAGGTCGTATGAGACCTGATTCAACTCCTACCTGGGAGCGTATCTTAGTTATTGTGCTAACAGGCATTTGGGATGGCAATTGTCTCTGTTGAACCCGGTGTATCTGAATGAAAGAATTCAGTACATTTTGAGTAACAGCAAGACGGCCTATAACCAAATGATTGAAAGGACTGTAGGACTGGAAGAGGACTTTTGAGCAACTGAGTCCAGTTTCAGTCATTACAAGCAGGCCTGATCATATAATCATATACGAGCTTATCAAGTATCATCTTGAAACTTGATTTTTTTGGGCCTTATTATTCCTTCTAGAATATGCCTCTGTACTCTCAGTCTTCAGATGGTAAAAGATCTTTCCAATTTGCAGCGGTAACTGAGTTATGGCTGGTTCATCCCCAAACAGCTTTGTCACAAACACATCGTTTCGTTAAACTAGTTCTCAGATCTCAGCAGTCTCCTCTGGGACACACTTATAGGAGACAATGACCCTCTCCACTCCCTTCAGAGTCATCATTTTACTTTGCGAACTAAGCCAACCTCTTTTGATGTCCTGAGTAAAAGATGTCCTCCCAAATGTCCTTTCCCACCACTGATATCCTAGCACAGACTCATACCCTTAGTCCCAAGATGTATGTCCTTGGCCTGTCTCCTACTGTATCCATTTTTACCCTTCTGGTCCTCAAGATCACCCCATGTCAATGTACAAGAGTCCAGTACTGCTGTACACTACAGATGCTTCTTATACGTGTCAGCCAATTTCATTATCACGCTCCTGTCTTTCATGCCAAGGTCTTTATTGGAAATAGTAAATGAGATCTGTCCTGAGACCAGTCCTGGAGGAAATTGTCTAGTAACCTCTTTCAGCTTGATCATTTGCCTCACAGCATGACTCATTGTCATCCCTCATTTAGAGAGATCCTTACCACATCTCAGTTCCTGTAATAATCTCCAATTTCACCATTTTAGCTAATAATTTCCCATGTGGCACTGCATCAGATGCTTTGCTCAAGGTCAGATAGATTTGATCTACTGCTTTTGTCTGCAGAATCATCTCTTTTTTTCTAGACACATGAATGAAGATTCTTATCAATCTTCTTTGATAAGAGAGGCGTAAGGATATCCTGACACAATGTGCCTCTGACCAAGTCTTATTCCATTTTATCCCCCTTTCCATTTATCTGCAGTTTTAATTAGTGTTTCTTTCGAAGTTTCTTATATAATCCTTGCACACAAGTGAGGTCAGTAAAGCTCATAAGCTACAACAAGATATTTGAAATTCCCTAGAAGATAATGCGATAATTAAGACAAAGTGATAATGAGGATTTGATGCAGCTGTGGATGGCAGGGGAAGGCAGAAGAAGAACCAAATAACTTAACCTCTAACCTTTAGATTTATGCACATTTTCCCTTTCTCCACCCAAAGGAAATGGGAAATGGCATTATCCAGTACAAAGTGGAAAAACAACAGCAAGTAGAATTAAATTCATAAGATAGAGCTGTACCAGCTCAAACCAGCAGTCCCTCCGCTGCAGGGCTGTCTCCACCAACTACCCATAGCAGGTCCCTAGGGAAGAGTACAGAAACAAGCAAAGCCTACAGTGCTGCTTTCTCACTAGCCTCTCCCAGCTCCACAGGTTCGTGGCTAATGAATCCTTGAAACAAAGGTGGTGTCTGGTTGTTAAATAGTCCTTACTGGATTTTCTGTACTGGATCACTTTACACAAATCAATGCAAGCCTCCTGCATCTGCTACGTCTATGGAGTTACTGTTTATTTTGAGTCCATTGTCGGCCGATTTCTGCTGATGCCCCTTAGTTCTTTCAACAGGAGAACGACTGAACCATCAGGCCTTCTCACCTTCTCCACACCATGCATCCTCTGTTTTGTCCCTAAACTTTGTTTTCCGGAGATGAGCAGCCATACCCATGGAGGTATTCCCTGTGCACAAGCCATTACACACCTTCAATCACAATTGCTCCCCTCCTCTGGGCTTTCTCTGGTCCTTACTCAGCCCCATCAATGTACACCCTACCTCTGCCCAAAAGATTAGGACAATCCTCAGATGGGGAAGAAAGTTTTAAGATCTTTCAGGACAAAGCCAGGTCCATCAGTCTCTTTACCAAACGCTGTTGGTTGATTTCCACCCCCCTGTTCCAGCCCGTACAGAAAAATCTGATCATTAATCACTTTGCAGACACCATTTTTATATGCCTACTTCTGACTCATCAGATAAGGACTGCAGAAACCAGCAAGTTAGCACTTGATACCGCAATGCTTAAATCCTTTTGAGGATTTTTCCCTCACACCTGCCCCAAGGCCATTCATAAAATCTTTCCTATTTACCTTTAATTTCTGCGCAAGATGTTTGTTCGTTTAACAGATGTAATTATCCAGTTAAAGGCAAATCACCCCTCCCACCCTGCACAAGGAAGGGTAGGCAGAGATTCATAGCCATGTGCTGCAGGCAGGGGTGCTGCACCGCAGCGGGGCTGCCCGGGAGAGCTGCCCATCGCCCGGGACCTTGGCTCTGCCAGAGCACATGCACCTTCCCAGGGGCTCCAACAGGCTCCGGCACAGCCCTGAGCAGGCAACCAACAGTGCTTCCTTATTTTATTTGGAAGAAAGGGAGAGACTGCATCACTTCAGCTCACTTAATTTTGAAGCTAGTAAACCCACTGTGGGAATGGCACAGGCGGAGAAGGGGGCATGCCTGTTTTAAATACCTTTATTACAGAAAAGCATGGCATCACAGACTTTTTAATTTTTATTTCAATGTCACATATGCTTATTAACTTATTAGGACCTTAATTTTTACTGAGCCACTGCATGAGCAATTGTTTCCCAGTTTGGTTGAGGTAAGACATGCAATTATTGTTGTGCACTCAAAATAAAAAGCAAATACAGTTTTTCATACCATGTTTACCCTGTGCGCATATGTGCTTGAGATTTTCAGCTTTCCCTGACATTGCATGTCTGCTGACATTGCATATATGATCCACTCTAAAATTTAAAACTGATAAAAGGCGCATTCTGTGTAACCAATACAGGCACTTCATGCAAAGCTTCAAAGCTGGTAGTACAGCTTAACAGAGTACCCTATAAACTGTTTTGTTTTTTTTTCTAAACTGTGGTCTTTTTTCAAAAGAGCTTTTGCCCGCGATGCAGATTTTTCAGGCTTGTGGTATTGTCCCGCAATCGATATCACAAGAGAACATTGCCCTCTGGTGTCACAAGCTGTGGCTCTGTGCTTTGGAGGGTTCCCTACACACACTTTCTTTCTCACCCCTTTTTTTTCCTTCTCTTTATTCGCTGCACTGACAGCCAGAGTTGTAGTTCACAGGCATAAGTCAGCAGAAGGAATGGAAGGGGGGTGTCTCCGTTTCTACAGGAAAATTTTTTCAGTCGTGCAATAATTCCCATGGGTCTGAAAATAATCTTTTTACTCTACTTTACTGAAAGCCACAATTACATCCCTTCAGGTTGGGTGATACTGCTAAATCTTAGCTGATTCTTCTTTCTGACTAAGCAATCAAGTCATTTATTCATCCTTTTGAACAGGTACTTTTTTAGGGGTTTAAGGTGAATATTATTAAAGCTAAAAGAAGACTGAAGCAAAGATGTTATCAACTTCTTTGTTGTTACCAGAGTTTTTCTGATTATTACCAAGTTCTCAAGCCTGCACTCGGGCGACAGCGATGAGCTCTGCCTAATTGCACACAGGCTTGCCCCTGCGCTCAGGCCGGCATACTAGGACAAAGAAGTGGTAGGAAACAGCCAAATCAAATGCGAAGAACCAAATGGTACCTGGGGGTTGGATGGCAGAACTAAAAGAGTGAGTATTGTTTAAGTAGCTGGGGAAGGGAGAGGAATGGTGCAGTGGGAGTAACACAGAGCTTAGATTTGCCCAGGTCTGCTCTCAGATCGCTTGCACAAAGCAGAACAGAAAAGGAAACGGGACAGATTATTTTCCCTCAACTCTTAAAGCCAAAGATAAATTTCCCACTCAAACATTCCAAATGCTTATTAAAGATGCCGTTTTCAAAGGGATAATTAATGCAATGAACGGATCTTATTGCTAACTAACTAGTCCATGCAAAAAACATAGGCATGCATTTTTCCAAGCCGTGAGAGATGTTTCCAACAGATGATCCCACTATTTCCACCTGTGACTTGCAGCCACTCTGAAAACCACAAGGTGCAATGCGTGTGCACTGTTAAAACAGAAGCTAGAGGCGCACTGCAGGGGTGGCCAGATGGTGCTCTTTGTAATAGGCTGCCTGTAACTTTCTGGATATTGTCTAAATATTACTTACCTTTTGCTCACTATTTACTGACACAGTGGGATCCTACGTCTAGCTTTAGCTAGCATTGACTGTTAACTGTCTAGGCTCAGCTCTCTGTGTAGGACCCCTTACAGACAATGGAAACGTCTCCAGGGATTATTTTTTCTCCTCTTACTGTAGATATTGGAGGGAAGTGCCCCTCTCCTTCCATTAACTAGGGACAATTAACTGAGACCAGACGCATTCGGTTGTATATGCGGATTTCTATCTGTCCTGTGGACTTTTCCGCAGATGCACCAGGCCAGTTGTTGAGCCAGGGTCTCCGTTAGTGCGCAGCCGCTGAGTTAAAGCCTTGTTGATAACCCGAACACAGGGATTTTATTCCTAGCCGTTTACAGGGCTGTTAACTTTTGCATTTTTAATGAAACAAAATAACTCACTTTTCTGCCCTTACAAGAAAATATAAATTGCTCTCTTGAAGAAATGACGGCGGGCATCACTTTTGTGCATGTCCTCATTTGTAAATGGCTTTTACACCAAGGTCTTTCCTTTCAGGACTACTGAAAAAGAGGAAGTAGAAGGCTGAGATCAGACAGGAGGCTCACTTTAGGCATTAGAGAAATTAAAGTCACTACAAAACTTAAATTTGAGAGGAACTTCAAGCTAGACTTCATGAAAAAAGATTACAGAAAAAAATGAAAAGTCATTTTCCTTTTTCTAAAGAAAACAAAATGTAGATAACAGAAAGAGGACAAGTTCTGAAAAAATCTCTTGAGGCATTAAGGAAGGAAATACAGAGATAGGTATAAGAAAAATCGGTAGTGAAGAGAGAATGCAATTTGCGAGCACTCCTCTACGAAGAGGTTTGGTTTTTTAAGAGTACAGTAATAAACATGTAGTAAATCTGTATTTTGTTGAGTTTTTAATGTCCTTGTCAATGCCTGTTTGCACTTCTCCTTGTGCAGTGCTAGCATGGGCTTTTGGTGGATCTATACTAGACGAAATCAAGGAGTGATCAGCCTGAATGTTACTTTTGCTTTCAATGTTACTTCTCAGCTGGATCAGTTTGGAGGGTTTGGCTGCAATGAGGCTACAATACATCAATCTGGGTGTGAAATTCAACAACACTCTGAAATTTAGATTTTGTAGGGTCATGACATAAACAAATACGGCATTGAAAGACATTCTCCAGAGCAAATTCTTGACCAGACAGAAAGCAGACTGAAAAAGGTGGAGCAACCTCACTGAAATCAGTGACTCCCACACCAGGGACCAGACATTCATTTTCCCCCCTAAGTTTTACTTGCAGTAAATTGTGCGATATATGCTGTGTCTGGTAGGTCACATTTTTCTAAAACTTTTTGGAAATCAAATATTTCAATGAGAAATTTACTTATAAATTATTAGAAGGCTGCCAGCTGTGGTAGTCCATGATCTGGAAGGTGTTGATTTGTCCTATATGTTAGGGAGCCAAAATTTTCCTACACTTCCGTTTTTCTTGCCACCTACTTCATTACTTTTACTCATTTTTTAGGATTTCCAATAAATCTAGTGAGATTGCTGCATGCCATTCCTGAAAATCTGCTGAGCTGCCTTTTTGACTTCACTGATGGGGTTTATGCTTATCGCTACACCGCTGTTGGTGGAGTAGTGGTCTTCATCAAGTGATTTAAATGCTTGCCACGTTTCTCTCCAAGCACGCTGTTAGGAAACATGATTGAGATCACATTTAACAGAAAAGCTCCTCCTTGGTTCCCGCATAGCTGTCTCCAGAGACCGGTTAGTCAGTCTTTGCAAATTACCTCTGAGAGCTACAGTCCTGCTGGCTGAAGACGGCTCTGGAGCCACTGCAAGCTGTTACATGAGGCAAGTTGCAGCCAAATTGACTTCCCCTTTCCTCCCTTTACGTATTTACTGGATTATAAATTTTCCCACAGGCAGATCGCGCATGCCTGAGAATAGGCACATGTGGGAAGAAGGTCTACAGAAGAGAGCATTATGCCTCAGGGACATTAACACAGCGAGGTTGATCCAGAACCTGGCTCTGGAGGTGAAATGGAGCATCAGTCCACCAGACACCAGTCTCAGCTGCCTCTCGCTGTGTCCAGTGTGGGCACACATCTGCATTTGTGCTTCATGCACAGCCGATGCAAAAAGATCTTAGAGGCAGCGACTGCCTCCTACGCACTAGATGCAGCACCTGGCACCGTGGAGCGTGACCAGTGTTAAGGCTTTATACAGCACTACCATGGCTACAACGATTGGTAGAGACAATCAGATAATTAATTACTTTCCAGAAAACCTGCTTCCCTAGTATGGCTTTCAATACAAATATCGATTGGATTAATTTAATTTCAGAGTTGCAGAAGCAGACTTATGGTTATTTTTTAATTTAGAGTTGTTTTGGTGTTTGTCAAGGCTTTGTTTATGTTAGATAATGGGTATCGCAGGGCTCAAGTGTCTCTAGGACACTCAGAACTGAACTTTAACAGTTTATTTGCACCCAGAGGCAACCCTAACGCAATACAGCCACACTAACTGGGTGCTGGGGAGCTGTGGCTGTTTCCCCTTGGCTGTCAGATCTAGTGCTGTCGCTGCTCCTTTTGGAGCCTCTTCTGCAGGTGGTTGCACCGAGAAGATAAATCCTGTAACTCCCTGGGTACATCCCGTTTCCTGAGGCCTCTCCTGCCTTTCCGTCAGCTGCTGAAAGGAGACGAGGTGCTGCCCAAGCCCACAGTACGTTCTCAGTGGTCTATGGAAAGTAACAGGTGCAAATCTCAACATAAACTGATATAACTCCATTATTTTCAGTGGAGCTACGCCCACATACGTAAGATGCAGATCCAATTGCCTTCCAAAAAATTGAGACCGTATTACCCTCTCATTGTATCTGTTTAATGATTACTGTTGTTAGTTACTGTTACCAACACACAGTCTATTCCTCAGCCTAAAGCTCTTTACTGAACTGAGGCAGTCCACTATACCCTTAACCGGAGCGGGGATTTCAAGTGTAGATCTATAAAAGGAAATGCAGGAACTGACAGCAGCCTGCCTTTTGGGAAAACCTGGTTTTCGTCTCCTGCCTTTAGAGCAATCGCTCGTTTTTACTGAGCTTGGATCTTTTGAAATGTTGCAATATTATTTAATGCTATTATTTTATTGGGGGAAAGCAACATGTAATGAATCAATAGATACATTCGTCTCAATATTCAGTTCCTATTCCAATGATATTTTTGTCTCATGGTAACACTGCTAATGATTTGTTATCATGAAACAGAGGAAGAGTGAAGCTATTTCACTGGATTCTGAAACAGAATGAAATCAAGTGAGGGTTACACTGATTTTGCAAAAATGCACTGCTGGTTGCAATTCTCCCCATGTTCAGTAAACCATAAAATAACACTACATCAAATTTCTGGCACTTGAAAACAGGAAAGCAATCCAAGGACAGTGGCCTTTTGGCAATGCCTAGCAGAAAGGTGAAAGTGCTGAAACAGGGGACTTCCTTTCTTACCCCTCTCCTGGTATTCAGATGTTCATAGAGAATCAGTGTAACAATTTTCCAGAGCCTAGATCAATAGAAACACGGAAATTAATTGTTGCAGTCACCTCATTACTTGACTGTCAGTGTTAATAGACGTTTAGCACTGCCATAAGAGCAGCAGAGGTGTATGATTTTATCACTGCAGGTAAGTGTTTTTATAGTGACAGCTGAGCCCGAGCGGCTGAGCCAGGTGCCATGCACCAGCGACACAGCTCAGGATGACCCTGACCCGCTGCTGGGGACAGAGTGAGGGAGCAGAGCACCCCAGCTCCCTGCCGCTGGCTCATATGAGCAGCTTACTCATGGCAATCCTATCTCACATGAACAGTACAGAGCAATCACAGAGAGCAATAAATCAAAGTCCACATACAGTATAGTGTAAAAGTGATAAAAAGTTTAGAAGGACCAACTCTTTGCCATTTCTTCTATATTTTCAGAGGACTATTATGCATACAATTTCATCACCACCCTGTGGCACCACCAAGCATGAAGATAGCCCTGCATGCGCAGAGCTGTTCAGAGGCAGTACTTCTGAGGAATTTGTCGGCTGGGCTGGGAACACCCACCTGACTACAGCTCTTTCAAAAGTCCCAGCATCAAGCTTTGAGGCACAGAAATGGTTTGTTTGTTACGTATCATGGCGAAGCGACTAACATCCTTCCATAACTTTGGTAACTTCATCTTCAGACTTCTCAACCATGCCTATTTTTAAAATAGCCTAAGCTAGAAAAAAAAGGTCTATGTGAATTCAGTCCTGAATAGAACATCTGTGCTGATAAGGTTGAGGATACAGCTGTGGCTGGTCAAAGGCTAGATGTTCTGGAGCCACAAAGTTCTAGTGAAAGCTGGAAGAGGATTCTTCAGAGTCCTTTCTTCATGGAGAAGAACGGACTCCATCCCCTGAGAATAGAGACTGGCATGCTCAGAAAAGTGCATCTATTTCTGTCCTAATTGAAAAAAAGACAGTTCAAGCCCTGATAAGACAAAGGACAGGGTTGTTGTTGCTGTTATTGTTTTTATTGTTGGTGGTATTATTATTATTATTAATTATTATTATTATTTCTGTGGAAGAAGATGGATAGTAAAAATTATCTGAAAATACAAGGCAATGCATAATTTTGGTGCACATTCTCTTTTGCCAAAACTCGAGGAATGCTTCAGAAGCAGAGGCCAGGTTTAGCCAACAAACAGCAATTGTTATAACTGTCAGAGCTTGTCTTTACCAGATGAAACATTTTACTGACGTTTGCCGAAGTGGCATCAGTTTAATTGCTGTTAAATTGTCACCCAGACACAAAAAGTCTTTGATTTGGGGTTTCCAATGCTGAAGCTCTGTTTGCACAAGCTAGCCTCTTCGGTGTGTTTCTATAGATTTTGTTCTGCAGACCTCGCTTTCTCCCTCTCCTTCTGTGCTTACAACACTCAAAACTTCAGTAGAAAAGGAATTTTGAGTGTCTGTAATTCACTGCAGAAACTTTTCAGCCTGCAGAGGAGACAGATGAGACACTAACACTGACAGTATCAACAAAATAAATCCTTCAGCACCAATAAATTGTATCAGTGCTTGTTTATTGAGTTTGGGTCTTTCTTCACCTGTCCAAACTGATGGCAACTTATCAAGGCAATGCTACATAGGTTTGATAGTATACTTACCAGCTGACAAATTTGTAAAGCCACATGAAACTTTAAGCTCATATAAGAAAGTAACCAACATGTTGTCTCCTCCTTCCCTATGTCAGCTGCAAACCACACAATGTGCAGAGACAACTTTTGCTCTTGAATTGCATACATCATTTCTAATGCTCCCAGAGCAGCACCCCTGCGCCTATACATTTCTTGGGTACCACCTATGCTCTTCATCCCAGTTTCCACCCCAGCAGGTAAAGGCGGCCTTTAAAAGTGCAGCACAATCATTTCAGTGTAGTGGCAACTGGACAAGCCACCATGAGGCTGTAGTGATGCAGGTGGGACCATGTGGATGGCCGATATGTTTGCAGCAACTAAAACCTCTAGAACTGTTCAGGTGAGAGGAGAAAGCAGACATGATTGCTACTGCAACCGACCGTGTGCTACCTAGACTATTTTCCTCTCCCTGAGCAAGGCTTATTTCTGCACAGAAAAATCCTCTTGAACAAAGACAGACCCTTTCTCTTGGGCTATGTATAGTGTCCTGAGGTTGGACATTGGGTAAACTTTTTGTTGCAGATGTCAAGACTGAAGCACCAATGCTTTAATGTTGAGCCTTGCATCTTCTTGAAAGTGAATTCAGAAAGCTGCACAAATTTTATTTCTCTGTGGGGAACAGAGATGGCACGATGCCTGCAGTCTGTGATGAACGTTATCAATGTAAACTACTTTAGTACCTCATGTCTTCGGAGGCTTCGTTTGCATATTTTTATGCTTTGGCTAAATGCAACAAGGATTCTACTATAGCTAAATTTTCACGTGACTCGGCTCCACCTCCTGTGGTAAAACATCCTTCTGGCTGTCAGCAATTAAACTATTGGACAACAGAGAAAGAAAGAAATATGTCTGGTGCTCTTGGTGCTGGGAAGTGTGACAGCATAAACTTGCAAAAATCTTGCTTCTCTGCTGCAGTCATAAGCATTGAAATTTTTCACTAACCAGTGTCAAATATGCCGTGGTATTCAGCATGGAAAAATATTACGTCAGAAAACATTGGTTAAATAGCAGTAAAAACAAACTATAACCATATGTTACCCAGTGAACAGTCAGCAGAGACTGCTGACTTTTGGCGTGTGAAAGCCCATGATGTAGATGGTATCTTTCAGAAGAGGGATGGTGTAGGACAACCAGGACGAGTAATTCTGGTATGCAGCTGGGACAGAACTTGCTCCTTCCCCTACCTCAGCTCATAGAAAGGAGTAACTTATTATATGCCAACAACAAAATATGAGTTTTGTAGGTGCACTGTGGGGAGCAGAGCTCATGTTAAAGTATTACTTCAGAGGCTCCCCACAGTGCATTGCTTGCTTTAATATGAGTCCCTAGAGCGAAGTCCCCAGTGCATAGGTCCTCCGGCAAACATAGAATTGAAACTTTCTGTATCGCAGGTTTCAGAAATGGAGTAAAGAAATTAAGTCATAGCAGCAGTGAACTTGGGGTGTTAGAAAGGGATTTGATTCATCACTCACCTTTCTGGCTGCTATTTGTTTATATCCCATGATATCACGTCAGTCGTGTTGTGTCAAGGGTTTCTGCAGTGAACAGAAAGTCTCCTCTTCAGTAGGTCTTTAGGCAGGCAAATAAAAAATAAATATTATAACATTGACAATTTGGGAAGATGCACTTACCAGAATCTGTTTTAAAATTCACATTTGCTCTTCAATATTTTTCCCCCTTTGTTCTTTAGCTTACTTCTTTACATCTAAATATACTTTTCCTGATTTACTGGATTGGTTGATATTTTTCATAATCTCTTGAAAGGTACTCAGTTTTGAGGATGGTGTTTTGGTTGGGTTTTTTGCTATTAGTGACCCTCTAGACATTTTTATGCTTTTACTGTTGTTGAAAAGAAATTCTCCTTCTGAGTATTTCTAAATACTGTGTATTCCACTTTTTGTTACATAAAAATTGGTGGTTATTAGCATTCCAGAGGCAACATGTCTACCAAGATGACTGCAACAAAGATAAATTATCTGGTTTATGCTGCACAAATTCTCTTCTTTATAAAAACAAGCACATCTATGGGACTATCTAAGTTCATTACAATAATTTATTATAAATAGTGAATAACGTTCATCATCCTAGCATCAGATAGCTACGTAATCAACTTATTTAAATTAAAAATTAATTGGAAAAATTTTATTTTATTTTATTTTTTAACTGTATCTTGGCTGAATAAAAGTAAACTATAATTACTAAAACATTCTGAATACAGATTTTCCTAGGCGGTATTTTCCAGTGAACTACACAGCAACATTTCCATTAATTTCAAAGGTGAACAGTTTTGATGAATACTGTGGGCTTTGTAAATACAAACCAGACACAAATAACAAGGGCCTAATAGGCAAACAAATGAACCTCTAAGGGTAGGCACTTTCAGGAGAAATTATGAAATTATGTTACCAGGGACCTTACGGTAAACACCTGCTAGCACACCTCAATATTTGTATTTAGTCAAAACCATTGCATGTAACAAAAATTCTCACCCCATTCCGTACGACTCAACGAGACTGAAGATGGGGAAGGTGACTGTCAGCTTTGTGCTCCATCACTCCCCGGGCTGCCAGCAAATGTGCCGGCTTCCCTCCGGTGCGAGAGCCTCGGGGGGCTGTGCTGTCGGCGGGGGATCACGGCAGGAGGGCCGTGCTGGGCGCACTGCCTGGCCCAGGGACGCTCTCTGCATGGGAAAGAGAAATAAGCAGATACTTTAAGCACAGAAGAATTGGTTTTCCAGGTGGGACAACACATAGACTTTTCCTCCTCCTGTACCTGCACAAAGTATCTTAATAAACTGACTCAAAGATGCCACATTAAATCTGGGTTGTGGTAATTAATCAATTATGCCTAAATTAGTCTTGCTCATAGAAAATTATTTTTTGCCAGCTCTGGAGTGTTGTCACCTTAAATAACAGACAGATATCTGTTACACAGACACAAACACGTATACATAGCATATATAAACCTATATATGCTGTGTATTTATAACTTTGTCCATACTTCCACTGTTTCTGTAGCCTTGGTCTTGAGTTACCTGAGGTTTTGACATGGCTGGGCCTGGTACACTGAGTGCACTTCTGATCAGAAGCCACGAAACCAGAACTCATTTAAGGCATGACTCCTGTCTGTGTTCTGGAGGAGGCAGGGGAGAAAGGAAATCACTTAAGCTATCATTTGATGTTTCCACGCAGAAAAGCATAGTATCAAAAGCAGATGAAGTTTTCCAATCACAGGAAAACAAATTTCTGGACTCAATTCCAACAAAAATAATGAGAACAAACAACGTAACCACCTAAACAAATGGAAGATAAAATGAAATTTCTGACATTTTTGTCAGAGTTATGCAGTGTGGCAAACCATGACAGAATAGAGCTGGACTTTGCGATACAGGTCTCTTCTAGTTCTAGGAGCGAAGTTCCTACCTGCCAACATTAACTCAGAGATACAAGGTTGTGTCAGGGACGGCAGACGGAGACGGCTATCTACGTACACCAAGGGGAACCCCACTTCTATAGATCTACTCCTACTGTAAAAGTATTATGTTGATTTTCATGAAATTGTTTTGCCTCAGGAGACCTATTTTGTCTTTCTTGATTGCACTATTACACCTATTTAAATATTATTTAAATTCACCTCTTGCCATCCAAACATAACAAAGCCTACAAGGGAATTTTAGATGATATAGAGCAAGCTAAAGTGATCTTCAATTTTTAATCCCTGTCTTCCCATCCTAAACAAAAAGGATGAATGTGTCTTCGGTAAGTGAAACATTGCTGTAGCATTATAAATTTCCAGATGGTGCTAGCAATAACTGAATGAGTTCATCTCTCTGATCTAACTCCCATCAAATTAATGCCACTACACCAGGAATTAATTTGCCCTAGATTTCTAAAAGTCAAACATGGAAAACTGTAGTACCATCAGTTTTCTGCACTCAATTCATTAAAAACATAAAATAAGGAAATGTCTAAATTTACATAAATTCTTTTTGGAAATCATCAGCATGCAAAACATTTCAGTTATGCATTTTATATACATTAACGGTAGCATATAATTACGTACGATACTTTCATTGCAACCCAACATATGATCTCACACATTGTCATCTGAATTTAGCTGTATTTCCATATATATAGCTACATCTATAGTCCCATAAATATATATAGCCATATTGAGTTATATATAGTATTTCCATTAATAATATAGAAAACCAGCGACTCTAGATATTATAGAATTTTTTCTTTAGTGACTGGGCATTACAGAAGGAATAGTGATAAAATTAGAAAAATCATTTAGAACTTAGCTAAAATATCTAAATTCCTGAGTTTCTTATCATTGACATAAAAAAACTCCACAAGAGACTGTAAAAAATAAGAAGTCACAGAGATGAAATAAAACTGGAAGTGATGACCACAAAACAATGAAAATAGGTCGACTTTACAAGAAAAATCAGCAAAAATGTGGAAATTACACCCTAGAAATACTAGCAAATACAATACCTTTGGCAACAGTAGTTGACAAAAGGAAGTTCATTGTTCTTGGTGATGCTGCCAAAACTGTTTTCCCTGACAATTTAGTGCAGGTTATTTTTCGTTTTACTACCAACAGGTAATATTGCTGGACAATCCATAAGAAGTCTATGTTTGGTATGAAAACATATATTATTTCCCCACCCCTAAACAAACCCAGTTGGGCAGAGTTTACAGGAAATTCTAGAAGCTAGAAGCAAGCAGGTGTAGCTAAAAAGCCATCTCTGCAGAGTCTTGAAAAAAGCCAGCGGATGTGCAATATGATCATCATGAATGATGTTTTCATCAAAGTTTAGTGCTGGTCTAACCCTGCTTTCACATAAATCGTTGCGAATTTCATACCACCGTTGAAATCTTTTGAAACTCATGGCTGGAGTTTCTGCAAAGAGCTATGTAGGAAAGGGAAGACAGATATTCCTTATAAGAGTCAAAATTTCCGGTCTGCTTCATGGAAGATGTTACCTCTAAAAACATGATCATACTTGATGGGATACCACATTTCTGTGCTAAAGATAATAGAGATACCATTCATCAGACATGCTGGCTGTCTGGAAGCTAGGCATCTAGTCTAAGCCCAACATCAGTACAATGACCATATAGAACTCAGTAAGAAGCAACTGAGGCTTCTATTATAGTTACTGGAAAGCAAAATGTGTTTTCAAAGGCAATTCATTTCAACCTTGTATGTCTAAGGTACAGAAGATGAGTAACTCTCAGAAGGTTCTTCTCTTTCTCAACTGTACAGGGAGTCCAAGCGATTTTCTTAGCTTTCATTAGCATATTGCTCAGGTAATATAGCTTTGAAGCTTCTCCAGTTTTCACACCTAATGTGTTTTGCTTTGTTAAGCCAAATTTCATCTGAGATTTCACAATACAGGCATCGTTGCTTGTCCTCCAGGAGTACTTAGAGGAAAGGCCCACAACGTACCAGGCTCAGTTCACACATGTTAAAGAATCCTCTGTTCACAAGAGTTTGCAACAAAATGTACGGTAACAAGTGAAGATAAACACCAAACAGGAAAAAGGGAAGGAATACAAAATACCTGGGAAATGATTGTACCTATTATAATAAAGACCTTAGTCATTACTGAGTCTGGCAAAGCACCATGCATCGGTTTTGTGGATCAGTCCAGCAGGTTCCCCCATATGTAAACAATTACATGGCAGAAAGTGACAGGGAACTTGAAGGAAAACCGCTATTGCAGTTGACTAATTTGTCTTCATAGGGAAAATGTGGTTTTCTTATTCATTCTGACAACAGCTTAATGCAGTTCAGGGAATGAATGAACCAGATCTATTCCTCAACCTGAGGAATAAAAAAAAACCCAAAAAAACCAAACCAAAACAAAAAAGCAAACAAACAAAAAAAAAACCAACCCACATATAGCTTTTTATCAATCTTTCTATTTTCGTTCAGTTTTGGGTTTGGGGGATTTTGGGGATTTTTTTTTATTATTTTTGGTTTGACCTAATTCTTAAAGGTATAATATTAAAATACTGTGAGATAGATTGACATGAATGGATGGATGGATGGACGGACGGACATACATGCATACAGTCTACCCAGAAATAAAGAAATCTGGGGCATATTGTCAATATCTTTATTAGAGTAGGTTCCAGACATTTTTATGCCGTTCTGAGTTCTTATCTCAAACTTGACCTCTAAATCTTTCTAGGTATGCTTAGTACCAAGACTTTGAAGGCTGGAAGCCAAACACTCTGTTATAACACGTTTTCATTCATGGTTGAAGGTATTTTGTACTAAGTGTACATATAGAATTCTCAGGATTGCACAGCGAGGAGGGGATTATTAAAATTAATAGAACTGATATTCGTACACTGGAAAAAATAATTGCTTACTTCATGAAGTGCTGCAAATGATGAGTGACTTGAATATTATGTTAGTGAACGTTTATAACATAGTGGATAATTTTGCAATTACAATTTTTGATGACATTATTAAAGCTAGGTCACTTATTGCACTAATCTCTTCTGTTATGCCTCCTGGTATAATTACATTAGTTCCTAAGTACAGTGTTTTTTAAAGAAATTATGCTTGCCATTAAATATTTCAACCTTACCTATAATGAGATCAGCATTAACAAGCTGCTATCAGTACTGTAGGAAGATTTGATCAACAATGAATTAGAGCATTGAAAAGATAAGTTACAACTTTAATTTGTTTTTAACTGTTCTTTATTTTTATCTCGTGAAGGTTAACAAAATGCTTGTTTCAAAAAAAACAAGTCTGTTTTTCAAAGTAGATGCAAATATACACATGCAAAAATAGGTATTAGGGGAAGAGCAATGCATCTTCTCATTCTTCCTAGATGTACAGTAAATTGCAGCTGTCTTTGAAAGCAGGAATACTATTGTGGGTAAAAGAAAGTCAGTGAACATCATATGCTATATTTGGAAGTTCAAATATAAGGCACAGAAAAAGCCCCTTGCATGATGTTTTTAAGAAAAATAAATACGCAAGGAGAAAGGTCCAATGATATATCAAAAGCAGATAAATCAATAGGAAATAGGGATCTAATAATCATAAAGCTTCTGCAACAGAATGAAGTGGGTGCTGCATTTCTTTAGGGATGTATGAATTGTACTGTGTGAAGTAGCAATCCTTGGCAGGAGCAGACACCAAGAAATCCAAAACCCACAAAGAAATAAGAGAGGAAAATATTGCTATTAAGGTTAATAAAAACTCACATAGGGTAATGATTCACTCCAGATGTATTGAATAAAATTGAGAGACTGGGCTGTATCACTGCAAAATGACGGTTAATGTCAATAAGGACATAATTTGAAACAGCCTGTGTTTCTCATAAATTTTATGAACTCTAAGCTGGTAAGATCCCTGAAGAGGGAAAGATCAATGAGTTTGCCTATCGAGGTTATATCAGGAATTAAAGAAAATTGCATGGATCCATTCAGGTGGGAAGAAGAAGGGTAAATTATTATAAGGGTTACAAGTACTGGTGTTTCTCACACTCAGAAGGAGGTATAGCAGATGCGGAAGAGAAACTTCAGAAGGAACGGCCCTGAACCAGATGCCTGCTCTAGTGAGCCCAACCAGGAGTTCTGCCACTGGCTTCAGGTGGGACAAGGACATCCTATGACCATTTCCACTTGCAATCATAAATATCCATACAGTAAGAAACACAGACTAGTATCATTGCCCAAGGAATTCAATGAAATTAAACAACGAGAACATAAAAAGGAATTATTAAGTGCTTTTTTTCTCACCATTTTCATTTTTTTGAGGCCCTCAGTGAAGCTAGGAATCAGTATATCCATGAGATACAGAAGGTTTCTCTACAGACGAGAGGAACAAGCTCTGTCATTCATTCATTGTCTTTCTCTTCATCCAGCAAGGGAATACAGGACAACAGGGCATCCACTCACACCCAACCAAGACACATACTGTGAAAACCCAAGAAATCTCAAGGGATTGAAGCCAAGCATAGACAGTAAAAGGTTGAGAAACTCTACTTTACAGCAAGTTTTTTGTAATGGAAGAGCAAACTGTACATTAAGTACTTACAGATACAATTTAAATATATTTCAAAGACTTTTTTTCAAGGATTTTCAAAGATTTTCAACTTGATAAAGTCAAGCTTGAGGCTTTGCAAGATAGGCTATGCAAACAGAAATTGATGCAGCCTAGACAATCCTTGGTGGCCCAACAGACAACTCAAAATAGTCATGTGAGTATTTATCACACATATTTTGGTTGAAGACTCCTAAAGCAGCCTTCCCTTGCTAAACAAATGTGTGAAACTATCCTATAGCTGCATTCCTACTGTAAGAGGCAGAGCTGAACTCTGTGTTGCATTATAACCACATTCTCCTGGTACAACCTGCCTGATTTCCATGGGGTCTTACTTAATTTCAAATGCATAATGAGAAGCCATAGAGGTACATGTTGTTATGTGAGGGGGGAGTCACTGAAGTCATATAGAGTAAAACTGACATTGTGGACTACAAAATAAAGACTGACAATCTGTCCAGAGCATAGAAGTAATGACTTCCTTCAAAGCTAGAAAATTATACTAACATAAAACTGCTGTTATTCCAAAAAGGGTCAGAACCACTAAGATGAAAAAACAAGAGTCTATGTTTAGTAAGGATTGCTTTGCCCCCATAAGACCAGAGAAAGAACTTAAAACAACATTTTGTGCAGCATCTAGGGAAAAAATGCAGAGAAGTGAAAACAGGCCTTGTCCTTTCATTTCTTTAAAAAAAAAAAACAACAACCAAAACACCAAAGTAGTATAAAAACCCAAAAAAACCTAAATTCAGTCTCACAGGAAACCACAGGCACTGCTCCAGAAATCTCTGAAATTTGCCTTCAGCCTTTTAAAAGACACTAACATGATGTACAATACAGAAATGCATTAGGTTTAACTGTTTCCCACTATTTTCTGCTATGTTTACACTAGAGTGAGGAGGCATTTGAATTGATTCTCTTTTTAAAACCTCAGGAGATGGAAAAGCTTTTAAAGGAGGCTTTTTGCACACTTTCTAATATTTGTTATCAAGTCTCCCTGTTCACCAGCTACTGTATATCTTCATTATTTTTTTAGCAGGTTTTTTAACTGACAGCCACCTCAAGACTACTTAGATAATAAGGTGAAAAAAGAATGGTTACAAAGAACTGACTTCACACTTGATCTCCCATCTCTCTTTATATATGTCCAATGCCTTTTCATGTTCATTTGATATTGAGGCAAGTACAAATTCTGTGTGTATCCTAAGACCTTATCTAATCCTTCTAGATGGATGGCAAGCCCTTCAAAGAAACAAAGACTAACAAACTGCAGAGTTATTTATTTTAATCTTCAGTATCCAAATCCAGGAAACTTTAGTATACCAGTAGATTTACTGCAGCTCACAATGATCCATGATTCTTCGACAGTAGAGACTGCTGGTTTTTTTTTTTTTTTTGCCTTGTACTTTTATTTTGGATAGCTTTGGCAGCCATATTTAAGTGCCAATATGATTTGTCCTAGCACACTGAACATATGAGATCAAGATCATGTGCACTACTTTGTGTTTACTCACTGTATATATTCAGGCATCCGGCCAAAGTCACATGTATTGTCAGAACTGAAGACTCGCACCAAATTGCTTCTGAACTACCAATTCATCAAGAAAATTGATGCTGGTTTCCTAGCATTGACCTTCCAATGGTGAAGAAAAAATTTCCTGCTTAAAGCAGCACTTTCCAAGGAAATAATTTTCATAATTTATTAGGGGGAATATTTGGAGATACGTTTCCGTACCTTCGATGAATTTGATATAGTCTGCCAAGAGGAAAGTGCAATAGTACACATCCATATTGCTTAATGCTCTATTCTACTGACTATTTTCCTGGTCTTCAGAGGAGAGAGCATTTGGCACTGCTTTAATCATGTACAGAGACAAAGGGCATTCAGAGAGGTAGGCCCAATTAATAGCTTATTCTTGGCATAAAGTCATACATTCATTCATTACAAGGCCAGAAGAGACCCCAGTGATTTTGACATCTGACTCATATACAGTAAGGCTTCCTGAATTAATTCCGGTTTAAAGCAGAACACATCATATAGAAAAATACCGAATCTTTATTCAAACACTTCTGGTAAACCTACAAGTTTTAACCTGTGTGAGACCAGGAAGCAAGGTAAAAAAAGCCTTATTAAGGTTATAATTACTGCAACAAAGTTTTAGTTCAATTTTAGAAGCATGGAGATTTTTCAATTTTGATGGCCCATAACACAATATTCCTGCAATTCAGACCCAGACTTCTACGACAAAACAATGTTTTCCTTTAAAAAGTGTATTCTTCTGTGATCCTCAGGCTCTTTAGCAATTTCTGAGGGCCTGAAGAACTCCTGGTCTCAGCTGACTACTAAGTATAGTATGGAAAAAATCAAGATTAATGTGGTAAAAATTACCTATATTTCTATGCCCTCAGTGCTACAAGGGGACTGAAGTGCAACAAAATATTTAATCTATGTGCCATATGACTGTGTTCACATCCAGAAAATGTCTACAGCTGATGTTTTCAGCCTACAGGTCCCACATCGGTATATGAAGAGCCCTGCCTGCCTGATGGCATTTCATATCATATCTAAGCAGTGCTGGAAGTACAGGGTGAGACTTGATTCTTGCGGGCTGAGGTCTGCTTCAATTCTTGCTAGTGGGAACACGGGGTCAAACCTTTGCCACCTCTCTTATCCCATCACTCACCAAATACTTACTCTTTCCTAAGTGGATTAGATTCAAACAGTTTGGATGTGAAGTGAGTTTGACCTCAAGAATGGGCTGAGGCGGGTTCTCAGGAGGCAGAACAAATGTACTCTTTGGATCTACTAAGACTTTAGAAACCTTCCTTTGTGAGGGGGAATTAGCAATACTAATAAATCAATGCTGAGACACTCATTTAAGAAATTACTGTTGATGGACCTACAAAACTGACTTATAAGTCTTCATTTTGAGTTATGTTTTTGGTAAGTTAATGTGAAAAAATGGTAGAAGGATTTATAACACTGATTTTCTGCTTACAGGAGAGCCTTGTTCAAAATTAGTATGACACTAATGGATGTTACCTGGTGAATTCCTCCAAGCAATGGATAAGAACTACCTATTGACTTTGGAGGAATCAAGATAATAGTAATGAGTTTCATCAATTTGTATTAATATAATTTTTAGAAATGTAATGCACACTTATTTCTGCTAACACTGTTCAGCCTAACGTATCGAAACAGATTTTAAAATACCATGAATCTAACACTGTGTTCCTGAAGATATTACTATGTACTGACAGTACGTACTGTCACCAGTGTTTTGCAACTGATATTTTAACTGAGTCACATCATCTTGCAAGAAAATTCCACCCTTTTCTGACTCAATTCAGATAAGTATGCAAAGGTAAGGATAAGTCAGACAGGGAATACTCTTCTTATAGGAAGGTGTTTTTTATGAAAAATTTGTTACCTTTGTATTCCTAATTTTGGATTCAGTCTGTCACTGTTTGTAGAGTCAGCTCAGTTCTACAAGTCACTCACATCTTGAAAAGGTGCTTTGGGAGTGGAAATATAGCTCAGCTGTGAGGAAAGCAAGGATATCAGCTTCTACCAGGCTTCAATATAAAGGCATACAGAACATTTGAAGAAGTGGGAGTTGTAGCTCTAGGGTGCTCAGGGTCTTGGTAGGCATAAAACAAGACAACTACATAAAAGAGAAGCAAAACAAATGGAAACCATTGTCCCTTAAGTGCTGAAAATGTGTCTCTCGCCCCTCCTGAAGAACATTTCCTCACTGTGCATGGACACTGGCCTAAAGTATTTAATTCTGTGTTTTAAAATAAGAATGTTTCCCACACTAATATTGGTTTGCATTTTAGTTTGCAAGTAGTAAAAGGCAAAGACCAAATAATCCTTCAGATAAGCTACCAACAGTTAATTTTGCTGGCACAATTTGTATATTCAGTTGACAGTCTGGGCAGCTAAAGACTTACCCTGTGCTGATCTGAAGGCACAACCTTCAGGTTTCTCTGAGCCAGACGTAAGGTTTCTGGCAGACTAGAGCAAAACTTTTTATGATTTTTTTTTTATACATTCTATAACTAATTCAACAAAAATACTTAGGAAATGAAAAGCTCTGAAAGCCACTTACCATATCAGCCTTTGGGTACTGCATAATGGTTTTCCATTATGGACTGAAATTAAGCAGTTATAAGGAAGCAGTAATTTGATAGTTAGCCACCCAGAAACTTCGTCATGTTAAAACAGCATTTGAGAAAATTACAGGTAATACTATTGCTGAATGCAAATTAATGTAACTTCTGTTAGGGATAAGAAGGCTCAAAGAATTTTGCAGGAGTCAACAGTCACAGAGAACCATCATGATCAGCCTGAATCTCAGAAATGAAGCCGTGAAATGAAATATAAGTACATGTAATTCAATACAGGAATATATGCACTGATAAATAAGAAGTGAATTTTTATTGTGACACTCCAGTATGACTGGTCACCCTATGGTTTCCTGAGGAATGAGAAGAGGAAACATATTTTTATACACTATGTGAAATCTATCCCAAGAGCACTGAAGCCTCAAGTGCCTTCTGAAAGTCATGCCCCAGAAACGAATCCACATTAAATAATGCAATGCTCACATACTCCTTTTTATTTTATCCATTTATCCATAAAGGCTTAACTTTAAGACGCTCACTGATTTTAATGGAATTTGATTGGATCCACTTTTTTGCCTGAACTGACTGAGGCGTAAGAAAGAGCCGGCGACTTGGAAAGACTTGCACAATTAGGCAGTGAGGCTACAGGTTTTACGTCCTCTCCTCAAAACAATGATACTCATAGCAACAACAACCTTCCTACAGGAAAAATCTAACCATGCAGCCAATACAGATAAATCGACACCGACAATAATAAAATCAAATGACTAACACTTTTAGAATAAAACTCTAATTTGTGTGATGTGAAGAGCTTTACTCCAGAAAGGATAATGGTAAATGTGACCCCGAGCCCTCAGGCCTGCCACCCGATAGGTATAGAAGGTGAGCAGGTATTGTAATATTATAATGGTGAACACTGGCACAAAATCATAAGACCTTCCCTTCAACGATTAATTCGTTGGATCAACCTTATATCAGTCATCTATCACAAAAGTATTTTGCATGAACTGACTTTCTAGTAGATATTTACAACACAGTGAAGGCAAGCTGAAGATGTATGTGAAATCCTTCCTTGAATTGAGGACGCATTGTTGCTGTGTTTTTCAAACAAAAAAAAATGAAAGAGCATTTTAAAAGAACTATTTTAAATGCAATTTATAATTTTTAGATCCAAGTATAAAAGTATTTAGTGAATTTCTCTGCCTTTCTAAAATATTTTCGAGAGCCTTAATTATGTAGGAATTACGCAGCACACCGAAAACAGAATAAAAGTGTTGGCGAAACTACTGAAATAGTGTTACTATCTATGAATATAAACATGATCTCAGTTTAATGTGTAGCGGTAATTTGGTTTTATTTATGAGTTGCTATACTTTGTAAACAATCACTTTGAAATACTACTTTTTTTAACTCTTTTCAGATACTCTTTCATTTGGATTCAGAAACTTAAAAAGACAGAGAGCTTATACAGTGTGTTACCTGTCTGGGAAACACACGTGTTTACAGATTTTATTTCTAACAGTCTTACACCATTCCACATTTTCAAAGCATTTAGTGCCTTAGTGGTTCGTCCCCACAACCCACAGACTGAGTTTGCAAGCACATTTCAATTAACATTTTTAACTAACTATTTAGTATTGGCCTGTCCACTACTGTACTGATTTTCTGAAGCAGCTATTCAATTTTCTGGCTCACCAGCCAGATCAGAAACCACAGCCATATTATCATACAGAGCATTTCTGTTAAAGCAGTATAAACCTTAAAATACTGACAAACATTTTGAGCCTGCTGGTTGCCAGCTACGCACAAGAAGTGTTAAAGAGTCACGTGTCCACTTACAGTCACAGTGCGCACCTGCAGAGGGAAAGGAAAATTAATGTGGATTTTAAGTGAGATTTTCTGACTGCAGGGGAGGACATGAAAAATTAATTCAGAATATTTCTGTTTCTTTCCTCTTTCCTTTGAACAAATTTTATTGCCTTTTAGATTGTTTTGAAAAATAAAATATTCACTTTTCTAATGAGCTGAAGAGTCTTGTCTTCATGGGTAAAACTGCAGAAGGTGAGAAATTATAAAAGATTTTTCTCTTTTGCAACGACATGTCGAAATGTAGTGCTTCAGCTTTGTCAGTGCCCTTTTAGAGACAGTTTGGGAAATCTATAGTAAACAGTGTAATATCTTTTATTACAAATGCCCCTTCATCAGATGGTAGTATATTTTTCAGGTTTCATTGCAGTAGTTAATGAGAATATTATAAAAAGATAATAACAGATGAGCAAAACAGATACTAAGTGTAAATGAGAGGCTGACAATGAATGAAGCAAAAGAAGACTGATAAGCAAAGAAAGCGATGTTCTAGATAGGAGGCAATAGAAAAGGATAAGCAAAATTTAGACCGATATACACATTACGAAACAGATTAAGAAATACAAATAAAAGACTTGTCAGCCGTAGAGAGTAAAGGGGGGAGGGGAAGAGCAAGAAAAAGCTTGGTAGCTGTGGCGCAAAGCTACGTAGAGACCAAAATCAATATAATAAAGAAAGACTGCCTAGCAGGAATGACAAAATAAAAATAGAGATTTCTGCGTCCACGATGGAAAGAAAACTCAGAGCTTACGGCATTCAAATGGAAGCAGTTCATCCCTAAAAGAGTTCTAAAAAGGCTGACAAATGAAATCATAGCTCACCCTATTTGGATTTGTATATCCAAAATGATAGCATCAGGGATGGAGAGCTATCACATGAAAGCCCTACATTTGAGAAGAGGAAAATTAAATTATATAGAATTAGAGGCTTGTTATGCTCACCTCAGTGGTGCAGAAAGGATATAATACAGATTTTGAGAAAAGAGTAAGTTAAAAAATGGCAGAAAAACAAAATGAAGTAAAATATTATGCAGATTTACCAAAAAGATTGGATAAGACTAACCTGACACTTTCACTTGATAAAATAACTACTTTCCTAGATGATGGGAAGGAAGCTTGTCAGTCTGTTTGGATTACAGCAAAGTATTTGGTCCAGCATCACATGGGAAATTATCAGTTAAGTAGGACAAAATGTAGCTTAGTTCAAGAACTGCAATGTTGAGAACGAACACACTAAGAGAAGATATAACAGACTATGTTCACAGCCTAGACGTATTTTAATACAGCTAAGTTTCTTGATGGTTTGTCTTGGTTTGATCTTATTTAATATTTTCATTAGTCATCTCAGTCAAATAAAAAGGGAGTGTGCTAATACAGTTTGTTTGTGATATAAAACTGGGAAACATTATAAAGGGCTCTGAATATCATTCAATAAGATAAGAACATAAAGAAATTAACTAGAATAATGGCAATCAGTGAATAAAAGGGATCAGATGGAGTCAGCTAATACTAAGTGGAGGGATATCACAAACAAATACAAAGATGTATTACTATAAACTGGCCAGCAATGGCCCTCTAAAGCCCTTGTCTATCCCACATCCCCCCAATCCATCCATATCTGCCCTGTCTAAATTATTCCTAACAGGATCTATTTTTAATTTTTTAAAATGTTCTCCTACAGTCAAGATCTCACATTCTCCCTGGATAATGCATTACATACCTTATTTTTTTTGTCTTAATGCCAAATTTCCATTTAATATGTGTACTCCTTGTTTCATCACTCAACTCCGAAGGAAAATGTTGCGTAGTTCAATATCTCACACAGGCAGACTCTCTAAAGCCTGTCTATATATCACAGCATCACAGAATCACAGAACTGTAGGGGTTGGAGGGGACCCTCGGAGACCATCTAGTCCAACCCCCCTGCCAGAGCAGGGATGCATCCAGGCAGGTTTTGAATATGTCCAGAGAAGAAGAAGACCGCACAATCTCTCTGGGCAGCCTGTTCCAGTGCTCTGACACCCTCAAAATAAAGTTTTTCTTCATGTTGAGATGGAATTTCCTGTGTTCCAGCTTGTGCCTGTCGCCCCTTGTCCTATGACTAGGCACCACCGAAAAGAGTCTGACCCCATCTTCTTGACGCCCATCCTTTAGATATTTATAAGCATTGATAAGATCCCCTCTCAGTCGTCTCTTCTCCAGGTTAAACAGGCCCAGGTCTCTCAGCCTTTCCTCATAAGAGAGGTGCTCCAGTCCTTTGATCATCTTCGTAGCCCTCCGCTGGACTCTCTCCAGTAGTTCCCTGTCCTTCTTTAACTGAGGAACCCAGACTGGACACAGTACTCCAGATGTGGCCTCACCAAGGCAGAATAGAGAGGGAGGATAACCTCCCTTGACCTGCTGGCTACACTCTTTTTGATGCACCCCAGGAGACCATTGGCCTGCTTGGCCTACAAGGGCACATCACTGCCTCATGGTCAACTTGTTGTCCACCAGGACTCCCAGGTCTCTCTCTACAGAGCTGCTCTTCAGCAGGTCAGCCCCCAACCTGTACCGGTGTATGGCGTTATTCCTACCCAGGTGCAGCACCCTACACTTGCCCTTACTGAATTTCATTAAGTTCCTCTCCATCCAACTCTGCGGCCTGCCCAGGTCTCGCTGAATGGCAACACAGCCTCCTGGTGTGTCAGTCACCCCTCCCAGTTTTGTATCATCAGCAAACTTCCTGAGGGTAGACTCTGTCCCCTCATGCAGGTCATGGTGATGAATATATTGAACAAGACCAGACCCCATACTATGTGCAAAAAAGATGGATTCAGGCTGGGAATGATGCAGAGAGGAATTATACCGATAAAAAGTACAGGGAGAGCTTATCACACAGAAAAGAAATCGGAAAAAGAAAGGTTTACACTCAGGTATACTTTAGGTATGACAAAAAAGGGAATAAACTGGCTATGAATGTAAGTAAGGTTGGAAAGTAGATTTCTATCCATGAGAGTTACTTTCCGCAAATAGGAGCATCAGAGACAAAAAAAACCTGTTTGTAACATGGACCTCAATGGTTTGTTAATAAAGTTATATGATGGGGTTATCTAAGATAATTGGAGCAAGAATCAGTCATACAAGAGGACACTTCCAGACCTCTGCTGCTGGAAGGGGGGCTGCTGACAACTCAGAAGACTGTTCTAAGTCCTGACCCCAGTTCAGCCAGTTGCAGCAAGGAAAATACATGACAATATACCCAAAAAGGATACCTTTGACTGCAAGGTTCTAGCAGGTCTCTATGTCACATGTGCAAATTACAGATTTGAAAGACTTAAATAGTGGCAGTGGCTCAGTTTAAGTCCACCTTCTCTTACACAGCAAAGGCATTTGCATCACTAGTCTTTAAGTTCTTCTCCAAAGATTAGGTGAACTAGAGCATCTCAAAGAAAAAGGCACAGGAATTATTTTAACATGAGCAAAACAGTACAGTTTTCATAGCTTTGCTCTTGCGCAGAGCTGTAACATTTCCCCTGAAGTGTTTCAAGTAAATTCCAGCTTGAGGCAGACACAGTGCATTGAAGGTTATAACATAAGGGGTGTGAGCTTAACAAATGCTTACGCAACTGAAGAGAGGCCTTTATATGCCTTGTGTTGTCAGCTGGAGGGAGGTGCTGGGCAACCACAGTGCCGGGTGTCACGGCCACCTCACCTGTGATGCCAAAAACATGGTCCGTAGGCCAAAAACCTTGCAGTATTAACAGATGGTGAAAAAGATTAAATGACCACAACTAATTTGCCTGTGAGGAGGCACAGGAGATAGCAGATAATGTTGAATGTATTGCATTTAAAGAAAATAAACAGGAATCTGATTGGGCATTTATTTCCTCCATAATTAGCGAGCCACCAGGTGTCAAACGAAGCACATTTAGATGAGCCCTTCCTGATCATATTTGGCCCGGTAGGAATTTTTAAGATCTAAATGCAAAACACAGTGTATGGGGGCTAAAGATTTTGCTGCAGTTTCTCTGGGAAGGTAAGATTGCAATGAATAGGCCTAGCGCTGATTTGGGGCAATGCAGGCTGGGAATCTGACCCACAGGCATTCGCTTTTTGGGGATGTTGCCAATTCATCTCAGGGCAAGTTTTAGGTTAAGCGCTCCTTTCTTGTGGTCGTGGAGGAAAAACAGTTGTTCGTTTACTCACAGTGGTAACACAATGCTCTTGTCACGGTTCTCGTCAATTTGGCTGTAGCTTTCTGGATTCACTCAGCGGTTTTAGCCTGGTCTCCATCTTACCCAGCTCGGAATGTACCAACTTCAGATGCTTTATGCTCCGTCTGTCACGTAAGAGCTGAGGGGAGCACAAAAATGAAATAAGGGCTTTACCTATGACTTTCAAAGGGGAATGCTGTCAGCTAATGACAGCTTCTCAGCAGTGTTAAGAGGCTAAGAGAGCTCCACATCTTTTTGAGACAAGTGCATAATTTGTTGGCTAGCTCTTCTATCGGAGTCGTGTTTTAGATTATTTGAAGCTTTAAAGTGATTAAGCTATATTTTTGGGATATAGAGAAACTTAACAGTAATCATAGACTGAATAAGGTCAAACTGTAAATTCAGACTTTGAATTTTTATTTCTTCTCGCCGAGTTTCAATGCAGAATCTTCTGTAGTCTAATCTGCATATGTTAAACAGTGTAATTATAAAGCAATCCTTTATCCGGTGAGTTCAAATGCAAATATTGGCTCTTTCCTGAGTGCAGGGATTGGTTTGTGCAAGTGAATTGCAGTTTAACTGAAACTACTATGCTCTTTCTGTTTTACTTAAATTAATGTAATTATTATCTGGCTAATTAGCTTGCAGAATGACTTGTTCTGTGATTCATTAACTGGGAAATTTCTTTCTGGATGTAGAAGAATATGAGAACATCCATCTATTTGCAGCACAAAATACTGATCACGAACAGATCATGTTATCCAAGGAGACAGTAATGGTTTCTTTTACAAACGTCTTTTATAAGAAAACTCTTGAGTCAGTAGAAATGAGTCTATTGTGAGGACTGTGAATTACTTGTCACCCTTGGAAAGGCAGCTAGTTTTACAGGAGGAACAGAAGACAGATACAAGGCAGCCTTCACAGTTAGTATCTGGTGCTGTCCCCTTTCCATAAACCTGTCTCTCTACGTCTAGCACTGCCCTCTGGTTTACAATCTCTAATGGTACATATTCAAACCAAGGAGAAGGTATACGGGAAGAATATTTTCACAGTTACCAAACACTTTCCCAAGCACTGATATACAGTCAATCCCCAGCAGCAAATTATAAAAATGAGTCAATAAACTTTAAATCGCCTTGTGCAAAAGAGAGAGCAAGAAGAAAGTCCAGAGCATCCTCACTGCAGCAAAGCAGCACATTTGCAGTGGCTGTTTTATAAGGGCTGTAGCTAATTGAGGAGATACACACACAGAGTTACTTTTACTTTTCAAAGCTTCTTTTGCCATTCTTGTTATGCTTTGCTGCAAATTAAATACTTGCTATTACAAAGTCTCAGTATAAATGAGTATGGAGGCAAAGCTGATATATGGTCAACAACAATCCCTGCAGAGCTAAAGAAAATCTTATATTTTTCACTGCCTGTAAACAAAATCATTTTCATGTTAGAGCACTTTTTATTTCTTTCTAATCAAGAGTCCTGATTTTATAACCTTACAGACTCCTGTGCACAGAACAACTGCCATCAATTCTGAGTTCAATACTAATTCTGGCATGAATATCCAGGAAATAGATTGGATTTCTAACAGGAATGCTAATGTACTATAACACCACTAAATGATGCAAAGCTTTCTGGACTCATTTGCACCCGGGTCCTCTAGACTTTGCTAAGGCTTCCCAAGAAGTTGGACGTAGAGTACCAAGGTATCACCTACAAACAACAGTTGTTTAAAGAAGGGAGGGATGGGGAAGGAGACAACAACATTTCAGATGGGAAAAAAAAATAAAATAACCAAACAAAATGACATTCACAAGCTGACACATGGACAAAGTATGAATAAAAATAAAATTTCAAGAAGCTAAACCTATGAATTCCTCTATCATTGAAATCATCACTTAGGGAACTGGCAGAACAGGTTGTTCCTATTCCTTAGGCAACACTATCAAATGCAGCAGCTGGGGACTATGATGAGGACTGAAGCCTCGCTTATGGCTTAATGTCTGAGGTCTGTGGTCTTCTCAACATAAGGCAAACTACCTTTTTTTTTGTCTAACTTGAAAACATATTGTTGTCAGGTCAACAAGGAATCAGTATTTAATCAATATTTTTTTTAAGGTGGTCCTTGAGCAAGTGCCAGTGACTATTCCTTATTCTTGCAATATCTGGAATTTACAGCCATTTGTAAATCAAGCAGAAGTCCGCAATATTAGTAGAAATGATCAAAAGCCTTCTTTTGCCAAGTCTTGACTCAAAGGATTGCTTGATTATTCAACTCAGACCCAGCCTGTCCAACAGTTCTGATTATTTACTATTTTACCATTAACGGTTTATCTTCTTCAAGGCAAATATCTAAATATCTCTGTGCAGCTGTGACGTACCTAAGTAAGCAGAGCAACAATTACGAATGGGGTGTCCAAGAGCTGCATACAGAATATTCAGCAACAAGCCATGTTTGAAAACACACTGACCAAATTAAATGCAATAGTCTGGAGAAGAGAGAGATTTGCCACTATAATTAAACTGGAAGGTCACAGCCTTCCTTTGAAAGCTTCTTGTTAACATTAATAAAGTTTCCAATGTCTTCATATACCTGGTTTAGTAGATCAAACAGCAGTGATTCTGGGGGATTAGATATCCTGGGACCATATATTTCAAAGATACTTTTGTGGTTAAGGCATGGGGCTACAATTCAAAAACCCCGACACTTCTCCAGACTCCTGCTACAGACTCACCCTGAGACTGTCGTAAATGAACTGGTCTCAAGGCCTGAGACTTTCCCCAATGGAAAGACGATATTTCTCTGCTTAACAGACACATTGTGCATCTTGCCTTTAACAATATTGTCAAATTCAAATATCCAAAAATCATGGGCTATGTCTACCTCTCCCACCCACCAAGTGATGAGATTAGAAAAAATGCTGTTGGGGGAGAGTCTTTTTCTTTGCCATTGCATTTTGAATGTAGAATGTTTGTATTCTCAAGGTCTTTTATGGAATGGGAAGAATTAGGTTATATTTTTCAACAGCAGCTTTCTCCTGCATTCCAGTGGATCTGAAAAAAATACAGCAAGCCTTCTCACAAACTCGCATATCTCCAAAACCTCCACAGCAACAACAGCCTTCTATTCCCAAATAATTCAACTCAGCAAGCTGTGTTGGAACTAGCAATGATAATGACTTTGGTGAACATAAAAATAACCAGTTGGGATGACAATGCATTGCTAGTAATTTATAACCTGATAATCTTCCCATTCCCTGCAGTGGGCTTTGGCTCAGATGCTCAGAGTGGCTTGGGCAGTATTTGTTCCTTCAAGAATACCTAATGTGGGAAAAGTATAGAGACTGCTGGAAAAGCAGTTGGTCCCCAAGTTTCTCCAAGTTCCATCTTAACCAACGATGTCCTTAAAGCAAAAAGGGTCTCCACTGGAAGCACAGGCAGATTATGGCTCTAAAGCTTCCACTTTTCCACTACAACACATCTACAAAATCTGATTTTCCCCGTGAAAGCCCGATGTATTACTGGATGGAAAAATTGATCTTTTTATTAGGAAACACTTCAAAAGCGCGCTAGACACAGATTCCAGGTAAATCTCCAAGTTAACATCCTAAGTTGATGATAGACTGCACCTCGTTAAAAGGAACGTTGTATTAATGCTCATTTTAGCATATTACCAATAGCACTAAGCACTGTGATCTGCTACCAAGCACCAACAATATTTATGTTAAAGTCACTGACAGACCAGTGCTGCACATATGGAAACCTCCCACAGCTTCAAAATCAACACGCTGGGTTATGGCTTAAGTCAGCTTCATACTGAAACAAAAAAGACCTCAAGGAAAAGGCAACTGAATTCTCCCCAAGATGTCGATGCAGACATTGAGGCTGCTACCATGAACAAGTAGACTCTATCAGACAGAACTGTCCACCGCCAAGAACTTGCATCTATCTTTCCAAACACTCCCCAGCTATTTCAGAAGCTCTTCCCTGACATTCGTTTTTGTCAGTTCCTGCCTCTGGAGTCTTTCTGGAAATTAGGCATATTTGACATATTCACAGATCTTACACTATGTGGGTTTTGCTCAGATTATGTTCAAGATCCTTGGAGAAAAAAAATGCATTCTCCATTCCTGGGCTTCCTTTTTGCTTTTCGTTTTTCATGGTGTTTGAAAACAAAAGGTTTCATTCACAGACCACAGCAAAAATTCAGGTCATTTTAAACCAGCTAATTTATCCAGTTTACAATTTTTTTTCCTGCTTTAATTTTGTCCTGCAGGTGCTCAGTTCATTATTCCATGATAATTTGCATTTGTATGAGCAGAATATTTTAGAGTCTTTTCTTTTACATCTTGTGATCTTTCTTGCAGGCTTCTGGTCTTCTTTCATCTCCTGTCACTCTCTTATCCAAAGTGCTAATCTCAGCTGTAACTGTCTCAAACCTTTCGTCCAGAAAGATCATTGAAGTCTGTAATTTATCACTCCCCTATTGTAACTGCAAGAGCAGTTCTAAGCAGAAAAATCCTTATCTCATTGATAGCTACTTTGTCACCTTGTGGCTGCAACGCATTCACAAATGGCATTTGGTACATTAGCTGCAGATGGCATCAAGGGAATTCTGAAGAAATAAACTTTCTGGCTTCTTTACTGTTATTCCTTGGTATTAAAATGCCCAAACAACTTTGCAGTGATTGCACTGCATTTTTTAAACAAAGAGACATCATCTATATCAGATTTCATATTTTCCTGGGCAGACTTTTATGGGCTTGGAGCCGATCCAAAATCTAGCTTCTCTGATGAACAGCAAGTCTTGCCCCATTAAGCTTCAGCATTAACACCACTCCCCTTTCATGACCATTGTTTCTCCTATATGTGGCTGTGGGAAAGTTAGACTTCTTGCTAATACCATCAGAGTTTGTGGCTTCTTGGTAGCTATTTTACTGCGATCCATGTCTAATCACAGTATACCCAAGAAGCTTAGCGGTGTGTTGTAGCAGACTGCAAATTAGCTTGCTTTTACATTAAAATACTCTCAGTTTATTCTTTCCTGTGTTTATAAAATTGACTGGCTGAACACTTGGGCACTTGTGTGTTTTGTTTGTCTAAATGATTGATATTTAAATGGCTTAATTGCATTCATTCCACCTTTTTATGGTTGGGAAAATGTTTATTGCATATTTTTTTAAGACGCAAAGGGAGCAAATTCATTTGGAACTGAGGAAAAAATTTTATTAATATGTGCCAAGGTTCTTTGAATTTCAGAACGGATCTTATTTCTTGACTATGTATTGTGGCAGCATAAGGTTATAAGATCTTCATAGCTCTCTGAAAGTACCAAATAGTCTAAGCTGATTTTGCTAGAGAAGTCTGTAGCTAGAACTGTGGCTACGAGGGTAAACTCTGTGCAGATGATGAAGAAATGTAGAGGCACTGGCAGGAAAGAAGGATTATATTGTTTTAAGGTATAACCGAAAAGAGGAAGGGGAGGGGGAGAGAAAGAAGGACTTAACACTGCTCTTCAGAAAATCATTAGCAGTCTTCCCTATAGGCAAATGGTAAAACCAAACCAGTTTTCACCAGTGACTCAACAAGACGCAGGCATTTAAATATCGTCTTTCTACATGACTGTGAAAAGGAACTGGAAGGACTCTGATTTACTTGATAACTGTAAGCAGAAAAGTAGTGATCAAGCTATTCCATATGAAATTACTTCTGATTAATTTAATCTTCATATTGGTTAGTGAACTACTATGGAGTGATCCTAACCTTCTGCAGACATCCATGATTTGTACAGAATGGCTGAAAAATCTGACAAGTCCCTCTTTGATATTTATGATATATAGTCACTTATGTCATAAGGCCTTTTTCTAGTATTTTGATTCTGATTTTTCCTTTCTAAGTGAGCATTTAGAGCATTGTTAACAGAAAATTCATGACTAATAATCTCATTTTCAGTTCAGCCTCGTAAGTCCTCACAATGAATGTCCTAAAAAATGTTGTTTATATTCAATTCCATATATCTCTTGCAAAACATACAAAAAGGTTTGTTCTTATATAGAAAAAACAGCTGTAGATTAGAATTAGATTCAGCCTTCAAACATCAGTATGTAAAGAGTCAGTAAACACCATTTTCAGACTAAAAACTGCATCTGGATTACACACCTACAGAATATACTTTCCTCCTATGATCATAGAGGCTAAGTAGGTTCTAATGAGGAAAAATAAAATAATTTCTAAAACAGCCTTCTTTTATCTCTTCTGTAACAGCAAGAATACAGAGAATAAAAAGAAACAAATCCAGGGAAGAGTTTACAGCTCTTTGATTTGCTAAAGATTTGCCTAACTTTACTTAAAAAAATAAGTGTATTCTGTGAAGAAGAATAGGACTGAAGTTTTTCTATTACAAATTATATTCCACAAAGGTCTGTTCTTCCTCTAAGTCATGTGATCCATTGGTTGATGTGGTGACTGAGCAAGCACCTAGTTATTACGTCAAGGTCAGCTCATATTGTGTTTTCATTCTTTCTTCTTCAGTGTAGTATCTTTAATGGTTTCTTTTTAATATGAACTTATTAATTACTGTCAACTGTACAAATAAGAGTGGAGGAGAGTAGTACTGATTTTATTTGGTGCTTAAAGCATCTCAAAATCAGTAGTATGAGATGGGAGAAGAAAGACATTTCTTTCAGCTTAGCTTACAGACATTGCCTGCTTAGGTTGCATGCCATAGCAAATCGTACAGAGAAGGGAAAAAATTAAGGTGAAAGGAAAACTGTAATAGCAGTAATGATGGAGGTAAACTGTGCATGCACCTGGGCAAACTGATTTCAGGAAAGGCGAACAAGAGTTTACAGGCAAAGCAATTTCTTTGCACTTTTCAAACAGTTATGCCTTGTAACCAAAGTCAGTGCCATCCTTGACAGCTTAGACCAAAAATATGAAGAAACAATGAATTCTTGTCCTACCTTGCCTATACACAGCTAGGATACCTGATGCACATCATGCAGGGGTACCCACCTCATCTGAGAGAGTGCATGGTTTCACCAGATGCACTGAAACTCGGGTTGCATACTTTGTTTTCCTTCCAAGATAAATATATAAATTCAATGTTATGTACTCCAGCATAATTCACAAAGGACTTGTCATTGCATGAACGAAACCCACAAAGTTGCTTTGATAATTGTCCTTGCTCTTCATTTCACAGATAATTGCAATTTATTGTTACCGGAATTTCAAATCTAGTCTCGGAAATTTGGATCTTGAAAAATCCTACTGTAGTCCTCTCACTTTAAGGAAATTGCATAGATTATCTACCAAATGGAGAACATATTTTTTTCAAAGTCATTTATGATGTCTCTGCCACCATCTTTTCCACTTGCTGCTTTTGTCTGGTATCTCTGGCTCTGAATTGACTGTTCATTCAATATATCTACCTCTGTCTCCCTATTTTGCTTGGTTTATACATATTTGCAATCCATCTTGCTGGGTTTAGTAGCCATTCCAGATGTATTTTTCTTGATTTCAGATGAATAGTCTGGTTTTCGATTATCTTTTTTAAATTCCTTTTTTTCCCTGTCTTTTGTTTTGTTTCATTTTTCACATGTTAGGTCATGTGAATAAGATGGGTCAGTTTTATTTCAGCTGTTCGATTAGCCCCAAACTGCCTAAAATACCTATTTCCAGGCTATTATTCTTATTCTTAAAATCCACTATGCAATACAATGTTTCAGAATAGAAACAATACAGGGGCTAAGAAAGGGTGTTGCTGCTAAGCAACATAGGGCTATTAAAACTGAGACAGTTTTTTTGCAGCTGACGTATCTGTAGTCCAAGTCAGTATTGGATGACCTCTAAGTACCTGGACTCAAGAATGTCTTCTCCAAGACTGAAGGCTCCTGGATTATCACTTCAGCAAAGGAAGTGATGCCGCAGGAGAGGAGAAGTGAACTGGGTCTTGCTCGCCCTACAAGCAGCCACCCTCTATCTGTGGAGGTAAGTCTCGGCAGTGCTAACACCAGTGCCCCAAAGGACATGCACTATGGTGTGACCAGAGTGCCACGCTGTGCACTGTCTAATCCTGGAAAGTCTGCATAGATACGAATTCAAAAGACATAGGTGAAATTCTTCTAATTAGAAAGCGATCTGCACTAACAGAATTGCCTTTAGATCATATTTGCTCTGTCAGTGAATGGAAGGGGACAAATAATTATATTCTGAAAGGCAGAGAATTTTGACTAACAATAACACTTTATCAGACTATAACAAGCAACAGTACATTGCCATCAGTGAGTCGGGCAGAGTGACTGAGGCAGAAACACTCATGACAGGTGTGAACTGCTGCGCCATCACTAGCTGCTTCTGGTCTTCCACCAGCTGGTCCGGTCCCTGGGTGGCATGACAGCTCCCCGACAGAGTCCCTGGGGACAGGCAGATTTCCTGAGGGTCAGTTTCTAAGGGGCGAGGATCAGGCACACACAGGTACCTTAGTGCCTAACGAGACAGAGAAGTCAGGATAGTCAGCTCCTGATGAAGTCAACCTAGATCCACCTAGATCCTAAATGCCTTTGCAAATGCAGCATGAATCAACAGTGCTCCATTCCCTGTTTGCACCAGACAGCAGAGCTGTTACTCTTCAGCTCACTTCATAAGCAATAGATAAAAGCAAAATTTTACACCAATTTTAGCTAGGAGTATGTTTATGGATTTCAGAAAAGAAGCCTTCAGTGGTTTTTGCCTATATTTAACTTACTATTTAATTATAGATCCTATAAATACCGTTCTATGCTATTTTTTCTTTTTATTTACCTGAGGCAGGGTAACTTCAACACTGAATTAGTAGAAGCTAATGGAGTGAGTTCATTGTTTCTTCTTTCCTTTTTTTAAATTTAATGCAGACTTCAGCTAAGTGACAAATTGACTGAATGAATCATTGTTTTGCAATCAGGTCTGGTTTGCATGGCATACTTACCTCTCAGCTGCTTCCAGCAGCTTGAACAAAATGTAAATATTTAGCAGCACTGTTGCACAAACAGAAACCCTTCACTTGCTTTGTCATGCATCATGTACCCAGCTGTTTCCATGTGGTTAAAAAAAGAATTAATGCACAAGCAAATGGACTGATACAAGCACTGCAGTAGCTTTAGTTGATTTTCTAGCTCACTTTATTTTGGATATCAGATTAGGAGTTAAATATATAAACAGAGAAGTCTGGCTCATATTTCCAAATCCCCTCCTTTATATCATCAGCAACCAGGGAAATCTATACAGTCCACCACCCCACTATACATACAGAACAGTTACCTGGGCTGGTTTCAGACTGGAAGTAATGCAGACCTATTGGCTTATGTCTTCTGAGATAATCAGCCACATTATGAGACAAGGCTCATTAGCCAAAGTGCAACTACCTTACAGAGCTGCTATTATTCCTCTGAGACATACACTAATATTTCCAAAGCTAAAGTGGAACAAAAGGGGTGATAGTCCAAAGACCTGTTCAGCTATCAAAATATAACACAGCTGGCATGCAGCCTCCATATTGTCCTCTGCAGAACTGTTGGCATAAGGATTGTAGAGCCGAGGTTATAGATTCAGTATACTTAAAGATGTTTAAAATATGATTGGATAAAGCCAGGAGCAATCTGCTGTATCTCTGATGGTAGCCAAGTCTTGAGACAGAGGCTGGTCCGTCAGAGATCCCTCCCAACCTAATTTTTTTTAATGATACTATGGTTCCTGCCACTTACCCCCACTGCTTCACCACAGCAATTCCCAAATCCTTCACATAAGCAAAATGCGGTTGGGCCTGGGCTCTAAAACAGATCAGATATGTGATCCAACTTAAAAAGCCCTCCAAGGTTATAGACCATCCCTACAAAACAGCTGTGTTAGTATATACTGTACGATGAGCCAGGAGGCAGAGGAGGGCTGGAGGAACAGGACATAGGAACACAGTAAGTCTGGAAAATCTTAAAGCTGATATTGCTGCCAGAGGCAACATATTGTCAAACCACAGCTGATGTTCTTCAGGGAGATATCTTCATGGCTTTAACTCAATGTAAAGTTGAATCTGCAGTAAACTATGGTACATGGAAAAGTCCCACCTTTTTTTTTTTTATTATTTGAAAAATGCTTTTCAAAAGGAGTATCAACGGTGCTCAAGGCTTTTGTTCAAACTTTAAAACAAAGGTTTTAATATGGAGCAAAGAAGGCAGCCAAATATAAACTTAGATTGCCAATGACAGGGGAACAGACCATCCTTTTCTTACACAGAGAAGTCCTCGTTCATGACTGAGGCTATGAAGTGTCACAGCAACAGCAAGAACAGATAATAATAAAACTGTGGTAGCAACAATAATAATTTTTATCACCTCTGGTGTTCATTTGCAAAGTTTCCCAGAACCAAATTTCCCCAAAGCCAGGCTGACTTCCTTAAGAACTGCTCTTGTGGCCTTTAGTGCTCTTACTCCATGTGCTGCACCAAAGCCCCTGTAGAAAGAAGGGGCACAGCATGTTTCCTCTCCTGCTCTTGAGTAAGGAAAAATGGCGTGTTTCCAGGTATTCATCACTACTGTAAGTGAGGGGAGGAGGCGTGAAGGGGAACATATCGCCAAAGACGCAGTAGAGGCAGGTTTCTGATAGTACAAATGGAAATTGGGCAGCTTCCTCCAATTTGTTTTAAAAGAAAGGCAAGCACCTAGTTGCTTCTTGTAATACCCTGCACATGGAAAGCACCCTTTTAGAATAAGGATGCTGCTAAACATGACTGTGTGCATGTGGGCTCTCAGGGGGCAGGGTGGAGAAGTGGAGACAAGGGCCAAGAAATGATTTTTAATAATGGACCCATTCATACAGCCACATTTTGGTACCAAACCTCTTTTTTTTTTTTTTTTCAAATGAATATTTATTCATTTAAGCCTTTCTTTCTTTTTTCTCCAGTGCAGCTACAGAAGCATTGTTTTAAGATTATGTATGCAAAATCTTGTTCAAAGGCTCTAAATGCTAATGTTTGGAGCAGTATGAAATACATTTGGAGAAACAGATACATAGTCTGAGTATGTTTGTAAAGGAACAGCAATTGCAGAAAACGTCCTCTGTGCTCCACGTATGCTGCATTGCTGCACCAAATCCTGGCCACCCAACAAGACAGGCTTTTGATTTCTCTTTCTCTGTCCTCTGCTCTAGGTTAGAGAAAAGAAGGGCTGGATGGAAGTCTGCAGGATGACGGAGGTGTGTTCACCGCCAGTGGCATTCTATCACCTCACGTAAGTTATCCCTTGTCTCTTACCCGCATTTTATAGTTGGTGGGACTGTTGATGCTTGCAGGATGAACAGTTCTGTGTTTCTTAGTACATGGAATTGTGGCTACCATTCCCAGACACAACACTCTCTAGCTTTCAGTATCTTGAGTGGCCTTTTAATAAGCACCACCTGCACACAGCCCTTTGAAACCTCTGCAGGAGGCAGGATTGGGCCTTGAGTCATTAACAAGGCAGAAAGAGGGAGATGGGAGGTAGCTTCAGTCATTTCCATTGACCAAGTGGTAAGAAGAAGCAGACAACAGATATGGAGGAAGTCAGATGGGAGATAACAGCAGTGATATCTACAGGCAATCCTATCCACAACAAAACTTACAGACCCTACAACCCCTTGCTGCCCCAGGAGCTCATTCCAAGCACCCAGACTCCTTTTCCACCCCTTCACCTGCACCTCCTAGCCCTTCCAGTCAACTGCTCTACCACCCAAACCATAGGCACAAAAGCAGCAGGAACCAGGGGTGTGACAAAACTGAGAAAGCTGGAGATGACCTAGAGCTTGTGGGTAGTGAGAAAGCTCACAGACAAGGTCTTCAATGGCTTGAACAAATGGAGGTTATGGAGCGGCAAGAACTTTAGAGGAATTGGAGATAGTCTTGAAGAATAGGATAACAAAGTGCATAAAGGTAGGATGCTTGGGCAGACAAGCCGACATGGCAAGAGCGGGTGGAGAAAGCAGTATCTTCTATGGATGGGATGAGGAGCTCAAGGAGAGAAAAAGATGAGGGGGTGCAAACTGGGAGCAGGAGGTATGGTTCTTTGGACAGCACTGAAGGATTTTGCCAGGACCAGAACTGGGAGGATCAGGGAGCTGTGGGTCCTTGTTAGATACTGGTCAGGCAACAGGGCGCAGGAGTTAGTGCTGCCACCAAATATTTTATGAGGTCTCTGACAGGTATGTGATTCCTGATGCACCCTGAAGATACAAACGTAGACAATTTGGTCTGTTTGCATACCCTCATATGCTGAGTCAACGTGGTTTGGGGACAGATACTGATAAAACGATGCGTTCAATTTTAGAATGAGAAATCAAAACTTCAGAATGACAAACAGAAATTCAATAATTCAGTTATTTCTGGAAAACAAGAAATACTGTTCTTGGATTTTTGCACTGAAAATATACTGGGTTTGGTTTTTCCTATTGAAAATACATATTTCAATTTTCATGTTTGTTATTTTATTTTTCAACCAGGATTTCGTAATGACAAAGCCTACATAAAGGCTGATATTTGCTAGTGGTTTAGGAGTTGGCATTCTAGCTGATAAATGGCTGAGAAACAAAAACTTGCTTTGGTTATAAACATTTTAATTATTCTGGTAACAAATACACTTGGTAACTGATGATCAGTGAACTAGAATACAATACATTATCATATAATATTTAAATTTATTACATTTTAAAACTACTACTTCTTATGTACTGTCTAAAATGTAATTTCCTTATGAATCATTTCAGTTTTGAAGATTCAGCATTTCAGATAGAAAACTTTGATATGAAGGGAGCCAATCTGCTATAATTTTAACAGGCTTCCCACATCAAATAGAGCAATCAACACAGCAGCTGAGGTAAAGGGAGTGTCTTTTTTTGACATCTTTCACAGTAGGAGTGTAAACATCCAAGACCAAGTGGAGCTGAAGCTACTTTACACCTGCCCACACTTATGGCTTGCAAGCATTCCAGCTCTCTGCCTGATATTCCTTTTCTTGGGAGCTAACACGAAAAGGGTAGACTTGTAAATTATTTTTTAACAGACTTTGAAAAAAAGTTAAGATGATACATTCCACTTTTTACACAATCTCTTTTGCAGTATCTTTCACCGCACTTCCAAGCAAAGGTACCATAAGCTTATTGGATTTCAGATTTCTAACAGAGGTTTAGACATGGTAGAAGTGTGTTCATGGTAACCATTCTACAAATTTTTTACTATGTTTTCCCCAGAGCAATATCTTTTTGAGTTTTTTTTAATTTTGTTTGAAGAATATCCTATAGCAAAGCAAGCTCTCACTTAAATCTACCTGTTTTACCATTTACTCGTCAATAGCATCAGACCATATATTATCACAAGAAACAAAATATTTTTCTCTTAAATCTTAACTCAGAAACTGTCTAGATAGAAAGAAATAACTTTTCTTCTGAAAATTTAGGGAGATTTGAACAATTCTTTATCACAGCTGAGCTACTGTCAGTGCAGTAGGGAAACAATGGATATTGTGATTTTTAAACATAATCTTTGTTTCTTTAACCAAAAAACAAATAAAGTCTTTGATAAGCAGAAGTTGAAGAAATAACAAGAGTAACTGCCTTTCTTTTATCAAAGGGGCTTGTTTCATCAGGTCAGATCCCAGCTAAGGTTTTTTTCCGTGTGTAAATTCAGAGATACTCATTTAAATGCTCACGTGTCTTACCCAGATCCTAAGCCTCACAGAGACTTCCCTGGTGATTCAGAAGCTAAGTTTGATTCTGTAATGAACTGCACCAAAGATTTTTGGCTAATCATGTCAACCCCTGCAGGAAAAATACAAATTAACAAGAGTCCGAACTTCAAAGGTAAAACGTACATACTTTCTCTAGTCTCTGCACACAAATAGGAGTATGAAAGTCTTCATCCAATGAGGAACTAATTCCTTTCAAACAAGACCGAGGCAGATAGCTGCAAATTATCTTCTACTGCCCTCACAAGACCTGACAGAGGAGATGCTCATAGAGACAGAAATTTTGGGGAGTTGTGTGATACTTACCTAAGAAAGTAGGCAGCAGAGCAAATTTCAGTCTTGATAAGTCAGCAAGGTTGGGCTATAAGCAAAAGACAAAGGTAATATCCATCCTTCAGGGGAGGATGGCAGTTGTGATCATTCAAAGTATCTGACTTATAAAATTATCTCCAGAAATAGAGTCCCAACAAAAGACTCAGATTCTGCAGGACATGATCAGAGGTCCTGAGGGGAAATAAATAAGCCTTTGTTACATTTTTATATACATTCCTATTGTTATTTTAACATGATGGTCTCAGAACTACAGGGCAGTGACAAAATTACATGAAATTTCAAAAATTAGTGACATTTCACTGATTTACAGTGGGCCCCATGACACACTGGAAACATACCAACCGCAGTAGATAAATTTACTGCTACATTTGCATTTCTTCCCTTTCTAAGTAAAGCTAATGCCACAAATACTGCAGGAAAGGTGTCAGTTCTGTTTAATGTCTTGACTGGAAGCAAACTTGCACTCTACAAGCTCCAACCACAAGGCAAAGGTGAACACAACTGTTTATGCAGATGTATGGGGCCATGACTTAAGACAAATGCTTAATGGGACTTGATAAAAGGACAACTCTGAAAAACTAATTGTATGGCAAGGACTTACTTGAGCCCACCACCAGTGGAATTCTAGTCAATCACCATAAAAACAGTGCTTGGAGGTTTATGAGTCCACTATTATTTTTTTAATGAAAAAACGTAGGAGCTGTGTCCCTCTTCTATATTTCTTCGTCATTCCATTTAGATTTATGTAATAGATGGAAGTTGGCAGTTAAAACAATTAACTAGTGACTCCAGAGATCTACTGCACATTTTAGGCATATGCAGCAATACGCTACATATTCAACAAGTTCCTGTTCTGGCAGGAATTTTCCATGAGGGACTGAATTAACAGCCAGTAACACGCAACCCTGTTCTTTGCATAATGCGTTATAAAGGCTACATCTTCCTGCTTCCTATGGGTAAATTCAAAACAATTAAATGAATAGACTTCCGTGTCTATTATCTATTCAATACAGCCCATGGAATTTTAATATTAACTTTCATCCCAGAAAATCTTCATTGTTGCTATTTAATTATTGCCTGCCCAGTCCTTCCCTGAATAGTCTGTTAAGTAATAATAACTTGGGAAAACCTATGCAGCTCGTATTGCCAAAGGCCAAAGACCATCCAAAAAGAAGAATCAAAAATAACTGTAGCTAATAATAGATAATGGCGCGATAATTATCAGAATGGGTACAGAAGGAAAAAATAATTAAGATGGAAAGATGTCTTTATGTACAAGGCCCAATAGCAGAGAGCAATCAGCCTCCTACCAAATGTAAACTAAAAGAGAGACAAACATTGCTAGCTTCACCTAGCTAGATTTAAGAAACATATTCCCTGTCACTGCAGAAATATACAGAGCTAGAACAATCCCACTGGAGAAGAGCCTGGAGGAAAGTTACTGCATCTGGTTGTTACACATTCCGTTTGACCTACTCTTTCAATGGTTTTGAATTTCCTGCCCTGCTCCTGGATAATTATCCATTCATTGAAACAGAGTAAGAAACCCATTACATTATCCGGTAATTTATATTATGAACAGTAATTTGCATAATAGGCCCCTAAAACACTGAATGGCCATCTTAATGGAAATTGTATAGATCAAAATAAATCCCTAAAAACTATGTAGGGTGATGTAGATTTTTGCATAATAATAGGTTTAGCATATGCATACACCGCAATCACAGAGGTGACTGCGGCATAGCATAGCAATGGACTCGTACGGTATTCCAGCCAGCACGGGTTACCTTCCCTCACACCTGTGACTGTACTGTAGGTACCCTGAAGTACTGTCTTTCTAGACTTTTCCCTCAAGGAACCTTCACCACAATTAAAGTCAGGTAGTTATCAACAGAAAATTGGGTTTCGGATAACTGAAATGCTCCATGAAAAATATCTACTTTTAAAATACCCTTTTTCCCCTGCAAAATATTTCAGATTAGACCCGCTGCTGAGCGATGGGAGTTGCAGCTAGATATATCTTGCATTCATTCTATACTGTCACTTAGATTGCATGCCTCTGCCAGAGGCACGACACCCTTCCTTTTAGTGAAGAGAGACAGTACATCTTGGCACTCCCTTGGTCACTAAGCAGACAGCAGATGAAATACAGCTCTGGCCCATACCTACTAAAGAGAATAAAAACAAGAAACCCACCAAGAAAAAATCCACAGTGCAGTGGCATTAGAGAATCCAAATATTTCCACTGGCTAACAATATCTGGGTGTTCTAGTCTTGACCCTCAAATTCCTTAGTTTTCTCTACGTGTCAGTGAAAAAAACATGCTTAATCAAAGGCTCATCTTGTACTTCCAAGCTGGTTTCAAGTGAATGGTTTTGCCAATTCCTTGTAATGACTCACATGGCTAAAGACCCTGCACTGGGCAAGACACTATATGCCCATAAGTGAGGCAGCCAACAGTCTTTCCCATTCAGTGAGCCACAATGTTATTTGAAAAACTCAGCAATCCTAAATTCTAGGACAATTCACTGGGGCTCCTTGGGCTCCCTATCATAGTTTCATTGTCTAAAAACTCACAAGTGGACAAATTGTATAGGCCACAGACAGTGCTGCAGTTGTAAAATTGTTATTTGTGTGTATAATCTTCTTTGCCAGTTTGATACGTGAACGTTTGTCACCTTGAGCTGCATCAGAATATTTTATGTATCCCTATGTGGTCAGTCATGAAACACTGACTTTTCTTTGACAACTTAGAGGATGAACGCTCTGCATTATACACCATCAAGACTTTCATTTTAATATTGACTCCACACTTGACAAGTGTGTGTGTGTGTGTATATATATATACCTGCCACATTACCTGCCAGAATACAAACATTCTGATATCATAATTGTAGAGCAAGTTAAGGTAATGCTGTGGCTGATGGGCTGATAAGTAAACATGACCTCTCCTTTTCCAGTCTATGGTATGGAACATATTATAAAGGGTTAGCTCAATCAGGTCACCTTAAGCAGTTTGCTTATCAGCTTCTTTATGTGTTATGATATTAATCCACTTAATTTTATCTTGTTTTGCATATTTAATTTGTGTTGTTTGCTCATTTTGTTTTGCTAACAAAATACACAAAATAGGAAACCTACATATTCAGGCTTTTCTACCATGATAACAAGGTATAGATCTAAAGAGCTACATGGAAGGTGGACGTTCAAGTTTGTGACATACTTAGTGTTGTCCCTATAATATAATCCCTGTCTCCCATAATGCACTTTTGGCTCCAGATATGGCCAGAAGGCCATCTGACCCTTCCTCCCAATTTTTGAGAGGTGACATAACTACATCTCCACAGAAACCTGCCTTTCCCGTGGTTTGCTCTCCTCTCAAAGCAGATTGAAGCCAGCTGCCTCAGGTGCTCCTCTCCAACTCGTCTCTGTTTGACCCCCCACAAGAAACTCACTGGCAACTCCACACCATGTCCCCTTCCCAGACCTACCTACACCCAGTCGGAGGGTCTGGACTTTCAGGCTTCCAAGGCTTATGCAGAAGGCCACTTTAACCAGCCAGAGCTCCTGAGCAGCCTCTTTATTTTTAGCAACTCCAGTATCTTTCCACCTCTTCAACATTGTTACTGGGAGGTGACCCACCTGAAGCTATTGCCTTGCTGTTCTGCTAATCTTTTTTTTTTTTCCCTAAGTAGCCCATATTCAACTCAGTAAGTGCATTTAAATAAGAAAGATATACAGATATACAGCGACTACGCATGACAGAGTTTATAAATAAAATTATTACTTAGAGCAACCCCACATCTGTGAGAGCCTCTAAAAATCTACCACCAGAGCTGGAGACTTATTAAGTAAAAATCAGCTAGACTATGACCCTTCTTTGCTTTGATTAGTTCCTTTTTATACTAGAGGAAGATGAGATGACACAGGAGCTGCTGCAAGTCTGACACCACCACCTATTTCCCCCAGTCCACTGGTCCCAAGGTGGCAGCAGCAGAGCAGAGAGATCCAACAGTTTGCCACTGCTGCAATTCCTCCCACAGAAGACCTCCATTTCATATCAGAAAATGCAAAGGACCAGGATGAGGACAAGATACTGCATGTGCCTTGCTTTTTAAAACTCTGAATTAACTCACTAGGTATGTCTTTCTGTCCTGAAAAAGTAGCCAGGTTAAAATTTACGTAAATAGAGCTGGGATTCACATAACCATCTCCGATCACATTAAGACAGACTGCTACGTAGTTTAATTGTAAGCCAAAATCAGCCTCTTGCTAATAGAACTGTGTCCACCAAGAGTCTCTAAGTCAGTAGAGAAAAGGAGACAAAACACTTAGAAAAATGAGGCAGAAGGTGTTCCTTCATATCCTTCACTGATTTCAATGTCAGCTCTCAGCAAGGCAGAACTGGGGGGGGACCCCTCAAGTCATTCCATTCCCTGGTCTTCATCAATCCCCAAGCAGTTTGTATGAAATAATTTAATGATTAGGCTTCCGGTTAAATTTTTCAAAAAGTTATTATGTTAATTACTTCTGGAAGTTAATTTTCCTACATAATTAATGTTCCATTGAAATCCATAATGTAACTGTTTAAGAAATATTGGACTATATCCACTAAAATCTTGCGAACTCCTATTCAGTTTCTTGCTTTCTAATCAAATAGAGTTTTAATTAGGTCTCAGTGAATCTATGTAACAGAAATAGGGAAAACTAATGGAAAGTTAGCCTTTTTTCTTTTTCACTATTGTAAATTATAAATGGGTGCTCATTGCAAATTCAGCAGCTCAGTCAGGTTGCAAGCAATTACAAACAATTCTCACCATGTAGCATGATAGCATAGAACTGCATCAAATAAATTATTTAAAAATCTTTTTAAAGTTTATTATTGTCAGTGAGAGTTAAGCAAGATATCTTCTGCCATCAGCACCTCAGAAACAGAATTATTTCACTTAGGATTTCTCACTGGATGATTCCCTTACTTTTGTTGAAATCCAGAGGAACTGCTTTGTATTAGATATGGCTCTTTAAAAGAAAAATGCCCATTAATGGTATTTTGGTAAATGTATCATATATACAAACTAAGCAAGAAGGTTGGCAAGTAAAGCCAACTCATGGCCTCTGACAGGATTTTTCACTACTTGGATTTGAGCGCTTAAATCAGAAATCCATGTCACTGATGGCTTTAATGGGCTTACATATTATAATGAACCTATGATGGAAACCGTGTGTCTCCTTTCTGCTCTCCATGAAGGTATACGACAAAAATGGCAGTACAGCCTCAGGCGTTCCCAGCACGCATACTGTCAGAGGGGTTTTTCTCTCTCATTCATTACAAATATAAGCTGCAGAAGACTCAGTGCTATCATCAACACTAAATCAGGCCAGCCAAGGCTTGACCTAGCTGATTTTTGAAATCCACCCCTACTAGTGAAAAAGTTTTTCTTATGGCCCAGTCATTGAAGCTCCAAATCCACAGCCTGTGGCTGTTGCTTGTTTTTGTATCATCTACTACCACTGAGAAAAGTTTGTCTTTGTCATCTTTGCCATTCAGACAAGGTGCAAGCTACTACCAGGTAGCTTCTTAGCCTCCTCTTCTTCACGCTAAGCTAGCCCAGCTTCCTACTGTCTCCTCACAGGTCATGAGCTTGGGGTCCCTGACATCCTGGTCCCTCTCTGGATATCCTGTCTGGAACTTGTCTCATTTTTCTATGTCCCTTTTTAACTGGAAGCCTAGAATTGGACAGTCTTCACATACAGCCTCAACAGTGCCAGAGAAAGGCAAACAGTAACTTCTCTTGATCTGCTGGTCACACTTCTCCTTACACAGCCCAGGATATTTGGCTTTATTTGCATTGAGAAAGCACTACAGGCTTAAAAGAGTTTCACCCTTCTCAGTCAATAGTGACTGTGAAAAAATACGATGAAAATCTGGTTTGGTGCAAATCAGAAAATGTAATTCATTTGGGCCTCTGAATATTGGGTTGGAGAGTTCTGGTTCTCAGTAATTTATACACCTGTTTCATCAAATATTGAACAGTATTATTTTCCCTTACTGCACAGAATTATTTCCTCTTGTCTCAGGATTAGCTTTGATCAATCTTTAAGATACTGCTAAGTATCTACATAAATCTAGGATGAAAAATATGCTAGCTATTGACACTGTGTGTTTGGTTTTTTTTCCTTTTGCCGTTCTAATCCTTTAAATTTAAAAAAGGCAACTTATACCCCATTACATCAGGCAGAGTCATTACCTTATGTCACAGGGAAGACGTAAACATTACTTTCACAGAGTTTTTACATTGGCTCTTTGTTCATTTGCTTCCCCATCTCCATCTTTTGCCGTTCTCTAGACTGAGCATCACTTTGTCCAAAAACCTCTGATCACTGTGTAGGCACAGAAACAACGCAACTGGTTCTCAGCTCAGTCCTGCAGCTCTTTCTACAGATCAAACAGAATCATTAGTAAAACTTGGTGGATGGATGTAGTTTTTCGAGGTCCCCAGAACTGAAATTTGGATGGACGAATATTCCTCAATCTTTCAAAATAAACTCTTCAACATGACTTTTGATGCCTCACAGGAACTTCTGCTCTGGAGGCTGGAGACCTGCAAAGCTGAAGGCCGTGATGCCAGGGCAGAATTCTCCCCCTCCCAGTCCAGCTATATATGTGTGCTTATACATAAGCAAGCAAACACCCTGTGCGTGGGGCACAGCACGCGTGTGCATCTGTCTGTTACTGATAATTCTGTTGCTTCCGCAACAGAAAATTATACACCTAGAGCAGGGCTCGTTTTCCACTTCCAAAAGCAGTACAATAGATCACCTTATTATTCTGCCACAAATTGAGTATAGTTTTCACTGTGATTCCTCAAAATGCAGACAGCCTCTTTCACTCACAAATGAAACAGTGCACAATGCCTGCCAGAGCCAATACTCCCACATACTAGCGTAATGCTTCAGTAAGCTGAAGAAAGAAGCGTGCCAGCCTTTCCTAGTTGTCATTAAGCTAAATGAAAAGTGTAGAGATACTTGTTTAGCAGGCTGTTGGTCTTTGAATACCAAATGTTTTCTCCTTGTAAAAGTTTCCTTTTCTTTTTCCTCACCAGAAGCGCAGGTGGACATTTGGCAGCTTCTCCTTTGGATGTGGTGCATTTCAGGTTTCTTCTCATTCTGCCTCAGCTCTCCTGTGGTGCAGGACAGAAGCTTGGGCCACAACCACCTCAGCCACTCTGAGCTGCTCGTGCATCCCTTCTGGGAGGTCCAATAGAGTATATGAGCAGGCTAAAGCAAGACTACCTGGCTGTTATGTAGCACACCTCTTCAGTGCTGGGGCAAGGCATGCGCTGGGGGAATAGCTGCAGTAGTACTCTGGCAACAACCAGCTGGCTGGTGCACATACAATATGTGCACCTAGCCCTAGACGCTGAACTTTCTGGGCCCCAAGATACTTTAAATTATGCCAGATGATGAACTGGCATTCATACAGCTTCCAGGGCAGGGAAGTGAAAATGGCTCCTCTGCTGCACGTATTCCCACGCAGCACAGCAGAGAACATGGCCCTGATTTTGGGTTGTTTCCTAATGCCATCATTCCTGATCCAGCAACATTCAGCTCCTACTTCCAGCTTAAGGTATCCAATTAACCATAACCTCTCTCCGCTTTCAGTCTTTTAGAGAGGTGATTACACATCACCTGAAAAACCTTCTTTGTGGGAGGATTTCAAGGCTGTCCTGTGCACTAAGGGGAGATGGAGGTAAGCCAGTCAGCTCAGCAACAGTTGGCAGCTGCCAGTAACCAGCCAGCAGTCCTCTGGAAAGAGGGAGAAAAAAGGGCAGTATCCAGGCCACATCTTATTGCTGTGTATTAGGTTTAACAGGGAGGTGGAAAGCAGACAAAATACCCCATCCACGGGCTCAGGGAGAGTCCCCTTCACAGGGGCTGTGGAGGGTAGCCCCAAGAGAGATGGCACTGTGAACCTTTGCCCTGCACAACTGTTTAAAATGAGCTCCTCGACAGCGACTCTGTGCTCCTCTTTCCCCACTCGCTGCCTGCCCAGCTCGCCCCCCCCAACCCCACCCAGGCACCTCAGCCCTGCGCTCGCTTGCTGACTGCATCTTTATAGTCAAATAGTGTCACTGCAAGACCCTGGCACGCACTGGCTGCTTCTCTAAGCCAGAATTTGTAACTGTATTTGCAAATTTTGGGGCAGCTTTTAACGCAAACAATCCATATACAATTGCTGGTGTTAAGAAGCAAACAGCAACTGTTCTTACTGCCAGCTTTGTGACTGCAATGTTTACAGTTTTACTTGCAAATGCAGAAAAGAGTATGCCCAGCCTTTCAAGGGCCAAGTCGGACTACAAGAAATCTTGTTTTGGAGTAGAACGATTTCTGTGAATTAGGTGAGCAGAACTCAGGTCCTAGAGGTGAACGTTTTAGAAATGGCTACCCATGACAAATTGCCAGTGTCCTGGACAAAACCATACATCACAAAATACCATGTCTAACACTAGGGATGATCATCTTACTTCCACCCACTGTTTTTTCTTCTTGTTTATCCACCACTCAGATATGCTCTTCCAAGGCCTTTCCACCTCATATTTCAAATATTCCCATTGCAAAGAAGAAGTCATGTTTTTCTTCTAATTCAAAGAGAAATATATGGTACATCAAAGCCTTACTTTTGTTACAAGGGCATTTTCATACGTAAAGGAATCGATGTTTCTGTAGCTTTACACACAGGTACAGACAGAAAGAGAGATGCCTCTCTCTGTCTTCCCCACCTCGCTGTATTCAATTCTCATTCATATATGCTCAATAGAATAAAGCACATTTCAAGGTATTGTAATATAGCTCTTTTATCTAACTTTATAGCAGCACATTCTTTTTATTTGATATTAATACCTCTAGAGGCTTTAAATAAAATCCATCATATGTAAGTCAGTAAAAGGATGACAAAATGAAAATATGTAAATAAAACAGGACAATATATTTATTGCCAGAGCATGCCAGCTGCTGAAAATAACCTGTTGCCCCTTCAAGCTAGCTGACTTGATAGTAATCTAGAAAAAAATATCCAAGTGCCAAAAGATTCACTATGTGAGTGAACGTTCATGTCAAGATAGGCACATTATCACCCAGACAAGTGAAAAATGCCTTTGGTGTGTGGCAGTGAGAAGTACCCAGGCCAGCAAAGAAGGTCTATAAATTAGAACTAAGGACTCTAATAGGATGTTTAAATAGATTTTTAAATGGACTACAATTAAGGCACTCCAGCCAGGAAGGTCCATAAGTGTTTTTTTTATTAATCCTGATGGCAGGAGTAGTTCAATATTGCACTGTGAGTTTCACGACAGTGTTATATAAAGGAGTTTTGATTATGACTGCTAAAACTCACCTAACATAATTATCCTACTGCTCCCTTTCAGGATACCTCAGACCTCAGCTAAAGATTCCCCCATTAAAAATGGATAATGTGTGGTAGGATTTCTTATCTCTACTTTTTCTCCATGTAGAATTCTTCAAGAGTCTTTTACATCCATGTCACCTTCTGCTTTCTGAGTCCAGCCCTCTACAGCTGTCTTTTGAACATTTAGCCTTAAAGTCTTATAGTTCTTGCTCCTTGAGGTATTCCAGTGCAGCTCTACCACATGTGAATAATGAATCTGGCTGTGCTGAAGTATACCAGAGGTGCCTAGTATATTTTCTGAGCCTACTGAGGTGACCATAGTGGTTGACTATGGGCAACAAAAAATTGAGGAGTCTAGACTAGCTAGCAGCCCAGAGCTTCAAGACTACAGCCACCCACAACCAACAGGGGAGCGAGGGGAAACCACAGCTATCTGCTCATGCAAGACCCCTTTCCTTACAGTCTTAGGTTTCTCCCATGAAGAGAAACCTTCTGCCACATTTGGATATGACAGTCTTTGATAAATATGTACATTTCTTCAGCCCATTCTGATTTAACTGTCTGTGGGTTTTGATTTTTCTTGCATTATTACTACCACAAGAAGACTCTCTTGCAGGCCATGCCGCACAACAGGGCTTTCTTAAGTGAAGGGCTTACAAATTCTTAAGTCAAGAACTTGGGTGAGCTATCTAATCAATGTTCTGGGGACTGTACAATCACTTAAATTTCCTACATTAAGTTCTTGCTGCTGACCACCCAGCATTTCTTGATTTACAGGGCTGCCGCTGAAATGCCTGTAAAGTCATCAAGGGTCTTGATTGCAAGAATCATTTTGTTTGCTCATGCTCATTCTCCCTCTTATACTTTATCTAGCTCTGGCACATTTCACCCCATGTAGGCATATACAGCACATATCTGCCAAGTCCTTCTAAGAACTAACCACTTATCTCACCTAACTTTCCATTTCAAAAAGTTGTGAACTTGCACATACAACTCCATATCTAGGGCAAGATTGAATGAAGATGGCTCAGCAGGCAACAAATTACACTTCCCATCTCTAGCACAGCTCCTTTGTGCTGTAGGGAAAAATCATTTCCTAAGAAGATAGGAGGTACACCAGCATTGCCTTCCCTTAGGGGCGATGCACAGGAAACAAACACTGCTAGTTGCTGCTCTGAGCTCTACATGCTCTCCATGGGCAATAGTGGCTGCAGGGAAATACAGGCCTCTGAGCTGCAGTTTAAAAGGAACTACCAGCATCCGAAATTACAACAACAACAAAAAACCCTGAAAAAAATGTTGTTGCTGTTGTTGTTATTATTATTATTACTACTACTATTATTATTTTTTAAAAAATAACTTCTTTCTGGCCTGCCATGACCTAAAATTATTAGTCCCAATTCCCAGCTGCAGTCATACTGAACTGAGCAAAACACAAGTCCAAGAATAGGGCACATTAAGCAATCTTAGCCCTTGCAAACATGAACCAGGACAAAAGCTAGTGTGATCTTTAATAGAAACAACACAAGGACCACTTTCTCTTGTACCAGTCCTCAGAGGCTTGGCCACTCATCAAGTTACCACGGGAATACTTCCTAGCCTCCTTTCTTGTCTCTGCCCATCTAACTAACCCTAAAATTTATCAGCAGATAGAGTCCTCAAATAGGTCATCCAGCTGGTTTTGTGGCTAATTCATAGGAGTTAAAGAGATTTCCGTACTATCCATGCTCTCTCCCTCGCTTGACCTACCATTTGCATACTCACTTGGTTAGTGTAATTTGAAGTAAAACCACACCTGTTTCTCGCCCTGTTAAGAAGCACATCTGCAGTTGCTTCCCTACCTTCTCTTCAGTTTGAAGTCTTTGCAATTACAGTATAAGTGACAGCTGCATAACTGAGGTTAAAGAAAAGCCGGCAGGTCTGATTCATTGGTAGGAATTTAGAACTAATGGGCAGAGAAGAGGGAATCAGTGCAATTGAAGTAAGAGCTCTGGTGCTTTCTGTTCCCCTCTTAAAAAGAAGAAGAGAGGGAGGTCAGGCAGAAGAATGCATTTTAGGATGCTGGAATAGGATAAGATTATGTGATAGATGGTTTCCTACTTTGCTCTAACTGCAATAGTTCTGCTGCCTTTGGCATTCTGCAAATAGGGATCATGAGGCTGAAAGATAAGCAGAAAAGAAACAATGCTTAAGGGGGGAAAATGAGAAAGAATGGTGCAAAGAAGATGAAAAATATAAATTGGTTTGGTGGTTTACATTATGTATTTTTCATTACAAAGTTTATTCCTGCGTTACGTGTGCTGGCATTTTTGCAGTTAATACATTATTTTCAGCATTTTTATTTCCTTACAATGATATTCAAGCTGTAGTTTATGAATCTGGTATTAACTCATGATTATTCAAATTGTACATCAAGAAACTGGTGCTAAAGTCTTCCATTTTTACCAAAATGGGTCTATTTCTGAATGCAACAAAATGAAAAACAAAGAAAGGTATTCAAATGGGTCTAAGAGGTCACATTCTGTTCAGAAGAGCCCCCTGTGTGGAGACTTTACGAGATGATCACACTGGCTGTTAAGCATTCTGCTGTTGAATCTGTAATTATATCATTATCCAGATGCTAAACAATGGTAGGTTTTGAGGACTTTGACTATTTTCTGCGCACTCTTATCTGAAGTTCCTTCCTGGCTGATAAAATAGCTAAACATACTATGTATGGAGCTGCCTGCTGACTTTTGTGAGGTTTTGACTCTTAAAAAAGGGCATTAAAACTATAACTCTTCAAATCCAAATAAGCCTTATGAGCAGCACAGGTAAATACCAAACCTAACACAACACCCCAGTGTTCCTTGCAATTGGAAAACCCTTCTCTTTGGCCAGTCATAGTCCTGCAGTCTCTAGGAAATTCTCTCACCTGTCCTTTCTACATTACTTTCTGAACAGTATAAAAGGCAAATTCCTTTAGGTGCCGTGTTACAGTTGTCACAGAAACTGTACTCAGCTCCCACTTGGCCACAGTAAGCAGCACAGGGAGATTGCACATCAAGTCTGAGCGTTTCCTATGGCACTCCCATGGTTTGAGCAGGGAATAAAATGTCCTCTAGGAACAATGCCTATCTTTTACCATTTGTGGCATTCCCTGTAAAGCTGGTGGACGCTTGACCATAATATCTGTAGTTGCAGACCAAGGTGGCCCTGAAGGAGAGGTAACGGCATTTTTCCCATTTACCAGGTACAGCTGGCATTCAGTCACTCAGCATGTCACTGAGTGAGAGTCGATGTGGCTAATAGTGTTTAAATGCAAGCTGAAAAGATGATTTTGTGTAAATTACAGTTATCCATATCTAATGGCAACCAGATCACTGCTGTGACAAAAGCAGCAGCATGCCTTCAAGAAGACTTTTCCTTTTCAACAAATATAGAAAAAGATTTCCTTTTTCACTAGACTTCACAGAGCACTAAACATACAGCTGAGAACGTTTCTCTAAGTAGCTTGATAATTCCAGTTATTTGCTTACCAGCTGCACCTTATATCATCTAATTTAAAAAGAAAAAAAAACTTCCTTCTCTTGTGAGACTTTGGTTTTCTCTGCATCCCGGGAGACACAGATGACCCATGTCTAGAGAGAAGTGACAGCAGTGGCAATAAATAGGTGAATTGTAGCAGGAACACTAGGAGCTGGCAATGGTTGAAATGGCCAGTTAGTCTACGCTGCCTCCAGAATGATCCTATGCTAATATGCCACTATTGTAGAGCTCAGCAAGACGGAAATTCGCAGTCTGTGGCCTCACAGACTTAGTTTTACTGAGCAGAAGCACCAGGAGAAAGAAATGTGAAATCTGCTTTGGGAAATACTTGCTAGGTCTCCGTTTTTCATTCTAAACCTACCACAACACATGCAAAATGCTGACATTTTGTTCTCATCTGCATGACACAGTTCCAAAGACAGGTTACAGCAGCACTCTGTAGCAAAGCTGTTAGTGTGAGTAATTACTCTACGATAAAATCTCCATTCTTTCACTATACATTGAGAAATGCCCATTAAAAAGCTCAGAAGATTCAGAAATTAAAATATATTAATAGGAACATAATTAAGTACTTATTGCTTTTGTCATTTAAAACAAGCTAACCAGATGGCAAGGAAAAACCTCAGAAAGAGCCTCTCAATGAGCTATTTAGATTTAATTAATATACAGTAACTTGCTCATTAAAGCTAAGTTAAAGGCTTATTTGAGACAAATAGTAACCTCTTTTGTATTATAGTTTCCATTTTCCATAGCTGGCAGAGGCACAAATTACACTTCTGAAAGCTAGCAAACAAAATGTTTTAGAAGTTTATTCTTTCTGATCACCTCTGTGGTGAAGAAAATGAGAGTAAATTGGGTGGTATTAACCCAAAGCAGCATAACAAGCAAATTATTTAAACCAGAAGAAATACCATCAGTGTCAAGTTAGGTGAGTATGGGAAATAGCCAGTCTCTGCAGCAGAAGCCCTCGTGACATGCAGAGCATCCCAGCAGATTATTCACAAAGAAATAAGCACAGCTTATGTAGCTGATGTAGCTTCCAGTCCTGTCCTCCCTGACAGAAAGGTAGCGGGGAGAAAGAATCAAACCAGAGACAATGAGAAAGTGGGACGTCAGGCAGAGTACAACAAAAACTTTGTATTATTCAGTCTGTGCAGCTATCCATGAGGACTTCAGACACACATTTCTTCCCCATCTCACCAGATTTCCTCTCGAGGGAATATTTCTTTAAAAAGCTTCTCCAGAAGGATCCTCATAGATAGGTTTGTACCCTATTTCCTTCCCGAGGCTTTATCATGGCAAGGGAAGATGTAACCTAGAGCACAGAAGCCAAATGATTTTCCTGAAGAGAAGGCATTTTAAATTTTTTAATTTGTGACTCCCTAAACATTTTCCACAGAGGCTGACTTCATGAGTACTGCTCCTTGTATTTAGGAACCTCATTTTCTCAATCGCATCTCAAGAACCCATTGAAAGTAGCTCATACACCCCTTAACTAAAAGACACTGCCCTACAATGTCTAATATATAATAAATATATTATACACAGGAGAGTATCTAGTAAAAGTCTACTATTTCTTCTTCAGCTCCACTCAGCATAACAGCTGAGTCTAAAAGTGTGTAACTATAAGGCCAGTTCTTATCTTCAAAAAATTCTGTGCTGAACTATTTTGACCAGAAAGTCCTTCTGATGTTCCTACAGCAGAGATTTATTCTGGAGCTTATTTACTTTTCGTTGTCATCTTCCCATAACTATTACCAAATATTGCATTATTTAGACATTTATATTTTTTACAGCTGTATTTTAGAGAAGCTATTTTGCAGATAGCTTCTCTATCAGTCTCTGAGCTAAAAGCTGATAAAAACCGTGCTGGTGCCTAAGGTCGGGTCAACATTTAGAACTTAAGCTGACAAAAAGTGTGACTTGTTTACATTTCTATATCAGAAATGTAGATGCATTAATATTGGAAAATAAACCTTCCATTAATATACCTTTCATTCATGGAATTATTATGATTTATACTAGAAAAATCAATATCCCTCTTTGACATGTTTTGCATCTCGTACAGGAAAGTTTCCAGATGTAAGAATTCCAGCCAGCTGTGCCAAGCTTAGACAAGGTATGCATTTGCTGCTTCACTCTTGGTGATGAATGTTTACCTCTATTAGTATAGGAGCACCGAGAGCTACCTATGATTATGTTAAGGACATAGGAAGAACCTGGGTGAGGTTATTATTTTTCCCTTAATTTGTGAGGGTTTTTAAAATAAACAGCTTTCTCTATTTCAGATTTTGAGCTCATACCAAAAGTAGACATAACAGAATTCCAAAACTGCTTTTTTTCCTATCACCACAAAAGTATGGGAAATTGTATGAACAGATGCATTTTGATGCGATTGCCAAACAAATTTTGACATCAGTATGCTTCAGACAGTATGCTTGGCTGATTATTTGAATCAGGCTGCTGGCACATTGTATGCCAACACAAAGTATGACAGATTTTGGCTGGTAGTGCTTAAACGCCATATGTGGGGAAGGGAGAAGAGGAGGTGGCCAACCTCAGCAAGGGAGAGAGATGGAGAAAGAGCTAGCTGTGATATCCTGACATTGTGATATCAACAGTCCCCAGGTCCCACCAAGTCACTCAGGCATTTCCTCAAAATAAAGATTCGCACTATCAGCCTGTAGCTCACATCATCCCTCTGCTCATAACTTGGAAGATGCCCCCATGCTCCCATGGAGGAACTGGGTTTACCTTGACTCCAGACTAGCCTTGGTTGAAAGCCCCAGAGAAATCCCTCTGTGTACCGGCCCCATGCGCACTGACTGCAGCAGCCCCGTTTCAGCCAGCAGCTGGATTAACAGTCATGGAGATGACACATTGTTGCTCCAGCTGTGTCCCTGGGATGGATGTTCTTGCAGAAGCCACAGTCAGATCAAGCAGTCATAGCTGCTCCTTTCACAGAGCTGCATTCTGTTTGTTGCAGACCACTGTTGCACCTTGAAAAAGACCTAAAGGAACAGGCAGAGTGAAATGTAAACAGATGTGTAGCTGTTCCACAATATAAAGCTTTACTAGCATGACAGTGACTCCGTATTTCTGTAATTTGCCAGGAACCCATTGTTTCTTTGCTTTGACAACTCCACTGACTTCCTTGACAGCCACTTGAGAAGTACAAACCTAAGACACGTGTACGTGTACTCCATTTTCTTTTGACCTGTCTGTAAAACACTGAGCACTCTACAGGCATGTGGTGACTAGAGGAGCTCTGTGGAAATAGCTCCTTCTTTTTTTTAAAAAACAAGTCTTATGGAAATTCTAAATTACATCTGTGGATGACACAATATCATTAGCAGCATCTTAGATCCCAAGTATGGGGTGGGAAAAAAGCTTTCTCACTGACAAAAAAAAATGTGTCAAGACGCTATATTATGGATATCTTTAATTATAACATACTTGTATAGCATTCAAATTGCTGGTAACCCTCCTAACTTTCCTTCCTTCATTCAGGACTTCAGTGTTTTAACAAGGTGTGTAAAATCTTAGAATCCTTTTGAATTCTTCCATCCAAATTAAATCTACTGTTTTGAACTTTTCTTAAAAGTAGCATAAAAAATGCTGCAGGTTTTCTTTCAAAAGCCAATTTAAACCAGCCCCTCAAAATTACCTTCTAAGCATTGTAATGATGTTCATCTAAAGCAATTACAGCTTCAATTAACGGCAATTTCATCTGAGAAGTGTTCATGCTTGAAAAAAAAAGTGAAAATTTCCTTTTTTTTCAAAAAGAAACATCTGAGTACACTGTAAACAAAAATAAACATTTGAGATTACCCACTTGAATGCTGACAATGGAATAGTTGAACTTTGACCCTTCCTCTACTACACATCAACATTAATACAATGCAAGTCAGATCTGTACATTTTTTTCTTATAAGACTCTAAATAAATAGGATCTTCAAGATAAGTTTCCCATTCTCTATTAAGGTGACAGTATGGAGTTTGAAGAAAAATTAATGGAAATAAGATGCTGTTATGCAGCCACCAAATGCATCTGGTATGCCTGAAGCAAAATAATTATCATTACAGGAGACCTCTGCAACCTGAACTCAAAGGCCACCAGGTTGTCAAGAATGAAAGCAATCTGTAATGACGTGAACATCATCTACCACTTCTGTACGTAACCCACCTGCCAGGCAAACAAGTTAACCTATCTCAGGTATGAGCATCTTCACGATGAAGTTTTATTATTCATTCACCGCTGTTTCTGTAGAGCATCTTTGATATGTGTCCAACATGATCATACTTATTTAATGTCGTACCTCTTCTTCTCCTCATATTTGACCCAGTGATAGGGACAAAAGCAGTTTCTCATCTCATTTAGATTTTCCTAACTAATATCCCTCACCCACCATGAGCCTTGTCTCAGACCTGTATGGTTTCTAAATTATCTCCTCTCCAATGAACAAGGAGAACATTTTGGACTCCAGGATCAGATATGTTTCAATTATTATGGCAAAGGTCATTGCTACATGCACTGCAGCAATGCAGGAAACACCATGCTGGGTAGCCTTGTATCCTGTCTTTGTCAGTGACGTGTAATTTAGTTCAAAGGAAGGGGGGAATAATTTTACCATTAAGAAAAAGTGAAAGAACAGTAAATCAAGAAATAGATTTTTGTCTTGTTCTCAGTCAAGCCATTACAAAAACATTGGATCAAATAAGTAGGTCTTTTACCAGACATCTGTTGGCAAATTAAAGAAAAAGAGTTCCTGATGTAAGCCTACTGGCTAACACTTTTGACATTAACACAAACATGGCAAGTGACAAAGCACTTACGTGGGTACTTACCTTCATTTTTTTAACGTAGTCACTCAGCTGAAGATATTCCACATTTTCTACCAAATATCTGCCCTGCAGGACTGATTCTTATCTAGTGTTAATCAATTTGGTTTGAATTAGGTCAATGCAGCTGCGCTACTTTACACTCGTCTTGGATCTGAATCACTGATGCTTTTACTGGATGGTAGAATATCCCATTCTTGGTAGATTCATGAACCATTGATTCGTAATTTTTTATGTCTACTTTCTTAAAGAGAAGCAACAAATTAATTTTCTCTATTTTATGGTAGGGAACTATTATATTCCTGATTTTTTCAATGCTGCTGTATTACTTATTCACCACCCAACTCCAGTACATTGAAATTGGCAGGTCAATATATATTTAGGGTGACAAACATTCTTTTATAAGCTTGCCGTGGTTTAGCCTCAGATGGCAACAAAGAACCACGTGTCGCTCGCTCGTGCCTTCCAAACACAGGAAGAATCGTAAGAAAAGGCAAGACTCTTGGGTTGAGACAAAGGCAGTTTAACAGAACAGCAAAGGGAACAGGCAAACAACAACAACAACAACAACACGGATAGGGGAATATACAAACGCGATTACGGAACCGCCGCTCCCCCCGCCGCTCGCCGCTCGCCGGCCGGACCCGGGCCGCCCCAGCCCGCTTTTAAGCAGCAACTTCCTGTCCCCTCCCCCGGCAGCTCAGGGTGGGCGTGGCTCACATGGCATGGAATACCAGGAAAAGTTAACCCTATCCCCACCGGAACCAGGACATTATCCACCCCTTATTCCATACCATCTATGCCATGCCCAGCAGGTTCCAATGAATTGCCACCACTTTCCCCTGTTATATATATATATATACACACATATAATACCCTTAGTTTATGGGTCATCCCTCCAAAGTGTCCGTTGAGTTCTTTTAATCCACGGCTTTGGGCTCCATCTGTTAGAACAGTCTCTCAGGGCAGGTGAGATGCTGGGTGGTGCTGGTCTGTTGCATGCTGTATTTTTCGGAGCTTGTGACTGGTGCACCTGGTGTGGCTCATGCACGCAGTCTGTAGGCTGAAGATGTAGATCTTGAGGAAACTGCTATAACAGCACACAATCTGATTCATTGGCTATTCTCGCCCAAAATCAGATCTCCATGAGGTACACATCGGACTTCCCCATCCTTCCGCATCACCCACCAAGTGCACCCAGGTCCTTGGGCAAAAGCAATCCCACGGATGGGTTTGCCTTTGCCTGAGGCAGGACTAACCCAGACTGTCTTCCCTAGCATATTCTTCATGTGCACTACGGGGACTTTATCCCCTTCTACAGTACGTGGAAGTTTTGATTGGGCAGGGCCAGCCCGATTGTTAGATCCCCTGGTGTTAACTAGCCAGGTAGCTTTTGCTAAATGCGTATCCCAGTGTTTGAAAGTCCCACCACCCATTGCTCTCAGTGTAGTTTTTAACAGTCCATTGTATCGTTCTATCTTCCCAGAGGCTGGGGCGTGATAGGGGATGTGATACACCCACTCGATACCATGCTCTTTGGCCCAGGTGTCTATGAGGCTGTTTCGGAAATGAGTCCCATTGTCCGACTCAATTCTCTCTGGGGTACCATGTCGCCACAGGACTTGCTTTTCAAGGCCCAGGATAGTGTTCCGGGCAGTGGCATGGGGCACAGGGTATGTTTCCAGCCATCCAGTGGTTGCTTCCACCATTGTGAGCACATAGCGCTTGCCTTGACGGGTTTGTGGCAGCGTGATATAATCAATCTGCCAGGCCTCCCCATATTTGTATTTCAGCCATCGCCCTCCATACCAAAGAGGCTTCAAACGCTTGGCTTGTTTGATCGCAGCGCATGTCTCACATTCATGGATGACCTGTGCAATAGTGTCCATGGTCAAGTCCACCCCTCGGTCACGAGCCCATCTATATGTCGCATCTCTCCCTTGATGGCCTGAGGAGTCATGGGCCCACCGAGCTATGAATAGTTCACCCTTATGTTGCCAGTCCAGATCCACCTGAGCCACTTCAATCCTAGCGGCCCGATCCACCTGCTGGTTGTTCTGATGTTCCTCCGTGGCCCGATTCTTTGGTACGTGGGCATCTACATGGCGTACTTTCACAACCAGATTCTCTATCCGGGCAGCAATATCTTGCCATAGGTCAGCAGCCCAGATGGGTTTGCCTCTGCGCTGCCAGTTGCCCTGCTTCCACTGCTGTAACCATCCCCACAGAGCATTTGCCACCATCCATGAGTCAGTGTAGAGATAAAGTACTGGCCATTTTTCTCGCTCAGCAATGTCCAAAGCCAGCTGAATAGCCTTCACCTCTGCAAACTGGCTCGATTCACCCTGTCCCTCACTGGCTTCTGCAACCCGTCGTGTAGGACTCCACACAGCAGCCTTCCACTTTCGATGCTTTCCCACAATACGGCAGGACCCATCAGTGAACAGGGCATATTTCTTCTCATTTTCTGGCAGTTTATTATATGGTGGGGCCTCTTCTGCACGCGTCACCTCCTCCTCTGGTGACATTCCGAAATCCTTGCCTTCTGGCCAGTCCATGATCACTTCCAGAATTCCCGGGCGACTGGGGTTTCCCATTCGAGTTCGCTGCGTGATCAGTGCAATCCACTTACTCCATGTAGCATCGGTTGCATGATGTGTGGTGGGGACCCTTTCTTTGAACATCCAACCCAGCACCGGCAGTCGAGGTGCTAAGAGGAGCTGTGCTTCTGTACCAACCACTTCCGAAGCAGCTCGAACCCCTTCATATGCTGCCAATATCTCTTTTTCTGTTGGAGTGTAGCGGGCTTCGGATCCTCTGTATCCACGACTCCAAAACCCTAGGGGTCGACCTCGAGTCTCCCCTGGTGCTTTCTGCCAGAGGCTCCAGGTAGGGCCGTTCTCCCCGGCTGCGGTGTAGAGCACATTTTTAACATCTTGTCCTGCCCGGACTGGCCCCAGGGCCACTGCATGGACTATTTCCTGTTTGATTTGTTCAAAAGCTTGTCGTTGCTCAGGACCCCATTTAAAATCATTCTTCTTCCGGGTTACTTGATACAGAGGGCTTACAATTTGACTGTAATCTGGGATATGCATTCTCCAAAAACCCACAATACCTAAGAAAGCCTGTGTTTCCTTTTTACTAGTTGGTGGAGACATAGCTGCTATTTTGTTGATCACATCCATTGGAATCTGACGGCGTCCATCTTGCCATTTTATTCCTAAAAACTGGATCTCCTGCGCAGGTCCCTTGACCTTACTTCGCTTTATAGCAAAACCAGCGTTCAGAAGGATTTGGACTATTTTACTCCCTTTCTCAAAAACTTCTTCTGCTGTGTTTCCCCATACAATGATGTCATCAATGTACTGCAGATGTTCTGGAGCTTCACCCTGTTCCAGTGCAGTCTGGATCAGTCCATGGCAAATGGTGGGGCTGTGTTTCCACCCCTGGGGCAGTCGATTCCAGGTGTATTGGATGCCCCTCCAAGTGAAAGCAAACTGTGGCCTGCACTCTGCTGCCAAAGGGATTGAGAAAAATGCATTCGCTATATCAATCGTGGCATACCACTTGGCTGCCTTGGACTCCAGTTCATACTGGAGTTCTAGCATGTCCGGCACAGCAGCACTCAGCGGTGGCGTGACTTCATTCAGACCACGATAGTCTACAGTTAGCCTCCACTCTCCATTAGATTTTCGCACCGGCCATATGGGACTGTTAAAGGGTGAGCGAGTCTTGCTGATCACTCCTTGAACCTCTAGTTGACGAATCAGCTCATGGATGGGAATCAGAGAGTCTCGGTTAGTGCGATACTGCCGCCGATGCACCGTTGTGGTAGCAATCGGCACCTGTTGTTCTTTGACCCTCAACAACCCCACAACAGAAGAATCCTCTGAGAGACCAGGCAAGGCAGACAACTGTTTAACTTCCTCTGTCTCCAAAGCAGCTATGCCAAAGGCCCAGCGGTACCCTTTTGGGTCCTTAAAATACCCTCTCCTGAGGTAATCTATACCAAGGATGCATGGAGCCTCTGGGCCAGTCACAATGGGATGCTTTTGCCACTCATTCCCAGTTAGGCTCACTTCTGCCTCCAGTACAGTCAACTCTTGGGATCCCCCTGTCACCCCAGAAATACAAATGGGTTCTGCCCCTCTATAGCTTGATGGTATTAAAGTACACTGCGCACCCGTGTCCACTAGAGCCTTATACTCCTGTGGGTCTGATGTGCCAGGCCATCGAATCCACACCGTCCAATAAACCCGGTTATCCCTTTCCTCCACCTGGCCGGAGGCAGGGCCCCCCTAATACTGGTCATAGTATCCATTACTCACTTCTTGCATAAATGACTTGGAAGTTCCTTCAAGAGGATCAGAAGCAAGATCAAGCCTTCTGCTTTGTCTGGGGAACGGCCCACTGGAAACTGGGGCGGCACTTTTCCTGGAGGGATCCCCTTTTGTGGTTGTCCTTCCTTGCAACTCCTGTACCCGTGTCCGCAGGATCGAAGTAGGTTGTCCGTCCCACTTCCTCATATCCTCTCCGTGGTCCCGCAGGTAGAACCACAGGGTGCCTCGTGGTGTGTACCCTCTGTACTCTCTCTCTTGAGTGGGGAAATGCCTGCTTCTAATAGCTGAGATGCTGGCCCGTGCAGGTGGGGAGTAGGACATATTCTCTTCAAGTTGCTGGACCTTCCGCGACAGTTTCTCCACAGCTGAGACAAGGGGGGAAGAGAGACTTTCTTCATATCGCCGGAGCCGGCCAGCTACCTCATCCACCGTTGGTCCCTCTTCACCTTTCCATTCCATTACTGCCAGGGAGTTGGCATATGACGATGGTGCGCTCCGTACAAACTTCCGCCACATGGGCCTTGTGCATCGCACCTCATCAGGGTCTGTGGGTAAGTCTGCATTGTCCAAGTCATAATAAATCATCTCCCGCACGGCTAATTCTCTCAGGTACTGGATACCTCTTTCCATGGTAGTCCACTTGCTTGGCTGACATACAACATCCTCGCTGAAGGGGTACCTCTCCCTCACGCCTAACAGGAGTCGTTTCCAGAGGCTGAGGGCTTGGGTCTTTTTCCCGATCGCCTTGTCAATGCCGCCTTCCCTAGACAGGGATCCCAGCTGCCTGGCCTCCCTACCCTCTAATTCCAGGCTACTGGCCCCATTATCCCAGCACCGGAGCAGCCAGGTGACAATGTGCTCGCCTGAAAGTCGGCTAAAATCTTTTCGCATATCCCGCAGCTCACTCAAGGATAGGGATCGAGTAATTATCTCTGGTTCTGCCTCTTCCTCCTGCTCTCGTGATGGCCCTGGTTCATCATCATCTCTTACTAAGCGAACTGATTTCTTTGTGTACTTCTTCTTCTGTATGGGGGCAACTGATACTGGCATGGGTTGGTTCCCTGGTTCAGTGGCAGTGGCTACCACGGGGGTTGCAGTAGCCGCAGTGTCTGTTGCAAGGATTGCAGTAGCCGCAGTGTCTGTCGCAAGGATTGCAGTAGCCGCAGGGGCCGCCGCAGGGGCTGCAGCAGCCGCAGGGGCCGCCGCAGGGGCTGCAGCAGCCGCAGGGGCCGCCGCAGGGGCTGCAGCAGGGGCTGCAGCAGCCGCAGGGGCCGCCGCAGGTCTGGTTTCCATCTCTTCCCCTTGAGGGTGCTGCATAATTCTGAGCAGTACCTGGTAGATACTGGCCAGGGCCCAGCACAGCGCGGTGAGTTGTGCCTCTCTAGAATAGCCACAGCATTTTCCCTTCAAATATTCTACCACTTTATCAGGGTCCTGTAATTGTTCAGGGGTGAAGTCCCAGACCATTGGAGGTGAGTAGTTCTCTAGGTACCTGCCCATGCTCTCCCACATGCCATGCCACCCCTGACTATCCAGCCTCGGAGCAGATCTCCGGGTGGTAGTCTTAAATAGTCGCTTAACCCAAAACAAGACCTGGAACATATTCAGGAGACATAGCACTACGAACACGCTAGTTTGAGTATCCCAAGGATATTCAAAATTCTCAAAAGCTGTCATACCTGACCCGAAGGAGAAAAGGGAGGCAAAAGGGCTGGGGAAATTATTAACAAATTCTGAGAGACGGTGTCCAATGTACGGACAGGACAGCAAAACCGCATAAACACCCCAAAATAGCCGTCTGAACAGTGATGTTATCATATCATAAACAGATATCGCACAGGACAGCAGAATGATAATCCTCATCCCTGTTCCAGACATGGTAAACAGCATCGCAGGGAGTACATAAGCCATATAGGAATTTATGTAACACAGCCATGAGAACAAACCAAGCAACATGATGACCAGTGACTACTTACCTAATAAAATAAATGCATACAAAAAAAAACCCAAAACCGTTTTTTCCACGTTCTAGTTGGATTCTGTCGTTATCTCAACCCTTCGAGCCCCACGTTGGGCGCCAAAAGGACTGCCGTGGTTTAGCCTCAGATGGCAACAAAGAACCACGTGTCGCTCGCTCGTGCCTTCCAAACACAGGAAGAATCGTAAGAAAAGGCAAGACTCTTGGGTTGAGACAAAGGCAGTTTAACAGAACAGCAAAGGGAACAGGCAAACAACAACAACAACAACAACACGGATAGGGGAATATACAAACGCGATTACGGAACCGCCGCTCCCCCCGCCGCTCGCCGCTCGCCGGCCGGACCGGGGCCGCCCCAGCCCGCTTTTAAGCAGCAACTTCCTGTCCCCTCCCCCGGCAGCTCAGGGTGGGCGTGGCTCACATGGCATGGAATACCAGGAAAAGTTAACCCTATCCCCACCGGAACCAGGACAAAGCTCTTTAACTGCCCTTTGGCCCTGGCTTCTCTAACTGTTGTCCTTAATAATTTTTCTGATTTTGGCGTAAGGTTTGCTGATGATCTCTTATATATTGAAAACTGAGGAGAAATAAGTACTCTGAATTTCTCCCACTTGAGAGTTCTCACATACTTACTCGCCTTTTTCATCTCATGGGACTGTTATAATTTCTTCTAAAAGTTATGTAAGTGTTTTGGAGAAAATGTCATTTTTCCTGACTTGTTCCTTAATGTCATTATTTTAATTCTTTTTTTTGTTGTTCCTCTTGTTTTGAGGCCAAAGTCTACATGAGTAAAATTATCCTATTCTTATCTATCTTCCTTCTTTCTTGATTTTGGTTTGTTTGGTTTTTTTTTCCATTAAGCTTCCTTTCATCTTTGAAAGATTTCTAAATATTTATTCTATATTTTTCATAATAAAAAATCTGAATTGTTACTGTAACCTGTGTCCAATAAGAAGGTAAGGTGAGGTGGAGGGAGACTAAACTTATTGTTATTGTATCAGCTTTCAAGTCAATGTTACCTGACAGTATAAATGTTTTAAGAAAAATTTTAAAACATACTGATCCTAGAAATATATTTTTCAGCTTGGCACAGTGACTGTATTTTAGATTATGTCTACCCTTTGCATTTCTTCAAGGAACAAAATTAACATGTGATTCATATTTTTAGTGATTTTCATATCAAGCTCCTATATGCATTTCTCATTTGCATAGGGATAGCTGCAGATCTTCAAAAGAAATTATCTTTTCCCACTTTGTAGCTGGTAGCACAGTAGAAGCACCCAACAAGACAGCTGACTAGAATCATCTGTAGAGAAGTCTGACAGTAGTTTTATTTCCAAATATTGTTGCTCAAATTAAAAAGCAAACAAACAAACAAACCTAAGATTTCCCACAGAAGAAAACTGTTGTGCGTTTTTTTTTTCCCCTGGCCTATTTTTTGCCCCATAATCTTGGAATCTCATAGACTTCTTTGGGGTGAACCAGCTCCCCTGCCTTCTAATGAATCAGTATCCAAGCAGCCTATTCACAAGCTGCAGCAGTAGATGGACAGCCCCAAGTCCTACCAACTGGCAAACTCGCGAGCCTGGCTAGCCCCAGTACAGTAACTTTGAGAACAGAGAAGCCAACCTGCCCAAAGAGAAAGGGCCTGGCTAAAAAGACTTAAGGACCAGGGCAATTAGGCAGCCTATCTAATGAACCATTTGGGCATAAGGACATCCCAAGGAGCAGAGGAGTCCAGATATATGGACAAGGTAAGAAAGAAAGATTGGATACAGTTGTCCTGTGTCCCTGGCAGGCAGGGAGCCACACTGTCAGAAAAAGAGCAGGCAAATGGAAAACAAAACAACAAAAACCCTAGGAAGCAGCATCACTGTCAGCATCTCCCCTGAGTGTTGAAAGAAATGACAGGCCCATCAAACCACCATTTTTTGACATACAAATGTTCTGCGAGACAACTGTCTTTGAGCTCAAAACTGTGTTACAAATAGTGGAAAATTATAGTTCTACTTTGTTCTTAATGCAGTGCTGAGGAACCTTCTAGGTGGGCATAATTGTATGTATCAGCATGTGTTTCAAAACAGAAACGAGCAAAAAGAGATGCAAATATTCTTCATGGTTTGATTAAGGAGTCATGAAATATCAGGTAGTTCAAAAAGGAACTCAGGAGTTCCACACACCAGCGGAAAAATCAGTTAAAAATCCTCCCACCCACTTCAGTGCATCTCCCTGCAATGAGCGTGTACCTCACAGCTGATAATTTACATGCTCATGAAAAACTGTGAAACTGCAGAGACTAGATACCATAGACAGTGAATCGTAATCAATTCATGCCTTAAGAAGCACAGAGAAAAACCCCAAAATCAATATGGAATTTCACAGCAAAGCAGTGCTGGGACTAAGTAGGACTGATATGTATGAGGAGTTAAATTTATACTATCAGCTCTTGCCTAGAGAAAGAGGAATTGTAAATGAGCTGCATTTCAGACCTGATGTAGTAAGGGAAGTTGTAAATAAAGCACACAATGCTGGCCAGTTAGTAGAGCAGGAATGCTCAAGAAGTTTCCCTTGTGCACTTGAGCTGTGTCTCAGAGTCGTTTTCAGTACTCAGACAAGGCGTCTTTTTCAAAGCACTTTCTATGTGAAAAAGAAGTAGAGTCTGAGTAGAATACAATGAGCCATGTTAAAGTCTCAGTAGGCCCATAATCACACTGCAGTCCACGTATTTCCATCACCCTCCCCAGGCTTCAACTTATCCAAGAGGTCAAATAACTTGTGGCTAAAATTTTCAGAAATAACCAAGACACTTCTGGATTCGCGCTTGAAATAATTCAACAGGGCCTGCTGCGGGACTTACTACAATTCAAGTGTCTTTGGAGTTTCTCAAATGTGAAAACTCAAAGAAACTGGAGATGCACAATTCAATAACTAATTGTGGAAAAAACAAACCTTAAGACTGCAAAGGCAAGAACTACCATCCTGTGTACCACCCTTGATGATTAAGGACCAGATCTTCAGCATAGCATCAGTTCATTTAAGTGTTTTTTTCTCAGTGGAAAGCATCCCAGGCTTTTTTTGGCCGCCTGTACAACAAAGGACAGCTGTGGCTCAACCATCCATGCAGCTAAGAACAGTAAAATAGGAATGTACTTGTATTTTCAGGACAGCAGATTTTAACGTCTCGAGACTCATGCACGCTCAAGCACTTCAGTCTCCCAATTAATCTCTGCATATGAAAACTAATTTCCAAAATGTTATCACTTAAGGACTTACTTAACAAATAGATGTCCTTCTAGTGAATTTACCTTGAGCTCTAATCCTCCAGTCTGGGGTTTCTTGCAGTCTGTGCTCAGAAATAGTCACCAAGATGACAGAGACTTTGATATTTTCTACTGTCTAATAGCTTCCTCGGGGCCTAGAACAGTGAACTGAAATTGAAGAACATTGGAACATTCATAGACATTCACGCTATCATTAAGGAGTTGGTTTGGAGTTAAAGATTTAGGAGCCCTTGCATAAATGGGCACAACATAGATGAGAAGAGTTTCTATAGGGCATATGCAAATCACAGAGGTTTAAACTTGTTCTTGTTCTTACAGAACTTGACTTGTTCTTACAGAAATCTATGTGGGCATAGTGATAGAACTCTCATAAATAAACGCCAGAAACAAGAAGCAAACTTGAGCTAACGCCCAATACATCCATAGGTGGGCACCAGACAAATCTGTGACTGAACGTCAAAAGGCACATGCCCAGAGTCTTCAAGAAGGCAGTTACCATGTTTTTCAGTGAACGACCTGTGTAAAGCCACACTGCTTAATTTTATTTTATTTTTTTTTAAATAGGGCCACAGTATTGTTCACATGCAGTTTTCACGTGACCTTTTAGTCCCCCAGTTGACTGTAATTACTGTATTACATTCCTAATAGGGTTACCCAGATGTCACTGCAGCAATATTTAGAAGACAGTGGATTTGCACACATAAAACTGAAGGACAATGAATTCAATGAATTAAAATGGAGACCAGTGAGAGTTTTAATTGCTGGTTGTGATCAGCAAAAAAGAAAGAATCCATCTGAAACACAATAGGAGAAAAGAACCAGACAAAAACAAAACATGAAGGCAAACAAAATAAGAATGAAACAACTATTGTAGGCATATTAAACCTTCGTCACGATACACAATACCTATGCTACCTCAGAAGTTCTTCAAGAACTGCTATCTTCCAAGGTGGTGTAATGCCGCCCCAGGCACTGACAGTCAGTAGAGACCTGTGAAGCGGTACACTTCCCTTACGTTCTGCACAGCACAGGCTTTGCCCCGACCTCAGGAAGTCACCTTGATGCTGGACCCCAGAAAATACATCTTCATTCCAGGATAATTAAAAGCAGTTAGGAAGTGATGGATAGCTTAGAGCAGGTAAGATGTGATTTAACCTGGAATTTTACTCCTAACAGCTATGATAAAGGGATGCAGATACAGTACACAGAAAAAATACTTTAGCAGCAAACTCATAAAGAATTAACATTTTATACCAGCCTAATGTCAAACCAATGCTCAGGCTAATATACTATCCAATTGGTTTTTAACTGGGTGCTTTTAAGGACAATGGTTAACCAAGGGTCTATCTCTGGACTACGGCACACCTAACTCATTTATTATTATTACTTCTATTTCTGATCTTTTGCAGACAATCTTTCTAATCTTTTCTGCTCTTTTCACATAAACATGACTATGCTTTTAAAAAGGATACTATTTTCCTAAACTCTTTCTCTTCTCCTGACCATGAGACAAATGGTCCACTTTGCCATTCAGTGGGGAGAAATGCACCATCACAACTCAAGTAAAAATACTTGAGATGTTTCATAAGCAGTAGTCACTACTTGCATTGCTGCAGAAATTAGACTTAATTAAAGTAATCCAGACTCAAATTTCTATGTACTGTACAAATGTGTGGTAAAAAATAGTCTCTTCAAACAGATTTATGGACGAAATTTGCAGAGGATGTCACCTACATCCATTAGTTGGGTAAAGCATCATAATTTCCTAAAGATGAAAGGGGTTTCTCTACCTTTTCTCCTGAAGTTTTCACACTTGGTATAAAACAATTAAAGATGAGGGAATGAGAAGAGAGGGAAAGGTTGCATAAGTGAGGTTCAGGCCTCTGCCTCCCAGATGACTCACAAAGCTGAAGAATCATCTACTCTCTTGTACCCAGTGAATATTTAATACTGTTACGTGAAGTGCAAGAACTTAACCTGAAAACTTGACTTCTGAGCACTCTACTGAGAAGTGATCCCCCTCAAAAAAATGAAAGTCTTCAAGCTGACACTTCAAAACACTAAATAAGGGCCCTAACCACAGTGCTAAGGGAAAAAAGGAGAAAGTGACCATCACTCAAGTTTTTCAGAAAATTGTTGTAGGTGCCTGCCTCCTTTAGCAGGCCCTGGGGAAGGAATTTGAGTATATGGAGAATGGGATTTAGGATACATGTTGGTCCTCAGTATTTCACTGTGAGATGGAGTAGGCACCTTCCTGCTCAAAGATCTAATTTGGGAGAGCTCTCAATAAACATGCTGGTGGAATTCCAAGGCACTTAATCTTCTGTATGCCCACTGCAGGCCTCCCTGCCACAGATCTCAGCTTCTGCAGCTCAGTGACTAAAGGTTTTGTTCTCTGACACTCAGCATTGATACATTTAAGCCTTAATACAGATCTCAGCCTCTGCGTTTAAATCACAGTTTCCAAAGCAAATTTGGCATTATAAGGTTAATCCTCCCTGAAAGCAGCTTTGCGGAAAAGGACCTGAGGGTCTTGGTGGACAACAAGCTGACCACGTGCCAGCAACGTGTGCCCAGCAGCATCCTGGACTGCGTTAGGATGAGCACTGCCAGCAGGTTGAGGAAGGTGATCTTTCCTCTCTGCTCATCCCTGGTGAGACACATCTGGAGTGCTGGGCCCAGTTTCGTACTCCCCTCCCTAAGAACGGGCCTGTATAGGGCCTGTATAGCAGTAGCTATTTGTTTTAAAGCAAGCTCCACTTTGCCAACAGGTAATAAAGCCTACATTTTTCCAGTTCTACTTAGCAAGTTTTAAAGAAAGATGAAAACTGGATTATGTTGTTCTGCAAAAAGAAGGGTGCTTTCTTCCCAGGCTAGACTTAATAATACTATTTAAAAAAAAAATGCTTTCCTCAAAAAAGGAAATGTAGATAAGTCTAAAGCAATAAAAATATCCCTCCTAATGCAGCAAAACTGTATTAACTTAATGATTTGCTAAGAAGCCTGAAAATCGCTGTTGCATCACTGAAAAGGACACAGCTTTCCATGAAAATGTCCCCAGTTCCAACTGGCATATCCTGTATGAGGTCTGTCAGATAAAGCTGATCCTTGTCCACAGTTCAAATTGCTTTTAAACAAGTTCAAAAGCATTGAGACATAAATGTCAAGTCAAATCTGAATGACACCAAAGGGAAAATACTATTATGGATTTATTTTGACTACAGTTACTATTTCTTGTTTTACTGCATCCTGAGTCTAATGTTGACCTTTACCTATGCTTAGATGATACGGATATTTATTTAAAAGTAAATGATTACAAAGCATAATGTAACAGCCTAAGCAACTGCGTTCCTGTTGACGCTAGTAAAGTTACTTGGGCATAAATGTTTGTAAGTTTAAAAAATATTGTCCATTTTCTTTTCTGCCTCTTTTTCACCTCTCTTGCCTAAGCTGGCTGCACCAAGTCTGTGCAAGAGAGAGCAATTACCACAAAATCTAATTATGATTTCATAGGTCAAGATATCTGTCTTCTGAAACATCAAGTTTGTCATTCCTTGAGTCAGCTGATAGAGGACAAGCAGAGGCATAGCTTTCTTATAAACAATTTTTAGGAATGTCTAAGAGACAAGGTTTGTCTTCTGAAATTTTGAAAGATATTTTTAAAACAGTGGTCTCAAATGCTTTCAATAGATCATTCCCTAATATCTAATAGAAGCAGATCCAACCATTCAGGACGCTTTATGCCTGCTTCTAAGCAGGTAACATGGTTATCATTAAAAGTACCAAAAAAGAAGGCACAGAAAAGATCTTTTTATGTCACTTGCCTTTAGAACAGACAGATGCTGGAGTTCAGCATATCTAACAGCTTATACACGAGGACTGCAAACCATTCTCTTGTATGTTTTTTACGAATGGCAAAAAGCAGTATCTGAGTCACAGAAGAATACAAACTAATTTCCATTCATGTAACAGCCTTACATAAATAAATAACAGAAATGCACCAGCCACAAATACTCTCATTGTTGATGACCCTCTGAATGTTGCTAGTTAATTAGCAAGCAGTATCCCAACTTGTTTATAAACAACAAGCTGTGAAAAACATCAAGAAAATGGACTTTTTGGTGAAGTGCCGACATGGCACGTTAATAATACTGTAATAAAACCATACAGAAACTGTTGGATTAATAGATATTAAAACTCTTGCAAGAGTTATGAAATACTCTTGTACATAATAATACCCTTGTACAATAGTTAGAACATACAAAATGCTGCCGTAGCACCATTCTTTACATTGAAGGTGTTATCAGGACAGCTATGAAGTTGGAGGTGACATAAAGCAGTTTCAGCTCCACAGATATATCAGACAATATATATACTTTCTTATATATAAAAAAAAAGAAAAAGCCCAATCTATCTGAAAAAGAATAAGGAAGCCAAATATTTTTGTTTGCCTAAAAAAATCTGAGCGTCCAAAGAAGAATCACTTCTCTCAAGCACAAAAGTTGTTAGAAATGTCAGCAGAGGTCCATGAGTAAAGTGAGAGAGGTCACAGATGCAGCAGACGCTGCAAGTTTGTTTTATTTTCCTCCCTCCCTAGTCATTTCATGGACAAAAAGGGCATCATCAGAATGCCACAGACAGCAGTGGCAGCAGCTCCTTTTTTATTGGTCAGATATAAAGCGATCATAAAAAGCCAAATGGTCAGGCTTTTAACCCACACTCACCTTCCAGCCTTAAAATCTCTCCACGTTTCACATTAAGTTTAACCAAATGACACTCGCTACAATCTAGTCTAATGTTCTGTGGACTCGTTTAACAGCAAAGCACCCAAATACAGTTCTACTGGACATGATAAATTGGGCAGTATTACTCTGCTTATTCAGCCTTTCAATCTCTAGGCATATTGCTATTAGCACTTACAGATCTCTAATATTCTTATGACAACCCTTGTAAAACGCTGAATGAACCAGTCGCATGTAGTTTCCTCACTGAAGATTCTTTGAGCAATGTTGATGACAAACCTTTGGGACGTCTTCTAGTTATATAGCTGTTTTGCACTGAGTGGGTCCCACTGTGCTTCCACTGGAGCCCTCATAAGAATAAGATGAAGTCATAACATCATAACAATAATAATAGTAATAACAATAGAAATAATAATAATAGAAATATTAAATTATAGCAGCATGGGCTTAAGTGCAAATGACCAAAACTTGTTATCAAAGACAACTTGAGTAGTTTACCCAGAAGCCTAGACTGTGTCAGAATAAATTATGGTAAAGCTTGAGGACACCAAGGCATTCTGGGTTCCCCAGTACAAGGGAGACATGGACATACTGGAGAGTCCAGTTAAAGGGCACTAAAATGATTAAGGGACTGGGGCATCTCTCCTATGAGAAAAGGCTGAGAGAGCTGGGACTGTTCAGCCTGGAGAAGAGAAGGCTCGGGACAGATCTCATCAATATATACAAATATCTGAAGGGAGGGTGTAAAGAAGACAGAGCCAGGCTATTTCCAGTGGTGTCCAGCGACAGAACCAGAGACAATGGGCACAAACTGAAACACAGAAGGCTCCATTTGAACTTCAGGAAGCATTTTTTTCACTGTGTGGAGGTGACTGAGCACTGGCACAGGTTGCCCAGAGAGATGGTAGAGTCTCCACCCTTGGAGATGTACAAAATCCATCTGGACACAGCCCTGGGCAACTGGCTGCAGGTGATCCTGCTTGAGCAGGGGAGTTGGGCTAGATGACCTCCAGAGATCTCTTCCAACCCTCAACCATTCTGTGATTCCATGATGCTATGATCAAAATTATTTAGCTCTTGATATGCCCATCTCTGGGGCCAAACTTGACGTTGCAGGTGGTCATTTGAGGAATGATAGGACTGACACCTCTGAATCTCCTGCTTCCCTCCATGGTCAAACGACTATTCACAGGCTGCAAAGTCAGAAGGAATCATTGCAGTTCTCTCAGAACAGTCATGCAGAAATGCAGATGAAAGCCCAGCACAACAGTCTGCTACCAGCAATGACTCCATGAAAACGAAACTCCTCCAGTGGCCTATTCTAAAGGAAGAAGATATGGGGAGTGTCTCAAAAGATACTGGCATAAATGAGAAATGCTATCCTTCATTTATTTAGCATCACTCCTTGTTTATGACATATTCATTTTCTCTTCTGCTTTTGTTATGAGCATCAAGCATACCCTCCACTGAGTCCAAGGGTTAATAGAAAGACGAAACAGAAAGTTTCTGCATGAGAATAACTGGGGTTTGGAGGTCCAGAGGGGTGTGAAATGGGAATCCAAATATTTCTCATGACCATTTTTTGTCATTCCTAACAAGTCATGAGGAAAACTTCTAATCCACCCACCCTCCCATTGATCCCTGCTGTTGCTCAACATAACACCAATATTGAGTGGAACGCAATACCTGTTTCTGAGTTAGTCATCCCAACTCTTATAATCACTGGAGTGAAACAAGCACTTTTGGATTCAATTTCATCCTGAAAAGGATGTCTAAAATAAGTCAGAGTAATCTTATCCTAAAAGTACTTATTTCTTTCCATAATGCTTGAAGAGAGCTGATGGCAGCTGATGTAGGTAGACACCTACATGAAGATGAATGTCAGACTGTGATGCTGATTTTTGTACAGAGAGACAGTAGTAATCTCACTTAATGCAAGGGCTGCAGATGAAGTAGATTTTCACTGCCATTTGGAATTCTGCTTTTATTGACAGGCCTCTATGTTGACATCACTAAGAATTAGGCACCTCAGAAGAAGCATACCTCTAGCCCTTAGCTCCCAAGTAGCCATCCGGAGGGAGCAGAATGGGAAAAGCAGTAGTGACAGCTGCCCCTGTGTTGCTTAGTCTGCTAGAGGACACCTTTTGTCTGTTAGGAAGCGATTCCACTAGTGCATTGCTGAGTTTTTAATTATAAGGACCTGCTGCAACAGTAGACTCAGAAAACCCCTTGCTAAACCATTAACTGTGTCTCTTGCAGGTATTATAGTAACCTGTCATCTTCCTCCAACAGCTGCCTCACACTTTCAGTAGATTTTCAGACCAGGAATTGATGGGACAGTATTGAGTACTAGTACTCCTGCTGTCCTGTAGGACCACAGACCATGGTGGGAGAAAAGTATTGCTTAAAGTCACATGGATAAAGGTTCATCACCTGGGCATTCATCACACCACAATAATTTGCAGAAATGCTTTAAAACTGGTAATACAACAGTCCCTGTTGTTGAATGGCGAGCTAATTCTGCCCCAAAACTGATAATTTTCTTCTTGACTATGATCTCCACAGGGACAAGGGTCATAAGATATGTGTGAGTTTGAGGACCGCTGTGAAATACGTGGCTTTGAGGATACTTCCTTCCTCCCATTGCTTGGCTTGTCAGGCTTTCTGGGCACTGATATTCTTGGAAAAGATAGAGCGCTGGCTCAGAAGAGTTATTTCAGTGCCCTCTGGTATAGTAAAACAAATACAAATGCCTTCACCACATCCCAGAGGCACTCAGCCCTGCCAAGCACAGAGAGGAGTAATCTGAATTTTTACTGAAAGGCAGTCTGCTGGCTCTGGCTGACTCGAAGGCAGCCTGGTCTCCAAAATCAAACTACCCTTCTGGGGACTGCAGTGAAAAGAGAGAGATGGCAAAGCAGAACAAGTGGAAACAGCCCTTTCAGGTCTCCTGACATCATCCTATAGGCCCCTGCTAAGTAAATTGGCTTTGAAAACAGAAATCTTTTTGACAGTCCAAGTATATCACTGCGTATTTAAAAAAAACCCATATTTTGAGATCTCTTTATTTTTTCTCTCCTGTATACAGAACTACTCATCACTAAGGAAGCAATGTCTGCAGTGTTACAAAAGCCACAGATTTGTCTAATTATCTTCAATTCATATGTGTTTGTCAAAGGCTCACAAAAACCTGTGCCATTCAAAGACATTATGGAAAGACACTATTTCAATTATTTGAAGGATCATAGGAACTCTATCATAGTAATTTCAAAGGAACAGAGCACAAAATAATAGTATTGGGATATGGGGGCAGGTAGCTTTTTATTCACACTTTCTCTTTACATGGCAATAACCAAGGTAAGATCAAAAATAGAAAATCCTTCCCTCCTCAACACATCAATAAACATGTCACATGAATCATTTTTGCAACGTGTACCGGTCATGTTCAGGTCTGTAATCACTTCCATTGTATTTCACTTTTTCAAAGCAGGAAGTATCTGCTTGTTTCACATATTGGAGTTTTATGTATTAAGTCCCCGGGAAAATAAGGATCTAAGCCCTACCAAAGTCAACAGGAAAAACTCCATCGAACTCTGTCAAGGCCAGGACTTCATACCAAATCTTTAGGTTCCAGATAAATCTTCAAGGTTGCAAACCTTCCCTGGTCCCATGAAGACCCCCAGTCACAGTCTCTCTCATTCTTATCAGTTATCTTTCTAATTATTTATGCTAAAAAATGCTCACAGCTGCCTCAATTCAGTATTTAATAGCCTTTCTGCAGGTAAATGCAACATGAACCTGAATCCAAAGCAGAATCTGTGCTCAATGGTAGTTTCTGCTTTTCATCATTTTATCAAGCACTGAAAAGCATATACACTATCTCTCCAAAATAAAATTATCAGATAACGGCATGCAACTCAGAAAAGGACTGCTTCTTTGCATGAGACTTGCTCAGGTGCAAAGTGTTTTAGTAACATTACGTCCCTGGTGTTTGAGCCTGAAAGTCTGATGTACTGGTTCACCTTCTACCTTTTCTTGACCTATCCCCACTTGTTCCCCACTTCCACAGAATCACAGAATTGTAGCACTCTCCTTTACAAAGATGTTTAAAAGCAACCCAGTCCTACCGATAAAAGATGTGCTGGTTTATGTGTTAGGCCACCAAGCCCACGTGGCTTCATTTTCCCTCCAAACATAAGCCAGCCACCTCTTTTTCTGTGCGCTCCTTCTATAAAAGTAAGCATTCTGAGAGATGAAACACACAGTATTGCTTTGAATTAAACATGTCACTGTATGTTTTAAAAGCTCATCTAAATTGGAAAGTGCTTTCCCCATGGCATGTAGTAGGAACACGTTTGTTTTTATTTAATTAAGAAATCATTTACGCATTTGCCCTTATTTTATATGTTGCTTTTAGCGTACAACAATTTCTTTCCCCATGAGAGTTCTTAATGCTCCCAAATGGTCAGGAAATAAAACTGAACATTCAAAGATTTTGCCATCTGGTGCATACAGATATCACACTTGTGATGCTGAGGTTTGGTTGCCAGCTCCAAATGTGTAGCAAATGATTGAAAGCCTTTACTCTGGTCATGCAGGGGATGAGGAAAAAAGGCTCAGTGTGCAATGTGACAGATGTGAGTGCTTGGAAACATGTGAACTTCAAAGCTTGTTACGCAGGGAGATACGGCAAGCGCTGTGGACACACAGAACATTCAGGAAGTCTTTTGGATCAATACTATAAACATTATGCGCATGTGTGATCCTGATTCCCTGATGCAAAACCACAGAACTACCAAACAAGTCTGGAGAAAGCCTCACTCTCCTGAGAAAATTTGTTTATACCAGCTTACTCCGGTACCAACCAGGAAGGCAAAGGATGAAAGAAACATATCTGCTCAAAGCATGTATACAAAGCCAAAAATCGGAAATCTGACAAACTTGCACCTGCTCTTCCCAGGATTCCACACAACTGGTAGCTAATGTCTGACTAACCCAGAAGGTATGACAACTGGTTTGCAAGGTTTTCCTTTGTAATATTTGACCTGTAACGTTTTATCCTAGAGCACGAAGACGCTGCTTTTGAAATCTAGTTTGAAAGTCCCTAGTTCACTCCCTTCTAGCCCCAAGAGGAAATACTGCACATGCAGGACTAAAGCCAGTGCTGTATTTGGAGGTGTTCCATTTTCCTCCATTAAGCTACTATTGCTCCTCCATCTATCATAGCTCTCTGATCCTCATGGAGTCTTTGTGCTCTCCACGATTACCCTTTAATCACATAACCTAACATTCCCAAACCCCGATGTGTGTGTCATGGCAATATGATTAGTCTTGGAATAAAGCTCATAGGACCATTACCAATGGAACATACAAACATCAGCTTTCTCACGAAAATTTTTTCCCCACACAAACATCTTTTTTCCACTTGCTTGTTCACATGAAACAGCAGAATAAGCTCAGTGGATGATATTTAAGTGACATTTACACCAGTGGTGTACACCAGGGTGTGGTGGGCTTCATTATTTCACATTCTCTAAATATTATGTCACTGTCTAAATTTTGCCCTTGTGTCCTTATATATGGTAAACTAAACTATGTATAAACTAAAGCTAAGTAATTCCCAACAAATAACTTATTCGGCAAATCCCACCTCATTTTTTCATGTCTATAGTTTTCTTTAATTTTATACCCACATTTATTTGAGGAGGTTTTCCTTCGGGTTTTTTCCTCCAAAATTTGTGGACTGAATATGAAGAGTTCAATGTCAATGTTTTATATAAATGCAGGACTGGATTCAAAATTCACACTGTGCACTGTGTTACTTACACTTCAATGAGTCAGTTGCTATGATTTCTGTTCCTTGAATACAGATCCATATTTAAAGTAACTAAAACACAGAGAGCGTTTATCTGATGCATTAGAGATTTATAGGCTAGCTAGAAAATTAATGTTCAGATTTAAACTGCCCCAATATTTGCACAAGAATATAAGAAAAAGGCAGCATCCCTCTTTCCTGAGAGATACTAGCTCATGCAGGGTACATGACTAATGGTACACAGTGAACATTGCTTTAGCCCATCTCCATTGATGTGCATCTCCTCAAGCCCTTGGCATTACTGCACATGCGCAAGCTGCAGACTGTAGTGAAAAGGAAAACATTCTACCGAATCCCTCTTAGACATTTAGGAAACTGAAGACACTATTTACTCCTGCTAGAGTAGAAAAAATCATAGGCACTTGGCACTTTGAAACTGAAAACAAGTACAGTGCAGTGACAAAAAAGCAAACTGTGCCAAATGGACCCAGAAAGAGGGCTGTGTATCCATTTGCTTCAAGTCTTGTTCCAGTCTGAGGTCTGTTGCTCTCAGTAGCAGCTCCTATACTGCATATGCATGAATATGGCATTTCTAACAGAACAGATAAGCCGAACGTCAGTAAAGGAGTAACTTTAAACTACACTACAGGCAGCTTCTGGCTGCTGGCAAGCCTCCACTGGTCTCAGTGATGTTGGTCTCCTGTGAGACTGTCTCAGACAGCCATGATCCTACACTGGGGGGAAATTCCAGGTTAATATTTCTCTCAGATGTACAGTCCTATCAGCCACCACACTTTTAACTTTACACCAATTACACATAGGGACTGGGCAGTGGAGAAGCCAGGTCTGTTCTGCCCTGTTGCACAGAGGTGTCCAAGGAGCTCACATGGCCTCCCAAAATAGATGCTGGGGGCTTGTATCAGTTGACCTCTGTTTTGGGATACTTGCCATCAACAAGGGTCGTAGGGCTTTCAGCAGTGATGTAAATATGCTTGTGCTGGCAGTTAGACATTGTTGGGCGCTGTGGTTCACACATCTGCTTCCAGGGGTAACTCGGGCATGATGAGTTCATCTTCTTACTTTAACACATAAGGAGAGTTTCTGCGCTGCTGAATGCACACAGGTTTTGAGCTCAAACAACTTCAAGCTGCCAATGCAGCTCGTACTCTTTTATCTTTTTATGAACCCTCCTGGATAGATCTGACCACCTGTCACTTTTATTGAAATACACAATTAAATTTACTTTATTAAACATATTTATCAAAAAATCCCTTTTTTCTGTTCTACTCTCCTGTCCTAATTTTCTCTGTTGGTCCAATTTTGCAGCACTGTTCTTTTGGCTGAAGAGCTTTTTATCATAGTTATATAGACACTGTAATTTGAAAGGCCAGCAAATTCCCCTCGTTCACTGTATAATGTTTGCTGTTATGGAATTTTGCATTATTAATATAATAAGAATAGGCAAACAAGACGCTGCAGGGAAATTGGCACGCATTCAAGTAAAATACACAGTGAAAAGGTTGTCCTTTACACAAGAGTATTTAGGCTACTAAAGGGCACTTGCAGAGTTGAGTTGCCAGCCAAGTGCCCAAGGACTTGTCTGCTTTCAGTCAACCACATTTGGGAACTAAATCCCACTCCTCCGCACCACCAGTCTCCTCAGAAGACGCTGTGACTGCCCAGTGGTTGTCACTGCCAATTGTCTCTCTCTGTCTTTTAGCCACTCCTGGAAATAATGGTTTAGCTACAAGTGATGGGCAAGACGTTTTTCGAGCCAATAGATAACCTTCCCTCCTCATCATTTCCATCACAGTTTAAATGCTCCTTTTTCTGCTGCTGCTGTTTTTCCTGGGGTCTTTCCACTAGTATCTTCCCGTCAAAGAAACCTAACAGGGGTATGAGTGTATGTAAGTACCTCAATGAATTAAGGTTATTGCACTCTGCTTCTAACCAAAAATAAATATTTTTTTAAAAAAATGCACTAGGAGAAATTCAGAGAATTCTATGAAATTCACAGACTTCATGTGACTGCAAGGGTAGATCACAAAAAAAGAGGAAATTAGACTGGAAAGATTTTGTCTGATTTCTTTGCCAAAGCAAGCAATTCCCTCAGGATGCCCTGAAGATTTTTTATACACGTGATAAATCCCTTCCTGTCAATGTTTACGTGTGCTACAAATAAGGTTAGTAGAAATGTAGTGTCAGTCTTCCACAGAAAATAAACAGATTACACGCAAATTCTGGTGCCAAATAAGTGAGGGACAGTTACTCTACACATTTTAAATATGAAACGTGCAAATACTTTTTTCTACAAGAACTAGCTCATTCCATGAATACCTCCCTTTTCTTTGTTTTATCCACCCTCAACATCTTGTTACAGAGGTGTTTGGGTGTGCCTAACTTCAAGGGCCTGAGAAGTCCTCTTGAAAGTTTATATTCTTTAAATTATGTGTCTGTGCTGATATGAGGATCTTCGCAGCAGCCAGAATGACAAAAAAAGTTGCTTTGGGGGGGACACATTCTTTTCAAATGGTTTTTGTCTTGTTTTCACAGCCCCCTTTAAGCCATGACATTGTAATGCAATATCATATAAGCTGTGGAAGCAAAGATTTCATGTTATGGTAAACCTGCGCACTGCCTGTTCTGATGGGATTTTAACTCAGATAGCTTGTCTAGAAACAACTGGATGATGACAAAAATGATAATGCAGCTAATGGCAAAGAGGACAGTGATGATGTGATAATTTCCATTGACCTTTACAGATAATGTATAACTACAAAAGGGCATTGTAAATGTTATACTTTCAACATCTTTATCTAAAACTGAAATCAATCAAAATGAATATAACTTTTTTTAAAAAAATTATGCAAATACCAAAGCCTTTTTATCGAAACATGGATAGAAAGTTGATTTCATTAACCCTTGATGAGGCCAGTTGGATAATTTGTGGAACCAAGAAGGGAAATCTTTTCTGTCAAGGCATATTTTAATTGCAGACTGACTACTTACAAAGCGATCATTTGCAAAATGCAAATCAGGTATCTTAGAAAAGGTCCCTCAGTTTTGCAGTTCTTTTTTGCACAGTCCCTTAGTAGGCTTCTAGTACTGCAGAGACCTATCTCACTTCCTTCAGTAGTCTGCAAAAAGAAGGTTTCTGTAACGCCTTTCCTCTTTCTTTGACTAGTTACATAACTTGAGGGAGGTGGGTAATGAATAAAAAAGGTGGTGATCATAACAAAGTTTCTTTTCCTTCCCAGTTCTTTCTGTATCACAATATATTTTTTGAAGATTGCATACCCATTCTCCCTAAGGGCTCACCTATCCTATTTTGTGACAAAAGAAATGCATGAAATGCCTTATAACAAGCTAGATGGTCGGGTGATATTTTTTTTTGTTGAATTCTAACAAACAGCAATAAGTTTAAGGATTTTTCCCCAATTAGAAGGTAAACTTCAAAATAGAAGTATTTAACTCTATTTTTATGGGATTCCTCCAGACATCTAATTAGAAAATTATTTATTGCTACTGAAGACCCTCAAAACTATAACTACAGTTGCTCTTAAACCAAATACGGATAAGTATGTTTTCAAGGAGAGTGAGGGCAGGGAGAGAGAAGAATTGCAGTTCATAAAACTAGGACAGATTATTCACATTTGAAGTGAGTGAACTTTGCAGTGAAAAACAGAACATGAGACAAGACGACAAGGAAATTCTACTGCTACAGACAGAGTGGACGTGGAATTCATCCATCATTTCTTCCCTGAAGAAGAAATTCAGCTGGAAGCATCAAGACCCCTACGGTCATGCCTATTAGATGAACCACTATAAAAATTAAGGGGACTAATGAAAAAAGGAATGTCATCTGAACAATAATAAAGAAATACTTTTGACAATGAAATAAGAAAATAACAGAGTTTCTTCAGTGAACTGAGATAAAGGTGGACTTACTTGATATTGTTGCTTATTTTTAATAAGCTGCCCCAAAAGCTCTACAAAGCAAGATGGCTTGACTGAAATTTCTGTTACTATATATAATTCCACGATAAGCAGATTGTGTAGTAGTTTAAAAGATGGTATGGATCTGAAAGGCCACTATTATCTTTGGGCATCAAATACAGGTAAGTGATCATTTCCTCATGCGTACCATTGTTACAGGCTCACTATGAATGTATACTTCATTTAGGAATTTGACGTATCCACATTGTTTTTGAAAACCGTAAGGTCAGACCCTGTGTCATAAGGTCAGACTTGAAAACATTTAAGCTGTTTGTCAGCTAGTTAAACCAAGTGAATGTTTAATTTATTGAACAGCAAATGCTTGCTACGTAATAGTTTGTGTCGATATAGTATTGCCCCGATTTTTCATTATACGACTTTCTGTCAAAGCTAAGTATTTGAGATATTTTCAAAACAGTTTCATGCTCCTGCAGGAGTATATTATCCCATTATAAATAAATGCTCTAATCGCAAATAGAGCTAAGAACCTGCTGCTCATATTGGCAGGGACAAAATATGCATCACCCTGAATTACCGTATCATTTATTTTGTGAGAAATCAATGTATCTTACCTCATTTGAGATGGAAAGATTCCAAGGAAGTATGTTATCAGCACAGATGAATATACTGTATACAACTTCAGAGGGCAGAAGGGGAACAGAAGGTGCTCTAAAGAGATGTTAAATAAATTAGACAGAAACACAGGGAAACCTCTTTCAGAAGACAAATTTCAAAGAAGTTGATTGCTTAAGATGCTGCCAAGGCCATACAATATTGATACAGTTTTTAGTTTTAAAAACAGGGTAATGTTATTGTTGGCTAAATTCTGGTTAATCTAATGTATAAACCAATGTAACTGCAAATTTATAATAATCTTTGTGAAAAAAATAACACCAATACTAACAATAGAGACGACAAAAACTCTTGTCCTTACTCATGATAACCCAGGCTTTTTATTTCTTTGAAGGGACTACTGAGAGCTCTTTAAGGTCCTCCAGATTCCTTTTTTTTTTTCCGTGAGATTGAGAGTACCACACCAAGGCTGTTGTCATCAAAATTCAGCAATGTTTTAAAGAATTTCCTCAAAATAAAACTCAGAGCTAATGGGCACTAGGCACTACCATTTTATAGGACCTAGATAGACATAACAACATTGAGTAGGTTAGTAATTTCTCTGTTGCCACTTCTTTGATCTCGAGATTAGCATTGGGCAGTTCCTCATCATGCCTAAAATGAGAAGATCCCACTAAGATTTCATCTGAAAGTCTGTTCTCCCTGCCTGATCCCTTAGTCCCACAACCTCCCAGAAACAAAGACTTGAATGAGAGTTACCTTGTTATGGATCATTCCAACTAATACTAGAATCCTTTGCAGAAGGTGCAGATATATCGGGGGGGCCCTTCTTGGAAGGGTTATATGATAGGCAATGACACCACTACCACATTAATGTAACTTTAAGCAATTTTTTAACACACTTTGTGAACTATATACAGAGTTTTCTCTCTGATTTCAACGACTCTACCAAGCTTCTTTATAGCCTACAGGTCTCGTGGTTTATTTTGTTTTCTGGCTTTTGTCCATTTAACTTCATTAATCTTCCATCCAGGGCAAAAGTATGGATTCATGATTCTCATTTCCAAAAGCAAAACTATTGATTGACTTTCTCTAGATGGCATAGATTAGGTCATCTTAAACCGTTAAGGTTTAATATCAAAACCAGCGATGCTCTTATTTTACTGAAATAGGCAAAGGCTTGAGTTAGGAAGTCAAGATTTTGATAAAGCTTCAAAACAATACCTTCTAATATTTTAATAACATTCTCACAAATTATACCCATTTGTAAAACCATACTACAAAGCAAAAAACTATTTTTTCACAAAGGAATGTATTTGTCATATTAAGGAAATTTTTTGAAGTTAGGAATAAATAGCAAGTATTTATTTTGCTGTTATGATGGTGTCATTATAAAAATAAAAGGAACTGGACCAGGATCTGTGGATCCTTAGTACTTATAAATGGAGGTAATGTCATTCATCTCCTCAAGAGCTGAGGATCTCTTGAAACATAAGTTCACTCAGAACAAAGAGAAATTGCATTTACTAGACAATGTAAGAGAGGTTTTACTAAAAATTAACAAATGTGAAGACCTTGAATCAGAAAAGGTTCTTTCAAGGCTGCATGGAAGTTTCTCTTTGAGGATAGTTGAACTGAATTAACGGAAGTCTGCAAGACTTACGCTGTCCCCTAAACACTCTGAATTCTTTTCATCCCCAACTGTTTTCTCCATTTCTTCTTCTTGTCCCATTACTTTCTTTGTGCTTGTTTCTGAATACTGTCTGCCACCAATTTTTGCATTATATTTTGATAATTAACAACAGTGGGACATCCTGTGCTATCCAGATGCCTTACACCGTGTAGCCTTGCATATCTCAAAACATATTGCAAACAGAAGCATGTGTTTAGATATAAGATCTGGGGTCCATAGAGATTTGCAAGTGTTGTTTAAGACCTCATAAGGACACATGGCTGAGTTAGGTGTAAAACCTGTGTCCCCTCATTCTCAGCTTCCTGCTGATGTGGCAGGTCTCCCTTGCTTCAGTTCTTGCATGAAATCCTAGAGCCTCATCCAAAAGTAGCTGGTGGGATTCCTTTTTTAATTATAATTGCTGTAGCAAAAGGAACACAGAAATAGTCCCTGAGGCTTGCATTATAGCCTGGTATAATGGGTATTCAACTGTGTTACTCCCATTGATATTAATACAACTGGCGTGGCTGAAAATCTGCATTTGACTTCACAATTTCATTGAATTTCATTTTTCAGCATTTATTCAGCTGGTAGACAGGCCACTACTGACAGCAAATAGTGCAGTGGTAACAAAAGAAGAAAAGCTGACAAATTCACTCCCTTCCTAATGAGTTCTGATTGATGATATGGAAGTGACAGCGTACAATGTCATCCTACTGAAAAGCAGTTTATTTCCAGCCTGTACGTTTAGCACCACATTGCTCCACAGCATCAGGCTGATCAGATCGTGTTAATCATTAGCCAGACCCTGATCCTTTGGAAATCAAAGGTAGCTTTGGTATTGAGTTTAATGTCACCAACAGGGTGGGTTAATGGAAAAGGTGAACATAGTGGAGACATAGAAAAGTAGAAAAAGAAGTGTCTCACAAAAAGCTCTTCTGCATGTGTCTGACTGAATGCTGCAGAGCTCAATGACAGATTACATTACACCGGGATTTGAAAACAGCCTGCAGAAAACAGCTTTAATTCCTAGCCTCTGAACACAGAAGAAGGGCTACAGAGAGATGTAGGAAAGTGTGCTAAAAATAATGCTCGAGGAAATTATGGATTTTTCTGTTTATTGGGGAATTAAGGAAAAAAATAAACTGTGAGGCAAAAATGGAGATTTTAGAAACTGCAGGCGAGCTGGCAAGTAAATACGTATTATTTATGTGATAAAAATTAAATCTTTAATTTCAAGAGGATCTTTTCTTTCCAATTTCAGCCATTTAAAATGTTTTTGAATGTCTTAAAAACTAAGTTAACTTTCCAAATGAAAACTCATTTTTAATAAAAAAAAATAAAACATTCACTGCAAATTGATGAAATAAAATGGTGAGGGGGTTTTGTTTGGTTGGGTTTTTTTTAAGAAATCATGTTAGTGGTCAAAAATAGTATTTCTTGACATATCATCTGATACATTTGTAAAAGTCAAGCACTTGTCGGCATCAAGTCCCTCCATTAGGCTTCAGATTCGTTGGGGAAAGGGGTCAGATTTTTACTCTGATGTGAAAGATTTGTTAAAAACAAAAGAATTCCAAACATATTTCAGTGTCACAAAAGCTACCTTGCTTTTTTCAAACTGGAGGTACTTTCTTACCATTCTGTACTCAGTGGCACATTTTTTCATTTCTGGTCCCTAAAATACTCATTAAAAAAGGCAGTTCTTGCACAAACTGACCCTTTATTTACAAACTCATGCCAGATGTCTTAGAAGGCCGTTTTGTAGCATATATAATAGCTATTCCTACATATACAGCGTACTACAGGCTGGAGCTCAGAAGACGACAGAAAACCTGTAGTGAAAATAACAGAGTACCTTCTACCACATACTTGCAGTCCCTAGCATGCTGGCTGAGTCCAGGAGTCCAATTAGCAGTATCAGATAGAAAGAAAACACCTTTCAGATTGTCTTCCTTCCAGATGTTAATCTAATTTCCACCTGCTAGCAAGGGATGATGAGAATCCACTGACCTGGAAAAGTGAATGGTTGCAAAGGGAAAAGATAAAAGTCAAAGTCTCTGTTTCATCTCAACTATATTTCTTCTTATGCATTTCATTGCTTATTTTAAACCACATTTATCTGGACTAATATAAAAAATATTCTTGAATTTCCACATGCGATGTAACGTACTCTGGGTTAACATTACATATAATCTTTTCCTCATGCCAGTGTAGTTTCCGAATAATTTCACGCTATGAGGAATTTCTCAAATGATAATTTCTCAGCAATTGCTTCAACGTAGGTTGGGATAGGGATCTTTTTGCATTTATTTATTCTGTACTACATGGAATGCTGTTGGACTGCATAAATGCTTGACAGATTGTACTTATATCTTGCCTACAATGGGCCCAATTTAAATTTCTCCTAAATTGATTTAACTGCACTGGAATCAATAGAATTCCTTTTGATTTTCATTAGTGTACTGTAAGAGACGGGGATCAGGCTCAGTATCTTGAATACAGAAACTTTTGTTGTTGTTTAAAAGGACTGCAAGTAAAGTCCAGTGAAAAGAATGTAATTAGTGTCATTCCAGGCTGACATTCTCTTTTGTTCTGTTCTCCATCTTTTTGTTTCAGACCAGACTATAGCTGGGGGCTATGGATCAGATTTTCCTGTAGTACTAAACAGCCAAAGAGAGGAAAGCAAGCAAAATTAACTCTATAAAAAACGCTGCAACTCCGCTGAAATTTACTGAGCTGCACAGGTGTGAGGGAGGTTAGAATTTACTTTCAGAAGGCAAGAAAAACACTGTGACTTTAAGTTTTCACCTTCATGAAGACAAAAAAAATGTAATTCCAACTGGTTGTAGAGAAGCAATCCAAATGTTTTAGATTCCTTCCTATCTCTGATTAACGTTTATGTCCCCTACTAAAATCAAATGTGACTAATACCCACGACCTCAGAGCCCAGAATGGAGACAGTCTACAGGTGAAGATTAAAGACATCACCTTATTAAGAAAGGCTATACCTTGCCTAAGGCAGAAAGAATAAATGAATAAGAGTCAACTGCACCTATTAATGATGCTTGTTGAATAGACAAACTTGTCTCGAAGCCGTTGGAAATTTGTGAGAGCAGAGTGTTCTAATTAGGCTGCAGAAAAAACTACAAATACATCCAGGAGATATCTTCCAATTCCTACAATTTCTTCCTCATTGCTGTTTGGCATCCCTTTGAGCTTTGCGTTGACTAGGAATTGAAATAGTTGCATTTCAGTGTATTTGCTAGTCTGGGCTTAGTGCACAATGACTAGGTGTTTTTGCTTCTGCAAAACTGGTAGGATTTTTCACCAAAGTAGAGGTTTTTTGAAAGCATCTCCAAGACTTCTGACCAGCTGCAACCTCCCATAGAATACTCCTTGTATTAACCAGGGTGAAATCTCAGCACAGCACTATCCCAACGCTGCCCTGCTTGGCTTTGTATCTTCAAACTCCCCAGCTGCCTTCATGCAACACCCAAAGGCATGCAGCATAATTTCAGGTTCCTGCTATAAAAATACTGTTCTGAGAGGCTGCTACATAATCTCCACATTATTTCAAAAACTTTAAACTGAAAGGAAACATAAACGAAATACCAATTTTGCCTTACAGCCACATGGGGCCCAGCGGAGGCGTGAGTCAAGTGCCTTGGAGTTTGGGTGTAGTTTCTGTCATTTGGCCTGACAGAATGTCCCTGGCCCAATGTTACTTAGTAGCACAGATGTAGCCACCAGGGACAGGATTTCAATATTAATAATAATAGGATATTCCAATTAATGGTAATCAGGGATCGAAACAGAAAGAGAAGAATTTACGAGACCCTCCAAAAACCTCACAGAAGTTCTGCTTTAGCTGCTCTAGTAGGGTAAGAGTGAAGCAGGGAACACAGGAGGTGCATGGTAATGTCTTAGCACTTCTTCCCTAGTTTCAAAGAGAATAAAATGTTACTTAAATAAATGTGCAACACATCTGCCTAGGAATACAAAGCGTGTACATCAGAGAGGTACAAAGCAAAGCTTTTCAGGAAATATCAGGACTTGTTCTGTTTGGTGGAGGGGGTCCAAAGGGGTCTGAGCTTTCCTTGCCTGGGTTTTTTTAATTTGTTTCGCAATACTTTTCCAAAATACTATCCAAAACAAAACCACAGAAGAGAAACATGTGGATTTTGAAAAATGCGGTGGGGGAAAATTCTGGTACTTTATGGACTGAAAAGGAATGGTTTTTTTAAACAGAAGAGTCAGCTGCATCTGACACTGTGGCTGCAGTAAATCTAATGTGAACCTTCAGTAAGAAAGGCATAATGAGCAATTGCCATCTAACCAGTAGAAAACCGGCAAAGCTAAAACTTACCATTATTAATTTTTCACCTTTGTGGTGCAATGCAGTGCTGTGGACCGGTTGCTGAACATTGTGAGTCTGGGACGCACACATAAATATCTGTCTGTGTAGAGGAAAGCTACTTTTCACTATGCACTGCAAAGATGGAAAAGCCCTTAGTGACCTTTTACAGGCACTTGGGGCCAGAATAAACTCTGGAGGCAAGTCGACTCTTCTGAGCAAGTAGTTTACCAGTATCTCAAGGACTGTCACCTCATTTGAGCTTACAAAGTATTATTTTGAGTTGCAAAGCTATTTCACCTTAGAGAGAGCACCAGGAGTTATTCTGTCTTCACTATGCCATTGGTTCTGCAAATGTCATCTAGGTCCCAAAAAAAGAAAAGCGTGAAGCTCATTCATGGCTCACTTTTGTAAAGATTTTGACACCGTCAACACTTATTCACCCAAAGAGAGGTGAGAATCTTCTGAAAGTAAAGACTGCAGGAACACAATAGGATGAAGGAGGCAGTCTTTCTTTTGAAATCTGTTTCAAAACTCTCAACGTGTACAACTGAAAAACTTTAATTTGAAGCTTATCTTCAACAAAATCAATACTTGGAAGGCTTAGTGAATTGTACTGTGTTTAGACAAGGAAGAAATTTTTCCCACTGCTCATTACAAGGTAGGAAAGGACTTAATAAATTCTGTGAGTTTTAAAAGGACTGTAAGAAGTAAGATTTGAAGATAGACCATTAGACTAATAGTACTTCTGAAGCAAGTGCACATGCTGTACTGAGTCTTTTAGTAAACAATAATTCTTAACAAAGAGCACCATATCCAGCTTGTTGATCATTGAAAATGCTTGCAATTTCCTGAAAAGTCAACATTTTTCAAAGAAAGTGGCTGAATCAAGTAAAGGTAATTTTCTTCAGTAAAGCAAAACCATGAGGTCAAGTCATTGAAGCTGATGTATACCACTGAGAAACCTATTTCCACTTTTTCTGCTTTGCCATGATATCTTTTTAGATAGATAAGAATTATCTTTTATGGATTTTTCATAAATTTTTTATTGTAACTGAGTCTTCAATGAATGCATTATGTAGTAAATTTCAGGTCATACAAAATCAGACTATTCTAATTTTAAGTCTGTACCACAAAGCAGATTGTGGAAGAAATATAACTAGTCTTCAGACACTGAAAGTGACTCTCCATTATCCCTATCTTTCTCATCTTTGAAGAACTTAAAAATTGCCACCAGGCAGTTCTCATGCAATGTATAAATGTCACCGATCATGGGAAAATCAAAGCTGTAACTTTTTTCCCCGCTAGTACACTAGCCAATATATTTTTGACAACGTATGAAGCTTCTCTACTAGTAGGCTGTATTATTTTACTTAATGGTGAATCTTGGAACAAAATACTATTCAATTTGCTGATACAATCAAGTGATCTATTTCGCTGACTACAGCTGACAAAATCAAGTTTTCTATTTCAGCGAGTACTTTTACCGCACTGTTGCTGCTCCTGCAACAGTCACCTTGTCATTTTCTGTATTTGTGCATTTGTTATTGACTCAAAAGTTTCAAGAGTTTTGTTCTTAGAAGCTGAGCTAGACTTATTTTTACACATTGTCTCCCACCTGACAGTCCAACATAAGCAATTGGGAAACTTCTGCATAAATTACTGTAAGCCCTATGGCAACTGTTACTATCTTTACTGGTCCATGTAAAATCATTTCTCCACTCATGACAGAAAGTGCAAAGCTTTTTCTTCTCTTGAGGGCATGTACCTAACTTGTTGATAGAATGTAACCATCACAGTCACTGTCATGCTCATAGTCCCTGCAGGGATGTAATCTGAGACAGTAAAAATACATTAATAGTTAGATTCAACTTGAGACCATAACAACTCTGTTTCACAGCCCCTGCTACTGGCCAATAAATTCTAGATATCACACATAATGCAATCAATGTGTAGCCAACTATAAATTTACGGGGTATTATCATCATTAAATACACAGCTCATTGACCATATACAGCAATCCTGGCTGCTTTTCTTTTAGATACAGAAAAGCTTCACTGGAAATACATTTCAGATATGGTTTATGTTTTTTTAAGTGGTAGTTAAAAGTCACTCTATATGCAGTTTGCAAATAAATGTAGTTCCTTTGCTTTAGAAGGCACTGCACAAGTAAGTGTAACACACTTATTTACGTACACAGCACTCAATCTTAGACAGGAAGGTGACGAAAAATAAAACAGATTTCTATAAAAATATTTCCAGCTTCATTACTCAGAATTCTGTCCTGGGAAGGTGAGTGCAAACGAGACTGTCCACAGTGTCCAGCTTTAAGCTGTGTTCTTCTGTCTGCATGCACTGGTGTAGGGATTTTTACGAGGAAGACAGATGAAATCTTCGCTTTCCATCTCCTTGTTTTCAGATATCTTTCCACCTCATTACTTCTCTGAAACCCTCACACAGCCCTTGTCATAACCTGACTGGAAACCTATCTTATTCTTTCTAGGTCCATCACACACCTCTAAGCTTCCCTCATGCAATTTGGTCAGCAGCAGTTCAGAGCTCACAGTACACCAAAGCTTCCTCATTACCAACATGCCCCACTATTTACAGATTCCTCCGGGCCCCACTGAGCCTGGAGGAGATTTCCAGAGAGCATGTAAGTCACCTCAGAACAAACTTCTCAGTCCCATCAGAAGGAGCTGGCGTCCTATCATGCCTCCCACACCATGAACTCAGCCTTTGCAATAAAACAAGGTAGTACCCATATACAGGAAGCATTTTTAAATTGAAAGAGGGTAGACTTAGACTGGACATAAGAAAGAAATTTTTTACAACAAGGGTGGTAAGGCACTGGAACAGGTTGCCCAGAGAAGTTGTGGATGCCCCATCACTGCAAGTGCTCAAGGCCAGGGCTTTGGGCAACCTCATCTAGTGCAAGATATCCCTTCCCATGGCAGGGAGGATGGCTTGGATGATCTTTAGAAGTCCCTTCCAACCCAAACCATTTTGTGATTCTACGATTTGCTGTGTAAATCACGGACTTTCCAAAAGCTTCCTTGAGTGCCATTTCCTTACCTGTGTTAAAAGTGCAAAAAGTAGAAATGTGGTATTAACACCATATTTTAATAAGTGTAGACATAAGCTTGCAGGCACAGCCACAACTTCTATTTCATGTGTGATGTGCAGTGCAGTAGGTTAACTTTTCTTTCCTCAGCTTTGTGGTTAGCCTTTGTGGTTAATCTTCTCCAGCTTGAATTCTGAAGCAAGTTTAATTAGCAGTAACATTGCTTTGTGTTGCTCTGCAAAGGTTTGATTGAGCTTTCCACTTATTCATGTTAATTAAATAAAGGAAAACCCTTAAAATAAATGACGGCTTACAAATCAAAGATGTGAGGGACAGTCCCCTAAAATAACGCACATGGTATCCAGTCTGCTCAAAGCTCTTCTGTATACAGGCATTAAATGGAGGAGTGCTGGCTTTCCTTAAAAAAAAAAAGGAGAATGACAGCAGCAGCACATCTTTTCCCTCCATCCTCTCCTCATGCATACATAGGTGCACTTCTGCATTACAATATACTGACCCACAACAGCTCATGGCAAGAAGATGAGAGACATGTCTCTGAGGAGACTGACCATATCCCCATCTCCTCTACCTTGCCTCTAGAAAAGACTCTAACAGCACCTTGGCAGGGATAAGGGGACAGACAAAGGGGAAAAAGGGAAGAGGGAAGAGGATGGTTGTTCTTAGCCCTTCTTGCTGTTGACAGGCCATCGTGCATCCAATGAGTGCAGAAATTATGGAGTGAGAGGGACAGCAATTACTGGGGATGGAGCCAGGGTTTCAGACCCTATTCTCTGAGATGCAAATGCATTTGACATGAGACCATTACTGGGTTAAAAATAAACACAGAAATTAGAACCTTGGGTCACCTTCCTCCCAGGAAAACACCCTAACCGTTAAGCTGTAGCCAGTTTGCCTCACCTCGTCCTCTACCCATGCCTGCATTTGATGGTGCTACCCCAGGCACCAGCACAGCCCCAGCATGCTGCTGCCTCTGTGTCTGGAGCCTGCATTTCCCTGAGGGACCCAGAGCACAGGGCAGGCTTTCAGGCAGACTTTTGTCCCCCCTTTCTCTCCAGAGCAGCGGCACCAGCCCACAGCAGAGGAAACAGGAGGAGGGGCTGGCACATTACCTGCCATCTATTGCTCTCTTGCAGACATCAAGCATATCCAGCAATGTCTGGTAAGAAACCTGTAAGAAGCACCTCTTGGTGCCTCAGCAACATTTTGTTCTAGTTCCGAGGAAACCAGTGAATGTGACCTAAGAAATATACAATTTTCAAATTATGTACACAGTGAAAAGATAAAGGTCTTAAATCTAAGAACAATGAAGGTCTGTGGAAAAATATCAGAGTAGCAAACAGAGGCAGTGAGATTCCAGGAAAGGCTAATTATTGCCTTGTGCCATATGTGTCATTTACTTTACATCTAAACCCCTATTTTGAGCTGGAAGCACTCACTCCATCCTATGTGTGACAGCCACTGTCACGGCCAGTGACAGGCTTGTATTGGGCTCCTGGAGACAGACCTCTGTGCTCACGAGTGGTCATGAACACATGCTGTCAAGCACAGGGCATGGGCTGGCCCATAAATTACCTCTCTGCAAAATGTGGGGAACTGGAGGATGGATCCTTGTTGTATATAAAATTAATGAGAGTCCTGGGAAGAGCAGAATTTTAGTCATTCTGCTGTAAAACATAAAGGAGCAGGAGAAATACAGCCAAGACACATTGAGCGAGCCAATCTGGATTTACTGAGTGTTTTTCCAAGTTAAATAATCTTCTCTTTTAAATTTTCAAAGAGAACACCTGTAAGCTAGGTTGCTTTCAGAAGCCATTGAAGCTTTAGTGATAATAAGAGATAGACAAAAAACAGAGTTGTGCTATGCTTTTTATCTTTGAAAGTCAACAGCTATTAATAAATATACTGTACTGCACTGATTAGAAAGATTTGAAGAAACAAAGTTTTCGTCTTTCAGTTTATTCTGCAAAATGGCCCTTGTTGACACTGCTTTGCTGTGAGCACTGGTGGAAGACAGGAACAAAGTGAGGTTGCCTAAAAATTTGAAAGTATTGCCTGATGATTGATTGATCATGCTTGATTGATAATACCCCAAGGTGATTCTGCAAACCAGAAAATCCTGTGCTGGTCCCACACTGACCGATTACTAAGGTGTATGAGGTAGATAAATTGCTCGCCTCTGTTTACAGACTAATAGTAGAAACCCGCCCTTCAAATAAAAATGTCAAGGAGTGGTAAAACAAACATATGCCCTTGGTAAAGTATATTGCTAAGGTGTGTATTCCAGCAATGGAAATTTATGGTTTTGTGTAAGACTAAATATTAAATTGAGCACAAAATGTTAAAAATATATTTATGATCTTTAATATGTTTTAGGAAAAAGTTATTACCAGTATATTTTCTGCTGTTATTGGTGGAGGTGGTGTTACTGCTGTTTTGTTTTTATTGTTATTGCTATACTGGAACTTCTTTTCTCCATGGGTCAAGAGAACTTTATATTTCAGTCATTGGCTCAGTTATTAGATTCTATAAAATTAATTAATTTGCTCTAGTCAAATACGATATACAATTATTTAATAAAATACGAAGGGCTATGTTCACTCTTACAAGGAGACACCTTAGAAAAGAGCTTTTGTTTCGGGTTATCCTATGGCACAGTCTCTAGAAAAACTTTTTTAAAAAAATAACAGATTTTGTATGAGGATTAAGAGTCAATAACAAGGACAGTGCAGCTCAAATGGCCCTGAGAGCTTGTTAGAGCAGTAGTTTTTGCAGTAGGTTAACGTGTTGTGATGCTCCAGGGATTGCTGTGTGCACACTGACCTCCGTGCAGAGGACAGCCGGCTCAAAGTGTGAATTGAATAGCATTAAAAAGTCTGCACTGAACTCAGGCAGCAAACAGAGGTCAGCACAGAGCTCTGAGGCAAGCCCAGTCCACCAGATGCAGAGTGACCTTTGCCTTACCATTACCCAAATGACCATGGGCTCAGTTCCTCCTGTGAAACTCAGCTTTGGAGCTGCAGAGCTCTGTAACCCCTGGGAAGCAGTGAGAGTCATTTTATTTGATGAACTGATGTACATGGAAAACTCCACTTAGGTGAATTCGAGGGATGCCTTGAAATGCATCAGAGTCTCCGCTCTCAAGGCTTCTGAGCACCTGGAGCACCTTGCAACATGAAAGGCAAAACCAACATGGGCTTAATAAAGCAAGACCAAAAGTACCTTTCACAGCATGAATAGATTCTTGTTAAAAAAAAATCAATTCTATTCCACTATCTTTATAAAATTAATTAGTAAATGTGATGAAGTAGCACATCTGGCTAACCATTATGGCAGGAAGATACTCAAAAATCAGATTTAATGAAGACAGATTTCATCTCACAGTCCATTTAAATGTCAGACAGAAAGGTATGATTCCAAAAATGGCTCTCAAACACCAACATGAAAGATCTTCTGGTTGCCTCAAAAGAAACAGTTAAAGATGTGTGAAGTTCAGTAGTGGTTTCAGCCAACAGGGAGATGGTTTCAGGTTCAAGAAATAATGTCCCAGGAGTTGCTCTCTTTATTCCAGTTTTCCTACTGGGAAACTTAAAATTTGGATAGACATTCTCTTGGAAAAAATCCCATGCATTACAATAAGCACATTGCCTCACTTTATAGCATCAGCAGTGAGTTCTGTAAACATATGCTGTAATTATTTGAAGGCAACATAAGGATAGGTGAGGTTTCCTGAACTGAAAACTAATCCAGCCTAATAACAAAATGGTATCAATAAGCTTGTACAGTTATAATTTGATAGTTATATTTTTGCCTCAACGTCAATCTTTAAAAGCTCATGTGAGGGTTACGTGAGAATTCAGTTACCAGAGCCTGATTTCTTGGTCCACTGGACTGTCACTTGAGAATTAAGCCTGCCAGGTACTGAACACTCTGGAGTACATGTCACACAACAGTATCCAGTCCTGGGCATTTTGTTGACTCTTTGAAACAGCATATTCCATCACTGTGTTTTCAAATAGCTGTTTCGTTTCCTTTTTCCTTTCTTTCTTCCTCCCTCTCATGTCATAAAATGGAGAAGAAAGGTGACTTTACATAATAATAAAATATTTTATGGATGTCCTGGAATAAAAACAAACCATCTGTTTGGAAAGAAGACGTATTATTACTTTTCTGATTTTCACAGCAGTTTTATTTACTTGTTTTCATTACTGTATAGTTTCTTATCATATAATGAAGAATATATCTTATTCTCTCTCTTCTTATACACTCATTTCCTTTGCTCCCTGAAAAGTATTTTTCATAGATAACAAATTCCTCTTCCAGGCGCATCCCTTTTGCAACTGTGAACAGACAATTTTTAAGGTTCAAAAATCATTTTGAAGGTCAGAAAAAGCAGCCTGCTCAGCCCTAAAAGTAACCAGGTTCTTAAGGGTTCATAGAACCAGTAGGATGGAGAAATGAAAGCAGAGACCTGGAGTGCATGTGGCATTAATAATGAAATACGGTGCTTTTCACCTCAGCACTACTGATTCAAAATGAAAGTTGCTACCCTGTGATCATTATTCAGTGACCCATGTGAAATGTGTGCATGACCTTCATCTAGTTCCTAGTAGATATTTGTCTGTCTCATAAGAGGTTAGTGCCCTGGTTAGGAGTTCCAAAAGAGAGGTTGATAACTGCTCTGCCACTGCTATTGTGATATTTTGGCCTGTGTAGTTTCACTCTCCTGGCTTTTTTAGTCTGGAACTTTGTGGGAGCAGGAGATTGATTTTAAAAACAACAAAACGATGCAAAGCCACATGCTAACTGCTCAGCACAAATGACTGTGGAAGCAAAGCTTCTGTGATGTGATTTTTTTCTTACTTTAGTCTGATGTTCTTATCCCTCACAACACCTGTTTCAGTAACTTTGAAAGACTTTAGAAGCCTCTCATTACACAGTCAGCGGCTCATCTGGGATTAGCACTTCAGTTCCTTTGATATAATCAGTAAATTGCAGTGTGCAGCCCATGATAGAACTACCAACATTTGTGAAAATTGAAGGAACAAACTCCTGAGACCTCATGAATTTTCTGCATTTGGCTGAGTAAAGAACCTAAAATCACATCCAAGATTCTCTGGTATTAGAGCCTGAAGGAAGTTTCTGCCAGAATGTCTTTAGGGGATGGATATTCATGAGCACCTACATACAACCATTACACTGAAAAGCATGTGGAAAAATATGTTCAAAATACCACTGAAGACTTCAGAAAGTCTCCTATTAGAATCAATGGACTCTGAGGCGGGGTGAGACATACAGCACAGAATCGCTGTAGTTCCTTTTTACATGAATGCTGTACATGGCCCCAGACAGATGACACTTGTAATGGCACAGGAGAGGGCTAGTCTGTTGGGAACCCACGTACACACGGCACAGTAGATTAATTATTTTTCTTCCTGTGATGCTAGGACACTTCTTTGTTTTACTCTTGTAAAACAGTACAGTAAATCTCCACAAAAATGAGTGTGGTGGTTGTTTTTTTTTCTGAATGCAAAATGAAAAAGATCACTGATGAGACCACAGGTTTGATCAATCATTGTATTAATTTTTTCCCCAGCAAAACCAGGATCATCCTACTACAGGAGTATTCATGTCAGCCCACTGCTGCTAACACTCTTGGACATACCACGTTAACTCAAGATTGAACCAGCGCTTCTTTCTTTGACATTCACCTCGACTATAATCACAGGCAATTTGCTTCCCCAGTCAAATGAAAATCCTTAAACCAGCACTCAGACCTCTCCAATTTAGTCTCAGGCCCCAATTAGCCAGAATCTGGAGAGTAAGTTATAGTGACAGAAAAAGGAAGAAATCAAGCTGCTGCAAAAACGAAGCATTAACAGGATTTTAGACAGTACAGAAGTAGCTGAGAAACTGTGAAGAACAGCAAGTGATATAGAAACACAGTTTAGAAACAAAGTATTCACCAAACAAATCTCATAAATAATAAATCTCATGGACTGGTGACATCTGTTAAAAGTTGCTTTCCTTTTATGATAAGAGATGATTTCTCACATCTCGCCAGGATTATAGTGCTTTTACCCTGTTATTTGAGGAATAATTCTTCACTCTCTTTCATATCTCAGCTTATTTAAAATTTGTGAGACCCAGTAAATCCACTTTAAAGCTGATTTATTACTTGAGGCTTTCAAGCCTAGCAAACTCAAACTACTATTAACAAAAAAAAAAAGCCCTCTAACAAGATTGCTTTGCATACATTCAGCTTTACCTTGGCTCACCCAGCTCTAAGAGCTTTCTACAGACGTGAGTTTTTCCTTGGCCTAGAATGGGGATCTCATTTTGGTGAAGCTTTATCTGCCATATGGACACTGTATTGAAGACGTTAACACCCGTGTTTTTCCCAATGTTGCCTCCAGGCAAGGGAGAAGGTTGGAAAAGTCACTTTTACAAACAGAACAATTTTTTTTTTTTTTAATTTATGCTCATTTTCTTCTCCCTTTCTTGGATGACGGTACTGAGAGAGGTCTAATGTTTTGCATTAATTTTTGACAAGGAACTAATGCATTGTGTGTTGATTTATGCCCCTATTTTTTTTCAGGCTGTTCATAGATTATTCTGAGTCATGTTTTTTGCATGCTTCCAGTCTAACTGGCTCGTTGTGAATGTGAAGATCGTACATGGACTCCAAAGACAAATAAATTAATGAGAGAAAAAAGTCCACTGGTTTTGAACTAACAACCATGAGAATTTCCTAGCTAGCAAGCTGTAAGGGGACAAGCTCCCCTGCAGCCCATGCTGAAGCCATTCTTGTTTTTATGCCACATGTCAATAACCATACAGACACTGAGAGAGGATATAGACAGAAAAATAAGCACAAGAAAGAGCAAATTACCTCAGTGAATTCAGCTCCAGTTTTGACTCCACTGAATACTTCCAAATATTCAGCATGACCCAAACTGAAATTTTTGCTTGTGGGTGTTTTAACCATTAATTTTGATTGCCTGTGGGCACACTGTCTGGCCCAATTCATATTTATTTAGAATGATGTCAGCAAGAGGGAAAGCGAATTTCCTCCTCCCCTTCTCAAAAAAAAAGACGTGATGAGGCAGAGGGTGCAACCACAATCAGATTTGCTGCAGGCTGAGCACTACAGTCAGAGAGTGCCTGTCTCCTGCTTTTACCACCTTCTCCTACGCACGAGTTTTGAAAGACAAGGACTGCAAGGAGAATGATTCAAAACACCGTACATTTTAGGTCAAGTCATCTGCAAGAATTATTGGTGAAGCACAATAGGATGGTGGCCATAGGGTCACTGACATTAAAAAAATTGGTCTATATTTCATGTGGTATGCCTGTCCTAGTGAGCAAAGGACCCAAATGCTTCCAGGGATATGGTGGTACTATTGTGTAAAACATGGTTAAAGATTTTCTATTTCCTTATTTCTCACACAACAAATCATTAATGTCTTGTCAGGACTGCAGACATGTGTCACTGTTTACAGGAATAGGTTATAATTTTTATTTTGAAGCTGGCTGAAGAAACACATCTGTGAAGGAAAGCTGAAGGAGATATCTACTATGGCTGCAGAGCAAAATAATAAATGTAATCCTGGCAAGCTGTTCAATTTATATATTATCATGATTAACAGATATTACATTTGCAGCTATTTGTTCTTTTCCCAGGAAAGGTAATCCAACCCTGGAAAGGAGAGATAATACACTTCCTTGAACTACAAATTCATTTCAGCATAATCATGGTAATTGATGTATTCCAAAATGTTATCTTGAAAAAATAGGACTGAGCACATTTCTTTACAAAAAAAATAAGCAGGACAGTCTGAGTAGAAAAGAACAGATAGAAAATGATATTGTAAATACTGTGTAATATCCTAATTGTATCTACAAGACTTTTCCTTCTTTCCTCAATATTTCACCAAACCTTCATGCTCCAGCCTGAAGGCCAAGTACTTTTGGGTTATTAAAGGCCCATCATGATATCTGGTCAATCAAAATTCAAAAGAAGCATTTGCTTTACATGTTGCCTTCAATGTCACAACGAAGTACCATTATCATACTTCAGCTACCCATCTCATGGAAACATGCTTCAAGGATAGGACAGACATCCTTGGAGGATAAAATGGGTAAGTTGGCAAGATGCGAGACAGCAGGACTGTCTAAAGAGGACAATAATTCCTTAACTAATTCCTGTGACCAAAATGACAACACTGCTGAGTCTCTAGCTGTAAGACAGATGGCAGGATTTCAGTGGTATAGTGGGATGTTAAAAACAACCCAGAAATGGCCTATCTTTCTTCTTATTTTGAAATAAAAAAGACTTTTTTAACCATTCACTTCAGAGAAAGAATTCTGAAAAGCAATTTTTTTCAATAGAGACCAAAATCATGGAGTGCTCATGCATCTACCTAGTGGATAATAAAAAAATCACTTTTGAATCAGGCAAGCTCCCTTTGGCTTTAGTGAGTTCTATATTTAGCTAGGAACTGAGTAAAGACCCAAGCCCAACCGTGTCCATTTTCCTCCAATGTCCATGCGCTTCTAAGCTACTGATAACACTGAAGATGTGCATAAACACTATTGAAGAATGGAGTTACATTTGATTGGTGTCACTTTTTGAAACAAATGCTCACAACCTTTTCCTGTCAGCATTTTATTTATATATTGGTTGAATAGTACACAATATTTTCAACACTGTCTTTTTTCTGTTCGAATATTTTCTAGACTAATACACCATTTAAGGTAGTTATGCAATAATTTTCCAGTTCTTTCATATAGCTATCAAATCTACTTTTCCCAGAGTGTTAAGCAGCTCTCTTGGCTCACATGAATTTTAAAAATATAATTTCTGAAATTTCAGACGTCTTCTCATTATTTTCATATTCTCCGTGCATATTGTATGAATCTGCATATTTACCATTTGTTTTGTAAAATTCCCATCAAACATCACTTTGTTTACCCTTCGCTCTTTCTCATCTATTTCTCGTTGCTAGTTATTTTCTTGCTTCCAGCAGAACTCTTCTGATTTCATTTCTGTGCCCTCATTAGACATTTTTATTGAAAATGAACACATACAGCTGATTAAAACTTCTTCCTCCATTTGGAATCTTCATTTTCTTTCTCTTTATCACTTTTTTTCATTTCAGTGTGCCCAGATTTTTGCTTTAAGTTTTATTTTTTTCTGCAAGCATCTACAGAGCATACATATCACCTTATACTTTTCATTTTCCCTATGTATTAATTACTTGATAGTTTAAATTTTCATCTCGTATTTTTTCTAAACCCACAACTGCAGAAGATTCGGTTTCTTCTATTAAACCTTCTTTAAACTGTGTGGATTTTAGACATTGTCCTGCTAATTTTAATTTGCAATATCTCCTTCTATATCTCCCAAGCTTTCTCACATGCTTCACGCTGGAGAAATCCTGCTTGAAAAATAATGTACATATTTCTAAAATATTCTTCCTTTCATTAACCCTTCATATAATACCAAGGCTTTGTAGTTTGTGACATTCATATTCCAAAATTAAAGTTGAACTTAATTTGCTTGAAGTTGGCGAAATATAAAGGGACTCAATCTGTCTACACCTTGTAATAGCTTCAGTATAAGTCACTTCTTGCCTCCAGAGCCAAGAATTTTTCAATCTGTTTCCTGGCAATAAAATTAAGCCCTGTTTTTTTCCCCTCAGAGTAAAAGTGATTCATTACCAAGAACCCCACTCCAGAGAAAACTCGACCACAAACTCTTTCCCTACCATAAATGCATCTTGGGACTTTTTGGAGGGGAAAAAAAACAACCAAACAAATCTGAAAGCTCAGGGATCAAAATATTTTACCATAAGAAGAGTGCTATCAAAATGACTGAAATGCATTCATGACCCGCCTAGCAGTATGACATAGAGAAGACAGAGACAGACTCTTTTTGGATACGCAAAATAATAGAACAAGAGGCAATGGACACCAGTTGCAACATGAGAAATACCAGTAAGACACAAGGGAAAAAAAATCCACAACGTAGGTGGTGAAACACCTGAACAGGTTCCCAGAGAGGCTGTGTTATCTCCACCACGGGAAATAATCAGAACTTCACTGGACAGCATCTTGGGCAACCTACTTTTGTTGGATCTGATTTGAGTGGGGAGCTGGAGCAAATGGCTTCCTAAGGGCCCTTCACACCTGAATTATTCTGTGACTCTGTGAATCTCAACATTACCACGTATCTCATCCCAGTACTTCATCCTCCGTAACACTTTGGAAGATTTTCTTAATATCCAATGTCAATCTGATTTGATGTAAATGAATTTACTTTTTGGTTTTCTGCCATCAGCTGCTGATGCAAAAAACTGTTCACCTTCCTTAATGCAACTTCTTCTTATATAGTGAACCTTATAGATTTTTTTTAACTTTTCTTTCTAAACTTTTTATCATTCTTGTGGGCCTGTTATGCTGTTTATCTGCCCTTTCACAAAAAGTGATATCCCAGGTGAAGCCCAGTACTTCACACTAATTAAAGTGGGAATTTTTTGATCCGTGTTGTGTATCCTTTTTACAGTGATTAGAGCTAGACCATATTTTTTTAACTTGCTTATGAGAATGTCATGTTGAACAGTGTCAAAAAGCAATACCAAAATTCAAATTTCTTACTTTTACTGTTTTCTGTTCTTCTAGATATTATGCTAGTTACCTTGTCAAGGAAAGAAATTAAGTTGATTTAACAGATTTTTAAAAAAAACAAAAAAACTTCTAATGGCTCTTTTATCATTTTATTATCTCCTGATTTTTTTTTTAATGCAGATTGATTAGTTATTTGTTTTTAAATCTTCCCAGGGATGTCATTTTTTGAGTCTTACCTCTTATCTCTTTTTAGAGATAGTGTATTGTCCTTACTCATCTGTCAGGGAATTCACCAGTTCCCAAGGGTTCCTGAAAAGCATCATCAGTGATTCAGAAATCCCAGATATTTCTCGTAATGAGAGTGTACTCTATAAAGGTAGCTACAGACCTTGCAATCCCCCTATAAGCACATTCAGGATATAATGCAATCAGGATGGCATCCTCTGTTCCAAACTATGATTTCTCAATGAGTTGAGTGCTGCTGTACTTACCACAAGATTCATGCATAATTAATTCCAATTCATTTTAACAATTAACGGCCTTCCTAATGTTTGCACAGAGTTACTGGAAACAGTCTTATTTGCTTCCATCATGAATTCCTTCTTAGATTCTTGTTTTAGCCTCATTGCTTACCACATCATTCTGTATTAGATCAATATACTATGTTTACTCTAGGTTATAAGGCATTATAGCATTACAACCACGCTGTATTATTAATGTGCCCAAAACTGCAATGTAATGCTGTATTGAACAGAAATGAAAGAGCAGTCATCATGTATATTTGAGGAAAAGGATGGCCTTTATTGTTAATACTTTCAAGGTGGTGAAAGTATTTTAGGTCTCTGGAGTTCTTAATGCATGCTTTTTTCTATTGGTAATATAGGTGGTTGGACACCGATTCAAATTTTTTTATATCCTCAAGTCTTACTTTTGCTATCCAGTTATTTAGGGACTGATCTAAGCTATCAAAGCTTGGTAATTTCTCTATTATTTATAAGCGCTTGAGGCTTAACCTAGCAAAGTATGCATTTAACTTCAAGAATGTCAGTGGTACCATCACCATTTCTTATTTTAGGACAGAATTAAGTCCTTTACTGCGCTGAGACATGCCTAAATGATGTCACTGTAGCCAGAAATTGATTCTTTGGCATTCAGTACTTTGAATTGGGTACTAATGCAGTGGGCTTGGTCATCTAAGACATGGGGTTTTACTTTCATTCTCTGAATGAATGACTATATCTAGATCAAAACTGTGTGCTTGTATAGTAATTACAGGGGTGATTTGTGTTTTCATTCAGTCCCATCTGAGGAATCCTATGAAAACTGGCCTTAAATAAATGGAAAAGCTCCCCCTGGCTTCACCGTAGTTAGGATTTCACCTCCAGCCCCCCAGGGAGACTCAATTCGTTAAAAAGTTTAAAAAAGAAAAAAAAAAAGAAAAAATATTTGGGAATTAGAGGAAATGTATCAGAATGTTTTCCCTTCTGAGAGCATGAAGATGATATGAGTTCCTTATCAAGGACTGATCAGAAGTAGAGACTGGTATTCTGGTTTTCATTTCTTGGGATTAATGTCTCTGTTTAACACAAAATTAAAGTGGTTGAGTGTGGTTTTGCGGTAGAAAATAAAGCTAGTGTAAACTAAAAAAAATTTTCAGCACAAGACTTTAATTTCTGTTTCTTTCTAATCAATGACTTTAAATTCTGAGTTGCAACAAAACTGGGGTCTTTAATGTGTTTGTTCTGTAAGGAGGAAAAAAAAACCACCCAGAAACCTCTATACAGAATTCTAATAGCTGAAAATACTGTGTGCCTATTGATAATTCATTTAATAAACTGGCATCCTAGACACATGTATTTTAAAGTTCAGGTTTAATTAAAAGATAAGATTAAGTAGCAGCTTTGCAAAAGGATAAGGGAAAGTGTTGAATTCTTTGTGTATGATGGCAAAGCAGCTGCTTTTATTTTTTAACTAAGCTCGACAATGTCAAATCAAGAGACTACTTTCATATTTTTAGTGCATTTAATGAATTACTCAAGTTTGCACTCACACAATTATCCTTCCTCATCTGATACTTTTATATAGTGAAACATTTGCAGGTCCCAGTCTGGTTGGATTTTTAAAAAGCTGTTTTCCCCATACACATCATAGTAGAAAAACCTTATCTTCCAGACTAAACCTGTCTTCATTAGTGATGAAGAAGAGGTTAAAAGCAAAAGTGTGGGAAGCTGAGCAAGTGATTAGCTGCTTAGAGGGTAACACTTGGAAACATTATCTCTCTACAGCAAGGATTAGAATGCAGGAAAATGCTTTCAAATATATTAGTTCAGAGGGCAAAACATTTATGGCATGCCATGAGACTGTAAAACTGGGCATAACTCTACTGGTGGCAATAAAGTTCTGCCTATTTACATCAAAAGAACAGCTGGCTCTGGTTACTTCTTGTGCATCCCTTTGTAAAACAAGTGTCAAGGGCAAAGAGAACAGATTCTCTTAATTACTTGAATGCAGTAGCACATAGAAACCCAATGAATGATGAAAATCCCATTGTTATTTGCACTGAAAAGGTGACTGAAAAAAAAGATATTCTTTTTGAAAGGAGACAAAACAACTGAATATGGACTTAACAGATAAATGAAGAAACAGAAACATGAGGCTGCACTGGTGAGCACAGGAATGAACACACACATCAAAGCTGCTGTCTTGCTACGTTGATCACTATGTGGAAAAAATCAGAGCATTCAAGCAGTCATTCAGGTGTCAGGGAGGAGTTATGAAGCCTGCCAACCTAGTTTTCATACAGCATGAGCTGATATAAGTACCTCTCCAGCTTTACTAATGTCTAAGTAATATCATGGCTAGCCACAGCTGGTCAGAAAGCAAGTAAGACATTTCACTAAAAATGGCAGGAGCAGAAGAGAGAGAGAAGTCAAGTTTTTGCAGGGTGTGTGTCTTGATTCAGCGTGAAATGAAAAACACATTATCTTTTGAAAAAAGTATGAGCTTTTACAATACGGGTGAGACATCCCTATTAGGTGAGAGAGACATGAGCAACATCCCTACTTCACATCAATAAAGCATCGGCTATTATTAAAGCACAGAACTTAGATTATTTGTATCTCAAGTAGTGACTCAAGACATAAAGTAATTTTAAGTTGTTCTATTCACATGTATGATCAAAAGTCTCTCTTGGACCTGAGAGCACCTCATAACAAAAAGCATCTTCAAAAATTATGTTGTTGTAAACATATATATATATATATATAAAGCCACGCGATTTACAGTTTTTCCAACTGGTTCAAAGTTAGACTTGCCACACAGATTAAATTCTTTGAGGTCCAAAACTACTGACACCCATAAGCCCCAGCAAGGTGCACATATGCAGTTGTTTTCAGGATTGTTTCCTAAAGTGTTGCATCAGAATAGAAGAACCAAAGATACTTTAAAGTTTCATCCTTCTCTTTCCTTTTCTCTTTAGAGAGTCTTGTCCTTACATCAGGCTTATGATATAGCTATGAGTGAGATCATGTGTATCAGTTTCATCTATGAAGATAGGACTCAGATCCCCTTCTCCAATTCATTACAGTTGAAAACCAACTCCTCACAGCCGCACAAAACTGTGATTTTGGTAAAAGCAACTTAGATGTCACTCTATTCGGTTGTGATATGCAGAGCCAGAGTGGGGAAAGATTAACAATTGCAGTAGGAGGAGTAGATCTCTTAAAAACATAAGAATGATAAGACTGAATTTGCCTTTCTCCAATAGCAGTTATAAACAGATTCCTTGTAAAGAGTAAGAACAGAGGAAATCTGCACTATATTGCTTTCCCTGAATACACTTCTGGGTTCCAACCATTTTCACCTCAGGGACTTCCTGGTCTAGAACTTATCGAATAACTTCGGTGGAACCTCTTCTGTATCTGACCTTCACTGGGAAGTATTTTCACCTGTTGCTAATAACTGTTCATAATTAGAAGGAATCAGATATTAAAGCTACACTCAGTTCCTGAAGTTGGCCAAAATATTAAGGATTATCTTCATCTTTGTACTGCTCAAGTTGTAATTCAAAACTCAGTGGTGTGTTTGCTAAAACTGCTTGGCATCACTACCAATGCGTAGATGCTGACATGGGCCATTCTACTGAGGCTAAAAGTAACTATATTATCTAAACAGCTTAAGTCTTCCATGTCCTCCCTGGAAGTCTCCAGGACTAAAAGAATCCTTGTTGCTGTACTATCAACCTCAATGAACAAAGCATCACAAACTATGTCCAGATTGGAAGTACCTAAAAAGATCAAAGACTTTAGACACAGTAAACCAGATTATTTCTTTCAAAGTCAGTCAAGTGGCACCAATATACCCCCTTGAGTATCTGGCCTAAAGTGCCAAGTGTGACGAGCTACCTCTTTATGGGCTCTTGTCCCATCTCTCTGGTGTTCTACAATTGCTGAAGAAGTACCAGCTGCTCTACAAGAGGGACAGCTGTCAGACTACATTCCCCTCCCTCCTCTCAACTGATACCGCTCTGGCAGAAAAAGCACATTCATGAGAAACTATTAACTAGAAGTTAATGGATAGCATCCCTGGTAGTAGGGCACTTAGCAAAAAGAGAAAGAGTGCAATAATCAGAACACATTTCCTGTAACATTTATCAAGTAAGTAACTTAGTAGCCCTAGGCCATATTATGCCACTCCTTGTTCAACAGATAGCCCCACTGACTTCAAAATGGAGTTGCTTTGAAAAACTGACAGCAAGACAGATCCCCTGATACACTTGTGCTAAGTTTTAACATTGAAACTTTTTAAAAAAGTTGAAGGAAACATCCTATCACACTGCAGCATGTTAAAGAATTCACTCTGAAGGGAAAGATGATAAATATAGAAGCAAGTTTTTAAATAGTAGCATAAAGATATACTAGAAAAAAAAATAATTTAAAACTTGAAGGCCAGTTTTACCACTATTTTGCCTCCTACTTCTGAGTTTGCTCAAGAACTTGGTTGTGGGAAATTTTTGTGGAGGAACATATTGGGCAGGGAAACTTGTCCCACTCAGACCAAAATATTTTCATAGAATCATAGAATTGCCTAGGTTGGAAGAGACCTTCCATATCATCTAGTCCAACCATCAAACTAACTCTGACAAAAACCATCACCAAACTATTTCTCTAAGCACTGTCTACCTGTCTTTTAAATACCTCCAGGGATGATGACTCAACCACTTCCCTGGGCAGCCAGTTCCAATGCTTAATAACCCTTTCAGTGAAGAAATTTTTCCTAATATCCAATCTAAACCTCCCTGGCACAACTTGAGGCCATTTCCTCTTGTCCTATCACTTGTTACTTGGGAGAAGAGACCGACCCCCACCTCGCTCCAAACTCCTTTCAGGTAGTTGTAGAGAGTGTGAGGGGCTCCCCTCAGCCTCCTTTTCTCCAGGCTAAACGACCCCAGCTCCCTCAGCCGCTCCTCATAAGACTTGTGCTCCAGACCCCTCACCAGCTTCATTGCCCTTCTCTGGACCCACTCCAGCACCTCAATGTCTGTTTTGTAGTGAGGGGCCCAAAACTGGACACAGTACTCAAGGTGGGGCCTCACCAGTGCCGACTGCAGGGGGACGATCACTTCCCTAGTCCTACTCATCACGCTGTTCCTGATACAAGCCAGGATGCTGTTGGTCTTCTTGGCCACCTGGGCACACTGCTGGCTCATATTCAGCCAGCAGTCAGCTAACACCCCCAGGTTCTTTTCTGCCGGGCAGCTCTCCAGCCACTCTCCCCAGGCTTGTAACACTGCATGGGATTGTTGTGACCCAAGTGCAGGACCCGGCACTTGGCCTTGTTGAAGCTCATACAGTTGGCCTCGGCCCATCCATCCAGCCTGTCCACATCCCTCTGTAGAGCCTTCCTACCCTCAAGCAGGTCAACAATCCCACCCAACTTGGTGTCATCTGCAAACTTACTGAGGGTGCACTCAATCCCCTCATCCAGATCATTGATAAAGGTATTAAAGAGAGCTGGCTCCAATACTGAGCCCTGAGGAACACCACTTGTGAACGGCTGCCAACTGGATTTAACTCCATCCCCCACCACTTTCTTGTGGAACAAAAAGTCCATCTTCATCCTTTTGAAAAGTTTTGCTGATTAGCAAGTTGTCCAGTTTCACTGTGGAAGATGAGACTTCTCAGTGCTTATATATTACCAAAAAATATTTATTTTCACAGAGGCTTTGGCAATATGAAAGGAGACTGCAACTACACTGACTTAATGACAGTTACTCACTGTCATCATAGAGCACTCAAACATTTTGTAAGTGTCACTGTCAAGATGAAGAAAAGTTTAAGTGAAGTAATCTTAACAATCACCACAGCACTTTTGCTTTTATGGAGGCATTATTTTTTCACAGTAACTATAAATATCCCCTTATCATGGTGAGCAAAGAGGTACAATTAATTAATTAATTATCCATTGTTAATCTTTCCTGGTGCTGTGACTTTGCATATTTTCAGTAGGACCTATAACTGCTTCCTTCTCTAACCCAGGGAGGTCAAACACAGTCCCAAAACCTGCCAGTGACATCCCTCACAAGAAGAAATGTAGACCTGGATGTGGCTTCCTCCAGCTATGTCCACACGATATGCAACTGTCCATTTCGTTTCATGTAGATGTTTCCCTAACATCTTCCTTCACTGCAAAAAGAAAGGCTCTGCCCTGTTTCTGAAGAGCCCTCTAAGACAATCCTTTTTCCCTGTGTGTTCCTGCCCTGCAGGGTGTCTGAGATCATTGCATTTATTACACCAGATTCGAAAAGGAGCAACACTTAAACCTAAAATGCCTCAGGCTGCCACCAAAAGTGCCGGGCAGACACGTCAGCCATCTAAGAGCAACAGGCAGTGGATGCCAGCAGTGTCCTCTGTGCCAAGGGGCCTCTGGCCTGATCCTGGTGTCTGGGGGGCTGATACTCCCCGTTACCCATGGGTGCCTCTGTGGCACCCGGCACCTCTGTGGTACCCAGGCTCGTGTCAACTGGGAATAGACCATCTGCTTTGATTTCAAGCATTCATTAACAGCATCGTGAAACGATAGGGGGGAAGAAAAACCAACAACTTTGCTCATCCACATTTCTTTTGTTTTCTGAGACCATGCAAATCACATCCAGGCTTTTTTGCTGGGGCAGTAGAGGGGGTTAGGATAAAAATGTGTCTTTCCTGATGTGCCTGTTACAATGCTTCTACCACATGTACTCCAATCCCTCCTCATCCCTCAAGTTTCCAAGGTCACGAGAAGGAAACAGAACCCACAACAAAAACATCCACGCTGCCTTCGCAGCCCTGACGACCTCCTCCTCCCTGCTGACCTGTGCAAGGGATGCTCTACCGCAGCTCGTACGAACTCCTTCAACAGCTGGGCTCTGCCTGGCCTGCTGCGCTTCTTCAGCACAAACCTGTGTCCTGCCAGCATACCCCCGCTGATGTCCAGCCTACAGACATGAACCAGCGCTGAGCTGCTCCGTGGATATAAACAAATTATAAATTATGAAAATGTACCTTAACAAAAAAGAAACCAACAACCGCTAACCCCCCTACATGAAGTAAATACTTCATTCCTTAGTCCTCTCCTCTTACAAGCAAGATTCATTTACAGAATCTTACATATTCATGGTTTTTGTACCTAGCTGGAGTAGTCTAGAGCTGTTAGACTTCATCTTTCTAAGCAGATGGAGCCCCTTCGCTGCCTTTAATTGTGCAGAAGAGATGCACCCAGTGAACAGGAGCTACGAGAAGCCCCAGTAAAGATCAGGCTGACAAAAGGAAGCCTGCCATGATCCTAGGCTAGACAGGATGAGTGCAGGCGCCACGTTGATGGTGTCAGCAGGGCCACTGAAGTAAGAAGCACAACATTTTTCTTTGATGACAAGCACCATTAAAATTTTTCCTCACGGGCCTCCCCCGGCTCTGACACATAAGGGGCCGTGACAGCTCGATCAATCAGTGCTGGCAGCTCCTGAGGAAAGCAGCCATCCACAGGGACCGTGATACCCACCTCAGGGGCTGTGTCGGACAGTTAATATTCCACTCTTCGATGCATAAGGCCCAGCATATGATGGGTTTTTTTCTGATTCCTCCTCCTAGGTACCAAAATTGCTAAGGAAAAACTCTGATGCCATTTTTACCCTCTCTGCTGTTTCCAAGGCAAATTATTAATCTTCTGTCAAGCATAATTCCTGAGCCTAAATTTAATTCTGTCTCAGCAGCTGGTCCCTCAATTGGTCCCCCTGCCCTCCAGATGTGGTGCTTTTTTAGCTGCACCCTGCCCGTGGATGGACAGAGAAAGTTCAAAGCTGCATCCACTCGGTCTTGACTTCATTGTTCGTTGTGATTAGATGCCCTAAGACAAAAGATGCGGCGCAGCTCATCTGACACAGTGAGACATGACAACACGTGTCCTGGGTCTGACGGTACCGGCAAGCAGGAAAGTCAAAACTATTCTGGTTCTGGGTAACACTTTTAGACAAATGCAAGTGAACATGAGAGAGAATAATTGGCTTTTGCCTTCAAAAATAAAATGCACTTGACCTTTACTCAAGAAACCAGAGAGACACAAATCTTTTTTGACCTAAAGTAACTACTCTCCTGTGTAGAATAATTCTGTAATATCACCAAAATATGGTATAAATTAATTTATCAAGGCAAACGAATTCGTTGTAATGATTGATACAACAGCTGCTGTGCAAGGCTCGGAGAATACTTATATAAATATACATTATACTGAGATTAAGTCGAAACTTATTAATATGCCCTCATTTGTCTGAGAAATTACAAATATACAGAGTGCAATTTTTTTGCTTTTGTCAACACTTCACAGTTGCCATTTTTAGCTCTACTCTCTGTGTATAAATAATGAATATGCTCTCACGGTTGGTGCCACAGGAACAAAACTCGTTATCTTTATGGGTAAATCCAATAACATTTTTTAAATCTCTAAAGCATTGCTCACAGAAACAAGAAAATCTACTAAAAGGACATAATTTTTTACATGCTACAATACTAATCTAGGAAAAGTATTGCCACAAGACATCATTATGTCAGCAAGCCTAGGAGAGCTATGTAAAGCATTCAACATGCAGAATAAAATTACTATCTCCACCTTTACTTAGAAAAATATAGAACTTTTTGTCCTAGAGACAAGTGATAGAAAAGCTAAATAAACTATTGTCATGGCTCAGGTCAGAAGCACTAGCCAGAAGCAGAAGGTTAGGGGTGAAATTCCTGGGGTTTGATTTGTTTTCTTCAAGGTTTAGTGAAATTTTTCATCCAAATAACTTATTCATAAAGCACATACCTCGCCTGATCTGACCTGAACAGTTGATATGAATAGATTTTCACAAATTCAAGTGCAACTGGGTGAAATCTCCAGTTGGAAAAAAAATGTATTTTTTGAAAAAGATTAAAGCATTTAATTCTCATATTTTCAAAATGTCCCTTTGTTTCAAAGTGACAAAACGCATCACCTTTTCTTTTAATTTGGTCTGGTTTTGGAGATAAACCTAAAAAAAAGAATTCCTATTTTTCAGATTTGTCAGGCAATCAAAATCAGTTACTTAAGCACAGTTAACTTTTATGCTCTTTTGCTTTGAATTATTGATAATGATCAGCGTAGTATTATACTAGACGCACTTAATGAAGCAATTCCCATGTTCCTCTGGGAATAAAGATACTTGAGCAAGTTTAATTTGCTTAATGTATATGTCATCCCAAGCATAACTATTGCAGGCAAGATACATAAATGAGTGCAATCATCTCCTCACATTTATGTTTCATTACACTGTAACTTTAAAGACAATGGGACATGCAACAGCTTGCCACTGGATTTGTGCACAAACACACTCATGTACGTACATATATGCAAACAAAAAAATGTTGTCCTGCTTTGTTTTGTGAGGGGTCATAACAAATCTAATATACTCCATGCACATTGTGGAGGAGCACTACTCTCAATTAGAGCAGAGCAGAGCTGCTGAGTACTAGGAAGTGCTGATGTAGCATCAGCATTTCTGTTATCTGTGGCTCACAGAGAGCCCTGTAATTCACTCGTCTTCCTCTACTCCACTGTCTGAGCACACTGAGAGCCTATGGGTTTTTTTGGGGGGTATCTGTGTTTCTTCAGTGGTCGTGTGCTTGCAAAGTGATAGGCAATGGTATCTCCAATGGTTGTGCTGCCTATTACACTTGATTTGCAGACCGAGGAATAACATGAATAGGTAACTCAGCATCCTTAACAGATTGGTACTTCAAAGCATTCATGTACCAGCCTTCCTTTGATAGCAAAGGGAATTTGACGACTTTGTGCTTCTGAGGTTCCAGGCTTTCGTCGTTTTTGATTGTTTGATTTCCCCACAAAGTAAGTACCAGATCTCCACTAACAAGAGCCTCGTGGTTTTAGTCCTACCTTTTTAGGGATACGCCTTAACACATGAATTTCATTAAAGTGCGCATAGAAATATCTTGTCCTGCTTGGATTTTCAGTAACCTTTGAGAAGGGACAGAGAATTTCCTTCTTACTGCTATTTCTAACACATATTCAAACACACACCCAACTGTATGTGTGCACACACACCCCCCTCAAATGCAAATATTTTGCATAACCATCCAAAGGTTACCATCGTGATTCCTACACTTCCTGTAAACAGAGATCCAGAGGAAAATATGCTCCAGCAATAACAAGAAATAAGTGGGAAATTATTTTTTTCTTTCTCATCACTCATTCTGCAACAAATTTCCAGGTGTTGGTGGGTTGCAGTGGAGACAGCAACCTTCTGCAGCCTGGCAGGTGGAGGAGAATCGTGCTCCCCAATGTTGAAAAGCATTTCCTGCACAGTGGTGCAGCTTCATCTGACAAAGCATGTGGTTTTAGAACCAGAGTCTAGTCCTAGGGCAGGGGAATACATGCCCTAGTTTGATCCAATCACAAAAACCTACTACTGCAAAAGTCTTCTGCAAAGAACTCAGTTCCACAAGCTTAAACAGGCAGCCCAGGATTTAACAACTAGCTTTTAAAATATCAGTCCTGGGAGGAAATTCAACATTAAAATAATAAAATAAGTAATAATAGGTACATATAAGACACAATTTCTGCAATGAATGTCCCCCACAAGTGACCACTTAATGAAGGCAAAGGAATGCAGCTATGCATTGAAAAAACAGGACAGGCTTACAGCATTATACAGAGCCACGGCACAGGCAGAGGCACACGTTTCCCTCTTCTCTAGACCGCAGTAAATCCTGGGCGCCTTCAGCCAAGTAATTCCATTTCTCTGCTGTCCCTTTCTCTGGACCATTGCCCATGATTTCTTTAGCCTGGCAAATCTCTGAGACAAGGGTTGTCTATTATGACATGTTTGGATGGTAGCGATTCCAATGGGGCTGAATGAGATCTCTACACACTAACAAGTACAAATGAATAACAACAGAACAAGAACACTCTCTTTTCTTAAAGCATCTTAAATCCCTTTTTCTATTCCTAGGCACTTTGGAGTGCCTAATGAGCATATGAGAAAAAGCCACAAAAGGACATCTTTTTGAAAGCAAATGCTTGCTTGCAATTTTGTATGGGTAAGTGAACCATTTTTTCATGTACAAGTTCAGTAAGTAAAGACTTGGCTACTTCATATTTGAAAGCAAATCTTTCTGAACATGTACAAAGCCTGTCAGGCTGAAAAATTGCAGTGAACTGGCTGGCAGAAAACAAAAAGCCCACAGACAATTGTTGAAGGAGACTAGTAGAGGACAGATGCAAAAGGTTTTCACAGAAGTGTTGGGATCAAGGACTGGAGGATACAGATAACTTCAGACAGGTGATTAAGAATCTGCATGGCATAAAGACGCCTGAACAGTATTCTCATAAAACATTGCAAAGTTTATAAAGCTGTGCCAACTGACAAAATGGGATTTCTTTCTCTTTAGGCTATGATGTCGCTTTGGTTTCTCTGGCACTGCAGTTCTCTAGTAGGCCCACAGGGAGTAAAAGCAGAGCTGAGTGTTTTGCCTCTTGTGCTGATTTGCTGTTGCAATGCCCATGAGAAGCTGATATTGAAACCATCACACAGGAGGGAGAAAACCACGGTCAAAATGCTCGGTGCGTGGATCACCTGGTGATTTAAATCTAACATCCCAAAGATGCAGAAAGACAGTTCAATGAAGAAAGGAGATGGATGGATGGTTATGAGGCTTGGGACATACTTCACTAGATCTAATGGTCATCTGGAGGCCCTTTTTCTCTGTGTAAATCAACCCCGATGACAGTCCTTGCTTCCTTTTTATTAAGATATAAAAAACGCAAAGAAGAAAAGAAATTTTCCAGGTCATATGGAGGCAAAGAGAAACCAATGTTAACAGAGGAAAGTAAACATTTCTAAAGTGCTATCTGACTGGCTTTAATTTCCAACACCGATTCCCAACAAACTGTAGATTTGCATCAATTCTGTCCACAGGAAGATGATGATGGATTGCAAGAAGAGAATTTAATGTACCACTTCCTCTTACCCAAGATTAAACATCCCACAGGATCCCGCACTCTTCACTCTCCCAACTGGACAGTCCACACTCTGCCTTTATACATGGCACATGCAATTCCTCCTGAAGTCAGCTGGAGAAAAGTACCTATCATAGAATCACAGAATGGTTCAGGTTAGAAGGGACCTTAAAGATCATCTAGTTCCAGCCCCCCTGCCATGGGCAGGGACACCTCCCACTACCAGGAGTGATCCTATGAGTGATCCTCATCCTTTAAGCAGAACTACATTTGGTTCATTCTGACTTTTACACCCTACTGTCAGGAGCCCAAAAACTGGTTTGGACTTTTTTTATTGCCTAACGTAATGCTATCTGCATTCTCACACACACTGACTCTTGGTGGGAGTTACAGAACTGTCTGCTTTTTGCTCTTTTGTATATTTTCCCAGAGCTGACAGTCGAAAGCTTCATTTTGAGCATCTGCAACAGCAATAGCAAAAACAGCAGCAGCAGCACCAAATTCTGTGTATCAGTGATAAATGCTATTTCCTTTGTTTCCCTCAGCAGCATTTTCTGCTCTGCAGCACTAAATGCTTCAACTGAGAGCATTATAGTCATGTGAGTGTGTCAACACACCCTCGGTGAGATTTCCCAAAAGTACCATGTACCACAGGTTATACTTGAAGCAAAAATTATCTCAATATAAGCTTTGCACCCACCTACCTAATCAAATTAGAAATATCAGGTCATTGGGAAGAAAGCTTTTGTCACTGTTCTATTTATTCTAATTAGCTATCATTATTATAACTACCAACCACACTTCAGAGGGAAATTATTAAAAGTTAGATTGATATCCCAGGGACCTTATCATCTAAATTAGAGAAAGCACATCAGCAGATGGCAGGCACGCAAAGATGCAGAAAATGGGAAAAGACTGTGAATAGAGATGCTTCTGTCACATGCACGTTACATGAGGTTTTGTTGTTTCTCTTTTGTCTCTGCAACAGTAAGTATAAAATGACCATGAATGTAATGTCATCATTTTTAATCACACTCAACATATAAATTGGATCTTCATCTAGCACAAAACTGGCATAATGTTGCTGCACTCAATAGAGTTGCACTGACATTCACCTTTTTGACTCTTGTGTGTTTCCAAATTGCATTTCCAACCTGACTGTGCTCACAGTGAAGTTAAGAGGGATAGTTCTATTGGGGTTTTTTCAAATAGAAGAAGGAGTTGAGTTCAAAGAAGAAAATTTTCTTTTATTTTTTTTTTGCTTTGCAATCTTCTTAACACTACCTAATTATTGCAGAGATTGAGACTGAGTTTAATTCTCTTTCTTTTTTTGTCTAATTCCAATTTCAGCAGGTTGAGTGTTGGCTGGTGAGCAAGAGGCAGAAAAAAGTCCAGTTAAATTTATTGCTGGAAACCAGAAAAACACTATCAGAAATCTCAGATCTCAGAAATCCTATCCCTTCTAGGGATGAGAATCAATTTTTAGAAAAAAAAAACTAGAATCAATTTCCTCAGTTTTTAGAGGAGAAAGGACCTGTGATATGGAGAGACACATGCTTACACAGGCGGGGAGGTGCAATGGCAACTTCCGATGCAGCTTTGTGGGGAAACCTTTAATACTGAAGTCACAGGCCTCTTAAAAACAGATGGTAAAGTTCTCTCAATTAAATATACATACTTTGTGTGGAAAGATACGAATAAGGATTTTTTTTCCTTTTCTTTTCCAGAGAGTGTGGTCAGTAACCTGAGAAGACAGGTCATCTTCTCCCCAGGCAACTGTGATGCCAAAAAACGCTGTTTTCCCTGCAGCAGAGGGTGCTGTCCCAAGAGACTCTGAAAGCACTGCCTAGGTTAGAAATGTAATAAACTTATAAAACCTGGAAATTTTGCTGAATCTTCCTTTTTTTACCACTTTCATATGGTTTCACTGCATACACTTTCTTCATCAATGTTGCTTTAACACTTGCTTTATATATTAGTTCTTAAACAGCTGCTTTGACTTTGACTTATCTATCACCTTATCACCAGCCATTTCTATTTAACTTAACCATATAAATCATCCATTTTTTAAATTTTTTTTCTTTCCTTTAGTGTGCACATTTCTTCCTCTGGCTACACTGTCTGTCCCTACCAGAGGTGCCTGCATTCATCCAGGACAGAATAAAGAACTTGCTCCTCTCTCCAATTTGTGTATTTGAAATCATTCCCACGGTGATCACCTACTTTGCCAGTTCTTCCAAACAACGTGTTCAGACCATCCAAAACGGAAAGCAGGACTGTGCCCATCACCCTTCACTGTCCCTCTGTCCCAAAGACTGAGAGTTCAAGACGTCAGAAGTGACACTATCTCCTAGCACTGTCTCCCATCCAGCTGACGTACATATTCTTGCCCGTCAGCCTTGCAGGCACATGGACTGGTGACCATCTCACACCACTTCCCACAGGAGACACCATATAAGCTTGGGCCTCCTGCTTTACAGAGGGCACAGGAGGCACCTATCTCCTGCTGAGGCTTTAGGGGAGGAAAAGAAGCCTTGGGTATGACAGCACTAGCTGTTTCCAATGTGTTTGGCATCCCAAGGAGTTTGCTTCGAATACGGCAGTTAGCATGTCTTCCTGCACCTGTGTTTTCAAGCCAGTCACTGGAAAGGTTTATAAAATGATGGTGAATTCTAAAGCAAACAAATCCACCCAAGGAGGTGCTCAAAGATGAACCTGGGGCTGCCCTGCCACCCCTCCATGGGAGGAGTCCGGTGTCCTAAATGCGACAACCACAGCAGGGGGCTTACTGCAAAATCCAACACCCCTCTCAGTTTCAGTTTTGCTTTGTATCACACAAAAGACCGACAGAGAAAAGTCAGTCGCACACTCTGCATGAGCCAGGATTTGATCCCTTCATGCACACGAACACGCAACAGTACCCCAACCCAGCAGGGACCTGTGCCAGTGACAGTAGTGGGCTCACGGGTGATGTGAACTGCTTTCAAGACTGTGCTGGGGGTGAACCCTCAAACCGGCCTGTGTGCAGAACAACTGAAAGAAGGGAAAAAAGATCTGAGGAAACAAAACAGTAACTGAACAGATGTAAGTGAAACTCATTGAAAGAACTGGAACTAAAATGCAGCAGGAGCTGAGGTCTGAGCAGCAGCCAGGGATATGCCTTCTCAGATGAAGGATGGAGCCAGGCATGAGCACTCCTGTTCACCTTCCAGGAGGGACAGACAAGAGCCAGCTCAGGCCTGGAAACTCTGCCAAAGAGCTGGTAGATAAACGCTTGGGCACAGTATCTCACTAATGCAGCTCTACAACTTCCAGAGCAGAGCTGGCTTGCTTTCAGTTGGTTCGCAGAGTGGACAGAGAAGCTCGCGGCGCTCTGTGCCCATCTGTGTAGACATGCCTTAAGAGTCCTACTAAAGCTTTGCCCATCAACGCCAGCTGAGAAGCCTGTCCTAAATTTAGGGTATTAAAACAATTTGGCAGAATAAGTAAAACTATGAGGCACCAACACAGATTCTGTATCAAAATTTTGGAAGCACCTCCAATTTATGACATGTTAAATTATAGGCTAACCTGTCAAATTAGTTTTAAAATCTCAGGGGAAAAAATTCTGACAAGAAAAATAAACAAACAGAAAAACAGATTGCCAGAAGTAAAGAAAACTTCAGCACCAAGTATTCAACAGCCATGGGAAAGCAGTGTTACTATGACTACTGGCAGCCAAGTAATAATACTGCGCACTCAAAGACATAGCCAAGAGCATCTGTGTTTCTGCCTAGACATTCAGGAGTAGGGGGACAACACTTGAACATCCTCAGGTTCCTGTGCTTCCATTACTCTAAGACATGAACCGCAACAGGAGAACAAGACGTAATCTGTGTCAAAAATACTCCCCAACATGAAATGATTGTTGAAATCAAACAATATTTTTTTTTTGGCCTCTCTCTCCCACTGTATAAGTAGGAACGTCTTTAATAGAGATGATTTTATGCCTCCCGTCTCAGTCCTGCTACTGAGCTGCACTCGCAGGGAAGGCCTGGAAGGAGCAATGAGAACTGTGTGTTGTGCTGTGCAAGAGCCCGTAGCACGCAACGCTGAGCAGTCAGAGGAGAGTCAGGCTACCTGCCGCTCACTGGACGCTGAACAGCGTGGCTCTGGGCACCCACACGCATGACCAGCCAAGATCCAGACCTTATTATAGACTTGGCAAATTTTGCAACAGCTAAGTGACAGCTGAAGTATGACTTCAGATTGCCCGATAACAGCACAGTCAACCGTATGGAGGGCTTGACATGTAAATATTATTCATGTGCAGGTTCCAGTGAAGTCATCAGAAATCATTTGCAGGAGTAAACATGCTGTGGTGACTTCAGTCTCAAACCTAAACCAAGGTGTTTTCCTGCACTTCTCAGAACTCCTCCTTCATTATCCCTGACTATAAACCAAGGGCTGCTTCTTTACCTCAAAGGATATTCATGAAAATCCAGTTACTGCAATTATCCGTACCTACAGATGTAGCCACACCCTATATATTTTGGCTCCATGTCGATGTTGCAAGTATAGCAGGATTAAATCAGTTAAATCAGTATTTCAATATCTTGAACAAGCAATCAATAGGGAAAAGAAAAGAACAGAAGAAAACAAATCTCTCTCCACCCCTAAGAGTGTTACAGGGATCAGCAGTTATCACGTTAGCTAAAATTCCTCCCACGCTCCTTTAACCTTGTCTTAACTTCCACCAAGCTTTTAAATTTGAACACCCAGGTTTTGCACCTCCCTTGTTCCTTGGGGAAGAAATAAGACTAAATCAGTTTTATTGTTGTTACATTGAGACAGTTTATATATTTACCACTACTACCCTTTTTATTTCCAAAGAGAACTGTAAACAGTTTAAAACTAAGATTGCTCAGCGATCAACAGACATAAGAATTGCATAGCTCAAGCACCTTGAGGTATGCCCAACTCTAAGGTAAGGGAGGGCGCACCTTTTCTGGGGTGATGTTCCTCTGCTCTGGGGTGGACAGCCTGGTGCCACACGAGGTGGTGAGGTGCAGGGAATGGCTACCTGTTGGCTGAATTATTCCCACTCCACAGTACCACAGCGGACCACAAACACGACTTCTAGAAACACCCAGCAAAGTCTGTCTCTCTCCAGTGGTTACAGAGACCCCACAATGAGTGGGTCCCTAATCTAATCGCTTTAATTAAGTGAATGCTCAAATAAAGTTAGGCAATGTGGATATAGGCCCAGAACTGCTTTTAGAAGTACATGTTTCTGAGCAAAAACAAGAGTCTCAGACATTCTTCCATGCTGTTACTTGCAAAGCATTTGCTACCTGTATATTTAGTACCTGAAGGAGGACTTGTATGCCAAAGAGCTTGTGGGGTTTTCCCAGAGAAATCAGTTCTCCCCAAGAGTTATAATGTGGAAAAATGAGGAGTGTGTGGAATTAAAACAAAGGTAGTCAGGCCCAATCTTCTGTTCTCAAGTCCCGCTAAAATCTGGGTTCCCAAATGGCAGGGTCTCACCCTCCACATGCTCACGCCACTGCCATTTGAATTCATCTCAATAGAGTGTGCAGGTAAGAAGTAACTCAGGATAATTGTGCCTAAATGGAAATATATGTGAAAAGGCATAGATCTCTTTGCCCTGCTTGAGGATCTGCCAGTAGAGCTTTCAGAAAGTACAACGATAATTCAGGCAAATTGACTGGTAGAAATATAAGTGGAAGATGATGCAGCAACTGAGAAAAACTGAGAATCCTAAAGTGAAATAAAGATCGCAGTCTTGTTTATGCATGTCCATTTGCATTTATTAAGTTCATTTTTCTATCCAAAAATGAAGTTATTATTTTCAACCTTCTGCTTTGCTGGGTCTTTGCTGGCCTATTAGCATGAGTAATTTTGACAATAGCCTTCAGTTCAGCATCAGCAACAGAATTATTTTTTCTATGTATTTCCTTAATGATTTGAATCCTTCCTGCAGGAAAAAAAAATCCCATTAAACTCAGAGAAGTTCTATGAATGGAAGAATTTCAGATGCAGAACTGAAGCTTATTATCACATCACTATGAAAGAATTTGAAGAATTTGAAAGAATTGTACTTAATAGCAGTCAGGGTCTGAAAAAATCCCATTCTTTAGAATTAAGAAGTAAACATTTTGTGAAGCTAATGCCTACACACTTTGTACACAGTCCACTACCATTCTAAATTAGGTAGTGGACTGTGTGCAAAAACCAGTAAAAATGTTAATAAATGTGTACTAACAACAGAGCTGTGAAATGCAAGAAATAAAACCAATCTAAAGCACTAGTTTAGAAAAATAAATAATTCTGTGGTTAAAATTCCTGGCTCATTATCACCTGCGTAAACACTTGCTTATTCTGTTCACTCACATCAAAATTGACCAATTGCTAGTACTACACAGTAGCTGTTATCTCTTCTCTTTTCCATTTGTGAACCGGTCAACTCCTACTCAGAACTGTTTATTTCTGACATAAAAATATTACTAAAATATTGCATATCTAATCAAACTTTAAATAGTTAATATTTCATTAATATCTCAGTTTTTATTCCTTCAGAATTTTTAGATAACACATACGAATTTAAATACTTAGATACATCTCTACGAAGCTTTCTAGACGTATGACCCTCACAATAAATTCTGAATACTCCTACTTAAAGGACTCTTTGCCACATGGGTAGCATAAGCGTAGACTACTATAATATTCACAGCACGTGTAAAAGTAATAGCTGAATCTCAGCACTTTGACAGCACATTGTTTCAAGTAAGAAATCCAGACTTTCCATATAAAATCTCCCACTGAACAAATAAAACACTTCCCCAGGGAACCCAGGTTATTATATTTTTTTCACTGATATGAAAATCTCTGTGACTCTCTTTACATTCAGAGCTTATAAATCAAGGATTCTTCAGTTTGCGAAAAATTTCATAATGGTTTAAAAAAACATTTCATCTGACACTGTAACAGTAATAGGGACTACAAGAACAGTACCAAATTTCTCATGATATTTATATAAGCTGGTTCATTGGCAAAAGAAAATATTATTATATCATTTGTCTTTATAACTTCTTTTTCACTTGACTTGATTAAAGAAAGCAGTGATTCTTAAGGAGACTAAATTAGAAGGAAAATACTTTAAATATGGCCTTTGTGAACAGCTTAGTTCTTTTCGATGTAGTGGGCTTGCCATACTATAAATGCTAAACTGGATGTGACTCCCAGTGTTTTGCTGCCAGAGTAGTGTCTTAGCTCAGGGATAAGAGAGAGCAATTAAACTTGGACTGTTTCCATTCCAGTGGAAGCAGATTGCAACAACAGATTTTCCTGAAGCCATCAGAAACCTGCTCAGCCATGGTTTTTTGTTAAGGGCTGAGGGTTGAAGAATGCTCGCTTCCTTCTCCTAGTCCACATGCTCCAAGTTTTCCCCTTCTCCATGGTGCAGAGCAATCCAGTACACCTGAACTTCAGCGAGACAAGTACTTATGTACAACTTGTTGCCAAGAGAATCCCCTTGCTTCAGAGGTCTCTGCCTGAAGCAAAGAAAGGAATATTTCTAAAGATGGCTTTTGCCAATATCAGCAGTTAAAATGTATGTTACACACAACAAGCCTCTGTATCACAAAATATCCTATAATTTTGAAAGATTGGTGGCATCTGCTCTCAAGAGACTCGAGCATGAAGCAGCAGGTGAGGAAGGTCAGAGTTAGAGCTGAGTGAGGGAAGGAAATGCCAGAACATTTTCCTGTGCTGTTTTTGGCTTTAACCATCACAGCACTTCAGCCACCTACACAAGCACTAACATTTTCCACCCCAATACCATACTCTTTCCCCCTGCCACCACCAAAATCAACCCATTATTTGACAGCTCAGCAGTCTGAGGAAGAATTAGTCTGAGGAAGAATTAACTCACCCTGTTTCACCTCTGAACGCCTACTCACCCTTCTTGTTTAGTTTTACAATGTTTTATTTTTTTCCTCACAGCTGTGGTAAAACCCACAGAATGAAAAACAGAGTCTTACACATAACACATTGGAGACTTTCAATCATAAAATTTCATCCTTACATAAATATACAGGTTAATACATCTAGTTATATGAAGATTAATCTCCCCAGCTGATGCCAGATCTGTGGTGTTCTTAGTACTACTTATGTTCCAGCTGTGTTATTTAAAGCTCTTACCCACAAGTTTAATATTTGCATTAGACTTTCTGAAAAATTTTTGGTTCTTTCTTCACGATTCAATGCTCTCTGCTTACTCTTGCCTGAACTACCTTTCTCCTCTGAGTCACCACCTCTCTTATCAGCTTCCAGCCTCCTTCCTCTTTTATTAGAATTTAGCACCATGTTGATACTTACAAGTTTTTCTGTAAATTTACCAATGGCTTTTACAGTCATAGGTGAATAACTGCTTTATTAACTGGGAATATAAAACAGTTTAATATGCAATTACACATTGCAATAAACAACATTATTGAAATATTTCAGTGGGTTCTGGATGTTTAATGATATGCACTGTCAAGGACAGTAGGAACACAGGGTTGGTGACACTGTTAGTACAGACTTTGCTTTAGATTACTGGTCAAAACTTTATAGATTTATTTAGGGAGGCTTCTGATTCATTATCTTCTGTACACCCAGTCAGTTCTGAGTGTCTAGAGGCTATGTGTGGATACGTAATAAAGATGAAGAAAATAGTGGGAGCACGCATCAGGGATTTTAAGCTTGAACCTATTACGGTTTTTAACTAAAAGGAGCTCTGGGCCATGCCCAGAGAGAGCACTGTTCTTGTTTTTTTTTTTCCCCTGTGAGCATCGGGACCAGAGTAAGCATGCTTGAGAGGCATGGGGAAAAATGTGAAAGGAGAGGAAAAGAGCACTGAAAGAAAAGTGATCAGTTGAGACTTAAGGGTAAAGACTGTGATAAATTTAGAGTTCAAAATATCTAGATAACCAACCAAGAAACTACACCCATGTGGTTCTGGAAAGAGACTCCCAGACTGAATTCTAGAAACAAAAAAAGGGATCACTGGCAGCAGAGTTAGCAGTGGGCTAGACAACAAACAAAATAATACACACCTGAGCCACAACAATTGCATGACAGCAAAGGATGAGGATGAATGTTTCTACAGCTAGCTCTGCATGGCTGCTCTTCCAGGTAGTCAAACCCAGTTCTCAAGAGCTTCCAGGCTGAGAAAAGGTTGAGAAACATTCAGGAGGCTTTCTTCCATGAATATGTGATTTTACAAATCCTGGAAAGAAGGTAGTTAGACATTCTGTACCCATCTTCAGTAAGACATGATCAAAACATTTGTCTCAGAATTTATAGGTTCCTTTTATTTTTGATAGATATCTATTCTCTTTGAATAGACATTTCTATGTGAAGACTTCAAAGTACTTTCCATGCATTCATTTAACGAATACCACACAAAAAATAAACCCAACATTTTTTAAAATTATGTTCTAAATTTGGTCTGTACTGCAGAGAAAAAATGCCTTTTGTTATAGCTTGAGAATTTACTAATATGTGTTTTGACATGGATTGATGTGTTTCAAAATCCAGATTTCTGATCTCATGTCCTACTGCATCATCCACTGCCACGATGAGCTTTCTGATTTTGCTATTGCTTCTTAAACCAAAAGGCAAAATCTGTCCTAACGAGAGTGATTTTTGAAAGCTTTCTGAACACAAGGACAGGTTAACTGTTCACCTAAAATGTACACACGCACACATACACAGGGGAGAGAGAGAAAAAAACAGAGGGAAGGAAACGGGACGGAGGGAAGAATATTGCTTTTTAGGAACTCTCTAGAAACATTCCCCTGAAGCACTTGAAAGCACTTAAGGACTAAAGATTCCCATGGAAATACCATATACCATTGAAATAATGCCTTGACCCATCCCACTGAGTATGCTGCAATTAACCAAGCCAGCTAATAAAACAGGAGATTAAAAGTCTATAATAGAGTGTTCAAGTAATGATGTTCTTAGCAGCTTTTGAGGGATACTAAGTCCCTTGCAAATGTTAATAATAGCATAGACAGTAATGGATTAATATTTTTTCTTTGTGTTAGGAAGAAATTATAGCCTATGCTTTCTTAGACAGATTTTATGAGACTAAGTGAAACATAAAAAAAAACATATTCAATTATTCATTGTTCAAAGTCCACCAGATACACTCAGGACAACTGACCTGTGGAGACTTATTGGTCTAAAATATATGTAAAATGCTCAGACAGATGGCTAAAATCACAAGTGCTGCACTTAATGTAGTAGCTACACAAAGCTACCATCCAGAATGGTATACTTTTTGTTTGAAAACTAAGACACTTAGACAGGAAACTTGCGCCCTCCTTGAAAAGCCCTTCATGTTTCGCTATGTAATGCCACATCAGGTCATCAAAGCTATTACCCACCGCTTATTATCTACGTGGTTTTACATCAAGTTAAGATCCTTCCCTTTCTATGGAGTGTAAAATAGCAAAGAGAAATGAAGGCCAAGAGATAGCAAACATTCTAGAAATTGCTATAACCCCTAGTTATAGCACAGTGTCCAGTACAAGCGAGCTCTCCTCGGACTCTGTAGTCTCACCGCAAATACTGTGCTAATAGCTGCAGTTTGTTGCCGTGAGCCTGGTTTGCCTTTTTAGGCCTCCTCACAGCAGGCTCAGTGCAACACCTCATGCTCCCCTCATCGAACACTGCCGTGTGCTTCTCTTGGGGAAACCACCAAGTGCTGTGGGGCAGCACCTGACAGGAAAGTGGCTCCTGGGCAATGCCTCCCCGCCCTGGGAGCCACAGAGCCAGGGCTGTTATATATCACGGAGCTCCTGCACAAACATGCTAATGGAGCATCAAGGAATAGGTTCCCTCTAACCTACTATGTCTTTTGAACCCCTGGTCATTTGTGTTTTGTCTTCAAAAAACTTATTAGAATTAGCAAAGATGTAGGCACAATCATTTAATAAACTAAACACCCTTCTGGATGAAAGCAAATTGGAACTGACGTTTGCAAAAACTGTTTGTGGTCACTGAGGTAAGCAAGGAACAGGAACGCTGTTAAATCAAATTGCAGCAATGCACAGCAATTGCAGCAACGCACAGCAGGCGTGGGACCTGCCTCCAACAGTCTCTATTATAAAAACAAGACAGAACTCATAGGGTGAAGGTTGTGTTAAGGTGATGTGGTGTTTTTCTTCATGTCTCGTCATCTCCTAGCAAGTGCTTATCAAGTATGTATTAACTTTCATAACCTCTGTGAACGGAGCAACCTCCAACAAGCTCTTGAGGGACAGCCCTGCATTTTGCAGCAACCACTAACATAAGTGTCCCATGTGTTGGTATGGTGACAAAAGTCTGGAAGAATGAACAACTCTGTGTGCTGTGTGATCCCACCAAGCAGAGGAAGAAAGAGATCGAGAGGGTGGGGTGAAGGACTTTTAGCAGCTGATGACAATCCTGTTCTGCGTTATACTGCAGAGCGGCAAACAGTGACAGACTGTGTGCGGGAGCAGCTGTCTGCCACACCGCTTGCACCATTTTTTGCTGCCATGAACTGCACGTGTGGAGTTAAATAGCCCAGGAAATTCTGATGTTACCAGAGACAGAGGGTGTGTGTGCAATGCAAATCTGAGATGATTTGATTAAGGCCTTCCCAAGATGCAGCCCAGACGTAAACAACCTGCTTATCCATTTCTCAGTGTCTTAGAGCATATTTTTGCATGTAACACTTGTGCACTTCATTTATATCACTCACAGGAACGCCGAAAACACTGGTTTTGTTTCTCTCCAAGGGCCACTGAAAATTCTGATACACATTTATGTTGCCTTTAAAACCTATTAGAGCTCTACCTTTTCCCTGCAACAGAGTTAACTTAATGGAGAGACGAGCAAGAGTGACAAAAATAACTATTCTCGGTTTCCTGGATTATTTGATTCCTTCTCAACTAAATAATTAATAATGCAAAAGCCAGACACTTACTAGCCATAGGGTGTCTTCAGACTGACTGATTGGCTTTCATGGAATATTTATCTTCATTAGTATATTTATTATATTAGTAGGTCCTGGGTTTATATTACCCCCTCCTTTACTGTATTCATTTCATAACTATTAATGCTAGATACATTAGCATCAGCAGGAAAATCTAGATGAAATTCTTGAAGTTTATCTTGAATAACTTAAGTCTTTCTCAGTATGCAGACCTAGCAATTGATAACATTATTCTCACCAGAACTGAAAATGTGCTCAGAATACATATAGTCAGAAGCATTTTCAGTGTATGACAGCAGTTATGGCCAAGACTAATCCCATTTCCCTTCTCAAAACTGAGTGAACAAGGGAGTCACATTATTTTTAGCATTTCTGTGACACTATAAGAGAACATTTCTAACTCAAGTATGTACACTAAACATGACCTGTATTTGAAATTAATCCCTTGCACGCTTCATACAATAGAAGCACCTTTCTCAGTTGCTATGAAACTGTTGAAGTCAAGGAAAGAGAACAAACCTTCAAAAGCCGTGTGTCTTGGGAATGCTATCCGTACGGAGCCCATTATTTGGGGTTTAGAAAATACATTAAAATCACTCCTCTCATAAAAGGACACTGTTTTTGCATTGTTATGCACACAACAGCTACAGAAAAATGATGTACACTCCTCCTGCTCTGTCTCTGCAGCAGGAGTTACTCCTGGTTTATACAGCTAGACGACATACCAGCTGTTGTGTGTTGCACGACACTATTCAATGGCTCTTTCCCAGTATTTCTGCACATCTTGGTGTACTTGTCACACACAGATCCACTTTTTCACTCAGACTTAAAGAAAAGTCCAAAAGCTTATCGGGGTTTTTTTGTTTACTTTCTTGTTTTCCCAGAGATGGCACTTGAGCCACTTCAAATCCACAGTGGCGACAAGCTCCCATAGAAATTAAGGTAAAACGGAGACTTGACAAAATCCTGTCTCACTTGAGCACTTCAGAAATTTGATATCCTAGCCATCTGAGCAATCCCGCCCATTCAGAGCACTCTGAAATTTGCAGGAGGCAGGTGCTTAAAACCTTTCAATAACTGTGACAGCGGGGCCTTTGTACTCGTGATGGCCAAAGGCTATGAACGAACCAGGGGGTTTATGCAGGTAATACTTTCTATTATTCCAAAACAGGAGGAGGTCGTTCAAACAGTTTCTTTTTACCTTCCAGCGCTGTTGACCATGGTCTAGGAAAATGGCCTTATCTAAATACAATAAGTCTTTACTTCAGTAACAAGGTGGAACAGCGACTTCAGTGCAATGTAGAGATTCTCTCACCCATTTAACCAACAGCAGCCGAGACTGCACACTTCCAGCAGAAGATCAGTTTCTACATCTCTTTTGATGCGTGTTATTATGCATCATGAAATCAGACAAATAACAATGACATAGAGCTCGAATGAAATTCTAATGGCAGTATATTACTGTTATTGTTTTGCCTTCTCCCCATGTTCAAATAACAATGATAGTTTTAAAAAATTATGGAGCTTTAAGTAGCTTAAGTAGAGGTGCTACAAAAGACTTTGGTGACTGTAAGCTTGAACCTGTGAAAACAGAAGCTTGCTGAAGGTGTTTATGTCAGCTTTTTAAAAGTCTGCCAAGAATAACATACTGTCTAAGGACACAGAATAGCATATGTACCAAATGAAAAGCATCTTAAGACCCTCCTCAAATTCACAAATTATTTTTAAAAAAAATAAATATATCTAATTTTACGTGTTGAGTAGTAAAGGTAAACTAAACAATGAGGTGACCTCAGAGGAAAGAATTAAGAGAAGAAAAAAAAAGATAAAGTATTATTCCAGTTGCTCAATAGTGGATGGCAACTGCTTTCCCATCATAGCTACATACAGAAACACGTGGTTTTGAATTGAAGCCATCAAACCACAAAAGACCAGATATATTAAACTGCCTATAATTGCTTTGAAATCTTATTTTCTCCAACCTGAAGGTAGTAATTTTGTGCTCACTGTTTTAATTCCTAAATGTGATTTATAAACATTTTATATTATCCTAATCTGTCCCTGCTGTGTTGCAGCAATGGCAAGCATACATAGAAATCTTAATGAAGCACTCACTACACACTGTAAACACAGAGGATGCTAAGGTGTCATGTACAGTACTGATAGAGGTTATACCTTCAACAGTCATTAGGTTTGGATTTGGGGATGTTTGCACAGTAGTCGATTCAGATAAAATTCAATTGTATGGTAACAGCCCATAAAAAGCTTATGCAGCATTGAATCTCCCAGGTATACCTGGGTCTTAATGGGATAAAATTCATCTCTGTGTACAACATCCTTAAATCACGTGTTGGTTCCACTACCTTGGTTTGCCTGGGGGCGTAGGATGGTGTATATGCCCATAGACAATCTCTGCAGAGGGAATTATCATCTCCCCTAAGACACACTAAGAACATGTACCTTTGAAGTGCTGAAGCAGATGAAAGCTGGGGATATATCTGTGCTCCAGTGACACATAATGACTTCTGTGTAAGCCAAGGCTGGGAGGGGGGTGTTGTGGACACACGATGGTCTCAGCAACAGAGCACACCAGCGACTCACACGCTTATACACACATACACGCACACAGTTGCAAGAAGCACACCAGAACTGGGTAAGCCAGCCAAAATGCCACGGCTCAACTACAAGCACCCAAGCCAGCAAAGTGAACACTCAGACTTGCTCAGATGTGTGCACTCGCTGTTGTGTGACACACCCTAAAATACTGCATTGCTACAAAAAATACTACTACTAGAAAATTGAAATATAAGAGAAAAAAGTATCTTCTTTTTTTCTCACCAAAATACAGTTTTGTTTATTAACTTTATATGGTAGAAAATGGAAAACAGACAAATAAATAAAATTACTGTTGTATTACTATTCAATATTTTAGAAGAAAATGCTAAATCAACATTTCAAAAATATTCCAGATTTTTCCACACCTCTGTGGACTTTCCAAATCTTTTCTGTGGTGGAGCAGCACCTGTTCTACTCTGGCAACTGCTCCCCAGTTACAACAAAGAGCTAGCAGGGTTTTCCTGTAGTGTACGTAGCCCTAGGCACTTATACGTTCCTTTAAGACCCCTCAGAACAGCAGCACGTGTTCTCAGTCACCCAGACCTACTCCATACGACACCCAAGAACTGTCCCTGGACTGATCTAACCGTTCAGCCCACTCACATTTGTCTGCACACAAACCCAAAGGCCAACTATAAAGTCTTCTTTTTTGCTGCGTTGAAAGCTACAAAGAATTTAACAGGATTTAAATTATGTAAATGCCCACGTATTAAGGTCTGCATTTAACAAGAAAAGGAGTTCATAAACAACCTGAACTTCTTACGGAGATTTTAACTTTGCATTTCTTCTTTTTTTTTCATTTTAACTACAAAATAAAGTTATAACTTTTTAAAAGAAAATTGATAGGCTACATATTTTAAAAGAAAAAAAAATGTAGAATCAGTGAGAAGTTTTCAGGTCACTCTCCAGGTCACAATTATTAAAAATGCAAAAGCACTGAGATGAGGACTTTCTGGTAGCAGTGTCAAATTCCTACGCAGCAGTATCTTTCATTATTACTAAAGCAGCTAGGTGTTCCAAGTGCACTGTGACTAAGTTAATGTGAGGTTTAGATGCTTAATTATATTTCCTTTTTTTTTGTGTCATCTAGCATAACAACTCATTTTATATATCCATAAGATAAATGGCGTATGTTCATCTCTTAGCAAATGTTACACTAACCAGAACTTACAGCCTCTACTTAGAATTGTACCATCAGGTAGAATTACAAAAATAATATTCACTACTCTGAAGAATAGCGCTCAAAATATGAACACCCGCACTTTTTAGTTTTAGTTTTCTCATCTTTAATAATATTTTGAAAATAATAGCTGTCCATTTTCAGGCTATTTGCACAGCTCCTGCCTGCAAAATTGTCAATTGTTTCAAGAAGGACAGATTATAGTCCGTCAAAAAGCCTGAAATTGAGCCAGTGACAGCCTGAAAGCTATTCCAGATTCTGAAAGCATATTGCAATGCCTATACATTTTTCTTTGGCAGCTGGTTACTAGAACTTAGCTGCAGCACAGGTATGGAAACGCTACAGAGGTTGAATTAGAAAGTTATTTAGAGGAAGCATTAATTTCACAGGACTAGATGCCTGAGGAAAAAGGCTCTTGTTTATCCTTGGGACAGTGTTGTTTTCATATACAGACGGACGAGTCTTATAATCACATATATCACTCCATTCCGCTCCTCTTCTTTCCCTTTGTCACCTGCAGGTAGCAATCATGCCTCTTTGATAGTAAATGGCTAAAAAGGTCAAATGGGCTTCTGTAAACCAACTGCATACTGAAACCAGCTTACAAAAAATAAAGTCAGATCAATGCTGAAAATGGCAATAATGTGCACAAAGGATACAATCTAGTAAGGAATTAACTGTATATATTACTTGACCCACAGATTCCTCCAAAGTGACCAAATGAGCATGAAAGAACTAAAGAAATAAATGCTGAAAATATTTCCTGAGGGTACTTCCAGGAGACTGCAGCTTGAATTCAAACACCTTTTGCTACCTGGGCCTGTGCAAAGCATTTGACACTGTCCCGCATGACATCCTTCTCTCTAAATTGGAGAGACATGGATTTGACGGGTGGACCACTCGGTGGATAAGGAACTGGCTGAATGGTTGCACTCAAAAACTTGTGATCAATGGCTTGATATCTAAGCAGAGACCAGTGATGAGTGAGATTCCTCAGTAGTCAGTGTTGGGACCCACATTGTTTAACATCTTTGTTGCCAACATGGACAGTGAGATTGAGAGCACCCTCAGCAACTTTGCCAATGACACCAAGCTGTGTAGTACTGTCCACATGCTGGAGGGAAGGGATGCCATCCAGAGGAACCTGGACAGGCTTGAGAGGTGGACCTGTGCGAACCTCTTGAAGTTCAACAAGGCCGAGTGCAAGGTCCTGCACCTAGATCGGGGCAATCCCAAGCACAAATACAGGCTGGGAGGAGAATGGAATGTAGGCAGCCCTACAGAGAAGGATTTGGGGGTATTGGTGGATGAAAAGCTGGACATGAGCCAAAAATGTGTGCTCACAACCCAGAAAGCCAGCTGCATCCTGGGCTGCATGAAAGGAAGCATAGCCAGCAGGTCAAGGGAAGTAGTTCTACCCCTCTATGCTGCTCTGTGAGACCCCCCCCCAGAGCATGCATCCAGCTCTGGGGCCCCCAACATAAGAAGGACATGGACCTCTTGGAGCAAGTCCAGAGGAGGGCCACAAAGATGATCATAGAACCTCTCTTATGAAGACAGGCTGAGAGAGTTGGGGTTATTCAGCCTGGAGAAGAGAAGGCTCCAGGGAGACCTTATAGCAGACTTCCAGTACCTAAAGGGGGCCTACAGAAAAGCCAGAGAGGGACTTTTTACAAGGGGATGTAGTGATAGAACAAGGAGTAATGGCTTTAAACTGAAAGAGGGTATATTTAGATTAGATATAAGGAAAATATTCATTACTGTGAGGGTGGTGAGGCACTGGAAGGACTTGCCCAGAGAAGTTGTGGATGCCCCTTCCCTGGAAGTGTTCAAGGCCACGCTGGATGGGGCTTTGAGCAGCCTGGTCTAGTGGGAGGTGTCCCTGCCCAGGGCAGGGTGGTTGGAACTAGATGACCTTTAAGGTCCCTTCCAACCCAAACCATTCTATGATGCTATGCTCCTCACCCTACCTCAGTCTCACCAATCTCAACACGCAGGGCCTAATTTAACACAAACACATGCCTCTCCTAGCCTTTACACTTGTGCAGCAAGTTAGCTCCTACGCTGAGTTGAGAGACCTTTTATGTCTATCTTGTTCAGATGTGAGTGACTACAGAAGGTAGAAAGTATTGACTTAATGGACCCCGAATATCAAAAAATACCACTGCTGTTTCACACTTCCACAAATCTACTGTCTATCCCAGTATGACTATATCTCTTTCTCCTTCTCCCTCTACAAGCTCCTGTTTATAGCACAATCACCTGCTCTATTTGAGTACAGTACAAGTCTGGCTTAGTGTCTTGAAAATACTGTCCTTTCATGATGAGATATTCTTTTATGTACCTTTACATGCTATCTCCTTTATCTGTCTGACCTCGGACAATCAGTCACAGTGCCAGAATTTCAAACAAGTTAACAGGGTGGCCTTTAAAATTTTATGACTGCTCACTTCATTTGCAGCAGTTTCCAACTGGTACAGGCCATCCTTCCCAAAGCTAACAGGTGGCACTGGTTTCTTCTGTTTTTTTGATTACAAGGCAAGAGGCAAACCTGTTACAGCAGGTTAAAGGGTGGAGAGGATTGGATTTCTTTTTAGATAGGTTTATAAAGGGGATTGATCACGTTAATTTAAACAGCTGGCAAAAAGCCACTGCAGCTTTAGTCATGATGAATTCTCAGGTTATTATAGGACCAGATGGACTTTGTCCTGTACGTAATTGTGTATTCTCTGGAGTGGACAGGGAGCATTGAACCATCTGTTTTGTTGTTGCTCCAAAGAGTGTCTTATTGCTGTCTGTGTCTGCTGTTTCACTACTTGATCCCCCCAGGACTACTTTACATCAACTTGCTCAGACACAAGATGCCCTCTTGTTTTAAGTAAGAAAGAGAACTGTATTTGCCACCCCAGCCTGCCATGCTATGCCTCTAGTTTTCCTGTCTTCGTAGTCTGCTGCTTTTTTTTGTTTGTTTTAGCCCCCCAAAATGTATTGGAATGGACAACAGATTTACAGGTTTTTTAGGATTCTGGTGGTAGCACTCAATGCTGCCAGGAGTTAAATTTGTAAATAATAGTGCCTTGCTCTTGTATGGCATTCTTCGACAGAAGAATACAAAGCTTTTCACATAGAGGTCAGCATCACTAACCACATCCTATGAATGGTGAAATTCGGATACACAAGAACACTGTCAAGCCTAAAACGAGGAAATTCAGAGATAGTCAGAAAAGGGTCAAAAGAGACCAGAAGAAAAAGGGACGCATGAATCTATATAGTTATTCAACACAAGACTATACGTGAATGCAAGAAATACAGGAAATAAACAGGACCTAAAATTCCTTTCATGTGGCCAAAACCAGGATTTAGTTGTTGTACAAAAGGTTCAGTGGAATAATTCATATGACTGAACTGTAATTACTTTTCATTAATATAGAAAGACGTATAGTTTGGTCAGGAAGGACAGACCGCAAAACCAAGGACAAGGATGTTAACCATGAGATACATGGGATGAACCTGCCAAACCCTCTGGGTTATGTTTAAAGACCCAATGTCTTTGTAAGAGTTGGAAGCCTTACACTTGAAGCACTGAAGTCTTTTAGCAATAAATCTGTACAGAGTCATGTAATGGCACTTTTTTCAATGTCCTGTGAACAATATACGTCACAGGGTCCCCTCATATCCTTCATACATTTCCATAAATACATATAAATAATTGCAAGCAGGACCTATTCCAGAAGAATAACTGTAACCATGACTTTTTACATGACCTTGTACCTGCCAAAGGATTGCTCGGAAGTATAGGACCATTTGTAAAGGATCAAATAACAAATCAGCCACTCTATTCACCAGCAAGGCACTTGAATCGGGTGAAAGCTTTAGTCAGTATGACCCAGTGGGATTTGCTTTATCTTTAACATATACTGTTATCCCTGAACAGGCGTACAAAACTTTTCTGGAGCTAATTGCTCTTCCTTCTGGAAGAACAATTTTGGACCTTTGGACCTTCTCAGCTAATCAAAGATGAAGAGCTTTTTCATTATTAGGTGAATGACATCCTTCATTGCTCTCATCATGGTTCAGATACACAAGCACAGATCTCTATTATTATGAATAAGCTACATATTCCTGAATGATTCACAAACGCAGAGTCAATTTTTCTTTATTAAAATCTGTGAAATTAACTAATTTAAATTCCATATGGGCCAGTGATTCAGATAACATGAATAGAGGTTTTTTTAATATTAAAACACCTTTCTTGAACACCAGCTCAATTAATAACAAGACCTATATTAAAAGTATTTTTCTAAAGGATATGGGTTTTGAATTTTCATGTCTTTTTTGAAAGTAACTTGAGATTTGTGAGTAGTTTTCTCATTTTTATCATTAAATCCTTTAATAGAAATCTTAAGGAAATACGGTGCTGTTTCTCAGCCTTTTCTTGCTTCTTGGTGTCATTACATCATTATGCATATAATTATTCATGCTTATGTTAGCCTACAATCTATTAATTTTCCTCAGAGAAAATAAAATCAAGCAGCCAGTTGCCTCATACAACTCACAACGCCCCCAAAACAGCAGGGGCACATCCATGACAGCAGATGAGGATCTAAGCTGAGTCTCAGAGTTGTACATAAGTCCCAGGCCATAACTGACATAAGCCTTCTGTTCACTATGATTTCATCCATAATCATTTGGCTTTTAATTTACAATTCTGTTCATTACCTTGTCTCAATGTATGGGGAGCAAGGGTCATTAGTACATATCTCAAAGGGTCAAATTATAAATTAAATCTCAGAGTCTTTCAGGGAAGTGGCTTTTAATTTTGTGACTGCAAAATCTTGTAACTCCTTTTCCCAAAGTACCCTCCAGAGGCTTTTGTCACTCACTAACAGTAATCAACTTTCCAGAACTTCAAAACTTCACTGGTACTTTATGAAATTCTAAATCGCTGTAAGGTCATCTTTTCATTTTGCTATACTTATGAAAAGTTGTGTCTCCTTTCTTTCCTCATAAATCTGGTACATTTTTATTGCTGGTGGTCTACAATTTATTCAAGTATACTGTTCTTCTTTACCTCTTCAAATATTACTGAATAATTTGATAAACTGAAAGCACAAGGTAAAGAGTTAAATAAAAAAAAAAAATCATGCTTTTATCTTGATAGTTCAACTTAGAAATATTCTCTATTGTCTCCAGCTGTGCTAGACGTATGTTAGTGTAAATACACTGCAGAAAATTATTCAAACCACCCACCTTTTTCTTAAAATTATATATTTAAAGGTGTACTAAGATTTCTAGGTTTTTCATGGTATTGATCTTCTGCTGTTCGCTTCTCTCTACGGATATTAGGACAGCAGAATTCACCTAAGGATTGATACCTTCATGGACAGATGCAATAGACAGTAGATTGTCGTCGACTCAAAAAGCACAGAAAATAATAGGTCCAAGTCCTGTTGGGAATTTGATTTCTTGATGTTTGGCAATACCCCAACAAAGTCTTCAAAAATGTTATTGCTATGAGAAGTGAGAAGAAAAAAAGTCTTCAGCTGGCACATGACAGTCAAGCAAATCTACATAAACTAGTGGATAACCCTTCCTTTTCAGTAGGTGGGCCAAGGCAATAGGAAAGGAAGACCTAATAGCACAGTTCTCAGTAGCCTGGTGCACCCCTTCATATTGACCAGAACACACCAGAACAGGAATGAAGATACACCCTCAATGAAAAGCAGTCATCCCGCCACTGACCAGTGAGACACAAAGCCTAAGATGACTCAGATTCCCCAAGGCTGTGGTGACAGGTGTGGAAGTAAAGGTAAGGTCTGTGTGCCCTTAATTGCGGAACTAAGCAGGTTGTGGTAGCAGCAGTATTGGCCACCTGGAGGCCACCAGAACTAGTATTAACACATACAGTTTTACCTCATCTAATATTCTCAGGAAAAGGAGAACCATTGGGAAATTGCATCTGCATTTCTCAACCACAGTACAAGAACATCTCCCAAGGACATGAAAACAGACCGAGTCCAGAAGCAGTGGTGCATCTTGTTCACAAGTAGGGCAAAGAGGATGACCTCAGGATGCACTGACATAAGCAGGTAGCATTGCTTCATATTATCTTCTGTAGGCACGTCAGTCTGAAGACAAGCATCAGACTCAAACCAACTGCATTCCAACAAATGGGAGAGGTGTTAACACCATCTTGTTTCTGGAGGCTGAACACTGCGGTACTGGTGTCTGGCAGTAATGCTTCAAATATTCTTTAAGCCTGATGAAGTAAGGTGTTGAATACAGGTGAATCTAAGCAGGGGAACAGAAGTATGTTTACAACAAATTCTATCTCCTATCCCTATAGGTTACAGTGCGTATATAAGGAGGCGAGTGAAACATTGAGGGGTCCCACCATCATCACAGATACAGGATGTGATCTCCTGGGGAAACTAGTAGTCTATTGCTTGCATCTCCAGCATTGCATACTCCATGATTGACAAGAAAGCAAAAAATTCGGAGTTCTTGGCATATGTATCTACACAACATGAACACACATAGAGACTATTTTCTTAAAAAGGTGACTAAACCTTTACCTAAGGTTTTGCAGAGGTATCACAGAATCTGTTTCTAGCCGTAAGTTACGAATGGAAAAAAAAAATTTACATTCTGAAAACTGAATACAGTTTTCACTGTATTTCGCATACATGAAGAGCACCCATAAGGTTTGGGGTTTTTTTGCCTGGATTACTGTTATTTATGGGAAATAAAAATAACATACATGTTTCTGTGTATGCATACATGGAGGTAGAAAAAAAAAGGGAAGAAAAGAAAGCATTCTGACAATGATGGTGATGAATTGCATACAGAAGGCATTAAAAAATGGTAGATACTGAAATGACTGTGGGATGTGCATAGTTAATAAATTTCCTAAATGCTTTCCAAGTGTGAGAACTGGTCTGACACACATCAGCTTTCATTTCCTATCCACATGATGCCAGATAATAACACGCATTTTGTTTTCCTCTCATCTCAACTTATAATGCCCATTAATGTATTGCCCACTCTAATTGATACTGACATCGGTAGACATCTTAGCACAGTCTTAAGACACTGAACTGTTGGTCAGCCTAGAGAGAGCTTTTTATTAACCTGCTTGTCTCACTCTTAAGTCACCCACAGAATTTTCCTAGTTAATAACTATTTGACACCACTGAATATAGCATCGATATATATCACTTATCAGTTAAACAATCATTCAAAAATTAAGTTCTAGGGAAACAGAAACTTCTCAAAAATAAATGGTAAAATGCTAACCAGGATTTTAAAACTAACTTGAATGGCTCAAGGGCTACATAATATAATACACAGACATCCAAAACATAAATAAACAGCAATACTGTGGTTCAGAAAAGGGTTATTTGTTTACTTCAAAATCTTCTGTTTCATAAAATAATACAACACATACTGGAGAAAAGGGAACACAAATATTTTGGGGTCATTTTAATTTTCTGATGAAAATAACTTCTCTGGATATGCAAGGCAGTTAATAGGATACTGTGACTGAATGCTGGTTTTGTACATGTTTGATTGTTTCTGTTCTGGGCTTTTGATTTAATTAAAACTAGTGGCAGATGGAATATCTTCTCCGAATCTCTCTGCCAATTTTTTGTAGTTCTGTAATAACATTTTCCTAATTTAAAAAAATGTTTTCCCCTTTCTGGTTTCAAAACATCCACACGAACACAGAGAATTCACTATAGAGAAGAAACAAAAAATCTAAGATAAACTGAAGTCTATCAAAGAAAGAAATAAGCACACATAAATACAAAATAAAAATTTCTCCCAGTTGCTCTTACTCAGGACTTTTAGGAGTTACTTGTAGTAAAAATAATTAGCAGTGCTATTTAAAAGCATGATTTTTAAGTCTCTTTAAGAGAAAACTTGATTATTTAAGATCTGGTTTAGAGCTGGTGTCCTGTATTACTGTTTACCAAGTACCATATTAGTAATAAGGGTTCAATAACTCGGGGAACAGGCTACTGAGGATATTGGCATATTTTTCATTTCTTGGTGTTGCCAAATGAAAGCTTGTTGCTGGAAGACACTCTGTAAGCAGTTAAGGCTAGGGCTCAACATACAATTACCTACATGAAATCCCATGGCCTGTATTATGCAGAGTCCAGTTACACTATTTAGTTGTCTCTTCTTGCCTTAAACCTAAATCCATGCAGCATTCCTGTCAACTCCATCACCTCCCTGCATACCTGAATTTTGAAAGTGTCCTAGAAGACAATAAACTGACTCAGAATTGGGTGTTATTCACAGAAGGGGCATAGACAAATTTATAAAGGATAGCAGTCACCAGAGCAGCACTCTCCTTGCACGTGCAGCTGCTTTGGGAAACATCTGAAGCAGACTTTCTTCTGGAGCTCTCAAGGCATCTACCTCCAAAATATGAATGCTGCAAAGTCAAGAAACATTTAATGAACTGTGTCAGCACCAAATGTAATTCATCATCTTTTTAATCGATGAAAGGGTTTTATCTGCATATTACTCATAGAATTCATGTCTACTGTAGTCTGCCACATCATCTCTAGCTGTCTTGATTTACATTTAGTTTTCTTTACTTTCCAACATATATTCCAGTCCTCGTTCATTCAAAATTTTGAAGAGATAAGCATTTCCACTAATATCTTGTAGTTCATAAACTGAAACAGTTTGACAATAAAGCATAAGTACTAAAAAGCTTTGAATTTGAAAAGTGCCTCAGAAGTACTAGTTGCCTGAAACAATCATCTCTCCCGACTTTTGGTTTTCAAAAGGCTAGATAACTATGGCAAAATCCATCACTCTCACTGCACAGTCAGTGGAGACAATGAAGTTTCTCCAGAGGACAACTAGTCTGCTGAGACTTCAGCCCCCTCGCTGGTGATGACGAAACTCACTCAGCTGCCTCGGGTGCGACCTGTGGCCACTGCTCTGCCTTGCATACATTGCAACTTCCAGGCACCTCGTCTGGGGCAGATAAACCTGCTCCGAATAGGTGGTCATTAGAAGAAAACTGTATAATTTGGAAACACTGGTAGCTAAAAGGTTGCTGGGTTACTTAGCGAGTAAGAAGGCTATTGTTCTAAAGGGCTTGATTTCACCAGTGAACTGTCACTGTACTTCTTATCCCTGACACACTTCCTTGTCACAAAATCATAACTCACCCAATGTGTTAACAGAGAGATTTCCAATTAGAGATTTCATCTCTCGTCCTTGACTTCCAAGGTATCTTGCTGCTGTTGCTGCTACTGTTGTTATTAACCCAATTAACAGAGCTCATTCCAGAACCTTTATTCCCAGTTCTGTCATTTACTTCTTGCACAGCCTTGGATAAAGCCATAAACACACAGTGATTCATCTTCAGCAGCCTTAACCCAGGGATTAGAATAATAATCCCACTTTGAAGAGCATGGGATGCATAGATGAAAAGTGTTTTAAAAGGAGCAAATTTCTATGTTGTCACTAGTAAAATTTATACTATTCTCTCCAGAAAACAAGTGTTTCTCCAGAAAACAAGGAATCCATCAGATTCCTTGTTCTTGTTTATCTTTTAACAAAAATGTCATTTACTAAAGGAATATTTCAGGAGATGCGTATGAGGAAGAAACGATTAGACTATGTCTAAGAAAAATTAGTAATCTACTTTACAAAGTTTCGCGTATCCTGCGTACAATACAGACTAGACAGTATGCTGACTTCAGCCTTAGTGAAACCCATGATGAATTCCGATTTTACAAGACAAATTGCAATAAACCATACAAACCCCATTTCCTTTGTTCCTCTCTTCCTTTAATAATCTTTAACAGTTTTCAGTTGCTATTTTATGGCCTCTATACTTTTTGAATCTTCTTTAAGTATCAATTAAGTTAATTTTTAAACCATAGATAACAAAATGCTATTTCTATTTTGCAGGTGCCTTAAACTTTGATTACAGTATTATTTAGACCAATCTGTGATTTTCTTGAACAATACTGAAAAGTGTCAGCTGCCTTTCTCCGTCCCTCTGTCTCCATACTAGACTTCTTCATCTTTCCAGTGCGGCACAATGATGCCACCAAAGTTTCCTGGTATTTTTCCTGGAATTGCACACAGCAACTTGCCCACCATTTGAAAAAGATGTCCCAGCTGGACTTGGGCTCCACTGCTTTGGGCAGGCAGGTAAGGGGTGCTAACCTCATTTTCTTCCTATGAATTTTAGGCTATATATTTAAATTATTCCATGTTTCTTTCAAGATTATAGACTTATTTTTTTTCCTCATTCTTCATTTGGAAAGCAGCTGTGGCTACGGAGCACATTACCACCCGTGTGTAGTTCAAAGTCCGTCTGAAAGATTGCCTTAATTCCAAAATCCTAACACGTCATCTCGTTAAGCACCTGTGAGTAAGATTGTCTACACAAATGTGAGCAGCAAATAATAGTTATTGCGCTGGGCAGAAGCAGTCCCCACTGAAATCTTCTTGCTCTCCCAAAGGTGTCACGGGAATGTCTTTGTCTCTGTGTCCCTTTCACAGCACCCCTAAACCCTTCCTGTCTCTTGAAATCAGTAATGCTGCAATTTGACTTCTTTTGGCGGGGTGACAAACATAAACATTACACAATGACCGTGACACAAGCAAAACAGCTCGTCGGCCATGATGGTTTGGGGAATTTTCAGCAAACCAGCATTTTTTCCCATAAAAACAAAAATGCTGGGTTTTTTAACATTTGAAAATATCAACCAGGCTGACAAATTCCAACTAATAATTTGATAAACTATCTTAAATAGTCTATTATCCTGACATTAAAAAGAAATTTTCTCAGTGATTTGGAGCAATGTCACAGTATCCCTATATCTGCAGCAAAACTGCACAGAGTCCAGCCTGAAAGAATTACCAAAAAATCAATACCTTTGTGCTAGACATTTTTTTCCTCGACATCAAAGATACCTTAAAATGCTTCCCGGTTTGTCATAATAGATGAATTACGTGTGGTGCTTGCCTTCTGTGCTAATCTGTACCTTTTAAAATATTTATCTGATCAATATTCATCAAGATGTCTCTCCTTTAAGTTGCTTACCACTGCTAAAGCACAAATCATTGAAATAACTCTAAGAAAAATTGTGTACATCACAGGAGTAGAAATTACATAGATAATAATAAACAAGCCACCGAGTCATTGAATTTGGAAGCATTTGTTGGTGTAAGGGACTTTTAACTTTACATGGACATTCGATATAACCCCTTTTCTATTTACCTGTCTACTATATATCTCCTTGAGGTGACTGTAACTGCATTTTATTGATCTTTACCGTGTGTAGTCACTGGCACAATTCCATAGCTGTGAGCTGGTCTGAAGCCTGTGGAGGTTGTTTGCTCACATAGAGTAATATGCCTATGACAGGGTCTTCCCACTGAACTGAAAACCTTGCATCCTGATTAACGATCACCCTCACTGCTGAAGAACATAAGCCATGATCTGATAATTGGGTTCTAAATTAAACAACCCAACGCCACAAAGCACTCCTGCCATCACTCGTGTAAGCAGGCTAAGTCAAATGGGTAAAGATTGGCAGGATTGGTCTTCTGGCTCTGACCTGGCATAAGTCACTCTGAGGGAGGCCTGTGGGAGGACTGTCAGGAAATAAGGCCTTCCACTTCCAATTTCAACTTTGGCATGAGCCCGCTGTTGGGAGCTGGATCTCAAACCCCTGCCCTGAGCTGGGTGGAGGACACTGGGAATCTTAAAGAGAACCCATGGGAGCACACCCCGGTTTAGCAGGACCTAAGTAATTTAAAGGACACAGTGAGGTGTGCCCCAAGCTCTTCTGTCTTAGGTGCCTAATTGTATAACGAAGAGAGCTGGAAATCTAGTGTATGCAGCAGCAGAGGAGGAAAACTAAAGAAGGGAATCCATCAATTCACGTTTTGTATTTCAAGTAGTAAAAAGCATTAGACAGGGCTTATAGGGAATGCTGATTCCAGATTTCATCCAGAAAAAATGCAAATCAACAGTGACATCCAACAGAATAAACTAATTTAATTGGTACGGAACTCACAAAATACTGTTCTTCTTCAAGGCTTCCGACATGCCTGATTGCCCCATCTTCAATGTTTTGGCTCAATTATTTAATAAAAAAGGATGTTATTCATTAACAGAGGAGCACAGTTGACTCAAGTCTGCCATTCATCATGATTTTTATCATACTGCTCTATTATGGCGAGAACACGATTTCTCTTGCAGAATTATTGCAGAGATAAGTTTTAACAGTGTTGGCAGTGGGATGATATTCAGGCAAACGAACTTTCTAACTCAGTAAAAATTAAGATTAGTCTTGACAGATTTCTATTCAAAACATTAACCAAATCCCTTAGACATTAATTACTGCAATATTGCTCTGAAATGTTTTATTGACACTTCTTTGTCATTTACCTTTTACCATTGCCTGTTGCCTTATTTTCCTTCCTTGTCATATTTCTAGAATTATGCATACTGTCTTTTCTTCCCATTACTGTGTTTATTTCATTGACAGTTTATTTCCACATCATAGCTTAGTCAATTAAATGTTGCATATGGCTTTGCAATACTGTTACCCACCCCCATGTTTTCAGTCCCCTCAGGGCAAAAAAAATTGCATGTTTTTTGACTCTTAGCTCTGACTTTATTCACTGTAAGCAGTGAAATCTGGTTCAAAAACCAGATCTTTGTTTTAGCATTCCATAATGCAAATTTTTATTCTTTCCATTCACTGTTAAATCCATCATATGTTACAGTCTCCTGCAGAGCTGAAATTTGCTCTGAAATTAATTTACCTGGTACCTGGAATATTTCTCCAATGTAAACTAATCCTCTGTGGTAGTTCAGAGCTTACATTTACACCTTGCACCCAACACCAGCTCTAAGCAAGCCTGGGCAAGTACCAGAAACAGTGTCATAGCACTACCAAGCATGTATTCTGCTTTGGATACCTGCATTATCTCTAGGTGTTTTCCATATTCCTCTCTAGTGACTTCAGCAGAGTCTGTTTAAGCCCCTCCATGAGTGTGATAGGCAGAAGCAAGGGACAACTAACAAGGGGAGGGGTGGATGAAGGAACCTCTGTAGCACTGTGATAGCCACACCCACCATCTCAGCTCTTGGTGTCAGTAATTGCAGCCTTCAGACTATTCGGACTGATGCCAAGAAATTAAGCTGCTGTGAAATAGCATCCTGGAAGACATTTTGTGTCACCCACCTCACGGATCACTGCACTGAGCATTTATTGTATAGACTGCAAGGCCTCAGCCTGGTGGGTTGTGCTGAAGCGATTGAAGCCTGGTGCCTAACTAAAACCCTATTCTCTGGCTTAAACTCCAAATCATGTAAGAAAGGGCATTGCCCATGTCCCCATCCAAAAGCAGATTGCACTCAAAAGCTAACAGCATTAAAAGAGGTAACTTGCCCGGTGTGAGAGCACAGAGAGACTTGGTTGGTCACAGAGGGCTCTCAACACTAGTGGTACAAGGACTGGTTTGTAGCAAGACAACCGAAGACATCTAAGACCTGTCTATATTCTTTTCCTCCAATTTTTCTAATGGGAAGAGATTTTTTTTTTCCCCTTTTAATGATAACAATGGGGTGCTATCAAATAATGACCACTTAGAGCAAAAGAGTAAAATAAAGAGAGAAACAATGTCTGAAACTGTTTATTAAACCAAACAGCTCAGAAGCTGCCATGACATATAATTCATGGTTAGAACCTGACCCCATCTTGAAGGCAGCAAACCCATCCAGCAGCACACTGTCATTTCACAGGCACTCTGACAGAAGGGAACTCGCAAAACCAGAAGTCTTGTGAATCACCTGTAGGCAGCAACAGCCCGATCTGTTTGTGAGTTCTTAACCTTCCTTATTTGTTTTTCACACATGAATGGTTTGCAATCTATGTGCTTTTCACAGTCAATATTCAAAGCGGTGCCATTTCTCCTGCACTAATTATTTGCTCCATGTACATGTTTAAAAACATCACTGCACGTTAGCTTTCCATTGGCTAAGGTGGTTCAAAGCGGTACCTCAAGAGGTGAAGCCAGAGTGTAGCACCACCCCAAAAGCTACATATTAAATGATCCTCTTTTCCACAGAAAAAGATTTCAGGAACAAGTACCCTTTGAAAGAACATAACATATATAAAAGAAAATCAGACTATTTGATGGTTAAAGAACCACAGCAAATTCCTATTTTTTCAGCTTAATTAAGAACAGGCTCTGGGTTTTCTCAAGAAATACAAGGAATGGCAGTCATACTCTGTGGAAGTCACCTGTGTAATTATTTCTGGCATCTATTACATTTTCCATTATAACTTTCATATTCTCTCAAACCATTTTTCTATGCTGAGGGCATCTTTCCTTTTCTAGCTGGCTGCAATTTCACAGCAGGATGCATTTAGCAGACGAGAGACTAATTTTATAGTCTCTAAATTGTTGTATTTATTGGGAGCACCATGAAGTGACCACTAGGATACCTGGAACCTCATTCTCAATTACAATGTGTCCTACATTGATTTAAAAATCGATTCCAGTGAAGCTGGCAGCTAAATGACAACTCCAATTAACTGATATGTTTCAAATTATATAAGATACGTGAAGAAAATAAGTCCAAATTTGAGGCAGACATTGGAGGACACTAATCATTTCATTATGAATAGAAATTATTCTAATAAAATATATCACAGATTTCGGGATCAAAGCCACAGAGTAAATTATAGTGCAAATTAGTTTCCTAGTTCGCTGTCACTCACAGGAAGCAGAAGATTTTTTAATAAATGCTGAAGACATTGGAGAGCCATGAGGCATTTACGTTATTGTTTGAATGCATCCTATTTACACTATTTAATATTTTTTAAAGAACAATATTTTTGTTGATTGAGAATCCTAGGTCCTTTGCCTCTTGCATAAAGTAGGGTTCTGTTTTTTCAGCAAAGATCACCTAATCAGCTTCGTACTTGTAGGTCATCTCTCCATGACCACCAAGAGTGTCCTGGTGAAATCAAAGTAATTCAGTGGGAAAACTTTCTATTATCACTAAAGGCCTAAACATTTCCCATAATGAAAAGAGATTGTCTTGCAACTGTTCTGAATTCTTATGTTCATCTAATTGCCACTGAAGATGAAGAGGTGATCCCTGAGGTAGAACTAGTGCAAAACAGTCCCTATAAAATCAAGAGCCATGACATAAAAAATTCCTTTTCACTTCCTTATGCCGCTCTCCTTCCTTGCACAGCCTGTGCAGAGACAGAGGAAGTGTAAACTTGAGTTATCGGGACAGCTGGACTGATGAAGGGTAACATACATGTTTGGGTTAGCAACCATGCTTCTAGGTCCTCACTCTAGACAGCAACAAATTTTTGGAGTGAGAGACTGCAAAACAAAGCAAAAAGAATTTGATCATTCAATTTTACCCTATTTTTAAAATGACTGGGCATCAATGTTTTCAGTGGTTTTATGGATATACTGTGTGAGTTTGTGTGTGTATTTTTGGAAATTATGATTATAATAGCTTCTCAAAAGTAAAAACCAACCAATAATGGAAGAAGTCAATTGGCACTTCAGGCATAAAATGTTGTATTATTGTGTTAATATTGCTATTATGTATAATTTTCCAATACCTCTATTGAAAGCTTTGTGCAATCGTAGGAAGGGAGAGAAGAATAAAATCAAGCACAGTAATGACTGAGGGGAATATAAGTTAAGGTGGAAACGGAAATACCAAATCATTACAAGCACTTCTGTAACTGCCCGAAGGCAAACAAGGAGACTGCACCGCTTGCCATAGAAGAGGAGAGCAAATGCTCAGATGCTTAAATAAATACATTCTAGGGACATCTGTGTCCTTTACCACCTAGGTCAATGCATAAGTGCAGCACTGACTACCTTAATATCCTTAGACAGAAAGGGATCAGTCCTCTGCCTAAATTTTCCCAAGAGAAAAACCATACCGATCTTACAATGTGGAATGACACTATGATATTAAGATTTGAGCATTAGAGATTATTGATTTAATTTTATTGTGACCTTGACTTAAAGACTGTGTTTTTCTGTCTTTAATTAGCTGGGTAAAATTGCAGGATAGTGTGTAATGATGACTTGTTTAGATGTGTATTTGCTTGCTCATCTTCTTCACAAATTCATATAAAGATGATAGTTTAACCTGTCAAATTGTATCAGACAGCTCCAAGAGCATAACTAGCCACAGGTAAGAAATTTGCAAGCCACATTGCTCTGTTTCCAAATCAAGACACAAGTCCCTTGCATTCCCTGTATTACTCGAGAAATGAGTTGTGCTTACGGCATAATAAAAAACTGGCAGAGGAGATTATACTTTTGAATTGAATTTAATTTTGCCATTTTCTAGGTTTTTTTCTGGGAGGGTGGGTGTATAACTATTATTCTTAGCATTCTCTCAATGCATTTCCTTGTTGAATGCCAAGAAGCTTTAATTACTTATGTAGCGCTGTAGCTTTTGCTGTGCTCATCTCTGTCTACAGAAAGAATGTCACACATACACGACGAGACAATTCCTGGCAGCTGCGATCATACGAAGCAGAACTAGAGACCATGCCAGCCAGGCCTGCCAAGAAAAATTCATGCAAATGGCTCCTCTAGAAATTTAGTGCCACAGATAACTCCCCTTCCATCATCCTTCTGCATCTGGACCTCATTCTGCTTGTTTCTTGCCTTCAACAAAGGCAACTGGCAGACTTTGGTGGCTTTTCGTTCAAGCCCTCACTGCGGTGGTACTGAACTCTCACTGTTGATTGTGCAGAGCTATGGTTTAGTGCCACCGGTTAGCACTTAGTTAATGGGGAGGCAAGGCATAGTGTACTGATGCAGCAATCTGTCATCATAGGAGGTTTAGAGTAAAGCTGCTTGGAGGTTGTAGTAGAAAATGCTAATTCATTAAGTCAGGAGACCTCATTCAAAGCATTTCAGGCACAGCAAACCAGAAAAGAAAAAAAAAAAAGCCCCAAATCTTTACACTTTCTGAGACATGAAGCACTTCTCTGTCCCTCATTTTCCGTGCATGACTTCTCTAAAAGTAAGTGTCATTAATTATTTTGAAGGAAAGAGCATTTTCCAAATAAGAATATGGAGGTGTCAGTTCTTCAATTATTGAACTTTTATCACACTGCAGAGGAAGAACACAGTAAGAGGCAAGACAACAAATCAGATATCATGCACCTGAAGAAAAGGCTATTTCCAAAGCATCAGTAAAAATGTTGCACTGTATCTGCCAGAGAACACTTAGAAAAAAAATAGGACTCAAAAGAGAATTTTGTGGTGCTTTAGGAATTGCGAGCAGATTAAGCAGCAAAGCTTCCTTAGTTTATAGGTATACATCCCATTAAATAGAAGCACAACTACACACTAAAATTGAAATCCATAAATCCATACAATAAAATTTAATAGTCAGCAACACCAAATGTTGCCATTGTTCTCCAAGAAGTACCAAAAGAGATTAAAGGCACAGCAGACACTTTTTTTCTTTTTGTAAGCTATTTTCTAAGAGGTCTTGCTGTTGGTTCTAGACGCACTTCAGAAGCATAACACATCACTATGACTCACACTTCTAATATCACTCATAACAGTGAGAGTTTGCTTACATACACATAAACCATTAAATTCTATGGCTCAGCAGCATGAATTGTTTTACACGTACTTGGAGTAATCCCATCTTTGCCTGAACTAGTTTGTTAGTGAGAGGCCAAGCAAAGTATTTTTTTAATTTATCCAGTTTTCATTTGTCTTCAGGAAGCAACTAGTTGACTAGTTGGCCTCTGCATGCCTTTCCCATGACAAGAATGACTGCGTTATTATATCATTAAATGTGTTGGGGAAAACTGATCCTTGAACTGCTCTTAAATGGCAGAAGAAACTGAGCTGTGGGGCTGGGGGTACGTATACTCCTCTACTGACCACAAACAAATACTGCAAGATAGGAAATATAACTAAACACCTTACAACAAAGAGACAAAAAGAGTCAAAAAAAGACCTAAGAGGCACTTGGAAAACAGGCAGCTTATTCATCCAAACACAAGGATTTGGGGAAAACAGCCACACAAGGCCCTTCATGACAAAGATAAGGAGGAAAATGCACACCTGATGGATTTCTGAAGGAATGAATAGGGAAGGTCCAGTTGTCAGGAATGCAAGTATCAAGGACAAAGGGCTAAAGACTTCTCTCTTAGAAGACAACAGAAAGTGCAAGTTCTGAGGGAAATAAGGCTTATGAGAAGAGAACAGAGGGGCTTGTAGAAGTAGAAAGGGGTGAAACTATTTTTGATCTCACCAATTCTACTCTCATGCAAGTGTTATAAACATGAAAGAAATTACAGCAAAGATTATTTCAGAGTCTTAAAGAACATCTGGCTCTAGCCAGGAAATTCACAAAGCGCTCCAACCACAGAGATAAGGTCAAAAAGAGGAAAATTATTCCAGTGGCATTTTTACTTATCTCTGAATAAACTACTTAAGTGAAATTATTTGGTAAATTTTATTAATATTTTCAAATAATGTTAATAGAAATAATCCATATTTTCAACACACATTTACCCTATTGCTTCCATTTTTACCATCTCCACTGGTAAACTTGACAAAATTTGGGGGTACATAGGACCTTGCCTTTTCTGCCTCCTGTACAGCAGTCTACCATCAAAATTGGAAATAATGCATATTGTTAAAAACTCTATATACAGCAAGTAAAGACAAGGAGAATATTTTGAAGACCTGCCACGGAGGTAAAAATACATGTTGCAACTTATTCACACAGTTTTGGCAAGACAGTATCAGGAACAGAATGATGCTGTAGTGTTCCATTGTGCACAGATCTTACCATTTACACACTGTCAAATTTCTACTGTTTTATTTCCCTTTTTATTTCGGTAAGATTTGCCAAGCAAAGGTCTCAGACAGGCCCCCAATTCTACCAATTGAAAGAGCTCAAAGAGCTTTTGTGTATGTGGTGATAGCTTCAAATCCATCAGTGCCAATGGAGATATTGAGCCGTTTGACACTTCATGGTAGCTGGAAGGCCAAAAATATTGTCACAACCACTAAAACCAATGGAGGGAGAAATCACATTCTGTACTTACATAGCTCCATATGTGGCTGCAAAGGGGTCCGCAAGGGGGGTTGTCTACAACCACTGCACATCTAAGGCAGGACTTGTGTTCTGTATCTAAAAACTGATCACACAATCAAAATTAATGAGACCCATAACCTCAATAAACTTGTAGTGGATTGCTCAGCTATGTCCAACCATTACAGTTAGAAGTGGAGTTTTTTGGTTGGTTCATTTGTGGTTTTTTTTTAACATGTACACAAGAAACACTCCAAACCCATCAGATATTCACGCGAATCAGCATGCTACGCTGCCATGAAATGTTTCCTGGCTCAGGGAAGGAAATTTCATAAAGCATTCACTGAACTGATATGACAGACTGTCTCATTAAAGATACAGCCACCTCACCAAGGACAATGAAACTGTGCATCCTCATGTTGACAGTGACAGAAAATAATGATAACCACTGCCATTTCTTTCCCTGCTACTGCATTTTGAGGGATGAGGAGGGGAAAAATAGCTAGGTGCAAACACAGATAATTATGAAAACGCTACCAAGTTGTTACTGATTTTGACAACCACGTCAGGAACTTAAAAGGCACATTTCCAAAAACCATTGTATTTTTTTACAACGATGCATAGTAAAGAGAAGGAAAGAATCTTCTTCAAGTGTCCCAATGGACTTTATAGACCAAATTGCTTCTTAACACACAGAAAAATATTTATCCGGCCTCTTCAGCAGTTACAGAGTTTGAGAGCATTATACCAAATTTTTCCCTTGAAATACTTTTTGGCATTCAAGAGGGTAAAATACTGGACTGAATTGTCTTCAGAGGTGGGAGAATTCCCATCACCAAACATTTTTAAAAACAGGTTGAACAAATATCTGTCAGGAATAGCTTAGGTGTGTTTGATCCTGTCTTTGGGGAAAGGAAGCAAGTGACTTCTTTACATCCTTTTCAGCACTAGAGATCTATAATAGTCATTAAAATATAATTATGCAGCACCCAGGTGCACAGTTTCTCCTGTAACAGAAAATAGAAAAGAAACTCAGGTTGTGTTTCGCTGCCCATATCTGTCAGATTATATATATTTTTTTAACGACAATGTAAATATACGCATCATGTCTGGCAATGACAGAGTACGCTTCCTTCCTCCCCTACATGTGGGACATGGTTCCCAGAAGTGATCTCAGATCCCCAGACCTACCACCTATAAGAATGATCTGGGTTCATCAGCTCCTGAAGCAGTTGTGAAAACACATTTTTCTGTGCTAATTATTTCAGTGCCTCTGAAAGGGCAGCCCATCAGTTTAAGAAACCTGAAGATAAAATATAACAACCTATCAAATCACGTCCAATGGTGTTCTTGTACAGCAAGAAGAACACACCACAGGAGCACATCAATACCAAAGTCATGCTGTTCTGACTCATGTTAGAAGAAAAAGAAAAAAAAAAACAAACATATATATATATCTTTTTGACTGCACAAAGTTTGGAGTTGTTTAATTCTAGCATGGGAAGAAAAATTTTGGTAGTTACCTGATCTACCAGTCTAACAAATACCAGGGTACAGAAACTGGAGATCAAAGACAGGCATCATACTTACAAAATGTAGAAATAAAATACAGACTTCTTTTAGTAACAATAATCCGGTTTAGGAGCTGCTTCCTCAGGGTCATGACGGATTTTCCATCACAAAGTCTTTGAATCAAGACTGGATGTCACTCTGAACTGTAAGCAATAGCTCAGCTGGAATTAGCGGCATGGTTCAAGAAAAATTGGGCTGCCACACTGATATACAAGAGGTCAGACTAGCCACTCATAATAGTCTGTCTGGTCTTTACGTTCATGAACTGGCAGTCACTGAGAGAGAGCTCTACAAATCTGACAAAGGCTTCCATTTCCAATGCCTTAGTACCAGAACAAAGGAAGTAGAGGGTGATGAACAACATTGGTAAATGAGATATTCAGACAATAGCTTAAAGGGAAAATCTTTCCCTTGAAAAGAGTTATGGTAGTGCAGACTTCCTTCCTTCTAACTGCCTACTTCCAAGCGTTACCTTCTGAAATGGCATTATCATTCTTTAAGAACTGTAAGTGAGGTTTTGTTGCTGTCCAGGACACTTCTAATATTTTAGTTGAAATTAACACAGGTGATATTGTGGAAGGATGAGGTTTATCTGTGCTGCATTCAAGGAATACAAATGGCAAAGTATGCCTCACAAAGATAATGATACTCATAAATGAAAACTTTGGAAATTAATTGCTTGAAAACCAAAAGCCTGCCTTGACAATGCGTTATAAAATGTGATACTTTCCTTGTAGCTTGTCAGACTAATGTGTCTAAAAGATTATATAAGACAGTACTACAAAAAGCAAAGTGAGGTATTTTGTAAATTATTAATGTCACCACAAAATAAATAATTCCATATATTTCTTCACAGCTTAGTATTTTTTTAGCAAGAAAAACCCTCTGCTTCTTTTTTTTCAATGCAGGATCAAGGACTATGTACGTGGTTCTAGCAGAAGCTGCACTAGTCTGTAATAACCAATAACAATGTAGGGCCAAAATTGAAGTCACGCCATTGATATGAAATGTACTATTACTACTAAATATGAGGGTTGAGTGTTATAAATACCAGTCCTCGCTTCAAGTGTGGGTATTGGGAGTTTCATCTGTTTTGCACAAATGATACGCAAATTATATATTAAGTGAAACAAAACTGTAATGAACATTGCTGGTTTTGAACGCTGACAGTAAGGGCGGAGACAACTGAAACAGGTACAGGGGTGTTTTTTAAAGTTTTACTACTGCATTATTTCCCTTTTTCATAAACTCTTTGTGGGCATGAAAAAGCACGCTTTTGTGTTTGGCATGGAAAAAACATTGTGGGGTTTTTACTTAATAATTGGGGGAGGGTGTTGACAGAATTGTAAGCAATGACTTTAGGCTTTCAATTCTGTTCTTTATTTTTTTGGTAAAACTAATCTTAATTATACTATAACCATCTCTTTTAGACACATCGTCTAAGATGGTACCTGCTGAATCTGAATCTGTGGGGCTTTTAACCTTGCCTTATAAATATAAAAATTGGTCAGAAAGCATCTACTATCTGCATCTAAGTGACTTTAAAAAGTCATTCACACAGAAAACTGGCAATCTGACAGCTCAGGAAGACTGGTTTCAGTTCCCTAAAGGAAATAAATTGGTGTCTTGGTTACCTCTATCAGATAGTGAAAGATCCTCCCTGTGAAAAGGCTGAAAGAAGAGGAAAAATGTTGACATAGATCAGGAATATCAACTGCTGCTAGGTGAATCACGTATGACCTGGATGGGAGGGTCAGCACAGCTGAAACTGGAGTTATAAGGAATGCAGATGTGGCACAGAATCTGCAAACCAGAACCAGGCCACTGAAAGGGAAAAATGGGAGAGAACTCTAAAATCAGTAATATGTTTGTCAGAAACAAACGCCATCACGTAATGAAGAACAAAATGAGAATAAAAGGAGTTCCTGACTTCTGAAAATTAATTTCACCCTATTCAGTCCTGATTCAAAGTCTAAGTCAGACACTGTCTTACTGTTGATTTAAATAGGCTTTGGTTCAGTGCCCTTTTTGAAGAATATCACTATGTAAGCCTTATTTCTATGAAAATTTTATCAGGGGATAATGATAAAATCTTATTACTATCACTAGGAATTTCACCTGATTTAAAAGAAAAAAATGTAATAATTTCTCTATAACCAGTCCCCACAAATCCTATTATTTTAGCATTTATGAGGCCCCACTCCAGCAGAAATGGGAAAAATTGCTGAAGAAGTAAGCACAGAAAGACATAACTTGCTTGCCTTCTCTTCCCAAAGTAAAACTTGTCGCCAGTAAAAGAAAGTCCTTTGACCTGGGAACCTTTGACTGAGAACATCAGTTCCTGAGACACAGAAACACAAAGAAAGATAATAAGGAAGAGTGCACGGAAAACCAATAGCAGACAGATGAAAGCCAAATAAATTAAAAAAAAAAAAAATCAAATCCTGAAGCAACAGAAAAGTCAGTTCCATTAGAAAACAAGGATAATGAAAAAGAGAAGATAATGTTGAGAGCCAGGATTTATAACTACGCCTGTGGTTTCCATCACAACTCAGATATGAAATTTAGAACAAATGTGTTATTAGAGCAAAATGCTAGCCCAGCAAATGAAGGCAGAAAAATTGGGTCATATAGACATAGACTTTTGGAAAAAGATTTGTAATATTTGTAGATTCACTAACCTGCACCTTTAATAACTCTATTATTGAGAAAAATTTTCACAATTTGAAAAAAAATAGGAGTGCTTGTGACATGAATATTATATTGTAAAGGCTTATTTATTTAAGATTCATGTTCTGAAGTACTGCTTAATGTTTTACACAATTCTTCAAAGATGGGCTTTGGGGATAAGCCATCTTAAACTCATGGTCAGCAGAAGGAAGCTCATCACCTCAGTGTCTCATCTTAACCACTAGCTAGTGAGATGTATCAGTACTAAACTACTTTTCTGTTTGTATCAAGGAAGCTCATCCATTCAACAGTTCGAGAGCCAAGAGGGAGGCAGGTATTTTTCCCTGATACACACTGGATCACCAGACAGTAGAAGATTCCCTGTTCAGTGAGGTGTTAGTAAATGAGTCACGTATAGAAGAGTACACCTCATCTACTGCAGGAACATTTCAATACCCAAACAATAAGGAAATCCATAATTTCACAGGAGGCTTGTCAAAACAATCCTCTGAATAAGCAGAAGGTGAATAAGCTCCGGAGAAGAGAAAATGAGCAAGAAATAAGCAACCATGGAGCTTGTAAGAAAAGCTGAGAGAGGAACTGACAACGAAAGCTAATGCACCATACAAAGAAGAGCCATCAGTTCATGCCCTTATTTGAACAAATACCCGCAAAGCCAGACATACTCTTCACCAGCGTATATCTAAAAGACATCCCTATCCAACCAGGTGGGGATCACCTGTGAGATCAAATCCAGCAAAACCTGCAGATGTCTACCTCCATCTTCTAAGGCTCAAGTTCTTTACTACTTCTGTGTCGTTATTCACCAGGTCTTAAAGTCCTCCAGCCTCCTTCTGTCTCTTAATGGAAGAACCCAACTCAGGTGCAACAGACCTCTTCTGTGAAGACAAGGAGGTCCACAGCAGAGGCACATCTCAGAACATCATAGGACTGCAACCTATGGGAGAGGTAACCTCCAATGCTGAAGGACCAGGGTATACTCAGAGGTATCCAGCTACATGTGTTCAATGAGTAGCAGAAAGCATTGTCCCTAAATCCACAACAGAGAGTTGGGTTCTATTGCATTGTTCTATTGTATGGTTGTATTCTATCGAGGTTTTTTAGAATATGTTTCAGAAGCTCTGTAGAAGTAATATTGGGAGTACAGATCGGAAAATGATACGGTTGTTCAAGGTGGCAAAGGTACCAGTGATGTGATAGCAATTTGTATTGTCCTTACAAGTTTATGGATGAATATGGAGCCCTTGACAGACAGGTCAGCAATTTAAGGAAACTACTACCAAGGCAATTTAAGTAAACTAGTATCAAGAGCTATATTAAAAACAGGAATAGCAAATTTACTTATGACTTTTAGAAGCAAAAAAACCTAGCAGCTTAGTGATGCTCAGGAACTGAATGGGGAAAACTTAACTCAGTAAGAAATGCCCAACTGAAGACCAAAGCTCACAAGGGTGCAAGCATCCATATAGCAGAGTCACATTCTGCAGGGCTGTCTAAAATCACAATGTTTTCAGAGACGGGCTACAGGGCAAATCAGAACAGTACTGAGAGACATCCCCAATGAACTACAGCAGGTTCTCACTTCATGGCATTTAGTAGAAACATGGCTTTACCAATACCCATTCTTCCCAGAGGCAACCCAGAACTTTTCTAGGTGAAGGTCAATACATAAACCCTCTCCCTCCATGTTAATACTTATTGAAGTGGAGCTTAAGGTATTGTAATATAAGAAAAATTACAGCATCATATTAAAACTCAAAAATAGAGAAAGGAAACAAAGGAATATTGAGACAAACATCTGTTGCTTGATTTCACTTCAGGTGAATTCACAAGCTGACAAACAGAAATATTTATGCAATTTTGTTTTAGAGTAGCACATCTGATGTTGATTGCAAAAACATATCACAAAAGTATTTATCAATGAACAGCAGGAGATACGGAAGTCATAAATGACAACCTGTCTTTGGAGAAAGACAAAAGGAAATGAGCGCTAAAGTTTTATCCAAGGACTGTGCTGACTACAGTATCTAATAAACCTTAAGGAAGCATAATACATGAAGGAACTGTTTTAGGTTCCTCTTTGTAATGAAAAACATTGTACAGTACCAAAAAGAATGGATAACTGGGAAATGGGAAAGTCTGAGTCTCACTTTTATTTTCCTATAAATTACTCTTTGTATTTAATTTTACAAAAGGAAAACTAAGCACTTATATTTAAGTACCACTAACATTAATAAACATTGAAAAGATCATGGTGAAATACTTAAATTCCTAAAAACGAAAGATCTGAAAGCATACTTTCATGGAGAGCTTGAGGAAGAACCCAATAAACACGAGAGAAGCACCAAAACAATTTTCAAAAATTATCTCCAGTAACAGATTATTTCAAAAGTGTTATGCCTCTCCCATCTCACCCCCATGCTGGTGTCACTCACTACAATGTCATGGAAATGTCAGAAGCAGAGCAACAAGGGATCCATTTCTTTGTTGTTGTTTTTTAAACTCTTTATAGCTTCTGCCAAATTAGGGTCAGTCAAGGAAAAATTAACATTCTGCTGTACAGGTGGAGTTGTACCAGGGATGAAATACCTGCACAGCAAGAACAAATTCAAGAATTAAAATGCACCACCTTTCTGCTGCTAACCTTCCCCGACTCCATCACAAAAATCTCTGTTCTTGAAATGTGTTAGCAGCTGTCTACTTGTGGGAGGAGCAGAAGAAAGCGGGGAGTGAAGATGCATCTCGGGGAGGTGCAGAATACAGAGAGAGAATAGATTTTTTTTTCTTTGCGTTCTGTTAACAAAGTACTAAAAGGAAATCAGCTTTAAAATTGGGAGCGTCACTGAATCACTTCTGTTAGCGATCCCAGCAGCTGTAATTGACTAAATATGTTAAGTCTTGACAGAAATGGGAGTCTCTCAAAAAAAGAAAAAAAAGTAGAGCATTGCAGAAATCAGTGCCAAGAGCCCCTCAGCATGATGTTAAAGAGGTATGGTATTGCAGAAGGCACCATCTGTTGTGTTTAGATCTGAGAAGCTGAAGGGCTAGTTAGAGGCAAAACACCGCTCTATCAAGAAACTTTATTCCTCAGCCCTGAAAGCTAACGCCTTCTTGAGCTGAGCAGATCAGATTAGACCCATACCTCCACATCATATTTAGCCACATGTGTTTTGTGTGCTCAAACAAAGAACGTGTGTGCTTAGGTGGAACTAGCCTTTAGACCAGGTCACTGTTGACTTCAAAAATAGCAGCTATTGATACATTATTTAACAGCAACTGGGAGCTGATTAATCACTCCATGTGCAATACAAAGCAAGATTTCTTTTTGCATAAGCCATAAAACAGCTGTCCAGAAGGTTTGCACTGAATCAAGACTCCATGTTGTTCTCCTTCCCTCCCCGAATCACGTGCTTTGGTTGACTTAAAAGAAAGCTGTGGATGGTGTGAGAGATCCATCCCAGGGACAGCCATTCGTCATGTGGGAAGAAAATGTTTCCAACCCAGTCTCATAAAATAAAGAAAAACAACTGAGCTTGGGTATGCTGTAGACAATTAATGGGCCAAAAAGCCTGTGCCTCCATGCCACTGAATGCTGATCAACCTGACTTTAAGCTAGAGTAAGAAGAACCTGTACTAGTAAAAGGAACTACATAATGCTACACCAAAGGGAGACAGAGAGAGAATTTGTGATTCCCTGAATTACCCCTCCTCCTCTTTCACTAACATCTAATACACTCATGTGAACAAAATCTATCTATAGGATTCAACTACTGATGGCTTGAATATTATCACTAATTTGTCCACTTTAAAAGAATCCAAGCTTTTTTATTTTGAAAAAATATCAAAACATATAGTTCCCAAGGTGGGGGAAAAGGTACTTTCTGTAGCTTTAAAGACATTACAGAAAAAAGGATTTTCTCTTGAACTTCTGTTTCTAACCTGCAGTCAAGATTTCTCCCCTTGTGTAATAATTTTGTGCATTTAAAATTCAGCTACTTGCCAAGCAAATAGCGTCTGTTTAAACAAAAGAAGAGATTAGTGGCATCTACTGTCTGTGATAGGGAAACAGCCAAGCTTTGATAAAACTACGTTTCAAGTTTCCCTTTACTGTTTTCAAAAACTGCAGCTGTTCCCCTCCAACTTTCTTAAGCCTTAAGCTTTCTCACATGACCTTGAAGACTTATGAAGCTGAAAAATTGTTCCAGATGCTTGCAAACTTTCTAAACCAATGCATTTCAAAGTGTTCCCTGTGACTTCCTTTTTATGGGCAGGGTCATTTAATGTATGTTAGTTAAGTTGAGGGGCACTCGTCCAAGACATAACTCTTTCTTCTAGAGGTAATATCATATAGACACACGAAAAAACTAGAATTAATAGGTTAACTGTAATTAACTAGTTAACCCATCCAGAAATTCTTACCAAAAGGGTGAAATCAAAGAGACAAATCCATTACTAACTACTAAATGCAACAAAACTTCAGCTTTTTAATATCCAGTTATTTTCCTATAATAAAGTCAAATCTAAAATCTTCCCTAAAAAAAAATAAATTAGATTCACTTGGGTTTTTAATCTCTACTTGTGAGATTCCTTTATAATAGTAACACAAATCAGATAAGAGAGTAGAGCACTGTCAACTACCTGCATCTAAAAAGGATGGTATTTTTCTCTTTTTTTCTTTTTAATGGGTCCAAGCAGTTCTTTAATCTCTTAGCCTGAATGAAGAGTGATTAAGGAAAAATCTTTCCAGGGTGAAGTAGCAAAAGTAGCTGTTCTTGCCCAGGTCATATCAGCCTTAAGAACAAAAATCTGAGTTCTAATGCTCAAAAAGACCCTGCGGAGGATAGCATAATACTGTGAGGTGACTTTTTCTTATCTGAAGACGCAAGGAAGTCCTGAATTTACCTTTCCTTGTTCTTACTACTCAAGTTATAAATGAAAATTTCCTACTCAGTAAACTCTATTGATCATTTAAGTGCCTAGCCTTGGAGACAGGCAGCCAGTAAGTTTGCATTATTGTGGTATGCACTGACGCAGATTTAAAAGCACTGTCACATCTTCCATAACAACGTTTAGATCATGAGAACTCTAGAATTTATACAATGCTTAATTCTTTAGTCTCTTTGTCAACATGCCCTTTACCAGGGATATTCAGAAGTAGGAAACCATGGGTTCACAGCAAGATCTATCTAAAGCTTAGAAAGCTATACAGGTCTTGCTTATGCAAAAGTTTATAATTTCACTTAATGCTGTGCACCATCAGCTTAACAAGCTACCTTTCCTTAGCTCCTGAACTCCTACGCTGACAAAGCTATTTGTGTCTCAAGTTGAGGACGTGAAGCATCAAGGCTGTTGATCAAAGGTGATTACCAACATCCAAATATCTTTAGGCAGACCAAAAAGCCCCCAAGATTCACTTCAGAATCATGACATTTTAAAATTACATGTTTTCAGTTCTTTTCTGCCTTCTGGGATTGGGGTCCACAGGCACTACATCTTTTAGGCTTTCATCTAGAACCAGGAGGATAAAAAGCTGATTTGATTGAAAAAAACCCAGAAGTGCAAGTTCTTACAGATTCCCAGGAGGTGGCTAACACTCTACACTGAGTGCCTAATAAGATAGGGCCCATGACCAACCCAAGATTGCACAGCTAACGCAGTCGCTTGAATTTTGTGCTCTGTGGAATGGTCCCAGAAAGCGTCACACAGCCATTAGATTTCAAATGGAAAATTTTATGAAAATAATGATGTAAAAGGCTGATGCAGCTAGCACAAGAAGAAACATTTAGAATCTCTCAGTATTGATGCAGCTCAGAGAATCTTGCAAGACACTACTTAATGTATAACAGGTTATAGTCTCGCTGGCACAGAAAAATGCAATCAATTAGAAGTGAAATACATGACTCTGTAAGGACAGCTCAAAGATCTGGTGGAAATGGAGATGAAGGGAGGGAACCAATGAAGACTACAGAAGACAAGTTAAAGCTGGCGGAAAAAAAGATAAAGGCAGCAAAGCAGAATGAGTAATTGCTAGCTACAGGGGCTGAGGGGTGTGAGAAAGTTTTTATCAATTATAGCAAAGAAAACAGAGCAAAGCAAAAGCTGGGAGACCAGCCCTGTGCTTAGCTAGCTGGGTGCCCCTTTCTCTCAAATCAATGAGGTGTTGCATTAGTACTGCTGAGAACAGATTTTTGCCCGAGACTGTAACAATTCCCTGCCAGCGAAGCTCTCATGGCTTCTAGGAACTCCCAAGGGAAAGAGTGGAAACTTCTTTGCTTTGGTTAATTAAAAAATACATGGAGGGAGAACTCTGGAGAACATAAGGAAAAAAACTTGAGTCACTAAAGGATGATTTTTCCACTTCTAATTCCTATTCAGCATGATTTCCATTCACAGGCTTATCAGCAGACTGTTGCTTACTGACAACTTTTATTGAAGGTACAGAAGATGCAGTATCAGTATGTAGAACACATCAGTGATCATACTGGGCCAGCTGAAACAATGCTGATTTACACCACCTAAGTATACGTGTACCATCTATTGAAATATTTCATCATTATCCATAATAACGCCAAGTCAGATTTATAGCTTGCACCTTCTCTGAAGTGTTCAGGAAAGAAAAAAAAGTTTAAAAAAACCTTCCCTTATTCCTTACTGAGTGTAAGAAGCACTCAGAACTGCAGTCTCTGTGTTTTGGGTAATCATTATTATTCTCGCATTGTTCTTCTAGAGGGGGGGAAAAAAGTGACTGAAGAGATCTGAGTAAGAGACAAGGCTGTCAACCACCAGACAACTCAACATGATAGGAAGGAAAAGTGCAGTCTCTTTGCATAGTGATTACACTAAATCTCCCATAACCAGAGACCTTTATTAACAAGATACACAAGGACAGCTAAGTATTATCTCTAGCTTTAGATACTTGCAGTGACTGCAATCCTAGGGACTTTATCTGCTGTCCTATTAAAGTTTGCCTTGACATCTAATGAAATTGTCCATGCTGTAGTTAAAATTCAATAATTCCTCCTCGGTTTTCACCAACTAATGAACAACTAATCTGAAGTCTTTATGACTTTGTAGACATCTATCAAATTTCCACTCTCTAGCCTGAAGATGTTTGTTTCTCTTGACTCCATCCCTCTCCGACAATTATAATTTCTAACTCTTCAGTCTTATTACTAGTATGTGTCTGTTTTAATAATTTCTTTGAAAAACATGTTTCCAAAAATCAATATTTCCATTGAGGGTTCAGTACACAGTTCATTGTTTCTAAGTGAAGAAGAATCACTTTTTTTTTTAATATCATACCATAACTGTGTTAGCTTCATTTGAATCTGGTGCATTAGTCACTGTCTCTGCTAGTGACTCCTCCATTGGTGAAGGAATACTCCATATTCTGGTCTCTCCTGCAGATTCTTATATTTCTCTCCCAATTTGTGTGTCCATTTTGATGACAAACTACAACAGCTGTACTGAATACGAAAAGAGCCCAAACTGACGAAGCAAGAATCCTCTCACCCCAGGCCAGATTTGCCAAGTCCAACACCTTAAGTATAAGACAAACGCAACAGGTTGTCTCACAGCAAGGACTCTATATCACATGTGCATAGCACATGTGATAGTCTTCACTCAACCCACCTCATCCCGCAGGCCAAAATATGTGTCTATGTAACCTTTAACCTACCAAGAAGCTGTGCCCGGCTTAAGCGTCTGGGAGCAGGAGAAAACCATCATGAAAACCATACAACAAGGAGTATGACATATAATAGGCCGCTGCACTACAAGGATTTCCACTTGAGAGTGCAAAATCCCACTGACACTCTCTGCCCCATGCTCTCCATCTCCTTACTCTGCCCCATAGAGGCAAAGACAAATGAAACGTCCAGCAAAGGGAACTTTCCATTATTAGAAAATAAGTGCAGACAGACTGTACACTGCTTCTCTCACACCTTACCAACACATGTATGCATGTTAAAAATCAGAATAATCCTACTGAAGGTACCTAGGCATATGGGAAAACCTGCATCTCGGTCTTTCTCTCGGTTTTGTAGTTGCAGCACTCACTGGTTGTGCCTTATCCAGGCACCACTATGTTGTTTGTTTATGAACGCCGGGAGGAGTAGCTGAGTAATGCCAAATAGCTGCGACTGTTCCAGCCACAAGCACTCTGCATGGTAGCTGGGGATTAGAAAAATTTATTGCACAACTGCTGTAACTCAGCACTCCCTGACATACCACAGTCATCCTGTATATTATTATGCTCCTCAGATCATGGAACACAACTCCTCACAGCAAACTAATTTCAAAGACTGGTAAAAAATGCAGATATTTACCATATTTTATATTGAAATTACAGTATTAAGCACAGTTGTGCCAAGAACAATTTCTCGTTGATTTGTCTTGCTACAAAATTCTCAGAAAATACACATAATCACAGACAATATCTTTAAACAGAGATCAGCTATGGCATGTATGTGTATAATATTTCTAAGCAACTGCTATATGCATGACTTCTTTCCTATTTCTGCTAATATTAGTGGAGGGTATCTTAGAATATTATTTGTCTATTATTTGTTCATAACATTGATTTCCTGAATTCACATACTGTATTAGCCCAACCACTGAAAAGCATAGCGTGCTGATATATAATCACAAAGCTGAAGCTAATCGGAGTTTGTGACTTGATGAAGAACAATTCAGAGTCACTGAAGTTTTAGGAAAATAACTCCTTTCTTTTTTTTACGGAAGGAAAATGTTTCATTTCCCTCAAGAGATGTGAAGATATAAGGGTTCCGTACCATAAGTATCACTCTAACAAACACTTTTGGTATTTTTAAAGACTGTTTGTATTGACTTCGAAATTTCAATCAACTCCTATCGTTCAATGCAGATGTCCCATTCAAGGTATTCATATCATTTAAGTTCCACTTGAGCCCTCAGGGTAGTCTTTGGATGAAATGTACTCCCTGCTGGCATTCTACAGTCGCTATGAATTTTCTCTATCTGGTTATCACTATTAGCTTCTAGCACAGCTCTCTCCCCAGGCTGAGAATTATTAGGTCTGAAATACTACATTAAACCAGCTACCATGTTCATGTGACCGGAGTTGTGTTGGGTGCCTCTGGACTGCACTGTATTGTGCAGTTTAGACCAACTCCCAGACCACCTTTGCTGTGCCACCAGCCCTGCTCTTCGGAATATTTTGCTCCAGAGGAGTGAATACCATGAAATAATGGACTGCTGGGTTTGTAGCAGAAACCAAAGGAACAAGAGGGAACTGGCAACGAACAAACTACACTCGGTTATGTAAACTTTGCTTACTTGTCACATCCACAAAGGTAAACAGGTGCCTCTAAATAGTTACAAGCCCCAGCCACCTGTCACCAGCCTCAGCACCTAAAGTTTCAACACACCATAAAAGCTTTTCTTCAACCTACGTAAGAGTTATATAGGACAGGAGGCACTAGAAGTAGGAAATGCAATCATTGTGTGCATTCAGTTTCCAGGGACTTCACTGGGTTATACACACAATTGATGAAAGCTTCATTCAAGCCTGTATCACACTTTTAGACAGATTTGCAGATCAAGTAGGCCTTTCAAAATTACACAGAATATTTTCAAACTGAGCCTTTTTGCACCTGAGCTTCTCAGATATTGCAAAATATGTTTAGTGTAAGTTCAAGTAAGATTTGGGGCAAGTGTGTTTTAATATTTGGTGTCGAATGATTCCCAGTTCTCTAATGGCATTTTGAAAGATGTCAGGCAGAATAGATAACACTGGCCTCTCAGTTCCTCTGATAAATTTAGTAATCTCACTGAACTCCATGGAAGAGAAAATAAAAGAGGATTTCTCTTCTATTTTTTGACCAGCACAGAATATTTCTGAAGTGGTGCAATATACATCATACTTAGTCATTCAAAACCGTGCATTTGTATTTCAGAACAAATCAGGCTCTGTTGGGTTAGTTGGGTTTAAAGGCCAAGGAGCTCTTCTAAACTGATAGCACTCGCATTTGTGTGGCTGAAGAGGAGTTTTTGCCAATTCAGGCTTTCTGAAACTCAAAAGGTCAAAGGTCAAAAAAAAAAAAAAAAATCTCTGTGCTGCATCCAATGACCCAATAATCTAGAGATTCAAGGTATTTGGTAAAATTATGTTCAGGAAGGGAGTACAAATATCTTCCCTCCTTTTCCTTGCTGTAGACTTCAAGTTACTTTTCTGACATGGCAGTAAATCTGAAGATAGAAAAAGCATTGAAAATACATCACTCCTTGAAGTGGAATTATTTTATTTCCAGTCACATGCAGTACTTTGAAGGTGAACTCTATTTCATTTTCTGATGGTACTCTTTTCTTTCTATTTTTGAAAGCTTTGTGCATGGGAGAACAAAGGGAAAGGATTTATTCTCTTCAGGTGTAGTTAGAAAAAAGAAAATACAATGCAGTAAATGCAGAATAGATCTGACTAAATAGGTATTGTTCTACAAGGAAAGACGACATTTAATCTCTTGAAAGCAATATGATACTAATAAGTTTTGTAAAGAAACCTAGTTAGTAGAGCCCGGTCTAAATGCTCTATTTAGCACATGTAATTCTGTATTATTCTTCTAGTCATGCATTGATGTAAAGAATTTGTAAAGAAACAAAATGCACAGGTTATAGGCTTGACAAGGACCTCTAACAGAAAGGAGACCGTTCCTCTGCTATTTTGGGCAGACAAGTTATTTGATTTGAGTCACAATCTTGGCAAGCTCTTAAAAAAATTGTAGGTTGGCTGCCCCTGCGGTCCAGTTGGGAAGCTGGTCTAGAATGACATTTCTCCTATAACAAAAAAGCTTTCAATCAATTTTCATCTTAAATGCATTCACAGTTAGTTAATATGTCTTGATTCTTTCCACAGTTGTTACCTTCTTTTATTTCTTGTATTAGGTAATTAATTACTTTGCAGTTTAACTGGTTAGTTACAAGTTGTACTTTATGAATTATAAATGGGTTATACTTAAAAACCAAACGGCTGCATTTAATTTTTATGGCAGAGGCTTGTGTTGTTTTCTGTTGCTAGGTAACACTGAAAAATATTTAAACCCAGTAATGAAATTAAAATTTGCAATTGGGTTGTAAGGACTGGATTTCACAAACTGCAATATTTGGTGTTGTGAACTTAACTGCTACCCAGGGAGAAATTCCTTCCTTTATACATGGGCTACGTATCCATTAATTCCTACTGCATCCCTCAAAATTGGGATTAAATTGCTGGTCAGGAATCAGAGTGTCCCTTTGGCCAAGGATGTATTCTGCTTGATTGAGTAAATCGATCTGAAGGACTCCAGTGCCTCCTTATTCTGCAACTTCTTGGTTACTTTGTACTTTAACGTTAATATTGTGGCCAGATAAATGGTAATAAATACAAATGTTTAAGGCTCCTAACCACAAGCCTCAGCACTTCCTAGATTGTAATAAATAATTCTTGATGTTTCCTAGGGGTATGGAAGAGACAGTTATTAAGGCCTGCCAAAAAGGAACCGCTGTAAATCCCATAAGCACAAAATATTACCGATTCTAGCAGAGATATAAAGATTCACTGGAGGAAGAATTTGTGCTTAAAGGTTTCTGTGAGTGTCTATGTCAACAATCAGTGCTACAGGCATTTGCAAAATTTCTCATCCTCCCCTGGAGATATGTCAGCACCTAATTTTGCTCCTGTCCAGTCTTTCACCTTATTTTTTCTCTGCTTGTCTTTTCTTCCAATTCTGTAAGTGTTGTCATCCAATTGTTCAGCTTCTACATCAGACAATTATATTCTCCTTTCACCCAATAATCAAAAGGTCAGAATACTCGCCAATTTTGTGAAATAGGCAAGGGATTCTCTGCTTTTCCGGGGAATGCGTAAACTCACATCCTCCACTTCCCATTCTACTGCAACCTAAAGAATGCTTCAGAACTGTATCAGAAAGAAGAACACATGTTGGAAAGCCCTGCTTCAGAGCACACTTCAACTTGGAGTATGAGAGGAGTTGAAAATCCTGAAGAGAAGGAACTAGGACCCTGATCTCCTTCATCCCAGGAGAGATACCTCTGTGAAACATGGTAGGTGGTGGAGGAGGGTGTTAGCAAAAATAGTTGGTCAAGCTCCTGGGGGCTAAGGTGCCCAAGTCAGCAGAAAAACACTCTTTTCCATATCTAAGTATGCCACTCATCGCACCATTTTTTCACACTTGCTTGGCATGACCCGCCCTCCATATGTTACAGGCTTCCCAAGCCTCACAGAGATGGGGCATCTGATCCTGCTCCCTAACAGCCTTCAGGCAAAGCCAAACTCATTAGCTCAATCACTCTCTACCATTCTTGAAGACAAAAAATCCTTGCATTTCTTCTTCCACCAGAAAAGTCATGACAGAGAAACACCAACAAAGAGCAGGAAGCTGGACATTCTCCAACCAGAGCAGCTTGTTTGTAAAGTTCACTGTGCCAATGACCTTAGTGCAATAGAGGGTACCATGTTGTAAATCCTTTGCAAGAAAAAGGCCCTGCAAGGGGACATGACACATCTTTATTTGTGGCACTTCCAGCAGTTTGACTTAGTATACTAGATCCAGAAAAAAGCTTTTTTTGGTATTTAACTTTTCACACAGACCACACGGAGAAGTAAAGCACCTACTTTGGATGTTTTGAGTTCCACTATGCTATACTTGGTCCATCTGGCCCACAGCATGTTTCTCTGCTTAAGCCATTAAGGGAACTCCAATAAGAAAGAAAAGATAAACTCACCCTTGGCAAGCTTTTCTGTGTACTTTCTTCAAGGAGACTCCTTAATCTCAGGCATCCCAAGAGCATTGCCCCACATTACCCTGCATTGCCTACATAGCATTCGTAGACAGGAGAGGAAACACAATCAGACAAGGAAAGGTTTCTCTTCTCAAATGACAATTAGGATTCTGCAATTGGAGACAATTAGTCTCCAACTCTCACATACCACAGTGCAGCATCTGCAGGGACTTGCCTTAATTCCCAAGACCCAAGATACCTGTTTTGATCATAAAGCACCTGCAATGGGACACCAAAGAGGTGATGACGGCATAACCGTATGATATTGTATCTTATGTAAAATGGACCTTTTCCAATTCTACGAGCCATCAAATATACAACTTCAAACTCTGCAACAAACATTTACACATCCACAAATAGTTCCACATCTGAGCACGGCTTGATTTTGCCAGCTTGCCTGAATCACACTTAAACATGACAACTATATCTCTACAACTAATTAAAAGAAATCTGAATTTATATATAGAATAAAGCAGTTAATTTTTTCTCAGAATATTTTCCTGAGTATTCCTCCTATTTCAGAATAAAAAGAAAGAGAATTCTGAATCTCAACATTTTATGCCTATCTAAAAAGAATCACAGAAGTATTCACATATAACTCTCTGGAAGATGAAGAGGTTATTTTCTGTTTTTCATTATCAAGATACAGAAAAGATCCACAAGACGATGGTTCATTCTGGTTCCAAGAGCTGACTTTTTTTCAATGCAGTTCCCTAAGTGATTTGCCCTTATTTCTCATAATGATGTCTTTCCTTTGCCAGTGCTGATTACCACTGATTCTGACCCCGGTTCATCTCAGTTATATAAAAATATGGTCTTGCTGAGAGGCCATTATTAACAGCCATTAACTCCTCATGCAAAGGATCATTGCTTTCTGTATGGAGGAGATGCACAGAGTGAGGAATGGAAGAGACATCACTGTATGGTTTTCAAAACTCCCTTATTCTTAGGTCTGAACTAATCACTACAGCTTCCTGTAAAAAAAAGAAAAAAAAAAACCCACTTGTTTTCTTTAATGTCTAAACTTAACCTCTGATATAAAGAATAAATAAAGCATTCCTGTAACTGAACACCTAATACAAAATCCAACAAGTTTCTGATCTCCAAGTATCATTTTAACCTTTAAAAAAGAGACTTACAAAATTTGCTTTTAAAGAGAAATAATTGAATTCTGACTCACAGCAACAACATGTAGTATAACAGCTGCTACTAAAATATTATCATTTAACCTGCCAGATAAATAATGCTATGGCAATGTAACTCTATTCTGTAGAGAATATCCAGCCCTCAGTCCTCAGCAGGTCAGTCTAGGTACCACTCAGGTTTCACTAGTCTGAGAGTTCATTGAATGCACAGGGTTCAATTCAGCCCTCTCTGCAGGTGATTCTCACCGCCACATTGGTTATGCCTGAGATTTTTTCTTGCTAATGTCAGTAATGATGAAAACTGAAATCATTTTAAGAGAATGCACTTAGGGAACAGATAGTATATGATTAAATTATGATGTCAATGTTGATTTCTTGAATGTTTTTAGAATATAGTATTTTTTATCTCCTTTATTAGTGGTCCAATGTTTACTAAAGGTCGCAGATATTCCTACCAGTGAACAAACGCCCAGTTTATCCTACATGTTTCTGATTCAGCTTAAAAGCTCATTTTTATCTCTTTTTGCTTAATATAATGTGTATAAACCATCCAGTTTTTCCTTCACAGTTACTTTTTTGGAAGCAGGCATATTCTTTGCAGTATCTGATGTCTCTCTCTGACAATTTTCCTTGCCAAAATAATTAAGAAGAAGTTGTGGCTCCTCTTCTCATCTCTGTGGAATTTTTCAGGATGAGACATCTGACTTGCTACCAATAGCACTAGAAATTAGAGGCAACTTTGAGAAATGCTAATCAAGGTTTGATACACAACATTTTTAACACTCTCTACTTGCCAGTACAGGAGTTCTGTGGATACTATCTCTCGTCACTGGGCAGCAGGAGGACACGTGCCACCCAGATAATGCTTTGCTTAGCAGCAGTTTAACACTTATGTTTTGCCCAACACTGTCGGCTAAGATGACAAAGTCATCATTGGTAGCTTAATTATTTTCTTTTCCTCTTTTGCACTGATTTAAAGACAAGTAAAATGACACTTGGAATGGAATATTTATAGATTTAATTCTAGAAAACGTAGCATTTCTGTCAACAGGACTGTGATACAGATGTTTATAGGGCTGAACCGTACATTGATATTTAAAATTCTATTCTCAACTGGGCAAATATTGATTGATACACCAACTGCTGCCAATAAGAATTGGTGTTTTATGAAGTGTATCATCCATCTGTCTATTTAATGGAGAAGTAAGATTGTCCAATTAGCTCAAAGCTGGCAGCACCTCAAAAGTTAATTACAAATACTTTCCACAATGTAATCTAATGATTTAAAATACACTTTATTTATCATGTAGGGTATTTTTTTTAGGTTTTGTACCATTCAGCAAAGGTTTATATTTTAAACCAATGTCAGCAATTTTGGTTTATGCCGAACTTTCGCAACCAAGAACGCCCAGAATGCTGCTGTTTTGGGGGGACACGTGTATAAGCTCTCTCTATATTTTTAGAAGGTAATTCTTTTTTACGCAAACACACACACACAAGCAAAGTAAACTTATTCCCTTAAGTAATTCTGTCCCCCTGAGGTCAGTGAGGTTTTTCTGCATGAGAAGCAAAACTCCAAAGTATTAAACAGTGAATAAGTTTCCTACCAATGGTTTATGCAGCTCTTTTGTGTTTAGCTTCAGCATATCTCTCTCTATTAAAAAGAAAGGTTTGATTCAGTGTTTGTTCTAGCACCAAACATTGAAGGACTCATATCATAATCCATCATGCTGAAAATATAAATGAATAAGGCAAGGTCTGTAAGTCCTTTTGCAAAAGTATGAAGTGCTAACCATTTATCACTGATAAGACAGGTAATACTGGGACATTAAAAGCTGAAATGGTTCAGAAACCTTTAAAATAGCACTTCTCCCTACATCTGAGATTAACTGAGATTCCCATCTTCCCCTCAGTACCGTTAATTCTTTGAAGCAGAATCCATCATTTCATAATATGGCTATGTATTGTAGCACACAGAAGCCCAATTCTGATTTCAGCCTCCAGGTACTATCAAAAATTAAAATTAAAAATGGCTTTTGGGTATCTGGAAAAAAAAACACAGGATTTTTCTTAAAATGAGAAATATATGCTTCCACATCCAAAAGAAATTGTATAATGTACATAGCTCACCGAAAATTTGACATCATGGGAAAATATTGCATGATGTTCCTGAAGGGTACTACATAGATATGATTAAGAAATAAGATTTCTTTTGAAGCAAAGTTCTTTGTCCTTTCCCCTAGTTCTGTTTCAGCATCAGACCCGCTCACAAAAACATCTTGCATGTGAAATGATAAATAGCCAGATAATAAGATAATAACATGAAGCAATAATTATCATGAGTGCTTAAGATAAAAGCAGCTGAAATGTTTCAAGCTCTAGCCCTGTCCACTGAAACGTATCTTTTCAAGAACACTGATGCTCAAAGCCAAATAAAACACACACATAAGACTTCTATAATCTGCATAATGGAAGGCTACTGGAGATTCCACTTCACATATCAAAAAACACATGTACCTAGTGCCTGCACAGAAACACGCTTTTGGGGGAAAAAACACCCAGGGCATATCTTGATATTGCAATTTACAACCTGTAGAGACAAACTGAAACAACAACGAAAAAAACTCTGTTCATACTTTTTCTGAATGTTTTGCTCTCAGGTTTTGAGCACAGACTCTAACATGCTCCTTTCTTGGGCATAACTGCATATTCTACACTAATATATTTATATTCATTTTGTCAATAGGAACAAACTGTACAATAAGATGAGGAATTACCTCATCTTGCATCTTTCGATTTTTTGCATGTTTTGAGTTTGTCTTTTTTTAAATAAAGAAACAAAATTTAGTGTAACAGTATCATGTATTTTCCAACTAATTCCTGAATAGGCTGAGATGAGTTAAGTGAGCAGCTCAAGAGGATTCATACAATAGCTCTCTGCTCTTTGTCAATAACTGGAATAAAAAAATTTTTGCATGATGTGTCATATGATAGACACAACAGCAGATTTCTCTACAGAAAGCAATAAATTCCTTTTTCATTTGGATTAATAAAAAATGAGATCACTAACTCACTATGGGTAAATAAATCCTTGCCATCTATCATAAAGGTTTCATGAACAACATATTGGAGTGCTCCCAGCAAATGCAGCTTCTGCTTCTTCTGGTTAAAAGCCCTGAGTGGCTCTCCAAGGTGGACATCTGCCCTGATCTCCCAGGTCCAGCAGTCAAGTAGCCGATCATTCAGAATTCTTATTAAGACTGTCAACAGTACCCATAACTGAATCTGCAGATGGAATAGCCATGCAAAGTACACAGCGCTGACACGATATGATCTCCTTATTTCATTCTACAACAAGCAAAATGTATTATAAAAGGGCTTTTATCAAAGTCCCAAAGCAGAAATCTAAACCTGTTAGAAAGGGAAGTATGCTGGAGAGACTGGCAAGAAAAGGGGTTAAAGACTGTAGCAGACACCTGAAATTGGACCCTGAATTGGAACGGTGCTCACCGTTAAAAGTTGATCTCCTTCCTGACATTAGAAGAAGAAAGCACATATTAGAGCTTGTCAGAGCCACAAGATAGTACTGAGTAGCATGACATCTTTGACTTGCCAAGGGGCATCCACTTAGACAGGTGGAAAGACAAGACAGAGGTCAGCAATAAAAACTCCTTTGGAAGACACTAACTAGTGCTGGCAAGAGACACTCCACTGAGAAACCTGTATGGAAGATGACACTACAGAAGTGATGATGGTATAAAAACCTGGGAACAATGGAAAAGAATGGTGGAAATTGGGGAAACATTGTGGATACACTTGTAGAGTCGCACGGGTCTTGGAGATCCTTTACTTCTTTTACGTATACTACACTGCATTTGTGATATAAATGGATAGATTTGAACATTGTTTAGAAAATGGAAGGAAAAAGCAAGAAGCAAAGTGAGAAAAGCACAAGGTTTTCTCGCTTTGCTTCTTGCTTTTTCCTTCCATTTTCATGAGGCAAGTATACCAATTTACTGCATCCGTTATGTGACAACCCCCTATATGTTGCATTTACAAATAACTTTTTTAATAAAGCAAAGGCAATATTGTTCTTGGCAAGCCATGGGGTGCTCACATTCATACTAATGTTCATGCTGCTCTTTCCCCTCACTGTGTTTGTCAGCTGTCAGCCTCTATGAGAGACCTGGTGAAGTAAAATTAAGGGGATTCAGCTTGTTCGAAGCACTGACATTCAGGAGCTGCCAGGGACTGAACACACAGGTGCTGCAGTAGAAACGCACTGAAAAGCAGAAGACAGCAACCAAAAGGCACAAAACATTTGGAGAGAAAAACAAAATACAGACAGAAAAGCAAAAGAAAAATCACTGGGCAGGATACTGTGTAAAGTATAGCCCCAAATTTTCAAATGCCAGTGTCTAATGATAAGCGTTGAAACTCTATTTTTCACCCCCAGGAATTAGACTGACCTTACAAATTCCTATACAACACCGTAGGCAAGAAGGTTATAGCACTGTAAGAAATAAGGCTCATAAGGCCTGCACAGAAGTGCCAGCCCTGTACCACTCAAATATGAAAACATGATCTCTACTTCCTGAGATGTGTCTGCAGCCTTTATTCACAAGGGTGGGACCTAACTGTACTGTTACTTCAGAAAAAGGTTCAGGATCAGGCTCCTTATTTGTGCACACTGGTTAAGTACAAAAGAAAAAAAAAATTGCTTTGAATCTGCTTATTTAAATCAGTATCTTAATTTTTCTGGGTAAGGAGCTACGAGTCAGCATGAAGACACCTACCAAAGGCACAGAAACCTCACAGAGAAGTACTGGGGAGGAGGGGAAGAGAGAGGGCATTTTTTTGGTACAGAAATACTTCTCACATAAATTTTCAGACCACTTTTACTACAAAACAAAAATTAAAAAGTTAAAATGCAATTTTAAAAATACAAAAAATTCTCTCCCACCACCTGGTTAATGTATATGCGATCTAAAACTGTGCACCAGATGTGATGAACCAGAAGTCATCTGAGAAATTCCAGTATAATGTTCGTCAACAGGAACACAAAGAATTTACATCGGTAGGTCTGAGAAGAGAATCTGACTGACTGCCTCGGTATGACCGAGCTGCTCAGCCAGGCTCTTCTGCTGCCCACAATGAGCCCTGTCCAAACGGGCTCTTAACCTGTGTCTAAATGTCTTCATATATACAACAGGATGTTGTGCGTGTGCACAATTAAGCATGTAGTTGCAGGTTTTCTCCAGCTGAGATGCTTACACGAATAATAAAGTATGTGAATGAAGTTGGATTTGCTCGTGATTTTTTTGGTTGTTTACCCATGACAGGGACAGAAAGGATTTGACATACCTTGAGGGGTTTTTAGATTAAATGTAACGCTAAAAGAGTTGTTATACTGAGCCAGCGTATGCTACAGTCTAAAGCTCTGACTGGAACCCATGAAAACCTACCCACTCTTAGGTTAAAACGCCTATCCTCAGTTAGTCTAGCCTCAAGCAACACAGTGGTCATGATACATTAGCCCCAGAGGTATTTTTCAGTGTCCTGGACAGGTTTCATAGCCTGCGCTGCTATAGACCCATTACTGCTTGCTGAGCTAATTAACTTAAAGCCCATTCTGCTGTTTTAAGCTTCAGTCAAACCTTTGGATTGCAGAGTAGGGCTTCTCCTTGTGTAATACCTTTCACAGGCACCAGGGTCACGGCACAGCCACGGAGGTTGTCCAAATTTTCGAACCTTCTCTATTCTTCAAGCCTTGGGACATCATACAGATGCCAGGCAACTGAAGCCACACCATAAGGCTTCTGATTTCTTTTTTTAATCACTACCAATGACGTACATATTGCATGGATTTTGCATAATTCTGTAATTGTCATAAAGAAGTAGTTGCCAGTGAGGAATCCTCATGAAATGGGTAAATTTTGCTTGATATTCACCAGATTAGCAGTAGACTGCTGTTTACTGCAGGAAGTGTTGAAGCAACTCTAAAGTCATCCCTTTGAAAGCAGGCAGGAGGAGATAGACTAATCAACAGACAATAAACAATTAGAAGATAATAACAAAATTAGATAAAGAAAATAGGTGGTATCTAGATAGCTGAACCCTATTGAAAAGACAGAATACATTTGAACACAGAATTTCTGCATACTAAGACACAAAATAGATGGTTAGATTCTATTTTCACAAGACTGGAAAGAAAACCTGATTGCTAAAACGGATGGTAGTTTTTTCCTCCCTTAGCTATGCATTTCTTACCAGTTCCATAGAACCAACCACAGAAGAAAATTAGTGGTCTGATGATACAGTATTGCAGTGTCTCAGGTAACAAACGCATGACAGCTATTTAACCAACACCTGGGTAGCCAACCACTAAGGGTGGTATTAATGATTTTGCAGAAAGTTAACTAAGTATATCTATCTCTCTGTTATGTAGGGTAAAAGAAAATATCAGTCAAAGAATAAGAGGGGAGAAGTCTATGCTTCCTTTTTTAGGTTCTGATGAAATCTGCTCTAAGAATCAATACAGTTGGAACAGTGAGCTACACTCCGGCTGATTAAACGTAACAGGGATAGAAAAGGGAGAAGCAGGGCCAGCAACTGACCTGTAAGTAAACAGAAGGAAGCATATTATGGGTCAGCAAACCACCAGGGGTTTACTAAAAGGCTATCCAATAGTCATGCCCTAAAAGTCTGCTCCAAGGGCTTCGCCGTTGCAATCACCTTCAACCAATTGTTCCACCTTGGCCGGTGACAAACTTTGAAAATCCTCCTATTCACACACTGACTGCACTCCCACAATCAGATATTTTCCAATACCTTCCTAAGAAGGTCCACGCCAAAATTATCCCTCCTCGGGACAGATTCACAGCTGGAGTGAATTAGCACCTTCAACTGTAACCTCAGTTTACAGGAGCTGAGGTTTCAACCAGCTGATTTTTTACAGCTCCTCACTGCAGTAAGCAAGTCCATATGATTCCTCTCTTCTCCTTCCTCCCTTGAAGGACAGGTATTGTATACACCCTTGTCCATCGCTTTTCCATTTTCTAAGCCTAACAGTCCACTTCAAGAGAGCTCCTAGTGCATGAACAGCTATTTTGATCTTTTCTCATTCTAAAGACAGCCTGCTTTTTGCTGAAACCTTATCTTTCTGATACGGCCTGCAGAGCACTTTTATTCAAAACTGGAACTAGAGTTGGTTGAAATATTTTCATTTGGAACTGTGTTTTTAAAGGATTTACTGCTTTTCTGAAGTTTTTTTTCTTATTTTTGACAAATCCATTTTTACAGATTTTAGATTTTTTTTTTATTTTTTCTTCCTTAAAAGGAGGAAAAATAGCAGAGGAAAGTAAAAGTAAAGAGCATGTGAAAGATTCTAAGTTAAAAATAAATCTTCCCAGAAATATCTGAAAAATAAATCTATCCCTTTCAAAAAAAAAATCTTAGGAAAACACCTTATATTAAAAAAAAGATTAACAGTATTCTAATCCATATTCATTTTAATTGCAGTAGTAGTATATACACTATGTTTCAAAAGAACAGTGGTCTATAAATAGTAATCTATAAAGATCATCTATACCTAATTTTTAATTATTGTGGAACAAAGCATCTTTTTGTTTATCCAGGTGTGAAAATAGAAGAAAGAAATACATCCCCATGGTATATTCCTAGAGCTTAAGTCATCTTTTTATGTTGTCGTTAGCAACTTCCTCCTTCTTTAGAGTACCATATATCTCTGTAAATACACAAACTCATTACTTCAAAATTAACTAATTGCTTGGGAAACAGCTCGTGTCAGTTTGAGTGGCAGACAGGAACAGGTTGCTCTCGAAGCAGAGGGCACAAGTAGCACCTGACTGAAGCCCGCTCAAATTAACAGGCTGCCACTTCCACCCTTCAGACCTGGGGGGTGAGTGCCACTGGTACACAGCCTGAATCTGCCGTGCCGTGCCGTGCTGCCCAGCAAGTGATTAGTGGGTGCCCTCTGGTTCTTCACCTCTCACCATCAGGAAAATCAGTTCCAGGTTCCAGAGGGACATCTGGGAACTCGCACAACACCAAAGGGAATTCATTTTGCAATGGCCGCTATTTTTGCCATGGAAATAAACAGGTAGGGGGGAAAATAATAATAATAATAACAAATACAACTTCATGCTATGTACTGCATCAGTGATTTTTGCATTAGATCCTCCACCAGTAGCAATTTGATTCAAAATACTTAAGAAATGCTGCATATTCCTCGAGCCGTTGAGGAGCCTAAGCACCATGGACTCAGGTTGCTCACGGTGTTAGTGCTGTATGTGAAGCCCGCACAGGACTTTCCAATGAGATGCAAGCTCAGGTCCCGCTCCAGCTAAGCACTTAAGCAAAGAGCCTGTAAGTGACTCCAGTGGGATTATTTGCTTGCTTCTAGTTAAAGGCACACATAGGCGTTTTGCTGGGTGAAGGGCTAAATTACTTCAAGGCAGTGATACAATCCACGCTGCTTGGGGCGCTCTGAAAAGGCAAGAAATAATGGTATTTCGCACTGCTCATGCAGCTTGCGCTGATTTTCTGTTCATGTTGGGACAGATCTCAAGGGGCAATTACTGTCTCACGTTTGTGCGGAGGGTCACCCTGTCCCCCAAGGAGCACTGGAAAGCTGCCTCCAACGCTGCGCAGCTGCCCTCCTGCTGCACCCTCATTACTGGGGAATGCAGGCTGCTCCACCGTAGCAGCATTAAATGGGACTGGAGGCAATCTTACAGCAGGACTGTTCTTAAGATTTCAGCTGCTGTTGTTGGGTTTTTTCCCCTCCATGTGGCATGTAAGACACTTCGCAAAGATGCTTTTTCGACTTGTCTCCTAAAAGAAGTAGGCTGAACTGTTTTCTGTAAAAACTCTGGGAATCCAAAATCTCTTGTCTTAACACTGGGGCAGCAAAACGGGATCTCCCACCACATTTTGATTATGTCAGTGATCAGAACAAGTTTCCCAAGATACATCTGACCTTAAAACAGTAGGAAACTGCCACATGCCTGTTTTCCTCTCTTTTCCTTTACGACTTAATTCCCTGCTCAAATAAATAGGATTCCTCCCCTGATCACTCATGCAATCAAAGTAGTCGGCCTCAGTCAGGGACTGAAGCATGTGTGCTGTACATATAGCAAAGTATCTTAAGTCTTTGGGTCATAAATACTTAAGTCCAAATATTTAACAATATAGATCTGTGCCCATAAGAGAGAGACAGACAGTGTGAACCATGAGTCCATGGAGGGACATTTGGAGAGACATTTCTGCAAAACTCAAGTATACGTTATCCATGTTCTTCTTTGGCCCTGCTCCACAATCAGGAAGAAAAGACATAAGATTGATTAAAAGGCACTTGGGTCAGGAGAAGAAGGAAAAGACTGCGCTTAAAGTTGTGCTCTTCTCATCTGAGTTACTTTTTACCTTCCTACACAGCAGCAGCAAATGCTTCAACGGTTCACTAGATTCCCCCCACCCCTTATCTATAGAATAGTGCTTACCTACTTCACAGAAACTCTGTGAAGAAAAAGTATTAAGAAGTGCTGACATACTAAAATGGGAGAAGATTTATAAGTGACTTAGATACAACTAAAGAAGGTAAGTATTAATTTTTCACTGAAGGAAACTGGAGTGGTTATTGACCTAGAAACATTATATCCTCAGCAGCACCTCAAAGGCTACAGCTTTTGTCCTGCAGCCCCACACCTCCAACGCTTCCTCCCACCTTTTTCATTACAAAACATGACATTGCATAAATGTGCCCCCAGCTACCAATAAAACAAAAGCTATACCACTGGCTGTGAAATTTCTGTAACTTTGATTACCTATAAGAACAGCTCTTCTTTGCTTTGATGGGAAAGAGCAACACAGGAAAGCTATCTGTAATGTCCTGGGGAGATCCAACTTCTAAGCACGCAACTTGAGGTTCTCAGATGTTCTCAGCTGCTGTCCTTGGAGAAATCGCCCCCGCCCTGGGAGCATACAGGGACATGGAAATGCAACCCCCTCCTCTTCCAGGGTGTGTAAGAGCCCAAATATGAGTGAGAATCGGGCCCAGTGATCATTCTCTACCAAATTAAGGGAATAAAGGAAAAATAATGGTAACAGTAGCACACCTCATCACCAAAGCGTTGCACAGACCAGCAGAAAACCCACAGACATTCAGATGTCCTGCCATATTTCTTTTCTGAGGAACAGCCTGCTTTAAATGGACCTTCCTACCTCTCTGCACAGATCTGTAGATCTCTCAACAAAAAAGCATTTTCATCAGAGTAGCTTTCTTCTTTGCCTTTTAAGAATGATGTATTTCTTGTTCATTTTATGTGAACACTGAATATTTGGAAGCCTAATACACGCATCTGTAAGGCATCCAAGATTTCTTGTGTAATCCCAAAGGGAAAATATACTGATCCAATCACTTTGGTACTGCATCGCAGGGCACTGAAGAGAAAAGTCAATAAAAAGCATCAGAGCACAAAAAGGCAAGCTGTAATCAATATCTGATCTTGATATGGCCTGTCTGGTAAAAAAAAATCATTTAAGACTTAAATTTACTTCCTTGTACACCCTGCTTAGACAGTGAAAAAACTGAGGGGCTATTTCCTAGTTTATTCCTTTATCCTGGCTTCTTTTTTTTTTTTTTTTCCTTTTTCTTTATCCAAGAAAGCAGGCAAATCTTTTGATACTGAGTCAATTAACCAGGCAGAATTTGGCAAGAGCACAGTAGTCAGTCTTCCATCTTCTGCAAGTCAAATGCTGTTATGTCCAAGTCACCTGCCTGCCAGCTATTCAAGGGCAGAGAAAGTCACCACAGTGAAAAACTGCTTGTGCTTTGATAAAGGAAAAATAACCTTGGACCAGCATATCTTAGCAATTCCACCCTTATCCACAAGAAACATTATAAAGTAGTGAGTAAAAAAATAATGGAAAAAAATTTGCCCTTTCAGTGTTTATTCTTTTAATTAAACAAACAGTGTAATGCTTGGCTAGGTGCAAACCTCCCTGACAATTTCTTCTTAGAGGTTCATCCTAACACAGGATAATCGGTCTCTGAGAAAAATCTATCACTCCATGAGTTTAGAGATAACCTAAGCAATAAGCTTAAGGTAGGCACCTAACTGTTAAGCAGTGAGAAGTCAGACAATTGCCAACAAAAATTTGCTGGAGAATGACAGGCATATACTTTGTTATGAATGGCTCCATTTTACTTTGAAATGAAGTTTGACCCTGCTGTTTCTCCATCATTTGGTGATTGTAAAACTTACCTTTACTTCTATCACATATTTTGTGTTTAACAGTGGCTTCTGTTAGAATGGACACATTTCTGTATTTCAATGCCTCTGTCTTTTGCCATTTTTGTTGTTTATAAACCCAACTGTATGTATACTTTGTAGATGCTTTTAAGTCTTTCTTTGTACATATTTTAAATATTCAAATTTCACTTCATACCAAGTCTTTAAACCCTGGCTGTTTACCTTTTCAATCCATTGTACATTCATTGGCCACACTCCCTGTTGAGCGGCCAAAAAAAAAAGGTGTGTTTCATCCCATATATGAATATGTAGATTGCACTAGTATCAAACAGTTCTAATCTAAGTGTAAAGTGCTACACAATGGTTACCTAATAATTTTCTGAGTACTTAATGAGAGTATCTGTCTTTCTAGACAAAAAGATGTAATATTTCCACCGAAGGTGCAAGGAATAATAAATGAAAAATTATCAATAGCAAAGAATATGCAATGCTTTTCCAGTGTGGGTTATCACAAGATTTTTGTCCATGCTAAGGTTCGCAAGCCATTTCAGGTATGTTAAAACTACAAATAACACATAATTGGCAAAATACTAAACAAATAATATAACCCTCGTAAAAAGTAACAAACTGATTTTTTTATCCCCCCCCCGCAATTTATGAAACATTTGCAAAATACTTCAGCAGTCTGTAAATGACCAGCTGAGAAGGCTAAGCTATTTTAAAAAATAAAAAAAGAAGTACAAAATTGGGATATTTCAGCAGTATTCTTACACACATCAGCACATTGTTATCCTACAGGTTTCTGCTTGGCAGTCCCTTTGCCAACTGTGTGCCCTGCCAGCACCCCCGCAGGTAATACTCATTCCCACCCACTCTGCCACCAAGCTCAGAGAACTGGGAGACCTGACAGCAAATCTTGCCAGTAAAAAACCAAGCAAAAAAGGTCTTTTCCATGTGCATTACAACTTGCTGTTTGCCCTGATTGATGATCCTTGCACACTTGGTAAATATGACAATATATACATGTTTTCAGACAAACAATACTGACCACAGCACAAAATTTTAACACTAGCTTTTCCAGAGCTTCATGTCTACATTTTCAAAAACATTTCAATCCTTCTTTCCTTTTCATTCATGGGGGTCTTCAATCCTTTTATTTTCTGAAAAAGTCCAATTGCCCAATTCTGCTTATTCACCTAAAACTTGAAAGCTAAGCAGAAAGGAACTACAGACTCTGAAATGAACGTGCATTGCCAGGAGAGGGAGAAAGAGGAATCTTTCATGCAGTTTTAATGAAGATATGATCTCTGAACTTAATTCTTGATGAAAATTCCCTCTTCAAATTCTCTGTTTACATTTTCTGTTTCAACTTAAAAAGCTGATGTGGCAAAGGTTTTGCCTGAGAAAGTTACCAGAAGTTTGGCAGAAAGTGAGAGACACTCACACAAACCTGGAATTAGATGTGGGAAAGAACTATTAAACTATTACCCTTACAGTAATAGACTGTTCTCTGCAACGAGTTGTTGCATCCAGTCACTAACGTTAGCAACGATGAGGCTTCTATCATGTGCCTTGAGAGACCACACTACTGCCAAAACAGCATCATAGAGATAACATGGCAGGGACAAGATCAAGAAATAGCTGTCGTGGTTTGGGCCAGACTGGCCACTGAGATGAATGACAGATGCTCTCCCCCATCTCTCTTTTCAAGGAGAGCAGGGAGAAAGAGAAAGAAACTTCTGAGTTTACTATTATAACTAGAGTTGGTGATGCTGCTGATCATCAAGTTTGCCTGACACAGCAGCACAAAACTGCTTTCGGTTGTGAGTTAAACCATTTTAAACTCTCGTGAGTGCCTTCCATTTTTGAAGCAATGGCCGTTGCCTTCTTGCCAGTCATTGTGCTCACTGAGAGGTGTCAAGCCACCAGCCTCGCTTGCTAACGTCCAGGGGTGCTCCTAGCCTTATATGGGACTCACCTGAGAATACACATAAGTTTTTTTCAGGTATGTGCTGGAAGTGACTCAAGTCCAAACAAGCAGAATCAGCCATTAAAATGCAGCTTTTTCTTGAGTCAGTAGGCCATAACCAGCAAGCTCTGCCTCCTGAGGCTGCTCAGCCTTATCCACCCATATTTCATAAAAATGAGAAAAAATGTCTTTACGGTGAGGGTGACAGAGCACTGGAACAGCCCAGGGATGTTGTGGAGTCCCCTTCTCTGGAGACTTTCAAGACTTGCCTGGATGCAGCCCTGAGTAACAGCTCTAGGCAATCCTGCTTTAGCAGGGGAGTTGGACTAGATGATCTCTAGAGGCCCCTTCCAACTCTGAAAAATTCCATGATTCTGTGATTCATATTCTGGTTCACAGGTGCAGCTCTTCCCTGCTGGTTAGCCTCATGAGGTCCCTGCAGGTTTCTGCCCCTGCTCCTGTCTGAAACAACTGGCAAGATATATGTTTGCTTTTTTTAAAGCTCAGGAACCAAAACTCTACATTAAAAGTATGCTACGTTCACAAAGATAAAAATTCAAATACCAGAATTACAAGCTGCCTCTGAAACCTCGTCTCAATCCCCCTGTGCATTACCCAATGGTCTTTTAATTTCTTGATTGTGTGTTATTTTTCTCATCAGGTCTTGTTATTTCTACTGGTGCTCCTTAACATAGCTAAAATTGCCTTCTCTGTCCCATGTTTACACTCTATTTGTGAGACTGTATCTTCAACTCCGATACATCCCCATCGTTCCCTTAACTTCTGAATTATGGTACCACACATCACCAGAGACTACAGTCCCCAGACTGTTACCAAGTTCCTTCGTACTTGTAGACTGGCACATCACAGAGTCATTAATCTGACCTCATCATCCAAAATTTTCCCTCTTGCTCTGTAATCATTTTAGTTGTTTGGCAGTGAAACCTACCGCAGAAACAAATTCGAACTACAGAAATGGGTCTCTCTGCTCCATGGCATCATGCTGCCCTGAACTGAAATGCAGGTCTCTGAGTATCAGACCAGCACATATTGAGAAGACTGGCCCCATGGCATCAGACTGGGAGTCTGGTTAGGGAAGAATGTAAGAATAGTGCTACTGCCTCACCACACTCTCCTAGCTTCTGGCAACCTAGAGCTCAGTAGCTTTTCAGCCAGAGGTGGTATCTCTGCATTCAATTGCCCACAAAGGATTTCTCGTCTGTGGATTTTTCCCATCAGATTTTTAAGCTATCCAATGATTTAATATTAACAGCCTCTTGCAATAATGTATTCCACAACTTAGTCATATGTTTAGTAAAAAGTCACCTTTCTAACGTTATTGTTTTGAAGTAGTACCCAATTAATTTAATATCTCTTAATGTTTGGGGTTTTTTAAATGAGAAACAGTGAATATCCATCCCTATTCATCTTGTCTGTGCTACTCATAATTACAGATCTCTATCTTCTTCCTCACTGATCTCCATGGGTATTAGTCTATGTGGTATACAGAAGTAATTCCATATCTTTGATCATGTTTTCTTCTCTGTATGTTTTTGCAGCTGTAGTTCATAGAATTCAAGGTGTAGGTGCTCCACGGATTTAGAAAATGGCATAACTATTTCTTTCTTCTTTATTCTTGTTTTTTTCCTTGTATTTCCTCACATTCCACTTGCACTATAGTTTGCTGTTGAAAGCACAACTTGACACTTTTCATAGAACCATAACTATTATAAAATCTTTTTGTTAGGTGGCCTCAGAACTTATCACTGTGTATTTGAAGTTCAGATTATATTTCCACAGATGCATCATTTTATATATTCACACTAAACTTCATCAGTCAATATAGTCAATATTGTGAGATATTTCCGCACATCTTTGCTGTCGGTTTTCATTTTTATTACCCTGCCTATCTGAATGTCATCAGACAACTTTATCCTTTTTCCATGTTATTTAAAAATACACCATACAGCACAGAACCTCACATGTCTCCAGTAGTGCCAGGTCTCTACTGAGAAAACTAACCTTTGCTTCTACCTTATTTCCTATTGTAAGTTCACATTAGTTACCATACTATCACAGTAATATATTGGAGGTCATTAGCGTTCCCAGGATGCCCTAAGCACGTTCTTGTAAAAGTATGTCGAGCACTATAGTAACTCAACTTTTATCCCTTCTCATGGGTTGGAGGATGCTTTTTTCCATTTCCATTCCACATGACAGCCTAAAGATCCACTTTCTGTGGCACTCTGAAATGCTTATAAATATAATAAAATATCCACTCTTCTCTGTTAATTTTATAGTTCTAGGGAAATAACTTCATTTCTATAAACTCAATCTGCTTATTTCACAGGAATTATGCCTTACATGACATTCGTTCTACTGTTTTACCAAACAGAAGAGAGAGCTAAAAAATATATCCCCCTTTGTAAATGTTAAGCGCATGGCCCTTCAGGCTTAAATCAAAAAAAACCAAAATTGTTATGCACTTTACTACCAGATTTCTTTTCTGCTGCATTAATGTTAGCAGTCTTTCCCTAGCACAAAAATCATAAGGAAAACATCTCAGCCTACTGCATACCTGTAACATCTCAAAATCAACTGCTATTCACAGTTTTGCATCAAAGTCTCAATATCAGTGCAGAAAAATATACATACCAAGAAAATTCATACTTTCAAGGCTGAAGCCAAAATCGTCTCTTAATATTAATAGAGCTCATCCAACCTTCTACCAGAAACAAGGCTTTGAACCAGTTACCCTGTCTAGACTTTTCACTCAATAGTCGTCTTTTTTTTAAGTTAAAAACTTCCTTTGTGAATATTTTTGAGTGATACAAGCTAAAAATTTCAAAAACACCTATGTGACTGGAAAGACCAGTTCTCACTTTAAAAATGGTAGGCATGCAAATGTGTAACCATCACTGAGGCGTTTCAAAGGTATGGAAGTACGTTAACCTTTGGAAAAGGAGTTACATGGTCCTAAATCTCTTCCAGCTCCTTTCAAAAACAGTGGCAAGTCGAGCACATTATAGCACTAGTCTCACTTCTTCACGCATGAAGTCATTGTTGGGGAAATAAAGTTGTCAACGCCAGCACATCAACCATGGTAAATAAGGTTTGCAGGACTGGGGTTATGTCATACTACTTAATTGCAGAATGTTAACATCCAATACACATGCAGATAAAGTTCTAGAGGCATACAGAGAAGTAACTCCGTTGTAACTTTTCTCTCTCTATTGGAAAAAGTGAATTAAAGAAAACTGACATTATTCCTCTTGAATTGTTTTTTTGTCCGAAATTTTAACTTCTGACAATACAAACATTATATTGTTATATCCCCAAGCTGATGTCTTTGGAATCAAGACCTGAACTGATAGACTTTTTAGCTCATACCACTCCTCACTGACTTGACTGGTTGAGAAAGAAGCGGAGACAGAAAGCATACCAGAACAAATAATCTCTGAACTCTTTTAACTATCTCATTGGAACAGATTGGGAAAAAAATAGTCAATTGCTACACAGCTAACATGCATTTTTAAAAACAGCAGAGAGAAAAGCAGAGGATAAAGGGAAAAAAAACAACCAAACAAAAAAAACCCCAAAATGTTCCATATACCTTGGCTATAATCATCATAGTATACCAAAGAGCTTCAGTTGCACAACTTTTAAAGGGGAAAATTGCCATAGAAATGACAACAGAAGCTGGGGAGGCAGGGGAAATTAACCTTGTGTCTCGGAATGTCTTTTTAATATTGGTTGGTCTCTCTTAAAAAATGTGAATTTATTAATTCTTGGGGTTCCTTTAGTGAATTTCTTTAGATATATATCAGTATATGAGATTAACCCTTAAGCAAGTGCGAATTAGAGTGCACTTAAATATACTAAACATTCAGATTTCTTTTTCAGGCAGTTGGATGAATTTGGCTCAACAATACTTTATCATCGAGCCATGGGAGTCTAACCACCAACATATCATTTTCCTAATACATGCCTGCTAGCCTTTAAAATTGTACTTTATAGTAGTCAGACAGTACTGCAATAGTAAAATCTAAAGCCAGAATTTGCATCAGAAGCACACTGATAGTTAACAAAGCCTAAAATGATTAATAGATATTTCAATGACGTTTCAATAATTGGTTGTTAATATTGAACCCAAAACTGAATCTCATGTGCTTATAAACTATAACAAATTGTATATCTAAAATACTAGCAGCAGTTAATTACAATTTATTAACTCCGGAAGCTTTCAATGTGCTGTTTTCAAATGGCTTAAGCAGTGATACTGAGGAGATTTTCCAAATCATTTTGCATACAAGACATCTTTTAAAAAGGATTTCTTCATCTTAGAATGGCGTGGAGTGCTGACAAGTTGCTAACCAAAACGCCCAGCACTATGGCTTTGCAACAGAGCACAACACAGATACGAACTTTCAGGATTTTTGTGAAAATTTTTATCATTCATCAAAGGACACTTGTTTGCCAGCTATTACGGCATCTACAACAAATTTTCTTTGGTTTCTAGGAAGGAAGACTCTGGCTATGCAGTGGTATCACAAACTCATTTGTCTTGAATCAAGCCTGTCTCAGGCTCCACAAAACTGACACAATGCAAAGAGTAAACTCTGCACTGCTTTACGTGGTGGAAAAATATACAATGTGCACCAAGTTAGAAGAAAGAGGCCAAAAAAAGTACCTGTCTACCACACTGTCTAGGAGTTTTACTCACAGTAACATTTGGGAGAAGCTTATATTATTGCCAGTGTGTATGCTTGCACATAATTCCGCATGCCAACATGAGGACAAATTTGCAAGACAATCTGTTACAGTTTTCCCAGCGAGAGAACAGAAGCAATGTAAAATAATTTCAATAACCAAGTATACAGCTTGAAGAGCATGTGAGAAATACCATTCACGCACAAACAGTCCCCAGTAGAAAATAAATACATTAGCTCTCAGAAGTTTATAGATACGATGCTTCCAGCAGAAAATCAAACCCTGGTGCCACGTTTGCAATAGCCAGTTATGGCTTCAATGACAGAGAGAGACAGGCAAGACAAAGGGTGAGAGAAGACAGATAGACTGTCAAAATAATCATCTACAGGGAAAAGCAAAAGCTTTGGAGAGTGTAAGATCAGAAAAGAAAAATCAAATGGATGTCTGGAATCTGCAGTAGTGGGGACTCAACATTGCCAGCCTCTTCATTTGAGCACCTAACTTTCCATTGACCAAACAAAATGAGAAACATTCATCGCTTCACAAGTGATCCTCAGAGAACTACTATTGAGAAGTGCTGGCCACTGTGAGACCCCAATGCTCCTCCTCCCAGATGGCCAGTCATAAACTTTGTCTTCTTCCTCTTCACCAGCAGAAATGGCCAAGCCTCATACAAAATGGTATACCAGATTTTCATGTAGAGAATCCCAGAAGTAATTAGGGATTAGACCTGTGTAATAGCTTAAAACTGAGCCTCCCCTATGACCAGAAAACCATCCCAGGGTTCACTGTAGTCTTTGGCTTTCTTGTCACTTCATCTCAGATCCTTAATCTTGTTTTGCAGTTATCAAAGTCAGGTATCCAAGGTAGATGCACTCGCTGTGGTCAGTGACACTGTCCCTTGAGTTCCCAAAAGAGACACTCCCCCTACCATGTCGAGTGCTCCAGCCCATACTAGGTGAGGGTTACAGAGCTGAGGAAATGTGATTGTTGAGTGGTACACATGGGGTGTTCTGGCTCTGGGTCAGACACTGGCACTGCCTCTTGTGACTTGGTTGATTGATGGGCAGTGGCATGCTGTAGTGCAATGTGCACAAGTCAAGTTATTAGGAATTGAGACAGGCAGAAAAGAAAGATTAAAATCCAACAGGCATTCAGACGAAAGACAGAGTGCCTTGGGCTTATGTAAGGTGGGCAGCATCTGGAATAAATCCAGGGACTGAAGCACTGAGATTTGAAATGCGGACTGAAAAATATCGGTGATAAATCTCATTGTTTTCTTATACAAGATCCAGTCTTCAAAAGAGACACGAACAGTCTATCTGATCTAGCCAGAAATTTTCAAAATGAATGCCTCCCCTTCAGAATTTGTTGAAAACCATAAGCTGGCATTTTCTTCTTTTGCTTGCAATTTTTTTGGTCTTGTACGAAACACCCTTAGACCAAACTGACACAGAACTCAGCGTAATAAGCACAAAGGCAAACTCAGGAGCTAGCGAGCAGAGGAGCACCTCAGAAGAGCAGGTATCCAGGGCCTTTTGTATGTCTGACAGACCACAGAGTTAACACAGAAAAGCCCGGGTGTCCACACTACGCTGAAGCAAGTGTTGGTGTGATTTGGCTGCAGGTTAGGAAAAGAAGGATTTCTCTCCCTGTAAAGATACACATGGGAAGATGTTCATAACCAATACAAAGGGAATCATCTGCCACCACGGTGCAGGAAGAAATCATTGTATCCGATGGTGGAAGGGATAACATGACTGTAATAAGAAACTGGATTTTGTTCCATTTTTCCGGTCCTTTATTCTATATTCCTATGGAGTCATATGACTCTGAGATAGGTCGAGTAATGACAGAGATCGTGGGATAGCCATGCACAGCCTCCAACAGCTGCTGAAAAGCAAGACCATGGGAGCCTAAATCAGCAAGACAGACAGTCCATTAACATCTCTCAGCCAAGGTCAGACTAGAGCAAGCTTTCTCTACCAAAAGTCCTAAAGAAAACCTCTTCCCTCTCCACTGGCCTATCGCAGGAGACTAAGCTAACAGATCAACGGTTTCATTTTTATTATGCCTATGCTGAGACTTTCCATACACAAAATGGCATTTTTACACTGACACAACAGCTGAGCGGGACATCGCCTTGCTTGCTGGAGCCCAGCAAGTACACGAGATTGTAGCGTGACTTCAGCAGCTAACACACAATATTTCTAAACATCAGGGTCTTTCTCATACCCCCGTCTCTTAACAAATTTTTATTCATGACAGTACTTTGCCTCACAATTCAAAATACACCATCAACAAAATTTTCTAAAAGACTTCAAACATAAAAATAGTGTCATATTTTTAATATATTTAGAACTACAGCACATCTGACAACTTTTATTTTCCTTTATACATAAACCATTCTAGTTTGTATCTGTTATATATTACACTAAGTTTTCTATTAGTCTGCTTTTCGTTATAGTTTCAAGCAATTTACTATGTGCTAAGGAAGACAAGGTCGGGGTCTGTAAGTCCCCAAATCATCACAAGAGCCTTTTTAAAACATAAGCCTGGTATTTGCTATTCATCAGTACTGCACAATAATACCTGATTTAAAAGCTTAGACATTTCATTCATGCTAAAAGGAAAAATAATACATAAGAAATTTAACTGAACTTACTTTGTTTTTCACACATGGTTACTCTCTCATTTGATCTTAGGACTAGATAATGTATTTATGCTGGGATTTCTTATTTTCTTTCACTAGACTTGCCCAACCACCAATATATTATAATAAATTCTATATAAGCATCTTCAAGGCCACACTCCTTGAATACTCTTTCTTTGAGGGTCATACTTGTAACCCCATTCATTCTTTCTTTTCTTTTCTTTTCTTTTCCATTTAGGTGGACTGGTTAAGGTTTACTCTAAGTTTAAATGTGTTTGTCTAGCTTAAACAACAATTCTGCTTTATTTCAGGGATATAAAAAAAAATAAATCCCTAAAAGCTAGTCTGATAAAAGCAGGCTATAAATTGTATTTGTTGTATTTTTTTATCTAAATTCCCTCACCCATTACACAATAGCTCTTCATTTGCTTTTCTCTTTGTTCTCTCTGTGCTGCCTTTTATTTCTCTCTCTCCTAAGTGAAACCTCAGAAATATAGCAGCAATATCTGAGGTAGAGTCAAACCCGTGCTGTCTAAGTGGGTTCAAAGCTAACCAAAATACGTATGCACAAAACAGACTCTAGAAATAGCACCTATATCTCCTTCCTAGGTGTATTCAGTCATAGCTGCGCAATTTAGCTATTACCTATAGGGTTTTACTGATTTCCACTCCACATCTCACTGACAAGCCACTCATGAGCCTCTTCTCACTGAAGAGGAAAGGAAGACAATTGTCTTCTTTCTTGTAGATCCCCCCCCGAATTGTGTGCCCCATACAAACCTGTAACAAAGGTGCTGGGAACAGAGTTTTGCCCCAGGAACCCCTGTGAGCACGGCTGGGCTTCATTTGGCAAGGAGTGAAGAGGAGAGGAGCCAATGCACCACCCACATCACCAGGTGGCTATGGAGGATAGCGCTCAGAACAAATAGCAGATGTTCACTTATAAACTGAATGTTTTACAAACAGATATGAAAAATGCTTAGAAACAGCAACTGTATTGCAAAACAATGACATTCATACAACTGCTTTAGTATTTTTTTAACGTATGTCCTTCAGCACTTGACCTATTTGTAAAATACAGTGATCTGTACTCCAGCATTTCGTAATTATTTTGTAGTTTCATGCAGATATAACAATACTGATGTAATTCCCACTGATACTGTAAAAACATATGTTGCCAACGCCATTTATATTTTTAATGGTTACCAAATTTCAACAAAATCTGGGAGATACACAAAGGACTCAAAAATCATTCTGGTCTTCCAGGCTTCTTGGAAAGACATAGCCACATAGAAGAAAGCGTCCTGCAACAAGACACCAGCTTCGCGCAGAAGCTCAGGTACTGCTGGACCCTGGGACTCCACATGAGATAAAGTTTCTGCTGAAGGTGAAGTTTCACAGACATTACACTTACCCATAGGACAGAAATTGTCACAAACTTATGGCCACAGAAGTGCTTGTTATTATCTCATAAATATTGGCATCAGCCCCCAAGATAAAGGATGTTAATATTATTACATAGACAAATAGTTCTAAGCAGGGGCTAGTATGCTCATCTTAATTTTATGACCAAATTTCTGCACCATCAGGAAAAACTCTGGCTACCTTAACTTTTCTGGCAGTTCAGAAGAAAAAAAAAAAACCTACAAAATAGTGGCAGAGAAAAGGGAGTTTAAACTTTATTCTAAGTGTAGGGTCTATTACACAGCAGTATAGCATACCTGTGGTTAGGCTGTTATGAGAATACTGCACTCCACTGCCTGCATATCTTTACATTTATTTAAGGGACAATCTTTATTTCTTAGTGCTGTACTATACAATGCCATAAACAGCTGCTGAGATTAATAACTGATGTTAAATCAACCTCCAGAGCTGTATATAGAGAGCATACTACAGTGCCACTGAGGGAACCTAATTGTATTTTAAAGCAAACTATCACCTTGTAAGAGACAGCAATATTTTTCTCTGCTTGGGAGATAGGGCCGGGGGGGGGGGGGGGGGGGCAGATCAGATCTGTATCCTTTCTTGAGTTTTCTGGTGACATACAGTATCCACTAGATGGTGGATAGGATGCATAAAACCTGAAGTCTGCACTGATTAAGGGACACAGGGAATGGAAAGACTAATTAAAGACTGCTGCAAAGTGAAAGCACATTAGCTAAAGCTCATTAGATTCCTGTATGGGTACTTTGCTTCTGAATGTGAGGGTCCACGCAGAGCTGAATGCACTCCAACTAACATGGTTTTACATCACACTCTAACTTATTATACCTTGAATCTACTGGACACGTGCTTTAAAACTCCTAATGCTTCCACAGTGAGGTAAAACAGACATCCAAACAAATGAAGAAAGCGCACCAAGTGCTAGATTACAATAGACAATGAGGACTTTCAAGAGATAGTAAAAGATCTTACTAAAGCTCCTAAGGCCATTCACTTCTAAGCGCCATCGTGCTCAGCAGTAGCCGAGAGCGCTGGCTGCAGCCACCTGTTTGTCCCACCCTGTTATCTGTTCTTTGTGCCACAGCAGAGGCTGCAGAACAGGCAACACGCAATCACTGCAAAACACAGCCCACCATATTAACATAAAACTGAAGCAATGATCACCCAAGTTAACATGCTGAGCCACAGCTGCAGCTGCTGTGGCTCTTATTTCCAGTTGCCATGAGATCAGCGGCAGAAGGCTAAAGCTGTCTCTGCCCATACGAAGGCGAGAAACTTGCTTCAGCCCACCCCAAACCACAGGTCCACTGAAGGACTTGGAGCCCAGTGCCAGGCACATGCGCTCACAATAAGCACTCCTACTCTTCATTCGTTTTCACAAATAAATTCAAATGAGAAACAAAAGCCTAACCTGTTTGAAAGAGGAATGCCCTTTTTCAGAAGGGCTACAACCATTCCTCCCATCTTCAAACTCTTTTCCTTAATTCCTACATCATGTCTTTAAGTTGTGACAGCTACAGAGGAGCACCAACAGCCTTTTACACTCCAACAAGGTACTTCATGAAGGCTCAGCATCTTCTTTTTGCTAGATTAGTTTGTCCATATTATAATTATATCTAACTGCTTTAGCATCCCTTAAATTTGTGCATGTTCATAATGTTTGACTGTGACCAAAAGCTGCAAGATTTGGCAGAGTTTCAAACTTTTTTCACATCTAGAGCACCCTAGTGACATTTCTCAGAGAGAGGAAAAAAGGAGCAGTAACAGCAAGCAGAGGAAAACCCTAAACAGGAGGGTGGGAAAAAGCACTTGAAAATACAAGATAGAAAATGCACATAATGAAAAGCAGGAAACAGATCTGAGAAGTGAAAAGAAAATCATTGCAGTATATTTATAAAAGGTTTACCATAAAGATGATAAAAAGGGAAGTAAGGAAATTGACCTAACCGTGGTGTAAAACCACCATGGTGCAAAGCTGCTCACGCAGCTTATAACTTCAGGCCTTCATTATGGGGCTGATGAACCTCAATGAGGATTGTGCAATACACCCAATACACCATCTTCACGAAGAGCACAAGTTGTGAGAAAGTACCCTGCACTTCAGGAGGGGTGGTTTTCTTAGTTTTCCTGTTAAGAAGTAGTAGTTGCTTACTGAAACCAAAGGGGAGGGAGGGAGGGGGAAAAGGAAAAAAAAAAAAAAAAGCAGCCATTAAATTCTTTACAAATATTTTTGTATTCTGTGAGCTACAGTTAAACCTAAACCTCATCTTCACTAACAGTATGAAGTCCCATTCCAATTTCCTTGAAATCATCAGTATTGTCATTGACTTCAGTGGGTTTGAATTAGGTCCAAATGTCTCCAAACAGCTTCGAAAAAAACCCTGGTGGGTTTAAAACAGATACTACCTCATTCTTCCCCACATTCACCCAAGAAAAAAGAAAAAGAGTTTCTTCAACTTCAGAAATTGTCCTTCAGTCCTTCTTTAACATACTAAATCTCTCTCATAACAAAGTACTTTTTGCAAACACATTTATGAGTTGGAGGCATTCTTACAAAGATATCCAAGGATTTAGGGCACTGTTACTGACTTTAAAATGCAAGTTCCAATACTGCAAAGTTTTCTGTGTACCTCTAAAATGTGAGCACTGTCCTTATTCCTCTTGATTCAATATATGCAAAATTAAATGTTTTCCTGGGATACAGACCTAACAAATCCATTGCTTAGGTTCAGTTTCCATTAACTTGGAACCTTAAGACCAGATGCAAAACTGGTATTAAATATTGATCTGTTTCACTTTACTAGACCATTTGTGCAACGATACATTTTCAGCTTTGGACTTTGTATTAGAAAGGCTAGTATTTTCACTTGCTTTTTTCAATACATTTTGTGAAAATATCATTGTGAACATCCAAGATTCTTCCACATCTAAGGAAATGGATTTTAAGAGGAAAAGCAGCTTAATCAAAATAATCTCTTGAATCTGTGCGATTTAAGAGAAACACTTTGGCAAGTACAGCTATGAGGTGGATACAATAATCTAGGCTGGTTATATTAATAAATCAGTAGTGGTTTTAATAATTCAGTAATCAACAGGTCACTGCATTAACTTATTTTGGAAAAAGGATAAATCTCTGAAGCCAAAGTGCAGAATTATGCATTCAACAGTCTCATTCTCCTTAGCGTTTAGCAGTTGGTTTTAATTTAATCATCTCTTTACAAATACAAACACATTCACTGAAAGAAGTTTCTGCTATGAATCATTCTAGTTATGTTACAAAGAAAAAGAGAGTAAGAAAATAATTCTGATAAACTAGATGACAGAATAAAATATACAAGGACTCCAAAGAGGAGATTTTGAATAATTTCAAACCTGAACAAAAAGTACATCTGTACTCTGCTCTTTCAATTTTGCAGTGTAACAGACCGAGAGTCATTGCAAAAGCTAGCTCTCCATTAATCCTCTGAGAAGAGTCTCTAAGCTGCTGATTCCTCTATGCGGTAATTGTCCCATTTGCCAAAATTAGATGAAAAACAATCCGATTACACACCTGTGAGTATGCAACTGCCCATCAAGTTGGCAGTAGTATATATCAATTACTCATATTCATCTTAGTGTTATGCGCGTGGATCACACGGATGCCCGGCTTAGTCAGGCTGCTTTGGTCTTACACCTGAAAATGAATAATCAAGGTCAAAGAGCACAAGTAGGATAAAGAACGTTGTGTACTGAGATGCTCATATCTTGGCAACCTATGTGTGCACTGTAGAGAGAAATCAATTCTTCTTTGTTCTCTTCAGACTACAACACTACTGAAGCTGAGTCAGAGAGTTGGAGCTGGAGCTATTTTTCCCAGCAATCGTCCTTCAAGCACTTTGAGAATATGAGATTTCTAAAAACAAACATGCAGACTATCTAAATTAGAAAAATAAATCTTTACGGAGACTGGGGGGAAAAAAAAGGGGGGCCGGGGGGGCAATTTTGATAAGTCTTCCTGCAAGGATAAAATGGACAAGGAATGCCTGTGCAGTATCAACAGCCAGCATTTATAAACAAGCCTCAGCTCTCGTTGCTGGGATTGTCATTTTAAAGAGAAAGAGCTGAACCCTGCCAGGAGCTCCTCCTCCCAGCAGTGTCGGGGGAGCTAAAGGTACTCTGCATCCAGCACAACCAGTTGCTGATTGTGTCACAGAACTGACACAACTTGCTTCTCACCTACAGGGCTGTCCAACTGCGCATGAGAAGCTCTTCAGTAGCAGACGACACGTAGTCAATGGCTGTGATTCTTAAAGCCATTACAGGTAGGAAAGGGAATAAATAATGCTGAACCTGAACACATGATGCAATTGAGAAGGTCAGTACAGCACAACAAGACAGTTATCAGACCTAAGCTTCAAAACACCTACCAGCAGTCCCTGCTGGAGGATCTCTCTACAGGAACGGGGCACCTTTCCCCAGCACCCTGCTGGGATACCAAGCATTGCTGCCCTATGGAAATCACAATTACTACAGTCTCTTCTTCCTAAGCAATAAAAATTATGGTCTCAGTCACCAAAAGCAAATGTTTATGGCCATTATAGCCAAATCATGGAAATAAGTAATAAGCACCAGTCTCAAAAACAATGCCACAGATGATGTGATGGAAGCTTCCAGATCAAATGGATCTTCTTCACTTGCAGTAAAAGCACATCTTTCTCTGCTTCAGTTTCTCTTTTACATGGCAATCTGTGACTCAAGGTGCATTGGAGTCCAAAGATTTTAAGAGTCCAAGATATTAATGGAGAAGGTAGAGAGTGCATTAATAACAATTCAAACTTGATCTTTTTTTTACAATATAGTCTAAAGAAAACAAAATATGTGCTAGTCTTGACTAAACTAAGTTCCACTAACTTTTAATGTAACGAATGAAAATTTAAATCACTTATGCTTCTGTCACTCCAGAGTTTATTTGTTCTGAATATTGTTATTTTTAAGTAGCATGGTGAACACAATATAATATCAAAAGGATTAGTGTAGTCTTGGTATTGGCAAATTGTCAAAGCTAGAAGTATTTGTACACTCATGCAGTCTAAGAGATACATTGTCATATGATTTATTTTAACCAATCATGAAAAAAATGTTGATGTTTTCCTAAAGGTATTAGATAATGTTTAAGGCAAACTCTAAAGTGTTAGGCCAGAAATTTAAATATAGTTACAAAAAAAAAAAAAAAAAACACTCACAGAGTTAGTGCAAATTAGAAATATGTTTGATTAAATTATGATCTTTTCATGGATATATTACATTAAAAATTTGATTACATTTTCAGAAATATTTTTCTTTACAAATTAGCTACTTCTACTGAAATAAATCAGGAAATACCACAAAAAGAGCGACACACATAACATTCATGTATATCTGTGGGTAGGCATAGTAATACAAACTTTTGTAATTAAAAAAAAAAAAAACTATTTTGCTAATAATAATTCTAAATTCAGAAATCAGTTCTCAAAAGGATTAGGACCAGCAGTGATTTGGTGTTTCTTTGACTCCATCCACTCATTCCACCCATGCTCATTAAAGAGTAAGAAGAACTTAGTCAGAAATTTAAAAACTGTATTTCTGTCCTTCACTGAAATGATAAAATAATACTTTCTCTCCAAGTCAGAGACAATGAGCTTCTTTCAGGCCGAGGGACCGTACTGTAAGCCTGTTAAAATAACCAAAATGCAAAGTTCTCTAAGCATTAAGAAGATATAATTTTAGGACAGTGTAGCCTAGTAATTACTACATTTTTAGAGCTTCTTTAACCTGTGCTTTTTCTTTCCACCTTGCTTGTTTTTTAAGAGCCCCTTACTTAAATAAATGGTAGTACAAATGTGGTTTTAGGGCTTTTTAATGAGAACAGATTAATATATGGTTATCCCATGTTCTCTCCGTTTTCAGTGTAGGAATAGATCAGTGTGCTGTCATTTCCCTGCTGCTTCTTATCTCTGGATGTTGTCATCACACCTACCTGTTGTCGGAGATACGTATCGTATTAGTAAATACCTCATCATAGAGATATCAGCTTTTGCCTTTGATGCCCGAACAGGCAATACTGATTTCTACATATGTACAGCATTACCATAAAGACTTAGCAAAAGATAGCTACTACCTCACAGAAAGAGCCCTGTGGTTATGCGAAGTTTAAGCTAGAAACAGTCAATATGCTGACAGCACCTTCCACCGGGAAACATCAAAGAGAATTTACTCAGCATATAAATCTTCCTCAAAAGAAACACATGCAAATTGTTTGAAGAAAGCACACTTTATGTTAAATAGTTTGGCATAGACAATAAAAGCATATTAGAAGGCACTTAATTTATAAGAAACTTCATGGGGTAAATACTCATCTAAGGCCTATTTCCCAGGTAACAGGCAGCTGTCGGTGCCACAGCAAGTGGAGTTGCAGGAACACAAAGAAATGCTGCTCCTTGCTGCGGCCTGTGGTTCCTTGTGCATTTAAGGTTTTGCTTATCTCTGTCTGCCCTCACACTATCATAGTGTCCTGGTTCCGGTGGGGATAGGGTTAACTTTTCCTGGTATTCCATGCCATGTGAGCCACGCCCACCCTGAGCTGCCGGGGGAGGGGGCAGGAAGTTGCTGCTTAAAAGCGGGCTGGGGCGGCCCGGGTCCGGCCGGCGAGTGGCGGTTCAGTAATCGCGTTTGTATATTCCCCTATCCGTGTTGTTGTTGTTGTTGTTGTTGTTGTTGTTGTTGTTGTTGTTGTTTGCCTGTTCCCTTTGCTGTTCTATTAAACTGCCTTTGTCTCAACCCAGGAGTCTTGCCTTTTCTTACGATTCTTCCTGTGTTTGGAAGGCACGAGCGAGCGACACGTGGTTCTTTGTTGCCGTCTGAGGCTAAACCACGGCAGTCCTTTTTGGCGCCCAACGTGGGGCTCGAAGGGTTGAGATAACGACAGAATCCAACTAGAACGTGGAAAAAACGGTTTTGGTTTTTTTTTTGTATGCATTTATTTTATTAGGTAAGTAGTCACTGGTCATCATGTTGCTTGGTTTGTTCTCATGGCTGTGTTACATAAATTCCTATATGGCTTATGTACTCCCTGCGATGCTGTTTACCATGTCTGGAACAGGGATGAGGATTATCATTCTGCTGTCCTGTGCGATATCTGTTTATGATATGATAACATCACTGTTCAGACGGCTATTTTGGGGTGTTTATGCGGTTTTGCTGTCCTGTCCGTACATTGGACACCGTCTCTCAGAATTTGTTAATAATTTCCCCAGCCCTTTTGCCTCCCTTTTCTCCTTCGGGTCAGGTATGACAGCTTTTGAGAATTTTGAATATCCTTGGGATACTCAAACTAGCGTGTTCGTAGTGCTATGTCTCCTGAATACGTTCCAGGTCTTGTTTAGGGTTAAGCGACTATTTAAGACTACCACCCGGAGATCTGCTCCGAGGCTGGATAGTCAGGGGTGGCATGGCATGTGGGAGAGCATGGGCAGGTACCTAGAGAACTACTCACCTCCAATGGTCTGGGACTTCACCCCTGAACAATTACAGGACCCTGATAAAGTGGTAGAATATTTGAAGGGAAAATGCTGTGGCTATTCTAGAGAGGCACAACTCACCGCGCTGTGCTGGGCCCTGGCCAGTATCTACCAGGCACTGCTCAGAATTATGCAGCACCCTCAAGGGGAAGAGATGGAAACCAGACCTGCGGCGGCCCCTGCGGCTGCTGCAGCCCCTGCTGCAGCCCCTGCGGCGGCCCCTGCGGCTGCTGCAGCCCCTGCGGCGGCCCCTGCGGCGGCCCCTGCGGCTGCTGCAATCCTTGCGACGGACACTGCGGCTACTGCAATCCTTGCGACAGACACTGCGGCTACTGCAACCCCCGTGGTAGCCACTGCCACTGAACCAGGGAACCAACCCATGCCAGTATCAGTTGCCCCCATACAGAAGAAGAAGTACACAAAGAAATCAGTTCGCTTAGTAAGAGATGATGATGAACCAGGGCCATCACGAGAGCAGGAGGAAGAGGCAGAACCAGAGATAATTACTCGATCCCTATCCTTGAGTGAGCTGCGGGATATGCGAAAAGATTTTAGCCGACTTTCAGGCGAGCACATTGTCACCTGGCTGCTCCGGTGCTGGGATAATGGGGCCAGTAGCCTGGAATTAGAGGGTAGGGAGGCCAGGCAGCTGGGATCCCTGTCTAGGGAAGGCGGCATTGACAAGGCGATCGGGAAAAAGACCCAAGCCCTCAGCCTCTGGAAACGACTCCTGTTAGGCGTGAGGGAGAGGTACCCCTTCAGCGAGGATGTTGTATGTCAGCCAAGCAAGTGGACTACCATGGAAAGAGGTATCCAGTACCTGAGAGAATTAGCCGTGCGGGAGATGATTTATTATGACTTGGACAATGCAGACTTACCCACAGACCCTGATGAGGTGCGATGCACAAGGCCCATGTGGCGGAAGTTTGTACGGAGCGCACCATCGTCATATGCCAACTCCCTGGCAGTAATGGAATGGAAAGGTGAAGAGGGACCAACGGTGGATGAGGTAGCTGGCCGGCTCCGGCGATATGAAGAAAGTCTCTCTTCCCCCCTTGTCTCAGCTGTGGAGAAACTGTCGCGGAAGGTCCAGCAACTTGAAGAGAATATGTCCTACTCCCCACCTGCACGGGCCAGCATCTCAGCTATTAGAAGCAGGCATTTCCCCACTCAAGAGAGAGAGTACAGAGGGTACACACCACGAGGCACCCTGTGGTTCTACCTGCGGGACCACGGAGAGGACATGAGGAAGTGGGACGGACAACCTACTTCGATCCTGCGGACACGGGTACAGGAGTTGCAAGGAAGGACAACCACAAAAGGGGATCCCTCCAGGAAAAGTGCCGCCCCAGTTTCCAGTGGGCCGTTCCCCAGACAAAGCAGAAGGCTTGATCTTGCTTCTGATCCTCTTGAAGGAACTTCCAAGTCATTTATGCAAGAAGTGAGTAATGGATACTATGACCAGTATTAGGGGGGCCCTGCCTCCGGCCAGGTGGAGGAAAGGGATAACCGGGTTTATTGGACGGTGTGGATTCGATGGCCTGGCACATCAGACCCACAGGAGTATAAGGCTCTAGTGGACACGGGTGCGCAGTGTACTTTAATACCATCAAGCTATAGAGGGCAGAACCCATTTGTATTTCTGGGGTGACAGGGGGATCCCAAGAGTTGACTGTACTGGAGGCAGAAGTGAGCCTAACTGGGAATGAGTGGCAAAAGCATCCCATTGTGACTGGCCCAGAGGCTCCATGCATCCTTGGTATAGATTACCTCAGGAGAGGGTATTTTAAGGACCCAAAAGGGTACCGCTGGGCCTTTGGCATAGCTGCTTTGGAGACAGAGGAAGTTAAACAGTTGTCTGCCTTGCCTGGTCTCTCAGAGGATTCTTCTGTTGTGGGGTTGTTGAGGGTCAAAGAACAACAGGTGCCGATTGCTACCACAACGGTGCATCGGCGGCAGTATCGCACTAACCGAGACTCTCTGATTCCCATCCATGAGCTGATTCGTCAACTAGAGGTTCAAGGAGTGATCAGCAAGACTCGCTCACCCTTTAACAGTCCCATATGGCCGGTGCGAAAATCTAATGGAGAGTGGAGGCTAACTGTAGACTATCGTGGTCTGAATGAAGTCACGCCACCGCTGAGTGCTGCTGTGCCGGACATGCTAGAACTCCAGTACGAACTGGAGTCCAAGGCAGCCAAGTGGTATGCCACGATTGATATAGCGAATGCATTTTTCTCAATCCCTTTGGCAGCAGAGTGCAGGCCACAGTTTGCTTTCACTTGGAGGGGCATCCAATACACCTGGAATCGACTGCCCCAGGGGTGGAAACACAGCCCCACCATTTGCCATGGACTGATCCAGACTGCACTGGAACAGGGTGAAGCTCCAGAACATCTGCAGTACATTGATGACATCATTGTATGGGGAAACACAGCAGAAGAAGTTTTTGAGAAAGGGAGTAAAATAGTCCAAATCCTTCTGAACGCTGGTTTTGCTATAAAGCGAAGTAAGGTCAAGGGACCTGCGCAGGAGATCCAGTTTTTAGGAATAAAATGGCAAGATGGACGCCGTCAGATTCCAATGGATGTGATCAACAAAATAGCAGCTATGTCTCCACCAACTAGTAAAAAGGAAACACAGGCTTTCTTAGGTATTGTGGGTTTTTGGAGAATGCATATCCCAGATTACAGTCAAATTGTAAGCCCTCTGTATCAAGTAACCCGGAAGAAGAATGATTTTAAATGGGGTCCTGAGCAACGACAAGCTTTTGAACAAATCAAACAGGAAATAGTCCATGCAGTGGCCCTGGGGCCAGTCCGGGCAGGACAAGATGTTAAAAATGTGCTCTACACTGCAGCCGGGGAGAACGGCCCTACCTGGAGCCTCTGGCAGAAAGCACCAGGGGAGACTCGAGGTCGACCCCTAGGGTTTTGGAGTCGTGGATACAGAGGATCCGAAGCCCGCTACACTCCAACAGAAAAAGAGATATTGGCAGCATATGAAGGGGTTCGAGCTGCTTCGGAAGTGGTTGGTACAGAAGCACAGCTCCTCTTAGCACCTCGACTGCCGGTGCTGGGTTGGATGTTCAAAGAAAGGGTCCCCACCACACATCATGCAACCGATGCTGCATGGAGTAAGTGGATTGCACTGATCACGCAGCGAACTCGAATGGGAAACCCCAGTCGCCCGGGAATTCTGGAAGTGATCATGGACTGGCCAGAAGGCAAGGATTTCGGAATGTCACCAGAGGAGGAGGTGACGCGTGCAGAAGAGGCCCCACCATATAATAAACTGCCAGAAAATGAGAAGAAATATGCCCTGTTCACTGATGGGTCCTGCCGTATTGTGGGAAAGCATCGAAAGTGGAAGGCTGCTGTGTGGAGTCCTACACGACGGGTTGCAGAAGCCAGTGAGGGACAGGGTGAATCGAGCCAGTTTGCAGAGGTGAAGGCTATTCAGCTGGCTTTGGACATTGCTGAGCGAGAAAAATGGCCAGTACTTTATCTCTACACTGACTCATGGATGGTGGCAAATGCTCTGTGGGGATGGTTACAGCAGTGGAAGCAGGGCAACTGGCAGCGCAGAGGCAAACCCATCTGGGCTGCTGACCTATGGCAAGATATTGCTGCCCGGATAGAGAATCTGGTTGTGAAAGTACGCCATGTAGATGCCCACGTACCAAAGAATCGGGCCACGGAGGAACATCAGAACAACCAGCAGGTGGATCGGGCCGCTAGGATTGAAGTGGCTCAGGTGGATCTGGACTGGCAACATAAGGGTGAACTATTCATAGCTCGGTGGGCCCATGACTCCTCAGGCCATCAAGGGAGAGATGCGACATATAGATGGGCTCGTGACCGAGGGGTGGACTTGACCATGGACACTATTGCACAGGTCATCCATGAATGTGAGACATGCGCTGCGATCAAACAAGCCAAGCGTTTGAAGCCTCTTTGGTATGGAGGGCGATGGCTGAAATACAAATATGGGGAGGCCTGGCAGATTGATTATATCACGCTGCCACAAACCCGTCAAGGCAAGCGCTATGTGCTCACAATGGTGGAAGCAACCACTGGATGGCTGGAAACATACCCTGTGCCCCATGCCACTGCCCGGAACACTATCCTGGGCCTTGAAAAGCAAGTCCTGTGGCGACATGGTACCCCAGAGAGAATTGAGTCGGACAATGGGACTCATTTCCGAAACAGCCTCATAGACACCTGGGCCAAAGAGCATGGTATCGAGTGGGTGTATCACATCCCCTATCACGCACCAGCCTCTGGGAAGATAGAACGATACAATGGACTGTTAAAAACTACACTGAGAGCAATGGGTGGTGGGACTTTCAAACACTGGGATACGCATTTAGCAAAAGCTACCTGGCTAGTTAACACCAGGGGATCTAACAATCGGGCTGGCCCTGCCCAATCAAAACTTCCACGTACTGTAGAAGGGGATAAAGTCCCCGTAGTGCACATGAAGAATATGCTAGGGAAGACAGTCTGGGTTAGTCCTGCCTCAGGCAAAGGCAAACCCATCCGTGGGATTGCTTTTGCCCAAGGACCTGGGTGCACTTGGTGGGTGATGCGGAAGGATGGGGAAGTCCGATGTGTACCTCATGGAGATCTGATTTTGGGCGAGAATAGCCAATGAATCAGATTGTGTGCTGTTAATTGCTAAGTAACACTGTCACTGTATGTCCTCATTGCTATCAGTTGTACTACAAGTAAGGCACAGGGGTGATGGGATAAGAACTGATCTCAGCAGCCGGCGCCCAGCAGTTTCCTCAAGATCTACATCTTCAGCCTACAGACTGCGTGCATGAGCCACACCAGGTGCACCAGTCACAAGCTCCGAAAAATACAGCATGCAACAGACCAGCACCACCCAGCATCTCACCTGCCCTGAGAGACTGTTCTAACAGATGGAGCCCAAAGCCGTGGATTAAAAGAACTCAACGGACACTTTGGAGGGATGACCCATAAACTAAGGGTATAATATGTGTGTATATATATATATAACAGGGGAAAGTGGTGGCAATTCATTGGAACCTGCTGGGCATGGCATAGATGGTATGGAATAAGGGGTGGATAATGTCCTGGTTCCGGTGGGGATAGGGTTAACTTTTCCTGGTATTCCATGCCATGTGAGCCACGCCCACCCTGAGCTGCCGGGGGAGGGGGCAGGAAGTTGCTGCTTAAAAGCGGGCTGGGGCGGCCCGGGTCCGGCCGGCGAGTGGCGAGCGGCGGGGGAGCGGCGGTTCAGTAATCGCGTTTGTATATTCCCCTATCCGTGTTGTTGTTGTTGTTGTTGTTTGCCTGTTCCCTTTGCTGTTCTATTAAACTGCCTTTGTCTCAACGCAGGAGTCTTGCCTTTTCTTACGATTCTTCCTGTGTTTGGAAGGCACGAGCGAGCGACACGTGGTTCTTTGTTGCCGTCTGAGGCTAAACCACAGCACATAGCTTTGCTATCTTGTGCATTTGGAAATCATGACTCCAGTCTGTGCCTCGGCTGTTTTTATGTCCCCTAGCCAATATGATCTCAAGTGTCCTAGTGTGTCATATGAAAGGAACAACGTGGCAAAGCTTTCCTGCCCAGACAGATGATGAAGATCATAAAACTCCACATTTGCTTTATCGCATACATGGTTGTGCAGAGCAAAACAGAGAAGACTAAATTTTTTAAAGCCTTTTCAGTGCAATTTCATAAATATTTCTACCAGCAAAACTCTGGATTAAATTTAAAACTGTAAAACTTTCAAACTGGAGAACTTTGGAAACGAAAGCTCCTCCACAAAGTTTTTGTTTTGTCAAGTGGGCATCTTCCAACAAAAAATAAATACACCAGCAAGCTCCTGAGCCACTCTGCTGTCCTGCCCCATACTGATGACTGAGTTATAATGCAATTGTATCAGCGGTAAAACAGCAAGATGGAAGAAGTAAAGGTGGCAGCTGTCACATTAAGCACCCAGGTTTACCTTGCACTGCACGTTGAAGAACATAGAAAATGAGCTGCCAATATAATATCTGCTTCAGCACCTGCCTTTCACACAATGACAAGAAGAAACAGAGTATGTTGATCCACAGGAAAAATTCAGAAGTTTTAATAAGACTGTAAAGACTGCCTGGCTGGCACTGTGCTACGGGCATCTCTGGGAGAGTGCTGGCAGCACAGGCTGCTGCCATTTGCATTCAGCTCATATCCCACCTGCTGGCACAGGGGGCATCTAACAGAGATTTTGCCTCTGTCTTCCCTCATTCTGTTTATAAGCAATAAAGACCATTATCGACACTGAAAATACACAGTTGCTCTTAGTGCGCAGTATTAGTGTTTCCAGTGGCACACAAGCTGACCGATTTACTTGTCAAACTTCAGCCAAAAGACAGTTTCATCTGTGTTTGTGATGACACATGGAGGCTCTGTTACAATTATTGGCTCTTTACCCTCTCCTGGACACTTTTCCATCACTTTTTTCCACTTCTTCCAATGACTTTCCATTCCTGCTCTTGCTAAAAGTGAGAGTTTCAAAATAAATATTTGTAGGAGACTTTAGAAGGCAAAAGATTAGCTATGTGTCTTTTAAAAACTCCTCACCTTGCCACTTTTGCCACACTACTCTCCTGACTTGCTAAATGGGTTTGCTCAAATATACAAAGCATACCTTTGCTCAAATATCAAAAGTATTACCTTTTTCTGCAGGACACTTAGTCTGAGGACAGCTACCCCATTATTTGCACATCACTAGGCTTGTTTAGAACTTGCCCAAAAATATCTTCACATCATTTAATCATGCCACATACCCTCACCTTTTATTTGCACAAAGTCTACACAAGGTTTCAAAGCAGTTTGGTTTTTCACTACTTTGATCTCTCAGTCAAAATCAGTCTGATTCTTGATGCCATGTTGGGTTTGCTCATTTTCTCTTTGAATACGCTGTTAGCCCACAACACTGCTGAACTGCTGCTCTCTATTGGCAGAGCCTTATCAAAGGAGCATCTGCTCCCAGAAACTGGATTTACTTTTTAGTTAAGGGGAAAATATCCATATGGCTCTCCATGACTCATACAGAATTGTTGTGCATAGGTAATGATCACTAACCTCCAAGTTTGGATACATTCAAAAGTTCTGTTGTTCCTGTTTGTATTAGCAAACTCCAGTAAAAATTCAAAGAGATTCAAAATACTAAGTCTGTTGAGAAATAGGTGTTCCCTTCCTTCTGTCCCTCATCCAGCAATCTGCGCAAAATATTGCAACAGCGTAACTAAAGTAAAAACAGTTGGAATGAGAATTTTCTTAACAATCCCCCATGTTGCTTTGCATTTTTCCAAATTGAAGAACTGACAAAAATAAGAGGGCTATGAAAAAGAGTGATCTACATTGCCACTTCACCAGTTACAAATATCAAATGCTGAAATACATTCACGCTAGTGCTTTGTGGGTCAATAGCAGGGTTTAGCCCGCTATCTTATACTGTTAATGTTCTAGTGACCTGTATGAAGCTATTCACATAGAACAACCAAACACGGAGAGAAACATCAGATGAATGCACCATCCCTATTACATGATTTCTCATTATAGTGGAGCTGAACTAAGAGTTTGCTGCTGAAAGCAGGTTTTATTCTTCCTCTCTTAACAACCCTGTTCTTTTCTTCTTGCTGTATTCCTCTTTCTCAGTCTTCCCTAATCACCCAGAGCAGCTTTCCCAGACCACTGTCATGCTGGCACTAAAAATATTCTCTTTTTTTTCCCCCCTCCCCCAGCTTACTTTTTTTGCTGATTTAGCACGTTCTAAATACACAACTAGATAACTGCCAAAGCTGGCAAAAAATAAGTGACACATGGCACAGTCTGGAGCAAGGAGAAGAGGAGAAAATAAGATGTTAGTGATCAGCAACAACAAGCTGTTAATTTGGATCAAATCCTAACACAAATCCACAGCCCTACAGTTCCTGGAGTCCTTAGCGAGATTCTCTACCTGCCTTGCTCACTACTCTGCTTCACAAATTCCTGATAGCCCCTGACTCCCGAAGGTTATACTCTAAACAGACAAGGCAAACAGCAGGTAGGAAGACAGAGAGACTACCCAAAACTCATCCAACATTTCAGCTGTAGGGTCAAGAGCAGGATTTGGTGTCTTCATTCTCAGATCAGCACCAAACTCTAAAGATGCTCTGATCTGAAACTTCCAAGGCCTGGTTTCATACCTGTTTGGTATGAATTTTCCCATTACAGGGGTCCTGATAGTTTCTTGGTCTGACTTTACTCCAGCAGCATGCAAGTCTTCAACTCAAGGTCTAAAAGAGTATGTAAACAAGGTCGAGTCCCAAGTACCGGTTTATATATAACTCTTACTGTTCCATTATCCTGATCAGATAAGTATCAGCAAAAAGAAGAATCACAACAGAAGAAATTCCAACAAAAAAAGCATTTCAGATGTTCATAAAAATAAATGTTGTTAAGAGCGTACCTTATAGCACAATAAGATGTAGGGAGGCAAGCAGCCTCGTTCATAAAAATCTAAATCAAAAGGCAATCTTAGGTCATGGATCAGCCTGCTAAGAGATCCATACACACAGTAATAAATTTAGGTACACAAAAATAAGTGATACTAGACAGATTTCCTATATCATTCCCACTTCATAAGTTTTACACTAAGAAAAGTGGAATATTTAATCATGGAATATAAAGATGCTATAAATCCTCTAATATAAAACCTGTGCATTGCTATCCAGCCATGGAAATTTCACAATGCAACACAGCCTGTTCTCTTCTTAAACAAACTTGTCTGGAACAACAGCCATTACAAGCAGGAAAGCACAGAAGCCAATAGATAGGTCTAAAACTAAAGCAAAGGAATTAAAACAAACAAACAAACAAACACCAACAAGGTAAGCCCCTCTTCTCAAATACTTGGAGATACTGGCACCACCTCCAGGGGACTTGTTTTGGACGCATGCACTAAAAGAACAGTTACATCACAGCTCAGCCCCTCCCTTCATGAAGGTTTAGTGAATTAAGCAGGTTTATTGGCAGAAGGTCCAACTAGGAGCTCAGAGCTCAGCCTGAAAGCTCTGTAACATATCAGTATCCTTGACATACTCTGAAGAAAGGAAGTTCATATCTATTTTGTTGACTTGAGAAACTAGTTCTCCTTCATTTTTTCCCTACACACACAACCAAACATAGCTGTGTGGCAGCTGCTGACAGTGACCACCAACCTAGCTCATCAACCCCTGCTAAGCCCAGCAGTAACCAACCCACTGTGGCCTTAACAATAATTATAGTACCAACACACTCTAATTCTGCATCATTAGTCCCACCTCCCCACTAATCACACAGTCGTGTTCATCCATCAGCAACAGCCCCAACTCTAGCTCAGGAGCCCCTTTTGATAGCACAGCCTACAGTATATCATAGTGCAGTAACGGTTTTACGGTGGCCTGTCTAAACCCAAACCTACCAAAACTTCTGAAACCATAACCTCGGTGCTGGAACCAGCAGCTCCCGCCAGAACAGAATTAGGCATACCTAGATGCCCCTCTTGGAAACAACCCTGAAAAGAAATGAATGAGCTGTTCAAAAGCAGCAATCCAAATGTATGCGTTTATGTCAGATGAAAACCTAGCCTTCCTCCAGCCTACAACTAGCCTGATGACCTGCCCCAGACAGAATTATGCATAACAGGAATTTCTAATATCATCACTTACAACACAATCCATTATTACAACTGTCATCTGAAAATACCAGCAGCATTTGATAATTAAGTCTAGAAACCCTATAAAATCTTGTCGCAATTAACAAAGTAATAAGAACTTCAGGTAAGGGCTCTACACCCAACCAACCTGATTATCCATACTTTTATTTATGGTATTAGTTTTAGAAATAAACCTGGAAGTCCTGAAATTTGAAAGTTAAAATTACAGTGTTAAATTCTTTGTTGCTTTCGAATGAATTTATCAGTCCTTGCTAGCTCCCAGCAAACACTGTATTTCTGTTTTTAAAAAATTTACAACTACCCTGGGAGAATGAAAACATGAACTCTAAAAGGTCCAGCAGACTCATTAAAATTATTGGCTTTCTGGCACACTACCAGCAAGAAATAACAACACAAGTGAAAGATGTACATTTTCAGAGTAGCAGTTCTGCCCCCTCTGTTTTAAATTCTTACTTCTAGAGTATCTTCCCTGATGGGCACATGCAGAATAATAACTGAAAATCCACAGCCTGTTCTTATGCAGCTCTCCTCTGCATTATACTGTTGAGATCAGTATATTTCTATTAATATATACCTTTTTTTATAACACCTCTCCGCTTATTAGTTTACTAGATGACCACCAAAAGGATATGAACCTTTCCAACTTGTTAAATCGAAAGGTTTTTAAAAGCCAGAAATAGAAGTATAGCCATAGAATAAGTTTGAGGTAGAAGAAGCAGCGATTTCCTTTATCTATGACATATTTATGTGTATTTGTACATAACAACCTGCAGGGAAATACTGAACCCACTGATTCTTTTTTTCTGATGAGGAAAAAAAGTGTATGTTTTCCCCCTAATTGGATTAATAGGTTCACATTGCTAAATTTGCTGTCAGCAGTACATTACTATCATAAAGCAGTAATTTCAGGCACCTATGAAAACCTGTTGTGAATAATTGTATTTTTTTTTCCATTTAAAAACACAAATACATTTTACCAACTTAATGACAGAAAAAAGTAAAATTCTCCTTCAGAATACAGTCTCCTTCAAAGTTTCTGTTGCAGTGTTTTTGACAAGTAGAAATAATTGCTGAGAATAATTTATTCAGGGGCTTACCTATTTGTTCTTTGTAAATTCACTAAATTGCAATTACAGTTCGCTAAGTCTTCCATGGAGAGCTTTATGAACGCTTATGCAACTGATTATGTGTCACATGAAATTTCCTCTTAAAGTCCTGGGGAACATCATCTCAATCATCTGCTGCTGTTCCTGACTTCTGACTAGATGACTTCACCTCACAGCACTCTGTTTTAATTCATTATAATTATTTCATTCAAAATCAAACTTTATTTCTTGCTCTAGCAAACTCATACAAGAAGTTGCAATAGACAGACTCTGTGTATAATAGACAATTTTGCACTTGCCCAGGTACTCATGATCTGTGAATGCCAGAGAAGCACAAATAGACTGAGTCTTGCTATCAGCTCAATGATTCATGACACATTTTTATGCTGTTGATCAGCCATATTTCTGTATTTATTGTCATGGGGTTTGTTCTTTAAGGAACTGAATGTAATCACAACATTTCAAAGCTGGATTCTCTTTCAATTCAGAAAGAAAATTTTAAAAGTTTAAGGGATGTGAAAATCTAAAGAACAGCAGCGTGAAGTTGCCAAAGTTTCATTCTGCAAGAGAACTAAATCTCTGTAACTTTCACAAAATTAAGTTGATGCATCTTAGTTCACAAAGCCAGGGTTGGGTGCAGATCAGTGACAGTTCTTTTCAGTCTGCTCCTTGTGAAGCAGTGTTCTTTTTCATCTGGGATAGCGAATCTTTTTCGCCATAGCATTGGAGTAGTCATCTCCATCAACACTGTGTACACAGCCATGAGAAACCCAGAATTACCATGTCATAGGCCTCGTGACAGAAGGCACAGGGAATCCAGCCACCAGAAGGAACCAGGATGCTGAAGAAAAGTGCAACTGATAGATAGCTTTATTTTAATTATTATAAAAATTCAACTAAATTATGTAGTCCAATTTGGATCTAATAAAGTGAAAACACCCATTTTTAATTGTATTAGCTAAAATTGAAAATATGAGGGAAGAGACCTCCAAGATTTGTCCCACTAAATATCTCCCCTTTGGAGGAATTGCATTTTTCATCTGAGAAATCTTTCCAGAAAAATCATTTATAGACAACTCTATTTCTGTATTCCTCAATTCTTCTACTCACTGTTCTGATTACATTCCACTATGGGATTTCACGCCATTGTCTTTGTTTCCTCTGAATTCTTCTCTTTGCTCTTAGTCCCAGCAATTTTCGCATTTTTCTAAGGATAAAGTTTTCCAAATGCCTTGCTTAATGACCAGACCTCATTATCTGGAATTTGGGGTTATACTTCTAAGAATATTTCCTGACATTTGTGTCATAAGAAATTCTGCGTTTTTATATTGTACCTGTTTGAGAATAATGGGAGTTTTTCCACCAATTCTGACAACACTTGAAGCCAAGTTTCCTTTCATTGTTTCCACACACACTTTTCACTTTCCCTCATTTTCTATTTATCTAATGCTGATGTGAATTTAATCCTGAGGTTGCTGGTATTAACACCACAAAGTATTGTGTACTCCATACACAAAGTATTGTGTACTCCATAAATATTATCATCCAAATGCAAACCACAGCAAAGAAAGTCTGAAGAAATTAAGTGAGTTGACTGGATTTCTGCATTATCCATTTATTCCTTTTCTTCCTTATACTCCTATAGTCTGCAAAATATTTATAACATTTTTTACTGAAACTTTTGGAGATTCTGAATGGGGAGTAGAAAGTCTGGAATTTATTATCGCTCTTCAACCTAATAGAAACTCTAAAAAAATCCCACTATGATTAACTATTGTAATTATATGTCCATTTGCTCAATCCTCAAATCTTCTGGGGCATGAAATTAAGCAATTTTGTAGTATCTATGTCTTCGCAACATCTTGGAAGGCATCATAGAAGACCCTCATGAAAGCACTCCATTCTGCTGTTGTTTGCAGACAAAAGTGGGTAGAGTGAAATCAACACTGGACAAGAAAAACAGGCAGCAATGAATAAGAAAAAGCAACGCGACAAGCAACTAGCTGCACTGTCCCCAAACCCTATATCTTGCATTTCAGAAATACTTTAGAAACAGCTTCTCTGTATCCAAAGAACAGGGCAAATTTAGAGAATGCTTTCTGCCTCCCCTACACCCAAACCTCAAGGTACTGCCCAGCCACAGCAGAGCTCATATCACCAAGGGCACGTCCTGCCTGACCAACCTACTGGCCTTTTATGATGGAGTGACTGCACCAGTGGACAAGGGAAGAACTATGGACATTCATCTATCTGGACTTCTGTAAGGCCTTTGACACGGTCCCCCACAACATCCTTCTCTCTAAATTGGAGAGATAGGGATTTGATCGGTGGACTGTTCAGTGGGTGAGGAACTGATTGGATGGTCACATCCAGAGGGTAGTGGTAAACAGCTCAACATCCAGATGGAGATGGGTAACAAGTGGTGTCCCCTCAGGGATCCTTATTCGGACCAATACTGTTTAATAGCTTTGTCAGTGATATGGACAGTGGGATCGAGTGCACTCTCAGCAAGTTTGCAGAAGACACCAAGCTGACTGGTGTGGTTGACACACCTGAGTGACAGGATGCCATCCATAGGGACATGGACAAGATCAAGAAGTGGGCTCATGTGATCCTCATGAGGTTCAACCAGGCCAAGTGCAGAGTCCTGCACCTGGATCAGGGCAACCCTGGATATCAATACAGGCTGGGGTATGAAGAGATCGAGAGCAGCCCAGCCAAGAAGGACTCAGGGGCGCTGGTGGATGAAAAGCTGGACATGGGCTGAAAATATGTGCTCGCAGACCAGAAGGCCAACCGTATCCTAGGCTACATCCAAAGAAGTGTGGCCAGCAGGTCAAGGGAGGTGATTCTGCCCCTCTACTCCACTCTCCCGAGACCCCACCTGCAGTACTACTGAGGACTCCAGAGCTGGATGCAGAAGAAAGACGTGGACCTGTTGGAGCAAGTCCAGAGCACCTTTTAAGACTCACTAGGAAGCTTAATCATGAGAGCTAGGAAGAAATCAGATGTGGAACTAACTGTGAGAAAGGACGACATCTTATCTGGAAACAGAAAGAAATACAGAGCTGAATTTCTCTAATACCTCTTCCAGTAGAAAAGGTACGACAGATAAAGTTGCTTAGAAGCAGTGGGAGAACTAGAGGGAAGGATAAATTGGTGATACCATTGAGATGAGGGAAAGATTTTTTCTTTCCACCTTTTTGATGGAAGCCTCAAACTGTAACTTAAACCATACAAATATTGTTTTGTAGTAGCTAGAGCTTTTGGTACTGCTTGATACTGTAACAACAATTTAACATCAGATTCTTGTTCTTTCACAAACTTCTATTCACAGCATCTATTTAAACAACTGACCATACCACCCCATTATCTAAAATCTGTCCCCTAGCTGCCTTCTTGGCTCTTGCCATGAGAAAACAAGAGTAATAGCTAAAAAAAAAAACCAATGCTCACCACATTACCAACTTCAATTCAACAGCCTAGAGCCATGTATTTTACTCCTAATAGAATAATACCACATTGTGTGATTCTGAAGTGGACAAACACTATTTGAAGTGAATAAACACTAATTGCTAGCACGGGAAGGATTTGGTTCATTAAAAAAATCATAGCTTTTCAGCTTGAGTGAGTCAGAGGAATGTATGTACGCACACCACCATAATCAAGGTTACGCTATTTCCAAAAGTTTTAGCACCGTTTTGTACAGCATGATATTCCTTTCCTAGATATGTCTAGTCTGCAGGCAATCATTTTAACTTTTCCCCATGTTAACTTTCTCTTTCTAAAACCCATTGAAAGATTTCTTAAACAAATATCTGACTTTAATCCTAACAAACCATATGTTAGACCCTAAGGGTAGTCAAAGACAACAGCAGAGCTGCCTGAAAAGTTACTAGATACTATAATCCGCACAGTTGGGTTGCTGAAACCTGCAGATCATGCTAATTAAAGGGGAAAAGGGAAGAAGTTGAGAAAAACAGTCTGTCTTTAAGTAAACCTACTACTAACAAATGTTCAATTTGAACATGCTAGATTTTTCTAAATAGAGAGAAGTTAAGGTAAAATAAATAGAAGAAATTTCTTAAATGTAACATTCTTATATCAAATAAATCCATTTTCCCCAACCACATTTAAAGGATTTTTTCGTTCCCCAAAGCTATTTTTCACTTTCAATAAACTGCCAGGCAATGCTTAAGGGGCCAAGCTAGAGTCTGTGCAACAGCCCAGAGTCTTATTTTGAGGATTTTACATCAATGCTCCTTGCTAGCTCCCCCTACAAACAAGAGTTTCACCCAGCAGAAAATGCTTCAGTGGTGTCAAGACCCACTCTTACACTTGCAGAAGGTGCTGACAATAGAGTTAGCACACATATCTTTACTTAGGTTTCCTTCCCATGAAATCAAGAAGGCTGCTTCGATACATCAATGTTTATAAAGGTTGGAAGGATATTTCTGAACATAACATACCTAACGGGTTTATGTATAAAGCTACTTGTACCAGAACTAGTTCTCTTATTGCTGAGATCTCTGCATTCCATTGTAGTCCGCAGCACAGGAATAACCTTGGCCTGAAAAATACCTATCGAATCAGGTGAGGTTTAGGCTAGTAAAACGCTGTGCTACTTAACTCAGTGGACAGAAAATCTCTTTTCTATGAGATTATATTTCAGATCATTGTGTTAGCACTTAAGGGGCTTTTTTGTATTTTTTTTGAGGGGGGTTCCTTAGTTTAGTGGAGTGAGGGTAAGGTGTTTTGTCCTGGTTTTGGTTGTTTTTTGTTTGGGGGCTTTTTTTCCCCAGAGTTGGTCATAGGTTGCTAAAGCACTGAATCCTGCATTATTTTTATTCTTGTCTTTATTTGAAAAGCCTAACTGTGAACTTAAGAGTCTTGTTAGTTCAGCTTTGAAAGAAACAAAAAAAGAATAATAATCTTCAACCAGCAAGGGGCTGACTATAGGGAAGATAAAAAAAGTATATCTGAAACCAGTTTTAAAGGTGAACTGCAGAAGTTAAAGAAATAAACCTAAAACAAACAAACGAAAAAATCCTAAGAAGCAAAACTGTTAAAGACAAGAATAATTTCAGATGTTTGAATGTTGCTCCTGGTTTAAGGCATCTTTTTGTGGGCAGTCCAGCAGAAGATTGCATCATTGCAAGGTGCATAAATGCATTGAGAGGCACTAAACACAATGTATTTTCAAAGGAATTAGTGAAAGCAACCTAGTTGTCTCAAAAGAGATTTGAGCAACCTCATATTGACTTTGAGTAAGTGAGAAGCGCTACCCTTGGACTAGGACATAGAAGATAATCAAAATCCCTTTGATAGAGCAGGAAAGGCTTCCCTTGGCTTCAGTAAGCTTTGAATCATGATGACAAGACGGTAGGCTTCAGTTTTCCATTTGCAATTGCACTGAGACCGTTGCCTGCTGACTTAGGTAGTTCATACTCGTCTGGAAGAAGAACGCTAGCAGCTTTTTAAGCTATTGTGATTACTTTCCTCCTGAGCCTAATTAATGTGCTTCCAATTTGCCATTATTGTTTTTCTTCACATCAAAATGCTGTCATCATATGGAACAAAGAATGCAGGGGAGAATCCCACTGCCGAAGCATAGGATCTCAGGGGTTTCTTTCTTTGCTTGGTTTTTTTTTTGTTTGTTTTGTTTTGTTTTTTGGGTTTGTTTGTTTGTTGGTTTTTTTTATGTAGGTACCCATGAAGCTCTTATAGCCTTGGTAAAGAAAAATCTTGCATCCTCCCCACAAATGAATAGAAAAGATGTAGTTTTGCACAGCAATCTCATTAAACCCATACACTAGTCCATTCCACTAAAATTCAGCCCAGCTATGCTTCTCATATATGGAACCAGGAAGAAGATATGTAATCCAGCTTTTGGATCTTTGGTTCAATTTTGGGGTACCCAGTACAAAAGAGACACAGAAAAATCAGAGGGAGCTCAGCAGAGGGGTCACCAGGACGGTCAGAACTGGAGACTTGACCTGTGAGGAGAAGTTGAAGAAGCTTCTAGGGTGAAGCTTCTGGGCTCAACCACCCCAGAGAAAACGAAGGCTTAGGGAAGTCTTAAAAGTAACTATGCAGAGGGTATTCAAGATAACAATTCCATAAGTAAATTCTATAAGTCTGTGATCTTATAGTTCAGACATTGGACCCTCATCTTTCACCGGTTTCTCCTGACCCCATTTCCTTCTCCATAACAGGAGGCAGTCATTACTTTCGAGCTGCAATTCTGTGTACTTTCTGACCACTTATACTCTCCTAACTTCATTTATTTTTACAGAAAACCATGTCACTATAGCAATACAGTAGTAAAGTATTGGGAAGATGATATATGAATAGTCTTATCCAAAATAGCACCAGTAGAAGAAAGAAGACTGACAGTACTACATTTCACAAAAAACATGAATACTTACTCACCTTTTCTGGTGTAAACACAGATATGTTAACACACAAAACAACATTTAAGTCATTGTAAATTAACAGAGAATGATAGTTGATGGAATTGTAATAGGAGGAACCTGGATGCAAAAACCTAAGGCAAAACAACCAAGTTAAATGATACTTCTTCAAACAATAAACAGATTCCAGCTATAACAATCTCCTTTTGGGAAAGGCAACTTTCAGTAGTATACTGCCTTGAGGCAAACTGTCAGTATATCCCTTTCTTGGTTACTAACCAGCAATTTGCCACTGGGAAGGCACAACCCACTAACCCAAGCCAGTAATCTGTCACAAAACATCACAGACGTTCTTACTAGATGTCAGCACGTAGTCCATTGATTTCATTATTTATGGGAGGGAGACCCCACCAGGAGAGGGAAAATCCAGGAAGATGCCACATGGCAGACATTGCCCAGGACCGAGCAATTCCCCATAGTGCCATCTCAGAACTCAATCCAGGTTTTCTCACTCTCAGCAATTACAAAGCGGCACTTTCCTCCAAATTACTCACGATTGACTTAAGTCAAAGTGGATTCTAAGAACATGTCATTGTGAGGTCATTCTTCAGTAAATGGATGAAATCTGAAGAGAAACTCTCCTGTGAACCAATCTTTTTTTCACCCTCGCCCCCCAGAAAAAATCCTATTCATAATGAAGATGGCATTATCAGAAATGGTCTGTGTGGTAAAACAAATTACAGACAGGAAATTGGAGGGATTGGGGTTTCTGTTTCAGTTTTCTGAAATGAATATCACATTGCCCTTCTCTGTGGCAATCATTTTTAAGCAAGTAGGACCAGGTCATCACAGGTGATTCAGTGCTTAAAGGTAAAGAGAAAAGCTCAGTGGGATTTTTTTTAAAAGAAACCATCTGCAATTCTCATTGACTTCAACGTTCCTTAAAGGTAAAATGTTTTTTAAACCTTTGTAATAATGGGTCTGGAATATTCAAACAAATTAAAAAGAAATATCAAAAAACAGACACTTGCTTTTATTAATGTTTAGCCTAAACGTTTATATGATTGTGCACATAAGGCTAAGCACTCCTATATCTTTTCAGAATTGGGGTCATAGTGAGGAAGCTGACATTAAAACAGCATTTTGTAATTTAATTACATTCAATAGAATACAACAAACCCCAGGAACAAAACATAATCATGGCACTCATCTTCCCCAATTATAACTAAACAGAAAAAAAAATCTTTAAGAATAAAATATAATCATTGCACTCATCTTCTCACTTTGAAATACTCCTTCCATCTGTATTGACAAATTAAGCCTGAACGGAAATACAATTAATGTGAAATTAGTCAAAGTAAAATCACTGAAGCTATTTTCCAAGTATTTTGCTCAGATGCATTATGATTCTGTTTACACACTAAATTTTGAAAAAATCTTCAATTCTCAGATTACCTATTTATTCTTTTCGTAGCTCACATATATAACCCTGTGTGGTAAAACACACTAATTAAATGTTTGCACCGCTATGCGTGCAACTAGAATCTAATGAATGTCGTTATCTGTATATAGGACATTATTTATCAATATGGAAAATATAAAGTTTTATACTTGATGAGCAGAAGCACATTCAATGTAGCATTAGTCCTCAGTTTTCCTCTGTTCTTTGGCTACATAATCATTTGAAACTGTAGACTTTCTGTTCCCAGTGTAAGTCCTCTCATTATACCTAAAGCTTCAGACTAGATATGTGTAATGCTACTGCTTTAATACACTGTGGAATGAGATAGAACAATCCACTCGCAGTGTAGCGTGTTCAATCTGTCAGTAAATCCAAAGTAAATTAGACAAGGTCACACATCAGTACTTAAGTGGAAGATTTATCACTTTTGAATTTTTCCCTGCAACATTCTGTTCTCTTTTTGCTATGATTTACATCCCCTGAATCCTGCATTGCCCACGTAAATGCTAAAATATCAAGGAGCCAAATTTGAAACGCTCAAGTATTATGTAGCTCAGCTGTCATTCAGAGCAAGGAGCCATGCTGGGTTTGTCTGCCCACCTGAAAAACACTGAGCAGTCCTAATCAGTAGTGATTCAAACCAACCTCCCAGAAAAAAGATTAGAGGCCTCGACTTGTTTCAGGTCACTAAGAGATTTTAGTACCAACAAATACTGTTCACACTGACCCTAGCTCCTCAGCAGTGACCTGTTCAGCAAAGGGCATTGCTGAAGCTCTGAAAGGAGCTGCATTTCATTACAGCTGACTTAAAGCCAGTGCAAAGTGTCAGGTCTTAAAGGAAAGGATCTTTCAAGATACGAGCCCTTCATACATCTCATCAGCTGCATTTAGATCCTCTGTGTACGCTTTTCTGCTTGCCCTAACTGTAGAACCAAGTAAATTTTGTCTGTGAACAGCCTTTTATGCAATGATGGGGAAAGGGGCTATTGGCCTCAGATGCTCCCTCCGCAAGCGAGTAGTCCACAGCACCTCCTCGGACCAAGCATGAAAAAGCTGATCAAGGGAACCCTGCGTAAACCCACATGAGGGGATGAAGAAAGGCCATCGGCACACAAACCCTCCCGAGCAGTCAGGTCAGCAGCAGTCTGAGAGCACAGCTCCAATGGATGCAAAGTTGAGGCCAATTTTACTTTCTGAAACAAAGCATCTGCCTTCAGAAATGTCTGTCTTCTGTTCAAGATGATTTTTCAAAAATTAAAGTGCTGAGGTTCACAAAACTTGTTAGGTGTGGCAAATGTATTTATTTTTTTCCATAAAGTTGAAGTCTTAAGACTGCATCTTACAGGTCTGCAACAAGAAGAGTTTTGGGGATTTTCACTCTGAACTCCAGCCTTGGGACACAGGGACACTTTTTCTTCTGGTATTTAATAAACTGGATTTGAGTGTTTTTCAAACAGAACAAGTAAAATCATTTTAGCTGAAGTCAAAAGCTGATGCGCTGAATGAGTTTGGATAGTTTGCAACGTACAATGTTTTTATATCTCAATGAAGTTTCTGTTTAGTAGAGTAAATGAAGAGAGATCTACTTAAATCCCAAATATATTTAATTAAAATAAGGTAATTACTGTAGAGCTATATTTGAACAGACAATACAGTTGCAGCAATTATCTGTAATTATGCAGCTCCAATCAGAGAATAATAGAGGTTTCAATGTCACCAAGCACAATAAGGATAACTACTCTTTCCATTATTCTGTTAGGCACATAATTAGCAACTTTAGAAAAAAAAGCTTCATGGAGACATAATAGCCACACTTTAAGTACAGGCTGATTGAGAATGATCAAGGTATTCAGTGTAAAAAGAAGCAGCAGCATCCTCGGTTAGTTCCAACTCAGATGGACTGTCATGTACTTAACACAGAAATAGCATTTATTCCATGGACACAATAAAGGGACTCAATCGTGCTTGAATAAAATCCAATGCTTACTGAAGAGGACCTTAGGATAGTAGTATTTAATAACACAATCGAAAAAACCTTAGATAAAAACCCATTCTAGATAACCAGATACAGAACAGCAGTGAAGCCACAGATTCATTTGAACATATAAACTGGTTCTTAAATATTGCATCCTCAGTCTGAGGAGATTTGAGCCAAAGCATAGCATTTCTTTAAACTTGTAACTGAAAACCAGATGGCAAAGAGACCAGAAACCCTGGTGACAGTACTAACAGAGTGTAGTCCGGGGATAACATAACTCCTCCTTACAAATTTCTGTATTCACTGTCTCCATATTGTCAGTTTCTCTGTGGTTCACCTTCAGCACCACACAGCAACTGCTGCCTTGCAAGAACAGGTACATCGAAGAGTTAGACACCACCTCACGCTTCAGTTTGTTCCTTGATCTGCAGCACTGGGCATTACCTATTTTGCAACAAACTGAAAACGAGCTTTTACTTCTGCTGGCAAGGAGGCACGGTATATCTTGACCACACCAAACAAAACGGTCACGTTCAACCAGCCAGCCATGGCCACAATACCACCTGAGAGTTGCCAAGGAAGCCTGACTTTTGAGCACCCATCACCTCTGTTGACATTATGGAACATGGCTCAGATCACCTGCTTCCTCTGCCTGACAGGAATGACTCAGAGATTCCCTCTCCACATACTCTTCCCGGTCACCAATGACCACTGTGGTGCCCCAGCTCTCAGATTGGTTCCCTCTTACTTTAGGTATGTTGCTGACTCCTATAAGCCAGGGAGCAAAGTTGCCCTGGGTTTTCTGTTCAGTCAAACAGGGAAAGGGTGAGGTGTGGTGAGGTCTGGTGGACTGAATTATCCTTTGGAAGGGTTTGTCCTGCTTCGCTGGCTCCTGCAGCTAAACTGCCAGAGGGTAACTCAGCTGCATGCCTGAAGCCAGAGGGGGATAAGTCTCGACCTAAGAGGAGAATAACCTTCCCTTCTCTGCTGTCCATCCTTAGCAAGGGTGGCACAGTAAAATAGAGACTGCCTGGGCAGCGTTGCCATGGCATCACACTATTCTTCACCTAGCACGTAGTTCAAAGCATCAGGAGGTCTGACAGATCTGCTGCTCTTCCCAAACCCAAGCTGGATTTTTTTCCCTCTCTTCTGATGCCATATCTGTGGGACACAAAAGACACCCCACAGACACCTCCTTGCTCCTTAGCCAAGCCCTCAGAAAAATACAGCACTCTCATTGGCAAGGAGTATCTGTATACAATTTGGCAGCTACAATCATGGAAATTATTTCCAAGGGAAGTAATGTGGTTTTAAAGTGGGATTTTTAAATGACAGTCAGTTCTAGACGAGGCCCTGACAAGCTCCTAGATTTTCCCTTTTATAAGTGGTATAAACTTTTCTGCTCATTTTCAGAACCAGAAGCCCATCCAAGAGTCAAACTAGAGGCTTTCAAGCACAAACATTTTAGTGTGAACTGAAATCAAAAATACAAAAAATCTCATTCTTCTCTCCCCAGCCTAGGCAGAAATTATATACAACACAGAAAATACATTTGTTGGGGAAAAAAGGTACCTCTCATACAGTTGCAGTTGTGAGACCTGAAAAGATTAATGCTCTGTTTTGTAGGGTTGAAAGAAGTAAAGGCTTTAGAAGCTTCCTTCCATGTTTTCCCTCAGTGTTTAGATTTAAAAGAAAACTGAGGAAATGTAGTGCTTTTAAGAGAGACTGCTGAGACCTTCTACTAGGCTAATGGCTTTGCCTCCACAATATGTATTTGTATTTCAGACTTGACAAATACCACGTGCTGATTGCAAGGCTCAAATGACATGCTCGCCCCAGCCATGGTTCTCTGCCTGCAGGCTGTTTGTCACGTAACTGCAGCCCAGGGCCACAGCCTTTCTCTTACCCAGGCAGAGCAGGTCAGCCTGAGTTGCAACCTGGTGGCGGCCAGGTACCTCCAGTCCCCCAACATGCTCCAGCTCCCCACTGGATAGAGCCCCAAGGAAAGGCACAGTCCCCGCCAGCAGCTTGTGCTTGCCAGTATCTGCTCCCTCAGACATCTGGTGTGCGCTCACCACAAGACCTTCATACATGAGGTCTCATAAACTGGTAGAGAAGGCGGCTAGGAGGAGTCAGGATTTTAAAAAGAAGCAAATCCCTACCATTAAGTGCTACCATAGCTACAGAGCAAAACGCATAAATCTTACTTCTTAATGGATTTAAGCCATTGTGAACTAAAATGTAGAAGAAAATGAAAATTCTTTCACGCGCTTGCCCCTCACAACTCACTCCACCACCTCCTCACATATAGTAAAAAGAGGAGCCATGCAGTTTACCCATTCAGCCAATACTTTTTTGGCTATGCAAGATGAAGGGAAGAACACTTTCTACATTCAAGCAAGACCCCCTCCCAGCAAATGCTTGATCAGTCATTGTGCCATATAAAAGGGGCCGCAGCAGCTGAACCAAGACTACTGACTCCCATGGTGATTAGACAGCATAGGGAGGCCCAAAGTCTCCCAAATAGACAGTCTGCATCCATGCAGGGGGGGAAAAAAAAAAATGTGTTCAATATGTTCAGAAGCAAAATTGCAATGACATCTGCACGGTACTGGTCAGACTTTGCTTATTACATGGTATGAAAATGTCTTCTTGTATTAGGTTTTGTGACAACTACCCGTTGCCTGAGTGGATTACAAACATCTCCCCTGGAACTGAATACCAATTGTTGCCTTTCAGTTTGTAGCATTTCAATAACTATGCATTCTTCAGAATAATGAAAAAATTGGATAGCAACTTCAGATTTTGTCTACAAGTATAATATACTTTTCCTCTATGTTTGTTCTACATAGCTTCCAGTTTCTTGTTTTAATACTTTGGTGCTGTTGTGCGCATTCATCTAAGAAGACTGAATTACTTTTCTTCCCAGTAGTGCTTCCTTTATGTGGTTTATTTTGGAGGATGAAGATGTTGTCACAAGTCTATTGATACACATTCTTCATTGGTATGTTAGCACTTATCTTTAACGTATTTTTTTGTCCCCAAAGAGTTTACTTTCTATGATTTTTTAATTCAGTTCTGAACTTCAAACAGTTTTGCATTTGAAGCAGAATCTAGTTAGTTCTCTTATTGTTATTTGTAAGATACATCATACAAGAGTTAGTACTCATATCTATTCTGCTGCATTATATAGATGGCTTTCAATGTCAACACTGGCTTCATCTTTCCCTGTGTCTCCAGGCATGTACTGTACAGACCATTTGGCGTTAAAAAAAATAAAAAAAATAAAAAAAAAACAACACAAAACCAACCAAGACACACCAATGCATTTGTATTGACCTATTCTGTAAGCTGTTCAAAACCTTGCCAGAGAAAAATGCAGCAACAGAGAGCTCTAGAGGCCCCGTCCTGCATTGCACTGAATAACTCCCATGCATATACATACTTTCACATATGCAGAATGCATGCCCTATCTTTTCTGTACATCTGATGCACAGAAAGCTTACAAAACACTTCAGACATAAGCTGCAATTATATGACATCCATCATTTTGTTCAGTTACTAGATGCAGGTTCGTTTAGTTCTTTGAAAATGAATGAGGCAGAAGAGTGTTTTTCTTGTTCTTTTGTTTGGAAAAATAGATGGTGATGTTTGATGAGTGCAAAGGACTGTTCACTGCATTGTTCATTCCTAGTCCACAAATAACAGACCTGATTCCATGCCTATAATGTAAGAAAAGCATCATTAGAGTAGATGCCGGACCAGCTCTGTCATCTTCTAATTTTCCTAAAATTTTAGGAAATCACAAGACCCACAATGCTTTTTCAGTTCAGATGAGAAGCATGTGGTTGCAACAACTGCACTCATTAAAATCTCTTTGAGGTAAGCTTTAAGTGGTTAGCAGAAATAAGAAACTTTTAAAAAAAAAAATCTTTAACTCATATGTAATACAAGCATCATGAGGTATTACTGAAATATATCTTTCCAAAGTACTGTTGAGCCATCTGGCAGAAGGTAGGTGAAGAGCTTGTGTGAAGGAGCCTGTACCCACACTCATGGTCTGAGGATGAAAACCACTCTACCCTGTACCTGACCATTAACCGTGACTCTGCCACAGAGCACATCCAGAATAATAGCTAAAATCATCCTCCTACTACCCAAAATCAGAAACAGAACTGCTGTACCACAAACATACATCTGTTTCATCTCAGATACTGAAGTTTTGTGATTATTTCTGAACCAGAGCTCGCCTTTCTAATGGGAGAAGTCCGCGAGCAGCTGTATCCCAGCTCAGTGACTGCCCAGTGTCTCGGGGAGCCTCTTTCCCTGCGGCTCCTGAAGGAAGACGGCTGCGGGCATGCCTGCCAGCTCCCAAAGCAACGCTTCCTCTTTGAGGAATTGCATTCTAGCATTGCATTCTTGCAATGAAGAGCTAAGCCAAAGGGCAATGGCTTAATTACAAAACACTGATTTGTTTAGTGCCCAGAGACATAAAAGCGTTTAAATCCATCCCTGTCCACAACCTCTCCTCCAGGCTGCTTAAATTACGTTCTTCCACAAAAACTTAGATAGGAGCCACACAGGATCTTTTCTGTGGCATACAAATGGTTTGCTCCTCATTATTACCCTACCTTAACAGAAAGGCATATTTCTTAATATCTGGCAGTTTTTTCACTTTTTTTTTTATCCCATTAAATTCCATGGTAAAAAAAAAGGAGAAATAAAACCATAAGGATCTCACAAGGAGGCCGCAACATAAGCAAGATTGATTGTTGTTTCCTGGCACACTTATAGACAGGGATGATGTGGGTAGGAAAAAAGACCAAAGGATGAAATTCTGGCCATCCTCAAATCTATACTGGATATGGGATCAAAGCAATATCAATTGACAGATTCTCTTCCTGTTTGACTCATATATGTACATATTAAATTATCGTATAACCTTAATAAGCTACGTTCTACTTTAGATACAAGGCATCAGTATAGGGAGGGTATACCACACAAATCAGCAGGAGAGCTCTGCAATGAGAATTATTTGACTGTTATTGATTACATCAAGCCACACACAGATGCAGGGGAAAAAAAAGAAAAAAAGCAACAAGTTTAGATATACAGCCACCTCAGCTAGACCAACCACACAAAACACTTTGTCTCTGCAATGTCCCCCATGCTTGCAGCAACTGCAAAACAGATGCCTGCCTTTGAATTGGCTCTCCTCAACCCTCAGCTGCCAGGGACAAGGTAGGTTGCTGGGATTCTCCTCCTTTGCCTCCTTCCGCTCTGAGGTTAGCTCTGAAGAGGTAGGTGGATTTTTCACTCCCCAGCTTTAACCATCCCTTTTCTCCAAAGCCTCTCTCTCTTCTTCACTTCTTCCCCTCCAGAACAGCTGCTAGAAGTTTCCTTCAGAGACCACATCTTTCTTTTAAACCTTTCCTGCATTTCTTTCTATTGGCAGCTCTCAGATTGCTACCCCCAAAATTCACAAACTATGGGTCAGACTCTAAAATACCATGAAACACCAACTACACAAAGCTTAAAAAATTACAGCTGTAGTTTGGGGGTGTTTCCTGATTGCTCTCAATACAGGTACATGGTGCTTACAGCACTGTAACCCTCAGAGAGCACAGATCTTGGCTACTGCTGTGGTACCCTCAGCAGAAGCCTCCATGGGGAAATCAGACCCCTTTGGGATTGATACAGCACCTATGCATAGTAAGAGAAGGTCCCCATGCCGTACAGCACCCCCAGGGCTGGCCCATCATTACATGAGAACTGCTTTGAACTGCGCAGGACAGGACTCAAGTTGGTGATCTACCCATGGAAGACTCCTTGCTTAGCTAAGGCAGAGCATCGCAACTGAAATTCCAATGGCCCGCCATCCTCTGCTGGGCCTCACAGGGACAGAGTGGGAACAGGCTTCCTGCAATCATCAACACTGAACCTCATGAGCTCCCCAGTCATTTCTACAAAAGAAGAGGTGACTGCTCTGATCTAAAGAGCAACGCTGCTGGCCAGTAGTCAATTACATTTTTGGATGAAGGAGCCTCCTAGCTGATATATTATCCATTCTACCACGTTAAAAAGGTTGGACAACCTCATGTCCATATATACAAACAAGGTGTGCACTATGCAGGGTGGTTAAACAGTCCCAAATATTCGATGCCAAAAACCGAGAAAAAAAACACCCACCCTCCAGCAAATGAGCTTGAAAAAAAGGGTCAGTAATGGTCAGTTTGAAAGTTAAAAGGAGCACCTAAAAATATAACCACAACACGTGGATGCCTTCTCAACATATAAGCACTAGAAAATTATTCCTGTGAGTCTAATTACATGTGAAACAGCTTGTATTTATCTAGTTAAAAATAAAAAAGCCCAACAGAAACTCAGAAAAGCGCAAGCCTTAATTCAGTCTGATGTATTTATGTATTTGGGAAAATATTGCTTACAAAAATTAAACTCTATAAGTCATAACCAAAATTAATGCAGAGAAATGGCTGTGTATATATATGATTCTATTAAGGAAAAGTAACATATTTCCAGTAACCGAAGTCTTTTCATTCTGAAACTAAGGAGAAATCCAAGTATTCAGATGTTTAACAATCACAGTAAACAGTGTCGTGGCCAAACAGTAAAAGAACTTTCTGTTTTTCTTTTCTGAAAATGTGCCAAGAGGAAATAAACAGCTTTGTGTATTTGCTATTATTTGTATAAATAATAATCAACAGCAAACTGCAATGCCATTACGTTTTACAAAGGACAGAGTAGAATGTGTGGAAAGATTAGAACAAAAAGAAATAAAGCAAGCTGTAAAAAGCCCAGATACCCGACAGAAGAATGAGAAAAGGACGCGGCCCGGTGTTCTGCAAAAATGATTCAAATAAATTTGTTCTTTGATAAATAGGAAAAGGAAACAGAAAACATGTAGTAGAATCCATTTATTTTTCCGTGCTATTTCATTTGACAGCAATAATATCTAAGGTCATCTCTCATATAAACTTACCCTAAATAGAAACATTTTGCTTCCGTTTGCATTGAGATTGGACAGTAAAGCCATTACAGTTTGTTCAGGTGGTGTTCTCCTCTATCTTGTACGGTTCCTTCCAAAGTAAAATAATACATTTTCTAATTGCAAAGAAAAAAAAAAACCCACTTGTATAACACCAATGACTGTAAAGGTAGTGAAGACAGTTTTACTGGCTTATAAAAATTGAAACAGGAAGACGGCCACAAAAAACTCCATGAAACTTTGCCAATGAGCTCATATTATTCACAAGAATACAAAACTCTCAGGATACTAACTTCAAAATATCGTCTCTATCTCCTACTATATGATATTTTTGGCAAGGCTTACGAGCAGTGTTTCCATCTCAAAACTGTTGGGGTCCCATAACATACTGCCAGACAGGCTTGTTGAAAGAAAATAGCCTTTACAACTTTGACTATTTTTCAAAAGTTTCCATTAGTCTTCAAATAAAAATCACATAGCAGGGTGCTTTTACAGGCTGCATAAAGGGTGTTTTCACAGGAGTCTTTATACATATATAATTGTGTGTGTGTGCGTGTATGTGTGTATATCTAGATATATATGAACACACATACACAGAATTAGTTTGAAAGCAGTTTATTCCTGAAAAGAAAGGAGAAACACCCTAAAATTTTTCAAGGGGTAACTGCTATCTGGTTTTGGATTTACATTACCATTACCTGAGTTACAAAATATATTAATGTCAGAAAGATCTTAGAGCAATCACCCTGAAAGTTTGACTGCAGGTATAAAATTCTATATCTCATCATTTCCGTGATGTATGCAAGAAATTGCACCCTACACCTTATGCGGTCCTTTTTTTTTTTTCCCATACATTGATGGTGCCGCTAATAATATCAATAATATTCATGCAGTCTCATACAATACCCATTGCCATTCTCTATATGGTGTTAAGAGCAGGAACGAAGGTGCTGATCTCTGGCAAAAATGTTCTTTTAGCCAAAATTCAGATCAAAGTGTTAGCACTTATAGTGAAGTGCCACCATTAGAATGAAAACAAGTCTAGGTAATTGCTGTGACAATAAGTAGGGTAAGACTGTATTTAATGTCCCCCTTCATTACAAATCCATTTGGCATCCATTCTAATTGCCAGCCTATTCTGAGGAAAAAAAAAAATTATTTGATGTGCCGGTGGATGTCATATGTGCCTTGTAGCTTTATAGCACTTCTATTGTGATTCAACATTAATTATATTTCACATTGATGTACTGCATAATGCTGCAATATGAAATGCTCACATTTTGTAAATGAGAAAATTAAACTCACTTTTGTCTGCTCTAATCCTATTTTACCCGTATTAGACTTCAGTACCAGAACTCTCCTCTTCTGTTGTATTACCAACACCACAAACATGAAGTGCAGCTCTTTAACACTAGAGACAAAACTTTGCTATCTATTTTCAAAAAAAAAAAAACAAAAACAAAAAAACCCACCCAAACAACAAAAAAAACAACAAAACACCACCCCACTATTTCTTACCGGGATTATAAAATACAAATAGGCAGAAAAATAGGGATAGTGGAGTGCTAGATTCTGATCATCACCGATGTAGAAATAATAAACATCCATGAGAGCAGACTGCTGGCAAATGATTTTAAGAGATGTATATCCTGACCTCTTCTCAGTTAGGATGACATTTACTCAGAGATGTCTAGTGTTTATTTTCCCATGGCTGTGTTTATCACAGGAACATAGGATAAAAGAAAAAGACCCAAAAAAAAAAAAAGGCAGTCAGAGGTTTTTGATCTATCCCTGCTAAAGTGAACATGATTGCTATAGATTAAGGAAATTAAAAAGGGAATATACACGTGGAAGATACACGTATATTTGTGGGAGAAATATTTTTAAGATATCAGGACAGTTTTTAAACTTTTTCTGATGGCTCATCGTTGACATACTTCATAGAGGGGAGTCTCACCTACCCTCCACCTGTAGGAACTTGTGTCGGTTGACTTTATTTCACAAGTACACCAGGTGGCCTTTCTAGGGAGCCTGTGCATGTGCGGTCAAACAGGTTGAAAACCCAAGTATGTTCTTCAAACAATTCAGCTAAGCAGTCCTGTCAAGTAGTTATATCAAACGTGATGCTTCTCAAACAGAAGCTAAAAAAAAACAACATGAAGAAACAGAAGAAAAGGGAAAAAATAAGAAAGCATGAAGAAGAGGTGAGCTTTAAGGCCACCCAGACTCCTTTAGTCAGCAAAGCCATTCTTGTCCTCCCTTGGTGACCTTTTGAGCTAGGCACTCCAGAGAGCTCCTAGGAAATTAGAGACAGGTTAATGCTGCCTGTGTGCTAACAAACACTCTCCCAGAATAGACACATGTTTGGAAACATCTGTACAAGTCTTTAGTTCAAGAAAATCTTTGAGAACATCAGACCAACTATTTCTGTACCCGTGAGCAGGTGTTGCAGCATCTGACTTACTATAGACTGGAACCTCATGAGACTTTGCTTAACTCTGTGGGAAGGTTGCTCATGCTGGACCAGAAGACCTGATCTCATCTTCATCAGTGAAAGTGGGAAAAACTACGTTTCCCACATGTAATTGTTTATCTTAGGTTGCTAGCCATGTCCACACTGAGGAACCAAAGGATGTGATGACTCATGGGAGACCCCAGCTACAGCCCCCCCAAGGCACTTCGGCAGCAAGCACCTAGATGGCCAGTCTACAGTCTTTCCTCAAGAACTCAGTTGATTTGCCTATTTCGCTTCAACAGAAACAGGTCTTTTCTGTATTGGGTCTCAAAATTTATATAAGCAACCACAGTCTTTATCCAATTTCCATGGGGCTTACAAACTTACTCAGAAGTGCTGGAATCATACTTCTTTACAAATTACTTGAGAGGGGAGGACTTGATTTTCTAAGGTCAAGTTACTTATGACCCTTTTAAGATATATCACGCTGACCAGCTAAGCACACAGACATACCAAATCCTTCCTCACTTTTGAGCCTGTAAGGAAAAAACCATGTAAAGCAATATCTTGCAGGAAACTGGAAAATAAAACTACAGCAGAGGAGAGGAAAAGAGAGAAAGGATGAAAGGGATGAAAGACAAAGTTTTATGGACCTCGTTCATTTTTGCAAGGCGAGAGGCCCATATAGAAAGCTCCTCCAGAGCTAGACTTGAGCACCTATGTCCCGAACTGAAAAACCCCAGCTGTCTAGCCCAAAATGATGCCATTATAAACCATGTTATTATTCACTAGCAATTTAGCCATGTCATTTTCCAGCTAGAAAAGAAGGGGAAAGTAGCAAGGAAGATATTCCTGCATTTTATACAAGCACACACTCCATAACAGTGTACCATATGCTGAAAGTGCCAACCAGTGCCAAAAAAATTGTGAACAACTTGGGGACATCTCTGGGGAAAAGACCCAGAACAGATACTGTGTAACAGATGTTTAACAGAAGTTTTCTGAAGGTATTGCAAATTCAATAGGTGGGACATTCCTTATAAATCTTAGAAAGCACTAAAAAAAGTTGAACCCTGGGGTTCCCATATGAAAAACCAATAGGTAGGTGCTTATAAGTTTCCAGTCCACTTTCAAAGAGAATAGTCTCCAGTTTCTCAGTAAGGTAAATATTTACTGCATCCAGGAAACATTATAAATGGACTAAAGTGAATAATTTTTTAATACTATAAATAAGCTTTCAATAAAAACTCCTAACAATTCTCCTACAGTTAGTTACACCATTCCTGGACATGTTGCTGTTACTAAATACTTTAATATAAGGCCCCAGTACAAGAGACATGTTTCTGCAACTTTAGCATACACCTATAAAAGTTTCATGTTGAATTATTACATTTTTCTGTGATTATGGTATGTACATTATGTATTTCTAACAGGCATTACAGGGCTTGAGAACAGGGACAGTGCTTGCATTCTCTATCTGACACTTCAGAATTAGCTCACTAACCTTCAGCCAGGTATCTCTGTGCATTGGAACGCTGCAGTCCTAAAGTCGAGACCTAGCCAAAAAACAAGAACTACAGCCTTTGTTCAAAGGACTACAAGTATCAGCATGCCACACACACTGCAAGAACTAGTTATGCATGGATCAGTCACTGAATCCATAAAAGTTTCTTTAAGATTCTCCCTCCACAGTGAGAATTTCTTATGCCTTTTTAGAAACCATGACTGTGTCCTGGACCTGTACCAAGCTCCTTAAGCACAGCAGCCTACCCTAAATTCTGTATGTACAGACTCAGAGTATCCTGGGAAGGTCTAATGAGTCTCCTCTTCACTGCTCTCTCTGAGCTAAAATCAGATGCTGTAGTAGCAAAGCTCTTTACTTCGGCCAAAAGTCATACGTAAATTAATAATACAAAAGACTGATACTCCATAGAGACTACTTTTGAAAGTTGTCTTCACAGCATGACAGTGTTAGAAGAAATGTTCTTTGCCGGAGTAGATTAGCCACCTGGGATGCTGCAAAGGGATACAATGTCACCCTATCATCCCATTTAAAATTTACGCGACAGTCTCAGTTGGGTTTAACATAGATATTATTGTTAAGTTAGCCAAAAATGAAAAAATAACCAACAGAATACAAATTGCTGAAGTCTCCTTTTATGGAAGCTTACACTCCTTAGTCTCTTTGCATGTAATCAAACTAGTCTTGTCAAAATTTGTCACTGAGCATTTGCAGTAAAAATTCAGGTTATGCTAATCTTTGTCCTCTATTATCCTTAATAGCATTTTCAGAGGTGCTGCCCTAGGGAGCTGCACAAGTCCTGACATTTAAAAATCAGGCATTTGACATTTTGAATTACTTAGAAATACCCTAACAGCAGCTCAAAATAAAGGTTGTGTATGTGTGGGTGTGAATGCATGCAAGCACACAGCTTTTCTTTGAGACACCTCTACCTTTCTTAGAGCCGAGGCTTTTTCCTGAGCCACAATACGTTTGGTACTTGAAGTCCAATAATAGCAAGTTCATACTCAAGATTTAACCTGTGTCAGTGAAAGAAGGCTATTTAAATGCTAATTGCTTCAAAGTTAACACTATCTGCTGGCTGTTCAACTTCTTTGTTTGCTACACATACCAATATGTGAAAACACAGATTGCGAGACAGTCCGTCGCAACATCTCTGAGGCCTTGCAAAGTCTGTTTGGACAAAATATTAATTCACCGGAACTGGTCAGTTCTGGACTTCCATTCTTTTAGCATATGTCAAAAACAGTTTTCTTAATACAGTTCAAGTCTTGCAGGTTTTTTACAAGACAGAAAAGCACAGTTATGCCCACTGCACAGTTCAGAAATTCAAACCTCAAATATACACGATCTGTACCATATAACAAAGTAGATCAGTGCCAGAATGGGAAGAAAACTTGCTTCTCTTTATTCTGACCAGTGTGATATTCAATGAATTATCTTGCCACCTTTGAGTTGCTCCAAGATTTACCATTGTCACTGCTTATTATTCCAGTTTAAAACATCTATTTTAAATGCATTTTATGAAAGCATAAGTTATATTAACACAAAATTGAAACAGGTTTCTTTTTTTTTTTTGAGGACAGGAAGAGCAATACACAGATTATTACTTAACATCACTTTCCAGGCAGAAGACAGACTGTCTAGCTTCGTATTTAGGCTTCTCTTACCAGAAACTCACCAATTAAGATATCTCTTCCTTGCATAACGCTAAGATTCTTTTAAGAGACAAGAGAATTAGCACAATCAGATGACAGTTCATGCTGATAGTTAGATGCTGAGTTATTCTTGCTTTGCAGCTTAAAAAAAAATGTGAAAAATTGGAATGGCAATGGTAAAGTGAATTATTATGCTCACATTTGCTCTGCAGAGCATAGACCATAATGCATCTTGTTTTGAAGTCACAGTCCCTTCAGATCAATGTTAGGGCATTGCCTAATACTGCCACATTAGGCAACAAGTATTGCCATCACATTTTTGTCTCTCTACTGTGCTTTGAGATCCAAAGCAACCACAGAAAGGAAGTTCAGAAGAGAGCGTTATCCCATGCCGAGCTACAGGATGTCATAGCTAAACTACTTTTGGTACCCAGATCAGCTAGGTCAAAGCTACCTGGTTTCATCTGCAGTTAATGTCATGCTGCAGACATACTCGAGTCCTCATTCTGTGCCTTCAGGCCACAGGACAGTGGCCACAGCAGAATATGCAAAAGTACAGGTGTTTTAAAGTAAATTACAACAACAGACCCTTAATAAGGCTACAGAAGAACCCAGAAAGGAAACAGAGTTTTACATCCTAGGTGATCTTTATCGAAATACAGGTCAAGATTCAATAGATTGCTAACAAGAGAAAAAGAATAATTTTTTTTATTAATTGGTTATTTTAATAACCATTGCCCCTGATTATTCCCGAGACTGGGCTTTTTTTTCTCATTTTTCCTGCATGGAGAGATAAAATAAAACCTTCAGAAAAATGACAATTCAATGGAGAGACTGTACAGTGAATACAGACATTTCCAAAACAAACAAAAAAAGCCCAAAAAGAACCTCATCCCTGTCCCCACTATTTGCTGCTTTATCAAGCCCTATATAGTAAGAAGCACTCAGAGGAAAATGGAAAACACTTTTAAAGGACTATTGTTGCCAATCCCAATTGAAGCAAAAACAGTATCATTGAACAATCCAAGAGGAAAAATATCCAGCTGCAATCAAACACCTTTTCAGCAACCTGAAAGTGAAGCTATTGAGAAGAATGAGAACAGCTGACACTTCCCCATTGCTGTCCCTTGACTCATCTGCCTAGATGAGTCACGATCAAATAAATCCACATATTAGCAATGGTCTTTATCTATCAGGCTATGAACAAACTGCATTATCATACCATGGAGATTTCAGAATTCCAGCTAGACCAAAAATTTATTTCCAGTGTCCCATCTATTTTGCAAATCACTGCACCAAAACTCTGCAGCATCCCCTCAGATTCCTGCAGTACTCATTTTTCTGCTGTGCTTCAGTGAACAGTTCACCAGCTGCACCTTTCTGCATCAGAATAAAGTGAACATGGAGAAAGCTTTCAAATTATCAAAACGCAAAAATAATTTTTCCTTTCCCTTTCCATCTTTCTTTACATCCAGTGACTGCCCCAGGTGCTTGCGGAAACCATGATATATTTCTGATTGCAGTAGTTAAGAGACACAATGACGCTACTGTAGGATGAAGTGATTGAGTTTTTATCTCACTTCCTCTCCCACCTTCCACTGTTTGTTTTCCTCGCCACATCCTTGCTCCTCTCCCTCAAGACTAGGACCATAAGCACCTTACTTTATAGACACCTCTATGTTAAAAAGATAAGAAAAATGTGCATGTTGTGCACAAGAATGTCTTGAAGCTTTAGTACTGCAGAAATCTATTTGGTGTTTCTTTCCAGAAGTGACGAAGCAGGATCAGTCCACAGTAGAGATACCTTGTGCATTCACCTACCGCCGCTGCTAGCAGCCCATCAAGAGTCTGGGGTTGGCTGTATGCTTTTTATCAAAGCCAGGAAATCCACCTAGTCTGTTCCTATAGGACTGAAAAATTTAAATTTAGAAAGATGTTAAACATCCGGTCACGCTTCTCAGATGCATTCTGTTCGGAAGAAAGGCATTGTGCAAATTATCACTCGGGAATGGAGGCACAGCTAACAAAAGTATAAACAGAGCGGATTTTGCAAAGGGCAGAGAAGACCAAAGCTAACATGTAGCCTGAGCCCAGCACTCCTCCAAGACTCTTTTTTCAGTTAGAAGAGAAAAAAGCAGGAAGAAATTCAGAAGAATACAATCTAGATGCTTTTTCTTAATCAGATGTCTTGTCGGCAGCTTTGTTGGACCACTTAGTAAAAGAGTCTAGTAATGAGATACCAACCTCTGTCTGGCCTGTTCTGAAGTGTATTATACTTTCTTCTTCTCACAATCTTTCCCTAGCACACCTTCCTTCTCCCCATTTATTTAAAGAGATTTTATCGTTTGCATTCTGACTCTTCAGAGCACTCTGCACTCACATTTGTATTTCAAAACTGCCTGGAAATCAGCAGGATGCCAGTAGTCTCCACGTCCTCCTGAGAGCAGGCAGCATGATGAAATAACACCACTAACTGATGACACATGCATTCAGAACAAGTGGTGTTGGATGCGACTCTCTTACCACTTGGTTTTATCCATGAATAAGAAATCAAAAGAATAGCAGTAACTGGCCAATTTTATTGGTATCGTTAAGTTGTGCCTTGAGAATAAACCAAGCTATAGACACTATACAGAAGTATGTAATCGGTCCTTCCCTCAGAGAAATATATTAATTTGATTAGAGTGAACCCATGTTCTTTTCATTAGCTATTACTAGCCACGTGGGAAAAGGGCCTGCTGTGCACAGGTGGCTTGGACATCTCTTCATGCTTTCAGGCTCTCCCACTAGCATAAACAGAGGTCCTATTAGAGGCAGGGAAGTGATTCAAATTAATTTTCTCTGGGCTAGAAAAACCATTTAATTTAGTCTTGTGAGATAAAACAAGGACTTGTAGTAATGAGAACAGCTGAGGCTGCAGAAGCTGGGTAAAGGGGTTCAGAGCTCTTTAACAAGACCCTGCTTGGAAGACCTCTGCTGGCTTTAGTTTTACAGCCCCTATGTGAGAGAAAAAAAACCTGCAGTTTGTTTACACATGAGCTCCTTTCTTCTGTACCGCTTCACGTGGTTCCTCACCACCACCACCCCATATCCAACCTCCAGGCTGGAAGTCAACTTTTAACAAAACTCTTTTTTTCCCCCAACTCTATGAGTAAAGTCAACTCAGCCCACACATTTGGTACAAACACAGTAGAAAATAACATGAAAATTAAAAAATGTGTGCCTGCAGTCACAGTTTCTACTAAAAACTCACTGCTCTCTGAATTCTGAAAGAGAGTAAAATATAAAAAAGCTTCCAAGGCAGAAGTAATCACAGCTAACCTGGTTCTCTGCCATCACAATCCCAAGGAAAAGTACTAACATCTGACCTCAGGCCATGGTTCATGTGTATTTTCAATGCAAGTATGCAACAACTGCTTTTAAATCTGCCAAATCACAATGTAGCCCAGTTCTATGCAGGCCTATGTTCAGGCTTCAAAACATGTTCTCCATCTCCCACAGAAGTCTCATATTTTTAGTAATAACTCTGAAAAAATTATTCTGATTCAAAGTCTGGTATCTCCCACTACTTGTAGCTCTTCTAGTGCTTCAAGCTCAAATTCTCCTTCACCTCTGCATTATATCCTTCCAACTGATACCAAAAGGATCAATGTTACAGGAGAGAACTGTGGTTGAAAGTGTTCACAAAACAAAGTCCAGCTTGGGAGCTCAACCCTTAAAAAGGAAGCCAGACTTTAAGTGTAAGTAAACTTTAAGTGTCAGAACAGAACATCCATGTTCTAAAACTAAACACTCTAGTTTAGAGTTGTAATAGTTTAGCTTTGTGTTACTTTAAAATCATATATATATATATTCAGGAAAAAAAAGAGATATCTTCACATACAGCAGTTATTTTTCACGCAAAAACATACCAAAAAATTATTTAACCGGAAAAACACATTTTCATGGAGAGAAACTGCTTGAATAAAAGTGCCTACAGCCTTGTCTTGTGTCCTGCTGCAGTAGAACCTGAAGGGACAAGGAAGTGGCCAGCTCTTAAGCAAAAAGCCCATTCACTCTTGTGTGCATCTGCAACGGTATCTCTGACCATAGCTTTCCATACAATCCCTGCTCATTCCACTTTCCTGCACTCAAGGAAGGGAGCACTACTGGGAAAGAAAGCCTTCCTGGCTCCCTGCAAGCATCCCCCAGAACAGGGCTGATAAGCAGGAAGAACAAACCACAGTGATCTGTAGGATGGAGCTAGCTGTGCACCGCACACAAGGGAAAACAGCACAGGGGATATTTTGGCTTCTCTGAGCATGATACCTTATTTCTTTTGTGCTGGACAAGGCAGCTTTTAGTATTGTTCTTACCACAAGCTGTGGCACAGAGCCCAGATACCTCCTTCCACTGCAATTGCTGCTTAAGCCGCTTCCTGGCTTCCAAAGTACATTTATACAATCCATTTAATGATTTTATTAGCAAATACTCATTTATTAGGGAATCCTCAGCTAAACAAACAAGGAAGTCATCCTGTTTGCTGAAAAATAACCTCTTTCACAAAACTGAAGCCTTTTAATACTACTCTTTAGCATTAACCTTTTCCCTATCCCATTTTTGTGTTAGGGTTTCACAGTCCATTCTTAATGCTGCCAAGGCTTCATGTAGCCCACTGAGGGTAAATGAGGGCCATGAAGGCTTATCACTCTGTGAAATGTGGCCTTCAATTATAGGACTATAACATTGGGAAGGAGCGCTGGGATATATTCTGGTGTTTTCTGTGTTCTGACCCAAGCAGAGATACTCTCCATGGAACATCATAGTACTTAAAGGTAAATACACTGAAGTAGATAGCTGAATCCTGACCTCCTTTTGTACTGAGTTCTCCACTCTTCTTTTTTTCCTCCTTATCAAGGCACATCATTGTAAAAATACCATAACGAGGAAAACTTTTCACACAGTATTGTTCTGAAAAGAGTCACCTTTTTCATACTACTGTAGAGTTGCCATAACAACTTGATGCAACATCTTATTTAATAATCATTCTCTGCATCCTTTTTAGCATTTTTAGTTGTCATGACAACAACATGCATTTTATTTCAGGCCTATTTTCCCAACACTCTTAGATGTGTTTTGGTTGCTTTGAATGAAATCAGACTCAGCCTCCGCTAAAAAGATCAGAAAGAAATCTGATGCAGTGTCTAGGAAAGAAAAACATCTTCTTGGAAAAACATTCTAAAGCTGTTGTATAACACATAACTGTGTCTTTCCTGATGTATGTATGATTACTTTAACAAAAAGCTCAATGCAAATACTGTATTTGAGAACTGAATGCACAGAATGGAGCTATATAAATGTCCAACATTCTGTCTAAAATAAGCAATAGCTATTGATTTGAAAAGAAAAAAAGAACAGAGTAGTTTAAACTAAGGTATGTATGCTTTCAATGTGTAGCATACAGGGGAATATATTGGCTCCAACCTCTCCCAGCCTACTGCTAGGTCAGATATTTATGTTAGATCAGAGTGCCATCAAAGCCCAATAATAATGTTATTTTGCACTCAAATATAACATTAATCTAGAAAAATTCTGAGCTTCAGTGTAAAAAAACCCAAAATGCTGTGGTAATCTGATATTGATCTAAACTATATGCTGTAGTGGAGATTTACACTTCTTTATTTTTTGTTATGAGGTGCTTGTTATGAAATAGTGAGGTAGTTTGCAAAAAGCTACCCAGTCAGTGACACTTTTGCTGTTGAATGTCAGAAAAGAGTTTACAAATTATAAACTGAGATTTGTAATTTACAGTACCACAAGCAGTAAATTCATATCACTCATGTAGAAGACAGATCTCAAAGTTCACCATGGAAATAATTGTTCATAGAGATGTCAGGCCAAAAACTGAAGTCGTCCTTGTCTCTTTTTCCCTTCCTGCTCTCCCTGTCCCCCTCCATTGACACCAACACAAACTTTGTTACCTGGAAGCTACCCATTTCCTTCTGAAAGGAGTGTTACTATCTCATCACTTGGAAGTGCAGACTGCAGAGATCTTCTTACAGTGCTCAGCCTTTTGCAGCTGTCTGAATTGTAAAATATTTGCGAGCTGTGAAAACTTAAGATCATCCCAAAAAGATTTCCAACCACTTCCTATTACACATCAGAATACACTTTATGCCTTTGCAGTCCTTACAAACATTTTCTCAACCACGGGAAATGTTTTAGCTTTCCCTGAACATTTCAAGCTTCTTTCCCCACAATGTGAAATTTGGAGTCATCCAAAGTGCAACATGTGGTTTCTAGGGTGCAGTAGCTGTAATGGTAGGAATGGTGAGGCACATATGTGTAGTTCGGGAGACAGAGATTATGAATTTTAGAGATATGAATCTTAATTTCCATTTTATTGCTTCTGTGAATTGGTATCATGTGTGCTCTATACAGGTGCAGCTTGACTACCTCATTAACATTTCCTTCAGTTCTAATAAATCCTCTTATCCAGGCCTCCTACTCTGGGTCTGATGTTTCTTTCTCAACATCCTACTTCAAAAGTGCATAGCAGAAGCAAAAACATTGAAAAGAAAGGGGTTGTCCAATTTTTAGAAACATGGAGAAAAAATGATGCAGAAAAGACTACAAAGGAAAAGGCATAGAACGTAACAAACATCGGGTATCTTAAATTTTTTGTTAGCAGAAAAGCTATGTAAATATCACCAAAAATTAAAACACAGAATGTTTTGTCACTTATTATTAGTGAATTCAGTAGACTAAAAATTAATAATCTGGCTAAAGAACTAGCTGAAATTACCTAAACAAGATGCAAGAAAAGAATTATAAGCCCTCATATGCTCAATTGTTAACTGCAAACCATGTGAGATTGGAAATTTCCGACTGGTAGAAATCCCCATGGACATTTACCAGCTTATAGACCGATACATAAAGAGCATGGCAACAGACAGTGACAGAAAACAGTGTACTTTGTACAAATCCACAACGTGCAATTGAGAGACAATTTAAAGATAAACTAAATTAACATCTGTTTGGAAGGGAAAGAGTGAGATAAGAGGGAAGTGAAAGTGAGTTAATATAAAAATCTTTCTGGAGAAAATAAATCTGTCAGTTATTTAAATCTCGCTGCTTGCAACTATAAAGCTACTACATGCAAAATCTGTACTGCTTATTATTTATCTTCAATTCACAAAATGCTCTTAACTGTTACCATTTGTGTTAAAATACTCCAAAGCAGCTTGCTTTTTCTCCCCCATCAACAGTATTTCTTTTGTGTAAATCAAGAATTTATTTAGGAAAGAGATCAACATGAATGCTTCTTATTAAAAAAATACAGTTGCTCTAATTATGTTTTAAGGGAAACAAATGTTCATATTCTTCCTGAGCTTTATATTGGGATAAAAGGTAATTGATAAGAACCCATACCAGTTCAAATGCACTCCCTCCTCCTCAAATACATTTGTACGGCTTTATTTTTCAAGTATCAGGAGTCTTACCAAAGGCAATCCAGTTTCTGTGCTGCTACTTTAGCTAGGTGATAACAGTATTTCCCAAACTCAGTTTTCTTTCAAATCATGAGTATCAGTGTCTGCTCAGACTTCCATTTTGCGTTCCAAATAGGAAATACTAACTCTTTAGTTTATAAAGGTGCAAATCTCCTTCAGTGATCACTTCTTCAAATGAATTCATGGCATACAGAACATAAAAGGAAAATATTAGGTATCGCATTTTTATATCTTTAAATTCTTCAAGGTTCAAATATGAACATTTTGCCTGAATATTATTCCTCCCCTGCAATAATAAATCTGGTTGTTTGGTTCGATCAGTAAAAATAAAAGAGAGGAAAAAAAAAGAAAAACCTCTGCTTTTTCATAACTGCTAGCTTTGCAAATCTTTAACTTTCTGATGAAATAAATCTGAAATACAAGTTACAGCTTCTTGCATTGCTTTTACAGTGCCAGCCTGTTGACTGCAGCCTACCAGATGTTGGAGAAGGGAATTTAGTTTTAGATAAATCTCGTTTTATTTCATCACATTACAAACAGAATTGAGAAAACACTAGAATTTATTTTTTTTTTAAATAGACAAATTTAGAAAATCCTAATTATCTGTAAGCACTTACATATGTCTGCGGGCATGTGGAAAGAACAGACAGGACATCATGTCTAAGAGGTTAACAGTCCTGCCTCCTACAATACCTTAGTTCACTTTTAAGTGCATATTATTGGAACCAATACAAAACAATCGGAAGGGGAGGGGGACAATGAGTAGGTAAGTCCATAATAAAAAATAGTTGTAAACATTCAACAACATAGCTTGACTACGATAAGTGTCTTCCTCTCAAATTGCAATCTTTGGATATGAAGCATAGCACTGGCCAGCCAGAACCTAGCACAGCTCAGGAAAAAAAAAAAAAAAAAAAAGAAAAGAGAGAAAAAGAGGCACGTAGAGTGGCTCTAGGAAGCAGCTTCTGCAACTTCCTGACCTTTGCAGATGAGATAGGTAGCCAAGAAGTCTTAAGGAGCTGCCTACACATTCACTGGGCTGTTCTAAATTGTGTCAGCCACAATAAGCTCTAGCATGACAGTTTGGCAGGTGGAGATTACCAGAACGTACCAGTGATACAGGAATAACCCTTCTCTTTCCAACTCTCCTCAACACATATAGCTCACTAGAGTATACCTTAATGGCAGAAAAAAATTCATAAGTTGCCTTCTTAGCCAATCTTTACAGCAGTTTCTTGCTGCTCTAGCAGCATACGATGAACCCAGGAGGTGCCAGAGACCGACCCTTAGGGCAGTTGCTCAGTTATGCTGCTCTACAACTGCACAACCAAACTGACAGAGAAATAAAAGCACACAATTCTATTCCCACTCAAGCAGGACAAAACCAAACCAGTAATCTCAAAAGCCCCTAGGTTCAGGTGATGGCAAGACATGCCTTTGAAAAAGGGAGGCAGGCATTAGCATGTATGGAGGGTGGAAGGAAAGGAGAGGGCCACTTCATGCCTGAGAAAGTCATCTGAAGAAAAGTTGATGCATGTGGGACAGAGTCCATGTCATATTAACCCCTATAAATGACTCCCAGAAGTGAGAACAGAAAATACAAATATGGAAAAGAGATAATAAAGGGATTTTGTGAGTCCTGTCCCAGCATCTGCTCCTGTGTGTGTTATGCAGCAAAACTTCATCATTCCCAGGCAACGTCCACAGCGGTATCTCTGTCAATCATAACAGACAATAAAACACAGCTCCTGGTCACACCTTTTCCCAGACAGCTAGGAAGATAACTTTCTTAGAGTGACAGAAGTCTTTATGGGGCAATATGCTTGCATTACTTCTAATAATGTAGAACACCGTTGCATCTGATTACTACTATTTCCATGGAAAACAATGGCTCTTGTTCACAGTAAGCAGAGCCAACATTATTATTATGCAGAATCACATTCTGTGTCATGGCAACTGGGAATTTAATATCATACTGCTGCCTTTTTCCAATGAAATGATTCGCTGCTTTGATAGCAGCGTTAATTATACCATTGACAGAACTGCAATTAAATTAACATGATCACAATTTACCATTGACCAATATCAAGCAATTTACTTCAGACAACTGCCAATTAGTTAGTTTTCCAAAAACACCCTCTAGAAACATGATTTGCAAGTTCAGCTGTTAATCTAATTGAAGTGCAAACAGTACTATCATTACTTATCCAAATGTTATATGGTCTAACAGGTCACTGCTGCCCTTTGAACATCTTGGAGTCTTCACTGTTTACCTTTAAGCAGATATGAGGAGAGAGGGTAAAATGAGTACTATCAGTACCATCTCCTTTAGAAAAGCAAAATTGATCCCAGCCCCTGGCATGTTTTACTGTAAAACACTGCAAGAGTTACGAGGAGATGAATATAATCTTACCGATCAAAGACCATACAGCAACTCACAGGGAGTAAGTATTCTGTTCAGTATTTATTTTGAGCTTAAGTCAAATTGAAAGGACACTGAAATTCTATAAGAATTACATGCTTATATGGCATAATTTTTTCAAAAACTAAAAAATTTTTATCTCAGAATACTGACTTTTGCTGCTTTCTACTCTGGGTTTCATTTCTTGGTAATTTTGTTCATTTATAAGCTCTTTTTGGAGGTTCCAGAGCCATTCTTTCTGCAATAAGAACTACCTAAAAACTTAATATTTTGAGCTATACTTACTGTTTAGAAGGTTTTCCCTTACTTAACTAAGCCCTTTATATTTTAATCTGTTTAAAGAATCATTACTAATTTTTTATTTTTTTTAAAAAACCCAGAGCAAGTAAGATTGGAGTGTAGAACCATCTGTTCCCTACAGTAAGCCAGCGTGATGATGGCAAAATATTCTACCAGGTGTGAGAGTACCTTACAGGCACCTCTGTAACACAGTGTCAACACCCCAAGCATGAGCAGTATCTTGCATTTATCTGAATGTGCTATGCAATACTGCAAGGAGAATAAACGGGCTCTAAAAGATGTTAAACCTAACCCATGAGGACTGGAAGAATTAGATTTGATTTGTGATCTCTATGGAAAAAGAGAAAGTTTCGAAACGGACCAGTTTTGTTCCCAAAAAAAAAAAACCACAAAACATTTGCAGGGATGTAAGCTGGATCAGAGCTAGCGAATCAAAGACCTATTCCACAGCCTGACCTTTTAACGTTCTTTTTCCTGTGTAATTTTCAAATATTTACAGTACTCATCCAGTTTATGTCTCCTATTGAATAACATCACAACATGGTAAGGCACACTGTAGTTATCAATGCAGAAGCACACGTGCTGTAGGTAGTCACGTTATATAAATATTAGTCTGAAATTTAGCACAGACAGGTTAGGACTGATTCTAATACTGAGTGAGACATTTTTAGAGAAGCTAGTCAAAGCCCTGATTTCACCCTCCTTTGAAAGTTTCTGAAAAACAAGAAAAAAAACACTACAAAAAAAAAAAGTAAAATAAAACCCAAACAAAAAACACAAAACAAACAAACAAAAATACAAACAGAAGACAGAGTGGCAGGATGTCTTGCAAGTTTACTAAATACATTGCTCCTCTTCAATAACGAGAGGATAACAGTACCAAAAAAATTTCTGGTGCTTTAGCATATCTGTTCAAGAACACAAAATTAATTTTCCCTACTATCCCTATTGCTATGAAAAGCCCTTTCATAGCAATAAGGATATTTCTTTTTATTTTATAGATTCATTTTAAAAATAAATTAATAGATAAACCCATACTATAACACACTTCCCAAAACTTTCCTGTGGTGCAAAGCAGTATTGAAGAGCAAACCCTAAATGCCAACGGAGGTTACACCTAGCCCATTGACAGAGCCACAAAACGTTTACCTTTCACTCTGATATGCCTACGTGAAAACATGTTTTTTGAATTTGCATTACTGACAGCACTCATTTTTAAAATACAGTCTTGCACATGTTCCTCCCCTTTCCCTTCTCCTGTTATACCAGCACACACTCACCGTACTCCTCTCCTCTGCCCTAATTTGAAAACTTACGTGAGTGACCAATTATGCAAGATAACCTGAGCAACGGTGTGCAGCTTTGGACAAGAGTCCTCATACTGCAACAGAATGAAAAGCAACAGCATTTACAAGTGTCATTTTTTCCCGGGCTGCCTTGCTGCCCTGCATCACCCACTAATCGCCTCAGGGCTGCCTTGGTTCTCACGTGAGCTGGTTCTCCTTTCCAGATCCCACAGGTATTGCATCTCAGCAATTTTCCTCCCTTCTCCTGTCCCCCACCTTCCTTTGCTGCAGGCTGGGGGAAAAGGCAAGGGAGAGGGAACCAAGCAAGAAGGAAAAGCCCTTCCCAAGGTCCACTGGGAGGCAGCTGAAAAGGCATCCTCCTCATTTCTCCCTTGGAAACATATGTAGCACCCTTTTTCCTTGAGAGTCTTCAAAGCAAGGCAAAGCACAGTTTCTCTCCTGTGGGCATCAAATATCAGAAAATCAAAAACTAAACTAACTTTACTCCTAAATACAGGTTCTGCTATTTTGAATAACACCTTTCAGATGTAAAGCAAATAATATGACATTGCTAGGTTAACATAGGCAACAAAAGAAAGTAGTAACTCCTGAGGTCTGATTATTCATCCTGGGGGATTTCTGTTTAAAAGACCAGCTGACCTATTACATTTCACTCACCCTATAAGAAGCACAAAGCAAATGTGTTCCATAATGTTCTTCATCTATTTACTATGGTCAGTCTGAGAGCACATAAACTCTTGTGTCTCGGGTGAACAATTTAAAGTCTCCAATACAAAATCCAGAGAGGTTGTGGACAGTCCATAAAGTGTTCATTTCTCTCTTACGCTATTAAATATTAATGATGAAATAAAAATATTATTATACCAGTTCACAGGAATTGTCAAGCTTCACTGAAGAGAGAAGGACAAAAGATATTACCATTTGAACATGATGGATACTATTCAATCATGGCTAATAAGTAATGCAGTAGCTTCATGTTAGTACTGTCATCATTTAAGTGAAAAAAATCCACTTCAAATAAAGTTGGCTATTTTCACATCCCAGACAATTTCATTCAGGACATTGCACCAAAGTTATAACAACTCAGAAAGCCTTGGGACTGTGGGCAGATTAACCGTAAAGATAATTACAACTGAACCCCTAGCCCATGAACCACAGGAACCTATTTAGTATCTCCAGCATTCATAACACTCTGAAAGTACTAACTACACTTTGAGCCACTTTACAGCTGAGAGGCTGACCTCAGGATCAAAAGGAATTACTCACTTGGAAAAGGGACGTACAAACAGCCGATGCTTCAGAGTATAACTTGGTGAGAAGTCCTGTTCAGGCTCTGTGTCTGCTGAAACAAATCAAGAGAACAGCCAGCTTTAGTCTTGTGTACTTGCACACATGAATTGAGAGCTTGTTCCATTAAGTGGTGCCACTGAAATACACTGTCTGTAAAGAAAACGTTGATCTGAAACCCACTGGCTCTTTCCTCTGACATTAAAAGACATCAGCTTAGGCCACAGCCTCATGGTATTAAGTACAACTCATTAGGATCGAAATCTGATCCAAAATATATCAGTACAGACAGGAACAACTGTTACCTCAACAGACCACACATTCATCTCTCTGTGGTGGAATCATGTGTATTCCTGCTGTGAATTCTGCAAATATTTATTTGGTTGGTATTTTTATTTTCTTTCAGCATTAACCAGTGTTTCACTTACCTTATCTTTCATCTGGCACACTGACATGAAAATCAAATAAATACATCTCCAAGACTTCAAAAATTTCTGCAATTTCCTTTAAAACAGAAGCCTGCTTACAAATGAAGGGTTTATTCCAGTGACTGCCATCTAAGCTAAGGCCAGCAAAATTATTGCTCCAAGTAAACCGGCAGCATGAGGTAGGTAATCTTTTTTCCTGTTTGCCTTCCTCACCTCTTGTAAGGTATTTGTTCATCTGTTCTTGGGCTGTGTGAGACTATTAAATTACTTGTTGGCAAAATATTTTGATGGTTGATCATACATTCTTCCTTGGCTTTAGCTGGTCGTACTAGGGTAACGTATTATTCCTTTACTCTCTCATACAGATACTTCTATAACAGAGAACAACAAAAACTTGCAAACTAACAGTGGTTAACAAACGATATATTGTAATTCCCTAAATACCAGTATAAAGACAAATCTGTTTCCAAAACTACCCACTAACAGCCTGGCCACTTGATCAGCTCTTTAGAAAATGAGCGTTCAAAAAACTTCTTCCAGCTACCTATGATCTTGTGCTTTAAAAAATACAGCAAATAAAAAGCAGAGGCCTTAGCTGAAAACACAGGCCTGCTGTAACAAAGATTTATATGAGCTCATCTGCTCTGTATGTGTCACATTGCAAAATGGCTAGAAGTACAGAAAAAATAAGAAAGTAATCTACAAGCTCATTAACATGTTTTTCAAGAGATGCTGACTTATGCTCTCATCCATCCTTTTGATTGCAGCAAAGGATAATTGTGTAAGAAAAGAAACAATCAGGAGGAAGAGGGCAGGCTGTATTTTTCTGTCCCTATCCATCTTCCGTTCCAGCTCTTCAGCACAGATCTGCATGTTCCCCAAGGAGTTTGTCACTTAAATAATAATAAAAGGTGGGATTCTCACAACATCAGTGGAGCTGACTAGGGCAGTGCTCCGTAAGAAGACCCACTGAAGTGAACGTGACTATTTGTAAAGCAAGACAGTGCCCAGCAAGAGTCAAAGCATCAGACTTGATATCACTAAAAGGATTGCCTTTGGTCATCAACTTCCCCAGCAGCTCACTGGCATGTGAGCTCATTCTCAGGCTGAAAGTTCTCTTCTAAATCACTGGGGCTTTGCAGGTTTTGTGGGTTGGTTTTGGGTTGTTTTTAAATCTCTTGAAATGGGCAACTTCTAAGATTTAGTGGTTTAACTGAACTGCATACCGGACAGCACAAATCATTCAAGTCTGCGTTCTGTTGAAAGGTGAAATAGATTTCAGGCACAGGATGCCTGGGAGGCTCATTTGGCAGCAATAGTGATACATGACGTATTTTTTCAGTAAAAAAATTTTAATTGAAAAGATGCCTGTCTACTGAAGGTTTATATAAATTACGTCAAACAATTTAAAAATCTACAACTCAGTGATGTGTCAGAGAATACACGCTCTGTTATTTTCAAGCCGTTAAAATCACTGGTCCAAATGCTTCCTTCCATTTTCTGCCATAAATATGAAGTAAAGTCCCTGCAGCCAGGGGAATTATCCCACTCTGTACTGCTGAAATTGAGATCAAGATTCAACTCATTATTTGTCATTAGCAAAGAGAAGGAGGAGGACCCATGTTTTTTCAAAATAATAAACAGTGATGAGCACAGTGCTCCATAACACATCTATTTTTATTTTAAATGGTTTATCCATGGCTGAAGAGCTTGAAGAAAATTAAACTTCATCAAAAATCCTATTCAGGCTTTCCAAACTGGAATGAATAGTCTGTCATTTTACTTATGCAGCTCTTTCAATTCTGTGCTTATGGAACAGTGGTTTTCTGATTTGTTTCTTCTAGTGTGGGCTACTGATTGTGTGCTGCAGTTAAAGCCTCTTCATCTCGAAGAAGAGTTATTACTAATGCATTGTGGGATGCCGGACCTACTGTTGAGTGTCCAGTAGCTTTAGCAGTTCATCAGACTGAAACTAGGAACACACAGCGGGTGGGACATCTGCCTGGAAAGCTACAATAGCATCAGTCAAAGACACACACACAAATTATAATAATGACTCATTATAAACTCTTTGTGCCTCTAGAAGAACACACATATCACAGCTTGCCATCTTGTTATCATCAAGAAAGTTAAAATGCTGCTTAAAAATGGGTGAGATGTATGTTCATGTAAACATCCATATTTATAGGAAAGGAAGAAAGCGACAATTAAACTATATCAAAGTAGGGGCAAAACACAGAACACTGATGAAAGAGAAAAGCCTCTTGGGACTATGCACGTTGCCTTATCCAGAAAGTCAAACCAAAAGCAGCTCTTTTTTTAGAGCAAATATGCGAACGTGGAAATCCATTTGTTTTTAAGGGAAGTGCAGTTATACAGTACTCAGTGGCGATAGGAAAACTACGCAGTCTTTCACATTATATACTTTTTCTTTGTATATCACTAGGATTTTGCATCCTTTAGGTCATTGTATCTGTTGTCCAGGGTCCTTCTTACCCATTATATTAAGGCCTAAATTTAAGTCCATGTAACCTGTTTCCATTCAGGGCCTTTTCTCTGCCACATTTGGAAGAGTGTTCTAGCATGTTGTAAGAGTTTGTGGAGTCACAGTCCACAACTGCAAGCACGGGATTTAGAACAACTTTGTATTACAGCATGGATTAATGTTGAAATAACAACTTTGATAAACACTTGAACAATATAAGTTTCAATACTTAATAAAAAGTTGAAAGGAAGCTTTATTGACTGGAGGTCAGACAGGCTGTGAGACAAAAATTCTGCGTTATGCATCCCTAGAACCCTTTAATCCCAGTCTGAACTAAATCCAGGAATATTGGACAACCATGAAGTCAAAATGACTTTGAAAAGTATTTGGCAAGCATATACCCTGTCCTTAGCCAGGTCCTTCCACTCTCAAGACAGAGACTGTTAAATTCCAACGGAACACATTCTGGAAGGTTGTCCAAAATGTATACTTTACTGGGGACTACAGCTTTGCAAGGATATGATTTCTCAGCCACACCAAACAAAAGAAAACATGGAAAACAAAAAAAACCACCAACCTAAAATTATCTTCTTTGAGGCAGCTTACACACAACATCAAGTTTTGGAAGCGAGGTGGAAGCTAGTCCTCAAGACACCATTTACAAAACAAAGTTTTATCAGCAGTCTATGCTTTGTGACTCTGCCCCTCACCAAGAAGGCAATGTCAAAGGCTTTCCACCTCTGCTGCTGATATCCTATTAGCAACAGAAACATTTACAGGAGCAAAGGCACATAATCAAATTTCTTGATTGCTCTAGCCCATTGCAGCATCACTATCAAGTAGTGCAAGAAACTCACTTTCCAAAATAATCCTTAGATATATAAATACTGGCCAGTGAATATCCAAGACAGGGAAAAACAGCACCCTGACAATGGGCTTGCCTATGGTCAGCATCACGGAAACACCTTTCAGCATCCTAGTGAAAGCCATTTACCAGTACACAGTATAAATCAACCACTTACAGCTTTCGCAGCTACTTTGTGCTGGATGAGAAGTGCCTCTCCCCAGCTGAGCCATCTGCATGCTATCACGAACACAGTCAGCACAGCAAAATCCCAGTACACACAATGTTAAACCCACTGTCACCTCAAGGGCAACTTTTGGCAAACACTCCCTTTTATATTAATCCAACTTTTCCTTCAAACAAAGTGGTGATCCGTTTGTCCACTGGCTTTTCCCAGTTAAATTCCTCTGAATAAACTGTGCACCAAATAAGAACTGACAACGAGCAGACATCAAAAGTGATTTAGTTCTCCAGACTGCTTAACTACTGAGCAGCGGGGCACAACAAAGGAGACGTGTGGATTCCCTACACAGCAAATTTGCGCTTTTAAGAAAATGTGCCGCGCAAGTGAACTTTGCAAAATAAAAAAAAAGGTTAAAAGAGAGAGAGGAAGGGAGAAGGACAAAAAGGGACGTTCTGTTGCTTTCTTATGAGAAGAAGAAATAGCTTATAGAAACTAAGAACACGAATGAATACTTGAATAGCACGCAATGAAAAGATACCAAAAAAAGAAACCAATCCAAAAAGAAAAAAGGCATTAGTATGGAGATGCCTGAACACTGAAAAGGAAGCATACATCCAGAAGGAGAGTAAATAGTAAATGATTTACTAGTCATATTTTTTTACCAGATTGGTGAAGGAGGCTAACAGCACCAAGGACCACCAACCAACCACCAGCCTCCAGACACCACCTAGGACCCTTCCCCTCACTCTGAAGAGCTGTCGTGGCACAATGGAGACTGGTGGCTCCCCAGGGTGACAGTGCTGGAGCCAGGACCTGTCTTCACTGCCCCAGCCAGGGGCAGGGCAGCTTGGGGGCAACAGGGCAGCCCCAGCCCTGGGCGTCAAGCTCCTCTCTGTGGTGGATAGTTATTAGCGACAGTAAAGAAAGAGCCTAAGGCAAAGCCTGACTGCTCAGGGGGTCAAGCCCAGGCACGTGCTGGCATTTAGAGGAAAGTTCCCAGGCAGCAGGCACCGAGGTCTGTGCTCCCCGAGACTGCCTCTGGATGCCACACAACTTCCCCAAAGGCTGCCCCGAGTACCTGTACCCTGCAGCACACAGAGGCTGTCTCCACCTTCAGAAGCAGCGCAGCCCATCAGCAGTGGATCTGCGTGATAAATCCCTCGTACCACCTACTCTGTTCGGGCACCAGCAGGGCCCCTGGTACCCGAATGACTTTTGGTGCCTGTGAGGGCTCTCCCAGCCCCCAGCTTGCAGCTGAGCTTCCTCCCAACGACACCCAGCTTGTTCAGCCTGTGTTCAGACAGGTGAGGACACATACCAAGGCACCACAAGCAGGGCTGGCAGAAGACTTGCTTCCATAGATGCAGACTCAGATACAGCTGCAGCCTATTCAAAGAAAACATGATTTGAAGCCTATTCAAAGAAAACATGATTTGAGCCCACAGAATTCACTAGCATTCACATCGAACAGCATTGAATCCAGGCCTTTGAGAGGAGGTGTATAAAACCCCTTTAAGCACTACCCCATCACAGTGACACCCCACCCATCTCCATAACTGGAAGGTAGTTTAAACCCTGCCTCCTCTTTCAGTTCTTCATTTCTTTCTCTGGAGGTCGGAATGAAACCCAGGCACACGCATCTCCCTGGAAGAAAATGATGTTTTTATTTATGGAAACATATTTCTAGATTTACTCCACAGAAAGTCCAATCTTCTTTCTCTTCTCTCCCAAGAAACACCTTGCATTTCAAGCCAGCAGTCCATGATATTCGCACTATACAAGATCTACTTCAGACAGTAGGAATTGCTTTTCACCTTAATCTCAGTGCATTTAACAGGAGGAGATAATAGGGGTTTTTACTGTTAGCTTGACTGACTACTGCACCCAGCAAAGACCGACAAAAAGTGGCATCTTGAGGTTACAAAACTAACAGTAAGTCGTCACAGGTTGCTTATCTCCTGAGTCACAATATTTTTCTTAGCACCCTTGCCACTATCAGGTAGCCTAACGTCCACTATAGGGAACAACTACTGTTACTTAAAGTAGTACTGTTACTTACTTAAAGTAGTACTGTTACTTGTGGAAAATATAAACCTAATTGAAGCCTTAACAACATGCTTTGCTCCTATGCAGATATGTCTGGTAATAAGACAAGGAAAGACAACAGAATCACTAGCAAGAAATGGGCAAAATCGTAACAGTTTGAGAAGTTCTCCATGACACATCTGCTGTTCTTTAAATGAGACAATCTGTTCATTGCAGGAGCTGCTTCCTGAAATCCAAGTTTTCTCTTCTAATGCCAACCACTTCCAGAATTACTAAAGCTTCGTTCATTTCGTTTCTTCTGGCCCTTCTTGTTCAATATTTATAAGAGTCATTTCTATAGCCTAGAACAAAAAAGCACTTAGGACTTTGAAAAGTCCAGGGCCAGTTTCCATAAGGCATTAAAACAAACTTTTGTGATAATAGCAATAGTTAATACAGTCACAATCAAAATCCTGTTCAGTAAGTAGTATAATTTCATAGCCCCATAAAACCAGATACAAACGTGAGCTCCCTCAAGTGAGTCTTATTCTTTTTCTCCATTCTTTTTTTCCACCTTTTATTCTGTTTTCCAGATACCATCCTCCCTGTTGGCTTCCAGCAGCACTTGATAATAACATGAAATTACTGTGATGCTGCCATGCTTTAACAAAGCCAGTCCAAACCACTTTAACCTGAGAAGCTGACCATGGACGTATTCTCTCCTGTAATAGCAAAGTATTAAATATTACTCTCCCAAAGAGTGAAAGATAATCAGGTTCCTTATTTTTAGAAAATAATTTCTAGAGAGCAGAAGACAAACAATTTTATGACAGCACCACGTATACATTCATGTAACCTACACAGACTATTCCTGTCTGGCATTTTTGTCATTTTATTTTCTCTGTGGGATCATTTTTATTTTTTTTCAATAGAAAAAGGAAACGAAGCATTTTAATCATAGAATCATAGAATGATAGGCGTTGGAAGGGACCTCTGGAGATCATGTAGTCCAACCCCCCCGCCAGAGCAGGGTCACCTAGAGCAGGTTACACAGGAACGCATCCAGGTGGGTTTTGAATGTCTCCAGAGACGGAGACTCCACCACCTCTCTGGGCAGCCTGTTCCAGTGCTCTGCCACCCTCAGGGTAAAGAAGTTCCTCCTCATGTTTAGGTGGAACTTCCTATGCTCAAGTTTGTGCCCATTGCCTCTTGTCCTGTCCCCGGGCACCACTGAAAAGAGCCTGGCCCCATCCTCCTGACATCCACCCTTTAAGTATTTATAAGTGTTGATAAGGTCACCCCTCAGACGTCTTTTTTCCAGACTGAAGAGACCCAAATCCCTCAGCCTTTCCTCATAAGAGAGGTGTTCCAGTCCCCTGATCATCTTGGTAGCTCTCTGCTGCACCCTTTCCAGCAGTTCCCTGTCCCTCTTGAACCGGGGAGCCCAGAACTGGACACAGTACTCCAGGTGCGGCCTCACCAAGGCAGAGTAGAGGGGGAGGATGACCTCCCTCAAGCTGCTGGCCACACTCTTCTTGATGCACCCCAGGATGCCATTGGCCTTCTTGGCCACAAGGGCACATTGCTGGCTCATGGTCATCCTGTTGTCTACCAGGACTCCCAGGTCTCTTTCAGCTGAGCTGCTCTCCAGCAGGTCAGCCCCCAACCTGTACTGGTGCATGGGGTTATTCCTCCCCAGGTGCAGCACCCTACACTTGCCCTTATTGAACTTCATAAGGTTTCTCTCTGCCCAGATCTCCAACCTGTCCAGGTCTCTCTGTATGGTGGCACAGCCTTCCGGTGTGTCAGCCACCCCACCCAGCTTGGTGTCATCAGCAAACTTTCTGAGGGTGCACTCTATCCCCTCATCCAGGTCATTGATGAATATATTGAACAGGACTGGACCCAGTACTGACCCCTGGGGAACACCACTCGTCACTGGTCTCCAACTAGACTCTGTGCCCCTAATCACAACCCTCTGAGCTCTATCTTTCAACCAGTTTTCTATCCACCCCACTGTCCATTCATCTAACCCACACTTCCTAAGCTTCCCTATGAGGATGCTGTGGGAGACCGTGTCAAACGCCTTGCTTAAGTCAAGGTAGACCACATCTACTGCCCTCCCCTCATCTATCCATCTAGTCATGCCATCGTAGAAGGCTATCAGATTTGTCAGACATGATTTCCCCTTGATGAATCCATGCTGAGTACTTCTGATAGCTTTCCTTTCCTCCACGTGCCTTGAGATGACACCCAGAACGAGCTGTTCCATCATCTTTCCAGGGATGGAGGTGAGGCTGACCGGCTCTTCCTTTTTGCCTTTCTTGAAGACTGGAGTGACATTGGCTTTCCTCCAGGCCCCAGGCACCTCGCCTGTTCTCCAGGACCTTTCAAAGATGATGGAGAGCGGCCCAGCAATGACTTCTGCCAGCTCCCTCAGCACTCTCGGGTGCATCCCATCAGGGCCCATGGACTTGTGAATATCTAGATGATCTAATTGGTCCCTCACTCGCTCCTCCTCAACCCAAGGGAAGTCGTCTTCTTTCCCTGTTACTTTATTCAATGCCTGGGACTCCTGAGGGCTGGGCCGAGCAGAAAAGACCGAAGCAAAGAAGGCATTCAGTAACTCTGCCTTCTCCACATCCTCCGTCACCATGACTCCTGCCTTTTACTTTGCCTTTAATACCTTTACTTTTTCCCATTAGAGGAGAACAGTTATGATTTGGGGTTATTTACAAAGATGCTGTCTTTAAATAATACTAAGGGGAAAAGTTTTAAATGGATCAAGGTATTGGAAACTCATGGCTTGGTCTAGGTAGTCCTTTTCTGCCTTACTAGTCCAGACTTAGACAAACTTATCTCAAGTAACAGTGTCATTGGAGGGATTCCTCTTACCTGTAAGGTCAATACAAGAATTCAAGAGAGTAGTAATACATTTCAATTACCTGATGGGTTTTTCCAGTTAAATATATATACATTTGTTTACTCCATTCCCAAGCAGAATCTCCAAATACTCATTTCATTCAACATATTATCTTCTGCAGATCCCAAACAAAATACAGACTCCCTTCTAAGAGCAAAAAGGTCAGCCTTCCAGAAGAGCAGAGATATCTCAGAAGCATGTGCAACACCTCCTTCTCTTACAGGAGGGACTTAAATCCAAAGTCTACCTCACAGGTAAGAACCCCACCCAGAGTAGAGAGTTGCTCTCTCCCACCTTTTTAAGTATACCACACGATGTCGAGGAGCTCCCAACAGCAAACCCTCAAGAAAACTCCACATTCTGTTCACGTCAGACGAACACTTGAAAGACAACAGAATTCACATATAGGTCTATACAACTGCTACTGCTCTCATTTTAAGTCTAATACTTCATATGAGAGAGCCCCTAAGAGAGTGAGCAATGAGAATGACTGTTTCTTGATGGTTGGGAAACTCGCATAATAGGAAAGAACATCGCCATTCCATTCTTCAGTAAATAATTGTCCACACAAAGCAGAAAAATCAATAGGAGAAACAAAAAAAAAATTACCCCCAAATACTTTCTGGCACATTTCTTAATACAGTCTTCTTGAAGACAAGGGACATGCTGGTTTATGTGGAATCCAAAAGGAAAAAAAAATATTTTATCTTGGCATCGACTTCCTGAATGCTTTCATCTGCAGTTACTGGATGAAGTCAGACTCTTCTTCCAGCAGCCGTCCAGGAAGTCTTTTGGAAAAAAAACAAAAACAAAACTGAAAGTTTTTCCCCAGGACCGCACCTGATGCCTTCCAGTAACTAAGGGGCATTCAATCCATGTGTCAGACTAGAACTAGTCCAGAGTAAAACCTGCTGAAACATGTAGTGCAGATGCCAAGTCTTCATCATCAATTAGTTTGCTTTTCAGTTCTGCTTCTATTGTGCCACGTTATTTTTTAATACAGATATAAGTCTAATACTATTTTCTTTCCTGGGCACATATATTTGGCAAATTCAAACCAACATTGTGAACAGTTTTGAAACAATAAAGCCTGCACTTCTGGATTAATTTTAAGGTTTGCCTGAAAAGGTTTATCTTTTCTAAATTGGCTCAGAGGGGTTACCAGAGCTAAACTGCATAAATAGATACCAGCACAAAAATAGTGCCCACTAAACTTGGAGCATTCACATAAGATTTACATTGACCCAAAATGGCCAGATCAGTTTGTAGTGGGTAGCAGCGTTGCTGGTACTCTGGAAAGAGTCCAGCAATTCAACAGGCTTGGTGGTTTCAGCTAGTCTAAAGAAGGGTAGGAAAAAGCAAATAGGCTCTAATAAAACAAAAATTAGCTGATCGGGGTTCATGCCAGTTAGCAAACACATCACTAACAATTAGAGGAAGCAGTTAACCAAGTCTTCGTGCTCCATGTCAAGTACAACAGAGCAAAGACCACATCTACTGAATTTTACTCCTACTCACATTTTTCCTGTTCAGTGAGTAAAAAGAGAAACTGGCTGCAAATCTACTGCCTCACCCGAGCTGTTTGTTTCAAGCAGTATTATTCATAAGCAGCTGAAAGTGCAGTAGAGAGAACACTGTTATTGCCCCAGGTGGTAACCAAGAAATCAAAAGATAAGCTTTTCCTCAGTGCATTTCCAGAGAGCACAAAGAAAGATTGCACGGTCTCTCTTTGCATTTGCTCAACCCATGCTGGAAACTGGAATGAGTCTTCAAGTTATCATTAGAATATAAGAGAGAACCTGAAGCCTGTCATAAAAGAATTTGTGCATTATCAGAAACTTGTTACCTACAAGAAAAATTGAAACTATGTGACTTTTTTTAAATGGTGCTGATTTAAAAGCTGCCGACTAGGAAAAATAGTCTTAGAATATACTGATATTTGATCAACTTCTGAAAGAACATAAAATTCAGCATAACTGAGGTTGAATTTCCCATTAAAATGACTGAGAATCAAAAAGAAACAGCTGATCTTTGCTAGCGTAACAGAACAAAACCAAGCTAGACATGTTGAAAAAAAAACAACCTTAAGAATCTAATTTTAAAAGCTCTGCGAATGCCTTGCTAAAGATCCTATTCTTTTCAGCTTTTCTAGTATTAACACTACATGTAAAATGATAATACTGAGCATTTTATTTTCAAATAGAAAGATTTATTGAAAATTTTTGAAGTGATGCATTATCAAGTGTTATTTGCAAGCTAACCACGAAAAGCCAAAGTCTAATATCAGAACTGTAGAAGTAACCCAAACAGCATCCCTTAATGGTCCTACTTACCAAAAATATTCAGAGCAGATTAGATCAGACTAAACACCTTTTTAGAACATTTAAGCAAATAACCTAAATTGAACACTCAATCCAAAAATCTGCTCAAGAAACAGCAATTGAGAATCTTTGAAGTGCACTCTGTGAAATTATTCTGTCTCACTATTTTACTATGAGATACTACACAGGCACCCATCGTACAGGTACACCATACCATACTCAATCATCTGTGTTGGCCAACTGACACTTGAAAGGGTTAAGTCAAGTGGCACATCCATTTTCTAGTGAAGAGTTTCATTATCTCATGTACAGCTTCCAAAAAAAATAATATTTAACTACTACTGGGTTTTTTCCCCCCTTCTGCAAAGTATCCAAGTTGTTTAGGATTTTAAACAAAGCCTCTCATAACTTCCCAATGAGCTGCTAAATCATGTATCACTTATGTAAAAGTTCTTAGGGTTTTTTTAATTATTTTCAACAATTAAATGTATAGTGCCTTCTTTTAACATCTCTGTTTAATACTACCAGGTAAAAATACTTGCTAGTTAATATTATACCATTCTTCTGACATAACTGTCCTGAGAATAAGAGCTTCCGAGTCATCTTCTTACGGTTTGTTTTGCATCATTCTCCTGTAATTTTGAGTCTCTTATGGAATTATATCCTTCTCCATTTTGCATGGGATTCTTTTCATTTAACTCTAGCAGTTAAATGCAAGCAGATGCCTAGAAGTTAGGTGTCATTTACAGGCTATGGAAAAAACATAGAAGACCCCCTAATGATTCAATTTATCTTGAGCACCCACTTAAAGCAGAGGGTGATTCGTGTCTTCTATATCTCTATCCCTGACTAGCAGAGCTACTTTTAAGAAGCTAAAGTCAGACAAGATGAAACCCAGTGCTAATGCCTTACAGTTACATCTGCATCAGCAGCTAGCACGGTGCAAGAGGAGTGCATCTGGGGAGCAAAACACTTGGTGCTGAGAAGCACGCTTTCACATGAGGTACACTTCAGGGACAGAGGGGAAGCAGTATCTCACACTTGCTGCAGTCTGTCCCCACAAGCTGAAAGTCCATTAGCAGCTGGAGCTTATTTAGGTGTATTCCTGCAGCATGTCTGGCAGTTTAGTTTTATCACTAGCTTCCACAGCCCAAGACTGTTCCACAATAAGAACCCAAATCGGTAAGAAAACTCAGGAGGTTCAATTTAAAAAGCATGTTCTTCATGCAAACTAAACTGCTAAAATGTAGATATATCCTCAGTATTTGTGTACTTTAAAACACGACCTTGGGCTTGTTGGCACGTTCAGTCAGTACCCTGCCCTCCAGGCAATTACAATCCCTTTGGTAAACTGCCCACTCTCCATATCAATGCTGCATTTTTTAACCTTATTGCTTATGTTGGAGTGCCTTTCATTAACACATGGGATGTATGCGATGTTTTGAATGAAGGCCCAGCACCAGCAATACCACCGGTCTGCTGCCCCTGATGGAAATGCCTTGCCCATTACTTCTGCGGTTGCATCTGACACCTTCCTGGTTATATATGGACATCTGCCTCTCTTGCTCCATGGATGACTGACTTAAGAGAGAAACAGCAATGAGACAACAATACTATTGGCAATGAAGTGAAAAGCTGTTGGCGTGAGTTGAAGAGTGAGGGATTCCAACGCTCCCATTTTCTCAGATACATTACTCTTGCTTTTGACCTTAATGAGTTTTTCTTGCTATTCAGGCTTTAAAAGCCTCTGATGAATGTAAGGGCAAAACATTTTCATTTTCAATGAGAAATCAGGCCAAACACAGTATGAGGCAAACTAAATTGAAAAGTACTCGCTGGGAGCAAAGTAAAGACTAAGAACAGACACTCTGAATCACCTGATGGTGGGTCTCACTAGCAAACGTCACTGCTAAATCAGGCATCCTTTGTTACCATAGGCAAGGGATTGCATTGAAAATTTAAATCTCACAAAGGGAAGCATTGATTTTAGAAGAGAAGATAAAGACCTATTAATAACGAACCCATCAACAATATAACTTCACAGATATTTGCAATATAAACTGCGTGCCTTGCATCCTTTGGGTAAGCACAGACAGCCAAAGGTCACTCAGCTTTGTTATTCACATCAGTGCATTTTACTTAAGAGGCTCTTCTACCACTCACAAGAAAGAAATGCACATGTAGAAATCAGTGTTTTGCATGTGGAATACAGTCACCAGCATGCTCTTTCATTTCAGGAACGCTATAAACTTAAAATTTTTAACACAGTTGTAAGCAGTAGAGTGATTCAGCAGAGCAATAATTCACAATATCTCTTAGCAGGAGCAAAGACAGAATTGGTATTTACGTCTCCTCTTGCTCCATTAGGAAAAGCTACTCTTATCACCAGAAAGGTCTATCTATTCCCATGCCTGCAGTCTCACTTCCCCCATGGCCCTTTCAGAACCACCCTATGACCACCTTCACAGATGAGGAGAGAGAGCAGTTAGAAATCCCTCCTGGCCCCTGGACTCTCTCAAGTGAATTCACCATTCCCAGAGAACATGTGGAGAAGGCCAGCCATTAGATCTCGCTGCCTTCACATCCCAGCAGCTTTTTACTCCTCTGTCTACTTTATCGCTTGCACCTGCAAGTCAGAAGGGGTAAAGCAGTCTAAAGTAGAACCACCCTAACCTTTACATACCAATACTTATGTTACCCTGACAGCTCTTTCCCTTGTTGTGCCCCTCAGTAGGGGTTACATCAGCCCTCAGAAGCAGCAGATTAGACTCAGAGATAACAAAAGTAGCATGTAAATTAGGTGTTTGCATCCACACCGATGCTAAAGCTATCTCTGCCACACACTAAATTCAATGCCTTGAACTTAGGTGAGGTCAGACTGAGCTAATGACAGCAACAAGCTCAGCACATGGCTGAAACGCCTTTCCTGGAAGCTTAGGAAATTCTCAACAGCTACCCCATGCTACTGTGCTCCTGCCAAGGCAGCTAATTTAAAGTTAACTTGAGTATGCCCCACTGCGCAGTCACAGTAGCAACTACTCAAGAGTTTACAAACCCTAAATAAGAAGTTACATCTTTTCTTGTCCAATTCCCCATTGCTCTGTATTTTGTCACTACTTAACTAATGAAAAATGATCATAAAATATTGCAGTTCTATCTGAAAGCACTTCATTATAATATACATGTACACACGATTCATGTGAAATAAAGCTTTAAGGACCTATTATGAAGACTCAAGGAAAACCAGAATTAAATGCAAAAGCTCTAATTCAGATCTCTTTTAGAGGCTTTATATCAGTTTTCCATTGATATTAGTGCATTACTCACAATTTACACTAATGTAAGTAAAGCGGGTGGAGGCCCAAATACTATAAAGAGACTGAGTCAACAAAATAGCAAAAGAAAGAGCAAATTACATAAACAGAGGAATCCTTCAAGCTATGTAATTCGTAAATTTGCAGCCCCACACATCATATATTGCTGCATTCATTTCTATTACAAAACAGTTTTTAACCAATAAAAAAAAATTGCCCTATTGAACTAAACTAGAATTTTGAAGACTAAAATCTGTCAGGACAGTCCTGAGAAGCAGCAAATCAGTTTGTGTTTGACAGGCAATTTGAGATCTGCCCTTGACAATCTTTAGTACTGAGGCTTTTTGCTGAACTCTACCCCAAATTCTAAACCCAGAACTTTATAAATTTTACTGAAATTTTTAGTTTAGAATTATTTAGTGGTGTTGTCAGCTCTGTCAGGCTACTGCATTCCTGTCTTCACATACAAAATACAAAAGGTGACAGTTGCCTCTCATAAAATAAAATGCAGTGAATTACTACAGTAAGAAAGTATATTGAAATAGTCGTGTCAATTTATTCCAAAATTGCATAGAAGGACATTTTTCATCATCACTAGAGCATCATGCTAAAGCTTTTGGCATGTTACTTAGTGTTCTTTCTACTGACTACCATAATGCGTCCTACTACCCTTTTCTTGCCTTATACCAAGACAAAAATGAAACAGCAGAAGTGACACGTTCAGTGCCACCATCCTACTTCATGGTGTCCAAAAAGATGCAGAATTGCTTTTGGTGAGTGGCAGAAGTTTCAGCTAATAGCTCAGCTGAGCACTGTAGTTTATCTGGACTAAAAGTATAAAGATATATACGTTTATACTCAGTGATTTTTCATCAATTCCCTGCAGCTGTTATTTGCAGCGTTCTTGGGTTTGCTTACTAAGAACACTAATTGAGATTTGATACCATGAATGTTTTTACATAGTAAACATTCAGCTCAACATTTTGAGTATTGTGAACTAGTTTTTCAAGTAACAAATACATATGACAAGAACAAAAAACTGTTCACAAGCATTCTTCCAATCATAGGTAACAACAGTAGTCTCATACTATACACTATGAATATTCTCATGTAATACATATACAGTTATATATACCAGTTGAAGTATACATATATACATACATACATACCAGTTAAAGGTCTTCCCCAGCTAGCAGCCCAGGCCTGAATTTGCAGTGCAAGCTTCTCCCCTTAACATAGTGAAGCTGAACGGTGAATATAGACCTAAACTTCAGAAAAAATAGTACCTAGACTCAAGTCTGGAAGCCATATCTTATTACAGAAACACAAAGGATAAACTGAGATCCAGAATTTTAATCTGAAATTCAATGTGACCTAAGAAGACTCGTTTCATATTTGGAGACTACAATTTAGTTTTAGACAGAACAAATCAGCATCAACCATTAACAGATATCCATCCATAACCAATATAAGGGCTGAAACATCTACTTGTAATCCGTGTCAAGTGGCATTAGCAATGAGGTATTCTGTGGTCTTTCTTCCTGGTTATTTGAAAGGTTGCTACACGTTCATATTTTGCATTTGAATCACAAACTGTGTGAACAGATATTTGGATATTGAAACTTGACCCTCACACACACTAGCAGTAATGCTTCACCTTTTCTGAACAGTTTTTGACCTTATGACAAAAATTTATGTATGTCATGAATAATTAGACTCACAAACCTCAACATTTCACTGAGTATTGGTATATTAAATGTGTCATCCTAGTTATGCCCCATCCTGTAGCTTCATTCTGCAGGTTTTCCTTGTAGTGTCAGATACTTCTCAAAGGGATAGTGCTGCCAAATCACGTAGGATTACTTACCTACAAAATGCGGGGCTTGACAGCAAGGTACTGAGATACTTTGGGCCCAGAGAGATGAACGGTGCATACAAGATACACACTATAAGATGAAAAGCTTTGCGAAGGTGAAATAATGAACAGCAAGCAGCCCATTTCCATTTTCCAGATGCTGCACTCTGCCCTAGAAGACACAGCTCCCATGCTCACAGGCGAGGGATCCTTGTCCTCTGCACCACCCCCTGACCACTAACACTCTCCCCAGCCTCCTGGGCTGCCACCGTGAAGTGGCCACACATTTCTTTGCACATCCACACAGGGATTAACAATATCATCCCTGGGCTACAAACTGTTCAGATAAATGCATAGCACACTATGAGAATAAAATATTTGCGTTCACATTTGCTTCCACAAAACAGCTTTCACTTTTCTTTTCCGAACAGTTAAATATCTCCCAGGGAACATTCATGTCTCCAAACCTTGGGAGCAAAACAGAATATAGGCCTAGCTCTAAAGCTAGGTCTATATATCTGTGCAGCCAATTTACTACCACCCTACAAAGTCTCTCTTGGAGCATTTACTCTAAAAAAAAAAAAAAAAAAAAAGTCTCTATTCTCACCTTGCAGTCACCTTGTAGCAGTCTGATGTCCTGCACTTCTGGATCACAGCCTGCCATCTGGACTTTTGTCTTCCTCTGAGCTCAGTCCCTGTCCTGGGCCACCTCACAGTTGTTAATTAGTGGCACTGTCTACATGCAAAGTACCCTACCCATCATCATTTATATTATAAATGCCTTTTCCCCCCTGACACTCTGCTATGTTCCTGCTGCTAAATGTCCTTAATTTCAAATTCTTTATGCTAGGTTTTGCCTTTAATAACACTTGAATGAAAAGCAATTTTAAAGCAATCCATGCTGTCAGAGGCCCCCTCAAGCTAATGTGATTTCTCTTAGCTTTGCCTTCAAGTCTAGGTTAAGAAGTTTAAATCGAGCAATTTAAAAAACAAGGCAAAACAATACATGTTTAAGGTCAGTCATTGAACAAGCCACATTTTTATACATTTCCCAAACAGCTGCCCACATGCTTGTACGTTCTTGCAGACCATCAGTTTCTACTCCAGCTTGCTTGCATCATTACAAGCTTTAGCTTGTAAGAAAAGCTAGTGTAACACATTACAAAAGGAAAGTTTTAGCAATGGGAAACCAACTAAAAACAAATTGGTAATGAATGCAACAGCTGACTGCCAACATGTTCTGTTCTGCTAATATTATATCAGCATGGTGGCATCAAGGAAAATGAGGCTTTTTGAACTGAAGAATTAGGCAACCATGAGAAATCAGCCAAACAAATCAAAAGCTACTGCAGACACAATTAAGGAAAATATTGAGAGAGTATATTCTTACAGACAAGGTCCTAGACTGGGATCCAGAAAACCAAGCTTTAATTTTCTGAGGTTCTTAAGTTTTCAGAGACCCATGGTATGATCCTCAAATCAGTCACTTTGGTAATGGCAGAGCAAAAGAACCTGTCAATGCAGGTAAGTTGTGGGGGTTTTTTGTTTTGTTTTTTTGGTGGTGGTGGTTTTGTTTTTTTTTTAATCCTATACAATCATTAAGCACTTAGAAGCATACAAATGTGCAAATGCCATCCACTTCAAATTTCCACAGATAATTAGGTGCTACAATGTTTTTGAAAGTGTCATCCCAGTGACTCTGATTCTGCTCCAATAAGACAATTGTTTTTCTGTTCTCAACTTTCCATCTCAGCTGAGGCCTCCAGTAGCTTGTAAAGTACAAAGAATAAACTGGTCAGTAACTATAGCACAGGAATTCCTTGGGACTTCCTCCACCCAAAGAGGTAATGGAGCTAACAAGAAAGGGCCAGCACTTGTTGATATAAAAGTTTGTCCAAGTACTGCAAAGCCAAACTAAACTGGAATAGCACCAACTCTTTTGCATTCTTTGATACAACTAGACAACAGTGGAGCATAAGTGTGAAGGAAGACACAGGAAACTGAATAGAAACGGCATAACCTTGGACACAGAAATATTTCAGGGCCAAAGCACAACAGACTCTGAATTGTGCCATAAGAGGAAGAGACCTTTGTGTAGTCCAGTGACTGATTTATGCATCCCCATTGTGAGACTGCCATCCTTTGCAACGAGGGACTTATCACCGCAGCAAGTAAAGCCTCAGAGACAAGCCATATTGAAGTCCACAACAGTCCTGCCAGGGATGCCTCGTTGCTCCTCTCAAAAGAGGCTAAAAATAGTTTGCACTTTTGTCTTTCAGTAGCTCCAATGTAAGCGACGGTCTTTTTTGTCTTTTTTCTTAACTTGCAAGTTAAAAACAAAATGAATACGTTTCTCAGCCCTATCAAACTCACCCTTCAAATTGAAATTAAAGCTAAGTTTTTTGGTTTTCATCAAAGGCCACACCTGACCTTCAGCTAAATCTCAGCCCCTCCTATTACTGTCCTTTGTTACATTTGTGCAGAACCCGCCCAATGGGTTGTGTGTCAGAATCGTAAGTGATCACCATCAGTAGGCTTGCATGAGGGTATGCCAACATAGCAGGAAAAGGCTGGCAGTTTCCCACCACTTTTGGAAGCCACGCTCGTTGCTGCTGGGAGACAGATGGGACAGCGGCAGCTCTTGTGTAGAGGATGAGGGAACGGCCACTGCCACAGCAAAGGTCACTTATTCCCTCATGTCCCTGACCCAGAGAAGCAGGTCCAACAAGCCTCATTCTACAGGCTTCTCATTTATAATATCCACCCCAACACTGGCCTTTCCCCGCTAGAGCATGTGCAGCCTGGGTACCTCACACTTGCGGCAGAAAAATTCACTACCAGCAAGAACAATGAGAAACACTGAACGTGTTAAAGGACATGTTCCACCCCTGCCTCCAGACCTAGGAATTTGCTCCACAGATAGTGCTCCCAGCCAGAAGCAGAATACACACGTATGTGCTCAAGCTCAGTGTTGCATGTGTCAGTCCTGCAGCAGCATCTCTACTATGACGGCTGGCATCTGACCTCACCTTCCTGCCAGAGGTGAGATTGCCTTCCTGAGGAAGGTTTACTCTCTTGTTTTGTTTTTAGAAGAAACTTAGTTTCTGAGGAGCAGAACTCAGCGTCCCTCTGGAGACACAGGGAACCCCACTATGCACTGCATGGTGTAATTGCAGCCCACCAGGCAAGCATTACAGAAGTCCTGGAAACTAGAACATCCTTTAAAATTGGTCCACCATTAAACAGGAAAGCATATGATCATAATAAGGATATAAAAGTGTAAATTTTGACTGCCTGAGGAAGAAATTTATAATATTATTTCTCACAGAGCCCCAAGGCAAAAAAATCCGAGCACCACCAACACCACACCCCCCAAAAAAAAACCAAACACCTCACCACAGATCCTGAGCCAGGGAACAACAGTATTAACTCCTAAAATTAAAAAAAAAAAAAAATCATTAAGACATTCAAGAAGAGAGTTCTGCTGAGGTTTTGAAGTTTTAATTCTTTTCTCTCAGGCACAGACAAGCATAATGATACAGCACTGCAAATTAAATATTCTAATGCAAATCGGGTCCATTTCTGAACGTCACACAATGACCTGAGCAGCCACCCACAATAAAGTCTTGCCAAGGTTCCTTCAACCAAAGGACAAGTGTAATGGTTCTCACAGCACACAGAACTGTTGAAATAGATTTTTCTCCATCTCGTATACAAATGCACACAACTTGAAATGAATTCCTCTGCAGAAAATGAGGTGGCTAGCAGTTGTATGAGAAACTAATGGGAATTTAAATAAGACACCAAAAAAAAAAAAGAAAAGCCCATGATGGACACAGCTATTCTATATCTCTTATGTTTCATTCTGAATTTTAAATAATTAATTTTAAAAACCAAACAAACAGTAATTGGGTTTTAATAATTGAGAGAACACCAGATAAGGAAACAATATCCAACAAACAGCAAAGGAAATTAAGAAGTAATGGAAATGGTCTTGAAGATCCAGATAACTTGAAATTGTGGTTCAATGTATTTCATTTTCTCCTCCCAGAACTTCATGCACCCTTGAATCTCATTCACATTCTTGCTTTGTTTCTTCTTAAGCACATTTTTATGTACTGCTGCAATACTATAGTAAGTTCTACAACTTTCAGTAGTTAAGACTGCAATAGGATGGGCTTGTACTTATTAAGAAGCAGTTCTGCTAATGATGTTCACGATCTGCTCTTTAAGATACATCAGTAACTTCAAAGACGCGGTCCTGCAGATTAGACCTCCAACAGCTCTTTGAATAGCATACCATTTATCCCTCCCAACTCAGTTTTTGATGGATCGCTGCAGAGAAGAGGGGATCTGCATACAAGCAACAAGCAGGTATGGGCAAGCTCTTTGTCTGCATTGGTTCTCTGTTTACAAGAGTGTTCGACATGAGTGGATACTGATGGGAGCCATGATCACTGATGTCAGAGAACACTTAATTTTCCTCTGTCTTGCTACCTATTTAAGAATATATGCTGTATTATTTATAAGGACCATAAGATAAAGGTCAGCCTATTGACATCTTTTTTTCATCACATGAAGGTGTCAGGGCTGAAAGGGTGCAGTATTTGAAAGCCTGCATAATTCTAAATGCATAAAGGAATTCCCAGAAGAGCTTTGTATGGACAACTCATGAGAGACCTCAAGCAACAAGTCTGGACTCTCTTAGAAAGAATAAAGGACTTCAACTCATACCAAAAGCCTTTGAAAAAAATTACAGTGTTTTTCCTATTCCTCACTGTCCTATACTTTTGTTTATTTAAATGAGTCTAATGTGAGATTCACAGATATGTGGTATGTCTCTGATATGACTAAGCCAGGGGCAACTGGCTTAGCACAGAAATCCCTAGGAATGCAGCTGAAGCCCCCAGATGGGCAATAAGCCCATTGATGGTATCTCCAAGCTGCTCTCTGGGAAGGCTTCTGCTACAGAACACTCTGGTGACGACTAAAAGGCCTACATGGCTGAAAGTTTCCCAAGGCCCACAGCAGAGTTCAAACCTTAACAAGTCGCTCATGTTTAACAAAGCTTTAAAGAAAAAAAAATACAACAATTTTTTGGTTGCTGCTTCATCATAAAAAATAAAATTAAACAACGGCATTCTTCTCAGTCATGAGCTAATGCATGGTCTGCTGTGCTGAAAGTTAATAGGATTATTCTGGCTGTTGGACTATGAGTCACAACAAGGATGTACAGTGATTCAGGACCCATATGACTAATAGGGGCATTGTTACACCTCATCTCCTACAAGCCACTGCATAATTTTTATTCTTGGAGCAGCTGTACCTCGGAGTAGAGTATATCTTGTTCCGAGACATGCCACTACACCCCTGAGCATCAGTAGTTTGAGATCTGGTCGGCAAGTGAATCAGAGACAACTCAGTAGTGAAACTGCTTAACCAGCTTCACTGGCTGGCCCTTATTCTTTTCTCATACTAGTGCAAATCAATTGACTCTGATTATTCTTAATTTTTACCACTGTATCCGAGAGAGGAATCTGGCTTGTTTTTCTCAGGGGATGCTCCGAGCCAGATTCTAGCCTGTGCAGCACACTTCCACAACCCAGGAGAAGTCCTCCACTGTGCATAAGGACTTTATTTCCTCTCTGCCTACCAAAAGAAGGGGGTGGGAAACTTACTATTTCCTAGTAGAACACACAGCAGTGAATAATCTGAAGTTGTTTAGGACTGAATTACAGTCCTCAGAAAGCTAAAGAATGTGTCAAGTCGAAAAAACCCACCCGCCTACTGTTAGTCATATTAAGGTGGCATTTATCAGAAAGCTTAATTAATTAAAAACCACTTTAAACAACATTGGTGCCATTATAAACCAGGTTTCACTGTTTCCAATATTAAAAAAAAAAACCACAAAAACCCCCCAATCACTTATGTCTTTTAATAGCACCCACTATGGAATAATTACAAGGGTCTTTTTCCTGTGTTTTACCTCCTTAAACAAAATTTCCAGGCTGTTTGTTAGGGTAGTTTACCATTGGTCACCTAACACCTGACTATCCCAGGTAACACTACCTGAGAATCTGTCATGCCACCTTTAAGATGCTGTGTCTTGAATGTCCTTTTAACCTTTACCAGACAAACTGTTAGGCACTGGGAATCATTCTTCCCCTTTAGGAGTGTTGCTTTTGAAAGAGTGATCATGAGGGAAATGTGTCAGCCGGCTCCCCTCCCTCCTCTGAAGTTGGAGATGGTGCTCCCTGCTGCGCTACAATGCTCCAGCTGCCCCAGAGAGAAGCCAGCGAACCTCTGCGGGGGCAGAAGGACTGTACCGCTCTCCTGCCGCACGCTCTGACTGGAGTCAGCAGAATCAGCAAGCAGAGCCTCTGACAGGAGGTCAGCATTGGCAGCTCTCCTTTTCTTACGTTTACTTGAGTGGGTTTCGGGCAGCCAGGGAGATCACTGACAGCCAAACCCACGGGACCTAAGGACTCAAAGGCCTTCTTTTCACGTATCCTTAGAAAGCCTGGCGAGCCTTCCTCCGTCCTTTGTCACTGCTGCCAAGTTCACTGCTGGCTGTCAGACTTACACCCTATTAAAACAAGATTACAGGAGCAAAACCTTACCCACAACCACCTTGCAAGCTGTTTAGAGTCCTGCAGTGATGCTGGATCATCACCCTCAGGCACCTCACTCAGGTTCTTCAATGTTCTTCACTCTACACTGCTGCTGCTTCAAAAACCTCTCTGAACTGCCCCTTTCAGCTTCTTGTCCTGCCAACATATCCACAAGGAGCCCTAAGAGGCACACTCACAAGCCCCAGCAAGGCCCAGGGTTTATTCTCATTTCAGAGCACAGGTCTCAGGTGATTTTAAGTTCCTCTTTTCTTGCTTCAGCTTTGTTAGTATTTTCTACCCAGCACACACATTATAAATGCACACAGATACAAACGAGACAGGTTATCATTCTGCTTTCTTTACAAGATCTGCCTTTTAAAATCTCTCCTGGTAATAAGCAGAAGCAACTACTGCTGGAAAGCACTTGGAGAGAAATAGCATCAGCAGCACAATGTAAATAATTAACAAAACCATTCTTTTAGATTGCATTATACAGAGAGGAATAAATCATCAGACAAGCATTAAATATTTCATGAAAGTTATTGTTAAGCTGGAGAATCAAGTGTCCTTCTATTTCATTTCAGAGCATGGAATAGTCATCAATACATTTAAGAACTGCCTCTTAGCCCCTTTGCAGCACTGAAGGAGATGGATTCTCTTAAATTCTACACACACTAAGTTTTCTACATCCACTCAGATTTCGAGAAGGCTGATATCAGAATTTCGGGGCAAACAAACACAGACGACTTTATGGTTTTATGGCCTCTCAAATTGGGTGGTCAGAAATTGAGGCATACAAAATTCTTAGTTATTTCTGAAAACACTGACTCGCTGAGCTAGTAATGAGCAGTTGTGTTGCTGAATGACTACTGAAATGAAAGATATTATCCATCTCCCTAAGTGATACTTCTTAGCAATAAATCTATCCTCTAGACAAAGAAACAAGGCAAACCCCAACCCAACTTCCTATTTATAGTGCTGCCAAACTAACACCTAATGTAGCATCATCAGAATTAATAAACAGAAAACCATGGAGCTCATCCAGCCACGTAACTCTCCAAAATCATTTAACATTAGTTTTTCCAGGAACAATGGATGTTGTACGTGTTTTGTGATTTTTGCTAATGTTACATTTTCTCTTAACAGGCTGATAAATTCTTAGCACTACCACTGACTTTCCAAAACAGAAAATAATTTTCGCAACACAGAGCTCACCTGGAACTGAAAAAGTATAAATAATTTGTTATTTATCTGGTTTACGTTTACATTTATCTACTTTTAAATAGATATTTTTCAGGTTTACCTTTGTCGCTTGTGCTCATTACCAATAGTAAATCTGCTCAAGTTTCAGCATTTTCTGCCAAGCTTTTCCCTCCTCATCAAAATTTAGCTGCTGTTTTTCATCCTACACTGAAATCCCAGATCCTCCTCAGGCCTGATAAAACACAGGCAGTGCAGCATGTGGAGAAAAAGCAAGAGAGGATTAGAACATCATGGTTGCCTGCTATGCAGTAGCAGGTGTAGGAAGCCTAAAGTAACTACTAATCTGAATTGAGATTATTATGTGCACAAGACCTGGGCACTTTCAATTTCTAATATACAGCCTACTTTGAAGAAAGTCAGTGCAAAAAGAATTGGAGCTCTGTAAACACAAGAACTTTTTTGCTGGCAGAATCTCCACACAAAAGCAAGATATGACCAGAACATTGCATTTCTAAGCTTCTGACGTTGTTTAAACTTATATGACAACACACAGTAAAGCCATTAAGATGGTATTTTTACTTCACTACTAGATCAATATAAAGCGAGTTGTGAAAGTTCTCATGCGCATAGAGATGATTTTTAAACAGCAAGAGAAAGTTTGCCCTCAGAGTAAAACCTTCAATTTTACTTATTTATAGAGGATTTTTGATGATAGGAGAGCTTGTGAAATTGTGCCATATGCAGAATAATAAAGTCTACAAAGATAAGATGTGTGAAGCAGTGATTATTGGGGCAAAATATTTTAAAACACACAAGCAATATACATGGCAGTATGTAATAAACATTCAGATCCGCAGTCTAAATCCCAGCTCCCAGACAAAGCCTGAATGATACAACTCTTTCCTAAAAACACAGGAAGGGAACATTTCACAGTTTCTCAAAAACTTCAGCAGTTGCATGGAAACAGAGCGCTTCAGGGATGGGATCAAAACGCAAGCTCCAAGTTCAGAAGCAAAACCAGCAAAATTTCCTGAAAGTCCACATGTCACAAAAAAATGACAAAACCGAAAAGTTCCTCATCTTAAATAATAAATAAATGTGTGAACACATGAGCATAAACTGTGTCAGTTAAGCAGCTGCATCTCCAGCGGGCAGCAGGAGGAGCTTCATGGCTGGAGCAGGAAGGTCCTGAGTTCTGAGCCAAAACGTGCTACTGACTCACCTCCATGTTAGAAAGGTGTTTGACTACATCTTGTTTCCAGTTTTGCCTCAGATTCACCAATTTCCAAAGCCAAATGCTGATGCTGAGAGCAGGTTTAACACACGTAGTTACCCGCAGTAACACCATGATAAATAGGCAAAGCTTTATATATACGCACACCAAAGTGTTTGGTTGCTTCTCCCCTTTTTCCTAACTAGACCAGCCCTATTGCTTTCTGCCATCTGGACCTGCCCCCTACTCTTGGGCACCCTTTGCAATGCTGAGAGCAACAAAATATTATATCTGCAGTCCATTATAAAGCCCGGCTACACCAGTTGTACTGGGAAGGAATAGGCGTTTTTTTCCCCTCTTCCCAATTCAGACACAAACAGGCAGACAGACACAACATCATATTTTACCTGAGCTAATGGGCTATAGCCAGTGCCCCATGTGTTCTGTAATAGGGCCAGATGCATTCAAACAAAATGCTTTTCAGTCTCTAGTGCTGTTGTTTTAATCAGACTTGTTATTCTGACTTCTCCTAAAACAAATTAGCCAAAATATCATTATTTTGTCTAGTATCTAGTCACCCTCTGCTATACCATAATCAAAATATACCTAATCAATAGCTTTGAAAATTTAATTTTATTTATTTAGCCTGTAAGAGGCTCATCAAGCTGGCCATATCACATCCAGTAGTCTGATTAACAAATTAATAATCATCTTCACACAACATCCAGCACAGCACAACACTATTATGCTGTTTTCTCTTAGTGAGCAAAACAGAAATCCACATGATCACATAATGCAACACCAGCGAGACACAAAGCACTGAGCATATTATTTGATATTAGTCTGCAGAGGGAACGTGTGTTCAGTTGTCTTCCAACCAACAAAGCAGGGTTGTTGTGTCTGACTTGTGTTATCCTATAACATTGCATAATTCTAACGGCAAACTTGAGATTAAAATAGGCAAGCAAGGAACTGGACCATTTCCCAGAAAGGTCTCTGAAGGCAATCTATCCTTCTTAGCAACTAGTTAGCAACCAAGAGATGATTACTGTGGATTAAAGAATTAGATAATAAAACAAAAAGTCTAATCAGAAACACTACTGCCAGCACTTTACTGTCACAGGGCCCATTGGAATAAAATAAAAAACAGAAAGCTCCAAAATCATTTTCATTTTCTCAGAAAGCTACCTAAAGGAATAGAAAAAGAGAGGTTGAGAGACACATGGCAAAAATGGAAGAAATCCAGGCTACTGAAAATCTTTCAAGAAATGTGAAGGAAAAAAAAATTAAAAAAAATCAGTATTTTTTAGTATTTTTAATGGCTTGGCTAAATTTAAACTAGTCAAATCTCCTGGCACTTTGCATTCTTGGACACGCTGTAATAACTCACCCATTAAGAAGAGTTATTAGAGAGGGGCAAATTCAGATCTGGTTCAAGCAAGCATAGTTCTCCTAAAGTGAGAACATTCTTGTTCCCCTGTGCCAGGGGCAAATCCAGGCTGTGGGCCACACAAGATCGAGAAGAGATGAGTTAGTGAATAAATTCTGAACCCTAAGATCTTACACGCTACTCAAGCTTTCCGAGCAACTGGCAGCGCAATCATAGGAAAAGATTAGTTGAGCCATGTAATCCAGTACAGAAGACCAAAGGAGACACTGCATAAATAAAATGTGTTTATGCAGATCATGTAACACCTATACTACTTCTATTATTCCACTCCATATGCTGGAGAAGCAAAGGCCAGGATGGCAGCCTAGAAATCCTGACCCTAGGTTCACATGGGATAAATACTTGAGATTTCTAGGTAGAGTGACTATTAGTCTGTCCAAAAAAAAGGAAGATCCCAATGCCATTTCAAACACTGGTAGCAAAATTCAAGTAGTACCTAACCAAATAGTCTTAAGTGTAAAGAATTTGTCAGGTTCCCTCTGAATATTTTTTTTTTGGATGCCAGCTTCCCATGAAAGGTCCAGAGGCTTTCTTTGAAGTTTTCCTTCACTGTTTCTTCCTCCTACGTGAAAAACAGTAAAAGAAGATTGCCTTAATGACAAATTAAGGAGGCTACATGATCAAACCCACAGAGTCCGCAGAATTCCAGATTTAAGGTTAACCTAATTTTTACTGTGCCCTTACACATGTGTGTTCTTACACAGTTCATAATGGGAACACAGTGACCACAAACTGATAGATCCAAAGCTTGAAGCTTTCTTCAAAGTTGACAATTACAAGCTGAAAATCTTCAAATTCCAAGTCAAACCAGAAAGTTAACAACCCTAAATTCTCTTGTTTTCCCTTCATCCAGATCAATATGTTAAAACTTGTTCCAAGCCAGTACAGATTTGTGATCACTCTTGATTCTTTGAAACTAAAGCTCGAAAAAAATGCTTATTTTCTCCAGCACCAGGGAAACACCATTAGTTCAGGAAGATATGAACAAATATATCTGCACAGGTAGGCCAATTATTTTTCTTATATCAAATTTTGGGAAATAAATTGGGAAATATCATTTCCCAATTATTTTTGCACCAAATGTGTTAGCTATACTAGTTTTTCCAAAATAAATTTGAAAAACATGATTGTTTTCTTGGTTTTTTACCCATTTTTCAAAGCTCTGTACGCACCTCAGTGTTCTTCCCATACCAGCTCATGCATTCACAGAGAGTTCTGCCTTTATCATGACCTGTATGTTTAATTAATATGCTGTTTACTTGACTTTTCAGATTACTAATAAAAATGCTAAGGAAAATGCACTCAGCACTTATCTCCATGGCACTATTGGACATCTCCCCACAATCCACTGCTTTTCCATTTATCACTTTATAGATCCTTTTTCTGTACAAATCAAATTGGAGTTGGGTCCTTCGTAAAAACCCAGATTTTCACTCACAATGAACCAGTCTGGCTACAATATGTTTCATTTGAGCCACCATAATACAGAGCCATTTGTAATAAGAATATATAGTAGAGATTATCTTAATCACTTAATCTTAATTAGTAATCTTAAACACTAGATTAAGTGTTGAATCAACAGTACTTGATCATATTTACTCTGGATTACTTCAGGAACCGGCCAGGGCAATCTGAAAGCTCCTTAAGGTTAATTTCATGAATTCATGAAAAATGACTAAGATCTCTGAAGTTTATAGTTTTAAGAACTGTGGATAGGACAGGAGGCAAAACCCCAATCTCATTCATTCATTGGTAAAATACATTGAAACAAATAACAAAACGAGCTTTTTACTTATATCATAGCTTCTTACAAAGGTCAGCATGGATTTGCCAAAAGCACTGTAATTTCTTCTGGGGTATAAAACCAATGAGAACATAAGAGTGATTAAGCATGTGAGAGGTATTGCAATGACTTTTCTTGCACATAAAACGCCTGTATGAAAACACAAGCAAACCAGGATAAAGATATTCAAGTAAAATCTAAACTGAAGTACTACCAAGTTTGGGGCATCATACATTAAGAAACTCGTAGCCTGATCAGGCAAACCCATAAGACAGCAGGAAGAGGGTTCAGAAATCTAGAAAATCTCTTAGTGAGTGGTTATCTCCCGTGGCGCTGATATATTACACTACTGCATTTTCAAATACAACGTTGGAAACTAATGATTTACAGAGACACCTGACAGCTAGGAAAGAATGGGCAATTTTAACACCCGTGCTATTACATCCACTTCAGTCAGTTGTGCATCACACGCACACAACCAGTCTTACTGAAAACAATCTGATATATTGCAAAGAAAGGAATTCCAGATGTAGCTACCAGTTACTTTGCTATAAAAATCTGGAACTTTCAATTAATAGCAAACGTTTGCCAAGTTTCAGAATGCTAAATAACCAGAGTCTCATTTAAATCACAGCTCTTAAACATTGATCCATTATGGACTGACCTGGCTCCAAATGTTCTTTTCCACATACTAATTAAACTAAGTTGAGAGCTTACAGTGAGCAAGTTACTGGAAAAAACACTGCAAACTGCTAATCTCTCAATCCCTACAAAAAGTTATCAAATTATCTTAATTGACTGCTGCCCCAAAGCTATGCCGGTATTTAAAATGACGGCACAAGTGTTATTCCAATAACACTGTTTACCAGGAAACACATGCTACTGGCATTATCCCAAACAGTTTGAGGTAATTGCGCATGTGGGCCATGGAGAGAAGGAGTAGAAGACTTGGCACCTCAGGGCAAAAGTCTCATTCACATCTACTCCCTGTCCCAAGTCAAATAACAGCACAAATTAGCCCTAATGCATCCCCCTTTCCTCCCCAGTATTACACACAAACTGCACACAGAAAGAGACACACAGCAACAGCTGAAGGATAATCATGGCAAGTTTATAAAAAAATAGTTCACACTACAAGCAGCGAAACTATTTCGGCCTGCAGCCTCTCCACGGGGACAAGAGCTCAGCTATACAGGTTCCACGAAGCCAGTACGCCTCTAGCAGTAAAAGCATCCCAGAGCACCCATAGAAGGCTTACACTGGAGAGATTACGGTGCATGCAATTGCACTCACATCCAGCTCAGTCTGCTGGCCAATGAGGAAGGACAAGCAACCTGTCAACTTGTCTTCCAAGCAGTTTGTAATTAGCCATTACCCAGACTCTAGAGGGACTTTATGCTTTCCACTGCCTCCTCTCCATTGTGCAAAGAGGAGAGAGAAGGATGAAGGTTCCGATCTCCCTTGCTGAGCCAAGCCTAGTAAATACCCTGGATCCCTTCCCAGCAACTGCGTGGGAGCAAGCAAGCCCAAAGGCTTTGTTCAGACATCTCTTTGTCACAGAACTGAGCTGTTTACTACTTTTGATACAAAATTAATTAAGCACAACACTCTCAGACAGGACACTTGCCAGAAAATTATTAGGTTCAACAGCATGCAAGGCAGTGCTACAGCTTTCAACTGACTATTATTTCAAGGTTTGAAGCGGCATACTTTTCTATCTCACTGTTAAAGAAAGGAACATGAGACACATGCTGCTCCCTCCACCCATCTTTTTACCACTTATACCGATTTAAAATTTTCAAGACAAGCAAAACTCTTCACCAGAAAGAGCTCTCTACCAGCCTCAAAGAGCACAGTGTGATCTGGATGACCACAAAGGGGAGATATGGCAATGGCAAGTCTTTGCCCTAAGGACTATTTCTCATGGCCATAGCAACTCAACCATATGCTTAATCTTGCCTATACAGAAGGCGGGTTTCACGTGTAGCACTCCAATCGAGTAGAAATATAAAAACTTATTAGCTGCCTTCCTCTGCACGTAAATATAATATAGTAGGACTTTCTGAGATTGTAGGTGGATGTATTTGGGATCATTACCTACAGTCTCACCTCTGTGCCCAGCAAGATCACAGAGCACATCCCCCTGGAAACTCTGTTAAGGCACACAGAAAATAAGGAGGTGATTGTTGACAGCCAAAATGGCTTCACTAAGGGCTAATGATGCCTGACAAATTTAGTGGCCTTCTATGACAGGTTGCAGTGTTGGTGGATGAGGGGAGATCAACTGATGTTATCTACCTGAACCTGTGCAAAGCATTTGACACCGTCCCGCACGGCATCCTTGTCTCTAAAGTGGTAAGACATGGACCACTCAGTGGAAAAAGAATAGGCTGGACGGCTGCACTAAAAGGATTGTGGTTAACAGATCAACGTCTAAGTGGCAACCAGCGATGAGTGGCGTTCCCCAGGGCTCAGTAGTGGGACCAATACTATTTAACATCATTGTTGGTGACATGGATGGTGGGATTGAGTGCAGCCTCAGCAAGTTTGCCAAGGACACCAAGCTGTGTGGAGCAGTCAACATGCTGGAGGGAAGGGATGCCATCCAGAGGGAGCTGGACAGGCTTGAGAGGTAGGCCTGTGCGAACCTCATGAAATTCAAAAATGCCAAGTGCAAGGTCCCGCACCTGGGTCATGGAAAACCCAGGCACAAATACAGGTCGGGTGGAGAGTAGCTTGAGAGCAGTCCCGAGGAGAAGGACTTGGGGGTACTGGTGGATGAGAAGCTCAACATGAGCCGACAATGCGCACTCACAGCCCGAAAAGCCATCCACATCCTGGGCTGCATCAAAAGAAGCATGGCCAGTAGGTCAAGGGAGGTGATTCTGCCCCTCTACTCCACTCTCATGAGACCCCACCTGGAGCGCTGCGTCCAGCTCTGGAGTTGTCAGCACAAGAAGGACATGAACCTGCTGGACTGAGTCAAGAGGAAGGCCATGAGAATGACCAGAGGGCTGGAGCACCTCTCCGATGAAGACATGCTCAGAGAGTAGGGGTTGTTCAGCCTGGAGAAGAGACGACTCCAGGGAGACCTTATAGCAGCCTTCCAGTACCTAAAGGGAGCCTATAGGAGAGATGGGGAGGGACTCTTTATCCGGGAGTGTAGCGATAGGACGAGGGGTAACGGTTTTAAACTGAAAGAGGGGAGATTTAGATTAGATATTAGGAAGAAATTCTTTACTGTCAGGGTGGTGAGACACTGGAACAGGTTGCCCAGAGAAGGTGTGGAGGCCCCTTCCCTGGATGGGGCCAGGGCCAGAGTTCAAGGCCAGGTTGGACGGGGCTTTGAGCAACCTCGTTTAGCAGAGTGTGTCCCTGCTCATGGCAAGGGGGTTGGAATTAGATGATCTTTAAGGGCCCTTCCAACTCTAACCATTCTATGATTCTATGATTATCCTCCTTAAATTGCAGAAATAGAAATAATAAAAAGAACAATTGTGGCAGTTCCCATGGGGCAGCCTCTTATCCATCACATCAGGTCAAATTGGGTTTTGCAATAACATGGTCAGCTCTGCCATGGTGTAAGATACAGGATGAGTTCAGGAGCTTTTGTCACTACATAAGATGGCCTTAAAGAGCACATGAGACACTCAGCAATGGGAAGATATGGTTAACATACTCTTCACTTATTCAGAGGAGCTCTACTATTGGAAATCAGCTCAACAAGAAAGGAACTGCAGGGTTGAAGCTGGCCTTATCTGACAGAATGTCAGAAAAACATCAAGGAAACAATCAAGAGTGAGGTGTCAGGATTTGGTATAACATGCCTTTGACTGGCACTGATTTTTTGCAAAAAAGAAAATTTTATATTCAACCTACCTGTACTTCAGAAAAGCATTTGATGTACTGCCACATGAGATCAGCTAAAATATACATGAGAGGAATTAGTGTGGTGGAGTAGGGACTGACTAAAAGGAGTTGTGCTGAAAAGCAGAAGGGCTGGAAGGGGATTGGCAACGGACTTTTCTCAGGCTCAGTCTTGGGACTGATATTGCTCACTATATTCACTAGCAACCTTACAAACACAATCTTGCCACAACCCACACACTTCTCTTTCTCAAGCAAATGCTTGTATAAACAAATGATCTTTCCTGCATGCCTCAAAATTCAGCAAAATTTCCCTTCAGAAAACCTAAAAAGAGGGCAAACCTAAAAATGATGCGTTCCTGTCACTATCTAAAAATCTGTCACTTGTTCTGGTTATTTTTGAAAGCAAACTCCTTACATAGAGGTTAGAAATAACATGGCTAAAATGTTTAGATAGTATAGGAGGAAATTGCAACAAGCTCTGAACTACCCCAAGGTCTTCAAGATTAAAGCTAACTGAACATTAACAGTTAAATTAAAATTGCCTTAGATCTTAAAAGTTCAACACATTTTCAAAAGTTAAAAAAAATATTTGTGATAACTTATAAATGAAGTACAAGTCCCAATGTTATTGACAAATTTTCCTACTTGAAATGCCTGATAACTAAGGTTTATGACAAAAATGTCAACAGAACTTTAAGGTAATTGAACAATCCTAGTCACTGCAATGATAAACAAATTCATACAGCTATCACATGTCACTTCAAAGAAACAGCTTTCAAATATATATATTTTGTTTTCATGCTTAGAGGCAAATAGGAGAACTGATAAAAATGCAGATAGAGTTGTTGTATCAGATATATCAAGGATGCCAAAACAAGCTGTTAAAAGCTATGAAAAGAGCAAGGCTGGAGTAGCTCAAACTGTTCTGTGGCACATAAGCTCTGCAGAGAAAAAATTGCAGACTAAATTCAGTTGACTTATTTATTTTCTTATGTAAGTGAAGAAGTGAAATGTTAATCCCCCAGTATACTCTTATTTTTCCTTATTGTTCCAAACTGTACAGGTCAACCTAACAGGTAAGCTTGAATCATTAATTTATGACCAGAAAAACGATTGCAAAAAACTGTTATATCGTTTCTACAGGTAAAATATTAATTATGAAAGACATGAAGAGTAGGAATAATAGATAAGGAAGAAGTTGCTAAACTCAAAGCTTTACCTGCTCTCCAGATACTATTTTGAAGAAGAAGTTTCAACTCAGACTTACTGACAAATCACGTGTCAAAGACAATTATCTCTTTTTCATCCTCTGTATTTACTTACAGCTTTTAAGCTGACTTGACCTTTTCCTTTTCCCACAGAATAAATGAAACACATTTTTCCTATCACTTAGCAAAATAGTTAAGTAATCAGAAATTCAACAGTATGTTTTTTCTGGCAAATGTGGCTGTTGACACAAGGAGCTAAGTTATCATAAGTGCATGGACAGAGCATTATGGGACAAGTTCTCACATCTCTCTCAGACCCAGGACTCTGCAAGGAGGATTAATAGGTATATCTCCCGGCTGGCATACTCTGCTTAAGACCACAGGGTTCCAGAATAATTAACCCATGCACTGGTACGGTGACATAGATTTGATGCAGACCCTGATCAGGCAAGGACATGCAGTTGCTTTTTTGGTGAGCAAGTCAGAGTATATGCTTCCTTTACCCCAGGAGCTGAAAATACAGACTCAGTAAAGTTCAAGTGATGCACACAGACAATATCTAATCCAGAAATCCTGGTACATATTACAGACTCACCCCATTAAAATTTTTGAATAGTTGAATTGGCAGAACAAGTTAATAACATAAGTGCTTTTCATTATGTAGCTCTGCAGTTTTGATCCTTAGTAGGTACCCTTAATCCAGACTTAATATATCTGGGAGAGAGTGTCTTGGGACCGTATCCCACAGAATTTACAATGATCTTAGGCAAGTTGAATTTTAGCCAAAAATTCTGCAACAGCACTTTTCTCCATCAAACATGCTTTTTCTTTTCTATCCCAGCTAGGCTTTGAGGAAGCCAGAATGGAATTTTCAATCAGTGCAAGAAACCTCACAATTCTTCCCCAAAACCTAAATCTCCCACCCACTCTCCACTCAGTATCTCAACTGCCCAGGTGCATAGGTTTTACTTGCTAGGAAGTGTTCTATAAAAGGCTTGGTTTCACTTATTTCACAACCAGACAGAACCAGATCTTAAACCTTTCTGATTTTTGTCAAAAATTGCTGTTTCATAGCATCCCCTAATGACAGCACGTTTGTCCAGCACATTTGGGATCAGAGCAGAAGTGAATAATTAGTAACACAAAATAGACAGAAACTGTTCAAAGCTGATCAGTGAAGAATTCCCATTACCTTGGCAAGTCTCCTGTGCCAGGCAAGGAGAGCCTTTTTTGCCATCCTGCCCCACAGTCAGTCTGCAGGAGAAAAGAACACAGCAGAATAAAAGTGAGAACCCTTACACATCTGCATGCCAGCGATGTACGGTCATGAGGTGCCCCGGAAACATGAACTCAGTGGGCTACAGCCAGTTCCTCTGACTTCCTCCAACCTCCTCCATTTCAGACCCCAGTGCAGGATAGCCCCGAGTTGTTTGTCTGACTTGAGCTGTACCAAAAGGTTTTCCATGGTAAACACTGCAATTTATCTTTCATTTTCAAATTCAGAAATTTCCAATGCAAAGGAGCTCTTACGGTTTAGTGATATTCTCAAATATCCTCACATATAATGAATGGCTTGTTGTCTGTTACTTAAAAATAAATTGGTCATATATTCTACTTATAGTGGTTTAGTAGGTGTGCAATTTACATAAATTTAAATTGTATAACCAATAAAGTACTAATTACTGTACTTTTCTGTTATATTTGAATTTGCAATAAAAAGGTCTAAGGCTTTAATTAGTATAAACTCAAGTCATTCAATTGCTATTTTTGAACATGGTATAATTACAATAACAAAATCAAACTACAAAGTACTTTCAATAGGTGGTTAGGATACATTAAAGTAAATCTTTAAGAGCTATGCTGATTTAATTGCAAATGAACAGAACTTTTTATTAATATGGACATATTAAGAATCCATGTACTGTCTGGAGGGAGAAATATATTTTATGGTTTAATAGAAGTGTGAAACTTTTGGCTACAATATCTCAAGCAGTATGTTTTTAAAAGAAATTGATTTGGCCCAGGTTCAGGAAAAGATTTGCTGTCTAAAAGCTGATTTCGCTTTGCTCAACTCCTGGATGTGCAGATCCAGAGCAGAATCAAGGACTGGTACAAGCAGATAGCCCTTTTGTATGATATATATCCTTGGCATCTTCTTAAAGCCCTTCCTTCTGGGGTTAGGTACAGCTAAGCAAAGGATTTTCACAGTGATCGTTCTGGTGACAATACTCCCTCTCACCCCTACTTTCCATTTAAGTTTATGTATTTTAAAAAAAAATTACCAGTGAGTGCTCTGCTCTAGTTCATGCCTCAATAGACCCATAAGAGAAGCCCAGCAGAAAGGTCAGTCTCTCAGCCAGCCATGTCTCTCAGTACACCTTACAAGAGGAGAGAACGCCCACGGATGTGACACACAAGGCAGGACCCCCAGAGAGAAGGGCTCCCATGGTTTGGGCGCAAACAGTTCTCCACACTGAACTGAGACTTTTCCTTAGACTGTCATTGCTGGATTTATACAAGTTTAAGACCGTGCCATTTACACACTGAAATCTGGCAGTGTCTAGATTTCCAGCTGGCCGATTGCTTAGCTTACATTTGTTACTTTTGTCTTTTCACCACTTCTTTGAAATTCTACTATATCTATGTATCAAAAATATAGAGAATAGTTGTGCCTCTCTTTCTGTAGATAAACACTGTTATATTTGGTTGGTAAACCTTACAAAGATGTTACCTTGTGCAGCAATAGCTATAGCTGGTTTCCTAAAAGTGGTGAAACCATCCCTCCCCCAAACACATTCAAAAGCTCAGAAGGCAGGCAGGAAGGTTATTCACATAGCAACAATCTAACACTTCAGTCAATTTTGTTTATTTTGTTTTTTAAGTAAGAAGGGTTTATTAGTACCACACTGACCCAGGTATTTTTATGCATTCGTGAGCCACTTCTCAGCAGTAGCAATTAATGCTATTGCATATGCAGTCTTCTGTGAAGTACATTCTGAAATGGTTTCTAAAAACAGTCTAGCTAATTTTCCTAGCAAAATCTTGGAACAGCCATGCCAAAACACACAGACATAAAGCAATCTTGTTCAGACAGGTCTTAAATATTTGTCCCCTCACTCCGAAGTATTCCTTTTGACCACGTCATTACACTTGGATTGTGCAGATAAACACAGAATGCAGTGCTGTGTACAGTTCCATAACTGTAATAATGTAATTCTAATTTAGAAAAAGATATTCATCTGTAAATTGAATTGCTTTTCTTGTTAGCAAGGCTTATCCTAGTCCAATGGCTGATTCTAAAATAGTAGTACAAGCTGAAATTAAGCTCCATTTTCAACTGCAGACTCATTTACCTAGGCAAAACGTACCCCCAGGTGTGATGAGTTGGTTTATTTTGCAAATTTCCTTCTGCAGCACAGAAGGGAACACAAAGGGTGCATTCCCTATCCATCCAAGCATCCAATGACTATGAACACGCAACTTAAGGAGAGCTTTGCTCTCAGCAATAAAAAATCCAAAACTACAAATATTATGAACCATGGCAAGAGATCAAGAGAAAAGCACCACTAGTGTCCCTAGTCTAGTTCCATGCAATAGCAGAGATTAGGTAAATACCCAGCTATCAAGTGGTCTACTGTCATTAATAGGACTACTCATAGCAGTTTTAATGAGTTTAAGCAGAGTTTTAAGAGCTTAAGATACAAAATCAGGTCATATTCAAACTGTTAGAAAAAGCAATAGTCCAATTTGCCAGTTTGTTTATTTGATAAACTTTTTAATGTCATATATAAAGCACTCACGCATAGCAGAGGAGAAAATGCACGCAAGTGACAGGAGACCGCATAGACTGACAACTGGTAAACTGATGTACTCTGATGCAACTCAGCCTCATCTTTGGAGGCTATACCTCACAAGAATTTTCACGTCACCTTTCTGAGCAACTCTGCTGTGCCCCTAAGGCTTAAGAGATAAATTACAAGTTATGAGGGCCAAAATATTATCTTAATAGAGGCCAAACAAGTACAGAGTGAATGGCATTGTATCAGACTGGTATCCACACAATTAGCCCCCTAAAAATAAAAGCTCCTTTTTTGCTCTGTACTACACTTCATCTTCTCATCTTCAAGGGGTACAAAGGAAGTTTAATCATCCTAAAGGCTGAAGACGCTGAGAGTAAATATTCTCAGGCACTGAAGAACCCTCTGCTGAGAAACACTGCAGAGCTGACTAACCTCTTCAGGGCACAGGAGCATCTCTTCAATAATGCAGCACAATTAATAATCGCCATTCTTAACCTCAATAATCTGACAAGGGAAACTAACACCTTTAACCTTCATGGCTTCTTTTTTATATCTCTCCTAGAGAACTTTGTGCTCCTTCCTGCAAAATAATGCCAGAACCTCATCCAAGCTGCACAATGCCAGTTTCAGAGAGAGAGAGAAGGAATTCTCTTTTAAGTTATTGAAGAGCCAAGGCCAAAAGGGGTGGGGGGAGAGAGAAGGAAAGAGATCTCCAAGGCAGATACCTATTGGTCACTAGGCATCTTCTTTATAAAGAAGGCAATTCTTTTGATAATTACTGACACTCTTGTTTCTCTGCAAGTTGCAGACATACCACTCTAACTACCAAGGCAGACTTTTCATTAGACTTCACTGACAACACCAAAGAAAATTTGCCATATAACGCGCAGAACACATTTGCTGGAGAAAGCAGGAAGGTGGCAGCAATCAAGGGCACATGCGATCCTTTTTCAAAAGCTGCCTAGTACCACTGAGAACCATCTTCAGTCTCCCAGCTATTTGGGCAGAGAAGTCCAAAAGCATGAATCACAACCTCCAGGAACTTTAAAGGGTCCTTTAGAGAGGAATACAGAAAATTTTATCTTAATTTTTTTCACAGCTGCACTTATAGCTAAGGCCATCCTTTGCAAGAAGGTCTCTTCTCTGACCTGCACTGATGCATTCAAGGGCATTCTGGGAATTTAACATCATCCCACGGTCAGTAGGCACAGAAGACACCCTACCCACAAAACCACAGTGAGAAAGAAAGCTTTGTGACAGATAGCAGCAACCTGGGTCTCATTAAAACAAATGAGAATTTTTGTTTAATTAAGTTTGAGACACTGACTATTTAGGTGGCATATGAGACTATGGAGATATGTAGGAATCACTTTCTCTCTCCCCCTCAACTTGTCACTTTAGCTTAATAGTTCAGCAAAACCAATGCATCACTCTCCTAATCGGAGTTTCTAAGTAAATAAAGTCCATTGGGCTTTACATAGCACTTCTTACACTGACTTGTAACTCACATGCCCGGAGTTCCCCAATTAAAAAGTCTCACCTGCCTTTCTCAAATCCAGTTTTAGTCTGTATCATGGCTGTCCTTCTGTGACAGAAATAAGAGGTTCAGCTCAGCGCTACAGGATTATCAATACGTAAGAAAGCTTAAAGGAAAAATGTAAAATTAAGAACACAACATTTGATGAAGAAAAAAAATCAGTAAGAGGTCAGGACCCCAAAAACCACATTGTGTGCTCTTTGGAAACAGAGGAGTGTTTGCACTGCAGTTATGCTATCCAGAACAAGCCTGTCCTTCTGCCATGAATTCATTTATGCATGAGCACACACACGTAGTCTAAAAGCAAAACTCCAATACAGGCCAAAAAAGATTTCCTTTCTGTTAAGATCAGAAATACTGACAGCTTCTTACACTTTACCTCCCTTTGATTATCTGGGCTTTGGATTATTTTTCCTCAAGCCTTTGCATACTTTTTACCAAAGGGAGTATCATATTGCTAATTTATGTCTTTACTAACGTGCTTTATCTTTCTCCTCCTTTCAGTGATGCACGCAATTCCCTTAAATTTGATATTATCTGTTAGTGTCATTAGTGCGTGTTTACACCCACTCTGAGGTAATTAGTGAAGACAACTTACTGAAAACGTTAAGACACCAGAACACACACAAAACATCAATGATTGAGGGGAAAGAAGTCCAATTCTGCTCAAGGGACATGTTTTATCACAATAATTGTTATTGTAACTATTACATCATCTCTTCTTATCCTAATAGGGAAGTTACATAAGAACAGAACTAATTTTATGCATCTTATAAAGGTCTAGCTGTGGAGAAATCAATCCTTTACCTCTATTCCCAATCTCTGAGGAAGTTTTTGGTCTGAATAATAAGATACCCATCAGATATCCATCCTAATTTAAATTAATCAACAAGATATCACTTTATGAGACACTTTATCAAGTGCTGCACTAAAATCCAAATATATAGCTACAATATATCATCGTTCCTTGTCTTCCCTTCAGCTTCTCTTTTTATGGTTTTATTTAGGAGTATAATCTAGTTTGCCTGGCAATGTTAGTTCTTTATAAAGAGACACTGATTGTCACTAATAGCTCCATTATCTTCTGGAACAGACTTGTTTACGAAATCCCCCTAAGTGCAGAAAAGGCTGCATCTCACTGCCAGTGCGTGCAGTGCTAGGATAGGATTTGCACTGGTGCATGGTATCACAGGATAATATACCACAGAATATGACCTCTGGGGATCACCTGGTCCACCACGTCAACCAAAAGACCAGCAAGATCAGGTCACTCATGGCCTTGTCAAGGAAAGTTTTAAAATTACCAAGAGTGGAGACTGCACAACCTCTCTGAGCCCTTGTTGCAGTGTTGTGACCACTCTGGGATTTATTTCTTTTTTTAAAAAAGAACCAAAGAAAACCACAAACCAGGAAAAACACAACACACCACAAAAAAGCCCACAACAACAATCACCACCTCTTAATATCTAATTGGATTTTCCTATGTTGCAACTTAGTCCATTGCCCCTTGTCCTATTACTGCATATCCACAAGAAGTTTCAGGTTCTGTCTCCTCCATACCCTGCTAGCTGAAGACAGCCCTAATGTTTCACCTTTGCCCTCTCTTCTCAAGGCTCAGCCTCTCAATGTATGCCATAATCTCCAGACCTCTGACCAGTTTGGTGGCCTGCGCTGGACTTGCTCCAGCTCAGTGTCTGCCTTGTATTGGGGAGCCCCAAACTGCAAGAACTACTGCAAATGTAGTCTCACAAGTGCCAGGGGAGAATAATCATTTTCCTCAACCTGCTACCTACAGTCTTGTAGCCCACAGGGTGGGCTAGTCTCCTTTAATCCTTGCCTGATGCACATTCTGCTCTTCTGCTCCCTGTCCACCAGGCTCAAGACGTCACACATGATCTGGAAGATGATGATGTTTCCCTCGTTTTGAGCAAAAGGCAAGTATTACCTACCTACAAATCAGCTTCCACAGGATTACACGGGGTCAGGTCCAGCACAGCTATTTCTCTGCTACTACTGGCCTACCATTCACTACTGAAGACATTCCCAGATATTCCTCACGCTGAATATGATTAGAATAAAGCAGAACACGTATCAAATTAACATTTTGTTAGCACATAGACATAGGACCTCTAAACACCACCAATTTCTAGACCATGCAGGTCAAAGTCAAGCAAAGGTTTTGCATGCCCAGAGGAAAAACTGTTCCTTTATCTCTTGTTGCCTCTTACCTGCACAGGAGTCTCTTCAACCTCACGTTCCCTCTTACTGGAATTAGCTTGCACTCTGCTTTAGCTTCAGGTTTTATGCTTGTGATATTTTTTTAATTTATTATTTTTAAAAGCAGTTATTTCTCCTTGGTGAGCAGAGATGAAGATGCTAATTCAGCCATTTATTAACCCTTTCCAGCTTTTGCATTTATGGGAGATGAATAGAGCCAATTACTAGCAGGTCAGTCAGGGGGAACTACCAACATACTATTCATGCATTCATTTGGTGTTTCAGAATTACAAAGAATTAGAGCCTGTAAACACAGCTAGACCGAACACAGTTTCTCTCCCTCTCTGCCTGGAAAGATTTTTTTTAAAGAAATGTTTAATACTAATAATAATTTTTGCCACTGTTTTCCATAACTGTAGCTGGCTTCAGGTATAGGCTCCTACCCCACTTAATTTCCTGTAAAACTCAAAAGAAAAAAAAAACAAACCACAAAAAAAAAAGCTTTCCCAGATTCTCAAAGTTTTACTGACAATTCCTAGGTTTTTTAAGTCCTTCAAATAACCAATGAGCCAATCTAGACTCCCAGATAACTACCCACCATTGGATCCCTCCTGCTTCTCTGTCTCCCTATAGCCCTATTAGCATTTACCAGATTTCTGTCATCACTTAAATTCCACATCAGGTCTTTCCCATTCTTCCCCTTTCAACTTACAGCCACGGGAAAACTGTGCTAACAAACCACAATAGTTCACAACTGAAAACAACACCAGCAAGCAAAGAGTGGAGCAGAAAGTCTTCCTTCCAAAGAGAGACTTTTGTCTGTTGAGAGACACTGAATCCAGATGTCAAGGCAAGACACATCAACCTGCAAAGAGGTCCAGTACCTGTTGGCACCCAGGCTTCTTCATTTGGATACCCACCACATTCATCATTGTAAGCATATTTGTAGGCATGTTGAGCCTCCTGATGCCCATTGAATTAGAGCTACCGGGAGAAAGGAAGGTGCAGAAAGGAGACCAAGTCATTCAACTGCACCAAAGCCTCCAGCCCAGAAAGGGAGAGGTGACAGGCTACAACGATGGACGACAGGCTATGAAGGTAGAAAAATGTGTTCACAAACATATGTCAATCCAGAGTTTGCAGTAAGCTGCTTTCTACTGTCTGGAGCTAGGTCCCTGGAGTGACTACTGGATACACAATTTCTTTTTTAAATGCAGTCTGATTTCTAAATCACCACTAAATATTTTAAATATTAGCCTATTCCTAATTCTTGTTTCTATTGTTTATATTATACCTTATATATTCTAATAAAAATTATGAAGATTATCAGCAGATACCTCCTTTCCTTTCTGACTTTTCATGAGTGAAACAGTCCTAAAAAGTGTTTTCTACACATAAAAAAAAAAAAATCACACACCTTAAGAGACAATGGGAGCTACTTGAGTTGCACACAACTGTTTTGTGGTCCATTGGAAAGCACACATGAATGAATTCATTTCTAATGGCATAATGTTGATGCTCCCAACCTGAAAGAGGTCTGAGATACTGAGGTACCTTAAAACCGTGACATTTTTGGAAGGAAATGTTGTGTTGAGTTACTTCTAAAGCTATTAATTTCTTTACTGATGCTCAGTACCTTCATGTTCATGGTGACTAAGGAGCCTACCTTTCATACAATGGTCCCAGGGCTATATACTTTTGCCCCCAATATCTGACTATCTCTAAAAAAGCTTTTCACACAGAGCATACATGGAATACATGATATGTGATGTGACAGAAAGCTTTTATGGTTCCTTGTCAGGCTCTACTTGCCTAAATCCTTTGGGCCTTTACCCACTTTTAGATATGCAATAAGGCTATTCCCAAGGTTATACAGAACAAATCTTTATCGGGAAACCTTTGACATCAGTGGGACTACAATCACTTAGGCCAGTTGCAAATTTCCCATGATACAAGAAAAAGTGGCTAATACAGTACAGCTGTATTTTTACATTCAGTCACAATTTTTGAGTACTTAGGTTTTTTTTTTTTTAATCTCAGCTGTTGAATTAGTCCCAGTTCGTACGTATAGTAAGAAAGACAAATACAGTTGTCGTTCTAAAAATAATAAATGCATCGGTTCCACATATAAGCTGATGGTACTAAATGCATTCCTTTAGAAGAAATAGATGAAGCTGTCCTTTTAACAGGATTATTTGCACCAAAAATACTACTGTACAGGGGAAGCATCTTCCATTCCAAATTCTTACTTCAAGAATTCCATTACTAGAGTACATCCACTTCTTATCTGACATTACTGTTACTAACTTTCCTTTTATCAGATGGAATATTCACACTTCAGTGTACCACCCACTTAGTGCAGCCAACTGGACTCCATTTGTTTTGTCTCACGTGACAGCAGTAAAAATTTTTGTGATATTTCCCTTTATAAACTATATTGACTTCTTTGAGGAGTGAAGAAAAATATAATACATGCCTGCAAGTAGTATCAGCTTACGTCTAATCCAATAAATTCTCTTTTTATTTTTCTTCATGTCCCTAACCTTTTGTGTTAACTATGCAAGTTCTGTTCTTCGGGTCAGGAAGATTATGTTTACTTGCTTCTTTGGGGCATTTACCACAGCTTTCTATCAGAATTCAAAGTACTACATTAAAAAAGATTTCCTACCGCAAGATCCATACATCTATTCATCTAGTTAAAACGTAATTTTCCAAATGGTTTCAGCCATAAGCGTTTTTCAAAAATGTTATCCACTACCAGTGTATTAAAATGCCATTTTGTGCAATACGACAAATGCGTATAACAAATGGTGGGCAGTGAAAAGGAAGTAACAATATCTCATTTTCTCTTGAAATTACAATAGACTCAACTCAAATATTGCGCTTTTTCTACCCATCAATGCACTCAATTTGAGTAAATTCAGTTAAATACCCAAAATCTCTCTATAACCCCAGTTACAGTGAGAAGCTTCTTAATCACATTTAGCCTATATCTCAATCTCTATCCATTTCCTTTTTCTAAATAAAACCAGCCATTTGTCAGTTCTTTTTTAAATTTAGACCATAGCTCCTAAATTCATCAGGCAATCTTTCTAGCTAGACCAGACACAGAATTGCTTCAAAAGCAGGCAGATCCTCCTGCCCTTTTCATCACACTGTGTCACTGAAGCCTTTAGAGTGAGAGCTCCCACCAGGCTGCGCAGGCAGGCTATGGGGAACATGCAGGTGATGCACCCTGCAAAGAACACCAGGCAATTCATATGGTTCATAGAAATAGAGAAGTAAAAACTGAGCCGTACACAAAAGCAGCTAATAATATCGTGGGAGGAGTGGCAGGTTTTTTCAATGGCCTCTCCTCTACTGCTCTACAGACTTTTTTCCTGACTCAGGCAGGCACCATCAATGGGGGATTTCCATCAAACTTCTGTTTTCTACAGAACAGCTTTACCATTGCCCCATATATGTTTCCAGATGGGCTCCTGTTTCACTCTCTTCCAAAATGTTGATACCCAACTGCAAGAATGCAAAAGGGATAACTTTTGCTCCATTTTAAGTTGACTTCATTGAAATATTATTCTTCAAATCAGGAAGGAGTTCCTTTGAGCTGTTTTAATCAGCACGGACACTTCAAGAGCAAGTGTCAAGCTGACAGAATTGCCTGCAGCACTAGGTAAATTAAGGGGAGGAATGCACCACTTCAGATCACAGTTCCACTATAAATTCCCAGCTGGGCTGGCATCCTCTCTAAAATAATGTTAGAAGACAGAGACAGCAAAGACTGTAACTTCAGCTCCTTCCATCTTCATTATAAGGGCCTCTCATAATACTTTTTTTTTTTTGACATCCTGGTAAGCTTCACACTGCTCCCCCGGCTGTTTCACGCTCCATTATAGCTTTGTTATAACACCTTCTGATCACAGCCTAGATATTTGAAGGATTGTGTTGCTCTTTTTAGTTCTGAAAGGCAAGGTTGACCTAATCATCCACTGCCCCTCCAATTAGCAAAAACCATCAGATGAAGACATTTCTCAGTGAATTCTTATGCCTCGCATTATACAGTTGATAGAAAAGATCATTCAGCCACTTATTCATTTAAACCTAAAAAGGTGTTTTGCCTTTTTTTTTTTTTTTACCTCTTCCACACCATTAGTTGGAAAATTCAAAGAGCAAACTCACAAGAAGTCAGACCGTGAGCTTCAAAATGTTAACATGCTCTTTTTCATCACAGGATTTCTCATCTGTTTTGCAGGTGAAAGATTACAACACTCAATAAGAGATGAAGGGATGAACAAGAAGATAAAAGACAACAGAGTGGCAGCCTCCTCATCTTATACCTTGATCTGCTTTAACATGAATCTTAGGATCACAGATTTCAAGACTCGGCTGAGGAATTGGGTAGTACACCATAGCAAACAAAATATAATCTCAAGCAACCTCCCTCAAGTGGAAAATTTATGCCAAGAGCAGATTACATGAAGTAGAAAATTATTAGAAAGACTAATCCTAGCTCTCAGCATTGATGTTAGAAAAAGCCCAGTAAAACAGAATATAGCTTAAGGCGGCAATTACTAGACAACATTTAGTATGACTGAGTTTCTGTGAGTGTTTTCCCTAGCGGCCTACATTTAAAAATAGACAACATAAGCAGAAACTCTAGAACCAGACTAGGTCTCCTAACTTATCTGCAGGCTCATTCAACAGTCTGGAAAGTAGCACTGAAATACCAGAGCTGCATAAGCCTGCTGTTGGATGTATTATGGTTGAGTGAGGTATAAGCTGCAGACCAAGAAGGAAATGCAAACCCGGACCCAAATACAAGTCTTCATTGGCTACATCTGTATTACTGAGAAATTCAGCACAACAGAAGCAAATCAGCAGGTAGAAGTAGTCAGTGCTCAGACCCCTCTTCAATACTTGTTTGAGGACCCTGCGGGCAAAGAAGCCCATGCACTGGTTCAGCACCTAAACTCTCCATTAAGCATAGGAGAGCACATGGGGTACTCTCAGAAGGGAACGCTGGATGACTGCTTTGACCAGCATGTACCAAAACCACTCTGACTGACATGCAGGGAAGAGATCAACATAGATTTGTTTAAAAAAAAAAATAAAAATTACAGAATTTGTGAAAGCTCAGGGGTTACGATCATATCTAGTATCAACGGTTTCTGGCTTGAAAGTTCACAGTGACACCTCTGAAGAATAAATTCTGAAATTACTCTAAGTTGTTTTGTTGGTTTTTTTAAACAATAGAGATCTTACCTTCATTTCTTTAAATGTTTGCCCTTCTTCAGATTAATTCTCATGAGAAAGACTGTTCTGCTTTCCAGAGGCAGGACACAAATTCATGCATTAAAATTACATATGCAGCTGACAAGCCCCTCTCACATCCTTCCCCATAAATCATTAAACAATGTTGAAGCAAAGACCCTGTCAGACATGACTGAAATTAGTTTAAGTCGGTTTCATGAAACCATTTGGATTTTTTTTTTCCTTTGGCACTTCAGAGCAATGGCAAAAATATCTTCACAGTGAATAGCCAAGACACACATTTTAATTTTGAAACCATAGCCGTGCAGAAATGCTTGAATTCGCTTTTAAATATCTACAATTTGCGATGCTAATTTCTCAGGGTAGTATTTTTGATGGTGGGCAACTACATATCACTGACTTTCAAATGGGGCCTGAATATTTCAAGCTTTTAAAAACCTACTATTGAAATCCATATTGTTAAACTAGCTTACCAGAAGTTAGTCACTTCTAGCAGAATCCTATTATTCTCACCTAAGTTGCTTAGTAGTGCATAAAGCTACTGTTACAAGGACAGATTTGGTTTAAAGACAAATCTGGACAGAGATTCATAGGAATTCTTACACTTTGCCACTGCCAGACTTCTTTGTCCTTAAGCTCACTTTACAAGTCCTCTATCCAATAAATATTCAGGCATTTTTGACCAGCCTCCACAGAATGGCATGGAGTAAGCATGACAGTGTCTATGCATGTCTTCAAGCAATTGAAGTCAAGCCTGAGGCTCAAGTATGGTGAGTCTCTGCTCAAATCTTCTACTTCAGTGTGCAGTAGTTCCATTCAGGCATCAGGTGACATCCCAGTGCTAACAGTTCACTTACATTCTTCTATTTCCACAGTAAACTTCTGACAAGTTTTCCTAATTGTCCTTTGAAAACAGAAGTCAAATGTATACAAACATGTGAAGTATCATTTAAAATCGAGCCCTCAGAAAAACTCACCTGCAACTCTACTGCAGCAAATGAGTTATGAACACAGCACTTCCACTTGCCACAGGCTTTGTCCTGAAGTTTTGGAGCAGGTAGGATGAGGTTTCACAGAATCACAGAATGATAGGCGTTGGAAGGGACCTCTGGAGATCATGTAGTCCAACCCCCCTGCCAGAGCAGGGTCACCCAGAGCAGGTTGCACAGGAACGCGTCCAGGCGGGTTTTGAATGTCTCCAGAGACAGAGACTCCACCACCTCTCCGGGCAGCCTGTTCCAGGGCTCTGCCACCCTCAAAGGAAAGAGGTTCCTCCTCATGTTTAGGTGGAACTTCCTATGCTCAAGTTTGTGCCCTTTACCTCTTGTCCTGTCACTGGGCACCACTGAAAAAAGACTGTCCCCATCCTCCTGACATCTACCCTTTAAGTATTTATAAGATCCCCCCTCAGTCTTCTCTTCTCCAGACTGAAAAGTCCCAAGTCCCTCAGCCTTTCTTCATAAGGGAGGTGTTCTAGTGCCCTAAGCATCTTGGTAGCCCTTTGCTGTACCCTCTCCAGCAGTTCACTGTCCTTCTTTAACTGGGGAGCCCAGAACTGGACACAGTACTCCAGGCGCGGCCTCACCAAGGCAGAGTAGAGGGGGAGGATGACCTCCCTCAAGCTGCTGGCCACACTCTTCTTGATGCACCCCAGGATGCCATTGGCCTTCTTGGCCACAAGGGCACATTGCTGGCTCATGATCATCCTGTTGTCCCCCAGGACTCCCAGGTCTCTTTCAGCTGAGCTGCTCTCCAGCAGGTCAGCCCCCAACCTGTACTGGTGCATGGGGTTATTCCTCCCCAGGTGCAGCACCCTACACTTGCCCGTATTGAATTTCATAAGGTTTCTCTCTGCCCAACTCTCCAGCCTGCCCAGGTCTCTCTGTACAGAGGCACAGCCTTCCGGTGTGTCAGCCACCCCCCGCAGTTTTGTGTCGTTAGCAAGCTTGCTGAGGGTGCACTCTGTCCCTTCATCCAGGTCATTGATGAATATATTGAAGAGGATTGGACCCAGTACTGACCCCTGGGGAACACCATTTGTCACTGACCTTCAACTAGACCCTGTGCCACTAATCACAACCCTCTGAGCTCTATCTTTCAACCAGTTTTCAATCCACCCCAGTGTTTTCTGTCACTGTTTCCCTGTAAGCACTTAACCTACTGCTTGCGAAAAATGAAATGATAGTCATCATGCCTTTAACCAGCTTTCTTGTGAATGAAAGCATGATTAGGAGATACAACTCCCTGGCTCCTGCTTGTTTTGTGTGTCCACGAGGTGCTGCATGACATATCAGGTCTCTATGGCTGAGTAACTATTCCAATAATCCAAAGAGGTTACAGCTCAAGCACTGAGCATTTCAATACTCAGATGACATGCAGTTTTAAAGAGGTTTAAACCACATCCTGCAGAGTAAGCATAGCAAGTAGCTAAGACAGAAAGCAATATTCACTAGGGGCCAAGTCCTGAGCCCACCTTATGTTCCATCACGGCCGTGCAACTTTACTGTTCTGATATCTGCTCTGGATGGGACAGCTCTGCCTGCCATTTATCTGTCTGTTCTTACTCTCCAGTATTTGACTTTTTCTTAGCTGCCTTTTCTCCAAGGCATGCATGTACCCCATCTTGTCTTCCAGCTGCCAATCCCTATCTCTTTTTGCAAGCTTATCTACATCAACCTACTTTCTAGCTTCCAACTGACTTTATCTTATCTTTAATGTGACTTGTCTTCTACTTGTCAAAAATCTCTTCCTCAGATCCCAGGCAGCTAACCACATCCATCACATCTATTTCCCATAACCCCCATTGCATTCAGCTTCCCCTTCGGAAGCTACGCACTGGGTTCAATTAACATACATTGATGAAGTTACAAAATTTGACACCATAAATATTGACTGCATGCTACAACAATTGCGAACCCACGAAAATAATCAACCACTGATGTATTTACTCACTAGGGAATCCACGCAACCAGCGGCTTGAAAAACAGCGTGCCAGTTTTTCTGTGGTTGTTTCCCTTAAAACCAACTCAGTGCAACGTGTTCAAGTATCCTACAGAGGTTACTGATGTGCAACTGCTTCTGGCTGCTAATTACCTGTTAACTCACAGATGTTGAGATCTAGATTTCCATTACCATAAGTTTCCCGCTAATGCACAATTCTGTTATTTTCATGCTGCCTTCACACTCTCTTGCAGCAAATAAATAGGCCAGGTTTATTTTTTCATTTCCGTAGGTGGTTTACAACTATGGTTAAGTTGGCTAAGTTCTTGTGAGGATGAACATATAACAGGCATATAACATATATGGTTCTGACAACGTGTTAATTGAGACAGTGTTTATGTAATAACATTTTGGAGAGGTCAGTCTTGTTACTTTATGAACAAGGTTGTTATAAAAATTTCTATGACTAGAACATCCTAGACTCATTCTTCTTCTGCAATACGTGAAAACAAAATGGAGCAACAAAAATTCTGATTGTACTCGGTTTACTATGAAAATGGTATTGAGAATAGTTCACCAATAGCATAAACTTTTCAAATTTAAACATAACCTGTTACTGTAGACGCAACACTGAGTATCACCTTCTTTCTTACTCTTGTTAAAACTTCAGCTGTGAAGAGCATTCATAAATACTTTTTAAATTTTATACACAAGACTGATGAAACAGAAACTTAGGACTAAATCCAGACACCACTAGCTGCAATGAAGTCTCAAATCAGATTATTTGTTAAAACCAGACTGAAGATCTCTATTGGCTAGAGTACATATTCACATTTAGCATCCACTAAAGCTGGAGGAATTTTTTTTTCTGATCACATAAGTTTCAATAAAGAAGAAAAAAATACCTTTCAAGTTTTTGTACGTCTAACCCTATATCCTAGTACCTTTGGGATAACAACAGCTTTTTAAATATCTTTTTGCATGCTGTCTTCATATTTTCTTAGCATCAGGAAGACTGCTGTAGTCCTATTAAGATGATTTCAGAGCAGGGCTGAGTTCATAGAAGACTGACAGGGAAAGGGAAAAAAAGCTAATATATTCTCTGAAATGTGGGGGGGGGGGGAACCACTATCACCTGTGAACTCCTAACCAACAATCTCAGCTGTGACTTAAGAAATTAAAGAAATAAATTCAGCTGTTCATAGACTGCCTAAGCACAAGCCTGAAGCAGAAGCAGTGTGGACAGTCCACAGTCTCACAGCCAGACCAGGCTGTCTTGGGGACACCCTTGAGCAGCACAATTCCAATTTTTCTTCTTATACCACTGGGCTACGTAACAGACTAAGAACCACACAGCTCACCCTCACCAATATCCTTATGCTCTGATGCAGGTAATGGCACAATGAGAGAACAGAGGAAAAATCTTTATTTTTGCTTGACTCATTCTTACCCAAAATCCATCTCCTTCTGTTACCACACTCCTTTGAAGAAGTTTTGAAGATTCTTTAGCATTAAAGATGTTTATTTATATTTTTCCCAATTAACATTTTAGCTCTCACAAGGCTTTGGCATATTTGATATTTGCCAACCAGCAATTTAAATAACAGAAAATGTTTTGTTGAATAGATACTACACTGTGTAGTGTGGAAGTGGTATTCAAACCCATCCATGCTCTTTGTTCTTTCAAACATGCAACCTCACAGTTACAGAGCCAACCTTTGCCTTCATCCAACTGACAAGGAGTCTCAAAGTCTTTCCGGGTTCTGATTAAGTCTTCTGAATTAAATAGTAAGAATGGATGAAAACACAGAAAGATGATGATGGAAGCATTGAGGCAGTAAAGTGACTGCCTTTGTCAGATTTCTGTCAAGATGTATTTATTTAGTACACCTATTGTAGCATGTGCATCTAAGCATTCAAAGCAATTCTTCTGAAGGATAAAACAGAGAGCACACATCTCCACAATTACTGTGCAAAAAGGTGACTTAAGTATAGGTTCCCCTTCATTTCTTTATAATGCTGGCTGAAAGAGATGGTGAATGATTTCTGGAGTTTTTGTACTGGATAAAAGGGAACAGAGCAGGACCGAAGGGAAGTAATACACAATGCCTCGAAGGCCACTGAAGAATAACCTGGCCAGAGGCATGTTATTATATAGGCTGGAGCACTTCTGCTATGAGGACAGGCTAAGAGATGGGGTTCTTCAGTCTTCATGGAGAAGAGAAGACTCTGTGGAGACGTTATAGCAGCCTTCCAGTACCTAAAGAGGGCCTATAGGAGAGATTGGGAGGGACTCTATCAGGGAGTGTAGCAATAGGATGAGGGGTAACAGTCTTAAACTGAAAGAGGGGAGATTTAGATTAGATATTATGAAAAAATTCTTTACTGTGAGGGTGGTGAGGCACTGGAACCAGTTGCCTGGAGAAGTTGTGGATGCCCCTTCCCTGGAAGAGTTCAAGGCCAGGCTGGATGGGGCTTTGAGCAGCCTGGTCTAGTGGGAGGTGTCCCTGCCCATGGCAGGGGGGTTGGAACTAGATGATCTTTAAGGTCCCTTCCAACCCAAACCATTCTGTGATTCTATGTGCTACATTTTAAATGGTACAGCCAAGCACCTGCACCAGCATGTAGTTGTTCAGCACTAACCAAGTTTCAGTGAGGTATGTGAAGCTCTGAAACTAAATAATCTTGAAATCTTTATGTCTCCAGAGACTGTGTGCACGTGCTCAGTCCACCAGCCATTTTGTTTTCAGAGTGCTTATGACATAAAACCAGAGGTGTGTATAACCTTCTTTTAACTGTCTCCTCTCACAGAGATTTGCCTTCCCACTTCCTCGTCCTTTTTTCTTAATCTAAGAATAACGTAATTTAGAGCCCAGGTTCTTAGCTGTCCTTTGCACATCTTGTAGATGCTCTTTGTATATGTGAAAATAACGGTAAAGCCATAAGCAAGCATGAACCTAGGAGTTTATAAATCTAAAGCCACAGATCCTAACCCCCCCCCCTTGACGCATGCTTCACATTGCTTAGCTGATGATACTTACATGCTCAGGGAAGTAAAGTAGTGGTGGGCATGCATAAACTAAAATGGGGAACTTACTTCCATCATCTAGTGCATCCAATGAAAAGCCATAGCTTTGAACATAAGTGGTCTTACTTTCTCCCACAGAGGCTATCCCTGCAGCTCTCCACTACCGAAGCCTTGCCACATACACCCAATACAGGGTTCAAAAGTGGCCTGGAGGCAAATAGCACCAAATATTTGAAATGTGCTGTAATGATTCACTTCCCGGCAAACCTTTTCACTGTGTTTGCTAATTATCGCTAACAAGCGCATTAGAGAGGACACAGAAGTCCTATGAATGCAAAAGGAAAGACATCCATGTAAAAGATTAAAAAGTGACATCAAAAAATCAGATCCTGCATATACTGCTAATTTTAAAGGATAAAGGTCAGCATAAGTTCACCTGGAAGCAAGGGTTTGTAGAAGTCCACCACCAACACTCAAAAAAATAACTATGTCAAGACACATACTATATTCTATTGATCTTCTCTCTTGCATGATAAGGAAGCATCAAGACCACAAGTTTGGCACTTGTAAGAAAAACACAGCTGCACGCCATACAAAACAGTACCCACAGAAAGGAGAGCAATGACCGTTCAGCTTCAGAGTCCCTGTTTCAGTTTCTCATGGTTGGAGAACTGGATGATCAAATGCTACCTCTTTTCTTTCTTTTTTTAATAAAGGAACAACAGAAGCAAAAAAAAAAAAAAAAGAGAGAGAAAAAAGAGCAATGAAAGAAAGCAAAATAAGCAGTATAACATAATTATTTGTAAGACAGAATTTTTGTCACACAATCTTATCTAGAAGTCTGTGACTTATCTCTCTCTAGAAGTAGTTTCTGTCCTGTCTGCTTGAACCTCAAAGGAGGAAGAGGTCAATCAAGCTGTATGACTGTCACTGCAAGGAGATATAGTCCTCAAAATATTCTTTGTTAACATGGACAAAGCAGCACTGGGAAAAGTATTAATTCTTCCAAACACCTCCCCACAACACTACTTGCACTCATCCACTTACTGATGAAAGGCTACTCCAAGGCACAACGCAGCTGTATATAAGAGGGCAGCAGTGACGGGTTTGGTCCCATAGTTGGATTAAGGCCCACCATCCCCTTCCTGCTCTGAGGGCATCTGCATGGACTCCTCCATTCTAGCTCCTTGTTGGTAGGACATAAGCACTGAAAGGGTTTGGCTATCCAGACTCATGAAAGGCTAATTTGATTATAACAAGAATAGTTAAACAGTAAGAAAATGGAATAGACTATTTCAGTTGGAGGGAACCTACAACAATCATCCAGCCCAACTGCCTGACCAAGTTAAAGCATGTTATTAAGGGCATTGTTCAAATGCCTCTTAAACACTGACAGGTTTGGGGCATCAACCACCTCTCTAGGGATCCTGTTCCAGCGTTTGACCACCTTCTCAGTAAAGAAATGCTTCCTAATATCCAATCTAAACCTCCCCTGGAGCAGCTTTGAACCATTCCTGTGCATCCTAGCACCAGATACCAGGGAGAAGAGCTCAGCACCTCCCTCTCCACTTCCCCTCTTCAGAAAGCTGTAGGGAGCAATGAGGTCACCCCTCAGCCTCCTTTTCTCCAAACTACCCAAGCCCAGAGTCCTTAATTGCTCCTTATAGGACATTCCTTCCAGCCCTTTCACAAGCTTTATTGCCCTCCTCTGGACACAGGGGAAAAAAGCCCATGGGATTGACATGTGGTAAGACTTTATAGTCTCAAACATGCCCACATACCCTTTATAAATTTTCTTAAACTGACAAAGCTCTGGAATGGAGCAACCGTCAACTTTTAGACTCTTGGCCTGGAAAGCGTAAATCAAAAACCTACTTTGGAATTACAATGTTAATCTGGGTTACACTGATTTTGTCAGAGCTGCACGATTAGATCAGTATAGTTTGCTGATAAGTTTCCCTTCTCGCAGAGCTCCAGTTCTAGTGAAAGCTCATTTTGTATCCAACATGAAGGGGTTTTTTACATCTATCCTCTGGCTATACTAAATCTTCCTTTCAAGGTCAATTTGCTTTCCCAACAATAACTAATTTAGCATTGCAATATCATAGTGAGGCAGGCAAAATTGTCATCTCCATACTGCAGATTAAGACACAGAAGCGCAAAGCAACTTTCCCATGCTCAGATAGGGAGTCATCAGGGACACAAACCACACCTCCTTAGCTCCATTAGCTGCAAAACCACACTTAAACCATTTTACAGTCAAGAATACTACTGCATTCATTTCCACCCATGAAACACATTTAATTATTATGGTATTTTTAATAATCTGATTTTCTTTGTTTAACTATCACATAACTTCTAATCTTATTACCGTCAAGTACAATTTTTTTTTTTAATTAAAGATGTTCCATGATCAAAGTACTTTTATTGAGTTGATTCTTTAATGTCTAAAAGGGCCCAAGTACCTCTCCTAACTTTTATTTTCATATTTGGGAACTGCAAGATTTCTATCCTATTCTTTACGTCCAATAGCGTTAACAAATGCTGTGGCCTTTCTTTCAGGAGAAGGACTAATAGAATCAACTTGGTCATCTGGATTTTAGGAAAACTCTGGTAGCTTCATATTTTATGTCTCAAAATTTGAGAGGGCTGGAATGTTCAAAAGTTGCTAGGCAGGGTTCACATCTACATACCTACAAAGAGTACAGTCATAAAACCCTTTGCTTTAGAAAAACCTAACAAAACAGGTTTTCAACAGTTACTCCTCTGCCCACCATAGTACTTTCTCCAGTACCGACACCAGCGCTCATTCATTTTTACAGATGTCCAAGGTGAAAGTTGCTAAGTATAATGCAAACTTGCACTTGTGGCGGTGTGCTCTCCCCTCTTCCCCTTTTTCAAGCCCCCGGATCCTGCTCAAGCCATGGCCATCAGCAGGAGTTGTTATGAGTTGCCCTTGAACTGTGGGAGATGGCTGGCAACATAGCCAAAACACTGTCTAGAGTGGGAACTTAGGTATCTTGTTCCCATGCGAATATGACTATAGGTCCATTATCTTACTCCATAAATAGCGGACAGCCCAAGAGCCCTTTGAGCTCTCCTGCACGGCAGCGGGCTGCACGACAGGACCTCCCCTTGAGTGGGGACGCTCGCTTAAGGTTCTTCTCCTCGAGGTTGAGAGATTCCTTGCCACAACAGATTCTTGGTAAGTGACTAATAGCATGCTAAACTTTGAAATCTTAGCTATAGTGATATAAGGATTGATTGCACATATATAATCCTTTAGACATAAACCGTTGACCAGGTCTGGGACTAGGATTGGATCCAGCCGCACCTAGACTCCTCTCTGAGATGGAGTTTAGAAAGCAAGGGGGTCCTTTCTGAACCTCGTGACTCAACGGGAGGGTCTTCCTGAGAGCTTGTCTGACCCTGGCCTCTATACAGTAAATAGTCAAGTGTACCCTGGCATCGAATCTCGTAAAACACTGTCGCATTCACTACTAACTTTGTTAAATCACTGTTTTATGTTAATAAACATTTCACTACTCTCTTACAAGTGAAGTTATTCGCTCCGCCCATGACAGCACTTCCCACTCCTCTTAAAGGAAGGGAATGTCTCCTCTTCCCCAATTTTTGGTGCAACTATCCTAAATGGACTTACATCTTTGCAAAGCGTTTGTTGAATCTTCTTAGAAGACAGTTACGCATTAGTTGTCCAGACTTTCTATATCTAAAACTAGAAGCCCATAGGAGCAACATCACATTTTCACTTATTTGAAAGTACTTAAAGGGATGGGTGGAGGAAGAAAGAAAGAAAAAAAGCAAACACCACCAAAACCACACACCACACACACCTCAATGAATCCCTTAAAAACTGCAACTAAAACAACTCAATGCCCACTTCTCTGGAGCTACTCTAAGACAGCTAATGACTCATATACGTAACTACTTTGGATTGAAACCTGCTGCCAAAAAGGAAACAGATTTATCCCAGAAAAAGCCTTCCCTTTCTCTTTTGTACCATTAGTTTATTTTTTACATCATAAAAGCAACAGTTCCACATTCCTGGGAAAGGTAGGAGAAAAAACAATGATAAAGGAACTACTGATGTTTTCAGTGCTCTTGTAATTTTGATGTTGAGAGAGTAACTGCCCATGTAAGCATATTAGGACCACACTGCAAAGGTCATAAGGATAGGGCTTCAATATAAGTTTTCCAGGTACATCCTATTTTTCCACTGAAAAATTTGTCCTGTGTTGATAGTCAGAGCCAGCCACCAGCTATCCTAAAACTAGAACACTACCAACAGTACACAAGCTGTGTATCCTATCACTAGGATGGTCCCAGAATACACAAAGAAGAGGAGATGCATGCTTAGAGGAAGCATCTATTGGACTTCTGCATGCTGTTCCCAATGGTTCTACACATACAGAGGGAATCAGATACTTCCAGGACACATGAGACTTACTGTGCACACAGTTTTTGTGTAGGTACCCTGTAAGGTCCCTGAAACATTTCTAAGTGTTACATTTATTGCACTTCTGTGAAGTAAAGGCACAAAAATTCTAACAGACACAGTAGGTGTTGGAGTTAGTGTCTGTGCACTACATAAGGCATGCACATATATTTCTGTCTGAAAATTGCAGCTAGCTGGATAGGAGTTTTAATTGAGAGGGATAAGGGTAAGAATGTTTTAGTGACAACATACTGGCTCCATAAATTAGAAAAAAGAGAAACTGATGACAATAGATAACATTTATATCAAGTTATTATTTTAGCTTTTTCTCTTTATTAAACTATTCTAATAATTTTATGGGGTATGCCTTGAGAAGATGATAAACAACATTAGCAATCATGACAGAGGGGGCTCTGACAGTCTCATGCAGTCATATTAGAACAGTGCAAGTTATTGCTCCTCACCTAATACACAAAAGCCTATTCTGCAAACGCTACTGGGTATTTTGTAGGTGAGAGGACAGCATTCTTCTTGAACAGCTCAAACTTGATAGTGGTCACATGTCTGCCTTCCTAAGTCACCCTTTTTCCTGTATGTTTTTCTTTCCTTGGCTTTTTTTCATCTTGCATCACATGGAAGTCTTCCTGCCCCCCTCATCTCAACATCCACAATGGACAAATGGAAAAGCAGTAAGTACCACCAAGCACTATAAACGCACAGTTGTATAGCTGTCTGCAAGACATAGGATAGGCCGTTAAAATGGGGATAGACACGTTTGGCTTATCAGGTCAGAAAGTTTGTGTGTTGACCCTTTCCAGCTCTCTGACCTTGTGTTGCAATGGAGTGGTGAGTGCCTCTATTTACAATTAAACATTGACAGCCGTAACAACTATTAATAAGGGACTTCTGTTATGTTGATGGAGGATAATAGTGTTAACTGAGCATACATTTAATATTAAGCAAAGTAATTGCATCCCTCAGAGTATGGTGCTTTTGTTAGGTCCCTAAAAAGTGGAAAAAAAATCCTAAGTGACATTAGTGATTTTCAATCAGTTATATCAAAATACACTTGTGTGTATATACGTAAAATAATGGGTTGTCTTCATGCCCATATTTTTAACATAAGTTTTAAGACCTGTCACATAGAAATACACTGTATTTTGATTTAGAACAAGATTTCAGGCGACGCCTGGCTGCATATATCACCCTTTATTGCATTACAATGGACAAGAACGTAGCAGGGCATGATTCATTACTGCCAGGCTTAGCATTCTGAAGCAATGACTCAATAAAAACTTTTGAAAGCATCACTATGTTGATGGCCTTTGCTTCCAGTGGTTTAAGTTTTTTTTCCTTCCAATCCAAAACAAGGTAAGTACCAAGTAGCCTGAGTCTCTACCAGTAAATCAACTGTCACAAGTATCCACAGCTTCAAGTGTATCTAAATTTCCCAAGGGTATGCTCAGTAAGAAAAAGTTTGAGGTGTAGGAACATTTCACATCTGAAGCCCAGTTATGAAAAAATTTAATTTTCAAGTTGTATCAAATGCACAACTACCAACGTTACTAATAGCTCAGAAGAATTAATAAATGGCCGTAGAAGCTTTCTACATGCGTGGCCTTATTTTCTGCACACCGACTAATCCTTCCAGGCCAAGAGTGAATTATGAAATAGATAACCTGGACCACTGTGATCTTCTAGAAGACAGAAAAGGAACACGGGAATAAATCAACAGTCCCACAGGGTATCCATGAGGATGAAAACCTGCTGATTTTGAGGAGTTCTGCCAGTATGGATAAAAGAGCAAGCTCACTAAAGCAAGCTGTAAAGCACTGATGCTGACTGAAGCAAACTGAAATTGCCATCTTCATATGCTCTTTTTCTACCCTTCGAATAATGCATTTTCTTTTCTATTTTGGTTCCTTTTAATTTAATATTTGGGTTGTTTTGGCACAGAACAGCAACTTATTGTTACACATAAACAAGGTCTGCTCAACAAACATATATAGGTTCACAGGCTCACCTAAACAGAAAATTGGAATTTGACACACTCATGCTTTATACAAAGCTATGATGTCTTCTGGGAGAAATTCCTGGTATAAAAGTTAGTGTAATTTACTAACACAGATATTTTCACTTAGATAGACATTTACCTCTACTGGGTGGATTCAAGTCTCCATCTTTGTAGTTGTATAGTCTTAAAAAAAAAAAAATAAAATGAGTAGAGAATGACTTCATTAGCTACATATGACTAGCCAAACTGATGCTGGCCAAAATCCATCTCACACAGTACTTTGACAACAGCCAGTAGTAGATGTGTAGGAAGCACTGTAAGAACTAGACAAGTATCGAGAGATACTTCCCTAAGCAATAACTTAATTCAAGAATGTAAAAAAACTTTAAGCTCGTGGCCTTTCTAAATCCTAGAAGTGCTAACATTGCATTTCATTATAGGTTTGTCATCATGGTTTTTCTTATGTTTATGTAGTTACCTTTGAACCCGTGTAGAGATTTAGGATCAACAATATTCTCTGCAACATCTTGTGGCAAGGAGTTCCTCGTGGTAACGTTTATCTTAAATCTGACGCTTGGTGTTTTAATCTGACGCTCATTCTTACAAAAGACAGAGTGAGCAGGTTTACTTCCTCCAATGCCTCCCATGATTAGATAGATTTCTGTCTGATCTTATCTCTATAATTTCTTTCTCAAGGCAGAAGGAATTCTTCTCCATTTAACAATTCCTTTAGCAAAGCCTTCCCACATAGATCTGAGTATCCATAAGGAGTTATATATTCCATTATAGAAAAAAATAATGCCTGTGAGACCTTTCCACCCCTACTTTGTTGCAGGACAGTTTCCATTCTCTCCTGGTCACACTTGATCTTCAGGAACCTCAAAGGGAATAGATAATCTTGCACAAAACATCTCTGTGTGTTGCAAAGTTATGCCAGCCTCAACTTCTATTGGCCTAGCAATGACCCCCTCAACAGCTACAAGTGTGGTGAAAGCAGTTCCTCGGGGGAAGAGGGCAAAGAGTACACCATAAAATTTTGGTCCCTTCCTTCCAGTAAGCTGTGGTCCAATTAGGCAAAGCAGACATTACTTTCAGTCCCTACCCAGGAAATATCTGATGGCATGTTATGGCCCAATGAAAGGGATTGAAAGGAACATACTTAGCACACTGTTAAGCTGTCCCACAAAAGTGTCAACACATTAGACTTCCTTTTTTTCCTAAGGAATTTCCCTAATTTGTAAAGAACAAACATTCCCTTGCTGTTATTTTTTTTGTACTCATTTATATGTTCTGGGGATAGTCCGTGAACAGGTACAATAATTCTGGTTGTTTCAGATCATATTTCCAAGTACAAATTTGATATGTGTTTTGAAAGTCATTTTGGCCCATCGATGTCCAAATATATTTCATAAGTGCGAAATCTCACACCTGCACAATGTAATTGCCTATTTCCTGAATTGCTGACAGATATTCAACTGTATTGAGAACATGTACGCATGAATCAAGTCTGCCAGGACCCAAAATCTGCTGTTTCAGTAAATTCCATTAATTGATTCAAAACACATTGGAAATTTCAATTTTTCTGAATCCTTTCAGGATAAGTTGCTGCTGTGAGAAACCTCTCAAGGACTCAAAGCTGCCTCCGACAGAGGAGGACAGACGGCAGTATCCTAATTCAGCAAGGCTGATCATCCACAGATTGCTTGCTTTTCCTTTGCTCTAAGAGAGCTCCATGGATATATCAAGGGCAGATAGAAAGGATACAGCTAGACAGAAATCAGTTTCCATCCTGCATGGCACCTTTTAATACCAGCTAAACAAGTCTCCAACTGCTAGCATCCTCCCAGAAAACATTCAAAACTCTTTTCCATGCGAAGATGCAGAATCCGTGTTTCAATGAAGTGGGGACGAGGAGGTATATATAAATGAGCCTTGAGGTCTGCTTCTCATCAGCATATGCTACCCCAATATTGCTACAGTAGAAAGCATACATTTACAGTAAGCAGCAGTGCACATGCCCACATAACCTGGAATAGCCCAGTAGACTATCCAGAAGTCCCAACCAAGAGAACTCCAGTCTAAACATCTTCCCTGTAACTGCTGTGTCAAGAGGGAGAAGCAATGGGGATGAAGTCTTGCTTAACTGTTACAGTTGTTTTGATGCCCAGATTGTAAGTTCTGCAGTTGTAGTTTTAAATTGGCTAAAACTCTTTGTAGTTAGTAAACAGGGTGTTGTCCCTTAACTTAGTTTTTTTAATTAGCTTTTCAGCTAATTCCTCACAGTTTCCCTTATGTCCTGCTGATACACAGGAAATATGAAAGGATTCTCCTTGACTGCTGTCTGCTGTTTACATTTGTTTGCATCACATTTATTATTGCATGTATTAATTGCATACTCTAAGGATGCTGATGCAGGAAGAGTTTTTTGAGATATAATTTGGCAACCAGAGAGAGGTAAACAGGGTTAACCTTCCTCTGAAACACTGGAAAGTGATTCTATCAAACACTCAGCTTCCACATAAAAATAAGCACTCTGGGCAGGCATGCCTTATTTTGTAGAACCTCTTGTGTCTCAGTCAGTCAATCTAAAAAAAGCTAAGAAGGTTCCCTCCTGATTTTCCATGTTTTGGGGTGCCAGCACTGCCTTACAACATACACTGTTCTAAAAATTCCTGCCACAAGGGAGCTATGCATGTAATTTTAAACAGCCACCTACTAACACCTTTATATTACATGTCATTGCCATGAGAATCTCCCTTCTAGTGAAGGTGCTTTTCTTTATTCAGGTGCACAGATACTTAAATATACCCATACATATAGGTTCTCAGAACGTTCGTATGCTTTTTATTCTGTATGCTTCTCCTTGGATGGCTGAGTCAAGCATGATGGATTAGAGCTGCTGTGCAAATACAAAGTCATTCAATGATAGTCTGACAGAGGGCATTTGCTTAAAAAAATACTCTGTGAACCAGCATTTTGGGCATTACTGCTTCAAATAAATCAACTAAAGTGTTTTCTGTTGCTTTTCTCAATAATATTTTGTTAAAACTTCCATGTACCATCTTAAATGTCATCTTGATTAAACACGGTACCCGATGTCTGAAATTGAGCAGCAGCTGAGAAAAAATGAGCACAGAAGAGTGCTATGTATATCACAGCCAACTCTTGAATGTTATTTCTCCTAGTTAGCTATAAGCCCAGTGTAACTACATCCTTTTTTATATGCTTAGCTAATAAAAGTAACACATGAAAAACCCTGACCATGGCAGCTGTTAGCACTCAGAAAACTCACTGTGTTTTATGCTAGCAAGACAACGGTGTGAGGAAGCAAGCTGAACTCCCAGCTAGAAGTTATACCAATATCTCATATGGCTTTTAGTGATTATCTGTCTGCATTTCTTGTGGCTGTTTCCAAGAAGATGGAAGTGCATTCCATTTGCATAGGTGTTCTTTTTCCATTATGTTTCAGACAAATAGCTACTAACAATAACAGAATAATTGCTTTTGGAGTCAGGTCCTCAGATGTGAAGCAGCTCTTCAGCAAGGTTGACTCTGAGAATAATCATTCAAAACATTTTTTTATCTGAAACACAATGTACCACTGTGGATTCCACAAGCTATGCCAGCATGCGCCCTCATTATTGTCATTTATGTAAGCTACAGTTTGTCTGATTTTTGAGAGAAGTATATAAGAAAAAAAATCCCACAATGCAGCAGTAGCACAAGTTATAAAAATATTGGAATAACGACAGGACCTTACTCCAGAGACCCTCTTTTTTTAGTAGCCTACTTCCTTGCCATTACTCATTCTGAATTTTGGTGAGTTTCCTAAAAGTGTGCATATATATAAGTCACTGATCCTGAAAAAAAAAACAACACAACCAAATAAAAACCCCACACAACCAGTAAGGGCCATGCTTATGAAATCATGCTAATCTTTGAAACACTTCCAATACTAACCAATAAAGAACTCAAGACTACCAGTTAAGTGTCTAATCTTTCAGTTTCTACAAAATAGCCGTTGATTACACTTGGGCTAGGCAAAGCGCACATCACTACAATGAAACTGTTCAGTAAGAATTTGAGTTAAGAAAATTTAATCCAAATATCAGGAATATCCTTATTACAAAAAAAAATTAATATCTACCTTAGACCAAGGCAGCTATTCTCCTCTCAATTACTCAAGGACAGCCACATTCATGTTACTTTAATTTGTGTCCATATAACTGAGAGCCTGGTAACTGAGCTTGCTACCAGCCTGGTAAGGAGATATGTGTACACAGAGTATGCGCACCTAACGAAAGATAGGTCAGGAAGCCTAGACTGCGGACATAGCCTAAGGAGTGCACGCAGCCTATTTTTTGGAGTGGGAAAGAAAGGAGAACATTGAGTTAAGTGTATAAACGCTGGGGCTGTGACATCCTGACCATCCAGGAGGTACCTGTGAAGGCTATTCGTCCTATCACCACATGAGCCACTTGAGACAGACAGAACACAAGAGCTGTAGTCATACGATACAGAGCAACACAAACCCCTTTTTGCTGTAGCACAGGACAGACATCACAGTACTGACTCCACAAACAGAAATGTGTCTTACCCTGCCTGTCAAGTGCAACTGTCCAAGGCCTAGATGCAATCAAGGAAAGTATGGCCAACTCTGATGCAACAGGCTCCCAACCCACCAAATGCCTGCTGGAGACTTGCTCTACTTGAACAAGCAGAGTAAAATGTGTCCTGTCCTTGAACCAGAATGTTTCTCCTCATGAGGCACTGCAACATATAACATGGCATTTCAACAGTTTTGTCATAGCTTCTTCTGAGCTAAGATAGTGTGTTATATTCTGCCAAAGTGTGATAGGACGCTGTGGTCAGTTCATTATCTGAGGTGGTGGTGTTGGATTTCGTGGCCAGCTAAAAGCTGATCAGAAATATTCCTGATAATCTGTCAAGAGGTATTTCTGTTTCTCACAGGAATCAACGCTTTGCAACAGCCACTGATGCACCTGGTCACTGTTCATATTAGTTACTGGTGCCACTTCATTTTGTGTTTTTCTTCTCATACTATCAGCAATTCCACCTTTCTTCCATTTTGCCCCAGATGCTGCTGTACACCCAGCTGCTGCTTTTCCCCAGGCCCTCAATGACCTTGGTAGAGCAGAGGCTGGAATAAGAGACAAAGCAATCATGGGACACTTGTAAGCTCTTTGTATCTGAGCTGAAGTGACTATTGATTTCTTCAAGTAACGATAGCATGTATTAGAGATTTCAGCATATCTAGGTATATAATGGTAAAGTTTTTGTTCACTAGACATTTTTAACATGCAAAAGTGTCTGTTCTTAAATGTTGCAAAAATTAATGAGTTTTACTAGCACTGAAAACCAGAAAAAAAGTTACTGAAAACATTTTGGTTTAAAATGTTACATTTTGACAGAAAAATATAGCTAAAATGCTCAGATAGGCATTACACGTTTTTAAGTTTTTCAGTAAAGAATGAAAAACTCAAACGAAAGTTAAAAGCTTGTTAAGAATGGGAGGGAATCTAAATGTTTCCATTTAAAGTAACACAATTAAGATTTTTTTTATTATTTTAGGGTTCCCCCCCCCAAAAAAAAGCATATTGGAGAAGTAACTACATTTTAATAAAGGAATCTGGCATTATCAATTTTTGTGGTGAAAGAGATTGTCAATTAAAAAAAAAATCATTCAGCCATTAACATTATAATTTGAAGCTATGTTTCTTGGAAATGTACTAGCCTCACTAAAAGTGTGATTTGGAGTGAATATATTAGAATCAGAAAGGTTCTAGGAATGTGTGATTTGCAATTATATTCTTTTCATCTCATCTCCCAGAAAAAAACAAAACAAAAACAAAACAGTCCTAGGAACCTAACAACAGTTGTCAGCATGGTCCTCCCCCGCTACCCCACCCCGAGTCAAATGTCTCCCTTTCTTTATCAGGACCCAGGCAATTGCTAACCACTGAAGTAATGAACAGTTAACTTGAAGATGCATAAGCAAATTCTGTAATTTGAGGCGAGATTAATGTCATCTTTTAAAATACACTTTACTAAATGCTTACAAAAAAACGTCTTGGGACAGTTTTTGAGGTCACCGAGGTAAAGACTGCAATTCAGCACTGCACAGATATGGCTCCTGATTTGATTGCCAGGAAGCCCAAGTGCCAGGCTTCATATGGTTTAATAGCCTGCACTGACAGCAGCTTAGTCACTGAGCTGCTTGTGGCAGCAATGAGTTTTCCAAGCGCTTCTTGCAGAGAATTCAGCTCCACATATTCAGTGCATGAAACATGAATATCCACTGTGATGAAGGAACACTTGCAGCAATTCAAGGGAAACGTTCTTTCCCTCTTATGCCCCTAATTGGCTAAACTGGGATCATTCCTCCCTGCGTGAACAATTACTGGCCATCTGACAGAGCTTCTGAGATGAACTCAGCTAAAGAAACTGCCTTTATATTCTTACAGACTGAAAGGTGGGAATATAAGGGGCAGCCAGGTCAGTGGAACTTGAACTGGCAATTTAGTGAGAGAGACAAGATCACCAAGTGACCAGCAGTGCTACAAGAGTAACCAGCACTTGCCATGCATCCTACCTCCTGCTTCACTATTGAAAAAAAAATACAGAAAACAAATGCATGATTGATAAACTACCCTGATATCTTGAATAGAGTAAGCAATGAACAAATGCCTATTGAATCTGACACCTGAAGAAGCCACGTGACACGAACATCTCCTCCAGCTTCAAATATACAAGCTATTCTAGATCACATTCCAGCCATGCCTTTTGGGGCAGATATTAGAGATTTCATTCTGCTATTAGAGGTCCCATTCTGGCCACGCTTATTTGTACAGAGGTTACAGAAGCTATTGTACCTTTTGCAAAGAGATTGTTAGAGTAATAAGCAGTACTACATCATCCCTTCAACAAGGGCAATGGATAAATGCTTCCTACTTTCTTCTCTGGGAATGGAATACACACTTTCCCTTCTTTACTGAAGTTTTGGGTTGTTTGAGGGGTTTTTTGAGGTTTTGGTGATTATTTTTTTTTTAAATAGGATAGATTTCTAGCCCACATCTATTAGCCCTTAAGGCCCAGTAATCAGGTCTTCCAGGCAGGCAAGTAGAATTCACAGTAACAGAAGAGGCAACAGTCTGATGTTCTTTGCTCAACTACAGTCTCTAAAGACTTGGCTTTGACTGTCCCTTGGCTCATGTGAAAGATATTCTCACTGCCTTCTTCATGTCCTGGCTTAGCCACAAGCCAACACACAAAACACAGAAATCAGACTTCTTACTGGTGTCATGCAACCCATCCGTTTTCCTCTCTGAGAAGACAGATAAGAGTATAGCATCCATCTGTTGGTCAGCACGTGGGTAACCACAGACAAGCCAGCCCCATGGGCTGTTCAAGCAGTGGCAAATAGCCACATCTTGAAATAAGATAGCTCCAGTTTGAAATAAGGCTGCCAATACAAATGGAAAGTGTCACATCATCTTTCAGATTTGACCAGTGATCATTTAACACATTTCGGTTACTTAAAGGCAGGATGTCCTATTAGCATTGTATAACAAGGTGCCAGTATCATAGAAGTACTCACTATTTAATCAGCTGTAAGTAATTTGGAGTTTTCCAGAGAAAACTAGCCCTCAATTCAAAATTACCTTGCAGACTGCACTCATGGGAGATGCCTGGTTCAAATGTTGTATTCTGCATCTCATAATATGGCATAGGAGATTGCAGAAGAATATAATTTAGGGATTGTATTTCTTTTCCCTCTATTTAAGAAAATATTTTACAGTTTCAACTTTATGCTAATGCAAATGTCATTACTACAAGCCCAGGAACTTTTACTGTTGAGTCTAGGCAGATGTAATGGGCTGAAACAAAGTATCATGGAAAAACTATGCAAATCACCATGTACAGTAAATCAAGCTAATAGGCAGACTTCAACTTTCTTCCACAAAGGTCAAACATAGCCTGCAGCCAGGAGGAAACAAAAAAGGGACAGTAGCATCCAGCAAGGAAACTTAGTGGTAATCCATTCACAAAACGTAAATACAGAAATACTGAATATTGGTGATACATCTGATTTTGTACATGGCATGAACAAGAATCTTACAAAAAAAATCTCCTTTGACACTATTTCATGCACTTAGTCTGCCCATTTCTGGTGTCTCCACTTTGGCATGCTGACAAAAGAGTTTGAAGAAAGGAAAAACAGAATCATGCAAAACAGTCAAAAAAAGCTTGACACAAAATACCTATCAAAAGGAGACCAAAAGGCAACTCAATCAAGATCCGTCAGTACCTCTGCCATGAAGTGATTTCTGACAATAGAGGGTCCTTTACCACAGACAAGAATCATACAGCAAAACACCACACCTGGAAGCTGAAGCTAGACAGATTCAGACTAGAAATAAGTTTTCCCTGAAGAGTACAAAAAATATAGCATGAACTCTGAATTACTTGAACTCTTTTAAAAAAAACGGATGCTTTCCCAAGACGACACATTACATCTGATTTCGACACCAAGAGCTTTATTTATTAGATTACCAAATGAAATTCAAGATAGGTATCTACAGTTGGTAATACTAAATTATTATAATAGTTTTATAGTTCTAAAATATGACTCCTCATTATTTTCAATGTAAACATCACTCCTGCACCACACAAGAAGAGCATTTTTCTTAAGGGTGCTATCCTTTTCCTATTTGCCTAGGCTAAAGCTTTGGCCTCTCTCTTTCCTTCACCTTCAACACTACAAGTCCCCATCCAAAGTCCAGCTTTCCCTATAGCTGCACAACAGAAATCCTTAGGTATCCTGTTCCTTGAGCTCCATCAGGCAATCGTTCATACACAGACCTCCACAGAGTACCAACATGAGACTAACACTGGATCCCTGCAATCAATTGCTTTGGATCCCTCCATTTTGCCTTGGGCAGCATTCCATTTTAGTAATTTACAGAAAAAAAGCCTTTTGTTTATGTCAGCCTTCTCTCCTCCTTTAGGCTTGGATGCCCATCAAAAACAGGAAACTTTGACATGCTCACTACTCCAAACCTCTTCAACTCAATGTTTACTTTAAAAAAAAATAAAAAGATACACACCTCTTTGGAGTAGACTGCAATCTACTTGGACCAAGTATGTAGGTTCAGCTTTTTTAGAACTTGGCTGTCTGCCCTGATGCATTCATACCTGGGTAGCCTACGGTCATATGTCACTAAAGTATGTAAGTTAAAATAATTATATAACCCTCTCCCATTATTTTAAAATCCTATCATATACAGGCCTCATCTACTGAGGCCACAAAGACTTTGAGTCACTGAGTGCAATTATCAAAACATATTGGATTTTAGAAATTTATACCAACAATTTCAGTCATTTAGAAAGACAGTGGTAGAAATACTGTGTAACTTTTAATTCCAAAAGAATCATAACAATATGGATGTCACTAGCTAATTCGTCGAGGTAATTAAAGACCATTTTGAAAGCTAGGAATTCCCTTCAGTTTTCACTAAAGTCAGTGGGAGCTGGGGAGAAAAAGCTACACAGCTCACAAGGCCAGATTGTACTTGAATTCTCCTCTTACCTCTATTCATGTTCTCTGTTGAAAAACATAATATCGTGCTATTGCATCTATTTTAAAATTAAGGCAAATGAAAGCGTTAAAGATAACTATCCCATCTATTTCTAAGCACCAGTTATAACAACGCTAGATAAAACGCATCATCTTCTATATAATACTTTCTTAAAGCTGGCATTGCTTAGGCTTAGCCTTCTCTGACCACAAGCTTTCACCTTGAGCAATACCATTTCCCAGTTGCCTTGTGCTTCCTTCCCCCACTATGTTAGTCTTTCTCTAGTCTCTTGGATGAAGAGCTTTCAAGCAAAGGATAATCTCTGTTCTGTGTAGCACAGTTCACAGAACAATATGGTTCAAGCTTTTCTGCAAAATCGATGTAATTTCTCACAGACATGTTTTTCCTGTTTTTTCCCCCACTCTGAATACTTTTGACAGGGCAGAAGGAATGCTCTTGTCCAGGCTGAAATGAAAAGGAAAATGCTATTCCCTGTTCTGTCTCATTTTTTGAGTCTTTACGCAATAAAATCTAAGATCAATGAGATCTTATAGCCAGTTTTAGGAGTCACTGAACTCTGAGAAATAATTTAATCAAATTCCTAATGACAGGAAGAATAATCATCTCATCATAAAACACTCTCACAAACTCTAGTATCCTCCTGGAAGTCATACGTATTTGTTAAATCGAGATTCAACATGTAAAGGATAAGATTCCAATCACTGTTTCCCACAGAAGTTTAGAAAGTCTATCGCTTGCTCATCTTCATTATGTGGAAGCAGACACAGAAGATTACTAGAAGATGACTATTAGCCTAAATAAGCACATCTGTGGCTCAGAAGGAAAGTGAACATTATTTTTGTAAATTTACAACAGGACCGGTGTTTAACAACATTCAACATTGATTTTATTTTCACTGCTCCATGGAGGTGAGAATTTTTTTTACCCACTAAAATTTAAGACAACACTGCTTCTAAAAATCCTCTTAAATCATGCATAAAGAATTTCAAAAGATCATTGGGAAAGTCAGATGCTTTATGGTGAAGCACACAGCTGTACAGAAGTCTCATATTCTGCAAAAGTTTTTCAGGTTTTGTATGGAATACTATATCATCATTTTGTTCACATTTTTAAAAAAAAAAAATAAATTCTGAGCTGAGCTACAGTGTAAGCACCACAGTGCCCTAAATCTTCTGGCTCCCCAGAAGCCTCGTGTTCCCTTTCCCAATTAAGTTATATTCTAACCACTCCGGGGATGTCAGAAAGTACCTTAAGGGCAGTTACAACCAGAGAGCAAACTACAGCAGACCTCGGAGACATGACGTGGTCACACCACACTTTGTCTTCATGGACAAAGCCTCAAAGAGTTTAACAGGAGGCAGGCTTCAATACATCCCATCCACAACCAAGAACTTGGTTGTCTGCGAATACTTCCTCCACTCGCAAGAAGATATATGTTCATCGGTGCTGCTCTTCCTGCTCAACAAAGATGTTTAAGTACATAGGTATAATGCTTTAAACAGATGTGTTTAAAATAACTTAGCACCTGCCTAATTAAGTTCATCTGAATTAATAACACATCAGATTTTACAGATTTAAAGCATGTTTAAAAGAATCTACCCTTAAGGGTTTGTAACTGTATAGGTACATCAGTGGTGGACACATTCCAAAGCTTTCACATAGCAGAGGATTAAGTTATATGCTACATACCTGGTATTCAGAAAAAGTACCATATTCCTGCCCTGTTCTTCCCCTTCCTGATGTACCCAGTTATGACCACTGTTTGAGACAGGCAACTGAGTTAGAGACCCTCATGTGTTTCAGCACAACCACTTTCATGAGTAGAAATTGGGCACACATTTCGTTCCAAACACATGAGCATTTGTATTGACAGTCTGAGTTAGCTTGCTTGTTGGGATTTGATCTAACCAGCATCTCCACACTTAATTCTAGTGCCAGTCTCATACTGTGGCCCCAGTAGGGGAGTTTTGCTTGAACAGCTCAAATGCCACAGGCTGGACACTGCAAACCCAATTCATCCTAAAATCCATTGTGGGACTTCTGCTAAAAAAAAGAAAACCACCATCCACAAAACAGGACAATTAAGCCTTTCTGATTTTATAAGCCAGCACTACCCTCACAAAAGCTCTGAGCTAATATCCAGTTCTGCCTCTTCTCCCCTAGGCCTGTGATGGCTTGTACACTTAGCAATTACTCTGGTTGATTCCTCTTAAGACTGACTTTGTAGGTCCAAAAATAAGCCACAAATACAACAGGGAAAACAACTGAATTATCAGTATCAATTCATACAGGCTACACATTACTTACAACCTCTCTCTCCCACCTAGCTGCTTTACTTCATCAGTCAGCACATTTGGTAAATCTTATGCATAAAGAATGAGTTGTGACCATAATTTATGAAACATCTAGCAATGACATGCAGGGGAGAAGGGAAGAAACATACACTGCAGATGAACAACAGGGTAGATAAGTACAGTACACGCAATCAGTGAATATCATTTGCTTCCCTCATCCGTAGCTTCCTGCAAGCTCCATCCTAAAACTGCTGAAGCCAAACAAGTTCACAATTGACTTCAAAGGCCTGCGTCCAAGATCGACTCCTCTTTTCATGTTTGATGCCTAGAAAAGGGAGATTAGGCAGAGGTCCTACTAACAATCAAGTTGTGTTAGAAGTAATCCTAAAGCAATGGACAAGCCTCAATCAGCAGCCATGAAGCAACAGCACAAGCATCTTATAAACACAGCCGCTCACCCAGATCCATCACACAGATCATGTAGGCATGGGTTTACCTGGGGCTCTCCTCTTTTAGTTCTCTGTGACATGGCTCAAAGCCTTCCGGCCACAGCTGTGACTAGCCAGCCCTACCACATACTAAGATTTTCCTCTGTCTGTAATCAGAACTATTTCTCTACTTAAGAGTGTTATTCATTATTAGCTAACATTGCCAACAGCTAAGAGAGATGAAGAAATAAAAGAACATGCAGAAGTGAACTGTATACGTTATTATAAAAAGGAAGAAAGGAAAATAGTCTTGCAATTAAAGGGAGAGAGTTCAGAAGCTGACTCAGGCTTTTCAAATGACGAAGCAGCAAGCAAGGAGCTACCTTCACATGCTTAAAAAATATGTATTTGTGTGAAATAAGTAAATAAGCCTATAGTGGCTCAGATATTACGTTGACTGGAGAATTATAAATGCCTAAATAAATATAACCATATTCACTAACATTGAGGACACACTGAGAAAGATTAAGGGTTTTGTTCCGTCGTATTGTGAAGCACAAGCTGTGGAGCAACACCAAAACATTATTTACCATGAATGAGTCTTAAACTGAAATATTATTCCCACTTGGAAGCACTAGGTCAGTAGTATATATCTATAGAACTGTCGCCTAATTAACTACCAGTAATTAAATTTATAAATAAATGGAAAAATAATAGATCGTATTTTGGTTAATTGCCTTAATTAAAGCTGGAAGTTCGCAAGTCAGACATATTGCCTGATTTCAGTGAGTTAACGTTGATAAAGCTGGCTATGAGGTCAGTGTTCTTGATTCTGGCGCATTACCACATTGTTACTATTCATGAGGAAGAGATGCTCTTCAACCAACTATCATGACATTATCCATAATACATTAATCATCTTCTACATGCTTAACAGGAATTGCCGATTCAGCAGAGAAAGACTAAGTACAGTTTATTTAAGTAGACTGGAACAGGGCTGGGGAGAGGGGAAAAAACACAGCATTTGTGTTTCAGTGATTTGAATGCTGCAACCTTTCCCTTTAATCTGCTCCCTCCAGCTAAATTCCAGGCATAGACACCTGGAGGTGGGACAGCAAAAATTTGCACACACGCACTCACATTCCTGACCAGTAACCCAAAAACATAAGCTGTGTCCAAGCAATTCCTAATGTCTTGGAAAATCAACATTCATCAGTCTTAATAAAAGAAAGTTAAAGGAACCTCCAAATTAACTTAAGACTTCTGTTGTTATAATTTAAAGTTGATTGGGGTTTTTTGTTTGTTTTATATGGAACAGCTATGCTGGGTAAGGTTAATACCACAGCCTTGCCAGACATGCACAAAAGTAGCAAGATTGTTCTTATGACTGGCTGGAATAAGGCCCCAGAGATACTCAGCTGTCATGAGAGCTCTGCATGCCATTATGAGAAGAGTGAAAAGCAAATGAACCAGTCATCTGAAGGATAGATACAGGGAGAAATAATTGAACAACCACTAAACAAAGGAAGAGAAAGGATCTAATGAGGTTTTGGTAGTAACAGACACTGCAGAAGTTCATAAGATAATGAGGAGAGGCAACAACAGGTCAAGAAAAACAGGAGGGCAACTTGTTCAGCTGACAGCAGCTCTGAGGTGCTATGGCTGCAAGACAGAGCAGCTAGAGAGACAGAGAGAAGCATGTGTTTATTTTCCTTGCAGAATGAAAACAACTGAATTAGGATTCAGCTTAAAATAAAAGCAGCCAATCTGTTAATTGTAAAGTACAGCCCCATACAGCTAATAATCTGTGCACGTCAGGCACATAGTCAGGAGTCAAAGGAATATGCTGTTTTCCATGACTCATCAGCAGTGGGCACACAGGCTCTTGTAAACATCATCAAGCCGAGTTTTATTCATTCTGAACTGTGCATCAGGGAGTTTAGTGGACGCCGTTAAAATTCTTCAAGCAGCGGTCTGGAAAATCATGCTAACAAATAACCTACCTTTGTAATCTGCTGTGCATTGAACATAACAATAAGTCACAACAGGCTGTGCATCAATAGGCTATTGGCACATGCTTTGGAGGCATTCTGAGGACCAAAGCAGAAGGCTGAGTGCCTCCATCCATCCGAGAAGAACACCAGCAGCCTACTAATGCACACCCTGGCCTAACTAATTGTTATAGCAACATGGCTCATAAATTTCAAATTTTGGATTTTCAAAAATATTTCTCTAAACACTTAGAGGTAACATTCATCTCTCTTTAAAAACAGTAGATAAGAGATACCTATTTTTCTTCTTTTTTTTTTTTAAGCATATGACTCGCCTTGAGCACTAACTTTCAAAAGCTAGTATTAGTGTAGATACTGTTATTACAGCAAACCCTTCGGAGTCTATGCACTTACAGGCGGTGAGACTTGTAAGGAACATTATTGGGGTGGGAGTTTGCTTTATTTGGTTTGGTCTCCCCCCGCTCCCAGACAGGGAACAAAACATGAAGAGGTGAGCTGACTTGCCCATGGTCACAGAAGAATCTAGCAATAGGACAGAGATGAACCTGGTTCCCTACATTTCAAGCTAGCCACCTAACCAGTGAAAAACATTAAAAAAAATCCAAAACATAACGGGGATAGATCAGCAAAGGCTTCCTGAACCTTTATAACCCTTGTCTCTTCCCCATACAACTAACCTCGCACTAAAACTGAACACTGAGTAGATAATTTGTGGTGACAAAATAGGGACAGCTTAATGAGGAGGGGATACTTCTGGCAGAGGCAGGAGCTGCATACAATGCAAACTCTTTATTCATTTTCTTCATCCTTAAGTTCTGACTGAAGACCTGTATTTCTGAGGGGAACATAGAACCAGAAGCAATAAGCTCTTTAAGGAATGCTATGCAAGAACAAGATTAAAGGCAGAGAATTACAGAAAACGCAAGAGATCAAGCCACTTGCTCCAGAGAGATTCATACATGAGCAAGTAACAACCAGCATCCAGTTACCATTGTAACATCAGAGAATTACTGCACATATACATTGATGAAGCACATTTGAAATTGTGAATTTTCTGGGTCCTCAGCTATTCTCAATTTTCCTACAACAGGCTGGAACAGGCACAAAAATTCTGGCACGTACAGGCTTGGTCCAGACCTAGTAAAAATTTACGCATCTTGCCTTCCTACTGAGGACCTGAATTTGCTAGGTACCCTTTCTTTGGAGAAGAGAGGGTTTCCACAGAAAAATAATTCACTTAGAGGCAAGTTTACTAAGAGGGAGGTGGGGGAATTCAAGAAGGGGATGCATCTCAGAGACCTTTATATTCCCAGGGTTGTTAAATGGGACAGTTTCGGAAACAGCTGAGCCGACATTTGTTTAATAAAATCATCCATGGTAATACGACAATTATTCTTTTCTGGACTTGCTAGATCCCAGAGGAGTGCTCGTTTTACTTTAGGATATTGTACTTAAAAGAACCTGGAGAAATACTACAGGATGAAAAATATGATTTGCCAAAGAAAATCTTAATACCAAACAGAAACAAGAAACTAGCACATTGTGTAAATATGTCAGATGATGTTATAAAGAAGGTTAAAGCAACTCTAGCCATTAATCACAATACTCGGGAAAGAAACAGAGACCTTAAAAATATCAGGGAGAGTTTAGTAAATATCAGGGAGAGTTTAGTTTAAGTATTAGGAACCTCTTGTAACTACTACAAGCAGAAAATAAGACAAGCTACTATGGAAAATGCTGGAATCAGAGTTATGAGCAACAGACTGGACACGTGTTCATCTTGGAGAGCTTAAGAATAATTAGTTCTGTTTTGCCACAACCACAGAGAGATGAACACATGGCCTTTTTCTGTCTCAATAATGGTACACACAATTGCCTTCCCCAGAGCACATCTACTGTGAGAAATCTTCTATAAGATACTGGGTTCCCCTGTAAAAAAAAAAAAAAAAGAACAAAAAACAAAACAAAAAAAAACCCACATGCCACACAAAAAAGTTGCACAGTGCCACCATCTGCACAGAAGTCTGTGCTCAAGCAGAGCAATGCCAGGTTTGGCTTTTAAGCCAAAACACAAAGCAGTATAATTATGCTGACACTTTAAACACAGCTTGCTTTAGAATACATGAGGAAACCATTCTCTTACACCAAGGAACACTTCAAAATACACTCACAAGAGAAAAGAAGTCACCACTAGGCAACAACATCATGCTAATGCCACTCCATGTTTTAGGTCATCTCTCCTACAACAAAGGAGTGTTCCCATACAAGATGAAGCACAATGCTACCATTAGAGCTGAATATATTCATTCAGCTCTCAGAAAGAGTAAGTGCCCCTCATTTAGGCAAAACTTCTGTGGTTCTGTAAGCTCAGTTCATTAAACTTTGTTTTTTATTTATCTCAGCCTGACAACTGGGCAACTGCCTACAGCAGTGAAGAGGGAATCTCCCATGTAATGAGTTTTCTAAAATCTGGAATATATTATGCATACCACATCTCCTCTCCAAAACCAGTGTTTCAACTGGTTTTAGCTTCCACCCATGGCTTCCAAACATGTCAATGCTCAGTAGTATTAAGTTCCTTGATTTTGTCCAGATTTTTAACTAAAAAAAAAAAAAAAAAAAAAACACCACCAAGTCAGCTGCAAATCTAGCTTCACATCTAGAATTGAATGCTACAGTATTTCCAAAGTAAGGGTGGTTTTGGTCAGGGGGGAGATTTAGATTTGGGTCTACCTTGAATGTACCCCAAAACAAGGGCTTCCCAAAAGTTCTTCTTAACTTCTTTTACTATATTTCAAGCTTAATTATTTATATTGGCATGATGCAAGACATCTAGTCTCATTTCTTGGCATAGGATCTTGGCCCTGTACTTGTGGCAAGATGCTGTTTCTCATACTGTTGAGAATCAGAACAGGAAAGGCTTTAGGCCACCTTCATAGTTCCTAGATGAGGAGATTAACAAGCACATAGTGACCAGCCCAAACTAGAGAAGGCCAAAAGATATTCCAATTTATTTCAGCCACACATGGACCTAAAGAGCCCACACAAAGTGCAAGAACAGCTGTAGCTTAGATGAATATGAGCCACACCTCCTCCAAGCACATGGTACCACAGCACTGCTGGTGGCCCTCTGCCACCCACTGGAAATTCCCATGCAGCTGGCTAAAATGGAAGCGGTGGGATGGACTGAAGAGATGCCAAATCTTCACTAAAAGATAGAAACTATGCTTCTGTCTCTCAGCCTAAAGTCTTCCAGATTTCCTTCTAACAACACTTCAGACCACCAGATTGCTATTTGCTCATCCAACCACACATACTCTTCTTCTTGGTTACTTTTCTGGCCGTCTGCTTTTTTCCTAAACATTTTCCCTCATTTGTCTCCATGACAGAGTACATAATCCCTTTAAGTAGTGTATCAACCTGGAAGATCTGCGAAAATTTGTCCACAAATAAGTTCTAGAAATAAAATGTGTTCAGTTCCTCTCACTAGGCCAGTTGGTTCACAACTGCAGTTCACAGAATCTGATCAGATGCCCCCCTCCATCACCACTAGTGTATTTTATTGTAACACAAGCTCAGCTCTACATCAAGAAAACTGGTGAAGTAGCTAACCCTCCTGACCTTGCCAAGTTTACAAAACAATCACTTCAGAGGGTGAGCCAGCTGACCACAGGTGCTAGGAAAGAAAACCACAAGGTAGGCACTTGCACAGCTCAGTATCACTACCTTCACATAGGTAAAAGGAAAAGAAATGAGGGGACAGTCAAGGTCTCTCCTTTACCCTATTTTCCCTCATCTTCTCTTCACCTTTCTCTTCTTTTCCTCTCAGTTAATTTCCCATTCTTTTTTGCTTGTTGCGTCTTTCAGGTGTCCTGGAAGGGTTTGGTCTTAAACAGCAAATTAGAGATACACTGGAAGTTTTAGATGCAGCTATGTTTACACTAAGTTGTTGAATCTTCTACCTTGTGTCTTTTACTTGCAATAGGAAGTTTCTCCAGCATAAGCAGATGCCACTTCTCAGGGAGATGGGTGAGTGCAAGAGAAGTACTTTTCTCCTGTGAGCCAGCAGCTTCCCAGGCAGGGCGGAAAGGACTACAAAAGTGGGGCAACCACACACAGCCTTTGTAAGAATAGATACTGCTCTCTTTAATGCCGCTGTGGGCCTCAGTCAGTAGGACATGAGGGAGGAGGCATTTGATGGAAGAGAGGTCTGCCTATCCCTCCACTAGGGCATGAAGCCACACAGACCCTTTGCCGGAAGAAAGCAAAATATGGGACTTGGCTTTTACTTCAGAAGTAATTCTGAACTGCTCATTACCTTGAAACACCCAGAGGACTGAAAATTGGGTAGCAGTAGCAGCTTGGAGCTGGACTAGAGACGATTAGCCTTCATACTTATGTTTATCCATCTAGTTTATTCTTTTGGGTAAAAATAATTCTAAGTACCTTTGAAAATATTCCCGGTAAAGTGCCCCAAATGCCCATTAGCTGTGTGTATTTTCAGAAGCAGCAAGAACACCTTCCAGGAGAAAACCTTCCCTAATGCACAGTGCAAACCTTCCTCCCCAGTGTAACAGGGCTCACGATGCAAAACAAGTCAGCTCTGTAGTGAAGAGATTATGGGGATTTAATCCCAGGCAGCTGCTGTGATTCTGAAGTTATAAAAGCAGACACTTCTGGATTGATTCCCTCATTCCTTCACCTGGCAGCATGTGGCAGTTTCACTCAAACCTGTTAGATGGCTCCAGGCCTCCCAGTGCTTTCTAAAATGGCACTTCATCCTAATCTCTGGAGTTTTAGAACCCAACAGCCTCCTTCTCAGCCAAGGGAGCCTGGGGCAGGTGCAAAGCCATCTTGATTTTGCTTTAAGGCAACATCATTCTATTCTTTGTCATAAAATGCCATCATTCATTATTGATTCATCCCCTACATAGGAAAGGGCAATGGGATTACTGCCTGTGAACCTTGAGGGCATCAGGGAGCAATACAAATTTAACTGTCATTAAGCTGTAAGTAGCTCTTGTACCAAAAAAAATTCAGACTTCCTCCACTAACTAGCCTTCTCTCCTCAAAGCCGGCACACATCTACACATATCTTATTTGACCATGTACTGTAAAGAAATAGATCTGTTTTGGAAGATCTTATGCTACTGAGTTGAGGGCAGAAGGTCACCAGATGATGTCTCTGTTCATTCTACTGACTTGTCTACCTCTGGAAAAACAGTAAGGATGCTGGCTTCTAGGCTAGATGAAAGCCCTTACAATACTCATTTGCTGCAGGTTGATTTGCTTAAAATCTCTAGCTGCAATTCTCATAAGGAATTCATTGTTTCATGAAATGGGAACAGTTCTTGCCCATTGCTCCCTACTTACGCTGCATTTGAGGGCAATCAAGTCTAGACCCAGTGCTGATGAGTCCTGAACATAAATAAGCTCTGCAGTTACACGTCACAGGATACAACGAGCAGGCAGGGAAGCACAAGTGACAGGAAAAGCATCAGGTCAGAATCAACCTGTGCTACTAACCAAGCAGATTCATCTGCAAGCTGTTGCACATAGAGTACTTGCTCACAGCAGCAGTCCCATGTGGTTAAATGGTATTAAGTGCACAAGCAACGTTCTCATAGAAGCCTGCCTAACTCTGTTGTCCCCTTGTTCACATTTTAAATAATTCCTTTTTTGTTTCTTACAGCACCAACCCTTTACTCACAGAAAATTAATGTGTTTATAGATGCAGTACTACTAACCACTGCAAAAGTAGCTCTACAAACTCTCAGTCTGTGTTGAAGGTGAATTACAGTACACAGATGAGCTACAAGAACAGACAAGCTCACCCAGCCACCAAGTTCCATCACAGTTACTAAAACAGGGTTGGACAAGGATTGCACCTACATAATGCTGATACTTGTCACCAGCAAGGTGGTGTCTTCCTGCAACTTTGCTGGCACGTCACTTAAGGAAAGAAGGAACAGAAAACTTTTTATCAAATTGATGAACTGTCAGGTCATCTGCTACACAAACCTTTTATTTGAGCTCCAAGTTGGGCACTTCAACAGTTCTGTTCTTATACAATCTTTTTTTCTGGCCATGAGCATCATCCTGACAGAGGTGGACCAAATGTCATGTCGGCTATTTCTGAGGCCACATCAGTATCTCCCAGTAAGTGCTCAAGGAAATGGATACCACACAAGTGCCTTTTAGCCCACTTTTCCCATATCCTCTGTTCCCACCCTGTTATTTTTGACATAGAGTTTAGACATGCTAAAAAAAATACTATATTTTAAAGTAAACTTCTAAATGTGCAATGCTCTAAACTGCAGTTTAATCCTACCAAGGAAGGTTATTATTCTCAGTAATTCAACTTACAAAGTTTTGCCCTTGCCAGAGAACTGAATGGCAGGTTTTTTCTTTCTTGCCAAAGACCAATTACAGCAAGGTTTTACTAATACAATTTAAGCCTCCATACCCCCTTTACATTTTTCATACTGGGAATATCATATGTTTTGATAGCTTCATATTATGCAGCTTTTCATGGCTGGAGATTTCAAACACTCTGATTGTCCTGCCAGGAATCACATAGGGGGCTTTCCTTTAGAAATTCAGCTGCTATGATTGTCCTGCCAGGACTCACATAGCTGTGTCCTGATGTGGAATGCCCTACAATTTTACAGTGCTAAGAATTTAACTTGTATGTTTACCTTGAGGGGAATATGGGAACACCAGCAGTGAACTATTTCACCCTGACTTGTCTGAGTTCCAGGATGTGATTTCACCTCACTTTGCAGGGTTTGTACCAATTAGCAGGCACTGAGGGATCTCCTTTGTGAATAGGCACATAACAGCTCAAAGGGCATTCAGTTTGTTTTTCCAAGCGAGTTATTTACATGAAATTCTCTTACAGTCCCCCAAGCTTCAGCTGCCACCTTAGAGCAGCCAATGTATTTACCTGAGTGAAGATCATGTGTCTGAATCATGTTTCTCCTGCTCCTCTGTAGTTGCCACCACACCGGGACATAAGGAACACATCTCAAGCAAGCTGGGTTGCAGAAGAAGAGTGCCTGCATTGAGGGCCTTTTTGCAACAAGTCAGCATGTCAACGGGCTCAACCGAACTCTCTCCTTCCAGTGCAGCACAGCATTATACTTAACAGACTAATTAGTAGAATTAGGTGAAGTGCCTTTACCATGGGGGACAAAGAGAAGCAGAAGCCAAGGGAACAGCAGTTATTGTTGCAATATACACAGATTTCTGATTGCTGTGGGAAGAGAAACATTCTCATGAATGGAAGTAGATGTACTGTTAGGAGATTCACTTTTCAGTTCCTTGCATTTTGGGAGTAAGACAGAAGCTGCACGTGTGAGATATCTATGATCAAAAAGCAGCTTGAAAGTTTTTGGGTATTCTTTCTATCTAGCAACTCAGTTACATTGTAAAAAGGGACTGAGATTCCTCTGGCTGTATCCACACCACGGGATGCCTCTCTACCATCTGCTCTTTGAAGAGAGTGCCAATTTTAGCCGGTTAGAGGGAATTCCCATCTAGAAAAGACACCTGCCCAACAGTTACTACATTGTTCTTTTGTACAGTCTGCTTCACACTGACTGGGCACATCTGGTTTTTTCTGACACGGTGCATCCATGGGAACAGAAAATCCCAAGATTTTCCATTTCAGACAGACTCACTTGGTCCATACACAAAGCATACTTAATGGGGAAGTAGCAAAAGTTTATTTTGCAAGACAAAAGTTAGACTTGCTGCTGCAAGTCACAAGTAAACAAAAGACCACAAGTGAAACAAATGTAAAACACAACCTTAAGTTAGACTTAGCAGCAGGAATCCTTCCCAGCTGTCAGTGCCCTTCCTCTAGCTCTTCTTTAACGAAATCTCAGACCACCACCATCCCACCAAGCCATGCACACAGCTTCCCTGTAGATCCCCTCAGGATGACTGGGGGGTTAGATTTCGCGTTCAAATCCCAATGCCCAAGACAACCTTCTGGAACCACACACCATAGACATCTGAAGCTGACTTCCTAGGTCTGGGCCCAGCCTCTGGGTGCTGGAAGGGTCAGCCATCGATGTCTCTTTTGGAAATTAGTCTTAGATGACAGTTCAGAAGGATTTATTTTTTTTTGCTCCCAGTTGTCCCACAGATAGCTGCCTACGTTACTTACACAGAGTTGTGGCTACCAATACATTCATGTAAAAATATTATACAAAACATATACAAATATATCATCAGCCTTGCTATTTCTGTTGTGCTGGCTGATTTCTAGGGACGCTACGTGCAACACCACAACCAGCAGCGACACTCAGTTTACTTTGCCAAAGGCAGTTGCCCACTTCCATATCTTCCTATAAAACTCAAAATTGTGAGCTCGGCTACAGCTTTTATTGTAAACATAGCAAGCTTATGCTTCATCTTCTACACCTCCTTGTTTCTGAACATAGCTCTGACAGACAGCTACTTGCTCTACCTGGCAGCCTCCGAGTGCTGCATTCCACAAGCAACTGGGATTGTAGAACCTCAAGAGGAGCTTACATGTGTGGGAGATAAAGCTTGTCAAGAAAGAGGATATAAACCATGAAAAATTTTGCAATCATTAAAGGCAACTGCAGACACCATGATTTTCATATTTTTTTTTTAAAGTATTTTTTAACTCTGCTTTTCCCCCCCCAAAGATTTCTTCTTCCCTTCTCAGAAAAGATCATAAATTATGGAACAGACTTAAAACCAAACCTCTGTCTGCTTTTATAGCCTGTTCAAAGTAGTAATGGATTTTCTGGCATACAACCACCAGCTCAGCATACATCTTTGTTATTGACCATTGCTGTTGAGAGATCTTGCCTGTTATGGCAGTATTGTCAATTTATTGATAGCACATATGCACAAACAGGACATTCGAGTATGGGATAAGATAATCAAAAATGTCTTTTGTAGTCCTTTCAAATGGGGTGGATTTTTTTTTCCCCCTCCAGCATACAGAAACAAGTGATAATGCTTTATCCTATTTAAACAGCAGTACTTTCAAAATTCCTTCAGCAATATTCTCCTCTGTAGATTTACTCATCTACAATGCAGATTCACGCAGATCCTGCCATCCTCAAGAGTCTGCCAGTTCTAAGTGAGGTAATATATTTTTCTAAGCTGGGTTACACCAAGACTTTAGCTTTCAAGACACCCTTCAGTGATTCCAGAATGGAAAGTTTAAGTTTTCCTGAATAAATCTTAAAGTGTGGGAACTTAGTGACAAACATTTTGGCTAAGAACCTTCAGACCTCTCGCCTACAGAATTCCATTTGCGTTTTAGTCACAAAAATGCCTCTAAATGAAAAATGCAACTGAATACCATCCAGGTTGCTTCTAGGTATAGTACCGCATATTAGAGACAGGAAGCAGATTATCTAATCTTATTTAGTAGAGGTATGCATGTCATAAAATGCCTGCTAGCTGCTCTTCAACCCAAGCCATTTTACTCAGCAATGAAATAGCATCTGAAGAAGGACTTCCAGAAATGCCACTTCAGTCCCAATTAATCAGTCCTTGTTCTAAAGCACTGTATGACATTCAGAGAGGCAGAGCTCCCAGAATGTCAGGAGGTGTAGAGAGGGACCACGCACAGGCACTGTGGGGAAGGAAACTATTCCTTCAAGGCAGCAAAAAAGGGCTCTTGTGAAGTAACATCAGGGTGCTGATATACTAAGAACACAGAAGCTTGCTTGCAGCACTGAACATTCGCCTCTTTCAGTTATTTGTCAAATTACAAGAACATAGCTCATCACTAAGCTTAATGATTGAAAGGGACTATTTGTACTGCTTTTCATGTAGTATTATTTCCCAGCGCCATGCTGTCTAGCTTCTTCTATAAAGACCTGAGTGGAAATTTCTCCTACTACAGGGATGTGTGACACATTGTGTATTCACTTCTGATCACACAGGAACACCTATATATACAGCAACAAGCACAGGTATATTTGGACTCCAAACAAAATGAGCTGTGTTTTGAGAACTTCAACAAAGAATGGCGTGAACTTCAGCAGAGACTTACATTTGAACTCCCCAGCTTTGAATTTCCTCTCAACTGTGCTATGGCAGATTCTATCCTCAATATAGCATTCAGGAGCTTTTGCACCCAAATCACCTTGTAAAGCATTAGGTTCCCCCACCCAGCATCTCTGAGCTATCTCTAAGCTACAATGGGGAAACAACGAAGGAACAGATAAACACCCTTATACATTGTAAATACCATCTTACTTTGCAACAGCCCCAAGCAACGCAGGGTCTGTGGTCTGACACAGGATATAAGGACCAATTGGAAAGAAGTTAAATAATTATTTCTAAGTTTATAGTCAGGAAGATAATTAAGCAGCATAACATACACACAAATAACCCCATGAAGTACATAGAATTATCAGCAAATATTATTAAATTTTTTGAAAGATGGCTATTGATCTCAAAGGTTCTTTATGTCAGGAATGGTGCATCTCACAGAAAACACAGTATATACACTTTAAAAATTACTACTTTTATATATTGCTAACATTTGATAATAAACAGCAGTAGTACAATAATATTATAAATACATAAATGCTAGCACTTGCTCAAATTGGATAAAAGAAAAACCATAACCTTCCATCTGAGTCAGCTTTCTCATTTTCAGGGGAAGTTTTTTTTACATTAGTACTATAAGAAGTCAAATTCACTGCCTTCATAATAACAACACAGACAGAGCCAAGCTCTTCTTTTTATCTGCCTGAAGGCACAAGAACTTTCCTAGGGGCATAAATTATGGGACGGCTGGGTTATTTCATCTACCATCTTTCATCCCAATGCCATCAGTTGAAAACTTCACCATTACCCTTTTATGTTCCAACTCTTCTCCAGTTGCCTTCTTTTCACAAGGCAAAGTGCTTGACTTTCTTTTTTTAAAATCTAATAATGGTTAAATACTTTTCTGCTGCTATAATTGCATCATGCATCTCTTCCAATCCGTTATTTATCCATATGTTTATTTTACATACTCGCTTACCAAAGATGGTCAACACGGCCTCTTCAATCTCAGATCTGTCCCAGCCTTTTCCAAGACATTTTCTTTTGTGCTGTGTTGGGGCGGGGGGAAATGCATTGCTCATTTACCTCTCTGTTCCAATGCCCAGGGCACTTTGCTGAGTGCTGACATCACTATTTCTAGCACAGGGGCTCATACCCAAATTAAAAGGAATGAACATAGGTCCAGATTAATTACATTCAGGCTGGCAGTTTGTTCTTCATTTTTATCAGAGTGACAAATGCAGAAGTGCTCTGGCACAAAGAACATATCTCCTTTGTCCTCACTATGCCCTCTGTCCTAGCACTTAGAAACTATGACAACTGTGATAGTATTTGTTGTGGTTTTCCATGTTACTGTCTTGCCTGGTCTTATTTGCCATAATACACACTGCTGAGTTTCAGATGCTTCTCTTGTCTGCCTTTAGACTCTTTATCCTGTGCTCTCTGCAGTTTCCACGTTATGAAAAAAAAACTGACTCCAGTGTAGACTAAATTACTCTCCTGCTTAGTTAATAATAGTGATAACTGCGAGTTCTTGATCATTCAGCAGCTGTATTTGAGTAGGTGGTCCCAAAAACCTGCCATGATCTAGTTTCTTTCCGTAGCTCAGGTAACCCAGCTATTTCTCAGTACACACAAATATGGTTCACTTTGCATACTCAGCCACTAAGGCAAATGCCATAACTTGAAAAGGTATCTGATAAGATACTAATGCTATTTATTCACAGCAGATAGCATCTAGCCCTGGGGACTGAAGACACAACTGTACAACTTTGGAGATCGGGAGACAAGAAGGATTTTTACTCCAAAATTCAAATGCCAGTGTAAGCTTCCAACAAGCATCTAAAGATGGCATACTTCTGCCTCAAATCTAACGTTTTACAGCTCTCCACAAGTATTTTCTTCTCTCTGATACTGGCAAAACTCGCTTCCTTGTTTATCAGATCTTCTAGAACAATTAGGTCTTGTAATTAAACTCACTGGGCCATGATTCCCATGTCCCTTTTTTCTTTCCTGCAAGTATATTTGTCCTTTTGAAACCCCACCTGTCCTATGAGGTCTCTAAATTAACTGACAATGGATCAAATTAACCAGTTCACTGAGCACACTATGTTAAATTTAAATCTGTCTGCTGATTTGAATATGCTCAGATTCTCCAGAAATTCTTTAACAAGCGTTTTCCTGATCTGTGACTTTCCTTTCTTTCCTGTCAGCTTTATCAAAGCTCCTGCTGCGTTCATCTCTAAAGTGGATGCTGAGGCAAAAATAACAGCTAAGCACTTCAACCACCAGAATTTTCTCCGAAAGGACAAACTGGACATGCACTTCCATCATACCCCAAAATCAGTGTGTTACTTACATAAAGACACATGTATTCATTCCTCACACCCCTCCACAAATGGTAGCTGACGGTTGACGGGGAACAAGTGACTCTTCCATACAGCCATCGGTTTTTGTTTAGTTGCATTACCAGCTTTCATAGCTCAGTTCTCCACTACAGTGGCCCTTCAGTGAAATACAAAGCACGTGCCCATCTATAACCAAGTTCATAGACTTAAGGCTGCTAGTTGTACGAGGTTCTCAGATGGTTTCCCAGAGTTATTAGTGTGTTTAGCTCTGGACAAGTGCTTAAATATAGCCAAGATCTGTATCTTTTTCAGTTTCCTTTTTATGTACTCCTTCCTAGTTTATACCTGTTCTTAGTCCAAAGGACTGATGGACCATTATTATGCTTAATTGTAAAAATACCATCAGATTACCAAAATGCTTCATTGTTTAGATTTTATCAGCACTTTCGCTCTCAAGAACATCTTTCAGATTTATTTCAAAGATAAATACATCAGAATACAAATACAGCTATAATCTCAGTAAAGCACCATACATCAAGAGAACAGCCCTATCCTGTCAAAAAAAAAACCCAATCTCATCAAAATTCTGTCAAACCGCTTTGATAAAGGAGAAAAAGAGTACTTCAAGTATATCAGTGTGAGTACATTTGTATATAAAATGACAGCACATGTCCTGAACAGTATAAATAGGACTACTGCAGTAAACAATATTTCTGTTTCACAAAAAACCTCCACTTGTACTGCTTGCTGAAAGTTGGACAACACAGAAACCAACAGCGCTGTGTCCGAAATCATTTCTCTTTAAAGGGGAAAATTTTGCTAATAACTTCCCGAGAATTCAAATACATTTACAGTCATGTAATCACAAAGTAGATAGTCCAAAACTGATGGTAATTAAATGAACAAGACTCTGCTGCAGTAAATGGAAGTATGACTAAACGTCATAAGCACCAGCAAAATATTTCAGCCATACAACTCTTTCCCTGAAAAGCTTATTTTTTGCAGACAAGTGAACAGGAATAGCAATGCTAATGAAAAAAGTCAGCATGAAATACTGACAGCCTTTTGGCTTGAGTAGTTTTGGAAGTGTCTGGGAAATTACACAAATTGTACTTCTCTATATTTTATTTTCTTTTCCCAGAATACCTGCAGTGCACTACCACTTTTTCCTCTTTTTTTGGTAGTTGAAGATATTATGAAAGCAGCAGCTGAAGATTACTAAACTTAACTGAAAGCAAAGTTTGAGATTTTTATTAAGAAACTGACCAGGAAAATTAATAAAAAAAAAAAGTTTTTCCAAGAATTTACGAAAAACTGAGTGGAAACACAAAGCCCACCACAAAATAGGAAATGCTGCCACTGATTTTCAGAATTTGTCATTGCACACAAAGTGTTCCTGTTAATGAGAAGATAAAGTTTCATTACATTGTTCCGATAGAGCACATACTTCAGCAAACTACTGTCTCTGTAATTATTCACCTTATGACAGAACATATGCAGCCATCTACCCCACCTGCATTTCAGGACTACATTGTTGAGCCTGGTCTCCTTGGAGAAAATCCTATTAAAATCAATAGCAAATCCCTACCAACTGCAGCAGAGAAGAATTTATTTCTTCTTTTACAGAACAGTGTCAAATTTTTTATAAAGTCAGATTCCATCTTGATACAACACATTGTTCCAACTTTGTAATTTATTAACAACTAAATACTCAAATTCCCATTTCTCCAACCACCTGCCAAGCCAAGTCACAGGACACAGTTACAGTTCATTAAAACAGCACAATATTGTAACAAAAATATTTTTCATATCATTTATTCTTACTCTCTGTGTGCACTTATATCCTTTCTAGCCCAGGATTTTCTTAAACTTCTTGGGGGGGTGGGGGGGAAGGGGGAGTGTTAATGGAAAAATTACAAACCCCTATTAAAATGAAGTCCCTACCTTATATGCATATTTAGAAGCTACTGTTTAAAACACTACAGCTATAGTCACTGCTACTCTTAATGGCCCTTATTTATGCTTATATTTAAAAACATAAAGTCTATGATCCTCACTGTAGATAAAGGCAAAAAGAATGATAAAGGTGATGGAAATATTTTGGAAATATTTACAGATAATTAATCGTAAAGAAGTTGAGGGTGGATGCGAGTTCCTTTAAATACAACTCATGGCACAGAAGTTAATACTCAGCTGAGCTTTGATACAGTGACTAACTACTAGCTCTAACTCTGCACTGTAGTCATTGAGAGAAATATACATATATATTATATTTTATATATACGTATAAAAAAAGTAATCCCTTTTCAGGCTCTTTAGAGATGTTTATTAGCTAACTCACATTAAACTAAGCACTGCCTTTTCTCTGGTAGACTTTTACCATGTGTTAAGAGTCCACATATTTGCTCACATAATAAAAACAGGTTTTTATTTCCTATTATTTCTTGCATATTAGCCCTCACATTTTGTCATTATCAACATACCATTACACTATATTAATAAGGAAAGGGACCTGAAATGCCCCTTCCTTATAACACAGAGTTCTTTCCCCCCCCCCCCCCCTTTGTGTATTCGTTAACTAAAGAGCCTGTTAACCAACTGCTAATCTCCTGCGACAGTCTCTCATGAGCTGGATAGGTGTGCATACAGTATGACTAATTACAGTACAGTGTTAACGTGATGGAGAGAAAGTAAACAGACATCAGAGGCTGAGCAATGTCTGAAGCTAATTTCTTGTGATTCCTAGAGCCCTGCTGTACAAAACGCTAAGTACACAGGGCATTAGGCAGGCATCAGGTAGTCTTTTCGGCCATATAGCCACTTGCATGAATTCAAGATCGGGAAGTCAGAGCTGCAGCAGTCATGCACAAACTGTGGAGAGCTACAGTGACTTGCATATTATCAGAGATCATCTTTCTAAAGCTCTCTGGATGATTTTCCTAGGTCGAGAGTTTCATTACAAAGGACAACTGTGCCAGCCCTAGCTGGCACTGCCTCTGAGTGAATATAGATAAATGCTCTCGGGAAAAGGGCAAGTTGCTTATAATCTCCCATTATTCATGGATGCTTTACCAGCTGGCAGCAATGGATTAACATGCATTCACTGCTAACGCTGATCTTTAGGATTCACCGAGGTGAAAACAAAGGGATCAGCCATGGATTTCTGACTCCCCTGCATCTAAAAGTTAAATATATTTAATAGCAGCTGTAATAACATACTGAGCCCAGCTACAGCCTCCCTTCACTGCACTTGATCATGATCAGTCATTCAGCTGCAATAAGTGAAAGGTCTAATTGGTAAGAACAATGGCTAACAAAGGGGGTTGGGTTGTGGGTTTAGGTTAAAGCGCATGGGAGAAGTGTAACCAGTAGATCTCTGCATTTTATACTAAAACCCATTGTTTAAAAATAACAGTCCCTCTCAACCAACTCAGACAAAGGCCCTGAAATACTGCAGGGAGAGCTCCATTTGTTCTTGAACTCTGCTTTGGGCTCAGTGTAGGGAAAAAACAACACCCCACACACTTCTAAACAAGCCATTACAGAACATAAACATTCAAAACCCCACAGACCAAGCTGGGACTTCAATACAAGTCAGTGCCATCTGGGATGGGAGCTCTAGTTACTAAAAAACCCAACCAAAAAAGAAAACCAAAAAATTTGATAAGGCAGATCTTTTCACACCACTTCACAGAAAACTACTTAAAGCATAGGAAGCAATCTTTACATAGTATATAAATAAGCCTGCTTTCAGCAACGAATACTGTAAACTTATTCTTTTATTATGCTCTTTGGCAAGGCCAATCTCCAAGGAACATTTAAACATAGATCTGTGGTAGAAAGGCTGTACAGATAGTAAATTAATTAGTTTTTTCATTGCTAAAGTACTAATTGACATTGGATAAAAATGGGAATTGAAATATAATTAACCATAGCAGTCTTTCAAAAAAAAACCACAGAATGTTTTAAATTCCTAGTCAATTAAGAATAACATAAATTACATTTACAATAAAAGAAACTATTACTTCATGATATTCACATAAGACAGTCTGAACATTAATCCACAGTAAGTGTAACTATGCCAAAAATAGCAGTATAAAAAAATATAATTTCAGGCATTCACAAAATCATAAGTAGGCCCCACAAAACAATGAGATTAGCTTTAAACTTATGAGACTTTTCAACCGGCACAATTTAGGATATTTTTTATGGTGTGATGGCACAGAAGAACTTACGAGATTGAATTTTTAAAGTTTTCACTACTAGAAATACAGTTTTTGAAAGAAGTCTAGGATCCCCCAGTCTTCACTAGAACAAGTAATTTTGCATTGACCTAGTAGGACTGCACTCCGGCCTTTCAGTTAAATTAAGACTGCTGTAAATATGATCAAATTGGTATTCCCAATGGCCATTTCATTGCCTTCCATTTTGGAACTTTTAAAGAGCTGACCAGGCATATGACTTTCCATCGCCATTAATCCTGCTGAGCTTCATCAGCAGTCACACAACATTTTAGGCACTTACCCAGCATAACACCAGAAGTTGCTTCTGCAGTTGGTGGGAGTTTTGCCATTAGTTACAGCGGCGGGAGGCTCCTACTCCACACTCTTCAACTTCACCTTAGCAGAGTCCCTCTTTACATAGGCAAAATGCAGACGTTCAAGTTCAGCAGTCTGCAACCTCATCTCAGGCTCTCCAAAAGCACCTCAGCAAGGCCTAAGCCTTCAGCTCTCCAAAGTTCACAGATCTGTGAGATGCACAACCCTACAGCCCCTCCAGACCAACCAACCACACAGCCATAGCAAGCCCCAACTCAGGCTCTGGCACCAACAAAGCTCTCTTCAGCCCTTTTTCAAACACAGCCTTGTTTAATCTCAACAAAGGGAATCAAGGAGCAATAGGATACAGGTTATTACTCATCAAGCAGTGCACATACACCTGTTTCACCTAATGCTCAATCAGGCTCAGCTGATACAAATACCAGTAGAAGGCAGGGCAACTTGCTGGCCACTGAGCCCCTTTACTACCATACCAGCACCTCAACATGAATGCAATAAAACAAACAAATGAACCAGCAATATTCATAAAATAACATGTGGATCACCCACATTTTTCCACATTTCTTATACATCATCATCCATAAAAAAAAAAAAGCATTGAATCTTAACTGTAACTGCATGGAAAAATGAAGCAGATCAGGGAGAGCTGAGAAGCAGAGGGAATGAAAGTATTTGCATTTCATTTCCTTTCAATGAGTTTGTTAACAAAATAGAATGTGAAGGTCTATATTCCACAGTTCATAAGAGTCCCCATAATGAAATCTTCATAAATAGCATTAACATAATTGCAGACTATTGACCAGAAGAAGTTTGGGATTAATCTGGCATGGGTGGATGACGAAGTGCTTCTAATCTTCACAGAATGTAATTCCATCAGGTCACACTCCCTAAAACATTAATTGGATCATATGATATCAAGGACATAATAAGAAATTGTCTCCTCCCCTCTGGTGTCAATGCAGAATTATTTCTTACAGCATATTCTCAGTAGTTTTAAATTAATCTAGCAATGGGATCCAGAGCTTAACAGCTCTCACTGATAAAAAGAAAAAGAACAGAAGTGGGTTTAAATATCCCTTTGCTTAATTTTACATCCTAGCAGCAGCCTCTCAGTATCTACAAAGCAGTTAACAAGAAGACAGACTCCTTCCAGAAATGTATGGCAGGAGAATGGCAGACAAAGGACATAGAGCGAAAGAAGAAAGTTTCAAAGGCTGTGCAGTCTGCATTCTTGGAGACAATCAAGACCTGATTGAACACCCTGGTCTGACCCTGCCTTGAGAGGGGTGAGGAGGACTAGAGACCTCCCTAAGGTCCCTCCCAGCCTGAATTATCCTATGATCTCCTTATATCTTGCCACACTCATGGACCACCTGAAATAATTGTGTCTACTTTCTTGTTTCTTGTATTTGCTAAGTATCCTGTAGGCATTGACAGGGAGAGAGCTCTCTGTGGATTTGCAAGATTCACACAGGAGAATCCATCTGGATGGCCCGTTTCATTTGTTCACCACTCTGGTTTCCATCTTCCCTACAGACAACTTGAGTAAGGCTGACTGCTCATTTCAACAACCATCCATGGCTGAAATTTGTCCTTGTCAGGAATGAATTAGATGTGTTCAGTGTTTCCAACTCTCAGAGCATATTTGAAGCCTGAGCCCCTAATCGCACTTGAGATACTTAATGTCCATTTTCTTTTCTTTTTTTCCACACAGCATATTTGTAAACCCACAAAGCTCTAACATGTCCCAGATATAACATATCAACTCAGATCCCAGAAGAAATATCCAGCATGCACTCATTTCTGTTTGCATCTTATGATTTTGGTGCCTGACTTGTAAATACTTAGGGTTAGTAGTAGTGACATTTCCCATACATTTTCGGCTAATAGTCCCACCTAGCACATCATCTGCAGCTAGAAATGTAAAGAAGAATAGACAGAAGGGAAAGAAACCCAGGCAATAAGAAGTATGCATAACTGCAGATGGACAGGGGAGGCATAATTCATATGCAAAATGTAACATTATAGCAACTTCATTTGGCTTTGAGTTTATGAGGCAATAAACAAGCCGTGCAAAAGTCTTCTGAGAAGCACCACCACTCCCTTGGGCTGAGGTCCTGGCATTTATTTGCCAGAGGACTTTATTGTCTCATAAAGCAAAAGCCAAGTGAAGCACAAGCAAAGTGTTTCTTGCTGTGTAAAACTGTAATATCACACACCGTTATTTACTGTATGGTAGCCCCATTATTTTTGGTCTCCTCACTATGCTAGGTCTTGACATTTGAGGAAAAGAGCATTGCTGTCCCAATTAAAGAGAAACTGCCTCTTTCCCCTTCCAAAAAAGAATTTTCTGTTGGGAGCTTCTGACTGCTAGACAATTTTGACTTTCTGGCCACTTCATTTAGGTGCTGTGAATGGGGAACAGACAAGACAACATGATCAACTTGCAAACTTTGATACAATCAGAAATCAAGCACTTTTAGTATGATAGATTAATTCAAGACCATGATCAAGTTAAGGAGCTGAAGTGCTCTGCGTGGGTAGAGAAACCAGTTCTTAAGTCAAAATTACCGTCCCAGGCAAAGACTTTAAGTTATGAGAATTACATCACCAGAACAAAATCTAATTGGTGGACTCTAGGGCAGGACATGTTTGGTACACAAGTTTGTATAAGGATCTTTTTTTTAATTTTTTTTTCCATAGGCACCATTGGGTTTGTATTTGTATTAATGTATTAGTGATGCTTTATGTTATCTTCTGTAACTGATAATGTGGGAAAGATAAAGATCCATCAGCAGAAACAGGTAAAAGGGCCATCTTTTAGCTTTGATAATGCAAATTTTCCCAAGTAAAAAATTGTGATTTTAGTTCCACCTTCCTCTCATTCTGTCCTGCGTGCACACACACCTGAGGGAGAGGGATGGACAACGGTTCAGTCCACACACAGCACATGCATTCATTGCAACCAAATCTCCGATTTTGGAGGCCATACCAGGGAAAGAAAAGGCAGGAATGGATGTGAAATTAAAGCGAAATCAGAAACAAAGGAAATAAGGGAAATCCTAGAGAAGGAATGACTGAAAGAGCACAGATGACAAAGAGTGCGTCAAAGGCACAAACACCATCATTAGGGAAGCCTGTGTTGCAGGCAATAGACCATCCTGGGGCCAGGCTGGTTTCCCATATGTGCAGCATCCATGAAAGAAGCCAGTTCTGTTTCAAATAATTGAACTGAAGCAGTTTGCTGGACCTTTGTTCCCATAACAACAGCAATTCACTTCTCTCAATTCTGTGGTTTTGGCACTGTGATGAGAAATACCCTATCCTTTCATTAAAACACTGGATGAAGCACAGTAAGATACTGAGAAACATCTGATCAATTTACTGTATTTCAAAAATAGTCATTTTAATTTTTCTTTGGGAAATACATTAAAGAGAAATTCTGCCTTGATCGATATCAGTGAATTCTTGTTGGTACTGTTATAAGTTCACACAAACAGATCATTATAACACAGACATACATTATTACTAATAATTTCTGGCCAGGAGAGACTAACAAAGAAAGGAGAAGAGGAATGCTGTTATCTCCATTTCACAGGTCGAAAGCCTTTCCTGAGAGAAGAGTTTCCAGTTCTTAGTGGTGAGGCCTGAGTTTTTCATCTCCCCTGGAAGGTTTGCATATTGCTTAAGCATTTCAGCTTCCATAGCCATCCTACATACAGAATATTAATTTGGAAACTCCAGTTTAACATCTGGTTCTAACTATACATATTTTTCCATTTGCAGTATCCCAGTGCCAGTAGTCTTTTAATAATTTATTCCTTTAGCTCATATCCCATCAACAAATCCTGTGGCATATTAACTGAGAAACTGTACACCTTTTATTCAATAGGTACATACATAACTCTTTAGGCCTGCTTTCATGTGCTTCCATAATAAAAAGTACATACCTTGCACTTTATGAACACAGAACAACTGTAAAATAAAAGGGATAAAATTTTGGCCTCATTGATGTCAGTGCCAAAACTTCTCACTGATTTCAATATGATCAGGATTTCATCTAGGTTCTCAAATTTTCCCAAGAGAATGTTTGCAGGTGAAGGCTTCCAAGCTATGGTCCCAAGCCCACAGAGCCAGGTCTGTGGAGAGGACACTCTTCTTATTATTTCCACGTGATAAACTGCTTGAAATTCTTACACCTTCCTTTTGTCTTCTTGCTCTGGAAAAAGAGTGAATTACCTCCTTTTCTATACAATGCCATTTACTTCCCTGTGCAGCCAATGCCAGTAATTGTCTAAAGAATGCAACCTGTCTCGGTAAAATACAGATTATATAACTCTTCAGAAATAAGATTTTTGTTCTGCAAGTTTTGTGGAGAACTAGATCTTCATCTATTCTTCTCAAATTCTTTTTCAAAAACATCCCCAAGTTATCAGGTTAGCTTTTACTTGTGTCAGCAATGTGCAGTTTAAAGAGTCAGGGTGGTCTGGGTTTTTACACTTTGTTATTCAGGACCGGAGAGAGGGAAGGAGAGAAAGGGACAGCAGCATTAAAAAGAAAACCATTCCAAATTTAACCAAGAACTAAAAAACGTAAGTGAAAACTAATTGTATCTGTAAACACAGATTTTAAAATAACATTTCATTATGCTAAGCCAAAACAGTTTGAGCAGTTGTAATGGCAAGTAAATGGGGACAGATCAGATTCCTCCCACTCCTTTCCTTCCCCTTCTCCTCCCAGCCAATTTGCTCACAAAAGTGAGCAAAGTATTAGGCAAATGTCCCTCCCTGTATGGGGCTGAGGAGAGGATTAAGAAATTTAGAGCTCAGGAAGAGATAATGCAGTGTAACCTACGTCTTGGGGTGGCAAGTATGGAATGATTTATACAGAAGAGGATTAAGCTCCCCACAGAAATACAACACTGGAAAGGACCTCCAGAGTTACTGAGCCTAATCTGCTATTGTATATCTTCTACTACTAAATTTATTAACATCCATCTCAAAGTGTTTTCCATTTTTTCTCCCCCACATAGTAGGAAAACATCCCAGAAACTCACTGCTTTGAAGGTTCGAAACATTCTCTCTTTCCATTGGCATCAACAGTATCTTTGAGATTAAATAGTGGGAGAGAGAGAAGAGCTGTAATGTCTGTTAACATAGTAATGGATTGTTACCACATCACCTCCCAGCTTGCATTTTCTGGGCAAACCAAGATTTTGGATCCTCTGCTTGTACAGCAGTACTCCACTCCTCCGCTCTTCCTAAAATCTCTTGTTCTGTTCATGCAGTTGGATATGGGTGGGTAACCCTATAGATAACTTTACAGGAAAATCTCACTAGTGCCTCACACAGTGGTGCAAATTTATTGCAGCTACCTCATGAACTGAAGTATATAAGAAACATGTCCTAGCCCCCCCATTAAGATCAGATTATCTCAGAAAATAAAGGGTAGTGAGAAGACAAACAACCCAGCCCTGAGTTTTAACTCTCTAAAGTAGTCAAATAGCTAACAGGCTCACAATATTTAACAGTATCATTATATTTCTTTCTACATCTGTATTATGAAAGAATCAAGTGGTAACTGCCAATATCACTGCATTTTAACTAAGAGTCAGTCATAGAAATTTTCAGTAAAGCAAACCCATTTAGTAGCGTCCAGGCAGACAGACACACAAATACCTTTTGAATCTGATAGTAAGAGCAGCACATAAGACTTTGATCATATCATAACAATGTTTTTGCCTGAAAAGACTGTCAGAGGAAACCAGCATGTTCATCTAGTTTGAAATTTCACAAAATACAGGAGATAGATAGACTGTCAACCAGTAACCTGTATCAAGTCTGTAATTAACCAGTCCTCTGCTAGATTATGCACAAAAAACAAGTTCAGAATCACAGTTTTAAACAGTAAGGAAAAAAGAGTCACTTAGTCACAGTTTTGATAACGGTGCATAGATAAATGGGACACGCTACAAGAGCAAAGCAGTTTTTAATGGCAAAAAACTCTTGCAAGATTTATTCATGTGCCTATGGCAGTATAAGGATATAAGCAAGGTTGATAAGCAGAGGTTACATCTTCTTTAGACCAGCTGATAAGGCAGAAATGAATAAACCACCAGGCACATAAACCCTTATTTGGGTCTGAAAACGCAAATATATATATATAGGATATGAAGTCTGCGTAAAGTTTCTAAGTGGGAAAAATGTATAAAGACAATCAGGCCTACCAATCTTGGTAGCCCCTCTTCAAAAGCGCAAGTAGCATCAGAGAGGAAATTGCAAAACAGCATCTCAGTTTGTTATGCAATTCCCTGTAAGGGTCTTCCTCAACAAATCTGCTCACTGTGGAATTCAAAAAGAAACACAGGGACCTGCCAGGCCGCCAAGTTTGCTTCATTACTGGGACAAGGGAAAGCAGAATGGAAAACTAATTTCATTAACTTTTCTTTTTTTGCATCTCAACACCAATAGGGAAAGGCTCTGGGCTTGGCTGCAATCATACTGATGCTGCAATAGGCAAAGTACAGCGTCTTTTGCCTTTCCACCATTGCACGAGCTCTGCAGCAGCAAAACCTCATTTTCTCAGCAATTGTTCTAAGCAAATAGGAACTCAGAAAACACACTAGAGAACACAATATAATAATGCATCACGCTCAGAGAATCACTTTTCTGAATGTAGCCACGCTTTCATGTTTCCCATTTCCCTCTCTCAAAATAAGAAAATTCCTGATCAACACAGGGTATCAAAGGGTCTCTTCCTCATTGACACAAATTATAAGCAAGCAGCCCTCTTCATCTCTGCCAATCAATAGCATTATGCCAAGTTAGAAAACAGACTTTTCACAAATGAACATGAATTGGCTGCCAGGAAAAACAGTAGGAAGAAAGAATACCAAAATATAACATTTTTCTGTCAGAATTCTTGCAAACTGGTCTAGCATTTCAGCTTTCTCCAGCTGATGTGTTACAAGTTCCTCCTTTGACAAGGAACTGCATAAAAAGTGCATGGCTTTGCCTCCCCCACTGCAGTGACAAGACAGACAAGATCACACATTGCCAAGACACCTTCAAAACACAACACTTTTGCAAAGAAAACGAATTCTAAAGTTGAAATTATTAGTATTTTTTATGACAGTGTACAAAAGCTCTCACTGTGCTTAGAATCCCACTGCACTGGGTGTTGTACAAAGAAGGTAAGAAACACTTCCTTGAGGAAGAGCTGACAAAGATCTGTTCAAAGTTCACCCAGCAAGGCAGTAACAGGGCTGTGTCCAGACCTGACTTCATATCTAGCTCACCATCCTCTAGAATGACCTGTCCCTCACCAGCTTTAAAACTTTTAACAAGCCTTTTAAGTTATCATTATATTTGTAGATGTAGGCTCAATCCTGTCTCACCTTACTCGGACACTTATGTACCTCCATATTAAGGCAACTATTTAGGCATTCCGACATAGCCTACAGAGGGAGAAGGGATCTTCCAGGAGACAGTTCGTATTTTAGATTACCTGAATCAGACCAGATTGCTATCAATCCCTAAAGAGATTTTCCCACCACTGGAAGACAAGCTTTACCATCTTTACCTAAGAATTCGGACTCAAGTGATAGATTATATTTCTGCCACATTAACACCAAGTAACCATAGGACAGGGTAAGGGCAGTGAGACACAGCTGATTCATATATATGCCATTATTCCCCACAAATAAATATCCTGACATATGGAAAAATGCATCTTATATATAGGTATATGTATATAGAAAGAGAGAGAGGAGATTTTATATATTTAAACATATATGTACATTTTGGCTATACTTTTCTCCTTTGCTTACCTCAGTGTTGTTTGCTTTTGCAAACTGCAACTTCTTAAGGAAAAATACTACAAATTAAATCCTAATTGCATAGATCTACTATAGACACATTGAGTGACATCAAGATTCCTTTATTCTTGTACATTCCCTAATATTCAGAAAAATCATTATTACTTGGACAAGGTCCACAGACCTTCTTTTTCACCTTTCCTTGTACAAAGCTTGGGACCTGGTTGTGAGACCTGCCATCTATTCAGCTCTTTGGCATTATGTCAACACAAATAAACAGCTATCTTAATAGTGCTGGCATCAAAAGTGAATTCATTCTATTATACTATGCCACAGACATAACACAATCATGTCACAAACTGCCCTGTGAGAGAAGAAAACAAAACAGAATAGAAAATGGCTTAACTGATGGATGGATTTTGGACCATAGTGTGCATCAGTGATAAGAATGATGATTTCACTGCTGTATAAATATTTTAATATGCACAATCAATTCATAATTCCCAATATTTTCTTAGAGAGCTGATAAAAATTATTAAGCTTCAGGCTCATTTCAGCAATGTTTAAATGAAGGTGGAAACCTACAGCACGAATCAATCTACTGGCATAGTCCCCTAGGATTTAGAAATATAACTCAAGTAATTTTTTCTTATCTTACAGAGAGCACTGTGAAAGGTATTTCAATTTATTGTGGATAACAATCTATCAAAATAAACCAGCTCAGGACATGCCCTGAATACAAATGAGGCAGCATGAAAATAAAAAGGAAAACATGAGTTTTAATTAACCCTGTAATGGTTTGCAGATCCTGAAGCGCTCAGTCTGAAAACAAACATCTTCTAAAGCTTATATTCAACTTACATGTTTCTATAACATAAACGCCACAGGACATTTGTAGATTAGGAAAGTATAGATAAGAAACTCTTCTGGTACTGCATAGAGCTACAAACTCCTGGATCAATAATACCAGCTCAAACCAGGTACTGCATGCCAGTTCCTCAAGGTACAACTCCAGCTGCTTCTTTATCACATCAAGATTTAAATCTCCCGCTCTGAACCTTACATTATAATCCTGTCATGAAGCTGCCTGGTGTGTGGCCACAGGCTATTTGGTGTTTTACTTTCAGCTCCACAATTCACCCGATAACTTGAGAACCTTCAGCTCTCATATCCTAGTGTGGCAGAGATGACATATTCTGAAGAACCAGAAGGCAAAGAGGAGAAACAATAAAGAAAACCCTTTGGATTTTTTAAGACACACTTGTATTTGGGCTGACAAAGTAGGATCTAAGTAATGATTTTTTAATGCCTTGAATGCTAATAACACCAATGAATTTACTGAAGAGCATACAAGAGCTTGAAGTGTAGGAACATTAGCATTGCCTCTTATCACATCGTCTCCTTTAGTGGGCTGCCTGAGCAGGCAGTGTGAACACCACCCATTATCACATGAACCATGTGACTCCTATGATGGGACAAATCTCCAGTTGGCCAAGGCTCAACGCATGTAACAAGTGAGCCAATTCACACTATGGATTTATTCTTTAGATACTGGACTGCTACAGCTCTTAGTCCTCTTCACTCCATGTGTCCCCGGCTCGTTCTGTCATAGCCAAAGGCAGCAGGTGATATCTGCTTCCTTCAGTGCAACAGCAAAACTGCCACGGACAAGAGCAGGATCCAGGACTGGGGCTTCATTCTGCAGCCAGCAGACTTCCTGAGAAGTATCTTATGCCAGCCACGGGGGCTGCCCAAAGCTGGTCAGAGGCCTGATGTACACTGATCAGGACAGAAAAAGCACATGACTCTTGCCTTTCTGTGTTGTTAGTGCTCACATCCAGAGAGTACATCAACTTGTGAACAGCAGCATTTCCATCTTGTAGCCATCGGTTTTCACATGCAAACGGCTGAAGCCTACTACGAGAGGTCACGGAAATCAAAAATTTCTCAGTGCCTGTGCTCTGAAAAAAGATTTCCATAAGCCAACCAAAAGCATTCATTAAAGCAGCACAGCAAGGCATGGGCTTGGGAGAAAGCAGGAGGCAGTGAAAAGGCTGTCAGAGAGCTCAGAATAACTTTCTGCAGAGGGGTAGCTTACAGAGCACTGAAGCCACTGGTACAACAGCCATGAATATGTTGCCTTTGTTCTTTATTTCCAAACAGAAACACCTTGATAAGGGCCCAGAGATTATCCTCCTCCTGGAGGCTTGGCTGCCTGTGCTCAGTGCCAACGTGAAGACAGTGCTGCCAGGCTGCCCCTTCCTCTTGCTGCCTCTAGAGAGGCTCCGGACAGTGCTGCGGGGAGACCGTCTTCCCACAGGAGCTGCTTTAACCTGACCCTCTACCCCTTGGCCCCCACTGGCACCGCAGCTCTGGCTGTACCACAGCCATGATTGTGCCTGCACCATTGGCCCAGACATGGATCCCCCACCCACAGGCCCACATCCAGGCCTGGCTTCAGCCCAGCACTGTCCCCAGGGGGGTGCCCCGTGCCCAGGGCTGCCCATGACGCCCTACTCCCAGCTGGGGTGGTGGGAGAAGCCCCAGCTGCCTGGCCTGACCCTGACGGAGCCCCCACAGCCCCCAGCCACAGGGAGACCCCAGCCCAGCGGGACCCTGCCACCGAGCATTTTGTGAAGATTGGCAGGGAAACCTACTCAGAAAACACAGGGTATTTAACCTAATAAAAAAGCCAGCACTGGCGTATTAAGCTACTGTTCCTCCTCTGCCCATTAGCAACAGTAATGCTCTGAAAAAATGAAAGACTTTTAAACAGTAATTAGCTGATAAATAGGTGGTTACAAACTATTATTTCTGGCTAAAATTAATGTAGCAGCAGTACTTTGATAAATTCTAATAGGAAAAATTTGGAAGCCTCCTCGTAGTATTTAACATAAGGCAAATTAAAGTGCTGACATTTTTATGGTGTTTTAATTAATGAGAATCTAGAGCGGAATTCTCATGCAAATACTGTATGTATTGTATGACAACCCTATTAATACCAGAGGAGTTAATTATGATTAGTGCTATTACACTGAGTACTAAATGAATTAACAATAATGAGGCACTCCTAATACTATCATCACATTTCCGCATACATTTTAATGGATAGGTTTCGCCCTGATTAGAGCTGATAAATTATTAGCAGCAAACAAAATTATCTCTTCCATTTATAGCTTTTCCTCTCCACCTCATATTCAGAAATCAAAGCTCATTTCTGAGAAAGAACTGTTACTTGTGAATATCCAACATATTTCTAGCCTTTATTAAACTGTTCTCCCAACTGTTTGTTAAAAGAAACTTCCATCACAGGGCATTATTTCTACTCCTAAACATTTTAAGCAGGGAATATCAGCTTCTTTGGGCTTATTTATGAGGGTGTCAGCTATCTGGAGCCCTTCTCTAAGTCACTGGGCAATAGATAACTGCATTGCCATCATTTAGCAACCTGAAATGCTAAAAGCAAAACCAAAGAACTGAACTTACTGGGAAACTTGAAAAATTAACAGGTCAGTTTCAGACGCTGTGGTGGGCGAGTAAATCCCAGATTAACAAGGCACCACAGCAGTCAGAAAGGACCCTGGCTGAACTTGCATACTTCTGTCCATAGTTGCCAGTCAGAAGTAGGTATCCATGTGCTGTGGGCTTTGAGCACAGGAAATCCAACATTGCCAGGGCATTTCAGATACAGAACATGTTTTGCATTCCTGCAATAAATCCAATGTGTAGGGAGAAGGGAAAGGGGATGTGAAGAAAGGCAATGAATTTACTGCAAAGGTGAGAACACATGGGCAGCACATATGCAATAAGTGCAGTGCTTTCTGCAAATTCTCAGCACAACCGCGGCATGCCAAACCCAGCCCTGCACAGGCGTGTGAGCACTGAGTGGCTGCAGTATACAACACGCACGCTCTGGTCATTTCTGGAAGTTCAGCACGCAGGAGCAGTGCCAGGCTTGGCCAGGCTAGAAGACATTCTCAAATCTTATACCTATATAAAATGTCCTCGCAATCCACTTTTGCACCATTTCTGACTAGAAGAGGAGACGTATCCAGGAAAACCCTGTCAATTGTTATCCTTAACCTTTGATGGAGGAGTTGACTGTCACCATTTCTTACTTTGTCTTAGTTGATTCCTCTATTCCTGCCAACTGTTGTGGTTTTCCCTTCCAAGAACAGGCTCTAATGCAGTGGCACAAAAAAAAATAGCAAGAAAAAAAAAATTACTTTTAGACAAGTAGGAAGGGCTGGTAGGGAAAAAAACAGGAAATCATCAGAAGCAGAAATCTACACAGAACAAAGGAATAAATCTGAGCTTGAGAGGACTGTATTTATAATGGCAGATAGGTGAAAAGTACTTCATAGAGGACAACTTTTGTGTGATTTATGCTCTTTCCTGATGTTCATTTCTGCTTATGTCTATTTATCTATATTATCCCTGGTTGCTGTATGTTGTTTCAATTGCTATCACAAAGTAAACTAATTTCATGTGCTCATGAGATATCCTTTGGATCCTCTCACTGCTGTACTACTCTCAGAAACTCAATAGCCAGAGTACAACTAAGTGCTTCTTTAAAATCGGTTCAAAATCAATGTAACCAAGTGTTTTGTGATAATTTAGTCAGTTGGTAAAGGGAAGAAATCAAATTGTTTCTTACGGTGAGCATTCAAAATCTATCCACTAACTCTGTGGAAACAGCCATAAAACCTCTCTGAGAAGAGGTTCTCTGTTGTCTATTACAGCAAGGCAGTTACCAAAGTAGTACTTGCATAGCAGTACCTAATAATATAAAAGTATATAAACATTCATGCAAAGTAGTAATTTTTTTTTAAAAAACAGAGAAGTAGTTGGTAGAATTCTTTCACTGTTCATGTTTCTGATTTGTGTTGATAAAGGCACTCAGGACACAAATAGATTTTGCTGTTCACTGTGAAACACTGTTGTTCTTGCTGGCTTCTAATTTATAGAATCATAGAATTGTTTAGGTTGGAAAAGACCTTTAAAATCATCGAATCCAACTGTTAACATGGCAGCAATGCCAAGTCCACCACTAAACCACGTCCCTAAGTGCCACATCTACACGTCTTTTAAATACCTCCAGGGATGGTGACAAAACTACTTCCCTGGGCAGCCTGTTCCTATGGCTGATTAGCTACCAGAACATAGTCCTTCCACAGTGCATTCTGCAATCAACATTTATGCATCTGTACCTACCTATTTCACTATGATGTCCACTTATAACAGATGGCCAGTTAAATGTTCTGGTTTGCAGTCCTGAGGCAGATCATTAAAGAGTGCAGAAAGGATTTGTTTAATAGCTTGTCAGTACACATTGTGGTTATGGTCACAAATTTGGGATCAAACCTAGCAGCATAGTTTCAGGTAAAACTTACGTTTTTCCTTGCACTAGTAGGGAAGGCAGGATTAGAGCCCTGCAGGTCTGGGTTCATGTCTTATTCAGCATACAGGCACAGCTTGAAACTAATGCATGATTTTAAACAGGCAGCAGCCAACAGAAGAAACAAATGGAATAAGTCTTTTTGTTGCATGCTTTCAGAGAGGAAGATAAATTGTTACCCTGGAAGAGATCTATAAATTTCTGTTTGTCTCCAACAGCACCTAACATTAAATTCTTGTGAAAATCCCTTCCCCAGCACACCTAGCTACTTAGTGCCTACTACTGCACAATTCTTGTGAGGGAGTGATCTGCTGCTCTGCAGGTTGTTGTCTGAGGTTTAGCCTTTCTTAAACACTCCTCCTGATACTGATTTTAGTATCTTTCTTCACCTAGTTTCCTATTAAGTTAAACAGCAATTTGCAAATACCTCCTCCAGTTATTCATTGCTCCTGAATACTTTCCAAAAGGAATTACCTTTGATAAAGACAGGCAAAAGCCCAGGTAGCTAGAAGTGTGAGGGAGGATAAAAAATTTAGGTGCACAGCTTTAAAATAGCATTAAAATTGTTCTTAAACACTAGAAAGATTTAATGTTTCTGCATTGAGAATTCCAACTGCTAAGGCAATGTGGAAAAAAATGAGGGTGGAAGGGTAGAAGAGAAATGAAGAATAAATCGGACACATGGGAAAATATGAAGAGAGAATAGAGGATAAAGTTGTAGCAAAAGAAAAGTTCAGCTCTTCTCCTCACCCTTTTTCCCAAACATGTTTGTCCTCCTGGTAACTCTTTCTTTCCTTCTCCCCTTTTCATTAAAACATTAGTTCTCCAGTGGACTTGCTAAGCTATTTGATATTTTTAACTGTTAAACTACATACAAGTAGGTATATTTGTCAAGCAAGGCAGATGCTGGAAAGCTCTAGAAGGCCCACACTATGACATCTACAAATGATCAGCAAAAATCATAAAAAATGTAATACAGTAAAAAAAAGTATTATCAGCATTGACTGATAACAATGGCGAAGTCCACACTGGGAAAATCATGTACAGTTCAGTATTTTAAGATTTCTGATTCATAAGCCCAAGCATTCATCAAGTTAATTACAGCATTATTCTTGATGGTTCGACCAAGTTCATGCTGTTGAGACATTATGTCCAGTCTGGATGTCCAATTTTTAAGGTAGAGGTTGAGAAAGAGTTTTGGACCCTGACAAGATACAAAAGAATGATGCAAAGTCTGTAAAACCTTATTTGAAAAGTGAGTGACTGACAGAAGCTTTGACTACTTCATTTTCCCTGAGAAATGTAAAAACATGATGAGATCAGAGTCTTGCATGGAGACACAGTATTTACATGGAGAGGAGTCTGGAACAGTGCTGTTAAGAACACAGCTTTAATCTTTCACAAAAAGGCATGGCAGGATGCAGAGGTAACAAATTATTTTAACAGATTATTAACAAAACATCATTAAATTAGGTACCTTGGAGAATCTTCTGTCATTTTAATCCCTTATATCAAGGCTGGATGCCCTTCCAAAATATGCTGTTGATTGTATGGATGAAACAACATGCCCTGCACTGTACAGGAGGTCAGATTAGATTTTCCCAATGGTCCTTTCTAGCCTTCAAAACTAAGAGTAAAGCTGATAATTCAGTTGGAACACGAGAAGCCCCCTTATAAGGAAAAAAATTATAAAGTCCCAATCCAGCACAGCAAATAAATATGTACTTAACAGTACAGTTCCAATAATCTCAGTCAAAATACTATCAAGCTGCTCTTCCCAACAGCTCAGTATCCTACATGCTGGACAGTCATATTGTAAGACAACAAAAGAGCTTACAATTTAAGCTGAAAAAACAGAAGAGGTGTGGCAGAAATTAAGTATAATCCTGGATCACCCATCGGGAGGCAGAGAGTGACGTGGAAGCCAGATAGGAACCATGCAGGAAACTGATAACGAGCTGGTAACAAAACGTGACTCTTAAGACATTCCTGTTCCCAGTCACAAAGCCTCTTTTCCCATGACACGGGCTACGGGAGAGAATCCCCAGTGCACACACTGGCACAGTGGTAATGCCCTCATAGGAAAGATGTTGTTTTAAGCAATATGCTTCTGAGAAGACTGTTTATAGTCTGTGAATGTTTATATTGTGTTTATATTTTATGAGAGAGAACATTATACAAGAGAGAAAAAAAATATCAGGGTCCTCCTGTTTCTTATTCAAAATGAACTCATCATGATTTGTGTGGGAGACTTTCAGTTGGAAGAGGTTTATTTCACCCAAAAAGAAAAGACAAATCAAAAGACAACAATCTGTATGTGGAGGGTGACACAGAATCACTTTCTTAGAAGTACAGAGTGCATACAATATTCATCCAAATCTTTTAGACAAAATACTGAGTGTCTAGCTGGTGTGCTCCAGTTCTGAAGAATAAGTGTAGAGTATTTGAGCAGACAAGAACGGCAATATCCCTCTCTTCAGCCACGTACACAGGATACAGTCTAACATGCTCATAAACCCCTTACTTTTTTGTGCAAGAGGTTCCTTTACACACACACACCTGGTACCAAACACAATATACATCTTCAATTGCATTTCACCCTACGTCAGCTCACACATGGGTCACGCCAAGTCTTATTACAACAGATTATCTCCTATGATGACGGTAATAGTTTAAACCACAACAGAAATACTAGTAATATGATATAGTTTTCATCACAGCGTGAATCTAAGTCAGTATTGCCTTCTAGCTCTGGATTTATAAAAGTATGAATCTCAAAATTATGTTAAGGTACCTGTCAGAATATACCATTAAGTGGCAGCTGCTGGAAAAATACAGTTAGATGTATTTAGCCTACACATATTTTCAACACATCATCAGTTTAATGTATATAAAATGTAAATTAAGACACTAAGGCTTATGATGAAAAAACTAATGGCCAGTTACATGTACACTGGACCATCTGTAAAGACAGTACGGTTGCTTGTAGCTAGTTTAGCCCTCGTCCAGGTACTTCTCACAAACGCACTGACTTGCAGAATCTATAAATTGCCAAAGAATATTGAAGAAAATTAATAAATTTGTCCATGAAACTGCATTACATTTTATAATTGTTGACCTATATTTAAAGTTCCTTTCTTAATTTTTCAGTAATGTATTCATTTCTTGGTCAAAGCCTTCATTCATTGCTTTGTTTTTCTGTAATGAGTTTGAGCCTCCACACCATCACAGTATCATTTTATCCACGTTTAAAATCAAAGTCTAAGAGATTTCCCTTTTAGCCTTGTAATGGCTTATGAAATCACATTCTCTGTTGATAATGATACTTCTTTTAACATATCAAATACAATACATATGTATTCCATTGTTCTGTATTTAAAATCAAGCACATGAAGGTAATTCTGTCTTATTTCAACTTTTGACTTTTATAAAAGAACTAGCTCTTTGTAAACTTTTTAGCTCATTAAAATTTTACTAAAATCCATTAGAAGAGTTTCTCATTTTATCCAAATACTACTCATCAGCATTTCTAATTTCATTTTAATAACTCCTCTTTTTAACATGATAAGAGTAATGTCATACCTATCTTTTACATTAACATTAGAAAAGCCTGAAATGGAGGATAGCTAGGGGTTTTTTTCTGTTCTATAAATATATTGGAAGAAAAATAACCTCATTGTAGTGTAATATATTACTCCATATTAAACAAGGTATTTTTCTTCCTAACACTTAACTTGTACATCAGTCAGTCTTAGTTTTAGATGATTAAAAAGAAGCAAAATATATTATTCACCTTATTGTATATACTTTGACATGCATAATTTGGAAAATTAAAACTTCCTTTTCATCTTTATCTTTACAGAAAAGAAAAAAAGGAAGATGAAACATATCTTTCTTGCAGGTGTTTCATTAAAAACAAGCTGTGACCTTGGAAACAACACTTCAGCGAACCAACACAGTTATAATTCACTATTTCACATATTGAGCCCTTTAAACATATGTTAATTCAAAATTACAGCCTCTGTTTCTCTTCACAGAAAAAGCTATTTAACTCACTGTAAGCCTTTGATTTTTTTTTTTTTTAGTTCTGTCATAATATAAGCATCGCAAGCACACAAAATCGTGCAGTTAGAACTATGTTATACTGTAGCATGTCCATACCAATCCTGAAATCAAGTGATCCTTATGAGTGATAGGGAACAAATTTCACTGGACAATGTCAAGCAGTGCTGGATATTAGAGAATTGTTTCTTGGAATGTGCAAACTACACTAAAAAACAAAATACTGTGTTGCTGTGGAAGATGCACAACACCACATACCAAAAGTGCACCACCACTGAGTGAGAAGTAATAGACCAGTGTGTAATACTTTAAATGCACCAGGTCCTTGTGGTCATAGTGAATTGTTCTAATGCCAAAACAGACTCGTTTTTTTTTTTTTAAGTAAGAAATTAACACTATAAAAACAAAACCCTGCAGCCAATTCCATGTAAACCATGACATCCATTTTTAAACTGCGGAAACAGAGTTTTTCCTGTCAGATACTCAGACTCAGTTTTTAAAAATGTATGGGTTTGTTGCAATTTCTGGATTAGAATAAATGCACAATACGTCTTGTCATAAAACTTGAAGAGATTATATGTGAATAAAGAATAATTTTCAACTTTAATATTAATAGACCACCAACATGCTTCTCATTCCTATTATAACTTCATGGTTATAAGACTATAGCTTCCTATAAATCAATTATTAATGAGAGCTATCACTATTATTTTTTCATTTCTCCAGTAGTACCAGCATGTGTGTGATAATATTATACATGTAGCTAGTTAAACTTCCTCCTCAGAAGTTCTTGCTTGGTTTTAGTGGAACATAAAAGGGCAATGTATACGGCTATGTTTGAATAAGTTTTATTATGATACAAAGAAAAAGTGACCGGTTCTTGCAAGCTTAAAAGGAAGTTAATTGTCTCAATAAATTAACAAAACAGAGCTCCACTGTTTTTTTTATTTAGAGACTGTTAAATAAGTATTTTGCTTTGATTTTTAACGTAGCTCAGCTTTAACTATTTTTGATTGTGCTTGATAGTACAGAGATTTCTAAAGTTGATTTTGAAGCATAATAAGGTCTCAATAATATAAGACCTTTTACACTATTGCATTGTAAAATCATAGCTAAGAAATGGTAGGATAGCAGAGACACATGTGTGAGAGAGAATTATACAGTAGTGAATTAATAAACCTTAGCTCTGTTTATTGGTTTAGTTCTGCTCAAGGACAGAGTAAAATGAAGTAAGAATGGAGGGAGTAGAAGATGGATAATTACTATAGCAGGACTGCCTCTGTGGATACAGTATCTCTCCGGAAAGAGAGGAAAACTAAAGAACATTACAAATTCACCGGCTTCAACTACCCTGCAGCTGCTGTTGAGCAACAGGTACTGATAGTTTCTCTGAACACCTTGCACTACCCTCAAAGATCATAGTCTGGGTCAACAAGTAAAAGCAAAAAAATAAGCATCCATCAGAAGTAACATAATCTTTCTGGATTACCTCTGTCAATAAGTGCTCTGCAGATTGCTTCCACCCTTATGTTTAATGGATCCACTACTTCAAAAATATGCCAAGCAAGAGCAAGCCTGTAATGAGGTGTGCTCTGGGGTCTGCCGTCGCAGAGCGCCAGCGCAGGGCTTGCATAGAAACTTTGGAGGCAGCAGACCTGAGCGAGAAAATGCTGACTGGCAGAATATCAGAAGTTCAGCTCAGAGAAAGTCGCTCCTTAAAAAATGGATATGTTTCTTACCTCCCTGAGACTCTGAGTTCTACCAATCACGTTTTCTAGCACCACTGACTTATTCAAGAATAGCTATGTTTGGTTGTTTTTTTTCTCAATGACCTCGATAAACAATATCTAGAGATATTTTGGTCGGCATCTGTGTTCAAAATTAAACAGTGCTGCAGTCCACTTCCTGGTGTTTTCCATTTTTTGCCAGGACAATATTGTTCTTCAAAGCAAGGTAAAAATTCCCTGGACATACTTTCCATCTGAAGTGGTGTAGATGGTAACGTGGTAATGAAGAGGTAGTTAAAAAGTAGATCTAACCAATTCTTATAATTTCATCTACTTCTAAACTTACATAGTTTGTGCTCCCATCAGAGTATTTTCTCTTAGGGGTAAATCCTTGCATAGCAATATATGCAAGAAACATTAGATATGGTTTAACAGGAAAACCACCTGCCAGATAATTCTAAATTGTATTCCTTCAATGATCCATGTTTCATCAGTTCTGCAACAGACAATATCATATTAACTATAAATATTTCGGACTAGGTACTCAGGTGACATAAGCAAGCTTTAAGTCCATACCCTTGTTGTGGCACTATATATATAAAGTAAATTACTGCATCCTTGCTGTTTTCTAGCTGTATAATTAACTGGAGCTTAGCAAATTTTCTTTTCCTGTCTCTGACCCTGTAATAGTCAGTAAGGCAAATTTCCTCTCACCAGCTGCACATGCCCAGCATTGTCCCTTTCGGTTTGGAATTTATGGGTGGATCAAACTCAGTATTGTCTTTCCACTGGCAGAAGTTGCATACCTGTGAATGCCGTGCTGCAAAAAAGATTGTGTGCAAACAAAAACCACGACTGTATAGTCATATTGACCAACATCGCTGACCCCTGGACAAATTCAGCCTTCATTCAGTCAACAGGAATAATTCCATTGACATTCAGTGGTTGTTAGAGGAGGCTTTTACATGCAAGAAGGATGATCCTGATTTGGCTATTATCATTTGATTGGTTTCAGTAGAGCAAGCGCTGTTATTTTCAAAGATGCAAATAAGGTCAGAATGAAACCTTACTAATTACATGACTTGCCTACTTTGCTTTATTAAGGAGTTCCAAATTAATTTAACATTACTTAATGGAGCTTCTAAAAGAAACTGTTATTTGGTAATTGTTTTCACTTCTTTCAGACACATTTTCAGATTAGCTACACTTAGCAGTTATCCTGCCTTTTTTTTTTTTTTTTTAGGACCCATTCATTTACTTTTCACAGCCTCTTGGTAAAATATTCCTGCCAATTAGCATGTGACTATTAAACCTTTTCTTTCTTTGTTGATTTGATAATTTAGTGAGAGTTCCAGATTCTGTTTTCAACGAAGCCACTGCAAAAAGCCTTATAGATTTAAATGGGAGTAGGAATGGTCCCTCCAAAGGTGAGATATTCAGGCTTGAAGCTGTTAGGTAGGTATGTAGCTAGTTAATTAGCAATCTTCTTAAAAGCCAAGATGAAGAAGGGAGGCTCAAGTTCTTCACCGCAAACTCTGTGCAGGTCTCAATGAGCAGTTCTGACTGAAGTTTTCTTAGTCCTTGTATTCCAAAGCATTGCACCGCTGTAGGATGAGAGTGTTCTTATTCAATAAGGCTTATTTATGAAAAGAAAACCAATTTCACCAAGATCAGATGTTTGCCTGATGTATGCACTGAGACCATCCAGAGCCGAACAAGGGCGTCATTAACCACTGGTCACTCTGACATGATTAACTGGAAAGCAGCCTGTCCACACCATGCCATTCAGCACGCTGCACCCTCCTGTTCTGTCTTCAGCCCCTCATCCATTTCTGAACAAGAACTGCCTCCATTCAGGTACTGCAGCAGGGCCAGACTCTTCATGGTAGGAAGTGTTGACTTCATTAATGCTCTGTGTACCACAAGCAGAAAAATCTGAATGCTAGGTGACCCACTTAATTAGGAGTTTTGCTACTTGGCATTCAAAAATGAATTATGGGCAGGAGGATCCATGGGGTAGTTTGCTTTTGACTCAGAATGTATTATCCCAGTCTGTATTAACTGGAAAATAGGAACTGACTTTGTATTATCTGAGGTAGAGTATATAAAGCCATGATCATTGGATTTATTAGGTAGAAAAATGTATGGAGTTATGAGATTTTTATTTTACCTGGGGTTAAATTGTAATGGTAATAATGTAACCATGATAAAGCTGTTACCGCAGAAGTGGTATAAATGTAAATGAGTCAATGTTTAATCAACAGAATAAACCTCCCAATGCAATACAAAACAAACTACCTAATATGGTTTATAGGAATATGCAAAATATTTGACTAAAAAAAAAAAATAGGACAGTCTCTGGAGCTGCTTTTTAAATTTTTTCAAGGTGGATATTCTGTCCAGCTACAAAAAGGAAGCTGAGTTTGCAAAAGATAATAAAGTGCTAACAGACTTCGCTTTTTCAAGGTGTTTATTTTGATGTTGGCAATAATAAGCGTTAATTAATGCTTTGTTTGGCTCCTGGTCAGGATCCCCAAACACACAGGCACGGGAGCAGAGCTGACCCAACCCTACCCTTCCAGAAGTACATCTTGAGAGCTCTTACAGCAAGTTTGTAACTGTCGGGTTTAAACTTTATGGCAACAGATTTCAGCCAGATCAAAAGTATCAGTGTTTCCATCTAATCCAGCAATGCTCATATCTGCAAATTTCCACTAATTCTTATTGTAAAAATCTTGCCCAGTAGCTACTACCCAAGAGATGGGCAGCAGCGTTTCAGTTTCTTCATGATACTTTAATTACAGTAATGCAGGGTAGGTACAGTTAAGAGCTGAGTCCCGCAAATACTTCCCATCAGATACAGTTACCACTGGCATAGTCAGGGACAAAGCCAAATGGACAGTGTTTACCCATTAAACTTGGGCAACACAGAGCTTCCTCACTGTTAGTGGAACAGGTGAGTTTTATCACTCGTTGTTTAGTAATTTTATGATTAGAAATACATAAGTATATGATACATTGATACAATAACATTCAGTTCTGCTAGCACATTCAGTTACTGTCTAGCAGGAGGGAGGAATTACTAGCTAGCCAGCATTACGCAGCCCCACAGGGAGTGTTTTCAGGATCAGACCTTTTTATTCCTAAGTCTTCTTCCTGTCCAAGGCGACAATCAACACATGCTCACAACAAAAATTACTTTGGAACTGAATAGAAATTTCACGTGGTTTGTCAGTACTGCTGTGCAGGGAAGCGCACCTATTATCCCACTAGTAGGAATGGGACTAGCAAGGATGAAGAAATCACAGAATAATGAAATAACTGGTATTCCAATAGATAAATTCCAGTCCTGCATCTCATAGCTCCATTGTTTTACAATGCTGCAATGGATTTTTTCTATATGCAAATCTCTGTTTAATTATTGCTTCTAAAGAAATGGGAAAAAGACTCTGTGGGTTTTAAAAATATTTCATCATCCTTCCAGCAGTATCAGAACTAGAATTTGTAGCAGTCACGCAGGTTTGATACTATTCGTGCATCAGTGGAACAACACTGGGAGAGGAAATGGGCAGAAGAATGAGGATGTCAATTTAATTTAGAGTTCAGCTCTGCCAAGACTGTTCATGCTGAGTGCTACCTCAGTCAGTGAGAAATCCTACTGATTTTAATGTGATTATTCCTTAGGCAAAGTACTCCTGGAGAGAAGGAGGCGGCGGAAAGTTCATTCCTAGGTTATGAGGCAATGAACAATAACCCTTGCATACTGTATTGCCACGAGGCCCAAATTTGAAAATAAACAATGATGAACTACGTGTGAACTGGACTTAACCTTAATTATAATATGCACTTTAAAAGAAAATACCATTAATTACCCTTTCTGAATGTTTTCTGCTTTATTGGCATATTAACACCTGGAGTAATTGTCTTAGTTTGAACTATGACAGTTTTGTCATCAAGTTCAAGAGAATCAGGATTCTACCCCTAAATTTTTATTGAACGGTGACAATTTTATAGTAAGCTGCTGTTTATCTTATGAATGTAGTATATTTTTCTACACAATTCTCTACGTTATGTTCTTCACACAAAATAGAAGAGACCTAAGCTTTAATTCCTACACTTGTACTGTCTTTCAACACCACTGTTGCATGTTGAAAGTGAGAATTTGCTATGAAACTGAGAAATCTATAAATGCACTTGGAAATTACAGCACTTGAATTTCCTGATATTTTTTTAATTGGAATCCAAACAGTTAGATTTACTCTATGAGAAATTACACTACCTGCCAGAAAACTCTCTTTGTGAATGTCTCTCACATTTTGGAAGAGATCACAATCCCACGGATGAGAGGGGTAAATAGTTCCGTCTGTGGTGTATGCACAGCTGTAAACAGGTACTATTTTATTTCTTTGTACTGCTGCTTTGCAGCACAAATAAACATCAGAAAGTTCAACCGTGCTACTGGAAAATGCAAGTCAGCAATCCCAAATTTTAAAAGCGTTTTTTGGGTGCGGGGAAGGTAAGTTGTAAGCTTTCAAAAGGATTTAATGTCAACATCAACATATTTTAATAAGGGAATGTGATCCAAGAAATTTTGCTGGACTTTCATTTTTTTGTTTTCTACAGAGTAAAACAATAAAGAATTGTGATTGATATAGTTCTGCAACCTAGCAAGTTTATTTTTCTTCAGAATGTGTTTATAGTGGGTTTTGTCTTCCAACCTTAGTAAATTAACATTGATTATAAGAAACAATGTTCAAGCAAGACATCCACAAGAATCTCTCTTTGTATATGCTCTGTAAGATGAAGGTATCCATCATCTTCATGCAATGAAAAGTTGTTCACAAAATTGAAATGGATCCACTAGCGCATTTGTGAGGCATTTTAGATGCAGGTTGTTGACTGTCTTTGATAAACTAAATTAGGAAGCAGCAATCTTTTTCCAAACTAAAAGCCTATTAATCAAGTAGAAACCCCTATTTATTTTAATATGAACATATTTCTTTGCAATTGGTATCTTCTCTCCCACTCACTTCAATTTTAGAGATCAGAGTAAACGGTTGTCAGTGTACTTCATTTCCAACAGTGAGCTTTCAGTTTATCTTTGCCTTGAAGCAGGAAGGAGGAATCTCAGAACAGTACTCTAGGTAATTCCAATTATTCTGGGATACTTCAGACCTGGCAAAGCATTAAGTGACACTACTCAGATTGAAGAAGGGAAACAGAAACAGAGAGCTGTGTAGACCATCTTTTCGTGTAAGGCTCAGGATTACCTGGTTTGCTCTGCCTGTGCACTTGTCTGGGTCATTTCCGCAAATTCAGAGAACCTGCAATTTCTTTCTACTATTTGAGATGGAATCTGTGCAAAGCTACGCAATTAGATTTAATGACAGTCATCTTTCTGAGGAAATAAAACATACTCTGCTTAGACTCTGTTTTGAAGCCAAAGCTTAGTATACGGTGTATACATTTTCTCTTGCTGATGTATGTGTACATGCCTGTACAGGATACATACATGTAAGGACATTTCATTTGCAGGGTAAATATTTTTTCTGGGTACTAAAAATTACATCAGCATAAGGAGAAAGTGAATAAATTAGCAAAACAAGACTTGCTTTGCCAAAATCACTGTCAGATACAAATATCACTGTCACATACAATCTTGGAAGCATGGAAGATGAAATGCTTCAAAATTTAGCTTCGAACTACAATTTGTATTGAAAATTGTTTATCCACAGAAGACTAAAATAATTGCTAGTCAGATTGCTTCAGAAATAGCAGAAGGAAGAGTAATAAGTTATGGAATATGAGGCATCGCTCAAGCTAGGCAGGCAGACAGAACCCAGGGTATAAAGCACAGTCTATGGAAAATTCCTACACTGCAAAAATCAAACCACTAGTTCTGCAAACTGCAACATCCGCAAGGAAAACCAGTTTACTGCTCTGGTCTGTGCAACTTATTGCATATGTCCCTGGATATCATTTGCAAAGAAATTTGGAAAACTGAACATTTTGCTAGAGTATCTTGTGCTGTTTCCTGTAAAAATGGGTAACTAAAATTACTGTTCCAGGCATACCTCTTAACTTTGTACATAAATATTCCAATATACATTGTATTGGTAATTTACTAATATTTCTGCTACATCAGGACAGACACAGGTCATTAATTAATGTCAGATACTGGCTCTGCAGTCTCTCTATTACCTGAATTCACTTACTTGCAATGCTTTAGAGGTTTGTCACTTGCTGACCCTCCATTATATGCAGTGAGTGATCTGGAGAACCAATTTCTGTACTTGGTTTACTGCACACGAACATGATTTTTGACCCATACAGTACACTTGCTGAATTCCATATTGTGCATAAAGGTATGCTATGCACAATACAGTGTATGTACCTGCAACACAGGCACTGTTTGTTATGGGAAATATGCAAATACCCACTTGTCTGGAATGTTTCAGCAGCGCTGTACACTACTGTAGCAGACTGTAATGTCAGTAACTATAACGGTACTGAAAAAACACTGCTATGTAAAGGGTTTGTTCGCAGAAACAAAATCCAATCTTCTGTCTTATGCATACAATAGATGTTTGTATTGCAACCCAACACTTGCATCACAACCCTTTAAAAATAATCCAGAATGTCACTACTGATGAAACTGAAGTTTCAGAATGTGTTTCACCAATAAAATGAAAAGACAAACATTTTTCATCTTTGCATGTATTCAAGGAACTCAAGCAAAGCCAAGCAACTGCCCTTCATATATTTCCATAAAAAATCAGATGTCATATTTGCAAAACACACAAAGATGTCCTTTACCCCAGTAGACTGTATATTGCTACATAATGTTGTGCAAGGGCTGCCAGAACTACGCAACATTTAGTTCCCTTGATGGATTTCTCCACTTCAAATGGGAACGCCAGAGAATTTCTTCCATGCCCAAAGCTTTTTAAAGACAGCCATCCATGTGTCTCAACAATCAGCCTAAGGCCTGATATCAAAATAACGGCATTTTATTGGCAAAGGTTTCTCAAGCCCTTAGCTTTGACTTCAGCCTGTATTACAGTACCTTGGCAGAGTGAGGTGGAAACCAAACTTTGCCAGTTGCGATTTCATGCTGGCAGAATTGTCTTGTTTTGGTACATAACATCTCCAGCAGGAGTGAAAATTCAGAACAAACAAAAGTGATTACAAAAGTTTCAACACCACCATGATCTCAAATACGTTCTGGCTTCATTTGTACATCATGGTATGTTTCTCCTTAACCGTGCATCTGCTGCACAACTGTTCAGAGCAAAATTTTGTGGAACTGCGAAGACTTGAAGCAGTGAAATGCTGATTTGCAAATAGCCAGGTATTTATAGTATTCAACCCCGTGTTGTGCAATATTGTGACTGCCACTGCCTCCAGTTATGACTGTGGACTCATACCTGCAAACACCTACAGGACGCTGATGAAAAGACCATTGCATTTGCGCCCAGACCATTTGAAGAAACTGAGGAAAACATTGCATTTTAGAGCACAAGCATATGCTTCTGTGTAATTAGGGTTGCAGATTCACAGCTTGCTGCTGTAATTCACACAGTGCTAAACAAGGATTCAAACCAGCACTAATGCAAGTCAGCCACTAGCACAGAAGATTTTATCTATGTAAGTAAAATATGGAGTACAGACCAAGAACTACCGATGTGACTACTCAGTGCTTACCACATGTGCTTTTCCTTTACTGTGTATCCAGAGATACCGGCATAGTTGTACAAACAACAAACATATTCCGTGGCATCTACAAAAGAGCCATTAAATATTCCTTGCTTAATACATTCAGTCCAACAAAAACAACATGGCATCTTGCTCACAAGACCTGCTAATTCCAAACCCTGTTCTCCAGCTCTGCCTACCATTTCAACTACAGTGTAACCCTTCCCCATCAGAAAGCTGTGATGCAAGTTGGTCAGCAATTTATTATTCTAGAGAATTTACAAATATACTGCAATAATTTATACATCTGGATTATGATTCATGTCAATGGATTGTCAGAACAAAAGAGCAACGATAGAACCTGTACTGTCAGTCTCCTGGCAAGGCAGCAGAGACTTATGCATCACCATTGCAGCCTGTCCTTTACATGATTCATTGTGGGGAAGGTTTGCTACTGATATCAAAGACCTATTTGTTCATGCACCATTGACTTCTGCTTTGCCATCATCCTGAGAGATTGCTTCAATAAATGGCCAGAAACAGCATTTACGTCACAAGTCACACCTGATACTGTAATTACTTTCCTGTCCACAGTTTCCCGCAGAGTGGAGCCCAGAAGAATTAGTATCCAATAATGGATCACAATTCACTCTCATAGAGTCTGAAACTTTTCTGGGGAAGCGACACGTTATACAGAAGATCAAACACTTTAACTAAACTTTGGAAGAAAGGCATACTGACTGCTGGGCGGAAGGCTTCCTACAAACTTACACAGCACGTACTTCCAAAAGTATAACACAGAAGATGCTTCCTGAATGACCATTTATGAAAGAGAAGTGAAAAGCTAAATGTTACTGTATTATAGATAACTGACTCTGAAACAGAAGCACAACTGGATACAAGATAAAACAGCCCAACAGATGCAGTGAAATCACAAAACAGACAGAAGTTACCATCGTGGTGCTAAGAATCTGTGTGTATCTCACTTGTGAGAATACTAAAACTTTGATTCTTTTAAAGAGGAGAATCAAAGTCCATGTTGCGTCTCAAGACTGCCAGAAAGCAAAAAGAAAAAAATCTTACACCTCCAAACTACCTGAGATAAGACAGGTCAGAGTGCTTCTCCCTGACTAACACAAGAAACATAGCTAATCTGCTGATAACAGGGGATACGTAACAGTCCCTAAACATGAAACACAGGAGGAAATAAAGACTATTCAACCATCTACCAAATCCTGACTAACCACTCCCAGGCACTGGAGACCATTAGGTAAATAAATGTAAAAGTTTAGGCTTTAACTTTAATAATGTTGTCCCAAATCAGTTTGTCTATTTGGTCCCTAAGTATATGACTGCCTAGTAAGTACTTATATAACTGCTGAGACAGTAGGATAATAAAGTTACTATTTCATTAATGCTTTAGCATTAAAAATACGCAACATCTTTTAAGAAGTGGGGCGTATGTATTCTTGCTGTAGGTGCTTGGAAGGTGCTGCTTGTGTGTTTGGCGGGTTGTCCTCTCTCTGCAGATAGCCCAGAAAGGAAATTTTCTGTCTTGCTGCTGCCATGGCTATCCCCTATCAGACTATACATCCTGAAGCCTGTCCTTCATACTTTATCTTGGCTACACTCTTAACCACATGGACAAATTCATCCTGAGTTCTAATTACCAAAGATTACTGAGCAGCAAAATTCCTATAAATCTTTTCCTCAAAAAAACCAAACCACAAACAAAAGAAAACAAACCTAGATAAACATTTGCAATATTCTCTGCAGAAGAGAAGATACAGGAGCTAGAGAGACATGGGGGGAGGCCATACAAGTATGCAGGCTTTTATGCCTGGATTCCAAGAATTACAGACATCTCTTGGGTTTTTGCCTAGTCTCTTCCCCACAAAACTTTTCAAGTACATTTGAGATCAGCAGAGACATCAAAGATTAATAAACTCCTGTAAGTTTATGAAAACAGGTAGCTAGATACACAACAGACTGATAAATGTCCAGATGGAAAAAAATGAATCATTAGGTAACATTTTAAATTAGACTCTAACAAATCAACACATAAGAAAGCTCATATATAACCCTTCAAACTGAGCTTATAATCAGTTGAGAGGTGCAAATCCAGAGAAATTCTAGCTTCAGTTTCCTATAACACATTATTGCTGAAAAGAAGAAAACTATTGTAAAAAGTAGAGTGCACAGTTCTCAGGTACAGCGGTTATCTTTGACAAGGCAATGTTCCACACGAGGATTTGAGAAGCTGCATTTGTCACTATAAAAAAACAAATGGGTAATGCCTTGGCTGCCTTACCACCGTGAGGCTGTGGACAAATACTGATATTGACGGTCTAAGCACAGTTGTTAATATTGGGATCAGATAACCACTGAACTCTGTTGGCAGCAATCTGTTGTTTTCTGCCATTCCTCATTACCTATCATTGAAAGTGGCATTAAAACATCAGAAAGTAGAAGGTGACTAATGCTATAATATCCTGGCTGGTAGCAATCATTTTTTATTATGATATTCAGTTTATTTTGTCAAACTATGTTAGTACTCACTGATTTGAAATATCCATTAGGCTTAGAGGGGACACACATCTACAAAGAGATAAAGATAACAATTCTGTGCCAGGGATTGATAAGCTATGTACTGCACCACAAATCAAAGGAAACATTTTCACTGAAGAACGGGTATAGTATTAGAGCAATCTCCAAACATCTGCCTCATCCAGGTCAGAGGGGCATGCAGATGCTTAAATGACTTGAATGATCTAGAGTCTGAGCACAAAAACCAAGTTTAAAGAAAAAAGAAAAAACAAACTACTGTGTCCTTCCAGGATAACAACTCTCAACCCATAGGTTACTCCACCCTACCCTGAGTGGCTCCGTTGAAATTAAACAGAAACTGCAGCCTGTTCCGTTCATACTTGATCTCAGCTCCCACCTCTTTTGCTTAGAAACCATGTGTGTAAATACTAGGGGGGAAATCAGGCTTTGGTCATCATTATTTTGAGCCAAATCATAGTTTGTCTGACTTTTCATCCTCTCAGGACTTGACTCCTCATTCATTTTTGAGTGCTGTAATGCTAAGGTACTAATCCCATTCTAAACATCAACAAGACATGCCACAGCACTGTGAGCAAATACCAAAGTGAATGGTCACCACTGTAAATAATACTTCCATCATATTCAGAAGGACAGATTTCTATCACAAGTTTTTCTTTTGAGTCTTTGCTGGTTTATCCAAGTGTTTTCTAACACTTGACAAAATTAGCTCCTTACTTGCATCAAGTAAAATAGTCAGTGGCAATCCAGCTTCCCCAAATCTGAGATTGTGTCATCTTATTCCTGCATAAGGCATGTAAATAGTAACAAGGCACCCACAGAAGGAACAGCCTCAGCTAAGGATAGTTTCTCACAGTGATGTAGCTCCAAGGAAATGTTTTTTCCTCTCCTCTTCCTACAGGGGCACAGCACTGAGGAGAGTCACACAAAATTTCAGTCTATTCACATGATTGTGTCCCCTTCTGTCTTTGATTGGGCTTGCTGTTTCCCAGAAAAGTCAAATCTTTTTTCAGCAATGCACTAAATTCTATCATTTGGGGGCAGGTGTTTTCTTAGAGTTGGGGAAAAGCTTTCTCCAGCTTTTAACCTTTCATTTTAAAAATGAAAATGTCTGCCTGTGCAATAAAAGCTGTGCTAACATTCTGAAGGTTAAGGTTACATACCATGAGAATCAAACATCTTTTCTTAAAATTTATTATAGTGCCTTTAATATCATGTTTCTCTTGCACAGCATACCAAGGACTTGTTTAACTATTGGTTTAATCAGCTGTTAATCCAAACTAAAAGGCTAGATTTTGAAGTAAAATTCTTCCACGTGTTCAGGTTTTAGGACTTAAGTTTTGATTCAAGCCAGCCCCTTTGCTGAATATTGTGTTTCCTTAATTTCAATGCTTGCAGAAACTGCCCTTGTCTTAATGATGAAGTAGAAAGGGGGAAAATGAGCCTTGGCATTTTTTCCTTTGCTTTTGAACAAGGCAATTCTGAAAGCTTACTTTAAAAATAAAATCGTGGGGTTTTTTAAACCTGGTTAAGGTAGGGGTTTATGTCATTAAAAAAATCAGGTTTTCTTCCTCACTCAGAGATTTTGTATTTTGCCATCCAGTCAAATGAGTCTTCCTTCCTTTTTTTTATGCTGTGGTATATAGGGCTGTAAAGCACAGAAAACAGACTTTCCTGTCCCTGGCTATGGAGACCCTGGCTTCCCTCCCAATAACCCACTCTTCTGGTAGCAATTCTAGTCTGGGTTTTCTTGCAGTAAATCTGGGGTCTAGTTATTAGCTAGCAAGGGAATTAATTGTAGTAGTTCCAAGCTACAGCTTTTCTTCTCTGGCAGACTGGCAGCTGGTCCTTTTATAGAGTATCTCATGGCTGCAATTGAGAGGGGGCAGTCCAGAAGCCCATTATGCATGTTTCTGGTTTTATTGCACTAGCAAAGTTCACACATCTGACAAGTATTACTGGTGATGAGCTGCTCACTGGTCTGTTCAATAGAAGTAGAGGATTAGGGATACACAATCCTTAAATTCACTAGGTAGTAGAACATGGGAAAAACCATTTCTCTAGAGTACAGACAGGAAACAGCTCTCAGGCACGTAACATGAAGGGACTCTAGGAGAATGTTTTCATTCAAGTTCTCTCCCTCTCAACAGGGTCTACGCAAGGTCCCACGCTGGTGTAAGGGCCCACCAGTATTACAGTCTGCTGGGCTACCCACACCTCAGCTCACTGTGAGAAACAAGCTAGAAAATTTCTGTCCTCCCAGAATAGTGCATTACACTTCTCACCCCAATTTTTGACCATTTTTGCCCAATGCCCCATCAAAAAGAAAGACTTCATGCAAGAAAAGAGAGATCTGTTTTCCAGTGACCCATCATTCTATGCATCATGAGATGAATGAGAAGAAATGCAGGACCCCCAACCAATGTGATCAGTCAATAATAACATACGTCTCGTGAGGCTGGAGCCTTCTCAGAGCTGGAAGGAAGCTGTGGTTGTAACCAGGAGTCTTTGTGATTACTATAGAAAAAACAGCACTGCAACTCTTGGCTCTCTCACTCAGACAGGAAAGGGACACGGTGGTAAACTGGCTCCAAACATGTCTTCACTGGGTACTTTTCGTTATTGCCTGTTCCCTGTTCAGCTTTGGGCTCTTTATCCATCCTACCTGACCTGACTCACAGCTACTCTCTGTTCAAATTTTCTCTCCTCCTCAGCCAGTTCTCAGCGCTCTACTGAAACCCTCACAGGGCTCTCAAACTCTCTCTTTGTTCACTTCTTTTCCTTGTTCTTAAGGGATCCAGGAGCACTAACTGTACTTTCCAAAATTACTTCTCTACCATTTCTTATAAGAAGCCAGGAGGTTTTAATCATCAGATTCATGTTCATTAAATTATCTATAGTACCTACAATTTGGTTGATATTTTCCTCAGGGTACCCTGAGATGAACCACCAAAAATTAGAACATGGTGAAAATTCACATGTCTCTAAGACAGGAGCATAAAGAAAGGAGAAAAAAATACAGTACTAGTGATTTAAAAAAAAAAAGCAATTAACCTGATTACCTTCTAATGAGTCTAACTTGATCAAACAGAAACATCTGAGAAGTGAATGTTAAAATCTGAATCTGTTAATTTCTGCTAAAAGATAACTAAGCCAAATTCCAATTGGCATGACTGAAATTATCATGGCTTCGCTCCTACGAAAGGAAGCCTCACCAGTTCTGAGCGGAGGTAGATTTGCTGCTTGAACCAAGAAGGGATGTAAGATTTTTTTTTTCCTGCTCCGTGTATTTTTTCTTTATTATATCCCTGGACAGTACATGAAGACCACAAGGCCATTGTTAGCTACAAAATGGAAAGCTGAACCCTGTAAATTTGTAAAGACAAATTTGTCATCTAAGCACAGGAAAAAAAGAAATATTTTAAGCTAACAATTAAAGCAAGAACATTTCCTAAGTGGCATTAGGTCACTGTATGTCTTTTACAGACATTAATTCAGGCATTTTGCTATACACCACTGGTAAACTTCAAGATTGTACCAGTGGTAACTGGTTGCCTGATCTGGTGATATTACAGTCATTTCAGTGGGTCTCCACAGGAACTGATTCTGACCTAGCACATCCGGAGAGGTTCTTGTTCCATATTTACACTGGGGCAACAGAACAGAATTTTGCCCTTCTGCTTGATGATACATAATAATTTTTTCCTCTTTCCAGTGGGGAAAAAAAAAGTCCACATTTCAGAAAAACCGTACCATAAAGTCAAGCTATCCCATTCCTCCAATAACACTGGGGAAAATGGAAAAAAAAAAAAAATGAAGGTTCACCAAGACTTCAGTCACATTTACATTTCCATTAAATTTTTATCTTCTGTCTTTCCACTCAGGTATCTCCCAATATCAAGTCCTTAAACTACTGCTTCTGTAACAAATAATTCCTTGACACTAGAGGCACAGATGGATTATAAGCAATTTGTACTTGAAGTGAAGGCACTAATGTTGTCAACGAACCCATTTGTTTTTTCTTGCCCTTCTACTGCCTTGAAGCACTTACAACAAAATACCTTGTCTCCAGTCCTGACCACTTTGAGAAATGCAGTGATGAAGTGCAGAGGTCATTTAACTGAAACAGCAGCATCAAACCCTCTAAATACACACTGAACTCTCATAAGGAAGCAAGGTAGCAAGTTACTTAGCAGAAAATAACAATGTAAAAGAGAGCAGCCTCTTTCTCATGTGGATGTTTCAATGGTGGCTGTGTGACAGTTTGTTCTAAAGGACCCTCTGATTTTGTCCTAGAGGGATGAAGGAACAATACTGTAACTTGGAAAATGAGCAAACTGTAGTACTAATTTCCCCTACAATTGATATAACTAAGTTTGTTTATCTGAGACTGCAAAAACAGGACTGATCAAAGAGTGACCTGGAGAGACCTGAGTTCAAATCCCAGCCTTTGCATGGCCTGTATGAGCTGTTTCATCTCTCCCCATCTGTTTTATTTAACAAAACGAAGCTCTAACCCTTACTAGTGTTAAGAAGTAGCAGTAACTGTGAGACTGGTCTGACAATAAAATGAAGTCCAATTTTTTAATATCTGATATTTTCAATATTTGATATGAACACTAATTGCTTTCTGGTTTGGAATCTGAAATGTAATAGCACATCTGGAGTAAAACTCCGAAGCTCTGTATTTGCCAGTACATTTACCAGAAGAACACAACTTTGGACTTGAGAGTTGGGATGCCAACACCTCGTCACAATCCCAGGACTCACACCCAAACATTTGGGTATTGCTTGCACCACTCCAATGTCAAAAGCAAGACGCGCTAATACTGCTCAGATTTTACTGTGGATAGCATCAGTTCTATCACAGAATTATTTCATTTATTTTCACATTCATTTCACTCCATTCTCTATATCCATAGAACAATTAATGCCTATAATCATTCTTTACTCACTAAATATAATTGAATCACAATTTTATTTCTGAAAACTTTTTCAAGGTTATTAACCAGGTGACTTCTAAGTGGTTTGTTTGTGCCACTCAGTCTCCCTCTCTTGTTTTTCACTTCTGCTCCTGTCTGACAGTTTTACAGAAGAGCAATTATCAGCGTATCCACAGTAGCAGCACTGTGACTATTAAAAATGCTACAATTCAGAGCAATGTTCTTAATTATTCACCAGAGCTATGCTTAAACTGGGCTTACCACTCAACTATTTTTACCAAGCTTCCTTCATTTCAAATGGTTTGATAAAATTTTTAGTCACAGATCCAGGATATTCTGCATTTTGAAATAAAAGGATTTTTCTTCCCACATCCTCCATGGGCTGATTAGTGATTCAAATCTTAATATTCCTAGGATAATCAGTATTCTCTGTTTATAATACTCAATAGTATCTACAGATCTTTCTTGTGTTCATCAGAGCGCACTGCATGAAATTTGTGTCTTAATGTCTATTGTAATCATTACGGGAGGAGAGTCACCACTGGCTAACGTGATTCTCTGCAAAGTATCTCATTCCCATATATTCATGACTACGAATCATCTTGGGTTTGGACAAAAAATAATCGAACACAAAATACTAAGACTGTATTCTCCATTTGGAAACTGTCTTAATTCCCACCAATCTCCAGCTAAAGCATGACAATTTAAAAATTTGTAATTAACACTAGATCACTGAGAAGCGTTGGGCATGTTTTCAAATCCAGGGTCAATGAATAACACCTAAAACCTGTAAAGGTCTAAGCCTTTTTTTACGTAGAATTTCTCTGCCTGAAGTGAAGACCAGCTCTACTTTGAGACACCAAGTTTGGGCAAGTTAAAAGCAGTAGTATGATACTAACTGGATCTAATAAGAAGCCATTTGTTTTAGCTGCTCTTAGCAGTGAGTTAAAGATATATAACCCACTTTCTTCTTTTCCTAAATGTTCCAAAGGATATTTGTAGCTGTGTCTCTTTGGCACTTTGACCATGCATTTCAGATGTTTCAGTGGTGAGGGTGGATGAACAGGAATGATGGATGGTCGACTATCTGATGGATAATGCCGCTATTTTCCATCTCAAAAACGGAATCCAATATAATTAAAGTTTCTTTTCAATATATTTTCTTCTCTCCAATGCTCACTGCCTTCAATTTCCCCAACTATCACGATTTTCCCAATATACAATGGGCACTATTTATCAAAAATGACATTCTCGGATAAAAGCAGCTCCAGAATGTAAGTACGTAGTCTACAGCCTTCAGAATTCACTTCCACTGCCTTGGCCAGGATGAGTTCTCTAGGTAAACAGTGGCTCCCTGTCAGTCACCAAGTCTTTTGCACTGACTGCTGTGTTTCCGTTGCTAAAAATTGTTTATCATGAAATACCAAACAAAAGCAGCCTTTCCATGGAAGTTTGTGAAGCAGTCAGCTGAAAGGGAAAGGGACAAAATTTCTCAGCTTCACCTTTGGTCGCTTCTACCCTTTCTTTGTTTGCTTTACTGAACTGAATCTCTATCTTACTCAGGTGCCTGTAGGAAATACATTACTCAAATGCATGAGGGTTTTTTCCCAGAATGACCTGTGGAAACACTATCAGCTATGTGGGATTATTATTCCTGTGAACAAAGAAACCAAGAAAATTACCATGAGCAATGCTCCCACTAAATTAAGTGTTTTCCTCACAGTCAACTCAGCTTTTTATATTTCTTACCCTCATCAAGTATTGAGTATGATGGTATTGGATATTCAGAGGGGAAGGGGTAAGCCTCCTGTCGTCCCCCCCCCCCCACACACACACTGTACTTATGAAAGATTCAACAGGTATTCCCTTAAAACACTCGCAATCCCATGGCACCACAAATGGCTCTGAATCTAGCTGTTGTCTCCCAGATGCTTTCCCACATTCTCCAAATAATTTTAACCACTGATGCTCTCAAGCATATCAAGAGTAGCTGATAAACAAATTTCCAGCAATTACAATGCTTAGCTGTTACGCCTGTAAATAATTTTTTGATTTTTCTGTCTGGTTTTAAGAGCACACAGTATTTCCAAATGTTATTCTTGACAGTGGACTTAGTTTTCTGAATGTAATTCTTCAAAATTCCTGAAATCTGTCATTCTTGTCCATTTTATACATCCAGCAACTAATTCTGTAAAATGTTGAGTACCACTGAGATGAGCTCACAATTTTCAACTCTCAAAGCCATTCCAAAACCTTGAGAGATTATGCCATTGGGAAACAGACATCCTGATAAAGTGATGGCAGCAAAAAGAACCAAACCAAAAAGAAAAAGGAAAAGGCAGTTCCAAAATCATTTTGGAGTATATGGAGAAAGCACCTTGCTAATCAGTCATCCTGGAAATTCCTAATGGTTCAGTCTTTATTCCACTGGCTTGCTTACTTTGCCATTTGTTCAAACATCAAGATAAACTACTTTGCATGCCTGTTGTGCATCATATGAGTTTATACCACTGTAGGTCAGCTGTGATGACAACTGTACATTCACAAAATGGAGAATCCTCAGTTGTTAACAGAACAGTGTAGGTGGCAAGTTATTACTGTCTCAGCCTGTTCCCTGTTTGATTAAATATATGAGACTCAGCATTTTCCAGCCAGAAGGTGAGGGCTTTCCGTAACTCTGCAATAGGGATAAAGCACAGACTTTAACAAGTAGGAACTGCTACAAGCAAACATAATACGGAGCCATAGGGAAAGTTCAGACACATGAAAAAGAGGAATCTTGGAGTTAAAAATTAAACAAAAAAAAAAGTCTAGAATTGTCAAAATGCTGCTTTTGGTTAAATAATGTGAGAGGATTTTTTTTAAAGCAGTAGTGATTTAAAGCAGCATGATTTTCCATCAATATATTTGTTTTGGTTAGACACATACCAGGCTGAATCTACAAGAGTTTACACCCGATGAGAGCTGGGCCAAAGACCTCTAGAACTGCAGGAAAGCAGGGACTCATCATCATCACCTGAACCTCTCCCTCCTGTGAGGGAAGTGCAGGAGGAGGTACTGTGTGCTCCATTTCTACAGGGAGGAACTTTGGCCACAAAATGCTTCTCAGCATCGAAACTTCCACAACAATAAGGGTGGAAACATTATTTCCAGTAAATTGTTCTCCATGCAGAAGTTCAACTTGTTATCAAAAGTCAAAGCTACTTTTGTTTCCAGCAGCCCAAAACCTAAACATTTTGCCTCAGACAACAAAAGAGGGTGAATGGAAAGTCAGTCTCACAATGAAAACTATGAAGATTTTGGTTTTTTCTGATGAGAAATAGAAAATGGTTCAGACAGAACTATCTTTTAAATATAAATAAGCCAATTAGTTATAAATCCAGTCATTTTTTTTTAAAGAAGGTATTTTCTTCTTTTATCAGCCAAGCCTGTGCTCCAGCAGATATGAGTGTCATATTGTGGGCAAGAAGATTATTTCCTGCCTTGCTAATATTAAAGCAGCCTTTAGAAGCACAGCATGAAAACATCTCCATTAGACTGTTTATCTAGAGAAGAAATATAAGCCTAGAGAAATATAAGGCTAGAGTTTTCTGCAGGCTTCCCTTCACTTTCAGAAATTTCAGGTCTTGTAAATCCAAGCCTACCAATGAAAGACCGTCTATTTGTTTGTTCCCTTATCTAAACTATAAAAATCAATACACTGTAGAGGACAGGCCTTTCTGGCATAGCTCCTCATAGTTTTCTACCTGAGAGACTATGCTGACTCTTGGTGGCTAGAGAAAGAGTCATTCTTAAAACATTCTTAAAAACATGCATTTCTAAATCATACCTAAAACAAGAGTCAAACTGCGACCTTCGAGGAATCAGGACAGCAGAGCACTGGATAAAGAAAGCCAGCAGACAGCTAAGAAGGTGAAAGTCAGTTCAAGAGGGTGCCTCTGAGCATAAAATTAGCTGTCCTGCAAGAAGCACCCAGTAGCCACAGCCCACAAAAAGCTCAGCACCGCAAAGTGCTGACGGTCTTGAATTGAAACGTTTCACATCCAGAAAGGTTTCTCCTGGTGTAAACTCCAGACAGTGATCAGCGGAAAAAAATTTTCAAAAAGTTTGGCTTAGGTCATTCCTGTAAGACAATTATGCCAATTATTTTGTCTCCACCTTCAACAAACTCAGTTTATTCACATGAACACAGATTTTTTTGTATTAAAATTCTTTTCCTTTCTCTTCTTGTGTAGCATGGGTTATTTGCTTTTCTGATTCAGTAAATTCTAAGTACAAGTAACTTGGCTGAACTATGGCCTCTGTCCCTCCATGCTTTTCTGTTCTCATAACTTCTTTTCATTCATGCTTTTTATTCATTCCAATGTTTGGAATCATTTCTATTCTTCCCCCACCAGTCCTCATTTCTCTTTTCCATCCAAGCCATTACACACCTGCCTATTTTGTGTTTTGCCTTCTGCATTTCTTTCTTAACAGCCTGCTGCAGCCATCCGTTCTTGCACAGTCAATTTCTCTGGGGATTTTCCCATGTTCAGACCAAAGGAAGCCAAATATAATCTTAGGATTTGCTGCACAAACAGGTTTTGAAAACTTGCAATTTCTATTAGCTTCAATAAGAAATGAGCCTGTTTAACAGCTCAGGATTTCAGATTGCTTTAAAAAAGATCTTTATCTGTGGAATCCTAAATGTATACCTGGAGGACTGTAATCTTACCAAATCTGAGCTTTCTCAGCTCAGATATAATTTGCAATGTGAAAACATCATGATCAAAGAGGTAGTTATTAAAAAAAAAAGCTGGTAATCTGAGACTGCTGTGTTAAAATTCATCAACTGCACTGGTGTCATTTTTGTGATTCCTTAAGCTTGCAGTTCTTCCAGGTGCTGTTTCTATTTACTGTGTCTCACTTCATTCATTGTTTACCAAGTGCTTACAATTCAGATCCCTTTTGGTGAATTTTTTGCAATTCTGTGCTGTTGCTTATTAGCTGTGCTTGCACAGATTTCAAGTATCTTGTTCTCCAAATACACAGATTTTGATTATATAACAATTTCCTTGGACTCTCAATAGCTTGTTTCTAAGAAGAAATGTTCACTTTGCTATTAATTAAGCAAGAGCACACTAGCAGCTGCTTGTGTTGTGGTTTGGGCACAAGTGGAAAGAACGCACTGGACCTGTCTGAATGGGAAGAACTTCCTTCTGTGAAACAGAAATACCGAGAAGAAAACTGAAGGGTAGCCTCCCTGAGGGAGCAAGTTTGCATGGAAGCGTTTACTTTGGTGGGAGACAGTCCCACAGTTTTCAAAGGCCAAAAACAACTGCATTCCTCCATAATTTTTCCTACACATAAAGAGGGTGAACGTGGTTTAATAACGAGACCATTGGAACCTGTGTCCTGCCTTTGTTATTGATCTGTTTAAGTCTTCTTGCCTCTGCTTCTTACCTACTCTTTCAAGTTTATCTTGCCATGGGTCCTCAGGTTTTAAACTCAGTTAATTTGCCATGTTCTTCCATCCATTGTGTTTATTTAAAAAGTAAAAATCATCAGGGCAGAATCCAGCTGCACTTTGTGTTTGTAGAAAAACTTTCAATATTGGTTAACGAGATCCAAAACCCCATGTTTTATGATGAGGACAGAAGTGTAGAATGTATATGTATAAAATACATTTCAGGATGTCTGACCACCCTTTACTCTCTCTTTGTTCTATCCTAAAACTAGATCTTCAAACCCTGTTTCAATCAACCCTGGACCTGCAAAGGTTTTCATACACACTTAATTTTCAGCACTATGAGTAGCTTCAGCGTTACTGAAGTAACTTGCTGTCTGCAGTTATATAAATGAGTAACACTTTGCAGGACCAGGGCCTGAGCCTTCAACAATACATGGTTTCCTCCTTTAATGCTTTTGTTCTTCCAAATTATTCTTTAATTTCTCTGCTTTTCAGTTCTCATCAGTATCGTCAGACAACGAGTGTGGGACTGATTAGCACATGAAGAAGCATCATTAAAGTCTAGCTTTATGTTCTGCATCTAATTTAATTCAAGAAGTGTCTCATAAACCTATGTTTAACTTTTCATCAGATCAATTTTTCTCATTTTAGATTTCAAAGGTTTTATCCCCCCAGTACTCATAACAGGAAATATTACCTCTACAAAGCAGATAATAGGCATGGACAGGGTCACTATTGTACCTCTTGGCACTTATGGGGAATTTAACAGCTCCACTGTGTGTAGATACATACTTTACACTAAAATTCCCTCTCTGGTGTCAAGTGGGTAGTAGACATTGCATTCATGTATATTGTTATTTTGTGCAGGGTATTTGTGGGCTGTTTAACAGCCATAGTATTTCGCTCTGGAGGTGACTGCACTTAAGGTATGCTCAGAATGAGTGCATTCTGTATGCTGTGCTTTGCTGTTTTGCAGGAACGGGATAAAGACGTTACAGATATTATACAGCAGAGAGTTTTACATACAAGCTAACAATTTTTATCTCAAAAAGATTTACAAGATTAAAAGCTAGTTAGATACGATCATAAGCTAAAATATGATCATAGGCTAAGATTGGAAGAAAAGAGGTTAGAGGGAAAAGATAATCAAGATGAGGCACAAACAGATGAGCTAGTTATGGAAAGGCAGCACTCAGTAGCTGAAGTTCCAAATAAGAGACAGATTCTTGTTGCTGCGCTGCTGAGATTATTTGATAATAACAGACTCGGTGTGCTGAAGAGCAGAGAGAAGCAAAGTCGTTTTATTGGCAGTGTGTGCAACAAAAGGAAAGCAGGCAAACCATCAAAGTCTTTGCAGGTGAAATCATGAGCACAGTAAGAGAGTATCATCAATAAAAAAAAAGACGTGTAGAAGACTAGGTAGGAATCGGAAAAATAACAGTATCTCCAGAACTTGGACTAGACAGCAAGAGATAGGAACATGAGAGTCGAGACACCCAGGAATTTAGAATGAAGATTTGAAAGGGAAAAGCAGGAATATTGGAAGCTTTTTTAAAGGAAAGGAGGGAGGGAATAAAAATCAGAGAAACTGGAAAGGAGTTTGAAGGACTTCAGAGAAAAGAGATGCATAGCAGATGCTCAGAGAAGACGAACAGCACGTAGGAAGCAGTTTTGCATATGTAATGCTACACTTGTATGTATATACGAGTACATAAGGTATGTCTGAGTATGTAACACTACCTTCCTAGTGCAATCAGACAATGGCCCAGCAGGCAAGCAGATCACAATGACACAGAGAGAAGAGAGGGAGACTTGCCAGGTGAAAAAAAGAAGTCTGTAGAGAAAGTAATTAGAGCAGTATGATAGTGGCAGGAAAAGTCATGGCTAAAGGGCCTTTTTTGAAGCAGTAAGCTGTTACTTATCAGAGGGGAATATGGGTAACAGAGATTTAGAGATGCTGAAACATTTGGATATGATAGAACTTAATCAAAAGAGAGGCACGGATATGAATAAAAGGGATCTTAGAAACAAGGATCCTAAGAAAAAGTGCTGTTCATGTCTCACACTCCACAAAGAGGTAAATGAATATTGGAACACACAGAAAAGAAAACCAAATAATGAGGAGAAAAAGGGTCAAGAAACATGCAGCGACTAAACACAGTAGTTGAGTGGAGGCACATGAATGTTCCTCTAAACATCAGTCAGGAAGAATATTTATACAGATAAATTACTCTGTAGAGAAATCGTATTTCTAAAGGGTTGAAAGAAAATCTCATCTATAATTGCACAAGTTACTCCAAACAGGAATACAGGCCAGGAGGAAGTTATACCAGCCAAAGAACAAAAGCACTTCTGTGTCCGAGAGAAGTCAGTCATGGCTTTGCTTTTCTCAGCATCTGCTCTATCAGCCCAGTGTTCTGAGTTTTAAAAGGTATTTATTGCTTTTAAACCTCATAAAAATGATACATTCTTTTATTTACTCATAATATTTTTTGCCTGGGTACTAAGTAGCCCCATACCCAATCCTTGCCAATGTTTTGTGATCTCCGGTGGCAGGGTGGGGTAGCCATCTCTGAAGCTGCTTCCTTTTCCCGTATCCTATCTGGAGTCTGGCTGAGAATACATTTATTCCTGATACATATTTGTGACTCCTATTTATAGAAATAGAAGTTTGGGGATTTTTTTCTATTAGATACTTTATGTCCATATTCCATATCACTACTTGAGCCCTAGCTATGCTTCTGTGTTATTCTTAAGCGTCGTTTTAGCTGGGTTTTAATGAGTTACTAGAGTAGATTTCTATAATTTCCCACATCTCCACGAGAAAGTCACTGAGGGTAAGATATCCCAAATGACAACTTTTCCATGCCAACATGCCTTCAGTCATGAGGCCAAGCTCATACAAATCATTTAAATTTTTAGGGGGATATTATTCCTCACTTTCAGGTACAAGCTTCAACCTGTGCTATCTTTCAGGGGGAAAATGAGTAGAAAAAGCATCTCAGGAGTGCTAGGCAGGTGTACCCTGCTACCACGAGGCTGAACCAGGGAATGAAGACATCCCACCAGAGAAACGGCGGTTATACTGACACTTCATGACAGTAACCACACAGGCATGAACATCAAAAGGAAAATATCTCAATCTGCCCAGCCTGTTTTTTCACTATGCATGATGCGTCATATTCACTGAAGTCTCAGTATAGTATTGATCTGTCACCCTTCTCCTGTCTCCTCACCCTTATCCTCCTTTCAAATGTGGAGCAAAACCCCATGGGTGATTCCTCCATTGTACTTTCCTCTTCCCCTAAATTTCTTCCTTCACGCCACACTGTGCTTTCCCATTTTTTTACTGTACTGCCACATCTTTTCCTCCAAATGCCAAAAGGAGACTCAGCTGCCATTTTCTCCTCCCTTCACATAACAGAAGGCTTGAAGTAAACTTTTTAGAAAACTCAATTGTCATGTTGTGTGTTTGAAGGCTCATCTCCACAAACACGAAGGAGCACAGAAGTACAGTGCCAAGCAGGGGAACACCAACAACGTGATAAGAGAAAGGGAGCCCCCTGCCCTGGCTCTCCCCAGTGATCAGCCCCACTGTCAGTTGGAAAACCCATCAGTATGGGTCAACAGGAGCAGCCCCTCAGAGTTAACTTGCAGACTTAGGAGGTGGCAGTTACTGCCTACAGGGGTATGGGATTCATTATGGGATACAGGAGAAGGGCACCTTGGGATCACAAAAGATTTATTATAGGAATTTTAGGGAAGAAATCAAAGGTAGGGAAAGGGATGGATCAAGGTAGTCTGGGGAGGCACACACAGAACAGAAAGATATAGGGATAAAAGGGGCTGATCGCATGTAAACTGGTTGCTGGTCAGTATGTTTATCTGGCTATGCCCTACATCTGATTACTGCAGCCTGTCCTTATGAAACTCCTTTTCTGTTTTCCTGCACGAGGAGACTACTCTGTGTGCATGTGTGTGTGTAAGCCCAAGTGTACCTGCAGTATCAGCAACTGGAGAGATTAGAATGTACAAGTGGTCTAAGTGTCCGCAACTGGAGAGGAGACCACAAGCCATAGACACTCATGTGTCCATAGTACCAGCAACTGAAGAGAATGGATGAAGAGCACATGTATCGTGTGGTATGTACATCAGAATGAAACTGACAGTGTCAAGCTGAATCAGCCGATGAGCAGGATGAGAGGCTTGGGAGCCAAGTATCGAAACAGCCAGAAGTCTGGCCTGCATACAGGAAAGACCAGAGGGTCTGAGTTTTGGCTACTGGAGGGATCAACAAGTCCAAGCAAATTACTGGAGAGACCAAGAGGTCTGGCGTCAGCTGAGAGCCTCACTCACATACGCATGTGTCTGTGCATGATACAACTGAAGAATAATGGATCCAAGAACCAGCTACTGGATAGACAATGTCTAAGGCCATCTATAATGCATGTGTCTGTACTCAGGCTTGTGTGTGCAAGGGGGTGTGAATACCAGCGACTGGAGTGGGACTGAGGCTGGCATACCGAGGTGCCAGCAACTGGGGAGACCTGGAAGCCAGATAGGCAGTCTACTGGGCAGATTGAGTGTCTAAAATCAGCTATTGGAAGGATACATATTGTATACTTGTATATGCATACATACATTTTCCACTAAAAGATTTCCATCTTGATCAGCCAAAGAGAAACAAGATAAGGCCATTGGCACTGTTTACATTCATGCTGTTTTCTATGTGTGTTGATCTGTGTGGCAAGTCACGTGCGCATGTATATACGTATACAGGGGAATGCCTTGCTACTGGCCAGATCTGGAAAGATGGAGCTGCAGCAGCCTTGCCTCAACAATCTTTCCACTAACCTCCATATAGAGAGAGCAATGGGGGGCATTCTGTACCCTACACTCCCAGCTAGAAGAACCAGTGTGCATCAAGTCCAGTACATCAGACTCACAACAAGTGCTAACTGGTTACACGCAGGCAGTGCTACACACGTGGCTATTGCACACACACAGTGTATTTGCACATGAACAATAGCCACTGCCCCTTATGCCTGCAGAATATCCTTTGTGGTTTTAATTTGCAGTCAAGACTTGTTTACCTTTACACAGATCCACATTATATGACATACCTGGATCATACTGACCCAGGACAGCTTCCCCACACAATGCTGATCCACATACAAAGCCCGTTATTTTGATATCAAACATAAAGGAAGTTTTAGGTTCTCCCTAATATTATTTGTTTCTTGTATTTACTGAAGAACACGTGAGGACAAAAATGCATAATTTCTGGTATGTGCTTTCTGGTCATCTTTGTCAGCAGGCAAGTTGAAGACTCGGTAAGTAATTTGAAGACTCATCATGCAAACTGAGATTGTTTCATAGTTTCTAGTGAAAATTATTTAGTCCCATCTCTATTTCTTTTCCTGTCTTCCAGCTTGAGCAAAATTCCTTTACTCCAAATTTCTCTGACTATGCATCCAAAATTTAGAAACCTTACTGGCCATTATCCTTCACATTTCCATATGCCCACATTGTGATCTGAACCAGAAAATAAAACAAAAACCTTTTTCAAAAGAAAGGTCATTGTAGAAGAGCTCAAAGTTGCGGTGTGATATTGTTTGAAGTTCCCTACTGAACTCACATGTTCCCAGTGCCTCAGACACAGGGGTTATGTAGGATTTTTTTTAAAAAAAACTCCGCTGTTCAGAAGCTTTTTCTAGCTTTGATGAAAACTCCTCTGAAATTGCTTATTTTTCAGATCAGTGGAGAGTGATACTGAAGGTCTTGGATCATTACAGAACATGAAGATCCTTACACATCTGAGCATATTGCAAGTGACAGCAGAACATAGAGCGAGCCCCCAACAACACTGTCAGCAGCCAGAGTTAAGAAAATAACATTCACTGGAATTTTCCTTACTTAAAGATGTTTTCTGACTTTTTTATTGACCTCAGTTGACTGTTGTATGTGTAAAGCAGTCAGAGACTTATTACATCAGCCCTAGTGCTTGATGCAGAAACACAAGGAAAAGACCATCCAAGGAACCACAATGATAACCAGGTTAACAATTCAGTCTGCATACAGATGTATATGCCAACTGTCTTAACAGGAGCACTTTTCCAATCCCTTCATCCAGGAGGAAGCTTCTGTAGGCTCAGGAGTCTGCAGTCAAGGAAAAGATGGGAAACAGAAAAAAGTGCATTTTGCAGCCCTCCCATAGAAATGGGAACTGTTAAAGCTCGAGGCTCTGAGGCTATCTGCAAGCGCAGCCGCTCGGTAAAGAGGAAAATGGCCATTCTGGAGCCAGCTCAGAGGTAGTGCTCCCACGGGCATGCTACCGGCATGCTGTACAGGTCAGCTGAGGGGCAGCAAATTTACCTGCTAAGGGTACACAGCAGCAAGCACAACAAACCTCACACTGTTTGTTTCTTCAAAACCCCCAGCTCTGACATTCACAGGCTCACATGTGAATGATTTTGTCTTCTTTTTTTAAAGACAGTCTCTGAAACTTAACACCTAAAAGTTTCAAATTTTAGCCACCAAAGGGATAGGAATCTTTCTTCTTTCTCTTAAAGGCAATGTTTTACATATATTCCCTTCATATTCACGACAATTGGCACATGATTTCTGACTGCAAAAATCACATGTCACTAAAGTATCCATGCTAACCAGTTTTGTACAGTTCCTGTCCAAAATGCTTTTCTCGTGGGAGAAGGTGAACTGCCTCACTGGAAGTCAGTGACCCCGGGATAGCAATTAGCAGAGGAGCTGCTCGACTTTCACTAATACTGACACACTTCACACCCGAGCAAGTGAAGGCAAGTTGCTGTAGTCACATCAACCACTACAGAGTGCAAGTCCATGTATAATACCTTCCCAAAGCAGAAGTTTGTTGTTTCATTCTTGAAATGACAGGCTGAAAAGCTCACCACAGGCTACATCTAAAATAAGGCTACCCATAGCACAGCAGCATTGTTTTCCCTCCAGTGTGCCCTTAGAATAGAACACAGAGCACACAGCCTGCAAAAGGGCATGTAGGTGGCACATCTGTGGTTCTCTTACTTGTGCAAGCACCTTGAAAGCTGCAGCCTTTGGCAGACAGCTGTGAGCTGGGGAGAGAAGGGGACCACCTACATGAATGATAGGAAACGGCAGTAACTGTTTAATAGAAATCACCAGAGAACAGAAAACCTGTGGAGTTACACATAACTAAGGTACAAATCCAGAGAGTCAATGGAGCCATATCTGGAAGTGTGAACACGGCTTGGTGCTACAAAAGATTTCCACTGACTATTATGATCATCCCGTCAGACCTCAAGGTATCATCTTAAATTCTGGCTTCTTTTCATAGCACCCTCCCATTTTGCTCCTTTCCTAATGACTTCATTTCTATTTTAGAAGTTCAACTAGCAGTTTGCAGAATGGGCCATTTACACGCCGTTATTGTTTCCATTTATTCAAATAAGTAAGAAGTTTTTAGTAAAGCCTGGACTACCCTGCAGCCTCTGGGTTTTCTTTTCCAGGAAGAAAACAACCAAAGATGGTTGTTGACCCACCTTCACAAAGGGGAGAGAGATCTGGGTTTATATTCTTTATACTTGTAATCTTTCCCTCCTCAAATTGCTTTCTGGGAGGACGATCAAGAGAAAAGAGAGAATTGTGGCACCTTGTGATTGATTACAGCTTTTTTCCCCAAGTTGCTCTCCTCATCTATTTCATATGACATTTGCAAAAGCTAACATGATGTTAAATTCATCAGTTTCTAGAGAAAGAAAATGTCTAGCGATGAGAGATCAATTTGTTTCATCAAAAATAATTCTATTTCTTCTCAGCCTGTCTTGGGAAACATAATGAATACTTTAAAACACTTTCCAAAATATTTCTCAGACATATTTCCTATGTTATACCGCATAAGAAATATTTAATTGTGTTTAGTTATCAGTTGGTACTGTTTCTGAGCTTTTATAAGTCCGGGGTTTTTTTTCAAAATCTTTCTTTAACTGACTCCATAGACACCTGTATAGCACACACGCATTCCCTTTTACTGCACAAAGCCATAGAAAAGCTCACCGAAACAACAATTTCTATTTACTTGTTTTAGGGCTATGTTGCATCCTTAACAAAAGATAGTACAGTTCTGAGCTGCTCCAGAGGCACCACAGGAGGGAATTGCACTGCAGGCTGATGGTTATTTACTGTAAGTATAGATGTAAGCTAGCAGTAAATAACTATTCTGATGCTCAAGTCCAGTAAGCATCAATTGTGCTGGTTCATACGGCAGCAGAAAATACAAAGTGAAAGAATTCTCCTGTACCCGTCATTTCCCAGACCATGCCTTGAACCCCTGCAAGGAAAGAGAGAGCAAGTACACGCTGGTTTTACTTCTCCAGTGTGCTGGGAAAGCATGGAAGGAAGGATGTACCAGTAAGCCCCTGCCTTGGCATGCAGCCTTCCTTCATGCCCAGCTCCTGGAGAATACCTGGGGCTTCAGTGAGCCAGAAACAGACAGTGTTTGCACTGAAAACAGGCACAAGAACTGCCTAAAAGCCCCATCTCCCCGCAAGTACACAATCTCAGGACCACTGTAGAGAGAGATGGGTCAACATTAGCAGTGAGATATCCTCTCTACTCCTGCAGTGAGCTGTGAGCCAGGCAGAGCAATAAAGCATTAATGCGAACACCAAGGGTTCATTTGAGTGACCTTCAATGCATAGACAGATATCAGCTTTTCATCTGTAAAATACTATCCCAGTTGCCATAAAACCAGTCTGTACATTCTCCAACAAGTCAATAGCCTTGTTAGTCAGTCCCACAGTCACGTCCCACTGAAGGCCACATTAAAATACAGTGTAGGAATGGCCGCTGAGCCTAAGGCAGAGCCCCTTTAACTCAACAGGAAAGGTCCTTATTAATTTCATTCTCTTTATTGCTAGTACTAAGAGTCAGAAGCTGTTCATTAACACAGGGATCTGGTAACATTTAGTTCCTATTAAGCAGTTCAACAAAACAGGCTCTGTCATGTTGAAGCATGCTATTTCAGCTCAGTGTATGAAAGGAATGTTCACTCGTAAGGATGTGAATTGGCAAACCTGGGCCATTGACCTGACTGGGCCATATTCAGCTGCAGGATGCACCAGTAAAATGAAGCCCTTGATATTAGCCAGCTTGCAGAGGCAGATGCATTGTGCTTGCTTTCCATTGTAAAGCGCTGTTTAATTAACATTTCAGTCCACCCTGAAAGAATGGACAGAGGGCTGTACACAGCCCCCTCATTAGCCAGATCCTCCCATGTGGGAAGGAAAACTGTCTGCAGATTCCAGATAGTGCAATCCAGACCAGAAGGTACACTATCTGGCAGATCAAAAAATCCATTCTTCAGCTAAAACCATGGAAAACATACAGTCACAAGAGAAGACTGAAGAAGAGATGAAGTCCAAAGACAAGACTTTCAAAACCGGGTGCCTACTCCCAACCCTCAAAATCCACATTACAAGTAACTTCATCCACACATCTGGTTTTCCTGCCAAACCTTATTCCTTTCCCTCTTCCTGCTATAATTGTTTTATTTGCCATTTTACTCATTTTTTGGGTCCCCTCACTTGTGCCCTCTATTTCTGTGCTGGTGACATGGAATGCTTTCCTAGGTTTTTCTTGTTTTCATTGGCAAGCATCTTTTTTTCCACTAGGTAGCTTGCTCTTGGTTTCCCTGCAGTCAGCCACACCTGCAGCTCTGCTAAAGACCACAAATACAGATGCGGATTTGTTACCAAGGGCTGCCAGCATCAGCTTCTGAATGAATGATACATAGGCAAGCACCCAGTGACTGCATTTAACAGATCCAGAACTGACTCTCTGGCTGATAACAGAAGATACAGGAACAAACACAGCTCTGAGGAGCCTCTCAGAGCAGCTGGGCTTCAGTGGCCTCTTGTAGAAAGTGCAGACAACAGCCACAATCAAGCATACTAACTGTATCACTAACTGTATCAGTTCTGCTGGGTGTCAGAGCACCAGCATTCAAGGGACAATGAGAGTAGATCAGACAAGTATATTACATAAAAAAAAAAAAAAGTACCCAGCTAAAAGACAGAAAAGCATATGTGTTCCTGGGGCCAGGTGGCTCACAAAAATCACTCCACATCACTCTCACTGCACTCCTAACCCAGCATCCTAAGCTTAGAGCACCTCGGCAGAAAGAGCTAGGAGGCTGGCAGATCCACCCCGTCTACAAAGACAGGGCAGTCAGCCATCACTGCTGAGCATCTGAACAACCCCGCTCACCCACGCTGCAGCTGCTGCTAGCCAAGCATGGGCCAGCACAAAATAGAGTGAACACAGTAAGACAGACTGGCCACAGGCTTTAGTCACATTAACGCAATAGCTCACACCAATGCAGCAGAAGCCTGATCTCCACAAGTTACAAAGTCCAGTTGTTTGATGTTACCCAAGATGGTCAGAGAGACACTAAAATATGGAACTTTGTCTTTATGTCCTCCTTCAGGATGCTATTTTGTCCAAGATTTTAGAAACTGGACGCAAGACTGTGACACTCCCAGTCTGTGACACCACAGCATAGATTCAGCTCTAGGCCGAACATCATACATACACCTTTCTGGCTCACTCACGTCTAACAGAAAGTGGTTAAAAGGAACATGCTGCTATTTCATTTCCAATAGGTACAAGCTCTGTATTTGTTTTTCTTTGTACAAGAGGAAAAAAAAAAAAAAAAACATACGAACATACACTTTACTCCGTTCTTTTCCTGGATCCATGCCCAGAAATCAGAAACGGAAATACACGCCAGTTCCAACGATGTACAGGAAAAATATAAACCCACATTTTCCCTCTGCACAGCTTCCTGTGTCTCCACCACATTCAGCTATCAAAACTTTCAGGTGCAGGCTGTGGTAAATTGGTTCTCCAGGACTGCCTCCCTACAGCTAGCAGAAAGCACAGTACAACACAGCAAGGAGCACACTCCTGGACTGATTCCAAAGCTGGAGAGGTCAAGGGAAAGATTCTCCCTGACTTCAGGGAGACTGGACAAGGCTCTGAAAGATGTGTATAAAAATAAATGGCGAGGAGGGAGGGGTCGGAATCAGGGAATCTCATCTCAGTAATACTGAAAGAAAAAGAAACCTTGCAAAAGCATTATGCAGTACACTGAATATTGGAGACTGCAAAGCAAGTTGCAGGGCAATCTCCAGGTCACAATATACTCAGTATAGAGCGACAGCCTCAAAAACCCACCAGCCAAATCCACATAAGCTGTTTTTTCAGTAGTTGTGCTACATGTCACCCTGAACATCTGTGAGAAGCATTTGCTAAACACTGGAAAACTAACTGCTAACAATTGGTATCCATCCTGCGCTGCAGTGAAAGGCCAGCAAAGGGGCTGGGTACTACAGTACCTGGTTGTCTTTTGCACTTTGTACAGTGGCCACCAGAGCTGCTGCAGGTCCCTGGTCTAGAGCCCAGGTCATGGTCCTGCTCAAAGCCGAAGCCCTGATCTGCTTCAGCACAGAAGAGCAGCTGTACTAGATCAGGCTTGAAGTTCAGCTCCCCCTGCCATAACCTGTATTCAGCAGAAGCCATAATTACAGAAGATCAGGTACCAAATAAGGACAGCATCCTTAACATTGTCGCACCTCCAGTTGTTTTAGCTCAAGGACATGAGCTGCTGTGGTTTCTATATAGTTAGTAACCCCCAACCGCAACTTTGTCTTTCCTGAACTTGTCCAGTTTCCCTCAAACTAACTATGTTCACAATATCCTTCCACATGTCCGCTACCCTTTGCATGAGGAATCAACTGTTTTCTGTCCTTAAGCCTTCCTCACACCAGCTCCATTTGATGTCCACCAGTTTTTGAGTTAGAATACACAGTGAATATTCAACAAAGTGAATATTCAACCCTCCATGTGCTACTTCTGATAGACCTATATCAGACACTCCTCAGCTGTCTCTTTCCAAACTGGAGTCCCAACTAACTTTGTGATAGGCTCCTAAAAAAGATTTTTGTGCCTTTGATCATCTTTGCTGTCCTTCTCCAAACCTTTCCAGCTCTACTACATTCTTTTTAAATACAGAGATCAGAGCTTCACACAGTATTCAAGATGCAGGAAAACAACACATTTACACATAATGTCATGCTTTGTTCTGTATTCCTTTCCTTATAAGCCCCAACATTTGATTTGGTTTTTTGACCAGTAGTGAGCAAACAGACCTTGACACAGAATTATCCACTAAAGCCCCAAGTTCTCACTCCAGAGATCCCACTTCCCAGTATGAGCTCAGCTCACTGCTGATCTTTTATGAGAACTGGATCACATGGTTCCCCACATGGATCACTTTATCATTACCTACACCGAGTTTCACCTGACATTTTATTAACCAGTCACTCAGTCTTATGAGGTCCTTCTGCAGTTCTCCAGAGAGCCATCGCCCTTGCCACCCCTACTATGATAACTTAGTATCACCAGTAGCTTCTCTACAAGTCACTTGTGAGCAGAGCTAAGAGCACACAGATCCCAGCACACATTCCTGTGTGATCTTCTTCCACTGCAAGAACCGACCATTGACCTTGTTTGCCAATTTTTATCTAAATTATCTATCCATATCAGAACCGTCCTTCTGGTGTCAGAGCTGCTTAGCTTCCCTAAAATCCTCTAATGAAGAAGCTAGTTTTCACAAAGGCTTCTGACAAAGTAGACCATGTCACAGCAATCAACTTTATCTACAAGCTTGTTGACTCCTACGGAGAACAGTAATACATTTGAAAGGCAGATATGCATTCTAACTTATCCCAAGTACACAATACTTATCCAGACATCCTCTAATTCTACTTTCTATTATAGCTTCTACACTGTACCAAGTACTTATATCAGACTTGCAGGCCTAGAATTCCCCAAACCACTCTGGAAACCTCTTGAAGTTGGGCATCACGTTTATCACCTCCTGCTTCTCAGGTACAAAGGCAGCTCTGAGCTAGAGGTCGTACAGTGACATTGGCTTGAGTTCTTCTGGAGTTTTTGGATGAGCACAATCTAATCTTGGTGATTTGTTGCTATTCATTTGGATATTTGTTTTATAACCTTCTACAGCCACTTCAGTTTCAGAAAGACTTTCTCAATGGTACCCTGAAGGAAGACTTCTGGCATGGCAAACCTCTCCAGGCTATTCCACAGAGAACAACAATGCAAAGAATTAATGAAATTTCTTTGCATTAGCCTTAACAAATTTTTTAACAAGTATTCCTTACACCTCAATCATCTATTACTCCTATGCATATTCTGGCAGGCTTCATGCTCCTGATGCATTTGAAGAAACACGTGTTAAGTATTATAAAAGTTGGGATCCCTCTTGGTAGTTGATAGGGCTAAACCAAAAATTTGAGTACCTTACTGAGCTTTATATATAACTTGCTAGAGTAGAATTTTCTTTTTCTTTCTTCAAACTTAACTTCAGAATCTTTATAGATTCTTCTTACTTCTGATAATCTCCATTTGGGGCAAAAGAAATCATCATGACTTCCTGCAGTCTCTTCTAACAGATGGAGTGTCCTTAAATAGTCTTTATGCCCACTTCATGGTAACACGGTCCCTCATGTTTACACAATTACCCTTCTCCACATTGAGGACAGTTATGATGGATTTTTTGGCTTTCCTTGCTCTAACAAGGATGCTGAACCAAAGTGCATTATAGTCCTTACTACAGAGTTTGTAAGATTTGGGACCTACACATCACTTGGCACAAAGCCAAGCATACCCACACCCCTTGCATGCTTGCTAATCAATTGCTCCATGAACCAGCCATCAATGAGCACCTCAACACTTGGTTTCTACATTACATCTTGTTACTTTTACCCAATCGACAAAAGGGAAACCAAAGTCTCCTATTACTGTTGTTTCTCCTGTCCCTTGCAGCTTTCTGTTTTCCAAAGGCACCGTGCTGGCTGCTGTGTCCTTCACTGGAGTTTTCACCCCACATGAAATTCCTTTTCCTTGGACGCATTAGCAGCCATAGCACATTTCTTAGAAGCTGACAAGTTCCCCAGACAATTTATTGTGTTACTGACGCATGTCATGATCAACAATGTAATGACAGACATCTATTCACACTGTAAATAGAAACAAAGGTAACAGGACTCTATGGTAACAGTGGAGAGGCTGTTAACTGAAACGAAGGCGTTGGAATGGAAGACATGACTATAATACCAGGCAAAGTGGACAAAATGAGTAAAGAGGACAGGGAAAAAGAACAAAGTGGGTGAAACTAATCCAGGCCTATATTCGTCCTATTACCCCAGTGCTTCATATAGTCTCACTGTGCTCACAATTCCAGTGAGTGGAAGGACGATAATAACATTAGGCAGAAAAATCCAGGAATTCACATGCAGAGTTCCCAATAAAGGTCAGAGAGAAACCACTCTGTACAGTTTATTTTGCTGTACAGAACAACAACAAAAAAAAAACCACAGAGGCTCATTGATAGGAAAAATACCCACACCCACATACACCAAGCTCTGATGCAATGGGACACCAGCAAGCTTGAGTTTTAGCTCAGCAGCGTTGCTCCCCCTCTCTGTTACGACTTGCTCAGCTTTTTTTGCTGGACCAGAGCTTTAGTGTGGACTCCATTAGGACTATTACCATTCCATGAAAAATACATGTAAGACAGTTTCATGCACTGTGTAATTTGCATATGATTTCTGGTGGCATGCTGTTTGAACCTGCTGCCTGTTCTGCCACAGCAGCGGTAGTGCAGCTTCACTATTCAATCCAGCTTCAAGTCAGTGAAGTAGAATTGTCTCTCATATTTCTACTTTTTAGCAACACCACTGAAAAATACCAAGTTATTATATTCAATTATACAATGAAACAAAGTTAACTTTCTTCTTCCTGGTGCACTGGAAGGTGCTGCGTAACAATACTTCTTTTTGTACCTTGAAAGCAAGGGTTACTTTCAAGTGGGCAAGCTGCATTTAGGAACAACCATATCAGATGAGACCTCTGCTTCAGCCATGCTCTATTCCATCATCACCAATTCTGTAGGGGAATGTAGAAGCATCACAGTAGGCTAATATGGGATAACGAATACCTTATGCTTCTGATGTCTTAAAAGTAAACTATATCAAACAGTTCTTTATGATGTGCTTCAAAATTCTGTTTGATTAGAGAGGTACAGTTTTCATCAACAGAAACCAATTCAGTAAGGCTTTAACCATGCATGCATTCCCTTACTCTGTAAATATTTGAAAAAATTATTTTTGACGTATTTCTTGCTGTAGCACTCACTGAACAATAGTTCTTCCTCACTAGTCTCTTGCACAAGAGCTGCAGAAAAAGGGAATTTACTTTTATGTAAGTCCCTAGCGAGGATAAGTTTTGGTGCACTTGCTTTGCTTTACTGCTTTTTGAGCCCTGCTGAACAGTTCACCCTCCATGTATCCATGAAGTATAACATCCCTAACAGACATGCTACATTAAGCTTCAGATTGCCTTATGCTCAGGGAAAAAATGAAGGAAAGGAAAACTGCCTCTGCAGGTAATCTTTAAATAATATTATTTTTTGGATGCCCTACGATTTTGGTAATGCAAAACTTCCTCGAGAAGAGGAGTTAACTTGTAGACAAAAAAAACCCCGACTGCCAAGTGACCAAGACTAAGGCATGCTGAGTTTCCCTACTACCTTCACCAGAATCCATAGCAGTTTTTCCAGCTTAGACTGAAGCAGCCTTCATTTTATTCCATCAACATCCTCAGTAGACTGGCCATGAATAAGAGACTGTGATATTACTATATAAAATGCCTGTCCCCAAGTCATAGCACACGCAGTCTTCCAGAACATGTTTGGTTTTTGTTTTTTTTTTTTATTACCTGAGAGAATTGTTAGCACCCAACAGGTCTTGAGTTATGCCAGCTTGGCTGACAAAGCTTAAGTCACTTTACTGCAGAAAATGCAGTATAAACAAAAACATATCCTCCAATAATTACAATACCAAATTCAGGGCCATTTTGCAGCTTTTTCATTTATCTCTTTCAGACTGTGCTTTCCAACTTTACTTACAAATAAAATTAAATTAGAATTAAGAGATCAAAGAGAACCTTGTTGCTGGACAGATGTAGGCTAATCGGCAATGCCTTGACCCTGACAGGGGTCTGCAGTCAGTGTGGTACATAAAGAGCTATTACAGTTAATGGGTTAGTTCTAATTGCACCTTCTTTTCCCAAACACCACACTAAAAATGTGCCCTGTGGAGACAGAATGTGCTGATTGGTCATTCACACAAGACTTGGGCACTCAGGAAAACTTTCAGAGTGCTTATAATAGGGACTAAAGCACAGAACTGTGACATGATCTGTTAAAACTGAAAGATAGCAAATACAGGGAAGGGTGCACATTACAAAGGAGCTGACTTAGCTTCTTCCTCTAAACTTCCACCTTCACAGATGCCACAGATTTCTGGATGGAATCCACCTTAATACAGACAATCACTTTCCCATCATATCTTTGCTCCTGTATAATATTAATTTCCAGAAACACTGCACTAAGTCATCTATTCATAAGAATATTTGAAATGCTAACATCCCTATTTACATCCCTTCTTGTTGAAGTCAATCAGAAACCAGAGCATGAATTAACGACTAACTACATGGGAAGTGAAAACCACTCTCCTTCCCATCACACCAGTTGTCACCCTAAGTTGCTTGAATCCTTCCCTGGATCATGAAGTACTGACCAGTGGCAGAAACAGGATTTCACAGGATGAACTACTAGGTTCATCTTGACGAAGACTCCTTTGCTCCCTGTAGACGGAGGTAAAGTATCACAAGAGCAGAACCAAGAGTCCAGATTTATCCCTAATGTAATAAGGCCACATATCATACAATTTTTAGCCTGATAAGAGTACCAGCCTCTTTGCAGGCAGCAGAGCAGACTTGTTTCTGTTGTGACATTTTCTTGTGCAACTTTATTTTAAAAGAACAAGAACACAGACCACATTTCTGACAGCTGTATCAGTCCTACAATCACTTTCAGAAACCAGAGAACAGAATGCTGTCAAACACTAGGTATTCATCAACTTGGAGCTAGGTAAAAGATTTAGCCTCAAAAATGAAAATTTTCAGGTTATTGGTGATTACTAAAGCACTCTGCACAGATTTAGAGTGCTGTAGGTATTTTCTATGGAAGCAAAACAAGAGAAGCAGCAAGTGACACAATAACTATCAAAAATGAAAATATCAAGAAATGCAAAATATTTTCTTTTCACTAAGTATATCTTTTCACCTTTAGAGGATGCACATAAACTACCCAAATTAGTTAGTAGGGCTGAGAGGGAGGTAGTGAAATTAAAATAGATTAGCTTCTTCAGTTTGAACAAAAATACTCAGGGTAGGGTAGCAAGACTTGGAGCTTGCCTCTCATCTTCTGCTGAAGTTAAAATACCACAGAACACAACTTCCCCTGAGAATATTTTGGCATTCAGACTGTGCTAAGAGTCCTGACATTTGAATGCACAGCAACTGGATTTTTTCATCAACTTGCTTAGGCAACGAGAAGAGCACATCTATTTCACACACCTCCTTATATATTTCTTTTCAGCAGCAAAAATGCCATATTTCCCTACAACCATAATTTTGCATTTCAAGCTAAAGCCTGTTGTAAGCAACTCAAACCCAGAGGCAAAAATTGATACTAAATTGAAATCTGGTAGCTAAGCTTTTGCCATGGGCCCATCCATCTTCCATGATCAAGAGACACTTCCTACCAGTTTCTCTGTGGGTGGCTGTGAGACAGTATAGGATAGTGACAAGACATGCTATTCTTTTTCCTCAGGCTTATTTCTGCCATGGTTTCAAAAGCAGAAAGCAATCATCCTGTAGGACTCTTCATTAGAAGAAAGCTGACATTTATGTCACATTGAAAATGCTACAGGGCTTTCCCCTCCCCCTGCAATAAAAATAAGAAGAATCCCATGAAATTCTATAAAATGAATACAGAACTTTTTTCTCCCCATGGCAATTTTAGATTAGTAAATTGTCTTTAATGAAAAAAAAACACATGAGCTATACACATGTTCCTTTGCAGTTTAACCCCGTGGGAAGGCCAGGTTCAAAACTAAGGGCTGAGGATCCTATTAAGTGTCTGAGAGACTAAAAGTGGCAAGGAGCCATTCAGTGTGAACTTTGGCACTATCTGCTCCATAAGAAACATCACTTGTTACAGTGGTACCACTCCAGGGAAATCCCAGGATTCTGAGAAAAAACAGTTACTACCCTAAACAGTGACAAACCCCATGGCTCTTCTCCAGCACCTCCAAGGGAGCAGTGACTAATTCCAAAAAACAAGCACCACGCTTGGACACAACATAGGCAAAAGTTTCATCAGTACCACGCTCTAAATAGAGGAAGAGGTTCTAAAGGGGCACTCTTCCTCAGCAACACCATAACACATGCCTTAGCTGACATTTAAAAATACACCCATTAAATCCCTATCTAAACCAGACACACGTCCAAACACCTCCCCAGGGATGCTGCTTTCTCCCCTGCTGTGTCCTCTGCCAGATGTGGGAATGCAATGTTGGAACGTCTACTGCACGGTGAGGTAGCCTTCACCGCTCCCTGCCCCAGCAGGGTCTGGGCTTCACTTGCATCCTTCCTGCAGCTCTGTGCCCCCCACGCTCTTGATTCCTCACCACTGCACCAGGCTTGTGCTGCTCAAGACACCCACCCAGCTTTTGTTCAAGTCTGTGATACCCCACAGGTGTGGAAAGTCAGGTTGCTTTATTCAACAGCTTTATTACAGGGCTAAGAGCCTTACTGGGCCAAACCATTTTACACGATATCTTTAGAAACTGAAATAAACACTTGTACGTGTTAACTTTGTAGCATTAAATTGACTCCAGGCTTACACTCAGCACTTAAAGAACTTAAAGCTTAAAAAATTAGCAGTTCTCTGTCACTTTGTAACTCCAGAATCAGCTTAACAGATCAGAATCATTTTATATTAAAAAAAAAAAAAAAAAGATTGTGCATTTAGCTTGGCAACCTAGATATTAAGTTTCATCGCTGTGGAATTTCAAATGACTGAACCTAAATCTCTGAAATCGGGCAATGTAGAAGCTGATGGGCCCCATCATCACTAAGCATTTAGCAGCTCCAATTCCTTCGTGAAGTATCAAAAGGGCATCGAAAGATGGCATGCTTTTTAAACAATGCATTTTCTTACTCAGCATGCGAGGTTATTCTTAACAGGTAAAAATGAAGCAGAACAAACATAATCAGCACAGCATCTTGCCTTTTAAAACATGTAAAATTATAATAGCACTGGAAGACCAGAGTGTGGCAAATCGTCATACAAAGGCATTAATTGAACTTCTGTACTAGACAGCTGCCTTGGCTAATGATCTGTTTAATACAAACTATAGTTCTCGTCAAGAATGTTCCATTTTGTTTATTTGTTTAAATGGTAAATCAGACAGAGTGACTGAGGTGATGGTACCTCTGTAGATAATGTTTTGGCCTCTTGCTCCAGCTTCTCTCCCATCTCCTGCCATCAAATACAAAAGCTCACAAGAGTACCTTGTGTTTTACTTAAATATCAACTGTAATTAGTCAAGACAACGTTCTTGGAGCTTAAAACAAGATAACTGAAAAAGCTACCTCTTTTTTACTTATTTCCTTCTTGTGGTTCCTGAGTAAGAGCCATGCATAACAAACAGATGGGCTGCTGACCTCCTGGATGGATTTTACCAACGTGAAAGATCCAAGGTTTTAAATTATTTCACAGTCCCAAACCTTCCATACAGCTGAGCTGGTGTAAACACATTTAGTGAGTTGGTATCTCTTATTTAGAAAAGACTACATGCAAATAAAACATAAAACACAAATATGCAGATACACACAAGATCATTCAATGTGTTTGGGAACAAAATTCCAGAATAGTAAGGCTAAATTTGGTCTGGAGTCTCCACATACAGTGCTGAATCTTTCTTCCACTAGTAGTTCATCCAAACCCTACAAGGCTTTATTTTACTGCTAGTACTCAGGGTTTTAAATCAGTCCAGCATAAGTCTTGTGGGTGGGGAGAAGTGATGAATACAAGCAAAATGCTGATCTTATCTTCAGAGCTACCTGTAGAGGGAATGGGTTGTTGCTGGCCACGCAGATATTTCACTGAGTTGAAGAAATCCTCTGTGAGCCTCTGACTTAACAACCTTTCTCACCTTGCAGTTTCAAAGGAACTAATTTGGCACACCATAAAATGTTAATTTTCCAGGTGTTTCCTTAGAGGGAAGACATGACTCTTCTCTTAATAAAAAAAAATTCTCAGGCTCCACATTGTAACCTTTCTTTTTTATTTTTAAACCAAGCCAGGGGGAAGGGGAGTGTCACTTACAATTAGGCAGCAAAGCCAAAGTCACAGATGGGTGACCTCCACTGTACTAAAACCCTAACACTCACACCAAGCAATAAATGATAGGAGCCTTATGAACTCAGAAAACAGTAATGAAACTGAAGCACAACATGTTTTTTCTCATAGCCTCAAGGGTTACAGCGGATTCCTTGAAAATCTGGTATTACACTCTCAGTTGTGCTTCCTTGTTCTCCTATTATGGCACAACAGGCTCAAGAAGGGCACAGATACATGGTGACCCTTCCGTGTACAACCCTGCTCAGAAGCAAAAGCCAATTTATGTCCCTGCATCCTCCTAAGCAAGCGGCAGCTGCAGGCTGGCAGGAGTGAGGTGGCTGTAGGACAGTCTGAGCCTCAGCCCTCCGTCCTATCTCTCTGCCCCAGCTAGAAAAATCACACACTTCAGAAGGTCCTTCAAAATAAACACAAGCTTCAAACAAACCTCTCCCAAGAGTACTTTAGTTGCCGCAGTCTCCCATCCCACTACCATGCTTCATGTCAAACACCTCCCAAGGGAGAATGTCTGCAGAAGTAGTCTGGGTACACTCAAAAACTGGAGACGGGACTTTCAGCAGAAAGTCCTTGGCACATGTAAGTCAGTATGCCTCCTTTGGGTCAGTGCCGTTTGCCTCAGTAAGCAATAAACTATGTCCAATTGCTAATGTTATACCTTCTTTTTAAAGAAATAATTCCCCCTCAAAAGGCTGGTCTTTAGACTTCAAGGCTGATAAGGCAGGAGGAAGCATGCACAAAAATTAAGTTGAAGAGAAGACAGAAAATATGCAGGAGGGAGGGAAAGACGAGTGAAAGAGCATGAGAATCAGCTACTTGATTATGCTTCTGGAGAAACAGCCCTAGTAAGCACAACAACTCGATGTTACCTATTTGTGTCTTATCACATCCATGTCAGCATTGCCTAATTTATTATATACTTGAATACCCATATTTGTATTAGTCTCTGCTCCACATTATCAATATTGCTTGCAAAACACAGGCTACAGAGTTTCTCCCATACATCAGCACCACCAATAGCCAGAAAAGAGAAAACAAATACTGGTTCTGGAGCATACGGTAGGGGTAACAATTTACATACCGCAGAACAAGGGCAGCTGGAGTTCATTTTTATTACCTTTCAAGACAAAACTGCAGACCTGGCTTTGTTATTCACCTGGACAAGACAGCAGGGACGTCGCTAAGGAAACATGACGAGAACGCTATGAGATGCTATCTTACCCCTTGAGTTTTTCCAGGGGGAAACGAAATGAATTGTACTTGTGAAGACCACAAGCACTTCAATTTGTGCAAAAAGCTTCAGAGCTTGAGGACCTGGTCCCATGCTCTCTGCACAGCATGAACAACAGGCACAACAAAGCAGAACCAGGCCTTGAAAGAAACACCAGCACTGCTGAAAGCAAGAGACAAGTGAAGGGGAAGGGAAGAGAGAAGTCAAACTCATTGTCACAACAGGCTTCCTGGTATTAAAACATGACCCAAATATTATGCTTAACATAACTGCTGAGCTGATTGCACCCCACAGAGGAGGCTGGGGAATCCTAGCCCTCACAAGTTGACAGTCCCCCATCAAAAACTGACAGCAATGAAAAATACCACAACTGAAGTCCTTTATTTACCCTTAAAAGAGCTGGAGTAGTCTCCAGGACACTCTTTTTCTTTCCACTTAGTTACTAGACAGGAATCCTCAAATCACTAATACAACGTTTAATCTTAATGGTTAATTTTAAATGCTTCAATTGTGGATGTAACCCACTCTACACAGAAACAGCCTCTGGTTTTATACAGCACCGCCAGAATGAGGCTCCAAGAGGTACTTAACAAATATTAATGCTGCCTTTGTGGCAGGAAAGTTTGCAAGTGACCGGGGTTTGGAGATCCCTTCCAGTAGGGCAAGCAATTTCAGAAAGAACTAAACTTTGTAAGTGAGCTACACTAAGAAGAAATGAGAATGTAACGTCCTTCCCCTAAATTCAACAGCAGTGCACAGTAGGCTGCTCTCTCACTCAGAGAAATCCCACGCCAGCGATTTCTGTAAACTCTTGACCCAAAAATCAGTTGTCTTGCTTATACTCAACGCATTACAGAAGTGCCTGCGCTGTCTCTAGCTCCCGGGCTTCTGAGCACTCTTCACTTCTAGATGTGCAAAGGGGGAGAGCCAGGTTTGAAACCCGGCCCTGCATTTCTTAGACACTCAGAAGTCTCCATAACCCTGAGGCACTACCTCCACAACTCCTACCTTTCTTGAAGAACATAAAGGGATTTTTTTCTACTGAGCTGAAAAAAAATGTTTGGTATAATCCCTCTCCAGAGGCTCACTGGCTGGTGGTCATTATCAGCTTTTAACATTGAGCCTCTTGATGTCCCCAGACAATTGCAGAGTCACATTAGCTTCATTTTATAGATGGAGAGCAGAGGCAAAGATGCTTACCTCAACACGAGCAGGGAGTCTGACTAAAATAGCCAAGGTACAACACAAATCTCTTGACGCCTACCCACACGCTGCTCCTTTTCGTGACTACAACCTAATCCCTCTTCATTACGGAGCCATGGAGGAAACAAAATGGCACAACACATTTAAGCCTCTGCAGAGGCAAAGAACAAAGACCCCTGTGTCTTACTGTGCAACAGCAATCAGTACTACTTTCCATTGTCAACTTGCGAGAAACCACTTTTGCAACTAATTTAATGTCTCAAATTTGCCGTGCATTTAATCAATCAGAGAAGCCCAGTTCATGCTGGGACAATCAGATAATGTTATCAATTTCACTGCTAATGAGCACTAAGCAACAAAACACAGTTTTCAGTAGGTACAAATGAAAGTGTTAGGCACTGTTTGTGTTCACTTAACAGTGAAGAACAGTTGTGTATCCTTCCCTCAGAGGCAGACAAGCAGACACCTGTGTCTAGGAATGACAACACCGGTATCAGCAGGTCCTCTGAACATTATGATTTCCTGGAGCCAGTTCAGCCATCCCTCCAAATCAGAAGAAGCACCACTGTTGCCAGGGCAGGTACACTGTTGTGAAAGCTACATAAGCAAGATCCAAATGGGGGTACTAGGGCTGCCCCAGAATAGAAGTTTCGTGAGGCAAGATGAGAATTAGCCTTTTAAGTGAAGTCAACTACCTTGGGGCATTTGATTCAGCAATGTGCAACAGCAAGATAAAAGTTAGACTTTAAGAACATGTTGGTTTCCTGCTTTTGAAGTGTATTTGTGCATGCAGCTGGCAAAGGTAATGGTGGGTGATTTTTAGAAGGCCGCACTTTAATTCCTGCTCACGTTTCAACTGCAATTCATTCTAAAAAAAAAAAATAAAATAAAAAAATTTTAACATCCTGGGATATTCTCCTAGACAGCCCCTATGTAACCATACCCTCTCATGTGAGGCAATATGTAAGAGACCTTCCCACAGAAAGGGGTCATCTTCAGAATAGAAAGCAAGGAGAACTGTGGTCCTTCTGCCAAAAGGAAACCAATATGAAGTAATTCATCCAGTCACACAGCAAGCCTATGGAAGATCAAAGAGCTGAAAACACGTTTCTTTTGTCCCTTCTAATACCTTAACTTAAAAGCAGATGAGTGGTAGTTTTCAGGGAAGAGAGGAGGGGAAGAAAAAAAAAAAAAAACCCACAAACAACAAATCCCCAAAATCCACAAACCAAAAAAAAATCCCACAGACCTGATGTCTGTGTCAATTAATGCCCATTACTTTTCTTTCTGAAGCTACCAGAAGGAAAATCTTGCTTATAAGAATCTGCACTGTCTACATCCTTCCCAGTGTACAAGGCTATGCACTTTCTTACTCAAAATATGAAAGTGTTCTCTATCCTCGTACGATCCCACAGACTGAAGGGAAATGCACCATTTGATGTAAATCTTCAGAAGAAAACACAAATGGTCCCCACGGAGAGATAACCCCTTCTTCTATCTGCATCTGTCAAGTTTGACTCATGACACAATCATGACCCCAAAATAACATTTTAATAAATGTTTACATGCTACCACTCCCCAAAGACTAGTCTGATAAAATTCTTCCTCTGAACTAATTACGCTTCAAGACAAGGCTACCCTCAGTGGATGCAGCAGTGAAAAACGGGACAGAGCTAAACCTTTCTTTGTCAAGCACAGGGCTCCTCCTGGTGGATATCTTTGCAAAATTGCGTACTTTGCACGTATTTCCATGAAAAGACGGAAGAAACTGAAGTCATGTGTCAACATGCCTGGAATTTCCACTACCTACGTTAGTTACATCAAAAATATGTGAACATATTAGTATGTCTCCCCTTCTTCTCCCACCCTTCTCCCTGATGGGACATGGCTGGACAGATCAGCTGATCTCCATGGAATTTTTCTTTACTGTAGGGTTCAGGATCAGAGCATTGGAAAGGTTAACGCCGCAGCAGTTATCATCTTATGCTATACAGACTGTGAAGTGGACAAGACCAGACATTGCCTTTTCAGGTGTACAGGCAAGAAGAGAAAACACGTGTAGGCACATAGCTGAAGATCTGAGGGAGATACAACCTCTTGGCATTCTACATTCCATCCTATGTGTTTCAGACCAGTTTCTATCTGCCCCAGACCATGGGACCAGCAATGAAGAAGGATGGAAGTGAATGGGGATTTTAAATCTTGCCCTTTTCATCTCAATGTCCAAGAAAAGAAGGCTTCCACTGCTGACAGAAGCTCTTCAGCTTGGCATAGATAAAGGAGAGATTAAATCCATGCCAGTATCAGTAGAAGTGCAGTTCAGCTTTTGAAATCCCTATGTCAAGACTCAGACTACTGCTACTAGTAAATATTCCCACAGCAATGCTGAAAACAGTGGGTGTCTCAAGCACATCTCTTCAAGCTATCGAGCACACAACCCTTCCCAAAGCAGTCTAGTTTAAAGACACGGTATAGTCCACCGTTGCATGATTATTCACTGGAGCATCAAACACTTCAGTTGTATATGTGTTTGAGGGATGAAAAGACCTGAAGAGATCAGTCCTCCCACAGTCAACCAAGCCATATATTTCCTTCAAGAAAAGCATCAGTTAGGTTTCTCTTGCCTGCACTGTCCCTATCAGAAGTTCACATAGACCTCCCTGTTCTGATGCTAAGAAATACTTTCCAGACAGAATGTATGCCTAGTGTACGTCCTCTTGCTCTTTTGCTGTCATGGTTATTTATCTTCTCCCTCCCTTTATCCCCCTGTCATTATCACACCTAAATACTCAGCCTCCTAGCCTTCATTTTGCTGGTTAAACAAGAAAAGTTGTTGTCATCTTTTCTTGTACCTTGTAGCTCAATAGACCTCAGGCTGTGCTAGCACCTGTCCTAGTCTGAGTTTATCTTCCTTGAAGATGGGATGACCACAACTATTGGAGATATATATATAGAGAGAGAGAGATAGGTCAGGATCAGTTTAACTTCTCCAGAGCATTAATTCTTCCCTGTCTTAAGAATACCTTATCAGAAACATCCTACATTTATTTTTGATACCAGGATGTCATGGCTATATATATGCTGATGTATTCATGTGGTCTTTCCCCAGCCTCCAATTTCCAAAAGAAATTCTTGTGCAATATGGTGAAAGTGGAACAAACAGCTTCACGTCTCTGGAGTCACTGTCCTCATGAAAGTTATTGAAATAAGCATTTTATAATATGCATCTGCTACACTATCAGCAGAAAATTGTTTCTCTTCTGCCATAGGTGCGGTTTGTTATTCTGGTTAGCCTTCAATGTTCATACTGTATTTAAAGGAGTATATTTCTTTAACACACAAATGATCAATCTCATTTTGATATAATTAATAAATAATATTCACCAACTTCACTAGTGCTTTTTGAAATCTACCCTTCTCATAGGATATTTATGCGCTCCAAAGAGACTCTGTGTCCTTATCTCTGGAAAATACCTTGATAGGAGCTGAAGAAACCTCAGGGACAGACTTTTGGCCCCAGCAAGCTCCCCTTTGGTACAACCTGTGATGTCCACCAGAACCTCTGATGAAAAGTGCCGAGATGTCCACCAGAACCTCTGAAGAAAAGTGCCCAGAACTCCATACCAAAGATATTTCAGTCCACACCCGGCCTCCTATCCCTCCAGCTCACTCCTTCCAGGAAATCCACACTGCCTGCTTTCAGCACAAAGCCTGTGCTGTAAGATAATGTTTACTCTTCTGGCACATACAACGTATTGTATTATCACATCGGAGTTTGAGTATCAGTCTGAAGTACGTGTTGTTCACGTTTAATTCATTTACTTGTACAGAATCTAGACAGCACTTTGCTCTAAAAAAGTCACGAGAAAAATCATACATCAACCACAGAATAGGCAAAGCTGTATCAGTGCACAAGGTCACTATCTCAAACTAAGCTTAGGGTTGTCAGAGATCATTACAACTTCAAAAGCATATTTTCATTAAGAAAAAAAAAAAAGCAGTAATGGTCCTTCCTTTTTCTGTTTTTTTGGGTTTGTTTTTTTTTGGTTGGTTTGTGGTTTTTTGGGGGGTTCTTTTGGGGTTTTTTTAAGGACCTTTATCCAAAATTCAGGTCATTACCCTAAGGAACAGTAAATATAGCAGCTCTTCATTGGTGCAGAACAGCCTGTACTCAGAATGATTAACAAAAGCTCTCTAAATAGTTATTTAATTTCTGAGATGACTGTGTAATCTGCAGCGATAACTTACTACTTCATCTTACAGGCTCATGGAAATCTTCCACCCTGGCTAAATAACCTGAGTGAAAAAGACCATTTCATCTGCTGATTACAACAAATAAATAAAAAGCTTGCAACAGGAACACGAGATCGGCCCTTTCAGCTATGTAACGTTGCCATCTAGTGATCATCTCCAGATGTTACGCATGAGAGGGCCCACCTAGTTCTGTTTAAATCTCCTGGCCTTATCCTGAATCACCAGAGAACCTCACACCTGCAACTCAGTCCTGGCTGACAAAAGTCAGTCAAACCAATTTGTAACAGTGTTGGGGAGACATCTTTTCTATACATGCAGCATATATCTATACCTTCAGGCAAACTGATAAAGACCAAGTGTTGGCTCCTAATCCATTGACCAAAACAAATTTTGTTTACCCTGCTTAAGGCTCTAAGTCAATGGTGACCTATAAAGAGAGGGATAATAGAAGAAATTGCCTGCAAGTCAAACAGTGAGGGTAACTACTGGAAAACAAAAAATTTTCAACAAACATTTATTCCATATTCAGATTTGAAAACTCTGCAGATAATCATTTACTATGATTACCCTTGGCTAAAGAGCAGTTTTCCACAACAGGAATAATACAGATACCCAAGACATTAAAAAGGGGAGGGGAGGGAAGTGGGCAACAACAAAAAAAAAAAATCACCAAGTGGAAAAAACAACCAGGATTTTATCAATGCTTATAAATATCTAAAGGATGGGTGTCAAGAGGATGGGGTCAGACCCTTTTCAGTGGTGCCCGGCGACAGGATGAAGGGCAACGGGCACAAAATGGAACACAGGAAATTCCACCTCAACGTGAGGAAAAAACTGTTTACTTTGAGGGTGACAGAGCACAGGAACAGGCTGCCCAGAGAGGTTGTAGAGTCTCCTTCTCTGGAGATTTCAAAACTTGCCTGGATGCATTCCTGTCCAACCTGGTCTACGTGAAAATGCTTTGGCAGAGGGGTTGGACTAGATGATCTCTAAAGGTCCCTCCCAACCCCTGCCACTCTGCAATTATGTGAAAAGCCTTGAAGGGTCAAACCACACCAGAATCCACTCAATGTAGAGAGCTCTGAAACATCTGGCAGTGCCAGCATCAGGCAGTCTGAGAGGCAATATTTGTGTGGTACTGTCTGCGTACCTGCATCACATGATATTTTGAGAAGTAGATGATAATGATGACTTTTACTCGCTGGTCTGCTCATGCCTGGTCTGCTCCATGGCCAGATGGTGGCCAATGGAGACGACTGATGGAGTTTTGGAGACTCCATATAGGCCACTTAAAAAGTTTACTGCTAATATAAAACTCTCCTGTGCCTGGCCAAAAAGGCAGGTCTAAATAGCTTCACAGGGGAAAACAAAAGGAATCAACAATTTACTTACTGTCCCCTGCCAAACCCTGGGTTGCTGGCACATAGCACTTTCTTTTCATTAAAAAAAATTAAAAATAATAAAAATAAGTCATTCAAAAATTAGAGTGAGAGAAAGCTGGGCAGTAAAGTTTTACTTTTGACCATTAGACACGGTTTAAAATATGCTGGAAGGAGTCAGAACTAGAAAGGGCAAATCATCAAAAGAACAAAATTAGTGGCAAGTCTGAGTCATCAAAATTAAGAGTCAGAGAGAAAGGCAGCAAGTGAGCATGATAGTACAACAATATAGATAAAACAATTAAAAGTTGTTTACCTGATCTCTCATTATTCTTGACTATTTGACAAGGCAATTACTGTCAACATTTAGCACTTTCCTACGTCTTCCAGGAGACAAGGTCTAATTTTTTATCCTTTTGAGGAAGCTCATCACACCAAAATGTCAAGAATAACTAACGAGTTTTTTGTAAACACTGGGCAGAAAATCCATGTATAGGGTCAGTTGCATGTATATACAGCTCCTTCTACACAAGCCTCTAATTTGCTATCCTCCCTCCCCATAATTTGAGCACTTATAGTGAGAGTATAAGAAATAAATACACATAAACCAAAAGCAAAATAACCTGTGGAAGAAAAATTATTATCTGCCTGCCTTTTTAACAAAGATGTACTGAAAAGATCTGTAATTATCACTCAAGAAGATGCACACTGCTTGCAAAAGCTGAGTACTCCAAAGAAGACCGCACAGCAACAGCTGGAGATATTTATGTTTCTCTTTCCCTTCATTCTAAGTATAAATTTTTCATGAAAAATTTTACCTAAACACAGATCATGAGCTGATAAGAGTGTATTGTCTATTTCCCTGACCTGGAGAAAGAACTTAATTTAGAACAGACTTAATGAGTTATCCTCCCTTCATACTTTTTTCTGCTCCTCTGAATACTGTTCTGTTGTGAGCGTTTCGAGTTCAACCTTTTGATGCATTTTGGTGCTGTAAGAGAAATACTCAGAAAACTAACAAGCTCTATGGGCTGAGGGCCTAATCCAAAACATACAACAAAGATTGCCTATATTGTTTCTAACAGCTTACTGTTTCTGAGGACAGAACACTGTAGAACACAGTTTTTCAACTCATTTCAATCATTATTTACTTCCCTTTTAATTCTTATAGCTGAGTGGGCTCTTTCTTTTAAGCTGATTTTCCAGAGAAACCAAGTCCATATTTTGGATTCAGTGCTGACTAAAATGCAACCAGAAAATAAAGACTGGAGCCCAAGTCTGCCTCCTCTCAGCTACACGTCTTAACCACTAAACCACAAACACACACTCTTGGGACAGAACTTTAAGGCTAACATACCACGTTAGGCAGCAACATTACCCCTTCTCTAAGCGTGATTAAAAAGAAATCACTCACACAAAACTATATGTTGTAGGGAGTCTCCTACCATAGACCCACTCCATGAGCACTGCAGGATCGAGCAGCCCATGAGACAGAGGCAGAAGAAGAATTTCATTTCTGTGCCTGCAGATGGTCCATTTAAACACCATTTAATACCTGAGCTACTTCATTTGTCAAGACAAGGATAATCCCTAACATGTACAGAAGGACAAAACTGCAGACACTTGGAGAACTTCAGTCAAGCAAAGATGCCCCTGTGTAAATTAGAAACCTCCAGGGTTTAAACAGTAGCTATACAAAGCTCTTTGGGTCATAACTTAGGATTCAAGGGCCTGAATTTATGCTAAATACAATCTCGAGCACACAAATTTCAACTTGCACTTGGCCTTGTCCCTACCATCTCTCTGTACAATGAGCCTTGAGCTATAAGGGAGTTCCTAAACTCTGTGGGACCACTAACACAGTAACCACAGTCAAGAGTTGCAGTAGGATCACTCAGAGGGAGATAAACCAAAACAACTCTGCAGCAACAGGAAAACAAAACCACTCACATCCAAAAGGTATTAAATCTACAGCAAGTCTGCAAAACTGCACTGGAACAGGCTGCCCTGAGAGGTTATGGAATCTCCTCTTTGGAGAGATTCAAAACCCACCTGGATGCGTTCTTGCCCAGCCTGCTCTAGGTGAATCTGCTCTAGCAGGGGGATTGGACTAGATGATCTCCAAAGATCCCTTCCAAACCCTACCATTCTGTGAAAACTGCACGCCTCAAAATTGCTTCTCTTGCTCTCACAAGCCTGCTATGGAGATAGATGAATAGAGAACCTCTGAGTTATCTTATTCTGTATCTGTAGTAGTGCTTTGCAGATTTTATGGCCATCTAACAATATCCTTTTCTTTCTGTAATTGGCTGTGCTCAATCCTTCACAACCATTTTTGTTCTCTGTCTCTCTGGAGAGTTAAAAGGATTTACACCTCAACTCAGGAGAGAAATTAAACCTCTAATTAGACCAGGTGTGTCTAGGATTGCATTCCCCAGGAAACCCAAATAATTCTACTTTCATTTTACAAATTTATAAATCATTAGAATGCAAAACCTGTAAATAGGAATTAGTCAGAAGCTTAAAACTGTACTGAAACACCAGGAATGAGTGCATGCTTCCCACGCTGAAAACATCCCGCAAAGCATTTAATTCCTGATCCAAAGCTCAGTGGAATTAGTGAAAAGAGACCCATAGGGGTTTTGGATCAAACCTGAAACCCTGCAGGTATACAGCGTTTAACCAGATAGAGCTGCCCTGGCTTGACAGAAACAGCTCAGGAGCAGCAGATTAGCTTACCCAATGAGTTATATGAGCTTCCCGAGGCCCATATAGAGGCTTTGCCTAAAGGATGAGAGCATGAATAAAGCTGGACCTGTGGTGCTAAATGCCTCTGAACAAGAAACAGTCTGCCTGCAGCTCAGAGAAAATTAAAGTGCAAAAGAAGAAGCAATTTGCTTAAAGTCACATAGCAGAATCTGAATTACTATATATATTGTCCGAATCCAGTTCTTGTGACTCATGTCCTATCCCCAAGCTCTGCCTGCTGCATTAGAATGTTTTATGCTTCACCTAGCCTCTTTGGCTAACACTACTGGTGCTGGGAAAAGCAGGTCTTCCTGAGATAAACATATATCAAACTCCCTCTTTGCAAGGAAGAAAAAGGTTATCCTGATAGCTCTCCTGAGCAGATAGATCTGTGGAGAAAGGTTACCCATATCCAAATCAAAAACACTCAAAGGACAAGGCTGCTCATATCTTAAAGGGTATTTCTGCACTGTTAGTTAAATTATTTGACTCTCCAAAAAAAAAAAAAACAAACCCACACCTGTGGAAATCAAGCAAATGGCATTTATGGTATATCCATGCTAATCTATAAGGATGAAACATCCTTATGGTGGTCAGTTAAGCATCCACTTATTTTCTCAATCAAGGAACAAATACTGGCATGTCAGTAATTAAAAAAAAAAAAAAAAACACGCCTTTTGAAGTATTCATCAACCTGAACATCTGCCGGGGAATTCAGAGAAGTAATGACCCATATTAAGGTTATTATACAAAAGGCTTAAAAGGGATGCTGTCTCTACCTCATACTAAATCTACTAAAAGTTACACATGGAAAATAATTACATACAATATAGGCCTCCAAAAGGGAATGAACTTTTCTAACATTGCTTCAGAGTATACACAATTTTCCCTAGGACCTGTCTCTACTCAACTTAGTCATAAATCTTCTCCATGGACAAAGCAGCCATAACAGCTAGAAGGCATCTCAAAACATCAAAGCAAAGAAATACTAAAGAAAGGTGACTTTCAGAATCACATGGCAGCCAAGGACAAAGCAAATATGACTTATATTAACCAACGGAATACAGACGAGTAAAATGAGACTTGGATCCTAGTATTTTAGCCAGATTTGACATACACAAGAAAGAAAATACTGTTAAAAGAGAGTTTTCAGAGTCCATTTAATATTTTGCTATTAAACAAACAGGAAAACAAATATCTCATTAAAGACAGATTCTACTTTTCAAGCCTGTAGTAGCCCTTAGCTCTTCTTTATACAGTAGCTTTAGCTAGTGATACTACATCTCCTCAATTTACCTAGTTTTTATTAGATGATACTCAGCATGGAATCCAAGGCTGTGGCCATGATACAATTCTCAAATTTCTTTCTTAGGAAAAAGTAATGTTTGCAAATTGATGAAGGGTTGTTTATCTGGATCAATTTTAAAAACAACTCAATGTAGATATTTTCACTACTATCCATCATCTTCTGTATTAGCCACTGAGATTAGTGCAGATGAGGTATAGCCTCTAGTCCACCTTTCTCATTTATTAGTCACAGAAGAGAACCTATTTATCTGAAAATAACACATTTTTAAACTGTTCATAAGGTAAGAGTAGGACACTGGTCTAGTTGTATATAATGATTATTTCTTCTCCAGATTACAAGTTAAGATTCTGTAATTCAGTTCTATCAAGCAGATGCAGGGGTGAGGGTGGTTCTATAACACCACAGAAGGCTTTGTATAACGTAAAATTAGCTTCCCCACAGAAAGGGTTCTCAAGATATCTTTTATATTTATATTTTTTATTTTAGAAAGCTTTTGCTTTCTTGCAAGAATCTAGTCACAATATCCCAGTGCAATTACAGGCACACACATCTGTAAACTTAAGATGGCTGCAACAGAAGTGTATCATTTTTATTTACAAAATAAATCAACTAGGACTATGCAAGCCTAAGATTACCTTCTACTGTTTTGTCTCCAAAGTTATGTGGCATGGGGTTATGGAACGACCCCTGTTGTCTGCCGAGCTCTACCCCAGTGGCCTGCTGAAGTTCTACTGCAGGATAGTCTGGTGAGTAAGTATCACCAAAACCTTGGTGGCACCTAAACTGAAAGTGTTTCCAATACTAGCATTACTTAAAGTTTCTAAATAAAATCATGTAGCTATGAAAAAAAAAAAATAGATGAGGGAAAAAGGAGAGAAGGTCTGTAGTGCCTTTTCTGGTGTGGTCATCTTACAATGTCATTACTGAAGCCCAAACCCATTTGAAGGTTTCCATAAACACTTAAGATAGCGATCTCATTCCATGAGAGACAGCACCAAAGTCACACTAAAACTGCAGTGACAAAAATACAAAGAAAATTCCTTCAAGAATTGACTAGCCGTAACTTAAAACTACTGCTCATGCAGTGTATGTGTTGTTCTTGCATACCACATGAAGCCTTTGAGCAGTACCACGAACACAGCACAACAGTGAAGAACTTCACACAGAGAAATGAACAGAGGCTGCCTGGGTGTGCAGCTCTTCAGTGCTACCCAAGAATATTTTGTATTAGCATGTAACACACTGCCTCCTTCCCCTGCTGTGGGCTCATAAGCAGTGATCCACTCTCGTTCAGAGAACCCACATGGCAGAGCTTAAGCAGTGTCCATAAACAAGCAGTGCATATGAGACAGTCAGTCACTGGTTTTAAAAGTTGTTGGTTTCTTTTAAGTCACTTGTTTAAGTCACCTCTGGCAGCATACAATATGGTGGCTTTTCCATAAAAGGCTGGCAGAGAGTAAACGTATTCTCAAGATGTGTTCAAGAAAACATACAGAAAAAGTGTTACAACCTACTTGGATCAGGAACGCAGCTTGACAAAGTCATGAGGCCAACAAGCGCCCGCTGGTGGTTCTGTGGCTCTTCACATCAGGGTACCTTTGAAAAAAACCAAAAACCTCCTTTTACTTTTATAGGCCTTTGTGAACTGCCTAGAAATACTGGTCTTTAATATGAATCCCTAATCCTTGAATAACTCTGAGAATTTCAGAAGAAAAAATAGTCCAAATTCAGCCTCCTACACCTTTGCACTGTACCACAGATAGAGGTGTCACTAATTTTTTTTGAGGTTCGGACATCTCTGAGGGCTGTGTCACATAATGCACTGGTGTAGAGGACACACCACCCACTTTACCTTGCTCAGCATAGTACATTCAGGGAAACAACTCTGGATTTGACAGCCTTCTACTGGTAGCCCTGTACTGCTGTGTCTTCAAATTACAGTCCACACTGGAGGTAAACACTGGAGCACTGACCCCGCAATCAAAATGAAGTTCACATCCTGGCATTAGCACTCTCAGAGAGTTTATTATATGCCACATAATCCACAGAAATATATATTCATACCTGCCCTATTCTGTCACAGATATTTTTAAATGCATAACCAAAATACTTTCTAGTGCACAATATTCCACATGATGCCAGAAGGCAGAAGCACTTCACACAGCAGTTTGAGTTATTTAGAAGTTTTTCGTGCAGTTCAATAAATACTGGAGTTCAGTTACACTTGATTTCAAAAGGCCACCAAGGCTTTTATACTGCTTCAGCAAATTAACCATTCTTGGGATCTTTATCTCGTCTGAAAAAAAACCACACATCATTCTATGCATGTGATAAGACAAAATTTTTTGTAATCCTTGACCTTTGGCAGTACAAATGAAGGCTATGTCAAAACTACATTTGAGCCCCAAGCAATAGCTGACCCTTTAAGCCACATAAACAGCAAATACTTTTACAAACTTCCAAAGCAATTGCATAAGCAATCTGAAGTGAAGAATTACCTGTACTTGACTTGAGGAAGGACAATTAGAATTATATAAACTATAGAAACTAATGTAACAAATTGTTTCACTACCATATATCTGATCTTTAGCTCAGTAAAGTGTTAGGGGTTAGACTGAAGCTTTCATCAGGATGAATGCTCTCCCACAGGTCTTGTAAATTCCCAAAAACCTAGAGTAACCTGCTCCCAGGTGTAACCCTGTAGGGGAAATTCCTGTATTTCTGAAAGAAAGCAAAAGAAAAGATATCTTCTGAAAATAAACAGAAGTTTCTGTCACCATGAACGTTAAGTCTCATACAGCATTAAATCTCAAGCGACAGAAAAAGCCAGCTTCTTGATTAGATCTGCGGTCAGGCAATAGTTTGGTCCTAAATTTCACCCTGTACTTTGTGTGTTTGCTACATAGCATCTTCAGTTAAAAAAAAAAATAAAAAATCAGTATAAGTTAAACTTACTTTACGAGTAGCTAAAGCAGAGGTGAGAGAATGTAGGGCATAGATTTTTATTTCCCACTGTGGCACATACATAAGTGTGAAAGACCTCCCAGAAGGTAGATCTTGGCATTTTGTACAGGAGACTGGAGGAAAATGTTTTAGAATAATCCATTTGAAGAAGGAGGAAAGAATGAAATCTTCGCTCATTTTCAGTTACGAGGTAGTTTCATCTGAAGATTTGAGAAAAGAGCTCATAGCTGCTGTGCCAAGCACTCTGCTGTTGCAGATGCACCTCAGCCTGTGAAATTGGGGTTTCTTCCCCCTTCATTCACTCTCATTAATGTTCTGTGATGCTCCATATGAAAGATGCTTATATAAAAATATGTATTATTTTACTAAACATCTCCATGTTTATCAAGTAAGAGAAATTATCAGCCTACCAATACCCTGCACTGTCAGAGTGTCTTTTGATGAACCGGGGCCGAAATCCGAATCCTAACGACAAACACGCTTTGTTAGAGCAAGCATGGTAAAATTCTGGATCTATGTTTCTCAGCTGGTCACATTATCTAAAACAGGACAGACCAGTCCCAGATATAAATATACCCACACTTTAAGGAATTCAACATTTGGACTCTTTTCCTAATTAGGGGTCCAGGGCATTATTATTCAGGTAACATTAAATCACAGGCAGAATATGCTTTTAAAACTAATAGTACCACTTTGTTTCGATAGCTCAGCCAATTTCTTGTGTGCAGGCAATATTTAACGGAATACTGCGAGGAACAAGAGGCATTCCTTGCCAACAAACCTGTGGCCTTCATCCTGCTGTGGAAGGCCATCACTGGACCACTTCCATGCTGAACCCACTAGAACTACTGATGCCCTCTGAGACAAAGGAGCCCAGATCAAAGGTGAGAAGGAGAAAAGGCAGTCTCGGCTCTGAAGGGGGCAGTCTCTGCAACAATCTTCTGGTGGACTTCAGGGTTAACCCTCCTGAGAACCACTCACTTATCTGAAGGGAATATTTTATCATCATTTGAGATCAAGGACAGTGGTGGATGAAGGGTGAGTGAGACCATGACTAATGGACTTAACCTAAACAGCCCCATAATACAAACACTCTTATAATGCAGGGAGAACTCCCATGTGGTCTACAGAGGACCTCAAATTAAGCCTGTTCTCACATGTTTTTCTGAATAGGGACAGATTTAAATAAGTACTTTTTCTTAAAGCAGAGCCTTAAGCAGTAGAGAAATCAATAGAAGCATTTATCAGGAAAAGGTAAAAATCAGTTACTTTTGATTCAAAATGAACGCTGCGGGCAAATTAGGTTCAAATCCTTCTACACAAGCAGAATTAGAATTTGTAGTGGAAGGTTGTGTAATATAGTTAGCTAATTCTTAGCACCAATCTTTCAATATCAGTATAAATCCTAAAATCCCCCTACAACTAAAATGTTGTCAAATTTCATTAGCAGTAAAACAAAAAAAAATATCCGTAAACTCAGTGCTAGAGATAGACTGTTGTTTAGCTGGTCAATAAACAGTAACTACAGCAGTTTCAGCTTTTGTTTGGGGATTAGTAGGACTGATAATCAGAAGTTTACAAGAGTAATAATCCTGCATAAATTGTTTCTTAACGTACTTTTTTGTAAAAATAGCAGTAACTACAATAGTACATAGATATGCCTTGAATACACATGCAGTCTTGGAACAACACGTGGCTTACAGTGAGAGGAAGTCTTCTGCAGCGTGAAGAAATTGTGAAAGAAAATGAAAGAGCTGATACCCCTAACTTTTTGCTACATTTTTAACTCACACCCACCCCTATACACCCATTTTGTTCTCTCACCTGCTGTCTTCTTTTCCTCTTCTCCATCTTGCTGCTCCCTTTAGTTATCCCTTCTGAAGTAGCTGACTCAAAGTGATTAACAAATCTTTGACACCTGAAGGTTGCAGCATTAAGCTCACCTCTTCAGCAGGCCTTCCCTAGAGGATGAGAGCCAAGTAAGGCTAGTGCTGTTGAATATGTTCCCTGGAAACAACAGTGGGAACAAAAAGTCACTTTAGAAGCCGAGAACCGGGACGCTGATATTCCCAGGGCTGTTGCATGCCAAGATGTCCATGTAATGCTAGCACATCTTGGAGCTCTTCAATGTCTTCTCTCCAGAAGAGCTGCAGAGACAACACGGGCTAGAAATGACACTGCAAAATAAAGATTGTCCACCTGTTCTCCTTTCAAGCACCAGTGGCAATTTGCCATCAAAAGCAAAAAAACACCGCTTTTCCTATCTTTTCTGTGCTGCTTTAGGTGTGTCCATGCTGACACGGAGCAGGTGGGGGAAGGCAGCAGTAAAGCCATACAGTGCAGTCACACACATCCCAGAACAGGTATCTTCAGACAAGGGTTAAGATACAGGATAGGCAAGTGACACTGGAGGCTGAAAACTACAGGACAGTTGGACAAAAAAGGTACAAGCCGAACAGTGGGTTGTACAGAATTTTTTAGCATCCCACAGCTACCATTTCACACCATTCATCTTTTCAAGGTGCTCCAGCCTCCCTTCTTTGCTGTTTATTTCCCAGCAGTCCTGTTGCTTGTCCTGGGAGACGTGGAGGTGATGGAGATAGAGTACTGCTCCCATATCCAGCAAGAATAGAACAGACAGGCTGAGGATTAATGTTACCCTGAGAGCAGAAATTTCTGTTTGACCTGGGGATCGTACTGGTTTCATGCCCATATGTCCATATATTTTCATTCTCCAGTGTCTAAACCTGCCAGAATCAGCAGATGAACATTCCTCGGCCTCCCTGAGGACCTCTGACCTCATGTCCCTACCTGAGACACACCCAGGGATTGCTCTCCACAGCAGCAGTAGCCATTTCCATTCGAGAAATACAGCACAATGCAGAGTTCAGTGATCAATGTACTATTACAGAATACAAGAGACCAGTAACTTCCCTCCCTTCTTAAGTTTCAGCCCCTCACCTCCCATCTCGCAAAAGCATGTATGTTGGCCCAGTCAATGTTATGTTCCCTCTGTCTTGCACAATTAATTTTGATTGTTTCAAGATAAGTGCAACAGCTTCAACGGGAAAGTGGCTGAAGTCCCCACATACCACAGGAGCCTACAACTTGGCACTTTCCTTCTGTCTTGGGAGGCACAAGTTTGATCCCTCCAGCTCCAGAAGGAATTAAACTTAGGAGTATGATCTCACCAGAAGGTGGTCCCATAAAGACAAGAAGGGGACACTGGCACCATTAATCCAATTAAACAAGCAGAAAACGCCAGTCCCTGATGTATTTTTGTTTTGCGGGGTTGGGGGGAGCAAGGAACGGGAGGAATCAATGTCTGACCTCAGGGCACCGAGACATCATAATCCCCTGGGGATCTGCGTGGAGGAAACTGAGTCAATGTTTTAGGGAAAGCAGTGTAAAGAAAAATTGAGAAGTCTAGTACATTCCTTGTATCCTGTAACCAATGACAGTACCTAGATGCTGATGGCTTCATTCCCAGGACTGTTGCCTTGAGATGAGAAATGACGAAATTACGTACAACTAAAGAGACTTTACTGTCCCTCAGGATTTTCCCTGTAATTCGGCATCTCTCTCCTGTAATGGTGTGAAAATATATTGGGCTTTTTGTTTTCACTCTGCACAGAGAAATGGGTTGTCGCAATACAAACACTGATCTGACATTTACAGGGCAGGATCATGCCATGTATTGCTGAAGGGCATTTTGATAGGTCTTTTCATACACTACTTTTGCCTGAACCTGGTAATCAAACAGATAGAACGAAACTAACACTTACTGACTAAACCAGTGCCAGCTCCTCAGCAATCCGACTGTGTTCCCATGGCGCAAAACAAGAGCACAATATGAATTCCTTCCTGTTTCCCTCAATAGAAAGGGACTTGAAGCATTTTCCAGTACACATGGGAGAGCACTTAAAAGGTCAAATTCATCCCTGATAGACTGATGCCGATGCCATGACAGCAGCTGTTTCTAAGGAGAGCATTTATCTGAGAGCGGAATGTGGCACTGCTCTTCTCTCATATTTAATTTCAGATAACATTTATGATCCAAAGAAGGGAAAAATAAGGGGGGTTTTGCTGTAACAATCCCCACCATCCAGCTACGCTCTCCAAAGGTAAATGTAAGTCTAAACTTTCTCCCCATCCCCAAATTAGCTCCTAATTAGAGACTTAATTGTATGACACTCTCATGCAAACAACTTTATAGGATAAAGCAGAAAAAGATGGCCAGAAAGATGTCAAGCACATATCCCCATAAGATGGTTCACTCATATTTAAGGGTCCAAAAAAACAAATTCATTTTACTGAATATATGGCCAATTATTCACAGCATCAGAATTAACATAATTCAAATTATAATGGATTTCTTCAAAAGGGCACTGCTGTAGTAATTACATAAGGCACTCTAAATGGGAAACAAAGCCAACTGCAAATTTCAGATGTTATTTTATGCAAATAATGTAGCTGTAGTTTTCTGAAGAATTCCATTGTGAGCTGAATTGTCCATTTCTGATGCTATGAATAATTGCGTACCCATTTATTTCTAATAACCTATTATTTATGTGCAATTTCTTTTGTCCTTTCTAAATGCTATGAAGCCATTTAGAGAAACCACCTACATGACAACTTACCAATTATCCTTATAAAAACTTGTATTGCTTTGGATTAGTTAAATGCATAATTAAATGCCAGCTAACTATTATGTTCATATAAGTTAGCAAAAGTCTGCAAACATCAGCAATATAATATTGCATTTAATTCTAAACAACTATTTCTAAAAGGAAGTGATTTATATATAATCACCCCAGAACACAATCAAATTACACCCAGTTTTACCATTAAAAAGATTAGTGAGTGCATGTATCAATATATAAATAGGCAAATAACAGCCACCATTTTCCAGACCATCCCCAAAACAAACTCATTGACTGCTTTACTCTTCCAGTGCACCAATATTGCAGCCACTTACACATTTGCCCAGCAGTATGCCCACGAGCAGCCCCATGGCAGTACATATTTACCCTCCATGTTCACCTCAGGGTACACTGGCATTGCATTTGGTCACTGAGACACAATTTGGCTCAATGTTGTCAAACTGGATTGCTAAAGTCTGTTTCATCCATGCTGCAGGGCTTGGCTTTCCTCTTGGTCACACTGCTGTGCTCCGGTGTAATTCAGAGGGCCTGGGCTCAGGCTCTCAGCCAGCATACAGGTGGGTCTCGCCACATTCAGTAGAGGTGGGGGAATGGCAATTTCTCCCAGCACAGTCACGTGGTCCAAGACGCTGCCACTGTGCCACATTTACTTACTGCTATATCCTTACTGCCTGGGCAGAGCGAGGCAGCCCACTGTTGCCAGTAGCATTGCAGAAAAGCACAACACCATCTGGTATCTCAGCCACCCTTTTACTACGGACACCAAGGACGCTCTAGCTTCCTTAACCATAGAGGGGCATCTGGCAGCACCTATTTTCAATCCGCTGCTTGCCTAAAGGTAGCTCTGGCTACACAGATGAAAAGTACTACCAGACTGGAGAACCATTAGGTTTACTTCACAGGCACCGGTAAAGGCTGTGCTATTACGCTGCACTATTTCCATACCTTCAGAAAGTCAAGCCCCACGCTGCTTGGACAGGCACCTCCTTGCCTACCCCCAGACAGAGATGCCGGCACGGTCAGGATACCAGCCTGCAACACAGCATACCCCTTGCCAGACAGCCCAAAGGCTTATTCTTTCACGAACGTTGAGGAATTTAGTCAATCTGGGCTTTTGCTGAAAACAGAACATGGAAAGCCTGTGGCAGCACTGAAAAGTAGCAAGGAGAAGACAGAACTGGCATACACCCTCCAGAGCTCACAGAGTAACACATAAGCTTGTCAGTGCAAACCAATAGCCTCTCCCTGTCCCACAACACATCAATCAGGACAGCTTTCTTGTGGGGGGCCATAACTACAGCACCCCAGAGTAAATGCAGGAGAGCTATGTGCCTTTCCCAGACTGGAGACCAACTGGTCCCAACCAAAGCTCTAAACAAACCATGCACATGCTCTAACAGCCCCCTCAAGGACAGCAACTTCAGAGCAGCCAATCTACAAACAAGCAGCCTAGCTTGGCAAATTGATGTCTCCCATACAGTGAATGAGGGAAGCAAAGCACCCGAGAAGAAGGCTCACGTTGCCCGGCACGCTGAATGGGAGTGGGTGAGGAAGGGCAGACATCACTGCAGCTAACTGCCAGAGAAGATTGCAAATGCATCAACGTGAAAATCCACCTTTCCCCTCCCCAGCCACAGGCAGAGACGGGAGCTGGAACGCAGACCCTCAAGGCACTTCTTGGGCTTTTGCGTCTATCTTTAGCCTCCAGCAATTAGTATGTGCTTTTCCTTCCAAACAGCCCCTCTGGCAGATGATTTGTGATTCTATTTTAAGTAAACACATCTCATTTTATCTATGCATATACTTTCTTAGGCCTTTTTTTTGCTGATGTCTACACCATCTTTCAGAGGCACAGCGCAAGTAGCCCAGTGTCAGCCAACAAACCTGGCCTGTGTGGCTTGCTAACATGAGTTACTCAGGACTGCAGTAATCACAGCTCTGCAGCTCCCAGGCTGGAGCTGACTCCTGCCTGACCAGCTCGAGCTTGCTCACAAAAAACATTCAGTGCATTTCTTTTCAAGCGACTTTCCTCTCTCTAAGCATCTTAGTAGCTCCCATGCCTGGGAAACTGTGCCTGGTGCTACCTCAGGGTACGGCAGGGCAACCCTGGCGTACAGCAGGACCCCCAGCAGGGAGACACACTACCACAGGCAGGTTATGGGGGCAGCGAACAGGATTCAGTCCTGGAAGCCTCCGTATCATAAAACAGGACTTCATGTACATCGATGTAAACAAGTGTAAATGTAATCCATGGCCGGTAGGCAAGAGAAGCTCAATTTGCCCAAAGGGATCTTGGCCTAACTTCTGTTTTCTTTAGTTTCAAGTTTTTCTGTACTTATATTCTTTTGCAAGATGCTGCGTTTGGTTTGATTTCCATCTTTTTCCAGCTGAACCGCTCTTTACTCAATGATTTGCCATCTTGACTCTTTTGATACACTTTCCTTGTGTATCAGCATCCACCTCCACTTCTGTGCCATGAAAAGGCTGCAACATCACTGTACCCAAGATAACACTGTCTCGTCTCTTCCTTTTACCTTCAGTGATTTTGACTTAATTCTGGACTTTGAGCAGTTTTCCTTCTGAAGCAAACTCGGGCTACTTCTGTTATTGTTATTCTGGAGGGTCTGTCATGCCAGCAAACAGCTTTGTATTTACAGTAGTTATTAATGATACTTATTCTACTGTATTACATAGTTGTCTTTCCATACTAATGCATTTTTCATCTCTTTTGGTGCCCTTGGGCCTTCAGCACGCAATTCATTTGCGGACAAGGCACTTGTTATGGCCCTGTATTTTAAACGATTCAAAACACTGTCAGTGAAAAATGCAACACGAGAGAGCCCTAGAGGGCCTGTCCTGCACTGCACAGAAACTTTGAAATCACCCACGTATAAAATACACACTCTGTCTCTTGTGCTTCAGATTGCTTATTTAAAACGGCAATAGTCAGGGCACTGAGGCTGGAGAGGCACAAAATGGCCTGCAGAAGCAATTAAGTGCCACAGAGACATTCACATTCGATAACCACAGAAGGTTGTTTATTGCCCTGTTTACTCCTCCACTATGAATACTGTGCTCCATGGTACGACAGCAGGAGGCCTGAGCAAACCCCAGTGCTCGGACACATTTGTTGCTGGGCTGAGGGTCCGCAGCGCACCCACGATTCCCACCGGCATTGCCGTACAGGTGGCCTTCACAAGGCTTTTTACTCCAAACAGTGATCTCTGGCTGTCCGGGGAACACACCCATCAAACACAGATGGATTTCAGAGCCGCTTCCCTGACCACGCTCGCTTGCTTTGTGCTCCCATTCCCCCACATCCTCCCACACCACGTTTTTTCTCTCTGGCAAGACTGCAGCTGGGCTTTACTGCTAGAAAATCCTTTAGAAAGCATGAGGGATTGCATTTAACACCACTGTGTGACCGCTCACGCCAGGCAGGCCAGCACAAGAAGTCTGTAGGACAGAGGTAGGTCACCAGGAGGGGAACCGACTCCCCCGTGTATTCACCCCAGCCTGGTCTGAGAGCTGAACCATATTTTTCTGACATGGGAAAAAAAAACTTTTCCCACCTTTAAAAGTAGGCCGTGTTGCGTTGGACAGCCCAAGAGAGAAAACTCCTGCAGTGGGAGAGCCCAGGCCAGGGGGCTTTGGTGGCCATGGAAGACCCCGCTTCCCCTGAGGCAAGCTGAGGCGAGAGGGGTTTTCCCTCCACAACCTCCCCTCAGGGCAGCGAGGGCCCCGGGCCCATCTCTGAGGTGACACCACCAGGCATCCCCATCCGAGTTTGGAGGGACTGAGGTGCAGGGAAGCCCAGCCTCTGATGCCGCTCCTTGTCCTGCTCCAGTTAACCCTCATCCTCTTGAGGTAGGGCCGCCCTGTTTGACAGGGAGACCACAAAATGGCGCCTTGGTGGAGGCAGCACCCCCCAGGCCACGGCCCAGCTCCCCCCGGGCAGGGGCAGACAGGCCCTCAGGGCCCCCCTCGCCTGCTGGCACAAGGTCCCACCACCTTACAGCCTCAGTGCATAAAGCTTCTGTTTATATTCCCTCAGCACCTAAACGTTAAGGTAATTTTTTCTCCGGTGATGCAGAAATGGCTAACTGTGCCTCCAGTACCACAGCAGCAAGAAAGCTGGGTGTCCAGAAGCTTACACATTGCAAGGGAGGACAAACACAGTGGTTTGCCAAGAAAAAATAAACAAAAAGAAGAAAAAGATACAGTGTTCTAAACGAATAACAGCCAGGAAAACAAAGATTCCATGGCATCAGGAAAAAACCAGGGTGGGTTGTGCTGGGAGACCAGAAAAAAAAAAGAGAATTGTAGTCAGCATAAATATTCTCCCAAAGAATGAAAGAAGAGACCAGCCTGGTCATCTGCAGAAGTTATTCTGATCACCCTCTGTGCCTGCAGAAAAGAAATGAAGAAGAGGGAAGAATATAAGTGCTCTGTTTTTTGTGGTTTGTGGTGTGGTTTTTTTAACATTTTTGGGGACATGTGGCTAATGCCTAAGATTATCTTGTATTTCATTTTTTCCTCTGAATAAAATTACATTGCCTATGGATATATCAGAAATACACAATAATGAAACTGACTTATTTACCTGCTGGGGAAAAGCTAATGAGTGTTGTAGTAATGAAAACAGCTTCACTGGCTTGTAAAATGCAAAACAGCAGGGAACTCGCTGGAGACCCAACAAGCATATGTCAATAAGCTTATATTATTCTCAAGTACACAAGCCTCCCAAGACACCAGTTTCCCAGCCTCCTTTCATTTCCTGGCTGCTCCTGACTGCCTCACGTTTTGAGCAAAGTCAAAGACTAATTTTCTATCTTCCTCAAGCCTCAAAAATCTTTGCCAAATGATCATATGAAAAACTTTCCATTCAGATGCAAACTGAATATTTTATCGGCTAATACTTCATATTATCCGATCTACAAGTATTACAAAGTTTGATAGCAATACAGGACAATAGTATCCATGACCGTAAACATCTGAATGCAAATAGCATTTTACCAGAGCGCTCAGGCACAGCACTGATACAGTATACTCTCATTCAGAATGCTCTTCTCTATTTCTCTCCTTTGCATCAATCCCAAGAATATCAACATCCGTAACAACCTCTGACCAATCTCATTTCAGCACTTCCAGTGTACATTGCCAAGCTCTGCCGTGTGTTAAGAGTGAAACAGAGGGTGCTAATCCCCACCACAGGTGGTCGTTCGGCCAAAATTCAGATCGAAGTGTTAGGACTTTAACAAAAAACCCAGTAGAATTCAAATTGCTGTGTTAACAAGATTGCGATGACTGTATTTCATGTCCCCCTTCATTATAAATCCATTTGGCATCCTTACTAATAGCCAGTCTACCCTCAGAAAAAAATTATTCGACGTTCCTGTGGATGTCATATGTGTCCTGTACTTTTACAGCACTTCTATTGTAATTTAACATTAATTATCTTTCCAATTAATGTACTGCATAATGCTGCAATATGAAATGCTCGCATTTTATAAATGAGAAAATTGAGCTCAGTTCTGTCTGCTTTGATCCCATTTACTTCTATTATAATTTGGTACCAGAATTCTTTTCCTTTTTGGTTGGGTTATTGACATCCTGAACACACAGAGGGGAGCCATCTCTTGCATACAAAAGATACATTTATGCTTCTCTTTTCTGAGAAGACCTCCAATTTCTCTTTTTCAATATCATTTTAATATACTTTCCTGCCTTATGATTGTTACTGAACAGCTCATACGGGAAATGGAGGTGACAAAAGTACTAATAGAGCAGCATTTAGCAGTTATCATAAATGTAGATATTGTAAATACCTACAACTGCTGGGAAATGGTAAATGTGAAGGAGGTCACAAATACATTAAAAAAAAATTAAATCAAAACTGTGATCAGGGAGTGAAAAAAACCTCTTCTTTAGAAGCTGAATGATCCAACATATTTTTTAAATGTTGTATGTGAGAAATACCATTTAAAGTTTTACTGCTGAGTACCATAATAAAAAGGAAAGTATAAAAGGGAAAACAGCTATAAAGTATAAAATATAGAAATGGAAAATACATATTCAGAATTGCTCCCTATATGTATGGCTGAAAGAATATATGACTGGTGATTTTCCACAATGAGGAGTTTAGTTTTTGTGTTGAGTTTGAATCTTTTGTTTAGCTGCTGTCAATAGCTGCAATCATCATGAGCTACTGGATTTGACCTTCAATGCCACCATCTCAAAGCACTTCACAGTGCTTTTTCATCCTGAAAGCACTTAAGTGCTTGAGGAAGGTACAAATTCTTCCTTTCTCTGATGACATTATGACTAGCTTTCTTCCCTGTTACCCCACATCATTTTTAACAGAACCAAACCTAAAACACACAGAAAGCTGCAGAAAAAATCAGCCGCCCCTCACACTCACTAGTCTTATATTTGACGTTCTTCAGTGCTTATCATTAACTGGCAATTACTGAGTATGTGAATATGTGCTGAGAAACACGTGCAGATCAGACTGAAGGAATTTAAGAGTGTCACCTACAAAATATTCCTTCAGATAGCTAAACAACCTCAGCTTAAATAACCTTGCTGGTCAAAAGGGGTAAAAATTTAAGAGTAGCCTATTTAGCACCTTGAGATGGGATTTCCTCTTGGACTGCCCAGGAATACTTCATTGTAATTTTAAACTGAGAAATACGGTGGTTTAAGTGGACAGGCTGGCTATTACTGATCTATCAGTAATTCAGGCAACCTACTTTAACAGGAAGTGGTGCTCCTGTTTCAACATCACCCTTAACCAAAGCCTTTCAAATTTCCTTTTATTTATTGCTTAGCAATGATCTTGACCTACTGCTGCAGCAGGTACGGCTGAGGCAAATAGCCATGGAATGTTGCTGCTTTTCCCAGTGCCTATGTAAAGCTTATAGGCAACCTCAGATTTGTTTGAGACTCTAGTGACCTGAAACTTTAATTTGTTTGGTATTAACCCACTTCATTCTGATACAGTTTGGTTTCGTGTGTTCTATGTTGCTCTTCAGTCCTCACTGTTAACCTCCCTTTTGGTTTACTTATTTCGAATGGCCATTATTACAGCTGTTAATTTTGAAAGGAAATTCACATCTGCATCGATCCTTCCTTCCCACCATGTGAATGACAGCCTTTGGGACACTGGCATTTCAGCTAGTCAACCTAAAGGACCACCAGCTGGAGGGTTTTGTGCCATCGGTGTAGCTGTATGCCGCAGCAAACACGGCTGGAACAGGAGAAGAAAATTAAAAGTGGAATATGACAGGAAAGAGAGACAAATAAGATTTCATGGAGATCTGACAATGAAATTACAAGAGATTCCTAACTATGCATTGAAGATAATTTGTCTTAATCATTCCCCTGTCGCTGGCAGGCTTTCAGAAGGGGATTCTCATTAGCACTAAATGACTGGGCATTTGTTGTGTTTACCATCAGCTAACGAAGTGTGCCGCAGAAGGTCTCATGGAGTCCATCTGTGTCAACACCACAAGTACCCAATATTTTTTTCAACGTGGCTAAGGTATACTCTTTACCCAATATTGTTGTAACAAACACTCCTGACAAATCATTTACCACACTTAAGAAAATTATTTCTCAGACAGAAGCTGACAAACTACGAGGAGGAAGACTTTAACCTCCCCTACTGGCTAAATTAGCAACTGTGTGCCTATTACATGCATATTCCTTCTTGGAGTACTTTTTCCTTTGTATTTGTTTGTTTGTTCTCTTCGACGATAAGGAAATGCCTCTGGTGGGGAAAACAACCAGCTGTCAAAGACTAGTGTTTAACCAGCCTCCCAACGGAAAACTGCAGCCTAAAAAATCAGCCCTTTACGAGACCGTTCAATGTTCAACTGTCTTGTGCCCACCTGTCTTCTGGCACCACCCAAGGACAGTCATTCTGTTCTGGACAGTGGCACTTCAAAGCTCCCAGACAGACATCCAGAAAAAAATCCACGTCCTGGCTCTGAGATCGTATATACTACTGCTGGGCATAGTGTAACCCAGGCAAACCCAGACAACCCAGGCTCAATTTCCCGAGTTATGCAGGTATCACACTTCCTTCTCTCATGTCTAAAAAGTCCCTTCTTCCAAACAAGTCAACCAGATGGTTACCAACCCCTCTGCCTCCATACCATAAAGAAGTGACTTCCCCCACAGTCCTGACCAGCCAGGAGCTTCTTCATGTGTCTCCTCAACATCCAAAGCAGGGTGGGTGCTCAGGAGTCCAAACAATCACATGGACAAAACCTGCCATTCTCAACATATGTTTCCAATTTCCCTGATGGGTAACCCTCTGTTGAGGGTAAGCAACAAAGCAAGCCACCACCAGGAGGGGGACTCCAACCTCCATGAGCAAGTTCTGTCCAAGGCAATCCCTTCAACTGCTCAGGATGAGATCTCCCACTACCAAAGGAAAGAAAAATATTATTGCCGAAAGGGGGAGAAAATTTCCACCACGGAGTTCCTTTACTTTTTTCACACATTTATCAGCACACAGAAAGTGACTACAGACAACTACAACAAGACATTTTGAAATTTCATTTTACAGTATAAACTTAGAAATTAAAATTATATATGAATACTATGAACTTAGAAATTAGGAATCAAAACGACACTTCATGATAGTTTTAAAAAATCTCTTGGAAAATCACTTCCAACATACTGAATGCATTTCCAGTGATTTCAGCAGGTTTAACTACTGCATACATATTCCACACAGGATTCTACCAGGTAACAAGAAATCATAGCTAAAACTCAGTGTTGAAAACTAAGTGAGGCCAAAGAACTACAGGTCATTTAAGATAATCCACTGAAGTCAATGATATTAACTGCATGAGGAAGGATTTCTTGTGTAAGTTAAGACAGCAGAAAAGGTTTGCAAATTGCATGGATTTTCAAAATTTTTAAATCAGATATTGTCCTGGTTTCTGTTTTATTTCATAAAATTGAATGAAAAGCAGCCTGGACATAAGTTTTCTCTCTAAAGGAGGTTCAGGCCTTGCAGTACACATCATATTTTAACTTCGCATCCAGCTTAGTTCCTTCTAAGCATACTTTGAATTTGGCATCCATTTCCTGGTTCTGGGCTTTAGTGAAAAGATTTTTCCAGTCTCCAACAACACCTGGAACATAAAGAAAAGTAAAATACTACCCTTTACTGTAAGAACAAAGGAGTATGACTTAAAACAAAGAACTACCTTGTCTCCCTTATTATCATATTTCAGGATAATCCATTTTTGATTTTTTTTTGTCCTTTTCCCTGCAAGAAAAGAACCTTTGACCTAAGAATACACTCACGATTGCCTTATGTTTGGTGTCCTCAATAGAGCGTGAACACAAAACGAACACAGGAAACTACTGGTCTGCCTTCATAGCTTTGGCATGCGTCTTGTACAGTTGCAGAAAACTATACAAGATGACCAGCAGTTGTGAAACCAACCCAGAAATTCAAAGATGCGGCTTTTAACTGCAGGAGCTTTGTGCACTGCAACCAGACACTGTCCTAAACTGCAGTCTACCTTTAATCTAGATCTCGGAGAGCCCACAGTCTGAGGTTGTCTGAGTCTACAGCCTTAGTTTGATCCATGGCTAAAAGACACAGCTCAGTCTGTGTTGTGTCTGGATTCCATGTGTTGACTGAGGTTCACAGGCAATCACAAGGCTTATTTCGAAAACCCAAGGAGAAAAATCTGTGGAGGCACTCTGTAGACCAAGTGCCAGGCTATCCCCAGGACTCACAGAAGACAAAATAAAACTCTTCTTTGTTCTAGCTGGTGCTTACTGCATACCACGACTGAAGGGTGTGCTAATTGTAGCACACTTCTGCTGATCACATTGTACAGGGCTTTACCTAATGGTACTGGCCCTTGTGATGAAATTGTGTGACACCGTCCTGCATCACAATCAGTGTTGCTTAAACAACTCCCAACCTTGAAAATTATATATAAAGATTAACCATCTACTGACTCAAATTCCTGCCTGCCCAAGATGCAGGGCTACCATTTACCACCCTGGCAAAATAAAAACAAGTTTACCTTTGCGGAAAAGAATTGAGCCAACAGCACCATGAGTCTCCTGAGCCTTATCCTTCACTGCCTGGAAAGTGGCCCTGTCTGCAACGGACTGGATCTGCTCTGCCGTTGGGGAGAATCCAAAGAATTCAGCTATCTGCTTTACACTGGCAGTCAGGTTCTGAAAGCAATACAGTGAAAGGGAGTCATGCAATATGCTTCCTCTAAAAAAGGAGTTAATCCACTTGGGATGTGCATTGCCATCATCTATTAACAATATTTGCCTTCACAGTATGTTTTCTGCATTAAATTGGAACTCAGCTTTTGTACACTCAGACTCAACTTGTCATTAAAATCAAATTGATATTTGCTCTTTCAGAAACCTACGCCTTTCACTGTTAATTTCAGCAGATTTCAAGGAATGGGCCCAGATGTGTTTTGCCTGTCAAGTACACAGCACCTGCTTTACCTCTTTAAGGTCTTCATATATTATGAACATAGTATTCTCATCATCAATGTGTTTGTTCCAGGTGACTGCATGATCAAAATAGGAACCCCAGCCAACTGTAAAGAAGAGAAAAAAGCATCAGTGTGACCTTCTTTTCTTACTGGGTACTTATTTCTCTCCAACTGAAGCATTGCCTTCTGTTGCCTATTGGTTACATCAATGCAAACAAACAGAACAGCCTCGCCTTTCCATGGTACTGTACAACAGAATGACAGAGGCTTCCTCTGGGCTTTTGTATGTAAATGGTTTCCACGCAGAAATACGAATTTCACTCTGTGCTCTCCCCTCTGTTACTATACTGTCATTTAAACACCTCTTAAAAGCCAAAGCCAGACATCAGTCTAAATCTAAAATTTGGGTTGCTAATGCGGTGTTTGGCCTTGTGTTCAGAAACAGTAAAGACAACAAACTGTCATTTCATTACCACTTCAGATCTGTAGCATTTCCTCCATCACTAAGTAGCGGAATGTTGACCAAATGCCATTGTCAAGCTGCCATGCAACTCCCTCACCCTTGCCGGGAAGAGCAAAATGCCCAGAAGCAAAGCATCTTTTGGACATTCTTCCCATTCTGGCATTCAGCTGCCTCCTTTATCATGACGTATGGCCATCAGTAAACTAATTATGACACAGCTGTTTTCCCACTGGCCTCATCTCGTTGTTTTTAAGTATTTTTTTCTGTTGCTTCTTCAGCTACATTCAATAACTATAACAATACCTTTCCCATTCATGAACTCTGAGAAGAACACATCCCAGGAGCTGTAACTGGGGACGCCTGGCACATTGTTGTGGAAATGGAAAAATGAAACAGCTGTATCTTTAGGGTTTCGAAACAGCACTAGTATCTGGAATGGGAGAAAGAGGTCAACCATTTTAGATCACTTATTTCCCCCGGCAACCAAAATGAGACTATAACCAAACATTCTGCAATCAATAACACACTGGGGGCTATAAAATATTTTATTAGTTAAGGCATGGAGAACAAATTTATAATGTGATCATAATAAAGACCTTGTTACCACTTTTAGGATTTCCTTATGTCATGAAGCAATTGTAGAAAGAAGCAACTGGAAAAACTGTAATATTGTCATTGAATATTATCCCATAACTACCTAAGATCTGGGAAATTGTAAGGATCCATTTGCAAGCCCCCTGCTAGGACAAGCTCTGTATAATTCTCCTTCAGGAAACTGCAGCTGTTACAATCACCTCCCATTTTTCAAAGCATGGTAATAATGTTCTTGAAATCCTAAGAGAGTGTAATCCTCAAAGAAGCATAAACACTTCTGAAAACATGTTATACACATTATTTTTTTTTGTTATATGCATTATATTTTTTTCCTGTCTCATACAGGAAAAAATACCAGCGAAACATGGAAAAAATCCCCATCCCTTAACCAATTATTTCCGTCATCTGTGGGACATCTCCTAAGTGCTATCTATGTATCCGCCATTCTTCAGTGATCAAGTACCAAAGATACTAAAGTTTTAACAGTGTGACTCTTTGCAAAGAGACCGCCAATGTCCCAGAGATACTGCTGCCACATTCATTACTACCACAGCTGTGAACAGAAAAGAGCGGCATAAAAAAGCCACTTCTGAGCACTGCAACAGTCTCTAGATCTGTTCTTGTTCATGTCAACTACATCACCTCTAAGGCTACTGTAAACTGTAAGGGCTGCTAAGCCAGCCCAGGCATCATGAGATTCCCACTGTCTCCAAGTTACTTTCCCCCAGTGCCACCTACTTGGGGACAAGAAAAGGATGTGGCCCCAAAATTATTCTTGCTTGCTGGTATTGTCAGAGAGATGAGGCTTGTTCTTGGAAAAAGAAAAAAGCCCACCTTGGCTTTGTTCTTGAAAATAGACTTGGGGAGGCAATCGTAATTCAGATGTGTTGCCAAAATCCTTGGAGATGGAATCTGCTTCATCCTCTTTAGAAATAAACAGAATCATAAGTGAGAACAGGTTTATTACATGGGTGCAGCAATGATCTGCGAGAGACGCCTGTGTGAAACGGCCCCTAATCAAAAGGCATTAGTCATCCAAGATTATCATTTTTCCCCTCTCAGGAGAAATATCTTTACTTGCTGCATGACTTCATTTTAATAACTTGTGTGCGGGGGTGCAGAAGAGAGAAAACAACAGACTTTAAGTGGTTCAATAGTTTCTTTTCACTAACCTGATATTTATCTGGATCTCCACATTCAATAAATGGTAGTTCTGTGCTTACAGGTTTACTCTGGATAGTTGTAAATATCAAATCACTTAAAATCTGGATAAGCCAGTTCACACCTGCACCAAGAAACCCAGAGAACAAAATAAAACATATCAGAGGTTTATGTAAGTTCTCAGAGCCTTCTCATTACATGGCTTAATTCAGTGTAATAGACAGTCATCAAATAACACTAAAGCTCTCAAACGATTATAAACAAAATAATGTTTTCCATTAATGAGATCCTCAACAGCTTCTTAACTGTGACCTTCTTGGCTCACTTATAACTGGTACGTGGAAAGCACTGGGGGCAGAAATGACTCAATGATGCACTTAACATCTTTTTAATACATTCATAAAGCAGTCAGTAACAGACAATAAAGGGAGCTTTCCTGTCCTTTACAGAGAAACACGTGGGAAGGGTCTGGACAGGAGAAGCAAGGAATGAGCAAGGAGCTTTACTCATTCTGCCAAGGAAAGCCTCTGTCCCTCTCTACTGCCCTGGGTCAGGAATGTAATGGAGTCATCTATTCAATGTCACTGCCAGTGCTTGTCCTCAGTTGTGCCTGTTGCCGTCTCCACAAAGCACATGCCAGCACAAGTGCTAGAAGAGCTGTTACCCACTGGATACCTGCATCTCTCCTCACCCTTTGGAAGGGGTCTTGCAGCAAAACCTCCCCCATACCGCACCCTGTTCCAGCATGAGCATGTGGCCAGCTCCTGGAGCTGTGCGGTGGCGCCTGCTTCCCCAGGGTTTCCAGGAATCACATTTGCTCCACTGATGCTCTGCCGATTGCTGGCAGGACAGAGCAAGGGAACAGCGTGTTCACCTTGGCCTGCAGCACCCTCTCCGCATCCTTGTAGGGAGGCGCTTGGAAGGCTTCCCGCTGGGCCCACAGAGATGGAGCTGTGGAGCTGCTGCCGCCTCCTGCATGCCGCGAGTCCCCTGTGAACGCAGCTGCCAGAGGCACTAACAGGGAATACACAATGTAAACAGCTTTAACCTCTCGTGCTTTCAGTAGAAAGTTATTCCCAGAAAGGAATAACTTCCACCTTACATTATAGGAAGTGTCTCAGGATGCTTGGACGGAAGCAGCAGATACATGTCATTTATACAGTAATTTGTATACATCGTGCAATGTCTTATAATACATATTTAGCTACCTACATAAATTTATATACCACCCAATATCATATTTATATAGAAGACATTATATGATGTATTTAATTTATATCACTCTCCCATTTACATACAGAACAGATCAAAAAGCCTTAGAGTCTCCAAACCCATGTCCTCATCTATCTGCCCAGTATTAACTGCATGTACACAAATACAAATTTTGTTTTAACAAAAAGCTACAACTGATAAACCTAAAATTCCTAGTCTCTAAATCCCCTACTGTCTTTTCAACTGTGCGACCTGTCCCTAGGAAGTACTGCATCCTGGAGTTCCATCGTCCTTTACCCCTACCTCATCAGTGTTCTCTGCATCAGAGTTTTCCTCTCCACTGCGCACAGCTGAGTCAGGGGAAACCTTTTATATAGTGAGACTTTACTGTAACTTAACCTTCATAATACTTAATAAGTAAAGTGGATATGGACAATATTAAAGCATTGAGAGGCAAAGCTTTTAAAAGGTCTCAGTGCGAGTCCTTCATCAAGCATGTTCATAACCATCTACACCTGCAAATGCCAAAGAGTTCGAGCCCTGCATGGAAAAAACCTGAGAAGCTAGCAGAGGAAGCCAGGCACATGGCTCCCTTGGTTTGAGAAGGAAAGAGATGTGCAGAGAGATTTTTATCACCACCTGGTGACATTACACCTTAGTGGGTCCAAGTATTGTGTCAAAGGGCAAAAGGGAGCACAGCAATATCTGGATTTCAAAGTACGACAGATAATATTTTCTTTTCTTTCTTTATCCTCCTCTCTTGCAAGCATTAGGAAATTAGGACAAGAAATCTATTTAGCACTGTTTAAGAGTGTAAGAGCAAACATCCAAATGGGAGAAAATTCCAAGATTTACCTGCAAACTCTAACTACAGCGCACTGCACAAATACAGCATTTTCTCTCCCTCCTGCTTTCCCATTTCTTCCTGCAACCTCCTGTACATGCCTTTCCAGGAGTGCCTGCCGGGTAACAGGGTGCCGCATTCCCTGGCAAACCACAGGCAGCTGTGTGCTTCCTCTCCTGCTGAGCAACTGACAGTGGTCTTTGGTAAAATTTCCCCCTGCTGACCTACCATGAACTGCCAGATATTAACAGTGTGAGATCTCTTTCTTTATCTATTGATCCCCCTCCCTGAGCAGGAAAGGTTTACTGAGTTACTAAACCTCAGATGTAATCAGCATCACAACTCCATGTCTGAACTCTTCCAAACTCTCTGAGAAATCAAAGCCAGTGCCAAGTTATGACAATGACCTTTTAGGTCTTTGTAGGGTCCAGAAGAACTCTGGACCCAAACCCCATGGAATCACAGGCTCCTTAAGCTAAAAATGCACATTTCACATTTTGTGCCAGCTCCCTCCTTTTGTATTTGCCCCCTTTGTCTTCGTTCACTGTTCTGTCTCAGAGCTGCTATAAACTCACCCTAAACACTACAGGCATACTCCTTAAGGCCCTAAATACACCACAGTTTCTTTCCAGATCAGAACTTGACAACCAATGGGAATTCTACGTGCTGAATGAGACCTTGACCTAGGACTCTCCGGTTAGAGCCCAACTTGACCACATCCACTACCATGCTAGTGCAATGAAATCCTTCCATGGACCCACATTTTCTCTGACAAGCCTAAGCTTCTGCTGCTTGGGTCTCAAAGAAGAAACTTATGCTTGGATAGGACTTCTTAGATTAGGAAAACCCATGCCTTCCTTGTAAGCAATCATGTCATAATTGACATCTAATAAAACCGATCCAAATCAACATGTTGGTTGCTTGGGGTTTTTTTCACTGCTCCTGTTGCACCTTCCCTCCTTTCTGCAAACCCCTGACTAAAAGATTTAAACTTCCAGTATGTCTTAGTCAATGCCATTTTGCAGTAACAAAACAAAAACCAATGCTGATACTGAATAATGCCAAGAAAAAGCTTATAATTTTACAAGTAAAGATGCTGTGCCATGTCACTTTTTACACCGTAAAGAGTCTAATGCATAATTTCATTGCTTTTGTACACTACACTGCATTACATTACTAACACGCTTTTCAGAATACAGTTTATCATGCTGGCAGAGTTGTCTTGTCCCACTGATACGTAAAAAGCTATGTACTTTATTCTCGCTTCTTCAGCCAAAAATATCTTTGAACACTAAAACTTATTTTCCTTTCAGGAAACACAAACCATATTAAAAAGCCGTGCAACAGACTGCTTAATTAAGAAGGACAAAAACCTGCTGCCTCTGGTTGTAGTAGAAATGCCCAATATTCTCACACAATGTACAATCACAATCAGTTGGTTTTCTTCTTATTGTGTCAGCTAATTAGTTACAGTATTGTAGACTACAGCAAGCAATATATAATGTATTCACCGCATTTAGGGTAGGACACCAGCACCATGTCATCTCTTCTGGCTTCCAGGTTCTCCAGGGCTTGGAACGTTTCTGCACTGCACACCGTGACAGGATATGGGGTCCCCCGGTAGGAGAACAGCAGATCCTTCAAGGTAAGCCCTTCGGACTTTGCCAACGCTTTATTTATCTCATCAACAAAGGCTTTTTTATCCTCAGCCATGTTTATCACTTTTGGGGTGTGAAACTGTTAGTCTAATGCAGTAAGTGCCTTTAAATAGACATTTTTAAAAGGTGGAGTAGAAATCCTCGGCATTACTTCTGCCCTCCCCCGAATTTGATATGTTTCTTTCTCTCCTCCCTTCCCACCTTTCTGGAAATGGAAGCTGGGTTGATTCTGTCCACTTACAATCTACAGAGCAGGAACTACTTGAATAAGAAATCCCATTGAGGGCAAGTAATACTTTGCAAGCTCAGCCACCAGGAAAACAGAATTGGAAAATCAATCACCCTGTACAAAAGAGCAGTGAAATATTGTATCTGATCTTATGTAACATTAATAGGAAAAAAAGCATCTCACAAAGAAAAGAAAGCCCGTAATAAGGAAAATCCCAAGAGGTTTTATTTTGGCAATAAAGTCAGCCCTATACTATGAGTTAAGAGAAACAGGTAGTGAATAGTAGAAAATAATGAAATCAAAACCACAGAACAGAAAGAACACTGAGAGGGAAAGGATGCTGCCACTTTTGATTCTAAATACCCTCTGTGGGAGCTGGTCTGTAAAGTCCTTTTTCATGTTGAAAAGACAATTAAATACTGAGCTCTCACATGGCGCTTTTTTTTTCCAACAACCCCATGACAGAACTATGACCCCTTGTTAACAGCTGTGAGCCTTATGTATCTAGCAGTGTTCTCCCCTAGCAGAAAACCCAGAGCGAGCGGTGCTGGCTCCCCGGAGGAGCAGGGGTGCTCTCCCACCAGCCGAGGCGGCAGGAGAGCCGTGCTGAAGGCAGGCCTGCTCCCTTGCCTGACAGGGGGCACCCACTCAAGACTTTCAACGTGGGGCTGCAAGGCCTGGCCCGGCCTCTTAGCCGTGGTGGGCACACAGGCTGCCTGCTCACAGCTGAAACAGCGAGGCGAGGAGAATGGGTTCCCCCGGGCAGCAGGGAAAGGCGGTGGCGAGTCGGACCTGCTGCGGGCAGCCACCGTGGGCCGCCGAGGGCGAGCCGCAGCAGCCAAGGACGGCCACCTGCACCCAACGCCATCGCTGTGCTGAGCAACGGACCCGCCTGGGCCTGCCCGCGCAGACGAGACGCGCCTCCGCCTCCTCTCTGCCGCCCTCCACAGACCCGGACCGCAGCTTAGCGCCTCGGCGGGATCCCACGACCCCGAGATCGGTGCTGGGTCGACCGTTACGGGCCCGTGCGGACGCGAGCGGAAGAAGCGCGCATGCGCTGCCCACCCCGTGCGGAGACGGAGCGCAAACGGGCTGGCGGCGCGGGGGCGCCGCGCATGCGCGGCCGTTACCGGCGGTAACGGAAGGGCGCCGTGCCCCGGCGGCGGCGATGGCGCGGCGCGTGGTGAGGGGGCTGCTGCTGCTGGAGGCGGCGGGGCTGCTCGGCGCCCTCCTGCTCTACCGTGCCATGGACCGCAGCCAAGGTGCGGCGCGGCGGGGGCGGCCTGGGGAGGGGGCGGCAACCAGCGCCGCAGTGACGGGCGGGAAGCGCCTCCGCGCCGGGGGCTGCCTCAGGTGCCCGCAGCCCCTCACGCCGCGTAGGCGGGCGCGTTAGGAAAAGCTGCCGCGTTAGGGTCAGTAGTTGGGGTTGTATTAGCGTAGGTGCATCTGGAGGACAGCTGCTAAAAGAAAAACCGCTATTTTAGTTTTGCGAAATCAAAACCGTGAGGAAGCGTTCGAAAGGCAGCACGTGACCGCCAGGAACAAAGCTGAATCTTGGGCGTTTCGGTAGTTACAGCGTCGGCTCAAACAGCGACTTAAAAAGGAGAGGCCGGTTGCAAACGAGGCGGGAATTGATCAATACCGCTTCAGGCGTCTGGTGGTCGTGGCCTTCCCTGGGTCTGGCGGGCTCTGTGGTTTGACAGAGCCGGCTGGCAAGTGGAGGCGGCAGCCAGCATCGTCTTAGAGGTGACGTGGCTTCGGTCCCCCTTAGGACTCAGTGCCTAGGTTAACACAAGAAACATGCCAAGCGCCAACCCAGTTGCTGCAAGGAGATGTGCTGTGGACAGCAGCGCCTTATTTTCCATTCAGGGTGCAGCGCTAGTTGGACAGGCCTGTGTCCCTCCAGGACAAGGCCGTGGGTCCTGCTACCCGCAGGGTCAGTGCAAGACAAAAGGCAGCCACTGCTGGGGCTGGGAGGGCACGAGCCCACCCATTTCAGCAGTTGTGCGGTCTACACAGCCAGTTCAAGCTGAATTTCACTTCCACTACATCAGTTTGCATCTGTTTTCCCAGATTCAGATGCAGGCAGGCTGTTACACTTAAGCTATCTTTCTCTTTGCATTTTTATTTAAAAAAATATATAACCAAAATGTGGAGAATGGATGTATTGGCTTGTCTTGGTAACTTAATGGTGGGCATTCATGGTTTCTCATTTCTGCCTTTTCAGTTCTAGGTCCTTGTTCTTCTGTGTAGTGCAGATTAGTTCCTGTAGTTCTGTAAGGTTCAGTGAGCTCATCTAACAGTTCAGTGCGCCCAGAATGAGGCTTTTGCCACTTTCTTTGTGCTAGTACTAGCATTGATAAGATCCTTCTGTGAGCTGCTGTAAATAATTAAAATAGCGTAAAGCTATCATTACACGATTTTTCTACTGGGTTGACAGAAGGATTTGGTGAACACCTAAAGCTGCATAAGGAAACAAGGAAATTTTCACTTGCCTGTCCATCTGAGAAGCATTCAGCATCCTGTGAATCTGTAGCTTGCTTTTGGTTATCACAATTGGGAGGAAGCTCAGAAAACACTGTGATGACAGGGCTGCACATATGAGTAACCTGAATACAGTCTGTGATACAATTTTTGAAAAAAAAGTAAATTCAGATCACATTATTTAATAGTGGCTGTAACTAAGGAGCTCAGACAAACTTAGGTAAAACTAATCGTTATAGAAAAATAGTACATTTAATTATTTGTCTTAAAATACGTTGGGTAAAGTAACTGATTTATCTTTCTTCTCAGACTTCAGACACACAATGCAGAAGAGGTTTCCATCAATTCTGGAAGGTAGGTTTGTCATTGTTGGCTTCAGAAGGATGGCTGAAGCTTCAGTTGCATCTTATGTATAAAACCGATTTTATTATTGCTTAAAACTTACCCCAGGAGACATTGCAGAAGTGTTTATTGTTAAGTATAAGTGCGGCTGGAGTGTCAGACTGTTGGATGGAGTCCTCAGGACTATACATCCAACAAAACTAGTCGCAAAGTAGCTCACCTTCAGACATGCCTAACTTAACAGCCGACGTGGATTTTCCTATTTTTCAGTGTATTACAAATCCAATGAGTGGTCTGGAATTCACGGCATAAGGGAGAATGACCAAATGACATGGTTAAGCAGCAAAAATTAAAGTAAGAAAGATCTATGATTAATTAAAAAAATATTTTAGAATAATTATTTTAAAAGTGTCCACATTAAAATGTCCAGTTCATCTTTTTGATTTCTTGCCTTTGTACTTGTTTTTCAGCCCTCTGTGCCTGAACTGTTTCTTCTTTTTGATGATGCTTTTCACATCCCTATTGTGAAGCCACTTGTCACGCTCTATTTCCCACTGGATCTGTTTGGCATCTGTAAGAGGAAAGGTGACAAATAAGGAGCCGATGGATACCTCTGACCGTGATGTGGAATACAGACGAATCATGTAAAAGTTAAAACTTGGCTACTGTATTTATAAATGTTAATAAAGTGCAAGCTGCCAGTTTGGTTTTGACACCAGAGAAGGTTTTGGTTTTTTCATTTCACAAAACATACCCTACCATCTCAGAATCTCAGGGTTTAAGACCGCTCTTGCCACTGCTTTTTATTTTACTAGTGCTAGACACGCTTGGGATAGGAGTACAGTGTTTGAGTGCTGTTAACATTTTTCAGGTGACACCAGCAAGACTCGTTAAAGCTCTACAAAGGACTGATTATTCAATCAGTAAATACACATTTAATTCATTAGAATTATTCTTGGGGAACTACTTTTGCATCACCGATACTGTAAGGAAATACTCTGGTAGGTAGATAAAGGTAGATAAAGCCATGCCTTATGTCTTCCCTTCACAAGAATCCAGGTCACTCTTTATCAGAGCAAAATTCACATGAACGCTTGACAAACAGCATGCTGCCTGTCCCTATTTACAGTGTGAACGGGCCATGTGAGAGCCTCTTCCATTTTCCTGAAGCCATATTAGCACTGGGGATCTCTTGTAACTGAAGAAAATGAAGTCATGTCTTACTAACGTTGAGCTACTGTCCCTGCTGTGGCATCTCTGACCATGTGTGTATTTTGGTTACAGGTACATCTTTTTAAGTACAGAATCTGAAGAGAAAGAAGCAAATGGCCTTACAACTATCTGCTTTTTGTAGCATGTACTTACTTGCATTATCTCTGTTGGCCATGGCATTCAGTCCGATATTGTCAAACTTTGACCCAGCATTTTCATCCAGCAGATAGCCAAACTTTAAAGAGAAAAATTTTAGTATTTTATTAGAAAGAAACAAGTAAAATGCTTGATCGCTTTTTGCTAAGCACTGATCAAACTTACCTCTTCTGCAGATGCCAGTATACCAGCATCATTCAGTTTTCTCTTCTTTCCTCGGTTGGATCCTTCAAACAAAAGGTGTTGTTTTTACAAGACAGAATTTTCAAGTTCACAAAGACACTAAACCAAAGTGTTACCATGTTTTAATTTTTTAAATTTATTTAACAAGAGCATCTAAAATAGCTGTATTAGAAACCTTTATTCTCCACCTCCCCCTCCCCCCCCCAAAAAAAAGGAAAAAAGTTTTCAACCAAGAACTAAATAGCACAAATCTGTGCATCACATGTTAGTAACAGATGCACAAACTGCCAGTACAATTCATTCCTTCCTTCAAAAGTTCCTCCCTTGATTCCCAGTCCTTCTTCAGTGTATTGCCACCCCCTCTGGAGGACAAGGGTAAGGCCAACTCCTCTTCATTTATGGTTTATTCAAATCTGAACCCAGATCCAAAAGTGTAGATAATCCACTGTACTAAAACCCTCTGATAATAAAGTATTCCAGATTCTGTATTTGTATTAAGCCTTCTCAAATGGAAATCATGTCAGTGTTTCCTTACCTTCAAGCGATCCCACAAAATTCATATCTTTCTTTATCTTCCCCTTTTTACTGGCAGACTTCAATTGCTTGTCATTGTTTGGGTCTAACAGGAAAAGAAAAAAGATACATCGATCCCTAATTCTCACACCATGTACATGTACTTAAAGCACAGCAGAGAATAAAATTTCTTTTTAGGCATATTTGTCATAAATGTCCAAGTCTTTACTTTAAAAAAGTTTAAAACGCAGTGCATGCAACCAAATCTGGGATTTCTTCAACCTAGGCCATTAAAAATGGGTCAGTGGTGTGCCATTCTTTATAATTTTTTTCCACAGCACCAAAAAAGAATGAAACGTGATACTAAGACACATAAAATATCAAGGCTAAAGGCAGGTGTTCTGTAAACCTTGAATGTCTGCTTGGTAAATTTGGTGAAATAATAACCTCATGAAAGATTAACAACATGTTAACAGCTGTATGAGGTAGTTTATCTCCTCTCCCCTCGATCACCTTTCTGTGACCTGAAGTTATTAGTTGAAATACTCCACTAATCTGTGCTTTTCCAGACACGTAAAAGTATATACTGTGTAAACTGTACTTTTCAGTTGAAAAGATAATAAAGCCGTTCAGTTGCAACAATCAGTTATTATTACAGTGGTAATAAAAATTTGGGTGCACAGGTGTATTAGAAGAGTAAGCTGTTACTTACGAGACAGCAATTTAAATAAGTTACCTCATCTAGCAAAATCACCATTAACTAGGACTAAAGAAATAAAAAATTACCAAGTACCAGAACTTTTTTCTTATTTTTCTCTTTGAGACGTTTTCATATTTCTGCCTACTGAAATAGGTAGTTATTTGTGTGTAATACACAAATACAGTTATTTATACATAGTTATTTGTGTATAAAGCTACTTTTTTTTTTTTTTACTGCCAATGTTTTTGGAATGAAATAAACATGTCTTGTTGGCAACTTTTTATGCCCAGGTGCCTAATTTGCACTTGCACCTAGGAGACTGTGCCAGGAAACGTTTCTCTTAAGACTTCATTGTCCAGAGAAAGACTTGTTGTCACTTCTTTACTTAAAAGCTAAAACTCCCACCTAGGTAACTAAATCTGCATTTATATATGTAATTACATATTAGACAACCTATTTTTAAAGCTTTTTCTTCTCGTTTTTTTGATAATAAATGGTACTTTACCTAAGCTGTTATCATCATCAGACACATCCATAAATACACCTCCTTCTTCATCCATATCCTCTCCAAAGTCTTCCTCCATACTTCCTAAGGAGACTTCCTCATCATCCAGATCACTGAATTCATCTTCGTCATCAGAATCCTCCCAGTCAGCATTGGATTCCTCGCTTCTTTGGCCTTTCTTACCACCTTTCGTTTGCTTCTTTATATTACTAAAAAAATACGTAACAAACTTAGTACTTCATCTGGTGAAATACTGTTTACATCCAGATAACTGTAGATAACATAGGTAGATAAATGTTATCTACACTATGTTAGAGAAGTTCAACATCATTGCAAAATACTGTAAATATCGGCTGAGACCTAAGAAACTCAGATATGTTTTCAACATCACCATATGGATCTGTATTATAAGAGTCAACCACTTTCAGAAGTTCTGGAGAGAATCATATTCCGAAATTAACAGAAATGTCAGCTTCAGTATTTTATGTCCTACGTGCGTTTTCTCCTTTTCAAAAAGTCTTTTATGTGAAACACACAAACTGCTGGTATCTCTAGCAACTCTACTAAATGAAGAAATAAGAATCCTTTTTTCCTTCAGAAAGGAAACGTGGTTCTTCATGTACTAGACGGTTACTTGTTTTTTTGTCTCCTCTTTACTGTTTTTTTTTTACTTACAGCAGTCTGGATCACAAAAATGTTCAGGTTTCACTGTAAGTTTAAGCTTTAGTTCTCCTTTCACCTCAAGAAAAAACTCTCTGCCAATTCGAAAGCTGTATTGCAGGTACTTTCAGTAAAAAAGAGGCTACTTAATGAAACTGCTGACTTCCTGGGAACTGAGCTCTGCGATTCTGGATTACACAAAGTTTATTTACTGCGTGAGGTCCAGTTACAACCAGTCCTTACAGCAGCAGTACCATTATGCCTCATTCTGCTTACTTTTGTACTTGGTAATTCTCAAACAGAAACCTGAGACAATGAAAAACAAGTAAGATTTTACCTTGCTTACTTAAGTCACTGCATTGTATAAATAAAATACTATGGGTCTCACGTGTCAGGCCAGCAGACTGTAAGCACCACGGGATCACAATGCTCCATTATGCGACATGAAGAAAAGCAGCATTACCCACCATTCAACTGCTACTGCCTTTTTTGCAAGGTGATATTCTTTCTGAAAAAGGTCTATCCAATTTTGCAGAGTAAAACTCTATATAGGTATGAAAACAAGAGATGAAAGAACCAATTTAAAATCTTACCCAGCAAAATCAAGGTCATCCTGGCTGACATCAATGGCATTATCAGCAGCTTCAAATGTATCTAGCGAGAAAAAAATCGTTTATTACTCCAAAACAAAATCAAATAAAGAAATATAAAGTCATTGCAAAATACATTATTTTTAGGTATCATTTCCTGAACAGTTTATATGATCTGCATCAGTAACAAAGGGCCCTGACACCAAAAGGTTCATACTCCTATAGAAAAATACCCCACAAAATAGTTACATAAAGTTAACTGGACTATTTCTGAAAAAATATTTTTCTTTGAAAAATAATGAAAGTTTTCTTTTATCCAGGATGTAATTTCTGGCCAGAACTACATGATGTGGGAAGCAGGCAGACAGAAATGGACACAATTACCCAGTGATTCAAACTTAGTGGGCAGGTGGGATATCACAAGTCTCAAACACTTGCTCCAAGTCAGACAAAATAAGGGGTTAATTAAGGTACCCCAAGCAAGTGTCCTGCCAGCTAATCTGTATGTTAAATTTCTGATTAGAAGTATTCACTGTAATTTTTGACAGAAAAGCAAGCAGACTAGAGGGTGAAAGTTCCTATCATCGGACTCACTTAGAAATTAATTGCTATATAAAATAGCAGGGAAAAACAAAATCTGAAAAGTTACAGCTGTTCTGTTTCAAAGAATAAAAGCTAACATTAGAAGATCCTTAATTTATGCTTCTGAATTTATGCAGCAAATTCTCAGAGATGTAACTTATTAGAGATACTAACAATAAAACAACAAACACAATTAGTAACAGATTCTTGTCGTTAACTAAGACAATACTAACTGTGTCACTAAGGAAGAATCCTACTGTGGGAGTTCAGAATTCTCAAAATATTGCACAAAACAGTTGTGGAGAGCTAGCTGGACTTTTTTTTTTTTTCCAAATAACATATACAATACACATATATGTAATGTGTATGTATATATAAGTAAAATATGAAATCATAAAACAATGGACATTTTATGGTACACTAACAAATTCAGATTCTGGAACAAATCATACACTACTTCCAAAGCAAACAAAGTACATGCTACAGGAAGAGCTAAGACTACTGCAGAAGCCTGCCAAGGACCTAACTGAACAAATAACCTCAGGAAAGATGTTAGGAACGATGACAGAAACTGCAAGGAAGATTGAAAAAGGCCAAGCAGTAAAGAAAGGATAGAAGCAAATGTTACGTGCTGTTGTAAAAAGTTATTTAACTCTCAGACTACATTACGAATAGGACAAAAAGGCATGAAGCCCCACTCATGAGCTTATGTTCAAAATTAGACCCCTTCCAACCATTTGAACAAGCTGAATGCTACTGGAGTAGTGAGAGCGAGACCTCTTACAAGATGGTCATTCAGTTGGCTTATGTGAGGGACAGTATGAACTGCTGGCTGTAGTAGCACAGAATGGGAATTGGAAAGCCAGTTTCCTTCCACTTCCATATTCCTTCGTTTCTTTTATACAACATAAACTGTAAAAAGGATAAATTAATAATTTGCAAAAGCAGGAAATACTAGGATAGTTACTGCAAGGAAAAATACAACCTTACCCAACGCTCTTTCAAATTCATCATCATCTACATCTTCCACACTTTCTTCATCATCCTGACGCTTTTGTTTCTCTCTCCTCTTATCGAACTTTGAATAGAATCTGAAAAAATGTATTGCTCTCAGACACAAAATTACAGGTGATGATCTTTATGACAAGTTTTTTTTTTTTTAAAAAAAAAAAACAACCTGCAGATTGTTTCACATGTATGTTGCCAGTTGAAAATTGTACATAATGGTTTCAAACACATCTCAAATCAGCGATTTATATTTTCTTTGTTTCTTCAAAGAGTAAGCCACTACTGTCAGATTTAAAACAAAGAAATTTCACAGCCAAAGGTGCCAGAAATTATTTTGAACATAGTGAATTTATAAATAGGCACAAGAAAAACGCAAACATCTGCGTTATACTGACAAGGAAGAAAGGATCAAGTTCAACTTGAATCTAATTGGGGGAAAAAACACATAAAAGAGATTCACTCATTAATTTCTGTTAAGTTTTCCTGTAGCCCTCTTCTTGCGTGTGCTTAGTTTTACCTTCTGCCAGTCATTCTAAACAACTTTCTCTCCATTTCATATTAAAGAACCACCAAACACAGAAAGCAAATATGATCATATACAAGAGCAAAAGAGTACAGCACCTGGTATGGAAGACTTTAAATGTGTAATCTCAGTTTCAGTCACCCTTAATGTAACCATACTGTTCACTTTTCAGAGGCATGTTTTTACGCTGCTTTTCTTTAATCTCAAAATTAATACCACTAGATTAGTTATTTATTAATCAATATTACATTCTTCAATATTACAATATCAAATAACTAAAATTAGTAAATTCCATTAACCTGATAGTTCAAAAAATTTTAAAAGCCCCTACAACAATGAATATATTAAACAAAAAAAACCAAAATGAATTAAACAAAGTAAATGAAGTGAATTCAAACATGGATTTCCTAAGACGACACTCACAGGTAACCAGTATTTTGATCTAATAAGAACAAATCTTTACCAAATGGACATCACTTCAATTTTAGTAATATAGCTGCATTTTTATATCATAATCTGAAAGGAATGCCAACTACACGGAAAGAACTATGAATAATAAAACCAGAAATACACAGAAAACTAGTTCCTCTGAAATTTTTTGCATTGCTCCATTCTAGTGAGATTTGATGCTAATAACATAAGCAAGGTATATTCCAGATTTCTTTTAAATACCTCTTATGCATAAGAATTACAACCCACAAGACATTCATCACTACCCACTGTTTAAGGCTTCTTTATTACAACGTCAGCTTACTTGATTGTAGACTACAAGCACTGATTGCCTTTGTTGATAAGTGATATTCTTTCCTAAGTACTTTTGACAAATGTTGAAATTACTCAACAAATGTTGAAATGTTCTAAGGAAAATACTATCATCACAAGTCACTCAAATTAATCAAATTTTGCAAACACTTGGAATACCAGAGAATACTTATGAGATGTAATGGGGTTTGATGGCATTGCATTAGAAAACAACACTTAAGATGAATATTCACAAGTATTTTATTACCTGTGAAAAAACACTTCATCCACTGGGATTTTGCTTTCATCTTTGGCACGGAATTCCTTACTGTTGACTGCAAATATAAAAAAAGAACTGATTTTACCTCAAGTTAAAGTGGTTGCTATTCTTTTAAAAGGTTAAACAACATGCACAGACAGAAGTACGCAGATACCCAGTACCATCCGTTGAATAAAGCGGAGCTCATCTCAAAACCTCTTCAAAGTAACCATTCGCACTGTATATACTGAAGCTGATAGATGTGAGCAGACCCCATGGAAAAACTCAAGAGGCAAAGCCCTAACAAGGTTTTAATTTATGTATCAGCAAGGGAGGTTTTGCAAGCACCTAAAGCAGGAATGCATTTTTAAAAAAGGAGGGGGAGGCGAAGTAGGAAATGAGATAAACACTCTGTCATGCACTGAAACACTGGAACCACTTCTGCCCAGCACTCCTGGCAGTAGAAAAGCTCGTCAGCAGCTGCAAGGCAGGACCACACACCAGCTCAGCATGTCAAAGAAGGGATTGAGCCTCACCCTGCCTCCATTTTTGAGGAACTGAGGCAAAATATGACACTGCAACAGCAGATCAACTAGGGGATTGATCAAGTTCCCTGTGGAGAAGCTTTTTACCCTCATACATTCCCCTTCCCTCCTCCACGTCAGAAGTAAACCAAAGGAGAAAGAGCTACTGATTATCTCAGTGGGCACAGATTATAATATTTCTTAAGCGACAAGGTCCAAGTTTCTGAAGCCAGATCAGCATGCTCCCAGAAGGACTCTTCAAATGAATAGTAGAAGGTACCAGAAGATTAGCAATCTCAGTTCTGTAAGCCCCAGCAGAGACCAGCTATATGCATTAAGTGCATATTTTTGTATCCATATTAATATATCCCTATTTTTGTATCAAATGTTTCATTTGTAGAACACTTAAATTCCTCAAATTCAGTTCTAAATGCTTAGTCTGCTCCTTCAACTCAGAATAAACTAAAGAATGTGATAAACAAACTGTACCTTCAAATGCATTCTAGGTAAAAATTCCTACTTGAAGCTTTGATAGCCATAACACCACACATCAGTAAAGGTATCTCAGCTAATCTGCATACCTAAAACCTCTGTGCAACACAACAGAGGAAGCACATCCCTGGGAATGTTACAGAGATTGTACCACAAAGGATGGCACCTATTCTGTCCTTAAACAATGTGTTTTACTGATGGTTTACCCTGAATTTTTAACTGCTTTGTCTCACCACCAAGTCCTGCCCTTAACTGCAGGAAACAGTGGGATTAGACAAAAGGCGGCCTCTTTCTAGTAGCAGGAAGATTCTTGGCAAAACAACAGTGCCAAAGATACCTTGCTCTAATCCTAACAATAGCTGCAGCTGTGGCATTGTATGGAGTAATCCATATCATTTACTCAAAGAGCTTAATGTGATCTAAATAATTACATAAATTCATTTTCTGAGATTTTAAGCAACTTTTCAATCAAAATAAGCAGAATAAAAGTGATTATATGATAAATTGGAACAAATAAAAACATTAACTACACAATACTAGTATATTAACTACTGCTAGATCACCATATGTTTTAAAGATTTTTATATAATTTTAGATATTTTTAAGAACTTTAAAAAATATTGTTTGTAAAACCAGGATGCCAGACAGACATAAGAATAGCATGTTTGTGAGCAGAAAATTTAGTTAATATTTCATAAATTCATGTCCCTCTGAGGTTAGTACCCTACCAGATTGCTCTCCTAACTAGAAACTTCATTAGCTGACATAAATTCTAAGGCCTTTTCCCCGCCACCCCTCCAAGCAGTCACATTGCCAGCTACAAGCAAAGTTGTAATAATGTTCTAAACTTTTTATACAAGATTGCAAATCTACTATTCACCCAGCGGCTGTATTTCCTTTTACAGGGATGCAGGAAAAAGGTAACTTAGCATAAGAGAAGGTATAGGAAGCATACACAGGTCATAGCAAAAGCAGCACAGGAAACAAGGCATGCAGCTTTCAATAGCTCTGCCCTTTGCTGTTTTACATTTCTTAATGGGATGGCTAAGCAGAAGGCATGATCTTCATCATGCATTGCCTAGGAAAAAGGAATTACTACAACAGAGGGGGGAAAAGCAGAGAGAAAAGAAAGGTCTGAAAAAAAATTTGGCGTGTAACCAAGTGCTACAGCAGAAGACAAAGTGTTTTCCTACTCAAGAGGCTAACAGTTGAGGTAGCTGACTTTCTCTATGTCATTTGTTCTTAAAACGGTTCAATGGATCCAAAGTTTCAGCTGTAGAGATGCCATGCACCCTTACAAAAAGATTAGACCTGATCCTGAACATCAAGCACCACCATTGAACTCCCAATAGACAGAACTTTCTTTTATTGCTAACAGAAATAGCACAGACAGTGCAGGTGACACATGTCTGCAACAAACAGCCAAGAATTATTTACCCGTCATATTCTTAACTGAAAAAGAGCTGGCTTACCTGCAAGATTCTGCAGATCTTTCATAAACTGCTTCTTCTTCGGCTGCATTACCACACTGCTGGTGTTTTCTGTAGCAGAACATAAATCAGAAACAAATTACTTTATTACCATTGATACAAAACTGAGAAGTGGCTGACACACCAGTGGGTCGTGCTGCCATCCAGACTGGAGAAATGGGCTAACAAGAACCTCATGCTGTTCAACAAGAGGAAATGCAAAGTCCTGCACCTGGGGAGGAACAACCCCACGCACCAGTATATGCCTGGGGCTGCCCAGCTGGAGAGCACCTTTACAGAAAAGGCCCTGGGTGTCCTGGTGGACAGACACCAAGTTGACCATGAGCCAAGCAATGTGCCCCTGCAGCAAAAAAAGGCTGACAGTATCCTTGTCCTGCATTGGGTAGAGTATTGCCAGCAGGTGGAGTGAGATGATCCTTCCCCTCTACTCAGCACCTGAGACCACACCTGGAGTGCTTTGTCCAGGTCTGGGCTCTCCAGTACAAGGCAGACGTGGCATACTGGAGAGAGTCCAGCAAAGGGCCCCTAAGATGATGAAGGGACTGGAGCATCTCTCCTGTGAGGAAAGGTTGAGAGGCCTGTGATTGTTCAGACTGGAGGAGGCTCAGAGGGATCTCATCAATTTATATGAATACCTGAAGGGAGAGTGTAAAGACGACAGAGCCAGGCACTTTTCAGTGGTGCCCATGACAGGGCAAGAGGTGATGGGCACAAACTGAAACACAGGAGGCTCTGTCTGAACATCAGGAAACTCTCTTTCATTGTGAGGGCGACTGTGAGCTGGCACAGGTTGTCCAGAGATGCTGTGGAGTCTCCCTTCTTGGAGACATTCAAAAGCCATCTGGACAGCCTGGACAGCCTGGTCTAGGTGTCCCTGCTTGAGAAGATGACCTCCAGCGGTCCCTTCCAAACTCAACCATTCTGCAGTCTTTATATTCCCCTATCACTATGCTTATTCCTGCTAGGTTAGCAATTTCTGCACTGCGGATGTGAGAGGCAGCAGTACGTGATTGTCAGCTGGTTCTGAGTTGCAGACATCTCTCTTGCAGCCCTAAAGACTGATCCCACTCCACCATTGCACCACATGCATGCCAAATACTCGACAAGCAGAAAGGGTTACTTGGTAATCTGAGAGAAAAAGAGTTCATTCACCATCAATAATCCAGATCATGTGCCAATATGTACAAGAAGTTCGTACCTTTGCCTTTATGGAGTTTGGGATTTCTGTACACAAACCGATCCAAGAATCTCATTAATGTGAAATCCTGCAAAGGGTCACCGGAGTACTGAATGTGATTTCCCTGAAGTAAAAAAGCGAAAAATCATTAAGGTCTTCATTTTAGAAAGACAGCAACTAAACACAGAGGACTCAGACGGTCCAAGAATATTATTAAACCACACTTTAAAAAAAATAAAGACTTGGGGATACTTCATCACATAAGCCTGACCAGCTAATACACTCCTGTGTAAGTTCTCCTTTTTTTTGGAATTCCAGTATTTTCTTAACTAAAACCACCTCCTTCACTTTGTTTCAGTGATGAACTGTCTTGCAATGTATGGTGCTAATAGCAGTTAATACCCAGTACTATTTGGATACCATTTATTCAAATGAAAATAAATATTTTAAATATGTATTTGTATAGGTTTGAGTATTTTTGGCATGATACCACAACAATATTAAGAAATAATTTGTTCCAACAGCAGGATTCCCCACATAAAAAACCCACTTTAAATAAAAAGATAGACCAAAACTCGAAAAAAGCTTTAAGAATCATGTAATACCCACATTTTTACCAAGTTAATTACTTCCGTGAGCAGCTCCTTTAGATAAAACACTTTAATTCCATGAAAAGCTCTGCATTTGAGTGTACGTTATAGTACTGCAGAGCTTCTAGTTACCTGCAGAGCGCAAGGAAGCTTTATAAAGTATTTTTTCAAATGGCAAAAGACAATTAACATAAAAATCAACCTTCAAAGCTACAGACTAGTAAAAGCACTTACTTCTAGAATTGTTTTTGCGAAGAGGGCCACAGACGGATGAAAATGTTCAGAAAGCTGAAAAAACATCAATCATTTATTTCTACTTTAAAAATAAATGCAATCATTATTCACGTGGACATCTCAGACTCCTGACAATACCACTATGTCATAAATCCACTCTATAACTCACCGAATAACGTGCAGACACGTGTAGTAGTGTGAGGCTGATGTGTTCTGCCCTTGAATAACTGAAGAACTTCACGTTCTCATCTTTTGTTTGCGTTAACTAAATACATCCTCACTTAAAATTTTATTTAATCCAACATTAAAAAGCTTTATTGATACAAAGCTAAGACCCAAAAGCCAAAAAATACTGTTATTTTTCAAACCTCCACTTAAAAATTCCTATTCCCTACTCTGGAATATCAGCATTGTATGTAACGTATACAAGTTGAACAGTGTGTCATTTAACCTTTCTGTTACATTACCCAGGTAGCTACTCCAAGAATAACCAAGTTAATTTTCTTCTCTCAATACAAGGGCCACACTAAGAAACCACCGTAATAGGCAACGTAAGAATGCCTTACCTTCTTCAGTTCCCAAAGGCTTGTACTTTCAGCACCGCAGTATAAAGGACTTCTGTGCATAGGATCATATGAAGCTCCACGCTTCCTGCCTGAGGGGTGGAGGAGAGGAAAACAACTTAAATTTCCTCAGGCAACTTTATGAGAGTATTATTTTCATTTCACCATGATAATAATGCTGCGCATCATTCTTAGCTGGACAGGCCACAGATTCATTCAGTAGCAAGTAAGGGTTACTGTCAGCTGCCCTTCCCCAGTGTATGATCAGGTGCACAGGTGAGTTCCTAAGTGCTTCCAAGGAAGCTTCTGAAAAGTCCTGCTCTGTCCCAAAAGGTCCTCAAGAAAGAATGAAGCTAGAAGCAGGTTCAAAGCTAAACGAATTGTTCTACCAAGCTTCACAAGCAGATCGGCAGTTACATGCCCTAACCTCAGCTACATCACTCTGAAGGTGTCTGAACTTGGAAGCAAAAAAAACCAAGCCTGTTTATTGCTTAGGCACAAACACAATAAGCTGCACAAAGTGAAATACACTAGCAGACTCGTGCAGTCTCTTCATCACTGCTGAGCTAACAGAGAAAGAAAAATTATTCCAACTGATTGCTTTGAACCGAACTTCAATTTGAAAAACTAAAATAATGTTTTAATCACTTGATTTCAAAACAAGTCTTGATCAACACGCCACTGTTACAGAATGTCAAAAGTTTAATGAATATTTTCTTGCTAATTTACCTGCCAAATTCAGATGATGCACCCACGAGGCTGTTGAATTTGAGTTGTTTGTTTTAGCAGAATTTTCCGCTGTGCTCCTCTCTTCACCTTCTACTTCTTTGTCTGCATCCACAAATTTTTCCTCAGCCTCTTCAGCCTCTTCTTGATCCTTAAAACATTCTTCATCATCCGACTCCTAAACAACAAAAAATATTAGCAAACAGCTTTTCCTTTATGGTTTTATTCTGATTTATTAGAAAAATGCACATACAGTTCTTAAAAAGGTACTTAGAAAAATATAAACAACTGATGGCCAATGTTCACGCAGTACAGATTTTTGGCCTTAATACAGGACCGAAAATTGAACTTTACAGCTAATATCACACAAGTGTAATAGTCCCTCCCCATCTGAAGAAAGAAACAAACAAAATCCAGTCCTGCCTAGCAATACTTCAGAGCCCGCAGACAGAAGAAACAAAGGGGCCGTGTTTTGACAAAGCTTTTGGGTGAAGAATGTTTACCTGCTTACTTACACAGCATTTAGCAAAATAATCCCCTCTCCATGAATGAAGTTCACAGGACCCGCTAGAATGCTTAAATCACCCTCATCCATGCAGACTTTTAATGTAGTTATAATTGTTCAAGTGTTTTCTCTCATAACACAACATATTAGCAAACCCTCAGGTTGCTAATAAACAGGTTAGGGAACCTTATGCTTGTGATACTAGCTCACATAGAAAAACAATGAGGTAAAGAAATAATCTTGTACCACATGATCCTGTAACTGGACCCTTAATTCTGGTTTTACTTTCAGAAGCTCAGACAGAAGGTAGAGGGTTCCACAAATGAAGGGTGGCATTTGTCCACAAGTGACTTGAAGTAACCTCTTCACAAAGGCCTTCACACGCCGTAACACTACATCTGCCTTCAGAGATTTATAGACAAGATTAAGAAACATGGATGGCTTTGAGCAGGTTGCTAAAGCAGGATCTAGAAGCTTCCTGTAGGACACACGGGAGAAAATATTGCTGATCATTATAATGCATATAGGAGAATAACTGCTATTAACAACAATCATCTTCATTTTTCAGAGTGCCATCTAAAAAGACCAGTGACAGTTTGTTCCCCACTACTCAAAACCATTACAATCAACCCTGAACTGTCAATAGCTGTGTAATATTTCTAGATATATGTGAGACACTGAAGATAAAAAAAAAAAACTTCTATCAGTAAGATAACATAAGAAAATATGAAGAAATTGAGTTCAACTGGAAACAGTTTCAAAATTTGAGCTATTCAAGGTAAGAAGCTAATCTGATTTATTCAGATGTTCAAAAAAATAGAAAGAAAATGGTTAGCAATTAGCTTGCCCCACAATCAGACCAGACATATATGTTGGGAAGTTCATTTTCTATTCCACCTTTTTTCCAGACTGCCAGGCACAGAAAGGCCTGTAAACACACTGCACGTTCTGGAAGAACTTGAGTTCCCTATTCAAAAATCAGCAACTTCCCTTTGGTCTACTAAACAGAAGCCTGTAAGAATGCCACAAAGACTCTAAACAATCATCTGGGATAAAAAAACCCCAAACCAGATACTTTTATAACACAAGGCTTTCCAACTATACAAATTAAATCTTCTAAAGAATTTATTAACATAGTATTTCCCCATCCCCCATACGAAAAAAAGGAAAACAGGATTTTAGGCTATTTCGTGACTAAACCACTGTACCTGTAAAAGTGATTTCAGAAGTAGTTATCTATCAGTTTTAAATAGTATCTGGAATTAAAACGTGCCACCAGAAAACAGTGCCAACGATAAAAGGCACATGTTGTGTTCTCAGGACCTACCTCTACCATTTGTTTTATCCCCACATTAAGTCTAAGAAATCACACGCTTATTCTTCCAGCTCATACAAAACATCAGAAATGTTTAGCCAATGAGACGCAAAACTCACAATATCTTAAAAGCAAAATAAGCGTTTCTACAACTTTAAATTAATGGTGACTCCCTCATAAAATAAGATGTATATAAAAAAAATGCAAAGCTGTCACTTACTTGTATAGTGACGCGTAGTACCTATCCGACACAGTCTGCTGAGAGTCCATCACTTGAAACAGTAACATCAGAGCCTGGACACTGGTACTGAAGTTCACAAGATGCAGAACTTTAAACAAGGTGTCCATTTGTTCTTTCACTTTCTCATCACCAGTCTCAGCGTAAGGGTAAGCTCTGTTTACCCCACAAAGAAGAGCACTGAGCATTTTGGATTCAACGTCTTTTTTCTTAATGCAGTTCCGAAAAAAGGAAAAGTACAAAGTTATCAGCTTGTTAGCCAATGCACTTTCTTCATGACTGAGCACTATCTGATTTAGAAAGCAAATGGCGTAATATTGAGTTTTCACATTAATGTTTGTCCGGTACAAAAGCCTCTCCACCTCACTGCACACTACTCCCTTCATATTTGGATGCTTGTGAAGTAACGTCTCTAAAAGATAAGAGGCTTTGGTGGCGATTTTGTTCTGAGGGTCTCCCAGTTTGTTTACCAGCTGAACAAGCAGAACTTTCTCCTGCTCAGGCTTGTTACAGAGAAGCTCGTGGGAAACTGCCAGCGCTCGGGATTTCGTTGCTGTCAGAGAATCATGACCCAGTGTTTCTAATGCTTGCACAAACTCTGCCACCTGCAGTTTCAGATGATGCTCAAAGTACCACAGTATCAATCGTCTGTCTCTGGAATCCCTATTGCCACTCGACATCTTCTCTATGTTGTTAAATGGTCGCTGCGAGAAAGACCATAATTTCCGGTTGTCTGGTAAGAGATCTGAAATGAGAAGCTCCTTGAAAGTATCCAAAGCCATGTGGCTCTGATGCCTGCTGCCCTTTTTCTTTATGAGGTTTACCAAGTTCTCAACAAACTGGAGACTGTGGACGGCACTGTCCTGAATGAGAAGGGTCATCGCTGCCATTCTGTCAGCCAAGGTACCCGACGAGACAACGGTTTTCATCCATGCTGAAGAGGCCCCCTTCTGATAATCTGTCTTATTCTTATACAAGTCTGTCTCATGTTGGTACAGCTTTTGGGCCAAGGCCTTATACTTGGACAGAAGCGTCTGATTTTGTGGCTCCGAAGAGAATTCACTGGTGTATTCTAGATCATACCATTTGCCCCCCGGTTTGATCAGTATCACTTGCCTACCATGAAACTCAAAATCTTCTTCCAGCCTCTCTTTCTTTGCTGAAAGGTGTTGGTCCTGATCACTGCCAGCTTGCTTCTTCTTACTGTCTTTCACACCGCTTGCCTTTTCCTTGACTGCCTTTTCCTTGACTGCCTTTTCCTTGAGTTTTTTTTCTTTTTTCCCTTCTAGCGAAGGAGGATTAGTTTCTTTCTTGTTTTTTTCTTTCTTTTGAGGCTCCTCTTTCTCCTTGCTGCCGCCGCCACCGCCCTCCTCCTCCTCTCCCTCCACCACAAGGCAACTTTTCGCATACTTGCCGATCCCCAGGGAGCTGACGAAGGCCTCCAGTTCCCCTGCCTTCAGGTCGTCGATGATGTCCTTCTTGCCGCCATCCACCATCTCCTCGGCCTCGTCCACGGCACACAGCATCAGGTAGTCTTGCTGTGGGCGGCAGCGTACGGCCGTTACAGGCGGACCCCGGCGCCGGGACGCGCGCTCCCAACGGCCCCCCGCACCCCGCGCCCCACACGGGGCGGCCCGGGGAGAAATCGGCCGCCACGTGCTCCCGCTCCCTCCTGCCCCCCCCTCCCCCTTACCTTGGTGCCGCCGAGGCGCAGCACCTCGTCCAGCGTGAAGCCTTCGGCATCTCCATCTTCTCCTTCTTCTTCATCCTCCTCCTCATCGCCACCCGCCTCCTTCGGGTTCCTCACGCCGAAATCCCACAGCGCCGCCATCACTGCTCGCCGGAAGCTGCTGCGCGCACGCGCTTCCGGGGTCGGCGGGACGGCAGGTCCTGCAAGGGGGGTGGAGGGCACGCGCGGGGCCTCGCCGGAAGGGTCAGTGTACGAAAACCGAGGGCTTACCTCAGAAAAATCTCACCGGCATTTCTCTTGTCCTCAGCGGCGTTCAGGTGGCCGTTCTTACTCGGGCGGCGGGAGGTAGCGCGGCCACCAAGCGGCCAGGACCCGCGTGAGAGGAGGAGGGGCGGGACACGGACGCCGGCGCCGCTGCCATGGTCCCGCTGCCCGCGCGCCGCGCGCTCCTCGCGGCCGCCCTGGGCCCCGCCGGCCGCCTCCCCCGTCACCATGGTAACCGCCGCCTTCACACACACACACCCCTACACACACACACCCTCCCACCGCGGGCGGCCCCGCTGACCCCGGCCCCATCTCTCCTCTCCCCACAGCTCCGGCGGCGGCGGCGCGACCCTTCTCGGGCGCGGGGGGCCAGGAGGAGGCCGAGGGTGCCAGCCGGGCCACCGCCATGCTGCGGCACCTGCTGCTCAAGCTGCGGGCCACCGGGCCGGTGACGGTGGCCGAGTACATGCGGGAGGCGCTCACCAACCCCGGACAGGTGCGGGCGGGGCGGGGCCGGGGGTTCCGGGCCGTGGCGGGCGGTGGGTCGGGGGTGTTGTGCCCGAGCGCCCGGGGCCCGCGGTGCCGCAGCCGGGCGGAGGGCAGCCCCGCCGCGCCGCTGAGCGGGCCCCGGCTCCTCTCTCCCCTCTCGCCCCCGCAGGGTTACTACACGCGGCGCGGCGGCATCGGCGAAAGCGGGGATTTCGTCACTTCACCTGAAATAAGTCAGGTGTTCGGCGAGGTAACGCATAGTTCCGTATGTCTTCAGTAACGGGGGGGTCGGCTGTGATTTCCGAGCTGGTGTTCGGGTGTGTCACCAATGGCAAAATACTTGTATAGCAATGATGAGCAGTAGACACGAAGCCTCAAGTTATTTCCTAAAGGAAAAATTGGTTTTGGAGGATGAAGAGGTGTTGGGTTTTTTTTTTGGAAGACTGGGGAGTCCTTAGTCCTTCCATGTGTTATAGTCTGTGCTTACTAAGCACTGTCTGTGCTTAGTAACACTTATTTTCGTATAGAACTTGTTTATCAATTTAAAAAAAAGAAAAGTTATGGTAGTTCCCCAGTATGAAAACTCTACTCCAAAATAATTTTCAGACTTTGCTCTGGTTCACTGTGGCTCGTGTATCATTTCCAGTGGTGAAGACCGGCTGAAGGCTGTTCTCATGACACTTCGGTAAATGCATTGTCGTGAAGAACAGCTGTTCGGAGGCAGTCGGGTGGTGACCTGTGTTTGAGTCTTAAGTAAAAGTTCTTGCGCCAGCCAGAAAAGAGTCCCGTCCATTTACTGATGGAGAGCTGCTTCTGCTGGGCTGACAACAAACAATTGTGATTTTAATCGATAAAGAGGGCAAAGTTACGAATCAGAATGATATTTTTTTTTTTAACTTTAAAATCCTGAGAGAGAATATTGCGTACCTTAATTATTATCAGGCAAAAGGCAGGTATCACTTCTCACAAGTTTTCAAATTACTACCGTAACTCTTCCTTTGTATTGTTTCTCACTGTCAGTTAATAGGAATATGGTATATTAGTGAATGGATAGCCATGGGCAAACCTAAAGCGTTCCAGCTGGTGGAACTGGGCCCAGGGAGGGGCACTCTTACCGATGATATATTACGGGTAGGTGAAAACTAATATTAATATTTTCTATTTCTGGCTTTATTCTGTGGCTACACCCAAATCTGAAGGAATGAAGTTTTGCTGTCTGGGTTTAGCCTTCCCTAGTAACCAAATAATTTCAGGCAGGAGATTTCGCAGCTTAGAGTCTAATTAGAACATATGCAAGTTTCTGCTTTTCATGGAAGAGACCAGGTCTCTCAGTTGAAAGCAGAACACAGCCTGGTGTGTGCACACTGTGCAGACACGCATGTAATCTTTCAAACACCACTTGATAGAAGGGGAGGGTGGGAATATTCCATTACAAATTATTTCTGTATAGGAAAGCATTATCCAAACTAAAACCCATTTAGGAGGGTGCTGCTGTGTGTAACTGGGAGGGAGGCCTCGGTGCAAGCAATAGGAGGAATGGGAGGAGGACAATAACACAGGAGTGAAGTAGTGTCGATTCCTTTGGGGATTTCAGAGGCTTATTTCTTTTGAGTTAGCCCTTTCTGTTCTATCATGCTTGCGTGGCTGTCTGTTATTTAAAATATACTGATTCAAAAACAACTAGCTAATGGGATTTAGTACCTCAGAAGAACTTTTATTCTACTTACATATGTTAATGAAAAAGAACTCTAATAACCATAGTGAAATGTAGGATATCGAGCAGGTTTTGTTTATGGTGTCTGGGAAAACTGAACTATTTTTCTCCTAATGCTAAACCCACTGCAAGTATCAGAGGAGCTACTCGCTTTCAGACTGTTACTATTCTAAATTAGCATTTCATGTTGCTGTCCTTACAACTATATTATGTGTGCTGTACTTTGCTAACTTTATCTGAAGTGTAGCAGCTTTTATTAAAATTTATCAAGAAATTCCCATTTCCTTCTGGAGGAGCAAAATGCAGTCTTTCGCTGAGACTTAGTTTCTTAAACGAAAGCCAACTAATCTTATCTTGAATATAAGTAATGAGAGTAACGGTTAGTTCTTAAACCTTTAATGTATACAGCATGTGACTGTGCCTAATAGAATTCATCTGCCTTTATAGGTCTTCAAGCAGCTTGCGTCTTTACTAAGTAAATGTGATGTCTCTATTCATCTGGTAGAGGTGAGTCCCAAACTCAGTGAGATCCAAGCGCTGATGCTGACAGGGGGGAAGGTGCAGTCAAACCCCGAGGACAAGTCTGCTTACATGAAAGGCGTTAGCAAGACTGGAATTCCCATTTCCTGGTACAGAGACATTCAGGATGTGCCGCCAGGTAAGGAGCTTGAATGTCTTGTTACAGGGATGGCATCCTTCCTCCATTTGCAGCTTTTGATAACAGAGGACATCTCTGCTAGCTTTCATAACGCATAGAAAAGTTGTTAATATACATATTTGTCGTTACCTCTTATGAGTCTGAGGCAGGACCCTGACTCATTTTTGTAACTGCTGCCTATTCTCACTACCTTCATTTTGGGATAGCTACCTAATTTCATATATTTTGACTCTTTCTTTTCATGGGAAACCATTTACTGGCTTTCTCTGAATATCCTTTCATGAGATAGCCATCTAAAATTCATGGACTGGAAGCTAGAGCTAGCTGTAGAAATGCTGTCTTTGATGTATGTAAGCTGGAAGTAATGATAATTATTTCACAGCCACATTAACTAGCTTAATTAATTAAAATTCATAAAAACATTTTAATTTTCAACTGGCAGCTGCTACAAAAGCATTAAATTATTAATGCTTTTTTTTTTTACCTTCCCGCAGGTTACAGCTTTTACCTAGCACATGAGTTTTTTGATGCCCTGCCAATACATAAGTTTCAGGTATAGCAAGAAGATTATTGTAATTGCGACCGTCTCCTTAAATATCTTTTCTCTTTCAGGATGAATAGAATTAGGGTGCCAAATTAGACACATGCATTGTCTATGGTGATAAAATATTTCTAACTGAACTTGGACACATAAGGCTTAATTTAACTGATAACTGTAAGATTAGTAATTATTCTTGAATGGAAAAACTTGTAGAAAGCTAAATATTTCTTTTTGCTTAGATAAGTCTCAAGTTTGTTTCTTATGTTACACTAATAGATTTTTAATTTCAACATTATTTTACGTACCACTACTAACAAAGACGGTGCTCTGAAGGGCTTTCGTTTGAATGGTAATGAGAATAGCAAAATAAAAGCTAGTCAGGATTCAGAAGAAACTTTCAATTTGATAATTTATGAAAATCACTGGTAGAATAAGTTTATTTTATTTTGATAGGTTAAACGTTGCACTGCCAATAGAAGAGGCAGCATTTTTCTCAACAGCATCGTTCATTCCTTTCAAGTATAATTAAACTTGGATTTGTTTGCTCTGCAGACTGGCCTCTGCCACAGACTTTTTTGAAGGCAGTTATTGGAATTAAATAGGAGTGAATAGTTGTTGTTAATAGCATATAATGTTCTTAAAACTTCTGTGAAAACGCTTGATGCATCAGTTCAATTCAACATGCAAGATACTGTGTCTACCCACTACAGCGTAAAATGAATACTCTGGGTTCACTCAACAGAAAACAGAGAAAGGCTGGCGTGAAGTGTTGGTTGATATAGATCCAGATGTTCCTGACCAGCTGCGGTTTGTCCTGTCACCATCCAGTACCCCTGCGACAGAAAACTTTGTTCAGGTACTTTACTGACTCTTTCAAGTACACTTACTGCTTCTTTGTTACTTCGACAGCAGGAGGGCTCTCAGTTTATAAATGAGTAAATACAGCATACCATTTCCATTCTGCAAAACTTTGTTTGCTGTGAAAATATAGCACAAAAATAAACACGTACATCAAACCTTGTAAAATCAGAGCTTAAACAGACAAAATGCTTGGGAGCACAAACTGAGGCAGCAAGTGAGAGGGAGAGCTCTGCATTGCATGTGTCACATCACCATCTTGACAGTGGCCCTGCCTAAGCCAGGCTCTCGCCCTGCTGTCTGTGTACTCAGTGCAGCTGGGTACTTCTGCGCTATACTGACCTTTCAAGGGAAAGTGGCCAAGACTTTTGTTTTCTTAAAGTTTGCTGGAATCTTAAAGCTACGAAATGAAGTAGCTGAGATTAAACACAATTACAAAGTTTCACAAGAAAGGCTGTTTTAAGGGTGTGCACAGCTGAAGAGCTATTCTCATTCTTTCAGTACCACAGTAATGCAGTTTCACCTGATGCAAGTATTCTTAATTGTTACAAAAAAGTTCATTTCAGTTGACTACAGGTTATAGATCCAGTGCTCAGAAAACACAGGTTGAAAATGATGGGTAGCAAAAAACTAGCTCAAGCTCCAGGTAGCCAGGCATACACCCCTGGACCTCTGCGCCCCAGTGAAGCGACAACAATCCCTAGACATCAAGTGTGAAGAACTCTTGCCCTGTACTTGTTTGCTAATACAGGTGTTTTGATCTTTGAACTCTGGGCTAGCCTGAAGAAACACGGGATCATGTGGAAGTGTGTCCTGAGGCTGGTGTCATCATTCAGAGGCTTGCCTGTCGCATAGAAAAGGATGGTGGGGCTGCACTGGTTGCTGATTATGGTCATGATGGAACCAAAACTGACACTTTCCGGGTAAGTCATTTACCCTGAAATAATAAGCCAAAATACTGTTATCTTTTATTTTTCGCTTGGATCATTAAGTTATTGTAAGAGAAAGGTCTCAGGTGGACACAACTGCAGCATAATGCAGTTTTTGCTACCATAAAACTGAGTAACTGAGTTCTTATTTAATCAGTATCCGTAAGGGTTCCTGTCACACAGAAAGGATTTATTTCAAATTTTTCAAGTATAATTTGCTATTCTCACCACTCACACACACAATTTAGTCTTTTCTAGCTTCAGCAATTTAATATTTCAGGGTTTCCGTAATCACAAACTTCATGATGTACTGAAAGCTCCGGGAACAGCAGACCTGACAGCAGATGTTGATTTCGGCTATCTTCGAAAGATGGCACAGGGAAGAACAGCCACATTAGGCCCCATAAAACAGCGGGAGTTTTTAAAAAACATGGGCATTGACCTCCGATTGCAGGTATGATAGTACTTACAGGTACATAAATGTGCCTAATCCATCAGCAATACTCTTAAGCAGCAAGAGAGCTTTTATAAAAGTCTGATTTTTAAAAGAAAGCTGTTCAAAGCAACATATAGGTGTGAGATCAACAAGTTGCTTCTCCTAGACATAAGTTACTCTGGATCCCTCACAGTAAACTGATCGTATTACATTTAGGAGTATTTAATGCAAAACTTTGCTACATACATCAGTATATGAGCTCCACCAGGGATCTCACCAGTTCTGCTGAACATTGTGGCAGTTACCTTAGTGTAAGTGAAGAGGATGCAACAAGAGATTGCAGGTATGAGGGAATGTATAGGAAAGCAGGAAGGGCTATAACTTACTACAGGTTTTGGTTTTAGGTGCTCTTGCAGAATTCACGTGACACAGCGACACATGAGCAGTTACTTCACAGCTATGATATGCTGATGAACCCCAAGAAGATGGGGGACCGTTTTAACTTTTTTGCCCTGCTGCCTCACCACAGACTTGCAGATCCTGACAAGAAACATAAGCCAGAATCAAAGTCTCCCTTACCGCCTGTTGCTGGATTTGGTGAACTCTTACTGAAGTAATTTCAAATACCGTAGCAAAATGTTTAATAGTAGTAGTTTTCAATAGCAACTTATTAAAAAAGAAAATCAAAGTAAAAACAAGAGTCCTGCGTTTTATGGTTGCACGTGCTGAATGTTTTGCGATAATGTAATCCGCATATAACTACAGATGTGGTAAGGTAAGAAAGCACATGAAATTTCACATGAAAGCACATGAAATTTCACATTACTTCTCCAGGCAATTTTCTCCCACTAATCTACACTTCAAAGCATAGCCACAGTTTGGTAGGCAGTGCTCGTTCAGTGTAAGCCTACTGCAACACACCAAACCTACTGAGTGACCTACTCAAAGCAGTACGTGTAGAAATTAAACACTGCACATACAGAAACCAGCTTACACAGAGCAGAGAACGAATGATGTTTTGGGGGTCTTACAACGGAGCCGAGTGAAGTATTTACTAGCGGAATCAAGTTAAAACATGTCAGTAACAAACAGCTATGCTAAGGAGACTTTGAATGTACTCAGCTTTGGTACTTGCTTAAAACACAAGATGCTTTGATATTTTTAAGATATTTTTATCAAGAGAATGGTGACAGGAACCATGCCAAAAGAGTTATTAGCTCCAAAGCACCTGCTAACAGAATTACCACAGCAGGGCATATCTAATCCCAAATCCACAACCAGGGAAACATAAAGAAACATTCACTTCTCAGAACACATCATAGGAGAGATAATTCATGTAAATAAAAAGAACAAGTGTGATAGGGAAATAAATTTTATTTTCAAGCTTATCAGAGGATATTTACAAACAATGGGATGTATAAAAATATAAAAGTACTTGACAGTGTCCTTTTGAGGCTATAAATTTTACATGAGCTTTTTTCTAGCATCATCATAGCACTATTTCTTGAATGAACGCAACTTAATTCATCTAGGGGTAAGGATATTAAACACTGTAACCTACTGCTGTCAAAGTTTGCAGTAAAGGTAGAAAAAAGGGAATAAAAAAAACTCAGCTATTTTTACTACTCTGAAGAAAGTTTACTTCTAATGTATGTCCGATTTTTTGGTTCCTTGACTATTAGCTGCTGCTTGTGGCTTCTATTGTCTGGCCCCATAAGTCTGCGTATATGGTCAGGCAATGCCTAAAGGCCAACAGCATTATTTTATTTTAATATTTTTAATACAACTTGAAGAATAAATAGCTCATATAGTATTTTGGAGCAGAGCAGACTTCATGGGGAGAGACATCAGCCAGGCCTTCTACTTCATTGTTGTCCCCTCCTTCCTCTATTCCTGTTGTGCTTTTTCAAGTGACCAAGCTGGCTTTCTTCCTCCCTTAAAACAAAACAAACAGAAAAACCCACAGGAAAACCTGAAGTGAGAGCTCAAGTATAAAATCTGAAGTTTAAAACCAGACCGTGTCTACATTATTACAGTTAGGATGGAAGATAGCAATGGCTTCACTTAAATTTGGTCACTTGAGCAGTGGAAGTTAAAAAAAGCACTGCTTCCCTTGCCAAGCCTGGGCAAACCAGGCTACCAACTTCACAGCTGATTGTCCTGGTTCCACAGATGAAAAACAGTGCCTCGCTGAAGAATCAGTTCTGAAACCCTGCCTTAGCAGGATGGCAAGGTTAAGGGACAAACTCTGCCCCTTTGGAATTCCTTAGCACTGCCTTGACAGCATAGAAGGGGGAGGATGACCCCCAGTGTAGGAGGGGCAGGGACAGCCATCAGGCATGTCCCCCGCACAAACCTGAGAACATTCATGTGCAAGGAGAAAGGACGTGGTGGTGGGAAGGGCTGAAACGCTCTGCCCGCTGCGGGCTGTAGGAAACCGCCATACAGATTGCACCGACGTTTTATACAAAGTTTGGTATATCCTAACAGGGAAGCCAGAGCTCAGCCTTTACCAACTTAGACACCTACAAAATGCAGTGGCGGTTAGATTAAGGGCAAGAGGAAAAGAAAAGGTGGGTTAAAGACCCAAACCTACCTGCGGGTACATACTTCTGCAACTGCCACTGACTCAGCTGCCGGGTCACTGTCATTGCAAGCAGCTGCCAGCCCTGAAATAACCGTTTAAAATTCTATGTATATCTAACAACTTAGAAAAAGTCTGCTCACCTGCTTCCTTACCTGAATAGCAACTGTAGAAAAAAATACTTATCTACACACACAAAAAAAGTTATCTTTGTAGGAAAGAGAGGAAATACCCCAAAGCCTCTCACTGACTTTGCAGTTCAAGCCCGTATCAGTATTTTAAAAAGTATTTCAAGCCAAGCTCCAGTTAAGCGTCTTGGCACATCAGGGATATGTACAGCCATTCCGGACCTTCCAGCAGCACAATGCTGTTATCCCACGCAAAAGGGAAGATTTCACCTTTTCTGTTTTCTAAAATAGAACAAAAAAAACCAAACCTCTTCCATTTGCATTTAGCATTCAGGGCCTCAAACTTCTTTGAAATACTGTGAACTTTAACTGTCACGCTGTCCTCCGAGGAATAATTTCCGAAGAATACTGCTGCTTCCTCTCTATTGTGCCACAAGTCCAGTAAGCGGTTGGGAATCCATCAACTGAGGCATCTGCATAAAAACCTGAATTAGGAGTTGGTTTTGGCCCCTTCGTTCAGTTCAAACAGCAACGCTGAGCACAGTGAAGAGGACGGGGCCAGGGGGCTGCAGGTCAAGGTCAGAAGGCAAAGCCCTTTCTCCTCCAATCCAGCTGCCCTGGCAGAAGCAACAGGTGATTTGAAATCCACTGTTACTCCTAGCTTTTGAGCAGAGTTAAGATACAAGCTAGCAGGCTACAAACTACTCATGATGCAAGTCCAGGGAACCTTAAAAAAATTAGAAAAATACTAGAAAAATTTAAAAATCTAATTACTCAAAACAACAGAAGAAAGCTGCATGTATTTTTCCCTATTCTTCCACATCCTTCTGCTAGAAGCTGTTTTTCCGGAGTGAAAGGATATGCTACATCAAGTCTCATGTGCTCTCTGTGCATTACTTGTGTAGTTTTAAAGGCAAAACGCCTTTGGTGTGTATCAATGACGTGCCAGCCTTGCACAGCAACACACCGTTGTGGCTTATTGCTCGGTTTTAACAGATGAAATAAAGGACTAGCATAGCTTTGATTGTCATCTCTTTACATTGTCAGCCAGCATTTCAAGAGGAATGTAAGAAGTTGCGGGGTTTTCTTTTTTTTTTTGGAGTATCTGGAAGAAGTTCAATTAGGGCAAAGACACATATATTTAATTGTCTTAGCAGCAAATTATTCCTTCATCTATGAAGCTGTATTCGACCTAAACCACCACGTTTTGCTATTAGCCAAGGTATTCTGCACTGATTTCTTTTTGCAGTCTCTTTTCACCATGCACAGTTCAGGAAACGGGAGATGTATCTAAGTAACAGAAAACCAGAAAACAGTCCTCTATGGCCTAGTAAATAGGGATTAGAAAACCATTACAAAATTCTTATTGTGTAGGCTATTAAAAAAAACAACAACAAAACCAAACCTTGAAAAACACACAAACCATTCAATCTGTACACATTACACCTCAGTAATGGCTTTGTAGCCACACAGCTCGGTGAAATGTTACCCAACAGGGCTTTATCCCACTGTCCAGTAACGACTCGTAGTTTAAGTCAGAGATGGAGAAAAGCTTGTCAGACGACAGTCTATTCCACTGTCAATGCAGATCCTCTGGGGCTTTGCACGCTGAACTATGTGTTCAGCATTCAGAATGAGCAACAACTGTTCCAAAAACTGATCTTCAGTTTCTGTCTGGAGTGTCCTTCGCTGCAATTTAGCATAGTGAATAAATCAAGGGTCTTCTTCCATGTCATCTGGGTTAGGAGCCATAATAAAATGCTGGGGGTACTCAAGGTTGTGTTCGTAAGCGTGTTCTTTCCAGCGGGCATCATCACTCTCGTGGGTAATGTAACGCTCTCCAATGCGCGTTTCAAATTCTCTGAGGTCAAGCCAAGTCTGATAATCCTAAGGAGTAAGAGAGATTTAAGGAAGCAATTTAAGAAACAGCAACACTACATTCCCACAGATGAATTATGCAGTTTGTCTCCACCTTTTGTATAAATAGCCACAAGATATAATCAACAAGATCTGCTAAAAACAAACACACAAAAAAACCCCCCAAAAAAACACAAAACAAACACCTCCCCAAAATACTCCAGAGTGTCCACAAAAAATATTCAAAGATAAACAGGATAGTATCTAAGGATGTAATACTGTAAATCGTGAAATCTTTTTGTAACAAGACAGCTATGTTAGCTTTATTACAAAATTAATTGTATATATACACATACATGAAATTCCAATATTGTTTGTACTCAAAATTAATTGGATTTTCCCCTTGACATCTTTTAAGTTATTTGTGTGCATGGATATGTGCATACAGTAGTGAAACCATTGTGAAAAGAACCCATGTCGAAGTGGAAGTGGAAAACAAGTGGAAAAACTCCATCCCAAACAACTACAAGTTACAGCACACACCAGCTCGTGCGTCCGCTTCAGCACTGAACAAACGACGTTTGTCTCTGTACTGATTTCCGTGGGGCTCCATGCCCTCGGCACGCATTCGGCAGTGGTGCCAGAAGAGTAAAATTCTACGTTGGTGTCAGACAGAAAGTAAGGGGCAGGAGACACAATAAGACAAAGTTTTCCTTGAGGAAAGAAGCCATTAACAGATGGGCAGAATCCTGCAGCACATAAAATGTAAAGCTAAACCCAGAAATACTCAAGCCTCCATGAACGCTTGTTAACAAACTTTGATAGTAGCAATTTTAATAAGCCTCTGCAGGATTTAATCCAAAAAATCATTATAAACCACTACAAACGTAGTGAAAAACGCAGATGGGTTTACCTGTAACCACGGGTGACTAAGGGATTTGTCAACACTGAAACGTTTTCTCATCTTCACTTGAAGCAAATTGTTTATTAAATCAATGGCTGACAAAGAAGAACAGAACAAAAATTATATTGTTTAAATACTAAATCACCTCTATCATCATTTACATGCTACAGTGAAAGTGAATTGTGTGTGCGTGGGTCCGTCTGTGTCCGTCCAACTGAACTCTTTTAAACTTAACGAAGCTCTTGAATTTTATATTTAGCTTTGCTTATGTTAAATGATGCTACAGAATAGGCAGGGCATAAGCTACCCCCCGGCTTTGATGGGAACACTAAAAGCTTTACTATATTACTTGTTAATCTTTTTCCCCTACTGATTTTCAGAAAGGCCTAAATAACTTGAACATAATCCTGCGTTCCAAAATTATGTAGGTACTTTCACTATTGTATACTTTTGTATGTGTCCTTCCACATCTACCTGTGTGTTAATCATATATACATTACTAATAGCAAAGCTGGCACAGGAGAGCTCTAGAGACCAACCTCATAAACTTCTAGGTTGTTCAGAACTGACATTTAGATCCAGGTTTTGTTTCACTTGCTAATGTACAAAACCAAACTCCCAGATTCAACTTTGAACCATTTCTGCAATTATAGTTTAGATGAAGTATGTTTTGAGGTCAACGTACAGCAGATACACATGATTTAATTTTTCATTGGGAATTTTGGGAAGTTTCAGGTTATTTATCCCACTCCTCATGCATGCAATCAGTTTTTCTTGCTAAATCTATTGGCCCCTCCTGCCCTGAAAACAGTCTAAAACATTGTATTTGAGAATTTATCTTTCACAAATATATGCCCGCTCATATTTATCCATTTTGGCATAGTCTTAATAAACTCAAACTATCAATAATTCTCACCCTCCTATCTGAATGGACTTTGAGATTTAAGCATTTGAATGCATCATCTACATATAAAGACATTCTAATAGAGAAAACTGATTTCTTTACCTTCACTAGAAATTTCCTTCCAAGGATTTGGTGGGTACATAAACGCTGCATTTTGAATCTGATCGTTTATATCCTCATCTTCATTAAATGGGAATGTACCACTAAGGCTCACATAGACAATGACTCCCACCGACCACATGTCTAGAGAGCGGTTGTAACCTTTACTCCTCAGGACTTCAGGGGCAAGGTAAGCAGGTGTCCCCACCACAGAGCGCCTGAAAGATTTTTCGCCAATGATACGTGCAAAGCCAAAATCACACAGCTTCACCTGCAAAAGAAATACATTTTAAACCGAGAGATCTCTTCTTGATCTCCAAAGCATGCTACCGCCCAAGACCAGAGTGGTACTTGATACCATTTCTGCCATCATTTTAAACATTGTATGTACTAAACCAGAGACAAAACATGACGTAAGCCAGTCGGTTGAAGTTTTAGGATGCTGGTTTTGCAGATTGCAGATGGAGCCTGCTCCAGACTGAGACACGAGCTGGCCTTGCATGGGCTGAGGTCTGAGGCAGTCTGTGTAGTACATGGCCACAAATGTGCAAGTAAGGACAAAAAACTTGATTCCAAACTCAGCTCATTTTCAGAGGCAAATCCACATCCTCACAAGGCACAGAACCAAAATTTTTAAAAAAAAAAAAAAAAAAAACACACATACGAATCCCAGCCAGATCACGTTCCTCTTAATCACATCCCTGGAGCTGGAGGCTTCAGCTACACAGAAATCAAACAATGAGCTTTAACTAGAACTCAGCCCCAGCCACCTCCGAACAGAACAGTCTGGTAATCGCCCAGGTAAAAAGCATCAACAGCTGGTACCAGCATTGATGCTCAAATCTTCATGGTTCTTTAACTTCAACACAGCAGGCACTTGTACAGAAAACAGGATCCAGATCAAGCCCCACACCAATGCCAAGTTAATAATCCCTCCTCAGGGTATAAGAAAGAGCAACGCACTAAAGGCATACAAGCGACTCTCCAAAAGTACACTCCACTTTGCATTAACATCGCAGGACTGGAAGCAATTCCCTGATGCTGCCTAGCAGCTTTTGATTTCTGTATATCCTCCACAAAATCCATACTACCCAAGGTATCTAACGTAATAGTTGACAGTACATAAATACTAATATCACTGGACAGCATTTCTCTTACAGAAATCAGCTATTTAGTTTATATGACAATGTAACATCACACATACTGATGATGAAGATCCCCAAGCAAGACCAGTGACAAATGCGCCAGTCCCTTTTCACAACAGCTTCTAAGCAAGACAGACAAAAGCAAGGAGGAGAAGATGCACAACAGGGAAGAAGCTGTTTCCCCAGGGTCAAACAGCATTGGAACAGAAATAAGGACTGATCTTGAGGTTTCTAGTCCTGTACCTTTTCCACTAGACTATTCTCACTAATCCAGGATACCAATTTCCATGCACTCTTCACAAGCATAAAAAAAAGATGCAGTTTACACAGCCTTTTACTAAGTGCCAGCAGTAGCTGTGCTTCTCAGGCTCTTTGGAAGACAGAATGCTGGTGCACAGCACTGTCGTGAGACGGAATCCACGTCTGAGGGGAAAGAAACTGAGACAGACTCTTGAGCATAATGCCAGGCTAAGAGTTGGAAAGGGGAAAAAAAAAAGACAACTATAATACAGGTAGTTCAAGTAATTCTAGATGAAGTCAGTTGAACAGTCCCACAAGAAGCCACCTTTTAAGCTGCAATGCCTGTATTTCTTGAAAAAAAACAAAAAACAATGAAAAGTGATGAAAGAAGTATTTTTAATCTTCACTCACTTGAGGGAATGGCTCTGCTGATGCTAGTAGTACATTTTCTGGTTTTAAATCACAGTGCACGATATTCTTGAAGTGTAAATTCCTCAAAGCAACAAGTATCTACAAGAAGAAAAGAATATTTTCAGAACTTTTCAAGTGGACCAAAAGCGTCAAAACTCACATACACTAAGCAATACAGTAATTTGTATCAACACAGTCTTAAAAAAAATTAACCGGTATATACTGTGCAAGTACTATTTTTTTCCCAGCCTATCAAGACCTGGAACTAACGGTTTTGATTTTCCCACCACCACCACTCCTCCCTCTATTTTGAAAGCTAACTGTTTCAACATGCATCTTTGTACATCCACAATGTTATGTCTTGGAAAAGAAGGGCAAAAAATTTAACATAATTAGCATTCAAAATTCTTTCCGTGTTTATTCAACTTTCATTAGGTGTGCAGCCTTCTGTGCTGCCTCTTTCAAATAACAATACAGAAAATTACTTCTCCAAACTCCATTCTCAGATAATGACAAAAGACAAATCTAGCCTTTCCTCTACAAGTAGAGAGGCTGAATGCCAACCTGAGTGACCATGAACTTAGTTATTCGTTCGGGAAGTCGACTTTTCTCACTGGAAAGAATCATCTCTAGCATATCCCCATGCAGCTTTTCCATCACCACAAAGACCCGTTCTGGGGTTTCAAACATACATTCCAGGTTCACGATCCCAGGGTGGTGCAAATTCTAAAATAAAGTAATATATCTACATCACTAAAATAAAACAGTAGGAAATATCCTGAATAACACAGAAATGTTGTGCCTCAAATCAAAAAGTAGTTAAGTGGAGAGTTAGAGATGAAAAAACAAGATGTTTGAGGGAAGAAACTAGCTTGAAACATAAATGTCAACCCATGAAATATGCTGATTATCACTACTGAGAATAATTTGTTTTAACACAAGTTATCCATAATGATTAATTTTACAGTTGATACGCTCAGTAGCTTGAGTACAAAACATGGAAGAATAACACTCATAGATTGAGGAGCCAGTAGTGGAAGGCAGCCAAAATAATCCAGAGTTTCCTGCTACCCAGGGGGAGACAACACAGAGCTAAAGTACGTGTCTTCAGTGGATTCCCTAGCAGGGGTAGATACCACTCCCAAGTTATCAAATCGACTAAATACTCACAAACTCCCCCTCTTCTAAGATTCCGTCTTACAAAAAGATTTAGAAATCGCATACGCAGATTCAGAGCACTTACACACACTACAAAATTTTATTAATGACTTGAGACAAACTCCAATGTGATCCAAAAATATTTTTGTACCTGGAGAATGGCTACTTCATTACGAAGCTGACTCTCCTGTTTAGTTGGAAACCTCATCTTGTCAATGACTTTGATAGCCACATCTCTTCCAGTCTTCCTATGTTTTCCTAAACAGAAAGTCAATGTCAGCCATCAAGAGGCAGAAGCAATTCAGAGCTATAAAACATTACAGCTGAAACTCTTTTTTGGGGAAACAAGTATGTTTTGTACAAGTGTACAATATTACTATATCTATATTTAAAATTGCAACTGGTACATGAGTAACAAGAAGCAATTAGCCTCGACAGGAGGGTAGCAGATAAATTTAAACTGGTTACTACTCTGCTGTCAGGTATGCACATTGACATTAGATGTACTGGGTGAAGTTTTTGTCTGTGCAAGGGACTTGCACGTTAGCATGTAATACCTACTCCCACAGAATATTGCCTCTCCTATAAAAAAAAAACAACAAAACTACTCAAGCCAAATACAAAGAAAGACCTACAAGTCTTCTCCAGTGGTTTCATACTTTCATGGGCTCCACGTGCACAGGAAATTATATCTAATACTTTAAGGGAACATAGGAGTAATTATGTGCCATGAAGAACAATACATTAACACCCAGGGGCTGTCCGTTGTCTTCGAAAAAGCTCTAAAAGGTTGTGGGGCAAGAAGAAAAACGTGCTGAGCAACCTGATCTAGTGGGAGGTGTCCCTGCCCATGGCAGGGGGGTTGGAACTAGGTGAACTTTACAGTCCCTTCTAACCCAAACCATTCTGTGATAGCACCAAATATTATTCCTTGCTGCAACCGGCATCAGCTACACGAGAAGCATTCTGCAATACACAGAGAAGATGTTTCAAGGGCCAAGTGAGTGTCTGTAAATGCTTACCCAGCTTCTCCACAACTGCTAAACTGACTTCTATCACACGCACATCACAGAGGTTAATGGGATCACACACTGCAAGGCCTTGATAATCTAAGACATTTAATACTAAACTAATATAGAACAATAAGTCCGCACCAAAGGAAAAAAAAAAAGTCAGTATCTGCTTAATGAAGGATTTGGAAGCCACTTTAGGAAAAGGGATGACACACACAGGTAGAGTGCAAGAGGCACAGGGGACTCTACTGGAACTGCTCCGGGGAGCCCAGCTATGCCTTCACTAACCACCCACCTGCTGCTCTGCACTCGGGACTGGTGGCCAGGGCTTAGGCTGGGCACAGGAATTGCAACTAACACACCTGCCTTAAACGTCGTCGTGAGTAAAGGGTCAAACCCAGGCTTATCTCCACCAGACAAAGTAAGGCAGTTAATGGAGATACCACTCAAGGTCCAAAAGGGTTTTAAAAGTTACCAAACAGAACTAACACTTGAAGAGCAAAAAATACATTTTAAAAAGATTACATTAGTCCTAAGGAAAAGATACGCTGTATAATGGATTGTCAAAGACAACAGCATAAAGCCAGAATTGTTGAAAGAAAGATCTGGGGAATTTTGTCATTTTGTAGCAAATCAGCAATTTTTAGGCAAAATATTAGAAATCACAGCACACAGCTATGATTTAAATAAGATCATAGATTCAGGGAAAGTGACTCTGGCTCCACCAGACATCAAATTACATTGAAACGTAGCAGAAATACCATTAACTATGAACTAGGTGCAAAACCCAGAAGACAAATGCTAGGTTGCAAGAGAACATGAAGCAAAACGACCAAATGAACAAAACACCACAGAAGCTAGACTAGAGCTAAAAACTGAACACAAAGAAAGACTAACAGAAAAGCAGCTTGAAAATTCCTTTTCCCGAGTAAAACACAACCAACCAGGTCTCAGGGCAAGTTTTACATCAGTAAGAAACTATCAAGAATTTTTTTTTTTTTTTCTGTCTCCATTTTTCAGACCCTTCAAAATTAACCATAATAGGCAGAGGTAAACTGTTCTCACCGAAAGAAACAGGAGTTGGATACCAATATCCTGTAACTTCTTGATGTAAAATTAACATTTGTAAATGTCTGTCCAGAATCAAGGACATAAAAAAAACCACCACGACAACAAAAAAACCCAAAACAATGTAAGCAACTTAATTTTACCTTTATTTGTTTAAATAAATGGGTTTGTTACCATTATTTCAGTAAGCCTACACAGGCGGAAGAAGCCAATATTAGAAGTTACCAGATTGACTCTCCAGCAACAATTAAGCAGTGTGCAGAGACAGGAAAAGAATGTTCTTTTATATTATCTTTTCTTCCTCTTTCAGCTTGTGATTTTATCTAAAGAAACTGAGTATGCATATCCTATATGTTTTAAGGCATCTTTAAGTGAAAAGATTTAATGTAATAAAAGCCTTTCATAAGCATTTATACGCATTGAATCATGAAAAATACCAAGCAGATTTACCTAAAAGGCAATTTAAGAGACTATATATAGAAATTAAATCAAAACATTCAACTACTGTCTGCATTTGTGCACATTCCATTCACAAGAGAGGGAGCATACTTTGATTCACACTATGCTTTAAGAAATACAAGGGGAAAAAAAACAGACATCTTGAGAGAGTGATGTAAAACCAGACCATCACACGGTTCAGAAGTAACAGAGAAAAATATCTAACTACACAATTGGCACACAGAAAAATCGTAGCCACAATACTTCCTGACTAGAAAGACAACATGACAACAGCAGAAAGGTTACCACTTTTAAATCATTAGTTATCACTTTTTCTTTCTTTCCAGATTTATGTTGTGTGGTTTTCTCAACACTTGAGATATAACACATGGGATTAAAAGAAAAAAAGAAACAGTTCGTATGATGCATTTCTAGTATTTCCTTTTTGTGATTACAAACTATTAACAAGTTATATGTTGCAAAGAAGTTTTTAAAGACTAAAAGGGATAAAACTACATTTGAAACCTACAACTGAAACTTCTGAGCAAAGAATTCCTCCCCCTGCTTTATCCTGCTGACAAAAGTTTGTAGCAAAACTGTTTGCATAAAATATGTCAATAATATGGTTGCATAAACACTGTCAAGGCACAAACTAAAGTATGTATTTTTCTAATTGCTTTTGGCCTCGTCTCTCAGGCATTATTAAAAACAGGTATAACTGACAACCTCCTTAAATACATGATTTCTAATACTGTAAAATATAGATGACAGTGTTAGAATTTGCAATTAAAAAACCCCACATCATTAACCAAGACCAAATTCAGACTAGAGATTTCTTTGTATTTAACTGCAGTCAAAACACAATGCATTTTCTAAACCAATTTTGATGCCACTGCAAAACTCTAAGTACAAAAAATGAATTATAAGAAACACTGTATATAAAACTGCAGAGAGAAACAGTAGAGCAATCCAAACAAAACTTTTAACACGATAAACTTCATCTAGACATTCTAGATACAGCTAAGTACATATGAAATGGCTAGTTATATCAAGCAGACAGACATTCTACTTTAATAAATGCAGAATAGAATCTAATGTAATTTACCTCCATATACAATGCCAAACTGACCAGAACCCAGCACTTCATCAGCAAATATCTGGTACACAGAGCTGATATCCTAATGCAAGAAAAAAAAGAAATCACAAACATCAGGAGTAATCAAAATGTTCATAAGCATATTCGTACTGGCTGAGCTGTATTTACATTTTACATTAATCAAACTGTGTAAAGTGTGCTGTCACCACCCTGAATGGAATGGAGAAACAACAAACTTCCCGAAGAGGATCCAGAAAGCAGGGACATACATTCATACAAACTGACACCTGTGCCCTGTAAGTAGATTACTTCCTGATTATAACACAGAATCTTTTAGCTACAATACCCTAGTGTTCGTTTCTCATCCAGACACTGTTACTACCAATCACTTTGTAATACCCAGGTAAACAAACACCATTATGTTATATATACAATAAATGCGACTCACCACGTTCTCCTGGACCTGGCAATTTGAAACGGAGATACTTAGAGATAACTCTTCTGCAATAAAGAAGATATAACTGAGTAAGTAAATGGGATGGGCAGGCTTTTTCTAGTAAAAAGGGGGGAAAAAAAAAAAAACAAACACACACAAAACCAAAAACCCCGTCACTGACTTCTAACCCAGTCATGGTGAAATGATTTTTATTGATGTTCTGCAGAAACATCATACCCTGGAACTCAAATTTCACAATTGATTTAGATAAACAACCCTGGGAGTTTTGCTGGTATTATTTATCTATTTTTGTCATATCACTGATTACCAAAATAGAAGAACAGTACGAGCGTGTACACAATAGAAATCTGGAGAACAAAAAGCAACAGTGATGTGGCAGTTGTATCGGAGTTCATTAAACTTCTAAGAATTCTGATAGTAATATAGAGAAATACAGGGAAGAGGATTGGGTAGATGCCTTATAGTCCAATGAACGTGGTTACTAATTTTCTGTGGCATCAAGATATACAGAATAAATACATAAGAAAAGGGAACATCAAGCAAAGCAAATACCAGAAGACCTGATAATTAAAAAAGCAATAAAACCCAAAATATAAACAATCTTTGTTTCATGGATAAACTACAGAAGCATATAAATCTTTAGAATATAAGAGTACATCTAGGAAGTATAATCTGCAAGTAAAAGCACCAGATAAAGATATAAAATTTTCAGCCTGCAGCAGATGTTGATGTGAAGTTTTCATTACAGGAATAACATTATGATGCACAGACAAGAGGAGGTACAGCGAGGAAGGCAGAAAATACCCTTTTCCTTTGACTTCCAAGACAGAGGTAAAGAACATCAGAAATGGACACCTATCATTTGTTATGTTAACTTCCAAAAAAAAAAAATGCAGAACAAATTCATATACAAGGTGGACTGAAGATACACCATAGATTTACTAGCACTTGGAAAAGAGGCTTTACCAACCTAAGAAGAGCCTTGGGCTTTAAAAACACTATTTTAGAGAACAAAGAAAATGTCTGTATCTGATTTTTGCCACCTGTGCTTTCTCTCAAAGAAGGAATTTATAGACTTAAGATAGCAACAAATACTAGTTCTCAAAGACACTCTGAACACTGCACTGAACTGGAATTACAGCCTTGCATAAGCCAATTGATTATTGACTCGAGTCAGGTCTGTACTGGAGTAACGGTACAGAACACAAGGGAAAAGAAGAAAGGTGGTAGACAAAAGATTTACTAAGGTCAACATAAACTGCAGCAAGGTTAAAACAAGGTAATTAGAAAGTGAAGATACAGTTCTTGAAACTGTTTAAAGAGAACACGCTGAACCCTTCCCCGCAGATGGCTACAGAACACAAAATATCTGGTAGGTAGAGTTTGTGTTACTCCTTCCAAATAAATCCATTTTTCTAGTGTTTGAAATGCATAAGGGCTGAAAAATTGTCACTTCTGAAGAAATCAGTAATGCCAGGATTCAATACGTAATCTATACCAGGTAGCAGCTTACTAACCTTCTCTTTCTCATTTCAGCTCAGAAACATCCCACAAAGAAACATCCCACCCCAACCACCCCTAGGTACAAGCTCAGAAAGGACTCCTTCCCACGGCTCAGACTGGAAGAACATCCTCATTTCTAGCTACTTTCTGACTAGAACGGGGTATAAATTGGCTAGACAAAATATCTTATGGTCATTTTGACACTACAAATTCCTGCTGATGCAAATATTTCAGGCACTATCAATGTATCCCTCCTCTTCTGTTTTTTTTTTCCTGATTTTGGGTTTTTTTGGTTTGTTTGTGGTTTTTTTTCTCATTTAAAATAGTGTATTTGAGGCCTTGGGGGTTTATTTTTTTAACTAAAAGACTAATTTTCTTAAAGGCTCTTGGGATACATTTCATGGCTCACAGTGTGCAGGAAGGATAGAGATGAACAGGCATTTTGTGGGCTCTTTGGAGTTTAAAAAACAGCCTGATGAGTTGTCTAAGAATATGGGAACACCATTCCACAACTCACAGTAGTTTCTTATACTCTTAAAATCCTAAGCATGCTAAAATACTTGCTCTCTGTATCTACCCCTGCGTCTCTATTCCCTACCACTGTCAAGTTTCAATATAAAAACGTTACCATTTACATCTGCAAAAACATTGATTTTGGAAAGAGCAACTGTCTTTGCAAGCCTCTCAGCAACAGTAAGCCTTAAGTTCTAGAAAAGAAAGAGTGCTTTCGTATGTATATATTGGAACTAAGTGGCATTTTACGTATGTATAAGGCCAGTTATGAGGTACCACCTTACAGGTGTGTTTCTTCACTGTAACTAAACACAGATACCAGTACTGGCATTTCATATTCAGATCATGGTTGTATTTTCAGAAAGTGCCTTTACCTCAGACTAGCATTTATATGTTCTTAACTGTTGCTGATGCAGAATAACCAGACATCAGAGACAAGAAACTTATCTCAGAATCTCCTGCAAAAGAAAATGTCGCTAAAAGATTAAGGAGTAGCTCAAAGATGAAAGAAAACTGAAGAATGAAAGCATAAATCCCAGTACAGAATGTGAATGAATGTCGTTGCAAAGAACAAAGAGATGTCTGAAGAGAAAGAACACAATACATAGTTTGGTGGAGCCTTTATAATGAATATGACCATATGCCAGAGAAAGAAAGGGAGTTCAGGTGCACAAAAGGAAGAACAGGGTACTTTTTATTACTAACCACAGTTCAGCAAAAGTTCTTTCCATCACTGGCAGTATTTACATTGCATCACTACCTCCTTTTCTTCTCCTTAACTACTGGCATCTCACAGTTTTTAAAAAAATATAAGCGATCACATCAAAAAGCATGCAAGTTTAGTTTTTTCAGATTATATCTGAAATAGATATATAGAGAGATAGATACAGATATATCTGAATCGTGTATATATATATTTAATTTTTTAAAGTATATTAGAAATATCTAAACTATGGTCCCTTTTTATATCCAGCAACTACGTGTGAGTTCTTAATGCTCCTACAATAAAGCTCTGCAATATGCATTCATACAGTAAATCTGATTCTAAACTACTACTTCCTGTTTCAATAGATTAAAGGATTTGCCCACCCTCCACAAACCTGAGTGTCACTTTTTAGACATTTGTGGAAAGTTACAGACCCAATTCAGCAGAGAACAGACAGACAGACTCACTCTAAATAGCCCTTTTCTGAAAGGAACCTCTACCATTAACAGCTTCAGAATACGAATAATAGTGCCTTGTCTCCCTGCTTACTGTGATCTTTTCCTTGTCCTGCAGCAGTGCAAATGCTAGCTTGAGGAGTGACTGGCATCAAAGCCTGACGAATGGCTTTCTCCCAGCCCTGAGCTACGTCAAGTCCAACTCCGGTGGCAGCAAGAACAGGACTGTGATGACTGCTGCCATTGTTTTCGCCAACAAAGTACACCATCGTGTCAGTGATGATCTCAAAACAGTATGGGTTGCTGCCCTGCACCACGTTTGAAAAATCTCGAGGCTGAGTCACCTGGAGAATTTCTGAAAGTGGAATCTCCTGAAGAAAAATATTAAAGATTAAAAAATGAAAATGCACATAATATTTTAATATACTGATATTCAAAACTTAAAAGTGTTTGCAAAGAAATCAAAGCAAGTATATCAAAATAACAAAACCAACATATCAAGCTTCGTAACTAATGTCAAACCGTGCATGACCACTGCCCACCCGTGGTTTTCTGAATTCCTCTATACAAGCCTAGAGAGACTTCCAGCCCCACCACAACTCCCTCTAATACAACTGCTGTTCTCTACTCAGACAAACTGCATTTACATTAAGTATGACAGATGTCCCCACCGCATACAAACGATGCACAACTCTAGAATGGCCATTTCCCCCTGTAGTTTACACAGCTTAGCTAGAGAAGAACATGACAGGGGGAAAAAAGTGAAACAAGACAACATTAAGAAGAGGATGTGGTTTTTGGTAAAGATTCTCTTTCATATAGCTATTAACAACTTCTACTGACTCTTCTACCTTGCCAGTTTAAGATCATGGTGCAGGCAGTACTAGCGAACAGATCTGAAGGGAGAAATGGTTGCAAGTTCACACTAGCTGGAGGAGGACATTCCACACACATGGGAAGGTGCACATCACTGGCAAGAGTAGTGAACAAGCAGGTGAACACCAGGCTGGCATTAGGGGTTAAGAGACAGTAGCTGATTAAGATGAAGAGCAAATAAACGTAAAGGCAACAACCGTGAATGACTCTAACAGCAAAGACAAATAACCTGAGATTTAAGCAGTTTAAAAAGGGGGGCCAAAGGGGCAAGTCAAAGGACTAAAAGCAGTGACATAACGGAGCAACAAGCAAGGAACATATTTTACCAGCTGTGTTTTGAACGCACAGGGCAATACAAGTATCAGGGAGGTCTGAGAAGAAGAGACTGCATTGGTCAAGAGAGGGATGAAAAGGATCTGGGCAAGTTTAGCTGGGTGTACAGAGAAAAGGCTTGATCTTAGAGATGTTATAAAGGAGGAAGCTGCAAGATTTGGACCCCCACCTAAATGCGTAAGACAAGAAAGGGAAAAATCCTGTTTATACGTTAGAACACATTTTCTGAATATTCCACCATTGAACACATTACTATATTAATAAAATGCTAAACTTAGCAATAAGTTTAATTTCTGTAACACCATGCTGCACAGTAAATTTTCTTCTAAATCTTGCTTGCAACTTTCAGTCATACAAGTTGGGAATAATCTAATTTTGGGACCCTCAAAATAAAATACATAAGCATGCAAACTTTCAGTCGCTACTTTTAGAATTCAAAAATCCTAGCCTTCATTAGACTAGTGGACAAACAAATTCTCTGGTAATTGTGAAGAAAGCTTAATATGCTAGGCAATTCAGGTGAACAGTACATGTAAAATGCAAGGAGAGACATACTCAAGGGGATTAGAACAGGCGCTGCAAGCAACTTCTCAGAGTTAGTCTTGGTCCTTCTCACATACAAGCTTTGGCCAACAATTAAATTGTCACAGTTTTGATTAAAAAGATGAAGAAATGGAGATAATAGTTATACTGTTCACAAGTAGATTTCAGATCTATAAAGCACTAAGTAAATAATTATTACTCGTCATACATTACCTTGTAATATTTCGTTCCAGATTCATTTTGAAACAGCGTGAGGCATTTGCTGTCCAGTCTCCAATAATGCCTTTTTCTCTACAAAACGCACAGTACAATAACGTAAGGAATAAACACTTGCATGGCTTTTGTTATCCGATTATTTAAATGAGAAAGGCTTTAAATGGCTAAAGTAATAAACCAATGTTAATCTACAGTCACATCTTAGACTAGATACATGAAAATAAACACATCAGGAATAAAGATTTTATTTTTTTTTTTAAACTCAAGAAGAGGGTCATAAAATTGTTTCCACAAATAAGAAAAAATATCACTTACCTTACAGTTATAGCAGTGACAACAGCAGTTATCTCATACAGAAAAAACACTTACCTACACAGGTACATGTGCTCACAAAACATGAATTATTTTAATTTAGTAATAACTGTGGGAGTCATGCTTTCTCCCTCTGTGCCCTCACACCAACATCACAAGGGTTCAAGGACTGAGCAAGCCTAACAAGCCCTTAATTCTTTTGTTAATATAGAATTCTAGAAGGTCAAAAGCACACAGTAGCAAGACAGATTATGAGATTCGAGTGGACAAAATATCTTGGCAGTGGGGGATGGGGTGTATATGAAATAAAAATCAAGACAGACTAAATAGCCATTTTCTGGAAGTCTGCACCAATGAGAAATACTGTCTCCACCAAGAAGTAACACAAGTAACCTGTTGCACAAAACTGTCTTGTAATTTTAAGAAAAGGATCATTCCTCAAAACAAAGAAGCTTTTAGAAAGCTAGCATGACTGTATGAATCTAACTTACTTTGCTTGCACCATGCTCACATAGTTAGAAACCCAGTTTCACGGGACAAAAATCCAAGACTCTTAACTCTGGCCTAGGATGACACTAGTTTGAAACTTAATACAGCGGACCTTAAAACGCTTCAGTCATGGGGAAGCTAAGACTACCTGTAGGACTTAGACAAAGAAAGCTAGGACATAAATTAAGTAAATGGAATTCCCAGCCAGCACTGAATATAAACTGCGTGAAAGCATAAGGGTGAACCTGTCCTTTGGACATATATGCTCTTTACTAAATCATGGAAGGCTTTGGAGGAGGGTAATTAAGAAACAGGTTGGTAACTCACTCAGGGATTCAATACCTGCCCATACCATATTCTGAAAAAGAATGGGCTCGGAGTGAGGAAAAGAATACAAGTGATTATACAGAAACTTCTCATTATAAAGGGTGAAATATCTCGTTATCCAGAGTCAGCAAGAAGTATAAAGATGTTTCTGTTAAAATTAACCTCTTTGGAACTGATAGAAAGCCCGAGTTCCTTCAGGAATAGGAAATAGTCTGACAATGCTGGAGAGCAAAGCAGTCAGGGGAAATAGCTGATGGTCTCCTCCCATTAGGAAGCTCTATAAGATCTTGCTTGGCTGAAGGTATCTTGCTTTGGGGCGTAATACTCCACTTCATTTGAACGTCCTTTTCCCGTAGATGTCATCTAGGTAGCAGACAGACTGACAGATGAAAAAAGAATCAAACTAAGCTAATGTACAATCTGATCACTGTTCTATAAGGAGGTCCAAAGAAGTCCATGGAAAAAAGTACTGGCTGTACTGAAAGACTAAATCAGAGCCAGATACCGGATTTGCCCCTAACACTGCTAGAACTATTCATCTTTGTCTACTACCTGGCCTTAGTTCTTCCATAGCCAGCTGACGATAATTGTCTGTTAAGTAGCCTCAGCTGGAATCTCATTTGAAATATGCTAGACACTTATTTTGGTTTGTGATAAATACATCTAGATATTAGAAAACTGTACTTTAAAGAAGTGTTTTGTAAGGCAGTTTTTGACAGGCCACTTGCAGTGGTCTGTTTAGTTGACAATCACAAAAAGTAAAAATACTACAGTATCCTGAGCTAACTAGTATCACTCCTCAGCTTGATTTCAACAGAACTTAAATAACTTTGCTTCTCTAAATTCCTGAAGTCCTCTTCAATTAAGACTCCTGTGTAGAGACAAAGAATGCAAAAGTATTTATGCTGACTTTCATGAAAAGCCTGAATGTGACACACTGTGCTTCATGAGAACTGCAAACTTAATTTCATCCTTTTCATTCATCTACCAAAAGACAAGAGGATTCACTCCATCCCATCGGACAACTCCAAGGAACCAGTTATTCTTCCTGATCTCCCTCCTCAATACACAAAACCAAGGAGCTTGCCTAAGAAGGTTCAATTAAGAGATCGTTATTGGTAGCACTGAAAACAATGTAGTCTTTTTGGAGGATGCTTCCATACACAAGGACATACAGTCAAGCCAGAACTCTTTGTTCCACTCACATCAAGAGGAATAGTGAGTTTGGGGGAAGATGGTGATCAATAATGCTTACTTTTAGATAGAGTGAATTGCTAGAGGAATGAAGGGTTCCCACATCTACACAAAAACACTTACAAACACCTAGACCATTAGAATAATGAATTAGAAATAACCATTTTAGTAGTCGTCATTTTTATGTCTTTTCACATAGCTGGAAAAAAAAAAACAACACTGATACAAACATTTAGTTCAACTGCTAAACAGAAAGAAGACATAAGCAAGTTATTCCCAATTATTATCTGAGGAAAGGTGAAATCTTAAACCTGCAATTTATTTGAGACAATTTAGAGATGCTTCTCTTTCTTAAAAGGGAGAAGGAAAAGTACTGTTGAATCACCACCTAAAGAATTTTGAATAAACTACAGTTTCTTCTTTGCACCAGATTTCTTTATAATAAACATCATGGCTAAGTTCTTTCAAATGATAGTGTAAATCAGAATATCTAAATAAAAGTAGTAAAATACACTGGTGGAGAGATATAATTTAACGTAATGTAGGAAGAAACTGAAGTCACTGACCAGATTGTCTCTGCTAGTATAGTGGACCATCCATCCTTCCTTCACCATTGTACTGCTCTTCCTTTTTGTGTGTTTGATTGACTGTACAACTCTCATGAGAGGAATATTATTGCTCGTTGAAGGACTAAAAAAAGAAAAAATAAAATATAGAACAGTTAATATTTAACCAGTTAAAATACAACAGTACTGCAATTCCACTGGTACTACACATTTAGGTCATAATTTTCAGAAATAGGCACCTTTTCTTCCCATACAAATTATTTCATCGATCGATGAAACTGATAAGGTATCCGAGCTCCCACTAGCTCTCCTAGTGCAAGAATCACAGTACTTAGATTACTCTATGGAACACAAAAGAAACACAGTGGAATGAGAACATCTACAGAAATCATTCTCTCTCAAAACAATCAGCTGAGACTGCTGGTCTTAATCGAGCATAAAAATACAATTAACATCAGCATTGCTATTATTTTCTCTTGTCTGCGTAAGTTGACTATGCTACTTCTTCATATTGTTATTACACTAATAAAGGTCCCTATCTAAGCATACTTTCAATTTATGAAAATGTCAACAGGGGTGTGTTAATTCAAATCACAGCTCCACTAGGAAGTTTTATCAATGCTTGAGGAGATTAACTGTCCTGTAAATGAAGATTTTATACTCTTTAACATTCTGACAGTCATTAGTTAAACGTACACGTTTTAATAGCGCTGCAGATGGAGTGAACCACTAAGTTGCCTGCTTAACACCAGAGCTTCTACGCATGGCACTAACAGAAGCGTTTGTAAACGCACGAAATCACATGGCAGATTCAAAACCAAAAACGTAAGGATGCTTTAATACAGCACACAGTTACAGAATTGTCTGCCACAGGATGCTGTACATGCCAAGAAACTTGAATTGCTCCAAGTGCAATTAAAAATAAATGGAGAAATCCTACCTAGAGGTGGAACACAGAAAAGATGCTACTTCTAACTCAGGAAATCCTTGAGCTATAAATCATGGGAAGTTGAGAAGGTATCACTACATGCTCTTCCTTAGTTATTTGCTATTAGCTAAAATGACCTTTCATTTGACCTAATACAACTGCTCTTATGTTATTAAAAATGACCTAAGAAAACCAGGACACCACTATTCAGAATAATACAGAAAGTAAAAATATGAGACTGGATTAAAGGAACTATGTAACAGTAATCAGATAGAACACTTCAGGAAAAATCACATTCAAGTTAAAAAACACGCTTTCACCTAAAATGCATATAAACTATGATATGAATATTAAAATATCTCAAGTAATTACTTTTAAATCCACACATGCATAACTAACTAAATTAGGCTGTCACAAACATCTTAGTCATGTCTTAGCCATGTTAAACCAAGCCATAAATTTTATCATGTTTTGATAATCTGGCTTTATTTCTTTGATAACAGTCATAACACAGCACTTTTTCCAATTAGAAGAGACTATATTATTTTAATGTAGTTATGTTTCACATTTGCTTGAATCAGGATAACTTTACAAAGCATTTCCAGGTTAAAAAAAACACCAATGAAAAAAGTGACACTTTAAGCAGTAAAATGGGGCTAATCAGAATTATTTTACTCAAAGTTTTACTTCACAATATTGAGGAAAGTATATCCAGAGCAAAGAAATCCACCTTATGACTTACCTGATAGTTTTGACAGCTTCCTCATCTTTGTCTGCATCAAGGTCAGATGGATCCATAAAGAAGATTTTGTCCTCTGGAGGAGATGGCTCTTCAGCATCATCTAGACCCCGACTACCATCACTGTTCATTTCACTGCTATCAACTTCCATTGGCATGTCCAAGTCCTGGCCTGGGCTGGCAGGTTCTGGAAACAACACAGGATTCAGATATTATTTCAAATACACAATTAAAGAAAAAAAATCCACCAACAAAAAAAAAAAAACATAAACCCAAAACAAAGAAAACCCAAAAAAATCCACAATATTTCTTCTTCAGTTCATATTTATGCAAGTAAACGTAAAAGTACAACCAGAATATACAAAATCCTCAAGTTTTTGCTAAATGATGCAAAGTGTGCCAGTGAACATTATCAACTTATCTTTGCTAAATGCCAAGGCAAGAGAGATCCAACCAAAACAAGAATCTCGTTGAAAGAAATGGAGTGAAAAGCTTAAGGTCTAAACCTAAATCTCATTAAGTAATTCTGTTCCACAAGTAATCAGTACAAAGTAACCTTTTGATGGCTAGAGATGACCCAGAGAATTATTCCTGTGCAAATGAAATTCTCCATCAACAGAAACCCAATTCTGGTCTCACTGCCCTTGTAGCCTATAGTAGCAAAAATAAGAGAGAAAAAGGGGGCTGTGGTATTGCAGGAAAAGAGAAAAGCAGAACAGATCTTACTCGCATCTGACTCTCTGCTGGCAGAATGAAGTTTCCAAAAGCTGTACAACTTGCACTGTAGAAAACTAAGAAATAAGACATACAAATACCTTCATCTGTAACCTTTTTTTTTTTTTTTACCTTTTTTTTTGGCTGAGGAGAGCTCAATTTAAGGGTGGGAGAAAGAACAAAAAAAATAAACGACTCCTTATGTTCACAAAAGAATTGTCTGAAACTGTAGTTCCCAAACAACGAGCTCTAGTACCTTAGCATCACAAGGATGGTGAAAGCAGGCTGCAGCCAACAACATGTTGTACATTATTGTTCATGGCCACCAATCTCATGACCCAGGCAGGAGCATTGGAGCTGGAGAAGGCAGGCATGAACAGATGGGATATATTGTGCAATGGTGAAGGACCCACTGGCTAACAGGGCTGCTTCCCAGGCCTCTGAATCAGGTTGCACAGTTTGGTGTGATCAACAATAGGCACACCAACAACCAAGATTTTGGACAACGCCGGAGGAGACCTCAGCCGGAGGAGACCTCAGCCGGAGGAGACCTCAGCCGGAGGAGACCTCAGCCGGAGGACTTCTGGTCCAACATTTCTCCAGCCTGTCAAAGTCCCTCTGGATGGCAGCATAACCCTCTGGAGTGTCAGCCAGTCCTCCCAGGCATCAGCAAACTTGCTGAGGGTACGCTCTGCCCCACATCCGGATCATTAATGAAGATGTTGAACAGGACTGGACCCAGTATTGGCCCCTAGGGTACACCACTAGTTACCAGCCTCCAAACAGACCTCATGCCACTGATCACCACCCTCAGGCCCACCCATTCAACCAGCTTTCAGTTCACCTCACTGCCTGCTCATCCATCCCATGTTTCATCAGCTTAACACTGGTCTAAAACTTATACGAATAAGACTTTAAACTTCCTTCCATACAGTGTTCCCTGCCTTCCCCTCCCAACTCTGTAAGGTCTATTCAGAAGACAGTTCTACTTAACTAAGGTTCCAAAAAATTAGAATGTTTTGTTGTTTGTTGGGTTTTTTTGGCTTGGTTTTTCCCCTTCTCTTTTACCTCACAAACTGCTGGGCTAACTCTGGCCACTGAAAATCATGCATATGAGAAAGTCACAAAAAAATGGTACTTGTCGTCAGATACTAACATTTAAATATATACATTTCACAGTAAACAATGAGCAGACTGATCTCAACAGATGTTTGATTTTTGTATATTTAGAAGGCTTCTTGATTTTTTTATTTTCCTTGAACAATCTCAAGCAAAGCGTACTGCAGTTGTCAAGACTGATTAAGTAAAATTAAAGTCACTAGAGTATAAGTTTTACAGTGAACCTTCTTAATTGTCAGCAATCTCAGGTGAAAAAACTGAGAACATAAAATAAAAAGACATAAAATATTCAAAGATGAGGGAACTAAAAGCATCCTGTTAAGCCTCCAAAGATCTGTCAGTATTTGAAAGCATGTTTCGCATCTTACCTCCATTGAAAATCACCTCTCCAAGACAGTCTCTAGGTACTTTAGATGCACAGCGTTTGTGACAGTTGAATCTGCAATCTACAACAGAAGACAAATAAGCCCATGACACCAGAATCTTACTCCTACTCAGACACTAACATTCTATCATTCGCTACTTCCATCACAAGCTTCAGTTCAGATTCATACATTTGCATGTAACTGAAGACAGCACCGATGAGGTCACCTCCAGAAGTAAATTAACAATCTCGTCCTGATGCCACATGTTGATTTGCCCCACCACTATTTACTATGTCAGCACTTCCTCTTCCAGTACAAAAGTTTTCTTCTTCTCTAGCTTTGTCTGTAGTTATTTTTTCCATTATGATGTAATTTTTCCCATCTTCTCATCTGTTCCACACCCTTTTTTCCATTGCTGTATGATTTAAATGTCTCATCTCTATCATTTTTCACCACCTGCTGCCTAGTACTTGCAGCCATCAGATCCTCTAGGATCAGAAACCTGTATCATAGAGCAAATATGCTCTGCACTAAATCCCAAAGTCTAGCTCCCCTATCATTCAGATTACAGATTTGGCTGAACACTGAAGCTCCATTTCTCCCTGCCAACGCATGGCAGACGGAATAATGTTATGTCCAGATCTGCCCTGACGTGGAGATGGAATCTAACCTGGACGTGTGCCATTTCTGCATCCGAGGTATCAGATGCAACCTACTGAACAAAGTCCAGCATATACCATTAGAGGTAGTAAAAGAAATTTCCATTATTAGCAGCATCACTGTAATTTTTGACTGTGTATCAACATCATGAATTTCAAAACCACCTACTGCTCCCGTAACTGTTTTCAAACCGATAATTTAGCCCGTTTCTGCTATCCAAAGAAAGCTCATCATGCTTTCAAGTCCAGACAAGAGAAAAATCATTATCTCCCCATTTTTAGCAGCAGAGAAGCCAAACCCTGGAGCAAAATACAATCCTGTTCAGCTTCTGAGTGCCTACGAGGAAGCATCCTAGGAGAACAATGAACTGTCCTTTCTATAGTGGTGTTTTCAGTCCATATTATGCAATATGGTTACTTTACTAGTTTGAACAGAGCTGGAAGAAACAGAAACATTTCAAGTCCTACCAGGAAACTAGAAAGAGTGAGTCAATCCTAATCAATTAAACTTTGTCTAGAAACATTCTTGGGTACTGCAATGCAACTCTCTAGTCTAGTAAACAGTTGTAAACATCCCCTAGGATGCTTTCAGCCCACAGCATTAGCACAATCTCAAACAGTTCCCAGGTCTAGTTCATAAGTCAGAGCATCCCATGAAATTTTTCCCAACGGGCAGCCTCCCTACAGCCACCCGGGCTCAGATGCTAAGATGACTTGTTCACGGGCACAGGTCATTTTGGCCCTGTTGATCAGAGTGTCCAGGAATGTTCCTCGGGCACATTTAATTTATTACCAGAAATACAGCCTTAGCATCCCAAAGATCATCCTGAGAGTCCAAGTAGAAGCCTGGATGAATTCAAGAAATCCAGGGCTCTTATGGGTACTCAGGAACATGGGACTGCTGAAAGACCCCAAGCTTTGGGAATGTGCACAAGGAAGTTTGTGGAAACTTTAAGAATCTGTAGGAGAAAGCGGTATGAAAATAATTTGATTGTTTGATATCAATTCCTGATATATTCAAAATATGTATAGGATCATACTGTGCAATGACAGGCCTATTAATAAACTTATTTCTGTCCTGTGTGCATACATAACGTTTCTTTATTCTTGTTTTCCATACATAAATTCTATTTTTATACAGCACCATTCACTTTCCCAAAACTGATGTGGTAGCCCCATTTCTTCAACTGGATATACAGTCACAACAACTGTATTTGGTCAGTAGTATTTATATGTTAGAACTGCAAGGCATCTTTTTCAGGCTTCGTTATTCATGTATTGCATGTATCCAAGGGACACTCAATATAACTCAGAAACATATCAAGAGATTTGAGTATCAAGGGATACTCAAATAACTCAAAAACAGTTCAGGATGCAGACCTCAAACAGACCACAAAGACTGCAAATTATTAAAACAGAAATGAAAGATAAGCTACATGAGACAGTAGTATTTTTAGTCAAAAGAAAGTTAACGCAGCCATAAGCTTACAACTTTTGCTCTCTTCTACTTAAGGAAATTGAAAATGTATAAAGTAACCGCTTTCAAAATGTTGATTGACCTTTGCTACTCATGTTTGATAAACTTGCATGAGAGCAACAGAAAGTCCTTTCCATATTAATGTTTAGGATTCATCACTACAGTTCTCTTTCCTGCAACAAAGCTGACAAATCTGCACTACCCAGCAACGAAGTGACAGAAGACGACCACAATGTCATCGTTATGCCCTGGGAAATGCACAAAAGAGTCGGAGAACTGAAGTCATGCATCTTAACGTATGCTAAATAAAAACCATGCAGCTGATGAAGCCTAAGCTAGTTCAGGAAAGGCACCTACCTGTACGATGTTTTTTCCAAAAGACAATAACCAGTATCCTGTGCTAGAATGATATAATGAAAACTTACAAGTTCTTTAGTCATGAGTCTAGAAGGCAGACATTGAACAAAGGGAAATATTTCCTATTTATATTAATTTAGAATTATCCTTCTAAATTTAAGGCGTTTCCAATCTATATGTGATTAAACATTTTTCATAAAAACGTACAATGCACAGCCTACTAAAATGAAAATGAGGGCTGCTGTTATCCTCTCAAAAATATGCATTTTTTCAAAAATTATACTGCCCCATTTTGTAGTATACAACTTTCTAGCAATCAAAACAGAAGTTGAAATCAGTTTTAAATACAAGACCTTCACTGAAATTTATCGCTGCAGCCAAAAATTAAATGTTTACCTTTACACTGCATTCCTTGGCGAAAAAGGCCCTTAAGTAGCCGTTTGCAATACTGGCATATGGTGGGACGAGTGTAAGAGTGAACAGCAAAGGTGTGTGGAACCTTCACTCTGCAAAGCACCATCTTTTCCATCCAGATGGGACGGCCGCTCCAGGAGGGAATCCTCTTACTAGGTTCTGGGCAGCAGCGCTGGAATAAAGAAGGTATACACGATTTGCACCAAAACAATTCCACTTCAGGAAAAATAAATAAATTTTTAAAATAAATAAGTAAATGTTAGGGGGGCTGGGAGGGAGGTGTTGGCTCAGAAAGTGAGTGTGTAAGAACCTGGCCAAGAAGCTTTAAAAGGAGATTCTCGTATCATAAAACGAAAACACCAGACGAAAAAGCCTTGCAGAGAACAGGAAAGTATGTATGAATCTTTATTTCCACAGAAGCTAAAATGCTAAACATTCAGTCTTATGACCTTTTTTTTTTTTTTAAAGCAACCTGGCAAGGCTGACGGACAGCACGTACAGACCCCCAAGCAGGGGATAAAATGGAAAACACGGGAGGTAGGCAAACCAAAATCCAATCATTACCTCAAGCTATCAGTTTCAAAAAGCAAAGAACAGCATACCTGGATAGCTTACTAAGTTAGGCAAAAATACTTAGAAAATTAAAAAATAATTTTGGAAATTAAACCCCCCAAGAAATCTTTGAAATTAAGTTAAAAAAACAATTAAATTTGCAATTAAAATGGCAATTAAAACAAAAAAGGCATTGAGTATCATACTAAACATTCAGCAGGATAAATTTACAGTTACCTACGTCTACAGAAAATTGTAACGGAACATGGCCCTGTACATCTGACCTAAAGTATTTTAGGACTGCTAAAAGATGAACCGCAAATATGATAACAGAATATGATAACTGATCATCTAAGCCAAGTATTCAAAATCAGATAGCAAAGAAGATATGTCAAAGAGGTACTAAACACGCATGTAGAAATCAAAAGTTAAATTCCATGAGAGGAGAAATGCTTACAATTTTATGTTCACTGAACAGATCTTACCAATAGTTAGAAACATCAGAATAAATATTTTTCATGACTCAAGACTAGGCTTTGCAGCCTCTGGCTAAAAAGCATTATGTTCTTGAACTAGACAATCTATACAATTTATAAACTATGGTAAGAAGGTAAGAATTGTTATACTGTAGAGTAATACAATTAGATAAGCAGGAAAGACGAAGTGTTAAAAGCACTGCTTTTACCCCACAGTGAAAGCAGCAATGAACAAATGGATCTAATCACTGCCTGCCCTGTCTTCAGATCCCAATATAGTTACAGGATATCTGATAACCTCTCAGCAATCCTCATAACCATTATAATAAAGAATTATTATGAATGATGATCTTTACTGTAAGCCCTTCATCCCCTACACTCTCCTTGATAAGTCTTGGGTTATTTTTTAGATTGTCTGTGAAAAGCTTAACAACATATCAAGAATACTCGCTGCTCTCCCAGCATAAAAGCTTACAATTTTTAGTAAAGTAACTACTCTATACTGATACTGTAATTACAGAATGAATCTGTATTACGAAGGCAGCAAGGTGTTTTATCATTCCCAAACCCAAAGTTCTCAGACTTCATACAACCACAAATGACAGGCTAATAATTATACATAAAAGTTATAATTTACTTCCAGTTTCACTTCTCACTGTAATAACAGTTATCAGTAAGTGCCACTGTCTAAGACTCACCAGATTTAAAAATGAACTAAAACCAATCACAATGGTTAAGCTCAACTCCCTTGTACTCATTATGAGCCACTTGCAACACTAGCTAGTTCCCCTGAGGTTAAAGGATTTAAAACCAGAAATTGTTTCCCCTTTTACATTACATACTTCTTCAGAGGCAGAAGATGTGTATTCAGCTTGTGCTGGTCTTGGAACTGAAAGCCCTGCTCCTGGTAAAGACACATTAGACAGACGCCTCTTTCTCACTCCACTGCAGTTATTTGGAATCTTGAAGGCACACCGCTTATGGTAGTTTAACCCACAGCCTGAAAGAGAAGGGTTTTAGACAAAAAACCCAAAATCTCCCAACATTCGAAATAACAAAAATAGTACTAATGTTTTGATAAGGCAGTTAAAAAGATGACCCAGGAAAACACTAAAGACAGAAACAGACTGTCCAGTTAAATTCTCTTATTTTAGTGTTCTTGGTGTGGTCCACAGAAACACGTTTTTTTTTGCACTGCTTGCTATAATAACGATCTCTAGTAAGCCCAGCTCTAGAAAGAAGGTCTAAGACCCCGAAACAGCTGATAGCCCTCCTGACTTCTCCCCACAGCAGGAGACTTTCATCACTCCCTCCCTCCAGAGCACCAGAGCCAAGGAGAAGCCAGTCAGCAGGCAGCGTCAGTACCTGACAGCAGGCTGCAGAGCGCTCCGCTGCCAGCTGGATGAAGGCCATAAGGAAAGGGATTCCCCTTTGGGAGTCTCTCCAAAGTATGTGCTCCTTGTGCAAGGAACACATGCTTCTAAGCTAACTTTTTTTTTCCCCCCCCAAAGTGGGAAACAAGAACACTTCTAAGTCATTTGCCTAAGGTCACACACAGTTTGTGGTAAAGCCAGGATCTGAACTCGGGTTTCCTGATACACAATCCCTTCCAATTCTATTAAATACAACACTTACCACATGCTCTCATATCAAACAAGATATATTTTCCCCTTATTCATCTTATATAGATGTATACACACAAAAATACACTAAAAGTCACAGACTTACCTTCACATTTTAATCCTTGTCGTACCAAACCCCAAAGCATCTCTCCGCAGTAGTCACAAAAAGTAGGAGCCTTGTAGGAATGCACATAAAGTGCATGAGGACGAATCTGGAAATCTTCAACTGTAGCCAGAGCTTTTAAAAAATTGCAGTAAGTTATGGTTCTTGCCACAGGATCAACAAGGATTTTACTGTACACCATTTAAATACGCATTTAGAAGATTACACGGCTTTCAGTAAGCTTTTCTAGTGAGGAAAAATTCTGTTGGATTCTGCAGGCTAATGGCCACAACTAATGAACAGTATGAGTCATGATGTTGAAAACCTCACTACCTTGAGAAGGCAAATATAACAAGCTTTGCTAAAGTCAACTTAACAGGAAACATTTGAAAGAGCAATTTAATTTCCAAGCTGGTTTGCAACCTAAAAAATTTTCAAATGAACAGTTCTACAAGTTAGATTTTTATCTTCTAAAGGACTTTTTCAATAAAAGTTTATTAGAATGAACTCTATGTGTATCAAAACAGAACCGTGGATACAGTTTCCATGGAACACTGGAAACTTCACCAGGAATGTTCTTTTTCTTAAACAAGCATAGATACATTTAAATGAGTTTTTTTGTCCCATTTCTTTGGAATGTAAAAAAAAAAAGTGATATTTTACACTAACGTTACTTTGCCCTAATTGTTACTATTCTTTGATCAAATATGTACTAATGCTTCACATTCAGATTCTCATGTCTCAGTTTTAAAACCCTACTGAAAGAGATTTACACGCCTTCAAAATGCCTCAATTTCTAGTGGTCTGTCTGTTTATAAGGAAACTGTCAGAGATTGCAAGAGGCAGCACACACAACAAATTTTCCAAACATGTCATTCACCAGAAGCAATGAAAAGCTCAAACCAAGATGATCAACTACTGAACACCCTAGACATGCCTTGAACAGTAGCCTGAAATGCAGCCAAGGAACTCATCCTTATGACTCTGGAAATCATACTTTGTTGGTCCAATTTACAAATCTAATCCCATGACAGCCAAGAGATTGCTCTGTCTAGAATGTAACTTCAGTTTGGCACTTAGTCCTCAAAGTCTGAAAGAACTGCTCAGTACTAATCCAGCTTTTATTTGTAGTTTAACTACAGCTGGCTTTTGGTTGAATTTGATGGGGTATTGATGAAACACATACAATTCAAATCAGTTAGGGGTTGGGGGGGCTGTCCTTGTTATTGAAGAGTACTACAGGTTAATAACCACCACTGTCAGGACTTCATTTAAAAGAAACTGTTTTCAAGCACTACAGTAACCCTCAAGAGTTTGTCCTTATAGGTATGACTCAGCAACTATGTTTATTTGGAGCCTTTTAGCAGTATAAACCATCAATGGCAAAAGCTACAGAACAAAAAGACAGATCTAAGCAAAAGAAAGCCAACAACAGGGCTGGAAGACCAAATTCTGAATCCTGTCTGCATTTCAGCTTCAATAATACTATTAATAAACTTATATCATTATAATTATACATTCATATTCTTATAATTCAGATTTACCTGTAATAATAAACCTGAAGAAGATTAAAATGTGACAATGAAACAATAATAAAATTGAGTACTGATGCATGAGTACCACTAGGATTTTCTTGGAAACCTCTACCCCAAAACAGTGACCCAGTATGAGAGTTAAGTCAAAGAGCTCAAGGCAAGCATGATAATAATGTTCCATAAAGTCCTATTTTCTTTGAATCTACTGAATAAAGTGCTGTTCCTCTGTTGCAACAGTACCTACCAGAGAGTACAACCTCAACAAGATCTCCCTCATGTATCTCTTCTGCTGATGTAATTCGTTGCAAAATATTATCTGAGTTCAGGTCATGACGGAAGAGAAGAATTTTGTCATACATGCCAAAGAAACCACACTCTGGGAACTGCAATAGAAAACAAACTCTAAATTAACACACACTCTTTCATAATCCTATCCATAAATGTTTTCAGCAACAGCTACAGAACTTGAGTGTTTGGAGTGTTCCATGGAAACAAAATTGATCTGCTTATTTTTGAGCAACTGAAGCATTTTCTGAACTGAAATGTAGCATAAAAAGTTAAAAAAACCAAACACACAAAAACACAAACAACATATACCCCCCCTTCCAAAAAAAAAAAAAAAAACAACCCAAAAACCACCCACACACCAAATCAAATCAATACCAACTTCTTCCTTGTTTTCCCCCCACCAACAGTGACACTTTTTTTTCCAAACCTGAAAAGAAATAATGTTAAAGTTTTTGTTTCTTTGGGTTTTTAATCTCTCAGATCTGCATAATCAGTCTGGCACCTGAAGCCAATGCAGATCTTTCTAACTCAGATACCACCACCTGTAACCCTTATTGGGGCAGACATCTATTCAGCTCCAGACACTCCAGCAGCACCTGCCACACTTTTCTTGAGGGGCAAGCCAAGAGAGGCTCCATGTCACTGTTCTACAACAGTTTAGATCTGCAGATGCAAGAAAAGGAAAACTTGATTCCCTACAAGGACAGAAGATAATGTTGTAAATCCATATAGGGAATAGACACACCAAGTAACATGCCATTTTTCCATGACACTTCACTGAAAATAGCTTTCTTATTCTGTATTTTTACCACTCTTCAAAATATTGTCAAGTGTGAGTAAAACTTCTTAAAATGAAGAGTTGAAGAGTAAACAGCCAGTTCACACAGAAAAAGAGCAGGAATAGACCCTGCAGAAGAACGAGTACCAATCAACCAGCTCCTTTTTGTTTAAACAAGAATTCAAATTTGAGGTGGGAACACACACAGAAGTGCTCCCACCGAAGAAAACAGAAAGAATGTGGGGGGAAAAAAAAAAAATGGAAAAGCACACAACAAACTTTCAATTAGTTAGGTAACAGACTACAGCTCAGTAATTTAGATCTTGCACAGTCAATAAGTAACAGGGTCTAAACTGCATGAAGCTTGTGGTATACTAATTGTCCTCAACTAAAGTAGCCAAAGACTTGTTTCTACCAAATCAAAGACATAATGAAGGGATCCGTCACACCCATTGTTTTCACACTCCCTTCCCATTCAGAGAGAAAATTATTTCCTCTTTCCTGTAGCAATTTTATCCAAAATATTAAGTTGGCCTTCTGTTTCGGTGCGCACACCCTACACACTTACATTACAATAATACTGAAGAATCTCCATGCTCTGGAAAGCACACTATCTACTTGGACAGTCACAAAGGGAGGCAGAATTTGTGCCATTTAACCCGTGCAAAAGCAAAAGAGGGACCTGACAAAATTATACTGACAACAGTAGACATTTAATCCACAGCACCAAGAAACTGATTTACTGGTCTGATGCCAAAGCAGCAGGCTGCTTCATCTCCCAACTCATTCTTAGGCTCCCTACATAAGTTTGATATTCTCTTGCACTCTGTACAGTAGCCATGATGTACAGATATGAGAGCAGCATTATATTCCCCTGAAACAGATGCTTTTTAAACCTTTATACAATAAAATGTTATTGCTTAAAATCCCTTAAATCATCTGGAATTACCTGCAAGAACTCTCTTATCACACTTTATTTCATTATACTCATCTGCTGATTCATCTTGATAAATAGCAAATATCCTAGAATATTATGAATATTACATTTTTCCAATCTCCCAAAGATTATTTGTATTAGGAAAGCAAATAAAAAGCTTGAAGATTAGCTGTGCTTCCCAAATATGTGTCTCTATCTCTGCAAGGATGCACAGGACTTGATGTTCAGAACATGCATAGATACGGGACACTAATAGTTCTTCCAAGGGAACTAACAGTTCTTCATACCTGGAACAGTGCATAAACCTGCTTTAAGGTCTAACTCAAAAGTCCATTGTGCCTCAATTAACAAGAAAACAAGCTATATTTACCTTTTTTTTTAGTAAGTGCTGTGAGGTTTTATTCCTTGATACTATACGCACTGTTTAGCCAGGTATCACACCTTAATGCTAGTATCAATAAAAGCAAGCTACCACATCAATGCTACAATCAATTGTATCCTCAAGACAATTTCTACTTATAGTCTATCAACTGCATCACACTGCTGAAAAACTTAATTCCAAGAAAAGGGAGAGAAAAATCAACAGGAATATGGTATGTATCTGTCTGCAGATAAGCATGACACTTTTTATTAATGCTGATATTAATTTCAGCTGCCAGGAGGGACAACTGATGATTCAAAGCATAGTGTGAACTATTGCTTCTTTGTATTAAGTTCACAGAACCACCTGAAACCACAGATTTTAAGGAACCTCTAAGATATTTCACAGGTTTAAGTTTCCTTCTTTTGATAAAGACATGTCTTTGTTTCTTTTTTTTTTTTTTTTTTTTTGATTCTTTGAGACCATAAACCCATCGCACAGCTGCCAGAACATCCCTACACATAATCCCCCACCCCAGTAACCAGAGGTCACATAATCACATTCCAAGAAGCACTTATTTTAAATGCTATGACCATATGTACTCTGCATGTGTACTATTTACCCATTCTCATGTACAAATCTTGTATTTATTGAAAGGTTTTAAACATACCACATTAATTTTGGTGACTAAGAAGCATTAGCTGACACAAAAGTTACAGATGAGTACTCAAATCCTCTTTGTGAAAGCAAGTGTAATCATTAAAAATGAGAGACATTACTTTGCTTAGAAAACAGAATCAACATTTAATTCCAAAGTTTGTAAAATAACAGTAGAATGCCTATAATTAACATCTGGTTTTCAAATAAATTCCAGACAAAGGCTAAATTAATTTCTGTGGAATAAAAGTATTGTAAAAAAAGCAAAATCATCTATTATAGATTGTTAGAACTGTTGGCATCAATATCCTCATTTGCTTCTATGTTAATTAAATTGACCTTTTAAGCTGTGTGTCATGAATGCTTATGACACTAGAATGACATGTTTTACTGCCCTCTTCTCTCAAAACAAGTATACATACACATGGATGAAATGACTGTGAAAGGTTGTCTGGTTTTGTAACTGTAATATTTAACCTCCTAAAAGATAATTCTTCTATTTACAAGCTTCAACTTGATCAGTAGCTTCTGGACTAAGATGCGGAATCACAATCTCAGGCCTAACAAGACTAACAATAATCTATGCTAGTATTTATTGCAAGAAGCCTATCATTAAACACAGACAGTTTCTATACTTATGTGTCACAGACTTCACCCAGGACACGTTTTTCTACGCATTGTGCATGCCTAATCTCCATTTCTGAAGCAATCATTCCAAAAACTAAAAGCATGATAACCTGTTCATCAGTGCTACAGAGCTGCAGTTGCTACAACCCACAACAGGGCAGGCATAGCCGAGGAACCTTGCAACAGCTCCCTTACCTATCCTGCCTGTTAGGTCAGGCGCTTATCTTGATGTCCACAAAGGAACAATCCAGGTGGGGCAGCCCATACAACACCATACAACCCCATCAGCCCACCACAGGCCCATCTCCACATGCCAGTGGAGCAGAGAGGCACAAGGGCATGCAGAGAACCCAAATTAAGGGCTCCAAAGAAAGGATACCCTGTCCAGGCCCATCCCAGGGCTGTCACAGGAAAGCCTCAGCCCCAGTTTCCAGCCATAAAACCTACGAAGATAAGTCAACACTACAGCACCTTCTGGACTGAGGGGGGTTGCTGCCCAACACTACGGGACACGTTATGAGACATCAGAGAATTAGGATTGTACAAGACTTATGGGATGTTTATGGAAAGAACCAAAGGCAAGAGAAGAGGTGATACAGGGATGAACAAACATGGGGAAAAAAAAAAACAACATAGGGATAAGAAGATAAAAAAGGCTGGACACCTGTAAACAGTGGCTGGTCAGAACAGTTGTCATGCCCTGATCAGCACCATCTGTCCCATCTTTTCATTAAATTCCATTCCTAACTATTTTCCTGGATGACACATTTTCATTCTGAGCACATGTGCATACGGGAGGTCTGAGTGCCAGCAACTGAAGCCAGGCCACAGGTCAGAGGACCCATGTGTCAGTGGTGCCAGCGACTGGAGAGACCTGAGCGTGTGAAATCAAGAGCTTGAATATCCAGATGCCGGCAACTGGAAAGACCAAGATCCAGAGGCTGCTGCTGGGCGGAGAACGCCTGAGCCCAGCTGCTGGAGACATCCACTTTTTTCAGTTGGGTTTTTTTGGTTGGTTGGGGGTGAGTGTCTCTCTCGGTTCCCACTAACAGACCTTCATCCTGAACCACCAGAGAAGGGTACAATATGAGACCATTGCTGCTGTTTGTGTTCATGTGAGTGCTCTGCATGTCTGCCTGTGTCAAACTGTGTGTATACACATATGTATTGTACACCTGTATCCAAGTGCCTGTGCCTACTGGGAATATGTGGTCTTGCTACTGGTTGGACCTGGGGCATTGAGCTGCAGCAGCCTCGCCTCTGCCAGGTGGCTGTCGGATTCAGTTGTCCCTAACAAAACTTTTCGAGTTTGATGAAAGAGTCCTGCCCTTTCCTTGCACACACCCCTACATGATTCCCCTGTTATAAAAGAACAGACTAACACAAAGACACCTCTCTGACCACTCCTTTCTACACACTTGAGCTCAGATTACTCTCCTCTGCCCCCACTACAGTCCTGTGCACCCAAGCAATGGACACGCTGGCTGGCTGCCCTCTGCGTGGCCGGCCCTGATGAGCTGCAGGTGGCCCGTCAGAGCCCATGTCTAAGCCACTTGGACAGGCTTCGACTGGGGGAGCTATGCAAGCCGCTTGGCTCCTTACAGACATGCAGCGCCCTGCTCTCTCTTCCGCTCCCCAGTACATTCGGGAATACAGCATTCTTTGCTAGCACCTTAGCCAGAAGGCTATGTGGGACTGCTGGCCAAGAATAACCTCATCGCTTAACAAGGTTTTTATTTCAAGTGGTATCTTTTAACAGAATTTTTACGCAACCTTAAACTATGTTCGAGTTGTACACTATCAAATTTTTCTCTCTTGTACTACAGCAAAGTACAGCTTTTATAGCCTTCCTTATGCTCAATGACATGAAGCTGTTAAGAAAGAACACTATCCAGTTCCTTTGAAGTGTTAAGAGCTCGTAATGTAAACTTGAAAACAAAACTCAAAGCAGAGTTTTTTTAAAGCCTGTTTTATCTTACAGGATTATACAGCTATTACTTTCCTGCATAAAAGCCCAAAGTATCTGCACAGTGACTCAGAACTTATAAACTGCTAATCCCAGTATTACTGTGTTTCCTAAAAGCAAAAAGGAGACTGCTCTCAGTGTTAACAGCTCCAAAAGAGCATCTAACTACAGGAAATCACTTGCGGGAAGTCTACGTATGCAATAGACTGTGCCAAAATTAATCTCTGGTACACCAATATCATCAACTTATGTAAAGAACATATGCAATCCTTTGTACTTGGGTGGTGCTAGCACAAGTAACACTACTGGTGCATTATTGCACTTACACTAAGGAAAAACAATTGGTGTCATCTAGAATGCTTATACTGTAACAGTATGTCTCGTTTTAATTGATAGTGCATTCCTTTTACCCAGAAGAACTCAATATACAGCAGCCAGCATTGCTGGAGCGAAACACAACTGAGGCTTCTTTCTATCTTGGCAGTAACTGAAAAATCCCTCTACTTCAAGTTCCAGGACTTACTTTACAAAGTTCTGGACCAGTCGCCAAAAATTCACACTAGGGAAAAGCGTAGGCGGATATTGTTTCAAGGTCCAATATCTCATGACCCATCATAACTCAAAACAAATGCTTCAAACCACTGAAAGTTAATTCCAAATTCTAATGGTGCAAAACACCCATTACCTTGGAAAGTCTCCTGGTTCACTGAAATCACTCCAATCTATTATCCTGCATCCCTACTCAGCTATTCACTCCCACTCTTTAGAATCATATGCCAAATCACATTATCACACAGACAATTAGCTTCAAACATGTTGCATCTTTCCCTCACCAGATGCCTCAGTACAGACATACTTGGACTACTGCTTGGCTAGGTTCTCCAGCATACGAATTTACCACCATGCTGGAAATGCTAATCCACCCTGCATATACCAGCTCCGTAGCCTCAGTACTTCCCAGCTCCCATCTTCTCACAGGCATATTTGCTTCTCATGTCTCAACTCTCTATTACTCTGCTGCCTTATTTAGCTCATATGAAGAAAGCAGATGACAAGAGGGCAGACCAACAGGGGGGGAAAAGATTTGAGCAAAACTGATGAACACAAAACACGATTTGCATTCATTTTTGAACCATTCAAAAATAGGTACCATGAACTATTACAAGCTTAATCTGGAGAAAAACCCAGAAGCATGGTTACAGTACTGTTACTTATTTATTACACCAAATTAAGTTGTTACTGCAGGAGTTGTAGAGTTCCATTTGTAATATGGATGGATTGTAATATGATCCTTATAATATCACACTTTTACTTCTCAATATTTTTCTAGTAAAACATCTGTTAACATTTGAGAAATCTTATTAAGCTCCAAGTCAAGACCTCTGCCACAATTTGGTTAGATAGCCATTACCATAACAATGTCCAAACCTTTGAGAGACAGCTCATATTCATTCCACATGTTTTGGCCTTTTCATAACATGACAATTTAAAAGTATTTTTAAATAAGTGCTTCCCCCCCCCCCCCCCAGCAGCCCTCACTGAAGAACTAGCTATCCAAACTACTTTAATTCAGCCCCATTAAAACTTGAGTCTTAGGTACACAAATAATACAGGTATACAGTCAATTGTCACTTGGTTAGAAAATTCTACAGATATATTTGCATGTTCTGCATGTGAGCCTTTCCCCCCCCTCCAATTATCAAAGCAAAATGTTTGAACACAACTCCTCACCTCTCTGTCCCTACCCCCCAGTCTAATTCATCTTCAAAGGAAACTGGCTAATTTTCCAAACAACCCAAGGGCTTCAGTCACACTCCAATTATTGAAAATGAAATCCCAACCTACTCTAATTAAAATAATAAGCAGGACTATCAAAAAAGTGCATACATACTGATAGGATCATATTCAATTGAGATTATTCAAATTATTGACCAGGGAATACAACGTACCATGACTACAAAATTGATAAAAACAATGAAAGTATGAAATTACAGAAACAGCAGAAAAACACACAAGCATGTGTAATGTGCAAAAAATTAACTCCTTTTAAACACAGCTATACCTCCCATGATTGTGTTCTCAACACTTTACACAGTTCAGAATCTTGAAGAAATAAATATAAGTGTGTACATGTTAAGTACCTGTGTAAGTGGCTATTGACAGATTAAGGCCTGAATTCAGGCAAGACAAAACAGCATAATGTGGCAGGGAAAACAGTCAGGGGATTAGCACTAGTAAGAACGCATAAATACTGTTGGTAGAGGAGACAACATTTAAGGTAAACAATGACACTTTCAGGACTCTGCCTATAGAGAGAGAAATGACCAAAAAACAGTCAAAAAGTAAGATGAAAAAGCAAAGAAGCATAAAGCAAGCCAGTAATCAAGTAGAAATGAGATTATGAACAATTGTGAATTTGCTGTTGAGAGACAGACAATTACAGGTGCAGCTGAAAGAGAGTGACCATGTTAGGATGAAGAAAAATTAAGACAACAAAAATATTATTCCTAGCAAAAGCAAAGACACCAAACACACATGAGTTACAGGAATCAAGACGAAAGCAACAGGTGCTAGATAAGGGTTTCAAGCCTATACGTAAGCAAGACAATTTTGAGACTACTTCGAAGAAAGAAATGGAAAAAAACCAACGTACTACATATGGAAGAGTTCAGCAATAGCAGAATTGTAAACACTGTTGGTGGAGAAGGTTTAACAACAAACCTGAAACAGGCAGGCCACGGAAGGAAAAATTACTTTTGAAGGTGAACTAAAGACACAAGACAGACCAAAAAGTACTAGGCTGGATGAAGTTCAGTAAGAAAAAGGTAAATGGACAGGGAACAAGTGCAGCAAACATGAATGAAACACTAGAAATACGTAAGGTCAGAGAAAGAAAAGGAAGAGAGTAAGAAAATAAGTTTGATTTGGCTTTTTTTTTTTTCCTTTTTTAAAATTTAAGACAAAAGCAACGTTATGAAAATACAGAGGAAAAATCTGAGAGGCTTTTTAATCAGTAAGTCGAGAAATATCCATTTGACTTTGCTAAGCAGTGACCCTTTGTGAGGGTTCAGTGAAGTGGAAAAAGAAAAACTAGTTTGGAAGATTAAGAAACAGATTGTACAGGTAAACAGTGTATCAGTACTCAAGTCAAAGAGAAGGCAACGGTTAGAAAGGACCACAAGAATTTCAGGCAAACACCCTAAAGCAGGAGGGGAAATGGCCTATTTCAGAGCAAAATGTAGCAAAGCCATTAGAGGAAAAGTACGTAAAGAAGGAGGATGCCAAGTATGACTGAAAATGAAAAGGATGAAGGGCAGTTTTGTAGATAAAAAGGTAGATAAGGGAAGTTTCAGAATCACAAAAGTAAAGATTTATGAGTTTAAGAAAAAAGTTATGATAAATCTTGCAGGTACTGATACTATACAAGTAATAGCACAGAACAATCAAATGTTTTTCACTTATAGCTATTAGTTTAACTATAACAAAATAAATAAGCTAGAAAAAAGTATTTATAGCATGCTGTCCTGTATAATTCTCAGTTTGCAGGCAGTGGAGCATCACCACATGTAAGTTCCTAGTTTTAAGCTAGTAAGCCCCATGCTCTACTTCATGTCCCCTCATGTGAGGAATGAAGAAACAGTATGTAAACACACAACAGGATTAAGAACTTGCCTCTGTAATATCTGATCATTGTGCAAGGACACACAGTGTCCATCTACAACTTACACTACACATTTTTCTGCTTCTAAGCACACTCCCTCTATTCTAGCAGTCATAGCTGTTCATGCTTTGGTTCCTCTTCAGACTCCCCCTGAGAACTGTATGTCTGGTACTTCAATAGACAGCAATCTAAATAAGGAATGAAGAGAGCAAATTAAGACTATAACCAAGAATCTTTTGAAGCATCCCCATGAATTCTAAAGTTTGGGTTTTCCGAGGACTTCTATTAAGCATTGCAATATACAATACACCTAACATAGTGCTCCCCAAATCTAATTTTAAACTTGAAAAAAAGGTTTTGCTCCTATCCTGATGTTTAGAACATTTTTAACAGAGCTAAGAGACACATCAAATATTTGCATTACTCATCCCACTCTCCTTGCAGACACATGCCTCTCTAGTTTCAGTTCTGCTGATGCTACTTTTAATTACCCTTCTGCAAAACCTGAACCAGCTACCCCAAACAGCAGTGTCTCAAGCAGGAAGCACAGCTGACCATCAACAATACAGCAAGACTGGCAATACAGAAAGTGCTATGAAAAATGATTAGGTAAACACAGTACTTATTTCCTAACTAAACTGCTCTCCAACACTGGCTCTTGCAGGATTGTTTTCCCCCCAGTTGATTAATTTCCACGAACGAAATAAAGGTAACACGTAAATTGTTTTTCTGAAAACCTTTAAGGATGCTATAATTATTTTTACAAAGGTTAAAATCCAGCCTCCTCAGAGATCTGCTGTAAGTCCTGATCAACATTTTTGATACTGTAATTGTAGCCTCAAATAGAGTTAGGCAGGCAGTTCAACCTCCTAAATAAATGAGGAAAGATATCAGAAACTTTTTTTTTTGTTCCAGATATGTAGAGAAATACAAGTCTGAAATGTGATTTAAAAGCACTGTTAAAAATAAGTAAGGAAACTTCCATTAGATTCTAGTAAAGATACCATTCAAATAAGAAGAAAAGCTATAAATGATTCCAAGTAAAAAAAAGATACTCCTCCTTTTTCATTGAAAAAGTGCAATAGTAAATAGATATTGCTAACTACAGAACTATCACAAGAACAAACTATATGGTACCCTGAAGTTGAGAGCCAGGAGCCAGTCAAGAAAAGACAGTTTAAGCAGGCTGTGGAACACCAGAGGAAAGGGAAACTTTAAAACTCTTAAATCTCAAAGGCATACTCAGTAGCTTCAAAGCTTTCGACTGGAAAAAAAACAAGCAGCCATATGCATGACAGTACACAGAAGAACACAGTTCACAATTTTTACATAAATACAAAATTATCTATATATTAATACTAGAATATTTAATATACTTGCAACAGTCACCAGATCTAAGAGAAAGAAAAAAGTCACATCAGGTCATACTGCTGTCAAATAGAGGGTGAAAGGAGGATATTGCGACTTGTGCACTGGCTGCAAAACTACTTATGAAAGATGAATCCACCACACATCAGGTCGTTTCCTGATCAGTTTGCCGCCTGCAAACATGTTCTTGCTGAGCAGTAATTTGCTGGTAGCATCAGCTGCAGGTGAGCATAAACTAAATTAAAGCCAGACAAAAGAGAAAACTGACCAGGAGATCCTCATCAGTTTTGCAGAAGATTAGGCTCAGCATATAAGAAGTTTCTTGAGCTATAACAAGAACTTGAGCTAAGCTTTTAGCTGAGCCTGCCAAAAGAACAGAAAGGAAAAAGAAAAATAAGTGTTAATGTATTTGTTTTCATCTTTAAGACAGAAGACAGGAAATACGCAGACGCAAAGAGAAGGAGTTGATACAGAAAGAAAAAGCGGCCCCTAAAATGGCTGCAAAAAAGTGCACCTAACATGCATAGTCAAAAAAAAAAATTGACCTAAATAACTTGTCTCTCAGAAAGGAACTAACACGCTGAACTACATTTGGTAGCCCAAAAAAGTTATAATGAAGTCAGCTTGCTTGTCAAATATTTTGTAAAAACATGTAAGACACAGTAAGTTATGAGATGAGGGAAAAAAAGATACACAGGCATACCCAAATGAGAGTTCATGTAGTGTTTGCATTTACTTTCCTTCAAATGAGAGTTCATGTAGTGTTTGCATTTACTTTCCTTCAAGCTATTTAGTGAAAAAGAACCATCTATAAAGCTAATCAACCACAAAAACCAACGCATAACAATTAAAGACATGGAAAAAACAACTCCCTACAAAATAATCTACCTTCAGTTCTCTCCCTCTCACCCACCCTTGCCCTTGAGGGAAAAGAGCAATTATTTCTTCATTATTTTATGAAACAATGTTAACTACTTTTCAGGTTGCTTAGTAGGATCTAACCTACCTAACCTAAATAAAGATAAAACTTGGATGCAAAAACAGCAAGATCAATGTTATTTCCTTCCTAGAGAGTCAGAACTTGCAACAGCTTAACCAAGACACATTTGAAAAGGATGCTAAGATTTTTTTATTTCTTGGTTGACCCTCTCTTAATAGAAATTATGCTGATAACAGTCCTCTCACAAAAGAGCAACGCATGTATTCCTTATATGGAAAAACAATACTAGGACAATATTAGCTGTTTGGTGGGGGTGTTAATTATTAACTAGAAACAAAAAGAAAAGCTAGTATCAAGCAGCTCTACAGGCCTGCAGTGCATTTCTGTAGCCACAATTGGTCCTTTCATTACAGCTGGCTATACTGTTGCAAGAATACTCCTTAACAATACTAAGCACAAACTAGTAACCTAAGATACCGGTAACAACCACTGAAAGGAAAAAAAACATATTCTCCATATTGTGAAAACTAATTCTCGCAGGAAATTTACTCCTACATCTTCTTTTACTACATTTCACAAGCAAGAAAGTAAAAGGACAGTTTACTCCTTTTAAGTGACTCTTGTGAGTTGGCAAAACGTCTTTGTGCATAACTGCAAACACCTAACATGGATCTTTGTCACTGTACGAAACTTCTTGGCATATTCCAGTCACACATTGTTATTACTGTCTGTAACAAAACAACAAGTGTTGGCCAACAGCAGAACACGGTAGCATTATACCATACCTTCTGGTAAACTATAGAGCACACGAGGTCTTTAACAGCAGAGAGTGACAGTTCCTGAGCTTCAATGGTGACAGTCTCTCGGGTGAGACCAATCTGCAGAAGGAAGGAGACCCCATGCATAGAGCCCCGGGAGTTGGTGAGGCTCTGGGTACTGAAACTGCCATTGGAGAGTCGACTGGAGAGCCCCGACTGGGGACTTGAAGACAAAGTTGGGGTTTGTGGTGCAACAGCATGACACGTAGGCGGGGAAAACTTCTGTAAGGATGGGGGAGAAGAGTCGTTTGCTGACATCTGACTTGCTTTTCTCTGTCAAGATCTCCCTAGTAGTCAAATTCTAAGAAAAATACGTTGTCAGTTCTTGGTTTGAAATGAAAACAAGGATAATATAACTTTCCCTTTCTTAGTTCAGTAGAACACCCCTGACAAGTAAAACTTAATTTTCCCTTTCATTCTGTGCAAGCCAAACAGTAAAATAATTTCAGCTGTAAGTTACTTTAAATTAAAGGTTCTCTTTCCGCAGTTACAACTGGCTGATCAAAAGCAGATTGTCTGTCCTTTAGCACCACGTCCGGACAACAGAGGCTTACATAAAGGCCTCAAAGAAAGACAGCACCTCTGCTGTTTTATACTTGTCCTTCATTTTTTATGTATTAAGAAAAAAAAAAAAAGCTGGAAACACAGATGGAAATAAATGTTGGTAACTCATTAAAAGTATCCTCATTCACCTAATTCCACAGATCATATCTTAAATGCAGACTCATCTTCATGTAGATAGCCTTTTAGAATGGGGGAAAAAAAAAGCGTATCCTTGAGCAACAACAGAAGTCCATGTATGTGATGAATCTATTCCTCCTTCAGAAAATCTTCTCTGAATTCACGGGACACGGTTATATTGGAGATCAGTAAAGGTATCCAATTTCATTTTTATGAAATATTTTAGCTCATGAAATGCAGGAGGAGAATGTCTGAAGACACAATCACATTAAATGTAATCTCTAGCTTCACCCAGATAATCTCCAGCATTTTGAAACGTTGTACTCTGCCTGTAGGGGAAAAGATAAAGCTGTTATTTCACATGAAATGCATAAAATTGCATAGCAATGTCATAACCGCTCTACTTTGAAGCAGCAGGATTGCCAATTCCTTGTACTCAAATATGTTATGTTAGTAACACTTTGTACTTATAACTTAACTGTTTTCCCGCTGTATAATACACAAGACATATCATACCTAACACTGCCCAATATGTTACCACATCTTTCTATTAATGGTAATTTAGCAGAGCAAAGCACAATTACAAAAAAACAAAAAAAAACAAAAAAAAGGGGGGGGGGGTGAGTAGACAGTAGACCACAGCTCTGCTCTGCTCCATAGGTGCATACTGAGAAGTTGGTGAGTAGGGAAGGAAATGTATTAAAATGCATTGAAATGTCAAAAAAAATATGATGTCAGAACTCAAAAAACCTCTACGTAGCATGTACTCAGGATACCACTTCAATACTTTTATTCAAGGCAACTGAAGAACTTCTTGCACAAACTCTAACTGTAGGGAGATATGCATAGCATGCAATTGAGCATTGGTTCCTTTGGGGGGAAATAAAAAATAATCATTTAAAGCTCACATGACTGATTAAAAAAGCAAGTCTGCTACAACCCTTTAAAATAAATCATTTCATGAGCATGGACTCAAAATACTTGTTACAAGATGCTGTGCTACCTGATTTGTTATTTCAAGCACTTCATGAGCAACTGAAATGCTCGAAAAGAATCATTTTTAGATCCCCCAAGCAACTTCTGCCACAGAAAAAGTTTGCTATGAATGCTAAAGTTGTTCAAATACATAGATCCTACGTATTGCTAACAGTTTTTAAAGGAACGTAGATCAATACAGGACACTAAAAATCAATAAGCTCATGTATTTTTCCCTTCCCTTGCGTACAAAAAAAAAAAAATCTCAGAAAGAGTATTACTAAGATTAAATTACATGAAATTTTAGAAAAGAAATGACACAGTTTATCACAGAAAATATAAACTGTCCTTATTAGAAATAAGGCTGATAACTGGTAAAACAGTCCATTTAATAGATGACAGGCACCAGTGTAATAACTCAAAACCCCACTGCCATTGTATTCTAGAAGGTAGATAAGGAAACAGCAGTGCATGAATTGCAATACTGGAAGGAAAATAAGCTCTTGGTTCTATGACAAAAATTCCTAACAGGGGCTCCAGAAAAGAGAACAAATTGATACCTTCTGGATTTTCAGCAAAGGTACCTACGAACTGTTGTCTTCAAATACTCAAGAGTCACTGGACGTTTACCAACAACAAATGAAAAGACAACTTCTGCCTTAAAGAACACACTAAACACAATACAGATGAAGCTCATAAACAGGAAGAATAAGGGCAGCAACAGTAACGTTTAAGCACCTTTCTTAAGAAAGCAGCTTCATAGTGCCTTCAACTTTGCTTGAAGATGACTTATTTTTGGTTTTCTACATATTGCTTTTCTCTCCCTTACTTCTCACAGATACCAGAGACAGCAAATACCAAGCCTTAGGGGTGCATCTGGATTAAAAAACAATGCCTGACCAACATAACAGAAAGTAGAAAAGCCATATGATGTGAAAGAACTAACGGGTCTATGAAGCAAGTTTAATTTAGACAGCAAAAACATGCTGTGAAAGCTCACCTACAGCTGCCTAATTAGAATGTTAATTATATTTACCAAAAGCATAATGCATTTGCATTTACAAAGACTTTTCATACCAAGTGTATTTGAATCTAAGCCTTTCATTAAGTTTATTTTTGCTACTCAGTAGGAAAGAATGGATCCAAGAAAAGAAAACCATAGGAACTGCTCGCTTCACAGGCGGGACAAACCGAGTCTGAATATCAAGTAAAAATAAGTGCATATTGAAATTTATATTCAATCTTATGATTATATATACACATATAAAAAACAAACCCCTGACACCTCAGAAAGCAGAGAGGCCCAAGGGCTATGAAGGGAGCCCATCCGCCCCTGCCTCACAGCTGGCAGCCTGCTCTCCCCTTCTTTTTGGGGCTGCTCCCAAACCAAGCAGCTTCTCTAACACCTGGCGCTGAATTCGCCCTCCTTTTCCCCCTTGCTCGGCACCACACGGACCTTCCAGCCCCGCTCCGAGCGGCTCCTCTCCCCCTTCTTACCCCCGCGGCAGCCGGTGGCTTCCCCGGTTCCCGCCGGGATGGACCCCGAGGCCGCCCGCAGGTGCCAGGGCTGGGGTTGCGGGTGGGCTGGCGACCAAGAGGCCTCCCCGCCGCCACGGGCCGGGCCGGAGCAGGCGGGACCGGCGGAGGAGCCGCCGGCGCGGCGGCGAGATGCGTCCTGCCTGTCGCGGGTCACGCAGCCCCGTCCGGGCTGGCAACCGCCCGCCCCGTCCCGTTCCGTCCCTCCCAGGTTTAAATCCCCGCCGGGCGACCCGCCCCTGCCGGCACAGCTCCCCGCGGCGCCGCTCTCCGGAGATGATGTGGCCTCGGCCCGTCGCCCCCACCCCGGGGCACCCCCGCGCCAAGGCGGAGCTGGCGCCGCGACACCGCTTCTCCCCCACACGCGCACCCCGGCGGGGGCCTCCCCTCCCCGCAACCCCCCGGAGTAGGGCCCTCGCCGGGGTCGGCGGCTACGTCGCCGCTCCCGCCGCGGCAGGAACTTTCCGAGTCCGCCCCCGCCCTTCCCCGGCGCGGCGGGCCCGGCCCCCACCCACCCCCCCGGCTCCCCCTCCCCGCGGCGGCGGCGCCCATGCCCTTCCCCCCAAGTCCCGCCGCCGCCCTCACCTGCAGCCCCGCCAGACGCCGGCTGCCCCCGGACCGCAGCTGCCTCGCGCGCATCTCACCCGCCGCGCAGCCCCGCGGCTCCCCGCACACACCAAGAGCCGCCCGGGACGGGACGGGCTGCGCCGCGGGGGTTGCCGGGAGCTGTAGTCCCGCGGCCCCGCTGCGACGCGGAGCGCCGCGCGCGGGCGAACTACAAGCCCCGGCGCGCCACGCGCCAGCGGGGGGGCTCGGCGAGCGAGGCGGCGCGTGCGCAGGCCCGGCCGAAAGAGTTTCCGTTAGTTTTCTTGCCCGTGGCGGTTGCTGCCCTGAACCGCTAACGGGACGGCGGGGCGCGGCCGCGCCTCCAGCCGCTCCTTGCGCTTCGTCTCTCCGGCCCCCGCCGCCGCCCTCGCCTCGCCCCTCCGGCCCCCCGTCGGTGCCAAAACACTTGGTTCGGCGCCAGCTCGCGTCCCGCTCGCTGCCGTGCCAGCGCCGGCCGCGGGTTTCCACAGCTCCTCCGCTCCTCCGCCCCTCCCCGCTGTACCTAAGGGAGCGCCCCGGGCCTGCCGGGCTGCCCGCCGCAACCCTCCTCTCCATCTGCGGCCACTTTCAGTTCACCTTTCCGGGGCGTGGGTGGCCCCAAGGAGATCTCCCCAGGGCCTCGGACCGGGCCCTTCATCTCTGCGCAGCAAATACTTGACCTGGTGTGTCACAGGAGCGCGTCGGGCTTTTCTGTGGCCGCTCCGACCCGGTAGTTGGACAGGGTTTTCTGCAAACAGCGTGTCTGACGATCCCCACGCCTCTCTTGGTGGCCCACAGCGATGAGCTTGTCGCTTACCAGAGTTCTCCAGGCCCTTCCGGACATGGCTGTCCCTCTCTGCTATTAGGCGGCAGCCTCCCCCTCCTCCTAATACTCTGATTCACCCAAATCCTGTCTTCGTGCTCCGCGTTAATGATGCCACACTTGCATCATCAGCAAATCTCTGCATGCAAGATGTTTAGCAAACACGCATTTAGCAAAAGTACTAAATAAAACTGGTCACAAGGCAAAACTGCGTTTCTAATCTCCCTCCAGACCGAAAGCTCCCCATTAAAAAACCAACCCATAATCTTTCTTCTTGAGTTTGGATTCAATTTCTGCGCGTGAGTCTTAAAATAATATCCACTACCATAAGAAGTTACTGAAGTTTATATACCAGACTGAAAACACTTGGAAAAGAGAAACCGTCAACAGAAATTCAAAGGCTTCTAATTCTCATCTCAGCGAGACACAGATGGAGAAGCAGATTAGTGCTTTGTCATTTATAGTGCTGTTTGTAACGTACGTTTCTCATTTCCTTCATCTTATACTCCTGAGGCCTGGCCTAAAACCCACTGAAGCTGAGTGGAGTCTTTCCGCTTACTTCACCCTACTTTGCATCAAACCTTCACACAGTGCAGCTGATACAGAGTGCAACCAGCTCCATGTTCTGACTGGAGCCAGTTTATTTGATAAATAAAAATTGCTCCTTGTTGAAATCTGGAACTACTTTAAACTAAAACTGTAGCAGTTAACGGCTGATTCTGCTTTTAACTGGTTTTGAATGCTAAAAAACACCCTGGGACTTTTTAATGAAGGCTATTCCATGAATAGAGGATGTTCTTGCCAAAGCTCTGCACCAGATAACTGAGCAATCTTCGTTTCCTTTTTCCTCTAAAGTGGGACTCCCACACGCCACCACTGTAAACATAGAGCTTGCCTCCATAAACATGATTTTTGATGTTTTGCACAGCAAGGAGTCATACTCTAGAGTATTTAAAGTGCAGTGAGTTTCTCACATTCTGAGTAACAGCCCTAAAAATAGCTGTTTATGGACAATACCAGATGGATATTAGGTATTACCACAGTCACTGGGCAACGATTATACTTCTTTGTAAAGAAGCTCAGCTTTATACCATCCAGTAGGCTTGGTGCCATTCAATTTGCTGCACTAAGCTGTAATAGCTGCTTTTTCATAAATTAGAACAGAAGATGGATTAGTTTAAATCATTTATTATGGACTACAGAACAGAATCAGACAAAACAAAACAAACTGCTATAAGTATTTGTGTGGTGGTACTTTCTACTAACCAAATACTCCTGAAGCACCCTAAAACTGTTCTGTTTGTAAAGACCTCTGAGTAAAACCCATCTGAAAGCGGCTCTGCATGTCAGCATTTATGTACAGAGCAGCACATACATCTGTGCATACGCACAGCTGACACTGTGTGACTCTACAGCGCAGCATCATGAACGGCATCAGCCGTCTCTGCAACAACTGACAGGCCGAGCATTCTGGTTTGTTATTTTTGTGACTACCATCATTAGTGATTTCCTGTGGATTTCATCAAAGTTCTTCACCTTGCTTCAGAGCCCACATCATTCCCTCAGATGGTTAGCTTGTTTTCACACCTCGGAGCTTTCCCTACTGAAGCCAGCTGCACTTTACAACTTGCTCTCTCTTACGGCTACAAGGTACCAGGAAATAGGCGTAACTTTTATTGCATTTACTTGCTTTTATAAAAAAACCCTGGGTTTCATTCTATGTGGACCACTAGGTCTAGACAGACAAACTGCATTTGGAACAAATAACTCTAAAAATATGTCAAGTTTTTCCAGTTTGAAATTAATGCCGAATTCTATCTGAAATCTATTCACCAGTCTGATGTTTGTAGTATTCTCATATCATCTAACTGTATTACAAAGAAGGCAATGTCCTGGGAGACGTGACTGGTGCATTTGTCTGAGAAATTCCATAAGCATGTGTTGCCATGAGCATTTTTCACTGCTTTTGACACTGATCTTGCATACCAAATGCCCCTATTTAGGATTCGCAAGATCTGCAAGAAATGCTTGCAAAAAAAGGAACTAATATCTTTATGGACAAAATGTTCAAAATGCTTTTCTTTTCCCCCCCTTTTTTTTTCTTTTTTTTTTTGCAGTGCATTGTCTCCTTTCTTCCCCCCCTGTAAGAAAACTGAAAAAGAGTTAGGAGTTCAGGTTTGGTTTGGATGCAATCCTGAACTGTGGATGTGTCTCTGAATTACCTCATCGTCTCGGTTTGAGCCCTTAGCTGAACTTTGTCCTAAAATCCACCTCCAACAAAACAGTGAAAAGTTTAGGATAGGCTTAAGAAACACGGAATCAAAATTTACTTTGGTATAAATCCACTGAAAACAAAATATATATTTATATTATTAATTACACGTAATTGACCTTTTGGCATTCACTAATCCCCCTACTAGTTTAAAGAATGATCTCACAAATCCTTGCGCCTACCGGGTGGGCAGCCTTATTCACATCATATAGTCCTATTGTACAGACTCTGAAATAAACATAAAGTTATTTCCCTAAATAAGTGTTTAGGGTTCACCCATGCACTTCATTTAGTAAAACTTTGTGAGTACATCAGCCCATGGAAACAGAATCTCTTAAACCCGAAATACCAAGCATGGTACTTCCACAGCCTGATCAAGGCTCTGTTCCAACCCCACCAAGAGCAGTGGCGGACGAGTGGACTGGGATGAACAGCAGCTCAGGTTCACAGGGCGCACGTGAAAACCAGGCACCTGCAGGCCCGAGTGCTTGTTTGTGAACATCAGCCCCACCACCCCTTCCCTCTGGGCTGGAAGAGCTGCCTACGGATTTCTGAATATGCAGCAGCCCAGGCTGCCAAACACTGGAAATCTCAGACTGTATATTCTAACTGCTGGTTTATCACTGCCGGCAAATCAGCCACAGCTCAGGCACTAAACTGCCTTATATTAGGCGGATTCAAAACACAACAAACCACACTTACTCTCCTCTCCCTACCATGAGGCTGCCAGTTGAAAGAGCTGAGCATCAAAACTGTATTTGAAACAGCGGAAGGTGCAGGAGTCCTCCTTTTTGCGAAAACAGTCCTGCATTCCGTCCACAGCATTTGACAGTTCATTTCTCCAGAGTCAATAACCAAGGTAATGAGAGAGAACCCGCCTCAGCTTCCGAGAAGCGGTTTGGGCTGACACTCTTATATGCTGCAGTGCCAGCACAAGGAAAAGCTTTTGACAATGCTGCCTCTAACGTCTATCCTTCGGGACTTCAGTAGATGGCACTGTCACATCAACAGGGTTACAGGAAAAGAGCGATGTACAGATTGTATTTTCACAGATAATGTATGCTTTTATTCAAATTTTTTTTTTTCTCTAGGTGGTATCTGGTTACATCTATTTGATTTTTCACGGTAATAAACCAAAAATTTAAAATGTATAAAATAGAACAGCTGACCACTGAGCAATTTGTTGACATCTTTTCAATTTGGTAGCATGGAGTGGGATTAAAAAACGTTTTTCCTTTATAATCCCTGGAAAAAACAAAACATTCGTCACCTTTGTTATTTTTTTAACTTTATGTATTATTTTTAAAAATAGTTACGTAATTCTCTATTCAGCTGTGAACTGCTCTGATTTCTGTTGATTTCTGTTACATTTCAACAGATTCTTTTTTTTCTCTCTCAGTCTTCCTTATATCATTAGACAATGAACTTTCTGGGGTGGTTATGAGGCGGGGGGGAGGAAGGTCTCCCCTCTAAATATTGAAAGTAACACATTCAAAAAATCCTGTTCAGTCTCTCTACGCATCTGGTCCGGCACTTACATTTTTATCTGTGTTTCCCATGTAGGTGAGATCAACACTGTTTTAAGCTGACTTTACACTTGCCAAATTCGTAATCTATCAAAAACTGTAGCCCTCGGTGGGACCAAAATCCCTTCGGGGAAAACAGTGTTAGCTAGTCCTGAATCAAGCCTATATTCTTGGCAAATTTCTCCTCTAGCTATTGTATTTAAAAAAAAAATTCTGCTGAATTGTATAAGAACCCTGGCACATAAACCAGAAATTTTGTTCAGTATCTGGATAATATAGTCAACCACAGGAAATCTGATAGAGGGGCAACAGATATTTGTTCTGTCATGCAGTCCTGTTGGGATCACTGTCATCTTGGTAGGTGGATTTAAACTAATTTCCGTGACTTGATCTCTGCTGACGTGCTGGGGCTGTTGCCTAAGAATCTCTAAATGATGCTGATTTTTCTTGGTAATCAAATGATTGACTGTTTATCCCTATTCACCAGTGACTTGGCTTTGCATTTGTAACAATTCCCTAACAAAGCTGATGTGTGGACTTTTGTGGGGCAAAAAATGGCAATGATTTAAATTAACTCTTCATTTCCCCATATACAAAAAAATTTGGATATGGCCACATTCTTACTATCAGCTAGAAGGATGCTGAATCTGCAGTAAAACTATCACCACCAGAAATCCCATCTGTATGCTGGGCAGCAGATCCATCAGCTTTTCTAGGAAATCTGTGGAATCTGGGTCAAGAATCTGCAAATCAACAAATTGCTCCCTTTCTCTAATATTACCCTCACAGACACTTTGAATACTTGCAAAGCTGTAGCTTCCAGGATGCGACTTTCCCATCCGAGGCTTAAAAGCAGCAAGATGATTATTCCTGCTCCCTCCCTCCCTCCTTCCTTCCTCTTTTCTTTCTTTCTTTCTTCTTTCTTTCTTTCTTTCTTTCTTTCTTTCTTTCTTTCTTTCTTTCTTTCTTTCTTTCTTTCTTTCTTTCTTTCTTTCTTTCTTTCTTTCTTTCTTTCTTTCTTTCTTTCTTTCTTTCTTTCTTTCTTTCTTTCTTTCTTTCTTTCTTTCTCTTTCTTTCTTTCTTTCTTTCTTTCTTTCTTTCTTTCTTTCTTTCTTTCTTTCTTTCTTTCTTTTTCTTTCTCTCTTTCTCTCTTTCTCTCTCTCTCTCTCTTTCTCTCTCTCTTTCTCTTCCTTTCTCTCTTCCTTTCTCTCTTCCTTCCTTTCTTCCTTCCTTCCTTCCTTCCTTCCTTTCTTTCTTCCTTTTTCTTTCTTTCTTTCTTTCTTTCTTTCTTTCTTTCTTTCTTTCATGCGTGGGGTGTTTTTTTTCTTTCAATTTTTTTTAGCATTAAGTCTGAACTTTAAGAATGATGTGAAAATTGGAGACTTTAAATAGAGTATCTGTGACACAGAATAGTCAGATGTTTCCTACAACACTGCAGAGCAAGGATGGTGATGTCAAATGACCTACAGAAGGGCTTGTGTGCTCAGTAGCTTATCTGCTTGGTTTAATCATTTTAAGTGGTCTATTGCAAAATAGACCTCACCACAAATCTAGCTTCCTTGGTAGCTAACAGTATAATTACAGAATTTAAAATGCCTGAAGACAGGACTGTCATTTTAGCAAGCGTTGTCGTTTTAGGCCTAAAAAAGATCGTAAGAAGAGCTAATGAAACAATAAATTAAACAACTGTGCCACTCTGTAGACCTTTGCCTTTCAAGACCCTCCACGAATACTCATTTCAGACTGGTCATCGGTAAGGAGCGATGACCAAGGCCCATTCCCAGCAGGCGCCTGAAGCCGCCCTACAGAGCCCTCATTCAGGCGCCCGGGGCTCCCCATCCACCTTCACACGCCCCGAGATCACGGAGAGCCTCGATCCATTCCAAAGCCGTCCCTGGAAACACAAAACGGGTTTTCGGGGGAAACCGCAGGCTACAGCTTGTCTCACGGTGAAGATCGGCAGCCGCTGCCAGCCTCCCGGGGGAAGAGGAGCAGGGGCAGGAGGAGGAGGAGGAGGAGGTGGGGGGGGGAGGCGGGCTGGTCACAGGCAGCCCTGCGGGCGCTGCTGACGTGGTGCCAGGCACCGGGCTCATTTCGGAGGGGACACCAGCTGGGAGAGGCTGGCGGAGCTGCGGCTGCGAGAACCAGCGCCCGCTTCTGCAGCAGCCTCCCTCCCTGCCTCCCTCCTTCCCCCGCCTCCTCCTCCGCCGGCACCGGCCCTGGCTCTCCCCTTCCCACCCCCGAGCTTCGGGAAGGCGGAGGGAGGAAGGGGCCGGCGGGGAGAGGAGAGGGATGGCAGGGTGCGAGGGGGCGGCGGCTTCCCTCCTGCTCGGGGCACTGTGCCTCTCCGCCGCCGCCTGCTTCCACCTGGTGCACGGCAGGGACAGCGGAGCACAGTGGACCCTGGAGAAGGTGGGTCACGGTTTGCGTTTCTCAGGTTCTTCTCGCCTCTCCGCTCGGTTGCGGGGCTGGGGGCGGGGGGCGGCGGCACCTTCCCGGGCGGCGGTCCGTGCCGGTCCCCCACGCGTGGTGCCGCCTCGGGCGCCAAGGCGGGTGTCAGCCGCGGGTGGCTGCCCACGCCCCGCGCGGGAGGTGAGGATGCACCGGTAACATGGCTTCCCGCCCAGCCCGAGCTGACGGCTGCAGAGAAACAAGGCTTCTTCACACGTGGTATAGGCTTTGTCAGGGGCAGTTCGTAAATTTAAGTGAATTAACCCAAACAGCACAAGAGGGATCAAAATCCGAAACTATATTCCATGTAACATACTATTACACTCCAATTTTCAACATGATCACGGTAATTCAGAGGACAGTGACTTAGTTTGAGAGAACAAATAGTTCTTCCAGCAGTGATGCACGCTAAGCTGGGAAAAACAAGTAGGGATGGCATTGATAGCTACTGCAAAATTGTTTTGAAAGGATCTAATATTCTAATATGTCGTAGAGCCATACTGTACTGTTTTCAATTCAAAATGTTGTTTGAACTTGTGAAAAAAGCAGTCTCGAGAGAACATCTAATGAAACAGCAATAAGCAGTAAACCCCTGATTTCTCTGTGTAACAACTCTTAGTGGTCGATTATGAAATACTGACATAGTTTCTTTGTGAAGAACTAAACCACATGGATCATGGGAGAGCATACAACTGCAAATTGCATTCAATTAAAGGGTTTAGGAATTTCCAAATGGAAAATATACTTCTGGGGCCCATCCCCAGGTGTTTGTAGAAGAGCTGAACTCAAAGTTCAGCCAGAACTGACTGAACTCTGCTAATCCAGTGCTCTGTTCTCTTCACCGATAGATCAGAGTCCAGGACAAACTGACAAAATGACGCTTCCCTCATACACTTCCACTCACCCTTAGTCATTCCCTTTCTGCTTAACTTTATTCACTCCCCATTCAAATAAGAGTTGGTTTTGTGGGGTTCTTTTGTTTGTTTGTTTGGTTGGTTTTTTTAAAGAAAAACTTTGTCATTCTGTTCTATTAATTGTATCTTACTATATATATCATGTATAGACTACATATCTGTAACACGATACATCTATAGTATGCATAATACATGTATACGTACATATATAATACATATATAAGAATATGTGAGGCTAAGTCTTTAGTCATACTAGTCAACGTACAAGTGTGTAGCCCCAGTGCTCCTTCTTTTTAGCCCCCTTGAGCCGTACCAATACATTCTTCATCTCATTCCATTCCAGTTAGTCAAATCTACTTGCCAATGATGTAAGTAGTATCTAACCGCAGAACCATAGCATCTGAAATCCTCTGCCCGTGCAGGCACTAACCAAGAACCACTTCCTCTTCCTCATCAAATTCTTGTCCCTCAACAACTTTTGTTCCTTCTCCCAAAAGGGATGTGGGAGCCAGAAGTTGAAAGTCTTACAGCGTACAGACCTTCTCCTCCTTCTCTCATTGAGGAGGAGGAATCAGGTCCTGAACTTAAGAGTTCTTGGAAGCTAACTTCCATTGGCACTGAGCTGAAATATACCAAAAGCAAGGTAAGTCTGGGCTACCTGCAGAAGTTAAAGTCTTGCAGGTTATGCAAATTAGTACAAAAGGCCATAAATATGTTGTCCTGCATCCCTGCCGTGGCCATGGAGGAAACAGAGATTGACCAACAGTGTAAGGACTGAGTCACCTACAGATCTCATTCTGCTTCTCTTTTATCTCATGACTGCTTTTGTAATTCCTTTCACTTCCCAAATTTGAAGATCTCCCTATTATTAGAAATGGGAATTTATTCCTCTCTTCTGAAGTGTTTTCGTACATTTGTACTTCAATAATAATAATGTTTCTTTGCAAAAAGTGATTCAATGACCACAACTACTAGACATGCTCTACATTAGAAGTGAGACGATTCTAACTGAGCCCTTCACTTGTTCAACTGAAGGTGTATTTTCTGAACTTCCTTAATTAAATTGTCCTCCCACACTCTTCTGAAGCATGTAGCTGCTTTGGACTCTCTTCTTACCGCCCGTTCCTCCCAAACAGAACAGCTCCCTGACAACATTTTCTCTTGCCTGTGCCTTTTCTACATTGGTGTAAATCTCACTGTATTAAATGTTTAGTCTTTCAAAAGACATTTTAGGCATCTTCTGCAATATAATTTCCAAACTTGTAAAAGTTCTTCTATATACCAGATGAAATGTGATTTTTCTTTAACCCATGCCTAAATTTGCTAGCATGAAAAATGTTAACTGGACATCCTAAAATTTGGTGTCCTTACAGTCTTAAAATTCAGCTTTAAACTTAAACACTATATTAAAATCAGCATCGTAGGATTCAGCGTCTTTGTGTCTCCCTTCTCCTTAATTTCACTAAGTAAGCTGAAGTGGAGTTAGAGGAAGGGTCCACACATAGACAGATGGCTAGGACAAGAGAGAAGGGTAGAAATGAATGGAGAAAAATGAAGTAGAAAAAAAGACAAACAGTGAGGCAAAGCCCATTTTTTAACAGTATTTGTCAGTCGGGGTAATTAAGATAACAGGTCATTATACAGGACTGCAGAAGATCTCAAGATCAGTACATTTTCTGGCCAAGTAATCAGGTTCAGTAGTCATTTCAGACAAATGTGAATTGATGCACATGGGAAAGGAAAGGGAATGATATTTTTATTTTTCGTTAACGTACACCATGACGGAGTTAGAGTAAATACATCTGTGAAAATGTCAGTTCAATGCAGCAGCAGCCTGAAAGCAAGTCGGTTGTTAAACAGTTTTAAGAAAGGAAAATAATAAAATAGAAAATACCATTATCCTACACTATAAGCTATGGTGCGCTCATGTTCCAGTTTCCCTCCCTTTCCTCATCTCAAAAAGGATGAGGTAGACAAAGAACACTGAAGGACAGCAAACCTTATCAATCATAAGGCAGCTCTGATCAAAGAACAAATAAACAGACCAGGATTCTTCAGTGGGAGAAAGACAGGAGTAGAAGGAAGCCTCTACGATAGAAATAAGGAATGGATATGACAGGAGCATCCTATAATAGTGCCTAAATTAGGAATCTATAAAACCAGGAGTGACTCACAAAGTTCCCGAGAAGACAATTGCTAGAGACTGGGCAGGTTCAAATCAGATGCCCAAAGGGGCTTTTGAGATTCCTTGGGGATCCCACCTGGCGTTCAGCTACCACTCCAGAACAGCACAAGGCTCTTGAACATCTTTGACATATTTGCCAGCCCCATGACATGTGTCTCAAGTATTCCTCCAGGTCATCTCAAATAGCTCTAAAGGTCCATGCTTAGGCAACAGCCTAAGCTTGGGAAGTAGCTAGCACTACTAGCTCTTGTCACGGGAAACAAGCTGCCACTTCTGAGGTTAACCCCTGTGTCACAAAGCTGATGTATACCCCAGCGCACCCCAAATGAGCTGCACTATGCCCTGTAGTCACACCAGTTATACCACTGTCAGCAGCGGCCGCAATGACACAGCTTCACTCTTTCCAGGACTGAGCTAGCTTACGCTTTTCTTTGCAGTACTACATCTCATAATGTAGGCACAACACAAAGCCAAATATTACTACTAAAAACAAAGTTTCTGGTGTTTGCCCCAACGGAAACCTCATTTGAAGGTCACATGCCTACATACATAGTCACGCAGACATGACTATGCGTGTAGAATTAAGATATGAGAAAAGAGAGAACCCAATCACGGGTTGAGATTTTACGGCTGGTAGGTAAAAATTTCTTACATGTTTTTAATAGTAGTACATTTTGCACGGAAATCAAAGACAGAACTTTAAAATGTCAATATTTTATGAGACAAAAGCTTTTCTTAAGATTACTTTTTGTTGTCAGTAAATCAAAATAGCACAATATATCACATTTACTGTAATTCTGAAGAAAAGTATGGTTAAAAAGGTCTAGTAACAGTTATAGGTACAGCAATCTTTCCCTTTTTCCCCTTTCTGCAGTATTCTCACCAACCAAGAATTTTACATTCTGATGCTATTCAGAAAGTCGCAGCAAACACAGATGTTTCTAAAATGTGGGAGAATGATTTGCGCCCTATCCTCATAGAAAGATACTCAGGATCACCAGGAAATTATGTCGTACGACAGGTAAGACAACGTTTCCTGAAAACCTCTAATAACATCTATTATTTGTATTCTGGTAGTGCTTTTAGTGATCACTAAAGGGACGGACACATTCCTTTCATTTGGTAGAATGAACTCTCTCATTGTTCAAGTCTAGACTGCATAGAGCCTACATGACACAGCTTGCACTTTAGCTGACATTATTTTCCACGGCTGCACAGCATGATGGAAAAAAAAAATCCATATTAAAGTTTACATTTTAAATTAAAAAAGCTTGCCTCAGGTTTGGTACCCAAAGTACAACACAACAATTGTCTGTTTCCTCACACGCACAGGCTTTTGGCCACTGGTTCAAATCCCCTGGGATCCTACACAGGGATGAAATAAATTACATATCCCCCACACCCCTTTTCTGGAGAGGTCTCCTGTGCTGGTACACTCCCTGGAGTGTTGCCTCAGACGAGTGTTTCAACACGAAAAGGGGTTGGAGGGGCCCAAACCGGCAGGCAGCCTACATGGTCGACATGACAAAGCACAGCACTGGTTTAAGTATAGCACTAGCCTTTATCTACCTTTTAAGCAGTGACTCAACAGCTCCAAGATAACCTGAACTACAATAAGTTTATTTGCTACTCTGCAATTGGTAGATTGGAAAAACACAGCCTTTTTTATGCCGTGTGTGTGCATACGTGTACGTGTCTCTATGGATTTATTTTTGTGGTTTCTTTAGTGATACCCTGGAAGGTAGCCAAATGAAAGGGGAAAAAGTGAGAATAACAGAAAAACAGCTGAGCGGAGGCTAGAAAACCACAAATCATATTCAAACAGGATCATTCTGTTACAAGGTAACAGCATGTACTAAAGCAGGCACCCAACAAAGGAAAAAAAGAAGAGTCCTCCTTTGTCAAAGCACAACGGAGTTTGAAATGGATGACATTTCTTTGTTAAAACACAGAAAACGCATCGGACTCCTTCAAGGGAGAAGGCTAGTGATAGTCACGAACCATGGACACTGGGAACTCCATCCAGGCTTGTATATTCCTCTTAATCCATAGCAGATGTCCTTTGCTCAGCCTACAGATAGCGGATAGACCATACAACGCCATAAAAGCTTTCAGAGGGTGACCACAAACAAAATGGAAGTTTGTTCTAGCACTAAAATTAATGGCAATATTCCCACTGACTTCACCAAGAGCAGGACAAGTCTTCAAAGTCTATTTTCTTTTTTCCCCCTTAGAGGCTTTTTCTAATGTTTATTTAAAGAGAGGAATCTGCCTTGAGGAAGCACTCTGGGGACCCATAAAAATAAGTTGCTCAACTGAGATGGCCCTCTAATAAGAGTTAGCCAGAACTCTGTACTAAGTATAACTGGGGTTGTAAGAGGTATTCTCTTTAGGTAGGAAGTTACCTAAAATGAATAACCTCTCTTATATATTTATAGCATTCATTTTTATTTTTACATGAGTTACGCTTACCAGATTTCCTTTTTAAAAGATTATTCTGAAATGTTTAATTCTTTCTTTAAAGGAATCAGACCGTCTCTTACAGCTTTGTAAACAACTAACGCCACTGAAAGACAGATTTTTTTCACAGAAGTTAAAAAAACCAACAGCATTTTTTTTTTTTATACTGCTGTGGCATCTATGTGCGGTAATTGTCAAAATAGCCACAACCTCTCTGTCACTTTTGACGTTTTAATTTAATGACAGAACTGAGTTTAGATTTGAAGAGGTAAACATTAGATGTGCCCTGGTTACACCTGAAAAAACACTGGCCTGGAAAATTCAGAGATCAAGATCTTAATGTGTCATATTAATGGGCAAGGATTCAAAGCACCCTCAGGCTCCAAAGACAAAAGGGAGACATGAAAAGCAAGTGAGACAGAGCCTAAGATAGCAAAGACGTCGCTTACTTTATATAGTGACATTACATTTTTTGCTATAAAATTTATCTTTTAAAAATATCACAAACTGACAGAAATAAGCTTAAGTGCCACTATTAATTAGCTAATGACAGTTTGCCTGCAACATCTTTTTGAAGCAACCAATATTAATCTTTTGTTTTGTTTAATTGCAGCACATCAAGCACCGTCTTCAAAGATTACAGGCTGGTTGGGAAATAGAAGAAGACACATTTCAGAGATACACACCATATGGATATCAAACATTTTCAAATATTATCAGCACTCTCAACCCCTCTGCAAAACGCCATCTAGTACTTGCTTGCCACTACGACTCAAAATTCTTTGGACAGCAATGGCAGGAGAGAACATTTGTAGGAGCAACTGATTCGGCAGTGCCTTGTGCTATGATACTGGAGCTGGCACGTGCCCTGGATAACAGGCTTCAGTTAATCAAGGTAGTTTGCTTGTTTCATTTTGGTTTTGCAATAGCAATAGGCCTTAGGACACTTTCATGTTCTCTCCCACAGCCTCCGTGCCTGATTCTCTGATCGCTGTGCCTATCGTAAAACTCCCATTGACTTCGAGAAGAACAGAAGAGAGATCTATATCTACTGCTTTAGAGTACATTATCACGTTAAAACTTCTTATGCAAAGGGTGACCATCTAAAAATTATCTAATAAATGTATACTATATTCAAACTGAAAAACGGTAGATTTAGATTAGATATTAGGAAGAAATTCTTTACTGTGAGGGTGGTGAGGCACTGGAACAGGTTGCCCAGGGAAGCTGTGGGTGCCCCATCCCTGGAAGTGTTCAAGGCCAGGCTGGATGGGGCTTTGAGCAGCCTGGTCTAGTGGGAGGTGTCCCTGCCCAGGGCAGGGGGGTTGGAACTAGGTAATCTTTAAGGTCCCTTCCAACCCAAACCATTCTATGATTCTGTATGAAAATAACAATTTATGGATGATTAATACATGTTTCAAACTCAGCAAGATATAGTCCTCCTTTCGATCTAAAAGGCGCAGAACCCTAACTCAGAAGCTCCTATCATATCCAGTAACATCTAGGGTCATTGACAAAGTTTTGTTGCTTTCTGAATCTTGCATTTTTAAAATCTCTCACTTGTACTCTTTTTGGGAGATGGATGAACTAATTGCTGTGCAGGAGAGTTACACTCATGTCCCTCCATCCCACAGCAATTTCAAGCTTTTCTTGTTTTCCTTTATCAATTTTAGTAGCTTATTTATGAAACAAGCAATGGCCAAGTACAGGAAAACAGTCAAGTAGTAGTAAAATATTATGCGTCTGTGTTACCTATGCTATGAAAATATGCTTCAGAGTGCTGCCATTGCTAGGCGCAAAAATCTATTGATCCTACGAGCTCTAAAAGCTTGCAGGATTACAAATTTGTAGGATTACAGATTCATGAGTGCCATCTACTGGTTCAGTATTTATTATTTACAGAAGAATACTTCTCATCATACACTAATGGAGCTTTCACAGGAAAAGGTCTCAAACACTTTACAGAGCGTTGGGAATACACTCAGCTCGGGTATTAAGATTACTCATTGGCAGTTGTTTCCAGAAACTGATTTGGTGCCTTCTGACATTAGAATATTTAAGAATTAGAAGATTAAGAATATGCCAATGTTCTTAGTCACAAAAAAAAAAAAAGCACTTTTGTAATATGGACGCTTTCATTTAGCAGCTTCATTTAGAATAAATTTGCCTAATGGTTATTTATGGAACAACCTGCACACTGACTTAAAGACTGGAATTTTTCGCAATACATCATTTTTTTATTAAATGGTTTTATCATGTAAGATGACAGCATTTGACGAAAAGGCAGTCTAATTACTTTGCACAGGCTTCCATTTGTACAGTCTGTTAACAAAGTATACTTTGGTATCCATCTGCTTAATACATTAGCTATGACCTTTTTGCTCTGCTCATAGCAGCATAACAGACTCTGTTATGTTTTCAGCCAAATCTATTTATACTTTGACTTGAAGCTGTGATTTTTATCTTGACGTTTCTCCAGTTTATATAGAGTAAGCTTAAAATTAAAGGGCAAAGACATCTCTCTACATTATTCAGTCCTGGTAATGTGTTAAACAGTAGTAATAATAATAATTACAAATATTACTTTCTAAATTTCAAATGGCATTAACACAGTTTCCTCCAGAATGTAATGCAAAATGACTGCTATCAAAAGAGCTCTGTCCTGTGCAAAGGACAAAGGGCAGCAAAGCATTGCCATTAGAGAAATCCATATATCACTGTAAGCATAATCAATATCATCTTGCCTACGTGAGCGACACTTTATAGAAGTTTTCCACTACTGTTTATTTTGGATCAGCTCCAGCTCGTTGGGAGTTGTAGCCCGTACAGGACATGACTGTTGCCGGTAACCCCACCTTTTTAACCACATCATGCAATTTCAGTTGAAGTAACATTAATTTATAGAGGGGTTAAAATATTTATGGCAACTACCAAGGCTACAGTTCCCAAAACTGTTCATATTGCGGAATCGAACTGGGGTTAGGCATTATTAGGAAATGCTGCCAGTGCAAACAGGGCTTCAGTTAATAAACGGAGAGAGAAAAAAGACTCTTTCTACACTGGGGAGAAATTTCAAATAGATGTCTCCTTTGTAACCTTAAATACATTAATCATATATGTTCTCAGTTTTTACTGCTGTGATATTTTTGGTTGTTGAAAGGGAAGGGCGTATCTACTCTACTCTCTTGGGCTTTGGTTTTAGGGTAAAGTCAGCTAGGTGGTTGCAAGTCCCCCTGAAGGAAAAGAAATGGTCATTCTTCTCATGACCGACTGCTCTTTGTCCCTCAAAGAGCCATCAACTTTAAAATACGTAATTCACGTCCACTGATGCACAACTATAGCATTAGATATTACTCCTTTGTGGCACTATCATGTAATAATATTAGCACTCAGATCAGGTGTTGGTGCTGACACGTCTCCTCATTATTTGAGATGATGTTTCTGCTTCCTGGTTTTGCAGACCTGTCTCAACACCCTCAGCTCATGTCCACTAAAGTCAGAAATGAAAGTATGTCTTTCATTTAAGAAAATCAGTCTTTTAACCAGAAACAAAATGATACCAAACTGAATCATAGAATGGTTTGGGTTGGAAGGGACCTTAAAGATCATGTAGTTCCAACCCCCCTGCCCTGGGCAGGGACACCTCCCACTAGACCAGGCTGCTCAAAGCCCCATCCAGCCTGGCCTTGAACACTTCCAGGGATGGGGCATCCACAGCTTCCCTGGGCAACCTGTTCCAGTGCCTCACCACCCTCACAGTAAAGAATTTCCGCCTGGTATCTAATCTAGATCTACCCCCTTTCAGAGGAAACATGTCAGTGTGCTAGATAAATAATAATGACTGATCGCTACTACTATTACACCATAATCCGTGTTTAACAGCCATAGGAAGGTTTGCATAGGGTACACCTTGAAAATATACCCCTACTGATGTTGCTTATATGACTACAGCATTTGTCCTGTATTTAATGTTCTGGCCAGAATCAGTTATGTTATTTTTAACTTCCTCCAACAGACCAGCTCAACGTCAAGACCAGACCTTTCACTTCAGCTCATTTTTTTTGATGGTGAAGAAGCCTTTGTCCGGTGGTCCCCTTCTGATTCCCTCTACGGATCTCAACACTTAGCTCAAAAAATGGTATCTACTCCACATCCACCTGGTTCAACAACCACAAATCAGCTGCAGGGCATAGTAAGTGGCTTTCACCTCCCTAATGAGTAATAGTAAATTGCATTTTTTTAATATTTCATTAGCAAGTAATTGGTCAAATTCCCAAGAAACCACAAACCCCACCAAAGTTAAAGGAAGAGGCAGACTTGTGGAAACTTTATGAAAGGTACTAAAATAGAGAGTTGGCAAGAGCTTTTCAGGTGAATCAGCTTATACCTTCTCCATGCAAATATGAGGAGTCATGGAAAAATCAAAATATACAAATTTATTAGAATATAAACTAGGATACCCACCTTCTTCAAGAGAGATAATTCAAAGTGATTAGGAAAGGGCATGGACATAGTATCGGTCCATGAACAAATCTCCCCTAGCTCAGCGCTAAGCTCTTAGTTTCCCTTTGATTCCTACGAACATTCTGATTGTCTGCTGCCTTCTCCCTCCTGCCTTCTAGTTTCCCTGCTCACTGCTGAGACACTTTTCTTCTGTCGCTGTATCTTGTGACTCATAAAATGTCTTTCCCTTGACAGACTTTGTTGTTCTCTGGGGAAGAAGCAATTTCCTCTTCTTTCTCCCCACCTACCATAGTTTTTCTTTTAAAGAGATATAACACACATACTCCAAACAAAGCAACACAGTCTGCTTCAGCTTGAGGAACAGAGAAGCGGCCTACCGCTTTCCTCCTCATAAAGACAGCAAAATGCATCAGATTGGAGTCAGGTTCTGCTAATGGGTTCTTCTCAGGCATCACAGTAGAAAAGCTAGATCTTTGGCCAGAGCCACCAATGACCTATACAGGAACCAAGAGGTTTCATTATTGCTGCTGCTGCTGTTGATGATGTTGTAGTAATGTAAAGAATTCTGTATTAAAGATTCTTTCATTTATAGGACCTGCTTGTACTACTGGATTTAATTGGTGCACCAAACCCAGTCTTTCCCAATTATTTTCCAAACACTATTCGATGGTTTCAGAGGCTTCAAGCAATTGGTAAGGAGAGGGGTATGGGCTTTTGGTGAATTTGAAAGCTTAGAGTGTAGTTTCTGAATGTATTAAGTCCTGTAAATCAGATTTTTAGATTACTTTTTTGTTTGACACTTATAATATTTAAAAATGTAAATGTTAAATTTGGTGCATCTTAAATCTGTAAGAAGATTTTAATATTTAATTAATAAAATAACTGAGGAAGATTCACAGACACTTGGAAGCCATGAAACAGATTCTATTACTGATTGTCGCTGTGACTCTTGGGAACTGCTTTATTTCTGTAGTTTAGTTTCACTTCTGTAAATAATAGCACCAATCATAGAATAATTTAGGTTGGAAAAGACCTTTGAGATCATCAAGTCCAACTGTAAATCTAACACTGCCCAGTCCAAATGCAGGACTCCCAGGTGGGTCTCACTGGAGAAGAGGGGCAGAATCACCTCCCTCGCCCTGCCACGGATGCCGCCCGGGATCCAGCTGGATTTCTGGGCTGCCAACATGCGTTGTTGGCTCATGTCTGTCTTCTCCTCCTCCGTGGGGTGGCTCTAATCCATTCCCCAGTGGGTATGGATACCGGCCCAGCAGCAGGACCTCACACTCAGCCTTGTCAAACCTCATCCCCAATCTTGAGATCTTCTAAGTACTAAACAAATGCAAAAGACAGTCACCAACTCCTTTTTCTTCTTTCACAGAAAAAGCTTCCCTGTGAGTGGAAAAACAATTCAAATGTTCTAACATGCCCGTATTGTCCAAAAGTTGTAATAATCACTTTCATTTTCAATTACAGAGCAAGAGCTACACAACATGAATCTGTTGAAGGATCACCTTGTTGAAAGGCAGTATTTCCAGACTACTTTACATCGAGGCTTGGTTGAAGATGACCACGTTCCATTTTTATTAAGAGGTACTGGAAGCTCTTATATTTTGACAGTAACAAATGCATCATTTAGCAAATGAGCAAGTGCATATGATCCTGTGTTTCAAGCTTATTTGCCCCAACTCAAGGCTTCCAAATCCAACTTTATGCAGGCCAAGAGTCACAGCTTTGAAAAACATACCCGAAAAAAAGCAGCGATAAAACATACCCATCCTCATTTTGCACAAGCGCAGCTCCAACAGCACAGAGATAATGGAAATTTCTGGCAGCAGTAGTGTCCTACAAAGATAAGCAACTCTGATCCAGTGGGTTCTCACTACATACCGCACTAGCCAGCTAGTTACTATTTCTAGGAGCAGCGAAACGCTCAAGGGTCGTATCTTCAAAGAGTACAAAAATCTCTAAATAGCTGCTGTCAAAGTTACGGTAATGCTCACTATTATCTGTTTAAATTTGAAGGCACTGACTTCTGCAGAAACTCACATACTCAAATTAGACATCCTCATTCCCTAAAGAGAATGGAGATTTCACAGCTGTCAGCTTGAGGGGTGGGAAAGGTGCATAGAGTAGCCAGCAGAAATAGCAAAGGACACAATATGCCTGAAATCCCTCCTGGAATTAGGCACATACCTGCAAGTGGGATTCCCAACCGAATCATTTCTCCTGGAAGACACCAACACCATAGCCTCTGACTTTGTGTTCATTCTTTTCCTTTGGGATCCAGTTAAAGAAAGGGAACGCAGTTGTACTACTGCTGCCACCTTGTCAAGCTACAGGTCAGTGATTAAAGCACTCGTGCAAGTTCAAGATATGGATTTGATGTCCTTCTTGGTTCAAGCACTCAGCAGAGCATCTTCAAAACTAAGGTGGGCCAAAGAAGGACAGTAGATCTAGTAAAAGTTGATTGAAGTTTTCCACTGTACAGCAAGGACTACAAGAGTTATATTCCTAGAGGAAGGTTTACCAAAAAGAAATGTAACACTAGTTCAAAGAAGAGGGTATCTGCCTAGGAAAGGAGGGAGGTATCTTCATATCCAGCCCCTCATTTTACCATTGCTTGTGCTCTGTTAACTACTGGGTAACGCAAAATGCGGACACAGCTCTGGAAGGAGGCACAAGAGCAGCCACACCTCTCCACTTCTAAGCAAGTGCTCTCTTTACTGAGCTATGGTTACTGTCAATGGCTCTTCAACTCCACAAATCTTTCATTTTTCACACCAAGGCAGGGCCCAGGTCCAACGAAATCACACGGCCATCACATGTATGTCTAGGGACATCAAAAATCCTACATGGGAGAAGCTGCTAGGGGAAAACAATGACTAGACCTCAAAACCTTTACTAATAACACGATTAACACCTAGTGAAGAAAACAGATTCCTTAGTGATATGCAGCTGAAAAATGAGAGGGGAAAAGCAATAAAATGGGAAAGAGGCTGCAGAGAAACAATGCTCCCCCAAAAAGCAATCAGGAAGCAGAAGACTAATTTAACTCCTCTTTTACCTGAAAGCTGCAGTATGTATAGGTGGCTTGATGGGTATATATACATACTTACATATATATATACACACACATATATATGCAGTGATACGGATCCTTTAAAGTGAAAAGTTCTTTTATCCGAGGACAACAGTGGTTCTGTTTTACAGAGCAAAAATACAGACACCCTGTATGTCTGTATTTATGGAGAGGACTAAAAAAATGCTTCAAAAAGTGCTCAATCTTAACACTGTCACAAGAACACGTTAATCGGTTTTCAGTTTGGGGAGCTGCAGTGGTTGCTCTGCCCTTCTGTAGCTCCTAAACAAGGCATCAACAACTACAATGCAAAGGATCTAAAAAGCCAAAAAAGCAAGTATCATGGTAAAACTACTAGGTACAAGTGCCTTAAAAAAAAAAAAAAAAAAAAAAAAAAAAAAAGAGGGAAAAGTATTCAAAGAAAAGGAAGGTGCTGATTTTAGGAAACACTACGAAATCGAGAAGGTAAGAGGAAGCTGCAGTGACACACACTGCTCTATAAAGTCAGCTTATTGAGTAGTTACCTGAATCTATTGCTAAATGGCGACATATCGATTGGCTTAACAGAACTTCTCCAATATTTCTTCTCCAAATTTCACTTTCCTCCTTATAGGGGTTCCAGTCCTACATCTGATTCCATCCCCTTTTCCTGCAGTATGGCATACCATGGAGGACACAGAAGAAAACCTTGATAAAACCACTATCGACAATCTCAGCAAAATCCTGCAAGTGTTTGTACTGGAATATCTAAACCTGTGATAGACAAAATGGAAACAAGTTGTACTCCATCCTAAATACTGTTTTGTCCACCTTCACATTTGCTGTTTAATTGCATTGGAGAGCACTACAGCAAAGCAAAATATAATGATACCTCTTGCTAGACTGATTATTGATTCAGCTGTTCCTGGCCCAATGTTCCATGTAGCCAAACAAGATAGCATTAAATAATAATTAGTTTCAGCCTGGAAAGAATTTGATCTTTCCATGTCTTTCCTCTGAATAAAAATCCCCAGAATTTTCCCAGATTGTTATCAGTGTTTTATGTCACATATTAAGATCCCAGGAAGGAATGCCTCCAGACTTAAGTGTTAGCTACAGTTTTTACAAGATGTGACCAACTTTTGCAGCATTCAGCAATGGAAATTTATACCACATTATCAAAAGAGGCAAAAATTAAACTAAGACAAACTTCTACTTTGGGTTGAACTAAACTACCTCACCCTGAAATAAGTTGCTAGAACTGCTGACACACAAAAAGGTATTTAATCCTCTCTGTTCCCTCTCCTCCTTCCCCTACAAGAGCAGCTGCAACAGCTCTCATCCACACACACCAGGCCACCAGGAAACAAAGAAAAAACCCAAATTCAGATTTTCTCCCTGTCATTTGTTGGATACCTTTTGACAGAGAAGGGTGGTGGGGCATGATGCTAAGAGGAAGGTACACGGGAGTTTCCATCGTGCTTTGACTGCAACACAGGAGATATAAACAGAAGAGTAGGTGGTGTGTGGGAGCAACGCCCCAGCACACGCCATTAATTCATGTGAGAATCATTCACAATTTGACCCAAAATAAATTAAAAAACACTGCTGTTTTTAATACAGATTACATCAGAAGTAATCATACTAGGAAAGTGATCACTTTAGAAACTATAGTTTTATATAAATATAATTTTAAAAGGCAAAGTGCTCTCTATCAAGAGTAAAATAAGTATGAGAGTCAGAAGCAGAAGACAGTTTAAGCACCAAAATGTAAGGGCAAGCCATAGCCTGTATCAGAAAAAGATACTCACCAGTTTAGCAACCCTGCGCTTTTACATTCCTTACTGGAATTTTTTATTCAATAAATTTAGTATAACACACTGGCAAAAATCTAGCCTGGAATGAAATCAATAGGAGAAGCCAGAAGAACAGTATTCAGAAGCTACCGACACAATTATGGTTTTGGCTGTGAAAAAAGATGAGAGCATTTGAAGAGGAAAAAAAAAATTAAAAAAAATATCAAGCTGGTAGATTGAACTGAGAAAAAAACAAGTCGGTGTTTTACTACTCTGAACTTCTTCCATTAGGAAGTTCTATCCTGGGCAAAGAGATTTAAAAAGGAAATAAGCTATGGAGCTGTAGGCATATCAGATTTGGCCTGTATTTTAACATTTTCCTAAAGCAAGCATTTCTGAACTTAAGACAATATTTACATACATATTTTAAAGTTGCAATAAAAATATGTATTTACAGCAATGCAAAATTGCAAGATTTTACTATTACAGGACAGCCTAAAAATGAAATTCAATGTAGTTTTGTTGCTCAAAATGAAACAGAAGCATTTTGTTTTCCCATCACTTCAACATTTGTAAGAAATGTTTCTATTTTGCATGCAACTTCTGAAATAGAACGCAATGAAAGTTCTAAAAATCAGACAGATGTGTTTATTTTCAGCTATTACTGTACATCTGTGAAAATACATCAAAGCTATTTGAACTCTCCATTATCATATTGTCCTCTACTTCAGCCCACGTGAAAACATTCTAAACAACTAAATTAAATCTTCTGAAGTTTGAATACTCTGAGCAGTATAAGGCACCTACTGCACCCTCCTAAGCAGTGAAAAAAGGTAACAAAATGGCTATATACAGAAATATCAAACATAAATTTGTGTGGCTAATTTCAGTTCTACTGGTAAACTCTTGTGGTACTTCATACTTTGCAGTGCCTCTGAAAAATGCAGTACGTGTTTGCAGTGTGCACTGCTACTCTGCGTCAAGCATTTGGAAGTTAACTTAAAATAGGCTTCATTATGAAATGTGGGATCAGAGGGTTGTTATAACTGGGAAAAGCCTAACTTTTAAAAATCTCTACTAGAGTTAGTTGAAAACATAATTTAGCCATGCAGTACACCAAATCTCTGGCATGTCAATTTTGTCACCAATTTCTCACTGCCTGAGCATGCAGTTCTCTTATGTTTACTCAGTTCAAAGAAATAAGGTACAGGCTGGTGTACTATGATTCAGTGGTTCCAAAAACATGAAGAAAACATGGAGAGGCTTGTTGGTTGAGGTTTTTTTCCCCTTAGGTTTTTGGGTTTGGGGTTTTTTTTGGTGTGGCAAAAGAGGGCCATCTCTTAACTGGATGTAAGCCCAGGAAAGGCTTTACTGAAAGAGGGGAAGATCATCATCTTAGCCATTTATATGACCTACCATTCATTTAAAAAAAATAACTGTTGGAAGGAAAACTTATATCAGCCCAGTAACCATGTGAATCCAAGAATCTTATCTCCCAAAAGCACAAGAACTTGTCGTCAGTAAAGCAAAGACATGGTGCAAGGTGGGTCCTCACTGCTACTAAGGCAATGGAGAACAAGTAGGTAGGAGAAACTGTAGCCATTTAATAAAACAACCAGAAAACAAAAAATACAAGCGAAAAGACCAGGACTGGTATCTCTCCACTCTGTTTCAACACTGAACATTGCTAAGTATCCACATCAGTAGGATCTGGACATACACAGTAACAATAATCACTTCAGAATTCAGAGACAGGCTTTATGTTGAAGAACCTATCCCTGGATAGTTTCTCTGTCCCTGTTGGATGGTGGCAGCTGGGAACAGAAATCAACTGAGGGACTTCAACTGATCTAGTAATTACACAAATCAGCAGAATTGCTACACAGGTTCTCTGCTTGAATAGGATTTATCACATCTCAAGTCATGGGTGAGAAAAAAATTAAAAATCATCAATCTACCACCCATGAGAGGCTGTCGCTGGCTTGTCAAGAGTCCTCCTAAAGGTGTATGTGGTTATTACCAGGCTGAGGGAACACAGAACAGAATGAACTCAGGAGCCACTACTCGACACGTAAAGCTGAAAAAAACCGCCATATTACATTAGTTATTTGTATTGTAGTAAGCACTCTAGCTCTTTTTACATCAGGATAATGCCGTTTTTCACAAGAATCTTAAGCCTATGTAATGGTATACACCCCTCAAATTGTCTAAAGCTTGATGCATTTACCTACAAGTGAAGTGATCCTATGCAATCACAGGTGGAACGAGTTAAGGGAGTAACAATGCCAAATCCTCTGGTAGACAGAAATGATAGTGAGTACCAGTCCTCTTTTTTTCTCTAGCTGGGACAGAACTCCTATCACTAGGAATGAAGACGATATAAATTAGCAATTCTTATTCACCACATTTCAAATAAACATTTAGATTGTGACCACCTAACAGCAAAATACAATTAGAAAAGACAAAACGCAGTAAAAATCCTTTCTGTAGAATTATTACAAGGACCCAGTCCACATTGGTAGCAGACCCAGCAAAACAGTTCTGAAGTTTCACACATCTGCTCATTGAGATTGAAGTATCACCCGAGAACATCACTTAAACAATCAATATATATAAAAAGATAACTATAAAATCTTGTACACAAATTACCACTTTTTCCTTGTCATTTAAGGATGACACTGATTTTATTTTCCTCGTATAAAAGGAGACATTTTACTCTGTGATGATTTAACAAATATTCGTAATATATTCATAACAATAAAGCAGCTAAAAAGCTGTTCTAATCTCTAAAAGAATCTCTCATCTGCACATATAATATATATTGTAAACAATCACTCCAAAAAATAATTTTGTTAAAGTGATTATATTGCACTCAGAATCCTGGGATTCTCATTCTCCTTTCTCATTTTAAATCAAAGGTCAGCTTCATTTTTTAATAAAATGGAGCTTTAATTTTCTACTAAAAACAAGGAGGCATGCAATCAATATAATACAATGTATTTAAAATGTCAGAAAAAGGGCAAGTGTTTGGTTATGAAACTGGAGTAAGGAACAATTCTCAAATAGGCCACACAAGAGTAGTATATTGTAAACATTCTGCTGGCTCTAAGGTGTTGCAGATGCTGTAGAGAGTGCAGTCTAGTTCAGCACCCGAGAGGTACAGAGAATCTGTTCAAGTGTTCTGTACTTCAGCGAATTTTCATGCAGCAATGGCACGTGTAATAGTCTACACATAAAGACAGAGTAATGAAACAAAGGTGATTACTGAGCTAATACCGACCTCATCAAAACATAGCCAATCATTACAAGTTCATTGCAATCTTTAAATGCAAATTTTCCAGATCATTACGTTTTCTGACACAGCAATGAAACTGTTACTCTTGCTGCAAATGAAGTACAGAGCTAGATTCCCTACTTGTAGCTTACATGGACGGTATACATACCAGTGGCAGTCTGGACACCACCCTCACCCTAAAACATCCCGGCAAGATGCCATTGTGCAGAATGTCACCTTGCTTTGTTTGCAAGAGTGACGCCCTCCTCCATGCATTGGAGCGAGAAAAACAGGTAGTGGAGCAGGGAGGAAAAGAGAAGAAAAAAAAAAAAAAAAAGAAAAGGAAAGCAACATCCTTGTGCAGCAAAAGGAATCCTCAGCCAGTGTGAAGAGGCCACAGATCTTTAAAATTCAAATGAAGGCTGTTTTCTCAACTCAGTTCCGCAAGAGAAAGATTTCTCTACCAAACCCATTATCTTCAGGTAACATATTAATATCTTTGGAGTCCCTGAGATACTACAGCTCCATATAACCACCCTGGACAAATGAAAAGACTTACTTAGTATACAGATTAACAAGGTGGAAGCCGATATATAGCACCCTGAGTTGCAAGTGAAACGACAGGAATGGGCAACCCACTCCTCAACAGCCAAGACATGCAGAAGAAAATGCAGACGAGGTATTGGCTTGGGAATTAAAAGATACATACTGCACAGGAGAACAGGAAAAAAACCCTGGAGTATTTCTAAAAGGCCTTTCTGTGTTATCAGAGCACTGAAGAAAAAGACAGCAGTCAGAGGGAAGAGCTCTCCGAGAAAGGCCCTGAAGAAATACGGCCTTCTAGATGTACAGTGGAATGATAATGCAAAAGCAGAGACAAGTTAGGCAGTCTTGTTCCAAGTGTGCCCCAAAGGCTAAGCACTCTAGCAATGACTAAGAACTGTCAGCGATCACTGACCTGTACTCTGGATATAAACCAGGAATATAAATAGATACTTTTTCCCCTGAAACTACAGAAAAAATACAAAGAGGAAAAATACAAAGTCACAATCGAATCAGAGAATACTTTCCATAATGAAAAATGAAATACTGGCTTCAGAAACAATACAGCCATCTGCTCTGGATCTTAAATAGGGTCAATCATAAAAAAGAGGTGCTTGTAAAATCTTAAGTTTGAAATACTTTATTTCCCACTATATTGCTAAATAATTTTGCAGTTAAGCCAAAAAGGAAGAAATATCAGAGATGAATATGGAATACTTACAATTAGAAAATGGTTGCTGAACCATCTGAATTTCTATAAAAGCATCAATAAAAATGTAAAAACATGGTCTCACAGAATTAATTAGAATCTGAAATGCCAGATTGTCTTCACAATGGCCACAATATGAATATTGGATTTTTGCAACCAAAACCTAATTGTGACTTTGCCAAAAGATGGCTTAATACAGCAATCGAAACATCTCCAAAAATGGGACTTGTATTTCTGCAATTTCCTATTCTCTCAGCCATTCAGCAAGCAATTCACATTAGAAAAGAAATGCTACCTGGTCAAAATTTTACTCTCTTACGGAGTTGTGCTATACCTCAATACATTCTTGGGAAAATAAAGAAAAGTGAATAAAAAGCCGAATAGAAATAGACGCTCTATAAAAACTACCTGTAAAGTATCGTAAGTCTGGAAAATATTTGTGGCATTACACAGGCTACTGCTGATGCAAAGAAAAAAATTGCAGTTTAACCATTTCATGAATATGAACAATGCACTTGTTCCCAGCCATTTAGAATGATCTGACATTCCAAATGTTTATAAAAATTGGGTAATAAAAGAATTAAGTCAATACCCTTAAGTACAATAAATAATGGTGTTTATTATGGTCGAGGTTGACCACGAGCGTTTGTTCCATATCTGCTTGGGACATTTGTAAAACCAGTTCTGAATCCTTGAGTTGCTCCCATTCCCGGTATTCCAAATCCTTGATTGAGTACACTGCTGTAGGGTACGGATCCATGATTAAAGCCCAATCCATAGGGCCTTGTCTGAGTGTTTAAAAGGATGACTGGACTCACATTTTTGCCTGGTGTATTGAAAGAAAATTCTGGTGGTGGGCTGCTGGGTTTAGCTGGAGTGGATGTAACAGGGTTCAAATTATCAGCAGCTTTCAAAGATGGCATTGGAATAACATGATGATCCGAAAGGTTCAGAATATTGTTTGCAATAGGCACAGATGATAAGGTAGGTCTGATCCAGTCATCTTTGAAAATCTGAACAGTCAAGGTAGAGACCAATGTGTATAATCTGTTAGTGACATGGGCAAGTACCATTTGTTCATTTGCATCTCTCCGAATTCGGACGTGTACTGATCCGGCCTAGAAAGTGATAAAAATAAGTCGGCTGTTAACTGTTCCTTCAATAGAGATTCTCCATATGCATTCAAGAAGAGGTAAGTTACCCTGCAAAGAATTATGCAAAGACCTTTTGCAGTAGAGACTACTGATTCAATTGAGAAACTGATTAAATAATTCCACAATTAGGATACATTTTGATCTTTCCTAATACGTTGATCTCTTATGAACACATCAAGATCATCATTCAGGAAGAGTGAGTCTTAAAACCAAACTATAAATACAACATGTGATGGCAGGAAAGGCAAGGCAACAGACGGGACAAAAAGCTGCCCAAAAGAAGAATGAAATGGAGACAAACTCCATTTTTAGGAAAAGTGTCATCAGTGTGCTGTTGGAGCAGACAAGAGGACAACACGCATGGTAGGCACACTCAAATCGGGACCATTAGCAGGAACAGAGGCAAGAGCCCATTGTGGAACTCAGACTAGTTTCTCCTGGACGTGCATGTAACTGCGGGTTGCCCCTGCCTTCCTCTCAGTAACATTATCTCTGTTACCTTGAACTACTACTGCAAAGAGAACAGGACACACAATAGAACCTCTCACATGCTTTTTCAGTTCATATTTAGTAAAGAACATGGTTCACAGCTTGTGCTATATATATTCTGTAAGAATTCAGAAGTAGAAAAAAAGAATTCTAAGAGTCTTAATTTTCCATCTGTCACAACATACCTGCATCAACTTAGAAATAATTGAGTTGTGTGATAATTCTGTATCACAAAAAAAAACCCTTGATTTTTTTCAGTTTACAGTACACAACTGTAGACCTTTTTTTTCCACCCCCACCCCAGAAGTGCTGAAAGTGTATGATTCTACTGTAGACCTTTGGTACCTGAAGGTTTACAGTTTTCTTTTTCTCCCCTCTGAGACAATTTACAATAATACGCCATCTGAAAAATGTCTTTACTATTGTTTGGGGGTTTCTTCACTACCAAAATACAAAAGTGATTCTACAGTTGCAAAATGCATGCTTTAATCTAGAGCTGCAATATACATAAATAATATTAATCAATAACAAAGCTTTTAAAAAATAAAAAGGACAAGGGAAGAGAAGTTCTGCAATACATCACAAGGACTGAGTACTGCCTTCCTCAATTTTTTTTTTATATTTAAGATTTCAGAAGAAATATCTTACTTTATTTAAATAAAAAATTTAAAGTAGTAACTGACAACTTTTTTTTAAAGGCTAAAAAGACAATAAAGACATAACTTACCAAAGTGCCAAAACCTAATGTCCAGAAATGCTCATTTCGAACTTCCAAGACACCATCCAAAGTTGAAACCTAATTTTACACAAATATCCAGAAACATTAAATTAAATTAGAAATAGTGTTTCAAAACCTTTTAGAAATGTACTTTTACACATAGCTGAATAATACAGCATTTTCAGTAGTGAAATAAAAGCTTCCATACTACAGAATGGATGATGTCTGTTAATGATGCCACTAATGCTTATCTACTGTACCCTTAAATGTCCAAATCCATCCAAAAAGTGGATTTAAGTAACTCATTTAGGGTAATTCTTGCTGCCAAATTGCAGTATTTTCTCAACTTGATATGCTGTAAGTCAACAGCTGCCTGTACTCCTTTTCCTCTCCCCACTCCCATTCATAAAGCTCTTCAACAGTAGCTTCTATTTAGTTAATAAAAACACCAGCCTGCACTACTTTAACAGATTTATTCCAGATACCTGAATGACACTATTCATCTTAGATAGCAAGATCCATACTTTCTGCATGCAGCTAAAAAATAACATTAAAAAAGTATTTTTTTAGCAATCTTCTTGGACTACTTACAAAAACTCTTTGTATTCCTGAATCCATATTTAATTTTAGCTCTACGCGCTCTGTCATGTATTATACACTGACTTACCTCTCTAAGAAGTTTATCTAACTGGCCAATCACATGAGGTGGGGTTGTCTTCAAGAAAAAGAAGAAAAAAAAAAAAAACAAAGAAGAAAAAAGTTATAACAAAAATTAACTGGCCTGTTAAAATAAGAGAGCCTGTAAGTTTGGCCTAAATACAGAAGAGACCAATAGCATTACACAATAAATTCTTACGACTTCATGATGTGTATTTCTACTGCCCTTAAAATTCTTCTAGCACATCACAAATTCCCCTTGGAACACTTCCTATTCAAATGCTTAAAACATATTTTATGTTTTTGAAAAAATAAAGACACTGAACAAAACTGAAACCACAAAAAAACCCCTTGTTTTGTGGCAATGCCTTACCTGGAGAAGTACTTTTCCGCTGTAGACACTCATGGGATACATGGTACCAAATGTCATCAAAGCAATTGCTATAGCAGAAGCTGTATCGACAGCAAAATAATTGCTAGAAAGAGCAATTTTAAAGAAAAACAGGTGTTCATATTTTTGAAAGGTGTAAGAATTTTCTTTTGATTCTTTTTCATTCTTTTAAATTATATACACTTACAGAATATTACACATACTAATTTCATCTGAACTATACATCTTTCAAAAAAGAATATATTAACGGAGTTGCAATCACATTCATACAAAATACAGCTTTTGATGAGGTCATTCCTTTCATGTAAAAAATGCAATTTCCCATAGACTGGATAAAAAGAGAGTTACTTTTTTTAAACAACTGTACGTACTTGATTTCAATGAGCATATATGTAATGCAAAGAGCTAAAGCTCCAGCAATATCAATCAAGACAAAAGGGTTCATTCGTGGCAGAAAGATGCTACTCAATCCTGGGATGATTCCACAAATACTGTAATGAAACAGAAAAAGCAGTTGTCAGCTAGATGTTCAGCGTTACTTCAAAATGCAAAAGAGTTACACCCACAATTTCAGCATTTGACACCTTGCAGTCACAGCAAATGATGCCTCTGGGGACTAAAAAGGCCCTTCTAATTCTGCTCGAAGTTCTGGAATAGTCTGATGCCAGCAAAAATTAATCAAGTTTAGATCCACGTCACATTCTCTCTCATATCTGAAACTAATCTTTAGCCTCTTGCATCTTAAATTTGCTTTACCTCTATCTTCGCATCTACAAAATGTTATAGTACACTAAATTTTATATTATTTTTTTCTACATGTTAAAATACATATCTTGTGCTACTTTCTATTTTCTGGTAACATAGCTAGCTATGTCAGCTGTACACAAGTACTTTACAGGTTCAGATATTGCTATTACATATATGTAAGTCATGGTGGGGTTGCATATCTCTAGTCTTCAATCCATCTGCCACCTTGGTGTGAAAAAGTATTCTAAAGCCAAAGCTAACTAATTGATGGAGTCTGAAAAGAAGGAGGAGGCCAGCCTTGTGAATAAGAGGAGACCAAAAAAACTGGGAACATTGGGAAAAGTTATTTATTTATAGTTATCTCCTATCAATGGGAGCATGAAGAGAGAAAAGGGTTTCTGTACTTCCCAGCAATGTATTTCACATACTAGAGAATTTAAAGGAAAAGACAACATGAAATGTTTTGTTGCTCTGTTTAAAACCAACCTATGTTTAGACATCATGAGCTGGTCTGCTCCTGTAAGAATTTTAATCAACATAATTATATAGAGGTGCATATATTTTGTAATCAGCACAGCTTCACAGAACACACCTGAAATAGCTGTATACGTACTAACCAAATTTAATAATTTTTAAGAAATTGTTGGCATAATTGTCTACAGGTTATCCCAAAACCCAGTAGTAATTCTAGACTCTTGATCTGGGAGCCCTTCAAGTTGTCCATCCGTGTCCTCCCCAGTAACACTGTGTCACCATATCATTAAAGAAAAACTGCTAGTGTCTGTGACTGCTATCCACATTTTCTTATTATTAATATATTAATATTAATATTTTCCACACTGAAACTCCAGGTACTTGGGCAACCCTATTGTTAGTCTTCCAAGCTGTTTTGCAGAATTTGTGTCTGATGATATAATACCTTACACCTGTATAAAATCAATTACGTTGAACAAACCAGTGTTCTCTGCTTTCCTCAACTGTATATGAAAATCACAACATGCAGAAACAGATGGGCTTTGCAGCATACTTAACATGTTATACAATATGGTTTAACATTTTTTGATACTAACAGCATTGGAACTTGGAAGAACATGTATGGCTCAAAATAAACATTTCTGACATCTGACAAAATTATTTGCAAACAATGTTATCTCACATTCAGATATCCAATACAAGCAAGACAGTTAACAGACAAGACGAATGAGCAACACTCCTTCAGTCCCTGGAAGACACAGCAGTTTGCTGCTGGACAGGTGAGGAGTTTCCATAGCTATGTTTCAGTGTGCAACCTGCTTCATAGATCACATTTAAACTGCAACCATCCTAGTCATGTGCCCACCCCAACACAAATTACTACAGGTAATGATTGTTGAGAAATACAGTTCAAGCCTGTACAGGACAAAGCTAGTTTACCTCACCTCATCCAAGGAGAACTACATACAATGTACCAAACACATTCAAAGGGAAAGTTATGCAGAAGATGTATTTCTATTAGATTGATGTATCTGAGAAACATGAAAGACAATGTTTGCTCTAGAGTTCATACACCAGACCTAGAGTAGGTAAAGCTATTTTAAAAGCTCTAATACACAACAGTTTATGCCTCAATACCCATCCAAATCATTATTATACACAAAAAACCACCACCTTCCAGATGTTAACAATTTTGAAAAATATTATAAAGCTTTACCTTCTACTAAGATCTGCAACATGCTCCTGAAGCCAACTTGTGCTGGCAGCTGCAAAAGAAAGAAGGTAATAAAATTACTACAAGTAAAGGTATCCATTTTAAAGTATGCTTAAAGTTTTATTTTAAGGAAAGAACCCAATACAGTACGAGTGAATAAATATATCTCAACAGATTCCCTTAAAAAAAACCCCAGTGTCTAACTTTTCCAGGCATTAAATAAAATGCCCGTCTCTCATAATCATCTGAACTGATTAAATACATATATAATTGACTATTATAACCATCACAATTATATTTATATTATATAAAAGTATGTTATATAGCTATAAACAATTTACAGTTAGCAGGAATGACTGCAAGCCTACTTCACAGTGAAAAAGCTCCAGGTAAAAGAGCTATTAAGAAGAACTATTATATTATTTTTTATCCACTAATATATCCATAAAACATCTTAAAAGTTCTGATATCTGTCAGATGACCTTCACTGGTTGAATCCAAAAGAATGAAAATAAAGCGTACTTCAGCATTAAAATGATGCTCAGTTTGTTATATTAATGAATACATACTTCTGAGAGAGCCCCATGAGCAAACTAGAGTTGAAGTCTGGATGGCAATTCTAAATTGCATGAAGTTATATTAATGTAGGTAACAGTAATATATACCCTCTAGTTAAGAAAGTTACCAGACAAGTTATACCTTGATAAAAATAGGAACATTAAAATCATTTCCCAACTCTTGTTATAGACTAATTTTTCACATACCTTCAGAGACATAAGCAAAAGGCTTATTCCTAATGGAAAGCATTGTAAATAAGTTGAAAAAGAGAGCCACGAAAGTACCAACCAGCAGTCGCCCCCTAGGGAGGGGAAAAAAAAAAAAAAAAGTATCTTAATTTCACACCATCACATGAAATCAAGCTGTAATTACTAGTAACAATATCAAAATACTTTGCTTGCTATCTTTCACTGAGACTGAAAGCAAGAGTAAGATAAACTAGTGTAATGCGTAATAACTGGCAGTGTATTATCATTTTAATGGTTATATGAGATCACTGAACTTCGTACGTATTATCACATTAGGCTGTACATAAAATTCATAATGTTGAGTAACAGTTCTTAACTAATTGCATATATGCACACACATATATGTTCGTCCTTTGAAGATATAAATACATTGTCCCTGCAGCAGCAGAGCTAAAAAAAGCTTAGTTTCCCATGGAATTATGCCCTACGTCCCTACTCTTTCTTAGAACTACAACTTCACCACACATGCCATGTCCCAGTCTTTTGCCCCATAACACCTTCTTTTCCTTTCCCCATATTCATCATCTTTGCAACACCCCCAGCTCCCTAATGATCACAGCATCCTTCCCCTCACGCACCAGGCCTTCTAAGAGGCCTCCATAAGAAATGAGAGCAACTAAACTAGCAAAACCAGCGATATATAGTTAATTCATTATTTACAAGAGCACGTGTGTTATATTTCAATTGTACCTTGAAAAAACCGTTTGCAATATAGCTTACACACAGTTTGAAATAAATGCCAAGGTACCAAAACCAACTTGGTGTTGAATGTACTTGCATAATTAATACATGCTACATTAAGAATTAGAAACGCAAAGGGACACTGAAAAAACTATAATTTTACACGTCAAAATAATTTCTTACGTGTGTATCTCAGGTTGTTCCAGAAACCGCTCTGCACTACAAAAATAATTGAAAATTTGAGTTATATTCATACAATAAAACCTTGATACCTGAAGCATATTTTTTCCAGTTCTGAAGAATTAGCTGCCATTCATAAAGAAAACCTGACAAATACAGTACTGCAAAAAAATGAATTGCTTAAATAGGCACAGCAGTTTTTATAACTGATGAAAGCATTTAACACTGAAAAGAAGCAGGGTGTAATTTAGATTTTCCAAATATTTCCAAACTGTACCACATAGGTGCTAGCTACCATGAACACTGCCTATACAATAAAAAGAAGCTTGTAAATGAACATGCCAAAAAATACTGCTACTGCCACCACTGGTGTTGGTAACCGCAACAAACTAAGTCTGAAATCCTTGACTTACAGCCTCTCACTAAGCAAGGCCAAATAAAGGAGATGTGGGACACTGTGGTGGAGATACAAATCTTTTTTACCCACCAGTAAACTAAGGAATAAGGAATAAGCTTTATTTGACTAAGGTAAGTTTTGGGAATTTCCTAAAATTGATGTTTAAAAACTTGGAGGCTTTGACAGCTTGTCATTATTAGAATTCATTCCAGTGTATGTGATTCTGTGTATTGTCCCTACAACAGAGCAACCCATAGTATAAAATTGCTAAGTTGTTAACATAGCCCTTTACAGAGAAAATAGAGCCCTTGAATAGAAAAATGGAAGGTACACCGCCCGTTTTAAATTCCAAATGTTAATAAAAGCCACTTCATTTTTAAAGATTTTTTTTTTAGGCTAACCTCTGAAATACAAATGCTTCTAAGAGTAAACAGTATGTCAAATTAATACTTGAGCACATTTTGATGGACTGATGAAGTTGATAGTTTAAACATTCAGATCCTTAATATATTATGACGTTGCTTTACTTCATGAAGTAACTGAAGGAAAAAAATAAAATGTAAGAAGTTTTATTTATTTACTAACTTAAAAAAAATCAAGACGCATAGGGAAATGCATTAAATGAAATACCTAACTTTTTGGAAAACGCGATTCTTAAGAACATTGAGTCTTTTCCTTGAAAGCTGTTTAATTACTTTTATTGATACCTATCATTTCATTTAAAGCCTACCTGTAGTGTAATCAATGTAAGTGAGCAGTAAGGGTTAGCAATATTTTAAAGAAATCTGAACTTTTTTCTACAATATCTCTCTACATTTGTAGAATGCATATGCTTTTGCTTAGTCTGGAATATCTTCATACATAACAAAAAAATCATAGAAAATGGTACATATCCCTACCTTTCTTTCAGTATAAAAAGAGCACCAAGCTGTGCCAGAACTGTAGATGCAAACACGGCTAGAACTTCAAACCTTTCAAACCTGAAATTTGAGAATTCGGTTTAGAAACACTGAACATTGCATCAAATGCATTCTGGTCTGTGCAGGAATCAGTAGGATAAACCTACTATTTCCAGTTCTTTAAAGAGTAGATAGATGGGAAGAAATTGGAAGTTTTATGGAATAGGCATTATTTTCCAATTTCTTTTACGCCAACACTCCACTTGTCACAAACAGTTCAAAATTAAGCATTTCTTAGTTCTTTTTCCTGTCCCTCCCCTAAGCTCTCCTCCCCTATTCTGCAACTGTTCTTTACAGCATCAGTCTTGGGTCTCCTTATTTTTAGGGTCTTTTACACAGAGGTTGTTAGTCATGGATGTCTGGGAACACAGGCAACGATAGTCAGCAACATATCAAATGTTGCATTATCAAACACTAAACCTTGTTATGAGTACTTACCCAAATGAATAGACTGGGCTGGGTTTCTTCATCATTACCCAATAGCTTATTAGACATGTTACCAAACTGAAAAAAGGGGGAGAGTTAGACAATGATAAATAACTGCAGCCTTTACAAACTGGATAATCTACAAATACACACTTCAGCCATCAGAACTGAACAAATGAATATAACCGTGTCTTATCACGAACTCAACCCCTCCATCACTGTTACAATGAGGGTTCCAGTGAATCCAGAAAAGGCTGTGCTTGGGTATAACACTGAGACTGCATGATGTCGTCTCAGCTGTTCACAGAAGAAGGGCAGCAAATAATTGTAGTGGAATGGTAGTTGGTCTAATTCCTTAGACCTTACAGCCTTAATGCTGTACTTAAGGCATGCTGTGCCTACAAAGGCTACCACCAACCTTCTTCAATACAGAACATCACTTAACCTAAATCAAGTTTACCAGAACTCCAAATGCAATGCATTTTTACACTGAGGTCCTGACACAAAGCAGCACAACTAGTGTTCAAGCTGCATGCACTCCATGAATTTTCCTCAAAGGGACCTGGAGCATGCAAGACCAGGTACCCCAGTATCTGACTAACAGGCAAAGGTGATTTGAGAAAATTCTTTTAATACTGGTTGGTATCACACATAGTAATGTCACATGTAGTAATGAAAAGTACAAAGCAAAAGCCTATGAAAATATAAACTAGACACCCAGTAAATGCTCTTCTTACGTGCGCTTTATCAACTTGCTTAGAAATACTGTAACCTGAGAAAGGCCATTTAAACGAGAAGGAAGATGATAAGCACGATAACAGGACTGTCACATCTGTGTCACTTCCTTTGTATCCCAGTGAAACAGTGAAGAAAGCTCTCCATTAAACTCTTCTTCTAGAGACATACCATGGATTAGATTTAGTACCAGAATAAGCCTCGGGCTATGCCAAGTATTGTCTGTCTTTTCCACAGTGCATTTTGCCTACATATATGGCCAAAACAGATTTATTTTTTCTGGCTGCATTCACCTACACAAGCTCTAATCTAACTGGCCATTCACTGACAGCCACAGGTCTCTCTTGCTATTTCCTTTCCAAGTTTTTCTCTTATATTGAACATCTGAAATTCCAATTATTTTATCCTCATGGTACTAGCCTGAATTTTTCGAGGATGAGTCTTGTTTCATGCCAATGAAACATGCCAAAATATGCCAATTTTTCCTTTACTGACCCCTTCAGACAATTTTTTTTTTTTTTCATTGGAACCCACCCCGATTCAGTGCCATCTGTGCCTTTATGCAGCCGTTTCTTAACGACAAAGTTAAATGAGACTGGATCAAGAACTCATCCCCACAGCTGCTGAACAACTGCATCCTCTCAACCTGATCCACAGCTGTGTGGAATAAAAACAAAAGCAGAGGAAATAATACTGCTCATACACAAAATACTAAATTCATATACTCAGTAAGACTATTATAAATGACCAGGAAGAGGACAAAAATGAAAGAACCAGAAATTGATTTTTGCAGCAGAATTACTGAGCATTGTTCACCCTTACAGCAAATCAAAACTCTTGAAAGAGATCATTGAGAGTTAGAATAATCTTCTAGTCCGACCCCTAATTAACCTAATATGTCAGTGCCAGGGGTATTCTATCTTCTCCTAAAACTAAAAAAATAATATTATATACAAACATGGAATACAACATCAAAACTTTCCCCAAGGTAAAAACTATTTTGAGTCAACATGACAAAACTCAGTAGACACAAAATTCTAAGAAAAATACAAGATTCATCGAAGTTATATCACAATTCTAATGCAGTCACAGAGCAGTTTGGTATTTTTGTGCCTATATCAACCATTCCTGTTCCTTTCTGCCTTTTTGCTGATGTTATTTATAAATGTTTTACTATCATTCAGATAAGCAACGGTATGTAGTGGGCAAAAAAGACTGCAGATAGCTGATCCCTATTTTTTATAAGCTAGTGAGCTTATAAAGGAAGATAATGTAAGTTAATAATTAAAAAAATACATGCATTTTATGCAGTTTATTTCCCAACTACTGCTACCAATCTGCATCTCAGGTAAGAACTGAATATATTTCATGTCTGTATTATCAATATTATCAAAAGTGTTCAGAACTTTCATACTTTAAGTAGTTTTAATATAATTTTTTTTAGGAAACAGGAAAAATACTAAAAATAGCTAATAACCTTATTGGTAGAGTGCATAGGATCTAGCTCTTGAAGTATTTTTAAATAGAAACAGGCTTACATACTCCTCATTTCCTGATGCTAAAACTGAGGGATACTTCAGAATCAATGACTGTGACATCAGGGAAATGTTCTGAGTGAACCACCAGATAACAGTTTGATGCTAGATTCTGTTTTATGTTGTTACACATCTGCATAGAGAAATCCATAACTAAACTGATTTGTTACTAGTCATTCTCAATACAGCTATGCTGTTTGTCAACATCTACTTATTGTGATGTAAAATTTTATACTTATTTAAGCTATATGCAAAACAGTTAGTATTTCTATACTGATGACTCTAAATAACATGTGTTTGTATCTCTAAATAAATTTTATATGTATAGAAATATACAAAGACAGGCACAAACGAACAGTAAGACTAAACGGGAAAAAAAACTCACCTGAAAAGGTCAAAGATTGTCAAATATGTGTAAGCAGTTAAAGCTGTAAAAAAAAGCAAATACTAAAACTGAATATAATTTTTCAATGCAGAAATCAGTTGTATTCTTCTAAGTCCCTCTTGTGTAGCTCTTTTTCATTTCGTATCGACATAAACTGTCTCCACTGATAGAGTAAGACTCTCTGTATTTTGTATGTGTGTATAATATGAACGTCCTAAACACTCAATACATTTAACTTCATAAACAGGTTGACTGTGGCAATCCAAATTCTAATAAAGCACTTAATAATGCCAGACACAAAAGGTATAAAGCTTGTGACTAGGAATGTAAATACAGAAAAGTCAGGAGATCTAGTAATACTTCATCCGCCAAAGCAAGAGATTGCTTATGTGCATTACTGCAGTGAAACGTAGGTTCAACAGACTTTTTTACTTGTTTTGCATCTCCGACCCATCTTAAAACTGCAAGAAAACCTATGTCATAAATAAAAAGCGTAAGGTATTCCACTTTCAGTACAGAGGATGGGAAGCATCTTGGAGCCCCTATGCAAAAATAGAAGATATAAAAAATATTGAAAAGGGGTGTTCCTGGAATCGGACAAGCCTTTTGCCACACTACAAATATCTTCATTCAACTGCAAGTGAGGGTCGCTATATGTCACTGGTACTATTTATACAAGGAACAGGTCTGAGGACTAGCTTCGAAGTCTACTTTTTTGCGATCTTTAAAGAGGGTACTGTGGGAAGAAAAAAACCCATCAGTTCTGGAAAACCTTGCAAACTTTGAAGGACTTTCACCCATCCACACTCGCCATCGAGAAATGACTCTAAGCTGACTGTGGTAAATCAAAAGGAAGCACTTTCCAAACCTGGCTGTGCAACCACCTATCTCCTTTACGTGCTGAACTTTGCTTTTTTAGTATATTGGAAGTTCACAAGCTAAGAAACACATGGTAGTTGGATGTAGTTTCAGTACTAGAGAGTGACCTACCTATGCTGTTTGTAGAGCTGCACCACATTAGCAGGAAGCCAATACATATTAAATTTATAGCACCAAACAGCAAGATCTTCCAGGACTGTTGATGAGAATAGATATGTGTTTTATATCTTCCAAAATTTACAAGACAAAAATATATCTATCTGGTTTTACAAAACAATATTGCAGTACTTCATCATGCAAGCAGAACTGTCTTTTCCTCCCTCCCAAAAATTTACAATTCATTTCAGAACAATAAGCCCAGATTTTGTTTTCAACTTTACAGATTGTCTCAAAACTTGTTTATAAACAGCACTTGTGCATCATGCTTAAAATACCTTTTTGGTCTAAAAGAAAAATCACCCCTGTATAATACTTGCATTTAATTACAGCACGCACCGTGTGACTTTTGAAGACAGACTTATACAACTTTATATTAGTGGATTATTTTCTTTGTGCTGGAACTTAGGTCCCAAAAATGTCTGTGCATATTCAGTTTGCAGTTCTACTGAATGCATTAAATATAAATACAATTCTGGAGAATACTAACTGACAGGGACAAAGCACAGGAAGGCATTCAGCTTCACAGCTGGATTGTTTTTTTTAAGCACAGATGGAAAATTTCAAAGACATATTCTCAAAACATTCTCAAGTTAATAATGTAGTTTCATTTATCACAGCTAATGTCTTTTTTATTGTTATTCATTTTTTTAAAAGAAATACTTACCCTCCTATCTGCTGCAACCAGCCTAAATTCATGTGTTAACTTTCCAAACAGCGATCTCTGTGATTTTCGGAACAGGTGTATTGTCCCCTTAAAAAAAATATTAAAGTTTAATTAAAAATTTTACTTAAATCATAATTTAAATTAGCAAAAAGGAGATCTTCATTTATGAACTATTTTCATATTTATATTAAGAATCAGAATGAGGTTTTTGTTAATTAGTGACAGCCCATAAACATGAAATTCAGCAATATTTTTCAATAGTCACTTTAAATGGTTATTATATATGTATACTATACTATAATGTAATATATAGTATATTATATTTTAGATAATGATGAATTACTTGGAATCAAGCTTCATTTACATATAATCCAGAATTCAAGTTTACTGGAAAACATACCAAAATACCATTTAAAGAGTGGGCTTTTTACTTTTATTTAAGTAAAACTACTACAGATGTTCTGAAAACACAAATATTTTTCTTTATCAAAGCACACTTCCCACCCAAAGCCAATTGGTTTATTAAACAGGAAAATATTGTATATATTTATACACACACATATATATAAACGAGAACCCATCAGAGGAATAAAAACAATGCTGGTATCATCTGTAACGTGGTGGACACAAGGCCAGTAACATAATAAGACATACAAACAATCTCAGCCATGGCTTAACCTAAATGTGCACAGTAGAATGCAGTCACTGTACGTGTTCCCTCTCCTTTCCTGAGGGTGGAGAGGGCACATGGGTATGTGGGAGATGGGAGCGAGGGGGATGCTACATGGCTCTCCTGAAAGCATGACAGGGAACAGACTATCAGACAAATTCATCAACCATGCTACTTTCTCCCTGTCCTAAAAGGGCTGAAGGTTCTAGCTAACCACCTTCCATTCTACTCTTCACACAAAGTAAGCCTTCCACACGAAAAGCCCTTCTGATTTGCAATAGAAATTCGTGGATTTGTAATGGGTGGTCTGTCCTATGCAGCAATTTGAGGCTGGATGAAATAAGGTTTGATTGTAAGCTATCACATCTGTAACTGCAAGCAGAAGACAAAAGACATACTAACAGGCTGGTTACCAAAACAGACTCAATGAACTTACAGACACAGTTGTCAGCACAGCTGCATTTCACAGTATCTGTAGAAATACCCGTATATCTTGGGGTCATCAATTAAAAAAGCGGTATTACAGATCCCAAGTTTTGCTCACCTAGAGCAAAAGGCTGGCACTTACTATTTTCTTTACTATCAAATCATCACGTGACTATTTTTTTTTTCTCAGTAAAGACAAACAGGATGAAAGAACACTTCGGAAAGCTTTCCTAAAGGCAGCAGGCTGCCTGCTTATGAAGGTTACTGTCACCTTGGCACCCATTGCTTTCCCATGCTGTTAGCACTGTCCATTGCCTAGCTGCCCTGTGCCGCATCTCCCCGATTTATACACAGTATGCTGTGCCCTAAAGCTGTGCATTCTGTACCACAGAGGAGAACCCCATACAAAACCAGGCTAGATATATAGCTCACCCCTGGAAGCAAGCTCTAATCAGCCCACATTGCACTTTGACATTAAAGCTTCCCTACCCCCTAAACTTGTGGCAACACAATGGCGAGAAACACCTCTGTGCTAAGCGTGAGGGCGGCTGCCCCACACCCCAGCCACTGAAGGTCCCCATGTGGCACTGGCACAGCTCTACAAGAAGTATTTCTACAATGAGCGGCAGCGTCTGCTCCTACAACGCCAACAGGTGACAGCACCTGTCATCGCTACCGATGTCAACTCAGTTGCGCTCAGCATCAACAGGGAAAACTCAAGACACGCAGCTGAACAAGCCTACAGGGTGCTCATTCCCAGGACTTTCCTTCCCTGGGAAGCGAGACGCACGTACCAAGGGCAACAGCCCCGCGCTTTCACTGACGCGGGGCCGGGCAGCCGGTGTGTCCCGGGGCGGATTCCCGTTGCCCGGATGATTCGGTGCTGAATGAAAACCACCGAGGCCCAGACCGCCCGGCGACAGAGCTGAGCCCCTACCGCTTGTTCCTACGGGGCCCACCCGCCCGGCGCGGCCTATGAGGGGGGATCTGAAGAGGAAGCACTACACAGAAAGCCCCAGCGCCCGCTCCTCCCGCGCCCCGGAGCCGTTAACGGCCGCCCCGCCGCCCTGGCGAAGGGGCGCTTCCTTCCCCCCGGCGGCGCCCGGCTAAGGGGAACGGCTGAGGCGGCCCCGCGCGGGCGGGGCAGAACCCCCGCGCGCAGCCACGTCACCGACAGCCCGGCGGGGGCTCGTGCCAGGAGCGGGGCAGGGGGCGGCGAGGCGGCGCGCTCCGGGCCGAGCCGGGCCGCGCCGGGCAGGCAGCGGGCCCGGGGCGCCCTGCCGTGCCCAGCCCCGCCGCAGCGGCACGGCCCCCGCCCGGGAGCGGCCGCCCCACACCTCCGCCTCCCTCGCCCCGCTCCCACGCGCGACTTCCCTCCCCTCCCCAGCGGGGGCCACTCACCATATTACTCCCCGCACCGGAAGAGACGGCGCCATGCGAAGCCGGAAGAGGCGGAGGAGGCCCCCGTCGCTACGGCAACGAGCGGGCCCGTAAGGCCGTGCGCGGCAGCGGATGTGATGCCTCACGGAAGCGGCAGCCCCTTCAGGGGCCGTTGGAGCGGCGGCGCCTCAGCCGTTAGAGTGGCCCGGCCCAGCCCCTTCTGTCCTTCCTTCCCCGGAGGCGGCGCCCCGCAACCCGCGGTGGGTTCCCGCTCAGGCAGAGAGGCAGCGGCAGCCGCCTTCCCTTGCGACGCACGGCTTCTGTGTGAAGCCCCGCGGGGTTTTACCGGCCCGTTTTATCTGTTCAAGGAAAGGGCTCCGCCGTGGCAGTCGTGACGCTCTGTCGCAACGGTTCCACAAAGGCACGGTTTTCCTTCCACCGCTTCCTCGGTGTGATTAATCCTTCATACAAAAATACACCTAAAATCATGGTGGCATCGCTGCCCCCAGCCGGCGCCTTGCCGCTGCGCTCCGCATTAACGGCAGTAAGTACACATCTTTCAGAGTTGGTTTTTTCGTAGCAGAACCTCGAAGAGAGAGTAGCTCTCCCAACTACAGGAACTCCGTTGAAAATTCAGTGATTTTGTTGTGTGCTGAAGGTCTGAGAATTGTTCCCGTTGCTCCGAATAGGTTAAAACATTATCATAGAACGATTAGACTTGGAAGGGACCTTAAAGATCATGTAGTTCCAACCCCCCTGCCCTGGGCAGGGACACCTCCCACTAGGCCAGGCTGCTCAAAGCCCCATCCAGCCTGGCCTTGAACACTTCCAGGGAAGGGGCAGCCACAGCTTCCCTGGGCAACCTGTTCCAGTGCCTCACCACCCTCACAGTAAAGAATTTCTTCCTAATATCTAAGTATTACAGTTCAGAGGAGTGATCCATAGTCAGTCTAACCCCCTCCCAAAGACTGTTATGGGAAGCAGAAAGAAGACTTTGAGGGAGGGAAAACAGCTGTATTTAAGATACTGCTGTCAGTACTACTACTGAGGCTCTGGAACACAGGGACACAAGGGCTGCAAGATCACAGCAGTCTCCTTGTGTGGCCTGGCTAGCAGACCACTAAACTGCCCAGTAGTTTCTGTTAGAGGAACAGGGACAGTAAGATCACTTTACATGGAACCAGTGCTCACTGGGAACGAAATACAAAACAAAAGTCTTCATGGAAGTTAAGATAGCCCTATTAAGGCAAATTGTGTTACAAAACACCTGCATGGGATTTAATGTAGAGAAAGATTTAGTCACATGACAACTTATTTATTATTGCATTTGGGAAATAAGTGAAAGAGGTAGAAATAGTAATTGAAGCTAGATATTTTAAGACAGATTATTGTGCCTGGGAAGATACTTGAAAAAAACCTTCTGTAACACTGCCCTGTCTTTGGTCTTCTAATGATCTATTCAGTTGTCCAGTGCCCATAGTTAAAGTGGTTAAAAATGTTATTTGCATCTAATCTGTCCTGTGAAACATACCAAAAGACTTACTGACTGTGGTTGTGAGAGGGGCTTGTACATCAGATGAAACCAGAAACAAGCCACATCTTTGAATTAATCTGCTTCCCAGCTACTCTGGATAAATTTTAGGTGTGTATTGTCTCCGGTTCTTACGCATTTGCAGAGCATGCATTTTCATTATTGGCAAAAAAGTCTTTTTTTGTTTTCCAGATTTTGAGTTTATCTATCTGGTCCTTATAGGACACAGTATTAGTCATTAAGAACAACTATCAGAATGGACTGGTAATTGTATTCCACGAGACAGGTATATAATGTCTCAGACCTCATTCTAAGCTGTTGGCCGTAACAAAAACATATTTTTCAGTGTACGGAAGTAGTTTTGGGATCAATTAAAAAAAAACATTTGCACTCAGTAAAATTTGCATGACAGGTAAGAAAATTCAAACTGCATCTGCTGCCTCCACTCAAATTTAACCAGGAAATCAGAAGTCAGGTGCACCACAGGGGTAACATTTTATCTGTATGACACAGTCCACAAATACAAAGTTCTTTGGTTATTTCATTATTGACACATTATCAGGCTTTTTGATTATTTAATATATTAGGGTATTTTTTCCCAGAAGAGGCAAACAGTTAGTTATAAGAAACTGCACTTCTACAATTCACAGAAGATAAATACTACAATTAATAGCACGGCTGATACTAGCATTCTGCATATAACAAACCTAAGTCTTCAAGGATGTCTTACAACTCAGGCAAGTTTGATGCCTTTTAGAAATTAGTAAAATAAGATTTGAAAATAATAGAAGTTACAATATTAGAACATATTGTGCTTACAATATATATTTGCAAAAAAAGTTGAATCTTCAAAAGCATTTGGTAAAAACAACACTATTTGCTCATTAGGTTGGTTGTAGGCTTCTGAAATTCCCACGTTTGTTTTTTTTTCTCCCTAGCTACTTCACAGCACCTGGAATAAATCCCTCACATGTTGAAAGGCGGATTTTAATTAAATTATATCTTTCTGCCTTCACCACTACATAATATTTTCTGTATTATCATTACACATAGAATAAAAAAAGACTTAGAGAAGGTTGCATAACTCTGTGTCTGTTCCGGAGCCATATGCACCCTTGTAGGAAACAGGCTGGATTTCGCAATTTCACAAAGTATTTGAAAATTTGCAGAAAGATGGCTTGAGTGAAAAAAAAGAACCAAAAAGCAACCAAAACACAACCCAACTTTAAACTAATTTTTCTCACTTTTCTCTGGCAAACTTAAAACATTAAAATACAGAAATAAGCAGATTTTCATCTGAAATATGCCTGTGTCTGACACTAGGCACGGAGCCTTATCTTACACCATCTTGGCTGGAACGGGAAAAGATTTATCTTTTAATGAGTCCAACATACTTCAGTGCAGGGTATGCTGCCAGATCTGTGATCTGTAGATTTCAACATAGCAAGTGCTGGGGTATTGTTTTCAGGCTCTTGCTTCTTCACTAAATTTATCTGAGCATCTCCTTTACAAGAATAAATGTCTATTTGAATATCTGCAACCTATACACAAAATTGCTAACTGAAATCATTTCAGTGGTTTGGAATCTACCTCCAAGTAGTAGCATTTCAGCCAAAAAGAGATACCGGGTAATTATGCCACATAGACAACAAGGGCGTCTTTCTATCCCAAGGAATTAATGCCTGACAGAAGCAGTAATAGCTCTTATGCTTCAGTCATAAATCCAAAACTTTGGGGTTTTTTTCCCTGATTGCTGTATCGATTTTTATTTGGTTTGCTTGCCCTAGCAGTGATAGATAACGATGACGTGTTGAAGGCAGTGGTCATGGCTGCTTTTTGCGACCCCTAAAGCTGCCAGATATGTAATACTAAAGTTACTCTGATCCAACCTTTTATGTTATATTCAGGATGTAACTGTAAGAACAGAAAGCCTCAGTAGTTGTTAGCCATCCACATGCAGCCTCAAGACAATGGCTAGAAAGAATTACAAACAGTAACAAGAGGAGGATAAGTGAAGAATTTAGATTATTATCTCAAAAGTAATAGCAGCGTTCTCCCCCCCGGCAAAAGAAAAGGTGCCATTTTGAAACCAAGTCAACTGTCTCCAAATAGCTATTTTCAGGACTTCACCATGACTACCAGAATTAGTTATGTGAAACCTCCCGGTTTTCGTTATGATTTAGCAATACTAGGATAAGCACACACTTTCAGTTTCAGCACATTTATTTAGGAAGTAGCACTTCTGTTTACATTAGTTTTAGGAACTTGAGTTATGTCCCTTAGAAACTAAATGAGGTATTTACATATTTATTGTTCTATCATATGGTATACAACGCCTGATTTTTTATTATTTTTTTTAAACCAGCAGCAATTTAATAGGTTTCAGGTTTCGTTAAAAGGCTCTTAGTTTTGGATATTTCATCTGATAAACAGACAAGAAAACAATAAGAACAGGACAAATGCAACATTTTATTGTGAAGCTAAAGCTATGTGCTCATCATGCTTTTTTACATTGCTTATTAATAAAATGGTGTTTAACATTTCAGAAAACATTTTTACAATGAAACAAAAGTGCTCAAAACAACAAAATACAAGAATTAACCCCATCCCAGACTGGAGGCGTCCAATATATTTAATGGGGGCGGGGTATAGCATTTTGTCTCCACCTTTGGTTTTTGTCACTTTAATCCAGATTTCTGAAAAATTCTGACTAGCCCTTCAGATGAATGAAAATTTCAATCATGTGGCAAAAAGTTTCTATGTTTCCAGTCCCTTTGATAGGTGTGCGAGGATTAGATGAAGTACTTTCTTCCCCGCAGAACTGAGAGGCTACACCCCTAGCATCTTAGAAGAATATGCCTTAACCAACTACAAGGAACATTGACCTCCTACCTCAAAGCCACTTCTCAGAAACAGGATTTTAAGAGATGTGTCTTGTGAAGGCAAGGAAAGTCTTGCAGCAAAACAAGGTTGATCACCATAGTTTCCAGACATCACATCAAGAATCTGCAAACCAAAAGATCAAACTCTGAAGAACCCACAGTGTTTAGCCAATATATTTAATCTACTGGAGGAGCGTATACCTTGCCAATTATTGCTGAACTCAGGAGGTAGTTATTGACAAAGTAAACAGTTTCCACTCTAAGACAGTTAATGATTTACACGAGAAGCAGGAAAAACACAATACACATTTCCCCATACTTCAGAAGATGATTTTGTATTTGCAGGAAGCAACAGTTTAACGTCCTCGTCCTGTGGAATAATAGTTACAGTATTTAAAAGAAAAAAAAAAAACAAAAATAACATTGAAAGAAAAAATTCTAAAAAAATCCAAACTGATCTATTTTTCATCTCTTAGGATGAACAGCAGCAGCTCATGCTACACATGAAAATTCACATAGGTGAATAAAACAACATCCTTCAACACTAAATAGCAGTTCAAGAGAGCCGAACAATGAAATCAGCAACTGGCTCTTAATTAGCACAATGACTGAGATAATTAGTTGCATTCACTACCTGCTTGCTACTGTTCATTCCATTTTTGATATCTGGTAGAAGTCCCCAACACTAAAAACACGATGGAACTTGAGACCGCCAGACAATGAAGATTTGGAACCTGCATTAGCGCTTGCCGCCTCCCAAAGCTGCCACACGCAGAAGCATCACTAAAGCTCTGGAGTATGTAGGTGAGCGTGTCTTAGGCACAGCTATGCATTATCCATGTCTTGGGTAGGAAAGCACTACACGAATCTAGGGCACAGTTTGACGACGGGTGTTTAAGGAAGCCCTGAGGGGAACGCTGCTTTCCACAGTGGTTGCAGAACGGACGTCTCAGTTCCATTTGCCAGCATATCTGACTTCAGTGTTCCCAGTGCAAAGTAATTAAATTCCACAAGATGGACTTGGCAGCAGTGCCAAGCAGTGCTAAAAAATGCTTGTTTAGAATAGAAAAAGTACTATTTATTCTACACCAGACAGTAAGGTTAATTGTCTGAGTAAGTTGTGTATATAAAAACTGTAATTTTAAAAACATTTGAGAAAATCTTAACAGTGAAATCAGCAATGGCCTCTAATTAGTGCAATGACAACAAATTCCTTTCTCAGTTCAGAGATCCCATTCTTCTCCATTTTAAAGTGTTACTATCACATTTATTATCTACATAAAGTTAGTTGCAGGGCCATATTCAACAAAACTGTATTGGCGACTGACCTTCTGAAGTCGATAAGACGTCTCAGGGGCAGAATGCCAACTTCTAATACACTGAACTTTGTAAAGTCTAAGAAACTAACAGGACAGAGAGACTTAGACGTACATAAATATTCTAGTTTAAGGCTTATCTTTAATATTCAGCGTTGCCTTTGTCTTAGCTGCAAGGAGAGAACCTGTACAGGTTTGGTGTACTCTTACAGAAAAGTCAACTTTAGTAAAGGCAACATCGTAACACGTGACAAATTTTCATTTTAAGGAGAAAGAGCATCACACAGTCCTTGAGTTTTTCCATCCTGTTATGCCACCAAAAACAGCAATTTGCTGCCCGAGAAAACACTGTTCTTCCAACACGTAGGAAAGTAAAAGGTGCGTTTCCTGATTAATAAAAAGAGACAAAGATATATGAAGAAGGTTGTTAAAAAAAAAACAGGGGGCTTATGTTTGGTTTTTTTATCCTCCCTCCAGTAACTGCTACACTTTAAGTCAGTAAAACACTTGCAGAGGGGCAGACAAGCTGCTTCCTGATCATCTCAAGAAAGTGGGTCAAGTCACTCATCAGTAGTGGGGAGATTCAGGAAAGGAGGAAAAAAAAAAGAAAAAAAAAAAAAGAAAAAAAGGCAGTTTAGAGAGCTAATGTAATGCCAGTCTTTGCAAAGGTTAAAAGCATCCAAGCTGCTGTCCTGCTTATCCTATCCTAATTCAAAATACTGTCTGATTTTGTGGTAAATACAGTTGCAAAGTTCTATATAAAATAGCATAGATTTGGGAAATACAGGTATTTGGGTTTTTTTTGGGGGGGTGAGGTGTTGGTTTTTTGTTCATGTCCATCCCCCCCCCCCCCCCAATCTGCTCTTGTAAACAGTTACTCCAACCCATAGATGAAAAATCACTGAGCTGGGACCCAGTACACGTAAAACATGAAACCAGAAGATGCCAGATAATGCCTTAAAGGGAACAGAATTATTCTTAAAAGACACTATTCAGAAAATAGCATAAGACAGACATTTGAAGTAGATTTATAAATTAAACAGCACTTGGTCACGGGTTAAAAATCCAGCAGCTGTGGGGAAAACTGATGTTGCAGAACAAAATTAAGTTATTACTGCGTTCCAGTACTAATTTATAGAGCTGTAGTTCATCCATTATGCAGAAAACAATCAGGGCAGAATAGATAACCAAAAAGTGGTGGTACCAGACACAGATTCTGTCGACCTGAACCGGTTGCACAAACAAGTGAAAGGGCTAGTCCCTTTTCTTTCTGAAGTGGCAGCTCAGACTTCTGACCCTTTATGCCGCATACTAGTTGTGTTTTAGAAGATGGGAACTTCTACCTCTACGTTTCAGGTACCTATAACATACCAATAGATATGTATTTGAAATAAATACCAGTATATTCCTCAAAATTAAGTGGAGGAGAACAGAGTTTGAGAACAAATATTTAGGAATACTCAAAGCCAGAAGTGTTACCCTCAAAGTTTTCATTTGCAAAGGATTGCAAAGAAAGTTTACAAGCTTTATGAAAAGGAAGACAAAGGGCCTTTCTTAGCTGTTTAGCTCTCTAGCAGATGCTAATAAAACAGTAATATTCATGCGTAGCGCTGAAGTACACGGCAAACATGGATCAAGTCAGCCAGGAATCTCCAACAACAGAGATGGTCTACTGAAGGCAGAACTAAGGCAAAGCACGCAATAAATGAGATTTAAGAAACTGAAGTCTTTTAGCATTTCTCTCTTCTCCAGGAAAGTGAATCAGAGGAACAGAAGTCACATGTTTTATTTACATCAGACATACATTTGAGAGAGTCATAGCCTTAGAAGGCTAGAAGTGGTTTGGTTAGACTATTTCAAAAGGCATACTAGTGTAACACAATCTTCTCCTATTTAATTGCTTTTAATCTTAAAATCAGTTAAAAGCACCTCTGGTTAAAAAAAACCAAGAATCCCAAACATATTGCATCTGTGCGTCTCAAAAGGTTGATACAGTCTCTGCTATTTAGTACCCGATACTATGCCGTGAGCACAGAGTCCTCTCTGGGAATTACTATACCTTACACCGCATCTATCAGCTAGGGTTTTTTCCATATGTACATACACATATATATTATTTATAGCCAACTTTCAGGTGAGTAGTTCCAGAAATATCTGACTTACTCCTACCAATAAAAAATAAGTTAAATGAAAAATTAAGAACAAAATTTTCTGTTAAGACCAAAAGCAAACGACGCTTATAACTCAATTTAGTTTAAACTGTAAACAATATGCGTTTTTGTATTATCACCAAATTGGGAGAGTTGTCTTTTTTTAAAAGAAAACAAGAAAACAAATCCCACAAACCTGCTCTAACAAGGAACTAGTGTTCTACCTAGCAAACATCTGCATTTATTCTATGTAGAATTTGTAAGCAAGATGTCAGGCCTTTAGAAGTAAAGGCAAAGATGTTTTCCTTTATTACAATATTTAAAGGCTATCACTTAAGTGGGGTTTTTTTTAATAGCTTGTCATTTATATAATAAAAACAAGTATTTGTACAAAGATGCGGTTTCTTTTTAAAAAAGCAGATCAGTTGAGTGTTTCATACTTTAATATATAAACCAAAACATATGAAAGCTATAAAAACATTAATGTGTGCCATGTATTAAACATGTAGCCTGGTATTTTAATGCTTACATGTATAGATTAAAAAAATTATCACAATGGAAATTTTACTTTCAATTATCATAAACAGACCAAAATACAGAGTAGAAACACGTCATTTGTGAAACTTGACAATTAGCATCACTTACTCTCCAAACATCAGCTGGGCTTCAAGTTGTACACCATAAGCGTAAGCTAACATTCTACCAATGAAAGCGTTACAAAATGCATTAAGAGAAAATACTGCCAGTAAATGAATGTCTTAGTCTATTTTTTTTATTTAGTATTACTTTTTTTTAAAAGACAGTTTGAATTGGTTTTATAGGGTTGGGTTTTTTTGCTGTTCTGCTATCAAAGGTCTTCTTTAAAACTGTTGTGTGAACAATACAGTCACATTACAACTAAACAAAAAGACAAATAATAACAGACCAGCTGCTTTTTACATTTCAATAATCATAATTTAATTCCCCATTGCTGTTCTTCCTCTCTGCATAGGGAAATTGTTTTATTTGGCACATTAAGGATAAAAAAGTCAAAAACTGAGCCAAAGTTACAAACCTCCAATTTTAAGTTAGTAGTTATCAGGAAGAAAGCCAGACATCAACGTCATGGCAAAACTAAAAACAAAAAACCACACACACAACATAGGGAAAAGGTTTTCCAATGATCAATATCATCAGAGCCTTCTAGCTGAAACAAAACACATATATTACTGTTCAAACCATAATTGGATTGCTAGGAATCTTTTCTCAAGTCCTATTGTGCTCTTGCTTACAGTGTGTAAATCCTCACTAAACGGCAAGGAGGCTTTGATGAACATATTTCACATTGTATATTTTTTTTTCTTAATCTCAAGTTTTAATGCAGATACTTAGAGATCTGTAAAGTCCTGTAAACTCTGGCTGCTTTCCAGTAGTCTGTACCAATTGCTCCTTAGGCAGCACTTTGTTTCACTTCAAGTAGTGCTTCACACCGTGGTATCTCCGAAGTCCTTGTTCCAGCGAATATATGCTTCCAGGGTCTGAGGGCTCAAACTGCGCTTTATCTTCTTCAAAGACTCAGTGAAATCTGACAGTTTGATATTTCTCATCTAAACAAAAAGTGAAAGACATCAGGATCACAAGTGGTTTATGTATTTCAGTTCATTCAAGAAATAGTTCAATATTCACTTTTAACAAAGCATGTTCTATGGGTGCTTCATCTTGATTTAAGGAAGAAATTTTTTACAGTGAGAACAGTCAATCATTGGAACAACCTCCCCAGGGACGTGGTAGAGTCCCCATCGCTGGAAGTTTTCAAGATGCAATAGGACGGGGCGCTAGATAATCTCATCTAGGACCAGGTGATCTTTTAAGGTCCCTTCCAACCTGGGCTGTTCGATGATTCTATGACCTGATGCAAGAGTCTTGTAATTTAAGACTATCAGTATTTACTGTTTTTAATAAACTAACATTTGGTAATTGTAATGTCTGCCTTGTTATTTAATAGCCCATGAGACCGTGTTATTACTTCCTATTTCACTAGGTGGTGCAAGCTGGTGCATGTGAGGGCACAGAACTGAGTAAAGAGTAAGACTGGATTTTTTAACACGTTTATGGCATATCACTGCATACCAGGAGGGTACGGCCCTGAAAGTTCCCACCCTTACCACGACTGTATTCACACCATAGTACGCTGTCAGCCAAGTAATCCCAATAATCTAACCGCTCTCATCCAACGCACACTTTCAGTTGTTTGCTCAGGACACCACTATAAGCAGATACTTCCCGTATAGAGAAATAACCAGACCTGATGGGAGGTAACCAAAGCGTGTGGAACAAGCAACCTCGCCATTCAAGCAGTATTAATGTTACAATTGAAGAAGATTCCCCATGTTTCTTTGGGACTAGTGTTATAGGCTATTGGAGGTAAACTTGCATTCACAACTAATTATCACAGATGTTCTCATCTTCCTGCAAGAAATCCTTTCAGCTTATCGTAGCCTTAGCCATGATCTAAGGCTAAACCCAGAAAGCAACAGGGGAATTAAGTTTTGCTTCATTTCCCCCACATAACTGTGGTTTGCATACACATTTGAACAGAAACTTTTATACACAAGACCAACCCCTTCCTTTTCTATTGATGTTTACAGATGCAATTTGTGGTGAGAAACTTACTAAATCTGTTTTTGAATTTGTTTTTTCCTTTATGATGGTCCATGTGAATAAATGTAAGTATCATACATATACACAAACAAATCTGGTTTAAAATTCCTCAGAGATTCTCCCTAAGATGACTTAGTTTATGTAAAGATGGGGGCGGAAATAAAATAAGTCATTTGACATAATACATCTGGGGAATGTTCTGGGGGAGTAACACTGTGAGAAAATAAAAGCCAGGCCTCTGACGTCATTTGATGGATAACAGACCAAGCTGCACATCAGGGCAAAGGAAAAGAGGGGACAGTCAGCTGAAACTAAGAGCAGCAGAGATTTACGATCAGAAAAAGCGGTGCCCTTAAGCCTGATAACCAACAAACTACACAAAGAACCTCACACATCTGAGGACAGATTTTCTTCTTGATCACTAGTAAAGAGTTTTCTTCAATGAAGAAGTAATCAAAAAAAGGGTAAGACCCCCCCAAAAAAATACGCTAGGTATTTTGTATGATAGTATGTGTAAATAAAGGGAGCTTAAACGCTTCTGGTGAGCATGCATTCTATTCAAAGGGGAAAATACAACTGCTAGAACAGCATACCTCACTGGCAGACATGTTCTTCACCTGTTCTGGTTTTAATTCTGTAAAAGTAAAGGAAGATCAGTGAGTTTCATAAAAAACAACTTTCATCGATTCTGACAAGTAAAGCATGTTAAAAGCACTTTTATTTGGGAAAAAAAAGCCACAGCTAAAAATTATACCCCTCTCTCAACATAATCCGGTGTTTTTACCTCCTCTTTCCCCATTTATCAGCTCCTCAACCAGGCTGCTCCCACACTCAGTCACTGCAGATAGAGTATGAAGTGGTAGCAGAACTACTTCCTTCTTCCTAAAATATGGGGAGCAGCACACGAACATAACAGAGCTGCCTTCCCCCACACTATTCCTGGTACCTACAACCCCCTACCCCTCAAACACACGCAGTTTTCAGGAAACAGAAAGGTACCGTCAGCCAAGAATACAGAAATAAAATCAGGCTGGGCACATAATAGTGCTTCTTGCACTGGTGGGATCTAACCACTCTTGCATCCTTCATCATTTTACTTTTTTTTTTTTTTTTTTTAACTCGCAATACTGTTATGGTATCAACGTATTACAGCAAACGTTTTGCTCTGAGGGTGCAAGCAAAAGAATCTAGGAAGGATTGGTAAGGCTGACCTTAAGAAACATTTTAAAAAATAAATTGTTTTATATGGACGCCATGAGCAGAACAAATAGGTTGCACAACATTCCATGGTCTCTCCTCAAAATGGAACTGCATGTGAAGTGTAGCATTTGTAGCAAAGTAAAGCCTGCATACCTAAATGCATATACTATTAATTCAACCACTCTAAATACATATATTCAAAGTCTTTGAAGATATGATGTCTCTTGTGAGAGCTATTTAATGCAATTCTGTTTCCCTGTTATTATGCAGGGTTTTGGAAGATATGCCTTACAATCTCAACCGCTGAAAGTAAGTGGGGAAAAGAACGTTACTTTCCAGTAGCTGCTTTCAAAGAGATAACGCACTGGCAAAACTGCATGTTATAGGATTTTTGACTCAATTAAAAAATAATAAAACAAGCACATCCACAAGACATGCACAGACCTCTCCTCCCCATAAATCATTTAAGAGAGTTGCAACAACTTTTATTTTACACGTAATAGGCTGATATTACAGAACACTTCTGCTCTGGCTGCCTTTAGTACCTTTCTGTCAGGTAGGACAATATATCCGCAAACACAAAACTAACATCAAATCTTCAAAACCCACTACTGGTCTCCACTAAATAAAATCAGCCCCTTCAGATGTGGCTACTGGACACATAATAACTCGCTAGTGAAACAGAACAAAGTTGGGGGTTGTTAGGGTTGGGGTTTGGGGGTTTTTTTTTGGAAAAAAACTATTCACTTTGCATTAAAATCATTATTTTCTCAAAGCTGAAAACGTCAGAGGAAGAACAAATATAAAGTAAAACTCTACTTGAGTCACAGTTGTCATCTGGATCACAATTCAACATTAGGAAGATTTAAAAATAGAAGAGCTATGCCATTCAAAGCATATCTAAAAAAACCTCCAAAACACAAAATTGCTTCTGTTTCAGTGTTTCCTTCTTTGAGACTTTAAAGAGATCCACCCACTTTATAAGACAAATAATGCAGTCAGACTGCTGTTCAAGTAATAATTTAGATACAACAGAACTGATATGAGCCTAGGAAAGATGCACTAGTTAAAACCCCCACAAGTCTGTGAAAAACACTTCACCCTGCTTTCCTCTTAACACACAAAAAGCGTCTGTTGCACATGGTGAGCTACTGAAGGGTTTTTTGTAAGGTAAATCTTATGATATTATGAGGAACAGACCAAACTCCAATCTAAAAAGCTTAATTTCAGAGGTTTAAGAATTATAAAGATGTAGAAAAAAAATGTATTATCTTTAATATCAAGGGCACCGAGTTTTTCCAAAACCTAAATAAAAGGTTACCTTATTATGCGCAGCTTACCTCGAATAGGGCCCAGCGCTGCATCCTTTGCTAATGCGGTTAAATCGCTTCCAGAGTATCCATCTGTCATTCTTTGTCAAAGGAAAAAGTGGGGGAAAGGAGAAAAAAAAAAGAAAGCCTGCTTCAAACCATCTCATTTTAATTGCAGATCATTCAGAAGTAGTACTATTTTGATGTTGTTTTGCAAGTTTAATGAATCAGAAGCGCATTCAACATAAGAGATCTATATTTACGTCTTTTCCAGATTAAATTTAAGTACAGATACTCAAATCCCAAGTAACATGCTAGGAAAAACGAAAAGATAGCAGCCAACTAGGATTTGTAGGTAAAAAATAATCTCAAGCACATTTACTATTTCTCTTCCAGAAACGCCCTACCACTAGTTTGTCATTGTTTGTCACAGATGAACATAAAACCAAAAACTCCAACTGTCCTGTACTCCTTTCAAGCTGATCAATACAATGAGAACCCAATACCACACACGTTTATGATGATGTGATCACATCACCAGTTTTCTGAATAAAACTACGTGCACTTTTAGTTGACACCAGAGCCCAACAAAGGGCAAAAGCAGGCACTACTGAAAATCTAACAGTAGTGTTTGGTTTTGAAAATAAGTGATATTTTTACAGTATCCTCTTAATGGAAAGGCATGGTAGCAGTTGACCAGTGGACTCCAGGGACTACAAAAGTCTACTAATTCAGAAGAGTAAATACAAATTTGAAAAGCAGCATCACTTTGCTTAGCATGTTACAGGGCAGACAGCGTTATCTCTGGTGGAAGACTTCTTTCAATGTTGAAGGTGTGGTAAGAGACAGACGATACTCTCAAAGTACTCGGCAAGCTTCTCAACTCTCAGAACTTACAGTCTGCATTTTAGCAGAGTACTGAAACAGCCTCCTGCAGTTTACGCATGGAAAACGATCTCTAGCACAGCTAAGTGACTCACCAACTGACTCCAACGTTAAAGCCTAAACCTGGAAATGCTTATGACCAAGAACCAACTGTGGGACTTGAGATGGCTGCTACAGCCTGAGCCACAGCCTCAGCAGTTTTCTGCAGAAGCCGAAACACTTAACTTCGAGTAAGCACTATAATTCAGCTTGGAAGTGAGATACAGTGGACAGGTCCTTATTCATAAAGAAACAGGTTCTATAAGTGTGCCTTGCACACACTTCCCACTGATTTCGGAAATAATACGGTGTAAATGTGTAGGTATTCTGTAAGCGAACTGAAAGGAAGATAAATTGTGCTATCTACTGGGGTTTGTTTGTTTGGGGTTTTTTATTACAAGACTGGCAGACATACAGATTATCCAAGACCTAAGAACCACAAGGAGTGTGGGGGGGTAATCAAATCAAGGATCCAATCTCTATGGGAGCTTTTCCAGAATTAAACTTCATTTCCAAGTTAATCAATTAAATACTTTGCAGATTAAAAGGTCTCCACTGAACCAGGAAGCCAACAACACATACTACCAACGTAAGTGAAAAGAAGTAGTAAGGGTTACCTAAAGAAAAATTTAAAACCAAAAAAACCCCCACCTAGCTCATAGAGCAGTGGCTGTCTGCAACAAGAGCTCCATAGCTCAGTCTTTTGGAGATCATTAATTCTGTTATAGTTTATAGAATAAGTTGCAGAGGAGCGAAGGAACAGAAATCATGAAAGATGTTAAATACCTATCTCTTTCAAAACAAAGATGGCAGGCAAAGCAGGTAGGACTCTCAGCTTTTATATTTTTGCTAAACCCTTTAAAAAAATGTACCTAAGTTGCATTTGTAATTTGGTTCATATGTTTGCAGTTAGAATCCAAGACACTGTCTTTTTCCTCCAGTTAGCTATAGGCTAGTTAGTTATTAGGTCTAAATACGGCCTGAGCTAGCATCCTTCAAGTACAGAGAGAATTTATTCAGTTGGATTATATATCAAATTTCTGTAACGTTACTAAGAAGCTGACAACTGCTACATCCGAGACACTACAGATCTCCTGTTACTACCACAAACAGAAACAGAGACTGAAGTACATCTACTTGCATGTTTTTGGTATCTCCCACTTCTGTTTTCATTCTTTCCTGCCCTAGGTGCTCGACCTGCTTTTTAGTTTAACTTCCTTCACACACATTACATTTAATTTCTGACGGTGACAAACAGCAATACTGTGAAAAACTTAAAACAATGTACTTTCATAATAGGAAGGGCATTTAACCCATACTTCCCCAATCCAATATGAAACTGAAAAGAATCTAAAATTATCCAGTACTTGCTCTGCTACGTTGGTAATACCTTCACAAACCTAGCAATGGACAAGGAAAGAAAAGTTGCTTTTGACTTTAAATGCATGCCAAGTGCAAAACTGGTACTGCCTTTTTGCACTGGGGAGGAGGATCTGGACTGCCTGGAGGCCAGGTGGAGAGAAGCATCCTCCTCCTCCTCATAAAGAAGAGTGCTGATGAGCATGTTTTAACAACAGAAACCCAGCCAGGTGGTGTAGGCAAGAAACAAGCACATACGTATCAGCATATATAAAAACACTTTCATACAGCCTGACAGGAGACCATCTTCCCAAAACGCATGCAATTCATTCTCAGCAAGTATTGTCACTATCTGATGATTTACATTAGTCACATTTTGAATGACTGAAACAGTCTGAATGAATGCAGTAGATGAGTATATTTATTTAGTATAGTTATACTTACCTAGCTAGTTGTGCCAACTCTTTTTGGGTCAATGGACTTCCTTGCTTGCTTAGAAGATTTTTTAGCAAAACCAATCTTGTCTGAAAATAAGATACATTTATCAGATGTAAAACTCATTTTCACGGTACATTTAAAATTCTGTTGCAACAACAAAACTACGTGTTTGTCAGGTTAGCTTTTGTGCTTCACTAGTTTAAACTTGCCTATAGTGCTTTTGTGATTAGACTGTACACTATCATCTCTTCAGGGGAAGAGACAAGGATTTGGAAATAATGAGATCAAGAGTCAGATCACTTCAAGGAAAATATATGGGAATCTTCATCAAAAGCCCTAATCTGCTGTTGAGCTGAAAACATTAAGAAAGCTACTTTGATCTTTTGCAATAAACACTCTTCTCCAGCCAACCAAACATGCTCCTGCAAGCCCTACTTCAGACTTGTCCAACCCTGACAGTATGTAAGCAACACCTCACTAGGAAAGAAATACTGAGTAGCTACTACCAGATGCAAAAGCTTAAGATACTAGCTAGAATTAAAGCACAATGTATATGGCCCAGATGGGCCAGAAGTTAATTCACAGGACAGTAATCACCCACTAGGGCAAGTTAAGAATAGTCTACGAAATATATTTTGTTCTCTTCTTTAATAAAATTGATCTTAAAATTAAGAAAATACATGGAAAACAATACTTACTTCCTCATTTGGTAACGACACATATACCCGTTTGGTGAATCGTCTGGAAAAAAAACCACACAAACAAAACCCCAAACTTATATACATATACACGCATACACTTCTATAACTTTTTAGCACATACAAATCTAACATTTGGTTTGATAAATGTCAAAATTTCACTTATATTATGAAATTCTAGGGAGTAGAACTATAGATTTAAAAAAAACCAAACAAACACCAAAAAAACAATATGCACAAGCCACCGGTGTCACCTTACTCTTATTTGAAGTTATGAGACTCCTCCCAGAGAGGAAACACTCTAAAGGTAAAAATACCACTGACTACCAGAAACAACATGAAATATCTCTTCACTGTACACAAAAAGTCCTTGGAATCATTAAAAATGTGTTTTACTTGTTCAGACAGTGCTGACATGCCTATTTTCCTCAATCAAGAATGAAAAGAGAAGCAAGCATGAGAACTTGCAGCAAAAGAGTCCCAAGGCAAATCCACAGCAAAATCTGTAATTGCATGGGACATCTAAAGTCCAATATTCACAGAGAAGAAATACTGGATTTCACTGGTCAAACTTCTTCCTTCATCCTGCCATTAAGATCCAAATAATAAAAAAGCAATACATAAGATGGAAGAGGGTTATAAAATGCTGACTTGGTCTCGGTACTGCTGCTTTAGAGAATTCCAAGGCCACCATGCTTGTGTAGATGTATCCCAAAAGAGAAGAGACAGGCAACTCTTTGAGAAGTTAAATAATTTAACCATGCCAAACACCTTTTGCTACTTATTCCAAAACTTAAACCAATCAAGACACTAAGTAGCAAAACCTGCTCTTCATAATGAACATCATATGATTGTATTCAAATAAAGGAAGAGACATTTAGATACCTGAGAACAGCATCATCAAGCTCCTGTGGCCTGTTTGTTGCTCCCATCACAAGTATTCTGTCCTCTCCAGAAGACTGCACCTACATAATGTAGGAAGGCAAGACAGCTTTCAGTTTACATCAAGTAGTAATACAACAACACCAGTTAAAGACTTGCCATGTATTCAGCTCTTCCTGCACACGTGTCTTTTTTCCCATGCAGTTAGCTTTAAGACATTCCTCAGGTAAATGTAAAGTCAAACTACAAAAAAAGTAAAAAGAAGTAAAAAGAAAAAAAAAGAAAAAAAGTAATGTAAATACGGGATACTATGCCCAAGTTATGTTCCTTGAAAAGAGTCTTGGAAGAGAACAAATGTTACTGTGGAATCAGATGTTACAACGTTGGAGAAAACTGAGACTACAAAAAGCACTCAGAAGTTTAGTCATCCTGAGATAATTCTGTTTCAAAAGCTAGAGACTTTCTGCTGTTCTAACACCAAACATTGTTTTGAAGCATACACAGAGAATCAAAACTTTAGACTAAGGTACAGCCAGAACGACTAAATGGGATCAGAGATTCATCTAATAGGGGTCTCAAGAAGCTAGCAATAAAAATCAGAAGCTACTCAATAGTACATAGACACAGTAATTTTCCCCTCAATTCACTCAATTGCAAGACTTGATTTTATACCCAACAACATGGAGACTTACAGCTTCCAGACTTCAGAGAAAACATTTGGGTATCAGAGACGTGTTACTATTCACCTAGTGTACAATCCTTCATAGACTTACGTTCATTGCCACCTTACTGAGTCCAAAAAGTTCCACAAGAATATTGTATGATATAGTTAAACCTTGATTCAAAGCTTGCTAACTTACTAATTGTTTCATTTTCCCCTTTTCACTTTAAGGGAAAACTGTGTGTGCAATAAGTTCTGCATATCTTTGTCACATTGCATTATTTGCCCTGATTCATCTCACTTTGGAGAAGTTTTTCCTGATCTCGTTGTCTCTCTCCATAGTTATCTTCTCCCCCTGTACCTCATTACTATTGCTTCTTCACTGTAGCAATATTCCACTGTGCTAGTGGAATACAAACTAAGATTGTTCAATACAAAAACCAGTGTTGTGTCACAGAAAAATGTTCTGATATTCATTTGTTCCCCCCAACTATGAAACCCAGTTCTTTTTCCTGGGTATTACATACATGCTATTAAATATATTCTTACTGTATCCTGTCATCTCTAGGTCACGATGCCAAAAAAAAAAAACGTATAACTCAATGAAAAGCATACTAACACAGAAATTAATCCTTTTGATGCATCAGAGCTGCGTATATCCGTGATCTGAACTCGTCCATTTGAAATCCTCAACCTTCAAGTCTCACCTTACCCCTTGATAGTGCATGCTTTTGTGACACATATCTCTTAAAAAACAAAACTTAAAAGCTGTTAAATCTTCTTTTACGTTGCCAGAATGATGAGATGTGCTTCACCAAAACATGCAAACAAGGATTCAACATTGCCTAACCCTCAAGTGCCTCTCCTGGCCCATATGAACATTTGTTCTCACAGCTCCTTTTATTATTGCCATTTGTTATTCCTTTTTCTCTGTTCACAGTCTTTCAACCCATTATTTCAGCTCATCCCCAAGATTACTACTTTTCACTCCAAACTGAATTTTGCATAATACTACAGTAAGCAGATGAAAAATCAACAGCAATGGAAAAAAGGCTGTTTGTCGACCAAGGTGCAGGGGGAGCGGGAAGGGACAGAGCTAAGGCCCAGCAGCCAACTCCTATTTGTGTTTCATCTGTAGCTTGTACTGGCACCCTCTACATTAGCCAATTCAGCTAAATCAAACAATACCCAAGACTAAATACTTACACCATCAAATTCTATTAAAAATTCTGTTTTTAGACGCCTACTAGCATCATGTTCACCTTCTCGTCTTTCACACAAAAGGCTATCAACTTCATCTGAAAAACAAAGAAATATATCTTAATTAAGCATACAACATTACAGTCTTCATCTCTAAGTTCTTTTGCTAATACAGGGCTCCAGTAAGACAGATCAGATCTTTACTCCCTAGGAGAACAGACAGATCTTAGTGAAGTTTAAAAGCTTGTATAACGTGTTGGCCTGTGAATATGTAACACCAAGCACAGAGGAGAAAAAAAAAATCCTACTGATAATAAACTGCAACTCAGGACAAGCAAAAACCCCATTTCATCTTTGAAGTTTAATACACAAATGGACTTACTCTGCAAAGGTAGTACAGCATTCGTGTTTTTGAGGCACTTCTTCCCACTATTAACACCAATTAAATAACACAACAGCAATCTAATATGCTCTATATGGAACTAGAGGTTAACCAGCAGGTCATATCCGAGACACTTGGTCTACACTGCGGAACTACCCAAAGAAGTTTACCCAATGATTCCAATTTAATATTTAAGAAAAATATTTAAGAAAATACACAAAATCAACAACATTTAAGGTCTTACCAATAAAAATTATAGAAGGCTGAAGTTCTCTGGCTACTGCAAATAGAGCACGCACCAGTTTCTCCCCTTCACCCACCTAAAACAACAATAAACTGTTTTTGGAGGGTGTTTAGAAAGTGCTTATTACAAGAGACCTAACATAAGGACCTACAGAAAATCTTGCTGATATCCAACCATACTCAGTCCATTCATACACACTCAGATTACCACTCGTTCAGTATTACATACGACAGTATTATTTATGTCTTAAAAGACACATTACAACTTCACTTATGATAACAATTGAGTTGTCAAGAGATTCTGGTGCCTAAATTATCACAGTGAAAGGAGCTGGGACCCATTTTATTTACTTTTTAAAGAAGAAATATACAACCGCTCATCTATACAACAGCCAGGGTCATCCCGATCTGCAAAAGCCTTTGACATTGAGTTATCACAAGCACAAACCAAAATTTTTTACTTCACATATACTTTTTTTAAAACTTTAGGTTGGCTATAGGCTAACAGTTCACCAAGGATTCATCAGAAGCCTGTGGCCTTCTTAAGCCCCAATAACAGCATGTGTGTGTTTTCAGATCAACATAATTTATATCTGCTACTTACGTATTTTGAAGTTAGGCTCGCTGCACTTATATTAAAGAAAGTAGCATTTGATTCTGCAGCAACTGCTTTGGCCTAGAAAAGGGGGGAAAAAAAGTACTTTTGAAAACATCACATTGAAGATACCTCTCTGCTTCTGTAGCTAGCACTCATGTCCTGACTGATGATTTTGAAAACCCCTATTCCTTCAAAAGGAACACCTTGTAGATGTTACAGAAAACTTCTGTACAGGTCACTTATAAATAAGAACGGGTGAGTGGTCTAACCACTAGGGAATTTTCAAAATTCCCTTGGACTTGTCTAATTACATCATCTCCATAGCCAACTACAACTTGCTCACTGAAGAACACAAGTCTCCAGCTCCTTCTGATGTATCCTAGTAGACATTTTAAACAGTTTTAACTAATTTAGGGTAGTAATTTAGGGTAGCAGCTGGATCAAATCACATTAAAAATTATGTTCTGTTTTTTTTCCCTCTGTACCCTATCTATACAAAATCTGTTTTCAGAGGAAATCTAGGGAAAAAAAAATAAATCCGTTCAGATGGAATGTTCACATGGAGTACCCTCTTCTTTAACAATTTCACCATATTCCCTGGTTATACAGTTTAATTTTAGTGATTAGCAATTATGTTCCAGTATGTAAAACATAACAGATTAGGCAAAGTGAGCTGCTCAGCATTCACACTCCCACGCTTCAGAGCTGATCCAGCCTCAGCATCAGCAAAGGGAGGGTGCAGCTGCAGCCACGCCATGTGATGCAGAATGATGTGCCCAGCTCAGCTGCATCAGGACATGCATCGCTCCCTGGCTGATGCACAGCCATTTCCCTCCAGTCCCCTGAACCGAGCACATCAGGCTGAGAAGACAAGCAGCAGCCAGACAGTTCCACAGCACTTACGCTCCTTGCATAGTAGTGTGGAAGTCGGACAACTCCCTTTCTTGCTACTCTGCTCCTTCCCCTTTTCCAAAATGCACTTCTAGTATATTTTAGTGCACAGCACACCATTTGTGATTATCACTGCTCTACACAAACAACTAACCATGTTACTTTTACTCTCTCTGAAAATGAAACTCAGACTTGCTAGTTTAAGTTTCAAAATATTACTTGTGATATTGAAGAAAATTAAAGAGACCAACTTAGCAATTCCCTGCCCCTATAAAATCCACAGTTATGAACAATTTTGCATTCTTATATTAAATTGACACCACACTACCTATCCAAGAAGAATATACAGTTTATTACTCCAACACCCAAACTGAAAGACACACCTCATGGTTACATTTTACGCCCACCAACTCATGCATGAAATAATTTTCTCACCAACATTGTCTTCCCATTTCCTGGTGGGCCAAACAGCAATAATCCACGTGCAGGAGCTCTAAGTCCTGTAAATAACTGAAAAGTACATCATCGTAAGTTACCTTCAAAGAAAATGTTGATCTACCTCTGCAAGAAAATGGTTTAAGATTGAGGAATGGCTCACTGGCTAGCACCGGCAGCGACAGTAGCTGTGCTACAGCAGTATGGGTTTTAAGAGAACTACATTCTATTACTAACTTGACCTAATGCATGTCACTACTGTTTCCCACACAACAGTTAAATTCCATTATGATCGTTCTGTGCATAAAGGCACTGTGACATGAGTACAAAAGGCAGTAACACATTCCTCAAGGCAGACCAGCCTAACAAGTTTAAAGCATCAATTCCACTTAAAAAGGGGAGAAACACACATGTGTAGTAGGAGTTAGAGAATGTTCCTACTAACTCCATATGGAAGAACCACTTCATCTCTTTTTTTTATTTATTAAATGAAACTTGAGAAGACATAAGCTTTGACCAAAACTATTTAAAATATTACTTAACAACCACCTACTCTCTCTAGATGCTACTGATAATAATCTCCTCCCTCTCGCTTTGCATTGGATTCATCTTTCCTACACTACAAAATTGCACTCATCGTATGTAGCATCACAACAAGCAAATCTACACATTCTCATAAAGTAGATCTCTTCTAATTAATCCTGCAGCCTGTTTTCCCCAGCACTTTGTCTTTACCACTTTCTTCAAGGGTTTCAGAGTTCTGTTTTTGGCCTCACATGCACTTCTCCATTCCAGCTTCCAATAATTCCAACAAACAAAAGGAATAACAGGGAGTGACATATATAACACCGTGTCCAAACACCCTTGTCAGCAGGCGCTCCTTCCCACAATATCCACGATAAAAACCGGCTCCACTACCAGTGTAGTGTTTTCAAGATGACTGACCACAGTTCAGCCACAACTGCCATTTATCACTGAGACACACTAGGCTTTTAAAGTTTTATTAACAGACTAATCATACTAAACATGGTCTGAACTAATTGCTACTGTTCTATTAGCATCTTACTGATGAAGCGTTTGCAGTCATGTCTCTAGCCAGTGTTTTCTATTCATTCACCTCAACTCTTGCTCTACTTCAAAAATACCATTAATTGGCATGTTTAAATAGGAATTTGAGTTCAAAACTTCATTAAGGTTAAAACTGAAGTAGTATTTGACTAAATATTGCCCTATAATTACCACATCTATCATGTTAATTTACAAGGAAGAAAACCAACCTCTTTTCCTCCAAGGAAAGTTTAAAAATCCACAGGATTTTCTGTCTTTTGGTATACCTCAACCTACACCAAGGTCAGGCCCACTGATAGCTACAGTAATGTGAAAAAACACATAATTGAAAAATATCAGCTATTATTGGGAGAGAGCTGTAACTATTCCAAGCCTCACATCTCAAAGTCATTCCCACCCAGCTCATTGTATTACTGTTACTAAACAACAAACTTGACATACTAAAGCACTGTAATAACAAAGACAGTATAATGACATTTTCCTTCTGCATAAGAATACCAGACCATACATATTTGATGCCAAAGCTTTGTTTTCATCAGGCCTACTATTCCTGTGATGCTATGCCAGGTTTAGGGTTTCTTCCCCACAACACTTCAAAACCAGAAACTGCATTAAAGGAAGACCACAGAACAACTCCAGTAACCCATCAATGTGACCAAATAAACCCACAAGCAAGCAAAAAAGAACAAACAGGAACCTTGCCTGAATAATCAACACCGCAATAAATCATTGCATGCAATTTCTACAAGAGTCCAGCTTTCGAAAATGACCAATTTAATTTTATTTTAAAAAGCAGCTCAGAAATTTCCAGTAGTATATAGACCAGAACCTGAATATGGGCAGTCACAGTAGTTGAGGTACCACCTCATAAATAAATAAAATAAAAAATAAAATAAAACAAAACCCTAAAGGACCAATTTCCACTCAGCCCAGTGAAGAAGAAATCTGCCCTCAAATGTTATACACCTCAGTGTACTTGCCTGTTCGCTACTATACTTTTTTGTATCCTCTCCTGCTGTAAATAGACTATTCAGAATGTCTAACCAACATCCACAGAGAACATGACCACAATACCAATTTAATATTTTTCAAATCAGATAGCGTTATGACTTAATTTACCTATAAAAGTCTTATCTGTTTCACTCTTCCAGTTCTGAGCTTTATCCTTTACATAGCCATAGCTCTATGTCCAACCCTATATGGACATCTGGAACAATCAGTGTCACAAATTTTCAGGATTTTTTTTGTCGTTGTTTGGGTTTTTAGGGGTTTGTGATTTACTGGGTTTCTTTTGGTTTTCGTTTTGCTTTACTGTTTAAGCTATTGTCTCAGTCACTTTCTCCAACACTGACTAACCAGAAGACAAGGAATTTCATGGTAGTATTTTAACACAAAACCTCTTCATTCTCCTTTTCCAGGACAGCTATCGATAGCAGTCATAACCAGTAAAGACAGGATTCAAGAATCAGCACCTCACATGTAAAGCACAATACATTTCTTTGATTCTGCCACAGAGTAACACCAAAATCCCGTTGCTTACCTCAGGTCTAAGCGAAGGAAGGATAACAATTTCTTGCAAAGCTTGTTTAGCCAGCTCCTGCCCTGCGATATCATCAAATTTGACAGCTGGACCACTGACAAAGAAATGGAATACTAATTAGTCTAACAATGAGATATTCTTTTTCAGCTGCAGCTGACTAATTTAATGCATTTGACTATTTATACAGAACCCTTTTAAGGAAATCTACAACTTACATTGATAAGCCTTTGAGAAAATAAGCATTTCTGTTTTGATTTTTCATTGTTTTGCCAAAGTAACAACAGAAAAATCCACCAAAACAACCCACAGAAAACCACAACAAACTAGAAGTACTGATTTTCATTCCAAGGGGACAAGACCGCACTGAACGAAAAAATGGTTTTCTGCATTGAAAAAGCCTACTTTTCTTCAGACTTACCTATCAACAATTTCATTCAGGATAAGATTAGCAAGATTACTGTCCACATTTCTAAATATCTTCAAGTCTTTCTTTTTTCGAGGAGCAGTGGTAGGAGTAGAAGGTTTATTTGTTCTGCTATTTTTAGGAGCAGCCTGGAGAGGGGGGAGGAAAAAGAAAATAAACAAAAACCCCAACTTGATACTTTTAAAGCAGACTGTTAAGAAAATTACTTGTACCTTTCATTTGTTCCAGTAAAACGTAATACGTTAAGGAATACCAGATTCCTGATGCTGTATTTTCCTACAATTCATACTATCATATTCAGCCACAAGTAGAACATCTCAGGATACGCTGGTGAGGGGTTTTTTGGTTTGGTTTTGGGGTTTTTTGGTTGTTTTTTTCAGGTTTGGTTGTTGTTTGTTTGTTTTTTGAAGATAATTCATTATATTTAACTATGATATTTTCCCTCAGCATACACTAGAAACAGAGCATCACAAACTGTTTCGGATTTCCATAGCTATAAGCAAGAATTTCTACCACTGTCATACTTTGATAACAGGACACTTAAAAGCCTTCATATTATAGCAGCAATAATGCTTAACCACACTTCTGTTCTGTCCACTCTGCTATTTATTCTACTTTACCATGAGAGTAGCAGTGCGGGAGATAAGGGTGGAAGGGAAAGAGATGGGTCAAAAGAAATGCAGCATTTTTCTGTCTTATTAGTATAGGACTTACTTTTGTATTTAAGTCACAATCTAACTGTAATTTGCTTTTCAACGTGGTTGCAACACAATCTGTGCATGCGTGCTTTGGAAGAGAAGGAACTTATAGGGGGAAAAAAATCTGTAGTTCTGGAGTAATAGGGGGTTTTCCTCCATCTTTTACATACTGGGACTAATATTTATTTTTCTCCTAGATAAGCTTCCCCCAGTTTCCCATGCAATTTTCGAAACAAGTATTATAATTTATTACTGTGATTACAATCAAAATCCATTTGCCCAAGCAGCCACCCAATACCCCCTGATTTCTAAAATCCACTCTGCATCCCAGCTCAAGACGCTTGGCCAAAAAATTAGGGGTTCGGGGTTTTTTTTGCTACTACAATACTGCAATAAAGGCAGTAAATCCAAAGTTTGTTCTGGAATGTACATTGATTTTCCAAGTGTATATTGCTATATTTATCCTCACCATACCTTGTGAGTTGAAGCTGCAGGATTAGGTGCTGGTCTAGACACAGAAGATGATGATATCCCACTGTAGCTAGGAGTTCTATGGTGACCTGAAAGGCCTGTGGATCCAGTTTTTGCAACAGTTTTTGAACGAGGAAGGGAATTGCTTGTGTGCGTTAAGGGATCCTTCTTTTTTGGAACCGCTCCACTTTCTATAAAGAAAACCAGTGATGAGAACATTTTCAGCAGTTATACTTTTACCATCAATTCTAACTTGAAGATAGTATGGCTGGCACATGTAATACAGTATTATAGCAGAATAATACAAGTTTTTAAAGAGGTTTACTTTTAAGGGGATATTAACTTCATCTGTTTCCTAAAGTTAAGTTTTGAATTTTTAGGAGCTCTCAAAACTAACACTAGCGAACCATCTTAGAAAAGCTGGAGATGGCTAAATCCTGTAACAAGGGAAGAACATCATCTATTTCTTAAGACAGAAGATGACAGAACACGAGCCAGAAGATTTTCCTTCCCCAGAACTCCTAAAAATCATCATTATAGTAATCCCCAAATTTCAAGCCATTAGATTCAGAGCGTTCATTCCTTAACTGATGTTAGCAAGCTGGTTACTTTGGATGCTAGTTAACACTATCTAGCACCCTCCATACAGAATCTTCACCAAGACACTTCAATTTGGGAAAATTAAGAGTTCTACCTGCAAGCAGCTATCAGGTGCTTTTCCTTACAAGTTTGTTTCACTTCAGGAATCTCAAGGAGTAAAGAAATTTTGAATGGACACACCTCTGAAGCAGCTTACTTTCCTACACTTATAATTATGTCTTAAAATATCGTATCACTGAATTCAAACACCACCACACATTCCATTCATACTTGCTCTAATTGACCTCCATGATGGAGCAGGAAGGTCTCAAATCTGGTGACAGATATAACTTAACATATTTACCACAGGTGATTAAACTACAAAAGGCCATTTTTGTCCAGAGTAAGTGAAATAGCACTTGATTTCTACATTCTCCGTATGGGATACATGATAAAATAAGGTTCCTTGGCACAGAAATGGCAAGTTTAAACCACCAAAACAGAGACTAAGAGGTAAGAACGTCCTAAAGCAAGCATGCAGGTTGGTCAGGCTGGTTAACGATTAGAGCACAGCATCAGATTGGATTTTCTTTTTGTGGTGAGAATACGGTACTGTAAGCTGTCTAGTACAGTACTGTTTTCTGCAAAGAAAGCTGTAAATACTGCCTTATTTTATATCCTTTTAAAAGGATGAAGGAGATTTTCGATTAGATAAGATAAATACAGCATCAGAGGTAAGGAAGTTCAAGATGGATTTCAGCTATAGCTTCACTAAAATTTTTGAAATCTTCAACTCAGTTTGTCTTGTTAGTCTTAAGCGATGGGCCAAAAAACTCTGATTTTTAAGAAAGTTAATGTCTCTATGTAGAATTTTTAATATTGCCGTTCAGTGAAAAATCCTTTAAGTAGAAAGCCTCATCATTTTGAATGCTGTGTTTAAAAAATTCAACTAAGGATACTTCAGCAAAACAGTATCATGGAAAGATTAGTTAATCACTACCATGTTCTCAGCCTCTTTAAACATAAAAGCCTATTACACATCATTACAGAGCCTGCTGTTGTCCAGGTGTAACAAGCTTCTAAAGCCTTTTTCAGTCACAAATCTACCCCTTTTTAGAGTCAAAGAAACTCTGCAGGGGCCATCATAAACAATGTAGATGTATCAATATGCAAAAATCAAGGAAACAAAGAATACAATTAACTACATTTACCTGCAAGACATTTCTTGTTAAAAAACAAGCAAACCGAAAAAAAAAAACCAAAAACCAAAAACAACAACAAAAGAAGCCCCAACCCAAAACTGGCTACTGACTAAATCACACACAGATCCAGAGCTGGTTAAATTTACTTAGTCATTCCTGCACAGGAATTTCCAAGTCAAAAACTCTTCATAATTAAGCATACTTAGTAACTTTCAAATTCAAAAAGCAGCATTAAAAAAACCTAGCTACTCAGCACTTTGATACAATTTAATCAAACGGTGGCACTCAGTTTTGTTGTTTGATTTTTGTTTGGTTGGTTTGGTTTTTTTCTTCATCCTCATTTGCACAGCTGGCTTAAAGTCAACATGGGAAGACTTCAAAAAGCTAAAGTAGTTTTTCTGCATCTCATTCACCCTAACATGTTGCTTAATTATCACACTTTCCCATCTATTGAGAGTGATAGACACACATTGCAATTTTGAGCATCATAAAATTGCACAGGTAAGGAATATTTCGGAAAGCTGGAAATATGTGAGTGGAAGGAAATAGAGAAAGGTTTAACTACAAATTACTATTTACTCTAGCTGTACCTCCAGGAATCAAGGCCACTAAGTTTACCCATGTTCTGTGGTCAGTCCTGATGGGTAGCACAGAAAGAAACACTGATGAACTACTCTTGAACGTAGTTGTTCAGTATCAACTCCAGAGGGAAACTTCATTTAATGTACAAATTTTCATTTAAGTAAATAAAAATGTGATCAAACTTTTCAGAATTACAGTTTATCTAAAGTTCACCTAAGACATGAAGTGTTTAAGACCACATGTACTCACTTGTCAGGCTGATAGTCCCTCCTGTTTCATTGTGTAAAATACATATTTTGCTGTAACAAATGCAAAACCCCCAAAACATATTTCTTACCTATTTGTATCTGTCACCTGCTGAAAGACTGAAAATATGATGCAAGTGGTCTTAAAACCTTTGTAATATCTCCAGCAGCCTTTTGCCAAATGTTTCACCATTCCGCATAAAACAGTAAGGAAGTGCCTAAAATATGTTCTAATCACAAAGAGAGACCGTGGCATTTTTTCAAGTGTATTTGAAACACTGAACAATTCAATTTTCTACTTCATAAATACTTACAGGACAGTAACAGGGGCTCAACCGTTTTAATTTTACTCTCTAATTCTTGACTGGACAGAATAATTTACTTTAAAGCTCCAAGCTAACACCACTAGATCATATAGAAATAATAACTATCTGGTCCTGAAAGCATCCCTGCAATTTTAAACTGACATACAAATATATACACAACAAACAAGGAGAAAAATTTTGTCTGAGGTTTTCTATTAGTTAAATTGTGATAAGCTGCAGACACAGCTGCCCAATTTCAGACTCCCTTACAGAGAGGAATGTTAAATTGCATTTATTATATGTAGCTGTTTTTAAAAATAAAGTGAAGTAAGGATATTTTTGAACAACTTTAAGAGAAGCCTGATCATACTACACACCTGGAAACACAGAAACAATCTGGGAAGCATGCAGCTCTAGCTTATTTATCTAATAAAGATAAAAGTATGCTTTGTATTTCTAAAAAGCAAACCAATTATATTTTCTTTTGTGCATCTAAAACAGGTTAAGGCATATGTTAGTAAACAACTTTCTGCTGTTTTATAATTTCTTAAGCATCAAAAAAAAGTACAAATTAAAATAAGCAGCAGCAGTTGCAGTATTGCAGAACAGTTTCCAGCCTTTAGTTGTGAAACCTTAAAAATCGTCAGGGAATACTCCTCCGAAGATCCTTATCCTATTGATAACTGATATAAAGTGACTATGAGAAGTCATTATATGTGGTCTGTGGACCCTAGGTTGGGGGCGGGGGGGAAATCACTAGTCTAGAATTGTCTGTAACTTTGTATATGTAAAAAAAAAAGTCTTTAAACTGCTTAGCTATACATTTTCTGCAAATATTACATAGAAAAATACATGTAGCAATAGCAAGACTGATCACAATTCAGGATCAGCACTCAGGGTAGGCCCCAAAATAGTAATTCCTTCAGAGCTTATATTCAGATTTTTGAAATAGGTAGATTCAAGTAATAAAAGCTACCTAGCAGAAAGCTTCAGCAACTAACAAGGACAAGTTCCACGTTTCAAATGGCAGCACAGCTACACAGATGAGTTGTTCTCCTCTATGAATTGACAGAGCCATGTCAAAGATCTACTGTTACCAAATTACAGTGTTAAAAATTATCTTATTGCTACTTGTTCTTCTACTTAGGAAACTCCTTAAAAGCGTCATTATTAAGAGTAGAATTTTTGCAACTTGAAAAACATTGCCAATATATGCCCGCTATTAAAAACATGCCAGCAAATCCTTCCAAGTGAAAAATGAGACAAAATACTAGCTACTTGCACAGTGCTAACGTTGTGATAAGAGGGAGAAATTTAATGCTTTCTCTGATCGTGTATCATGCTGAGATTTACATGTTAACTGTAAAATGGCACAATGAAATTAACGTAATACTATCAGTATTGTATGCCTAGTGAATAAGTTAATAAAACTCATAAATGCTGCCTTTGGCAAGACTGGCATAATCTCGTTCCCAAGCTAGTTTAAAAACAAAAAACAACAACCCACAATGCAAAGAAAAACATGCGTGTCTGAGGAAAAAATATAATACAGCTAAATTGTTTCACATCTAATTTAAAACTGCTATGATAACAAGAGTGATGACATTAAACAATAAATATGTATTTTAAAATAAACTTTTGGGTCAAGGCTACTTGTTATTACTCTTAAGTTACTGCATAGCCTTCTGCAACTGAAGGGCAGGCGATACTGCTGTAATGAGGTCTTATAAAATCTTATTATAAATCTATCAGATAAACTTTCAAGAAAAATCTCCAGCTATTCAGGTAAGGTAGGAAATGATGAATGAGGAAGACAGGAATAGGTAGTCATTTGTGCTTTACAATCAAGTAAATTGGTCTGAAAGGCTGACGCAAACAGTATCTTCAAAGAAGGAAGAATCTCAAATCAGTAACATTTTGGAAATATAAAAAGTGTGCAGTATAGCTGTGAGAATACAGTATCAGACAGAATTAAGCAGCAAAAACATCTGTAAAGACTTTGGCCTTTGAAGGCAAATGAAAGAAAGCAAAGCACTTTTTGACCAAAGAATGAGCAAAAAGGCACTTTCTTGATGTTAAAACTATGAATGACCATGTTTCACAATTCATAAAATCCTGGACTTTTAAAAAGCCCAGCCTGATTACACAAAAGCACAAGTAATACCTTATGAAGACAGAAAAACGAAGCTTATACCAGACCCCTGCGGCTCAGAACCTCTGCACTACCACTATTTTCTCAGAAACAGTAGTCCTCTTAAGTAGCCTGCAAGCTGATTTTGTACAGTTTTCCAAAAATTTGTCATCTACTTTGCAGTTTTAAATGACTGCAGCTGTCCGTGTGAAAATGCCATCTTTATTACGACATGTATAAGTGACGTACTTTTAAGAAAAAAGTGTAGCGCCAGCATGTTCTTACAAACAAGACTCCCCTCCTCCACGCTCCAAAAAAATGGAGACAGAGAATGTGAGAGAGTGAGCATAGGCACCAGCCAATTAAGAAATTCAGACATTAATTAATAGGATGACTTTCCTGGTACTACCAGGGACCCCATAGCTGCAGAAGTTGTTCAGTACTTTGGGTAAACTCTAACTTCCATGAGTTATAAGTGTGAAGTTTACCTATGACAATGTAAACGCAAATAGATATGCAACAAGCCTCCTGAAGTCTTTTTCAAAGTAATTCAGAAGATGCCTGGTACCTAACACTTTTTTAATGACCTGATCCTTAGTCCTTCTGTCTCTTCTCAGATCCCACTGAGCCTGGTAAATGAAAGTTTCTCCATTAGCCCACATTCCTTTCCAGAAAGTCAGAAGACGCTTTCTCAGAAAAAAGCATCCCCAAAAGACCATCGCCCTTTGCAGTTGTTCTGCTACCCTTTCCTACACAGTTTTGCAGAAGTGGTTCTGTCGTCCATCTTCTGTAAGTCAGCAGGAATATCATTGCAAATGGGTAAACTGACTAATACCAATTTCCACAAGTTTACCAACAATTACCACCTGGTGCTACAGGAACTTCTGTAAATAAAAACATCTGCCACAGAACTGGCAAAACGTTTCATTTCCAGCAGATGACAATGGCTATTCTATGCTTTCTTACTAAGAGATTTAATCAAATTTACAGTTTTAGGAGTGAAAGGTCAGTCTAACTTTTCTCCTGCTGCATCCAATTCTGAGATACATTCAGAAAAAGGTACAAAAACATATAAAGGAAAGAGTTTAAAGAAAAAGCTGTTCATATTGAATCAGATGGAGCATGTTATCAATTTTTGTGTGTACATGCATGTATTTGTTCATTTAATCTCCAGCCAACCAGGTAAAAAGGCAAGAGTTGTACTGGATCATTTACGGTAAAGAGTTCTCAAGCTCAATCTATATAGGAATTTATACTGAAGAGCGATTTTAGCTACATCTTTTTGACAAATGCAGTTCACAAAAAATACCACACATACACTACTCTAAAGGTACCTAACATGACATAGTTCCATTACTTTAATTTCTCATGCATTAGAAAGAATAAAACCAAACTAGAACTAGAAATGGAGCTAGGAAAAACAAAAACAAACACAAAGCATGTGTTTATACTAACTTTCAAATTTAGTTACTTTAAAAACTGAATACTGCTCTTGACTCAGTAGACAAGCTTTATGAATTCCACTGCTTGTTAGCTCTCTATTTTATTTAACTTCACTGTAGTCTACTATACGAATTATCAGTTGAGATCGCAGTTGTGACAACAGCTTACTGCTGGCTTAAAACATTCCCTGAAGAAAATTCACAAATCTCACAGTAACTTTACTCCCTGCGTACAGACAAACAAGTTTACTTGTGGTATTTTAGTATCCCTGGTGCAGTCTTCTGGGAAAGGATAAAAACAACCTTCTTTGACAAAAACACAAGAGCTGTTCCCCCTCCCCCCAACTCCGTTTTAATCATCTATCACTTTCTCGGAGCAAAACCCCTTAAAATTTAAAGCAGCTGAATGCACATGCACATTCACTCTCACAATATCATAAAGGAAGAGCTACTTAAGTGAGCACAATATATAATCTACATATCCTACACTGACTTTGACACTTTCTAAAACAGGTTTAATGTAATTCCTTTAAGAATATAACAGGAGAAATATTTTCTAAAATGTTGTCTTAGTAAATAGTTTTGGATTCTAGGACAGTCACTGTAAGAGAGAACTGAATAGTACAAAATCAAAGTATTGTCAAAGTCATAGAAAGGATGGAATGTATCTTATATAAAGCCTTTAAAAACAGAAATATAAATAAAACAATTTTTTTAAGTTGGCGGGGCCAGAACATAGCATTGCATATTTTTCCCTGTAATACACCAGAAACTGAGAGACATCCCCTCAATAGGCGCTGGGAAAACCAAACCCACCTGACTGGAGATGTCCATTGCGGCATGCCAGGTTAGTACTGTCATTATAGACCTCCGTTTGCGGCTTGGAAATTTGCAAAACTGCCTGCAGCTTCTCTACATTGTAGACAGAGGGGGAGGGAGGAAAAAGGACAAAAATAAACAAACAAAAAATAAAAATGAACCAAGAAAATTTATGTATGTTGAACACACAAATGTCAAGTTTGGCTTTGTTATACTTGATACAGGGTTAAAGATAAAAGGACTATTTCTATCTATTCTACATGTTTAGCAAATTTCTAAGAAAGTTCTGTCAGTATGAGCATGACCGAAAACAGCTTTAAAACTAGTCATTTAGGGCTGAGTTAATTACGACCTTTCCAGTCCACTGATTACAGTTACTTCCCAAAAGCAATAGTCAGGATTAATTCAACTTCATTTACTAAATATTTGTGTTGATAAACCATTTCTGAAAGTCCTCCCGAAGGTGTTACTTTTGACCAACTGCAAGGAGTCATCACTTTCCTGCATATTAAATGTTTCGCTTAAGTAGTAACAGCCAGTCAACATTTTACAGAAACCTCAACTGTTCAAGCAAAACACCATATATATATATTACAATGATGTCTTTCAAGATGTCTATTTAGAAATATAACTGCCTTGAAATTAAGTCAATAAAATTTGCATTCAAGCTGTGTTCTTTAAGAGGATTAACTTCAGAAACATTTGAGTACAAGATTTATAAGGTTAAAGATTAAGGAGCAATAAATTAAGATGTCATGATAAACTAGCCAAAGCATAAGTCAAAGAGGTGTAAGGCTGCAAACGACACAAAACACGAATTAAGTCTCAGGACTATTTGTTCTCTGCAGCTCACCTACCATTCCTGCTTTTCCCACTGCAGTTAAAAGCCTCTAGGCCTTACTTTTGGGGCACTTTACAGCCTCTCCCACCTTTATTTCACACACCCACCCCTTTTTTTGCAAAAACAAAACATGTTTTGTAAGGATGCAAGGCATATATCGTCACACTGTGTGTTCCCCCTCCCCTTTTTTTTTCCACCTCTCCTCCAAGAGATAAGAGTACCAAGAAGCTGCAGGAAAACAGATGGCCAAGTAGAAGACTGATGTCCTCTGGCAACATGAAAGCACATACTGCAAAAGAAGACGAATTCTACCAAAAATATGCATGGCCAAGATCATAAATGCCCTGACTGGAGGAAGAACTGGCATTCAGAGCTTGCAGATCATACAACCAATAAGCCACAACACCTCCTTGCTTCTGTTTCTTTGTCTATTACAGATCTTTTTCCAGTCTTTCTGCTTCATTCCTTTCTTTTTCTGCCTGCCCCTGACCACTCACTGCTTAGCTTCCCTGAAAAGTATCTTTAGACCCAATAGTTCAAGTGATGGTTTAATAATAATATCCAGACTGAACAAGATGCAGTTTAGAGTGAAAACTTAGTAGCCACAGGCACATATGAAAAGCTAAAGTTCAAGATTAGTATGTGCACCCAGGATTTTCTTTGTTTTAAATTGAAGCATTGAAGAGTCGGGTACAGTAAAACAACAAAGTTAGTCACAAAAGAACAGCCTACAAACAACCACAAGCTTTGTATGACTTGCAAGAAGTTACTCAAAGAAACCTCCTTCTAAAGGAGCCTAAGAAAGTCCTTTTAGTATGACTGACCACAAACCTAGTGTACTATTTGAGTGGGCGCAGCACCACTGAAGGAGTCAGCCGAACAGTCTACTCCCTGCCCAGCACATGCAATCTGAATGGAAAGCACATACAGAAGCTTAGGAAACAGCAGCAGTATTAACAGACTTGGTAAGACATTAGATAATCGGTTTAAGTTATGGAGAACTTTTTCTGAACTTTACAAAAAAACCCAAACTTTCTAGTGAGTGACCACAATAAAATCAATTGGCTTGAGCAGGAATTCAGGAAATGCCATTTGCTTCAACACTACAGTTTGAGGCTGGGGTTTTACCACAATTATCAATGGTTTAGCAAGTTCCACATATTCAGGAACTCCAAGACTGCAACAAAAAAATGTAATCCAACTGTTGTCCAGTTTCAATTCATATCACTTTACACATCAACATGTAATTTTAATATTGCACATAAAATTACATAAAGCAAATATATCACTTTTCTTGAGACAGTGTAGCTGTAGAACCCTCTGGAACAATGAAAATAAATCGAGCTATTAAATATTATTCCAGGGAATTAAGACACTCTTATCACCTTCCATTTAAATGCTTTCTCCCTTTGTCTCCAGACACGGGGAAAAACATGTTTACAGAATCTCATTCATTATTTCTCCTTGATGATACAACGTTGACATAAACCTACCAAATAAACACCACTGCAGCCATCATCTTACTTAGGCAATACTAATTAAACAAACAAACAAAAAACCACTTACCCTGTAACACAAGCCTGAAGCAAAAACACCATCAGCTCCAAAAAAGTGGAAGAATCCCAAAAGGTGTCCATTGAAGCCCATATCTATACACGGGCAGAATTATTACCAAAAAGCATACTGATGAAAGACATTTGAATTATGTGCCATGTGTCCTTCAACCAAAATACTGAAGCTACACATACAGAAAGGCACCTGTGCTGATAGAAATCTGTTCCCCTACAGAAAGTCTGTCTGAAATGGGAGAATACAGATTCGTACAACACATGTATAGCGTTAGAATTGAATAGTGTTGTACTGGACATTGTGGTTATGTACCTTTAGGAATGGCAAACTGCTGAATTTTATGTATCAGTTGTAGAAAACAAATATCCTCTTGTGTTTCTAAATATATCAAATATAATGATTCTAACATGGGTGATCAGTCATCCAGGACAGATCAGGTCTATGAAGACCATCAGACCAAGATTTACCCATGCATCTAAGTAACTGCACAGTTAACACACCCTGAACTGTGTCAAACACAGGGGCCACCACCAGTGGTGTGGTATATGGTATAACGGTATAATCTGGAAGTCCCCTGACAGCTAGCACAACTCAATATTGTCACTGGACTGTCAAAGTGATCAAGTCACCTTGAGGTGCTCTGAAACATACCTGGACTAACTTGAGCTTTCAGGCTGAAGTACAGCTTTAAAATGGAATACCATACAGTAATTTAGACTTAAGATGAAGATAGGGCTCAAAATAATAAAGCCATCATCCAAAGTAAGTAGCTACATTACATCCTCTTGGTCTAACATTAAAAGGCATCAGTGGTGTGATGACACATGGTGATGGCACATGGGTGTGATCAGACAACACACTCCCATCAATGGTGTCAATCTGCAGCCTGCAATCACATCTCTGTCTAGCAAGCAGGACGAAATATTTTATATTAGTGTCTACTTTAAGTCTTTTTTTATCCTACCAGCTATTCTGGTAGTAGAGATGAACGTACCCGCTTCACTCCAACTTAGTTTTTTTGCAATGTTTACCCTTTTTATCTTTTCAATCAGAGCACAGCAAGTTAGCAACTTATCAGCATTGCAAGCGCTACTGCAATAACACAAGCAAGGATGAAGCAGTACCCACAAAATACAGACACTGCTACCTCAAAACAGTAAATTTTTTAAAGAAATCCTAGTTACTTGTAATTAGGCTATCAGCAACAAGTCATACCTTATCAAAGATTGTTAGCATGTTATCACTTTCACTCTTTTGTTCCCTAGTTTATATTACCTCTAGAAATCAGCCTTTAACCCTAATGAACAGAAAATATATTTTCTGCATATACTAAGGTTCTACCGACAAGCACCCATAACAATGCATAGAAGCTGGAAGCCTCTTTCACCCCACGTTCCCTTCACTTGTTTTCCAAAAAGACCTAAGGACACCAGAAACTCAAGGGAAACAAAAGGGATTCACTTTCTTGTGGTTGTCAAAACTTCCCTGTCAATGCCCAGTTAGGACCACAGAACCACAAAGCGTAAGAGGAGAAAAGAACGTGAGTTTTCCTGTCTGCTCTATATGCTCCTAGGCTGCGGAGTTAGAACAACACAGTGCAAGATTAAAGCTGCAGATACACAAGTTCAACTCAAGTACGTTCCTTAAAGAGCAATTTAAAAGAAAATATGTTTACTTTCATTTCACTGCCTGAACTGAAAGCATTAAGTTCTCAATTTAGAGGATGCACTACACAAAGCTATTGGTTTGTTGCTTGATGGGGGGGATCTTTGTTTATCATACACAATAAGATGCCATTTCCAATCCTGCCTGTTTTACTCTGTCCATTAAGAGCTTATATACAACACTTAATTTTGATACAGCTAAAACTGTGCAACACTTCTGAAAAGAAGTGGTCTTACCCGCTAGTCTTAAAATAGACTAATGCTAGATAAAAATTACGAGAATCAGGATTTCACAACCTTATGGCCTACATAATGCTAAAGAATTATTATTACAGTAGATACCAACAATCTGGAAATTGTTATATAAGTGACATCAGAATTAACAGAACATGAAGTGGTTACACATACAGAGCGCACACTTAGTACTCACGATCAGCAATATATCATAAGTTTTACCACAGTTCTAACACAGAAATCCTAAACTAACTACAATACAAGTTAGTCAAGACTTCCTCAGTTTATGTCAAGTGTGCCATGATATAAAGATTTCTCAGTTACTTTTACACCTATTTCTTAAGGCATAGGGAAGTGGATCATGAGATCCCAATTTCAAAATCCAACAGCAGCACTGAAAGAGTATTACTTACTCTCAACTAAAAGCTAAACTTAAGAGACCTTACAAAGACAATGACTCTTTTACTTTAAAAGTCAAAGTAGTATTTTAGAAGAATGCATTACATCAAGTTGTGCAAATAACGACAAACTTTCCAAAGTCATGAATTGTAACTGGTACCTAAAAGCTGCAAGCGATCCTTGGCCATTGCCAAATTTGTCATCATTTTAGACTGCAGACGTCGAGCCCGTTCACACTGCTCACCTTACAAAGAAAAATCAATGTTAACACACAATTTGGCAAATCAACTTTTTTAAGTGCTAAAATACTGACACCCAGCCTTCCCTCCTCTTTCTCCCACCCTTTATCTACCCCCTCCACTAAGGAACTTTGTTGCAAAACTAATGAAAAAAATCCTAAAGCTTTCTATTTGATCAAAAAATTTAAAGTTAGTTGACACTATCTGCTTTACAATAATGTTCATAGAGCAGTGGGAACCCAAGCTTTGCTTTGCATATTCTCTAACATCTCATGCTGACCTAATGTATTTTCTTTGACACTGCATTTTTCTATAGAGAAATTGAATAAAAAATATTTTTACAATGCTTGAAAAGTGACTGAGAGGCAAGTACAATTTGAAATAATTCACTTTGGCAAAATTAACAGCTTTAAATTCAGTTGACTGTGTCCCTTTACATTTCAAAACACACAGAATTACAGACATTAATATCACCACTTCCTAAAAAATAATGTCTGTTCATGTCAAGCTTTTTTTTTTTTTTTTAAACTGTGCAATTTAGATGGGTTGTATCAAATGCCACTAGTATTGTTGCATAATTAACATGTCACCATATACTGATATACTGTTCACAAACATTTCTAAACATAGCTGAGGAACAGAACAGCAGTCTGCAAAGGCAGTCACAGGTTTGGGGTTTTTCTGGGGGGTTGGGTTGTTATTATTATATTGTTTTGAGGACAGAAATCCTTAGCAAGTCCTTCACGACACCTATTTCTCTATAGTATGTACCTGCTTCTACACTACAGCTTAAAATGTTTCCATATACACAGATGGCTTTCTTCCTTTGTTGGAAATTTTTAGCTATTTTGGCATAAGCCAAAACACAATGCTAGACCATTCCAAATTGGGATGTTTCTTTTTTAATTATACTGAAGGGAATATAAAATTCTGCATAAGTGAGAACATGAACTGTCAACTTTGGCAAATCAAATGAGAATGCAATATTTTGGCATTCCCATTACATAAGAAATCACACGTTTTAGTTTAGAATGTTCATGAACTGCTTATGATTTTGGATAGTCTGGAAATATTTGGAGCAATATTTGCATGTGCTATAGACCAGAACATTAAGGTAGAACAGAGAAGTGGACCGGTGTTCCCTTACAGCTAAGACAGGAATAAGAAGCATTCTCAAGTATTCATTCAGCAGACCATTCCTAGCACCTACAATATTGATTCCTCACTTTGAAGAGGCCATACACCAAAATCTTTCCCACAAAACTCAAAACTGGCTTACCTTGACCAATTACTAAGACAGCTATTCCTTTTTCCAGTTCTTCAATTCCTTTCTTATACCATTCAACAGCTTGTTCCTTTTGTCCTGCTTAAAAAGGAAGTGAACCCATTATTTTCTGTAATAAATTAAAGCTTAGGAATGGTTCCATTTAATGCTACGTAAAACAAGTAAGAGGAAGGAAGACATATTTGAACAAAATCCTATGATTTAAAGAAACACTTAAAGGGACACTGTCAACTTTGTATCTACTTAGTTTCAAATAAGCTTTTCTATTAAAAACAGGTACTACACCAGCCTCAAATCACTTTTGCCTATTTTAGGAATACTTCTCCAACCGCCTTAAAGAGTTTCATCCCCTGGAAGAAAAAACAAACAAAAAAAACAAAACAAAAAACAAAACTCCCAACAACCCTCCACCAAAAGAAAGGTTAAAAAAGCTAGCCTACACATATTCACTCACAACAGAAATGGTGAAATTAACAGTTTTTCTTTCTGGAACATCAAATTGAGACATGCCTCTTAATCTTCCAGTGATAGCCAATATCAAAGTAACACTAGAAGCATAGAAACTCAAGAACAAAACCGACAAGTCTAAGATACTACAGGAGTGAGATGAGACACTTTTCCTCTGGTTAACTTTTGTACAGAACAGCTCGTTTGTCATAGGGGAGTATTTCTTTGTTCATCCTATTGTGAAACCGCTGGATTGCAGGTGTATGTCAGCTTTCATATGAAGTACAGTACATGTAGAATTAGAGTACGCCTCCGCACCAACGATGTCCTAAATGGATATTACACCAATTACAACCATGAACACGCCTATGCTTAACCTATACTATCTGACACCATGACAGAGAATAACCCATTGAAGAGATATGAATATCTACTTCGTATTGCTCCCCTTCTACAAATACTCTGCATTAAAAAGATACTTGCCTGCACATGGAAACATACTTCTGCGAGGTAGTATGTCACACTAAGCACGCCTTTCCACACAGGAATACAGCACATTAGGTATTACAATTTAAACCTGACTAGCATTAACAAGCTGCTAGTGCTAGAAAAACCAAAAATGCCTACAATGAAACCTTCACATATCATTACCCTAGTTTCAAAAGAGATAACGTTTCACAAAACTATTCCTAAGCGCCAGTTACCAGCGATTGTGTTGCTTCTGCACTCAAATCTTTCGATAACTTCAGGCCCAAACCTATTTTCTCGCAAATTTTAGTGCCAGTAAAAATATTTCAATACATTTCTAGAATCCTCTTAGGGGTTTTCTCTTGCTCCTCTCCAGATGCAAAAATCTTTTAATAACATTTGGCAAGTTACCCTGTGCAGACAATTCCACACTTTGCTCTTCTTACCGACACAAACAACAGGAGCAGCACCTTCCTAAGGTCATGTACCTCCCATGCCTTGGGAATCATTTTATCACTGCCGTTTCTCCACCAGCCTCATATATCCTGACCGTTAAGGACAAAGCTAGATAAATTAAATCATTGAAGCTGAGTGACTTTGATTCATTCTGTAGCCTTTTTTTCTTTAAGCTTCTCCCCATCACCTATAGAAACAGTTTTGACTGCAGTGTAAATCTAATGTTGATTATGGCTATTAGAAATCAAATTTGAGGTGATTCCAGCCACCTCTGCTATTGCCCGAATTGTTTTGCTATTCTGAAGAGCAGTTACAAACATGCCAAGGTCATCATTAAAATCTCACTTCCACCTTTTAACTGGAGAAGTTTAAAAAGCAATACACCAAACCGAGCTATTTACAAAGGTAGTGCTCTAAATCCATACAGAACGGTTTAGTAGTTCTCAGTGATTAAGACATTGAAAATACAATAAAAAAGTCACATTCCTTAGAAGCCAGTGATTTGCTGTACTGGGTCTGGCTGGGATGGAGTTAGTGTTCTTCATAGCAGCCCCTGTGGTGCTGTGTTTTGGATTTGTGACTAAAACGCATTGATAACTCAGCAATGTTTTGGCTATTGCTGAACAGCTTGCACAGCCTCGAGGTTTTCTTTTTCCCCACTCTAGATCCCCAGTGAGTAGGCTGGTGGTGCACAAGAAGTTAGGACAGGACAGCGGCAGGATGGCTGACCTAAATTGGCCAAAAAGATATTCCATATCATATAGTATAATATAATGCTCAGCAATAACAACTTGGGTAGAGGAAGAACAGGATGGGGACTGTCTTCCAAGGCAGCCATTGCTCAGGAACTGGCTGGGCACTGGTAAGCAATCGCATTTGCATCACTTTTTTTCCCCCCACCTCTTTCCTTTGCTTATTAACGGGTCTTTACACTGAGCCACAAGTTCTCTCACTTTTGCTCTTCCTACTCTCTCCCCTGTGCCATGAAGGGGAGTAAACAAGCAGCTACTTGGGTGCTTAGCTGCTGGCTGGGGTCAACCCACCACATGCACCTTCTCAGTCACAGGAAGAGATGTTAAGCTTGATTTTGAAATTACCAAAACAAGAACAATAATTTCCACAGTAATTCAGAAGCATAAAAATTACCAGAACTGCTATCATAATTACTGAAGCGCACATAGCTTCCAGAACAGCAAAACCGCCACATAATTAACAGGATATTAGAAAATCCAGAAATCCCAACCATTTCACATACTATGCCTAATAAATTGTTTTCTGTTGCAAGTTATAAAAAACTTGTTTACATATCAAATAAATTCAAAAGTATGCATGTATTCTGGTAAAAACAGATAAGCAAATATCAAATCTATGAACTAAAGCAAAGTGAGTTCTTTCTCAGCAAAATTAAGATTGCATTTGCAGGGTTGTAACAGCTTTGCAAGTGTTAGCAGCAAAGACCTTTTTTTCTTACTGGATGTATGACCTGTGCATCTAATTCATATATGACAACTCTAAAAATATCTATAAAGCAAGCCCATGATTAAAATCTGTATGTGAAGGCTTACCCTTCAAACCACCGACAGTTATAAGCCACAACAGTGGAAAAGGCACCTGACAATTTAAGGCTTAGCTACTCTTCACAGAGCAATCATCAAGACGGAAGTTTTACACTAGAGGCACCTTCTTTCATGCTTTGCTCCTATGACCCTCAGTGCTCTTATGCTGTACATCTGTTCTAGACTAACCTTGCTACCCACGGTGGGTTTTTTTTATCCCAGAGGTTATCGCTGACACTCCCAAACCCTCAATGCAAAGCAAGACACATCCCTCGCTTTCATGATGCTCTCAGCACGTAGCTTCTCTTGAAGGTCTATTCCTATATTTTTAACCTTCTCCTCTAGGATAGTAGTTTCACTAAAGCTCAACTGAAAGGGCATAATAAAGTATTCTGGTGTTTCCAGAGCATTTTAAAACCCAGCACGGCGTACCCCTAAGGACTGCCTTTTGGATGCTAACAAGAGTTGTGCTGCTGCATTTAGACTAAACGGCTAAACCAAATGCACCAGCAATTGCTTTTTTTTTAATCCTCTAGACAGAAAAAAAAAAAAAAAAATTCCTCACTCCTGTGTTTGATTTAATCAAACCTTAAACATCCTCCTTAACACCTTCTAGTCATATAGTGATAGCTTCTTTAAGAAAATTCATTTTAAAAAGCAACTGCCAAAATATGAATAAATATTGCTTTCCTTAAAAGTCAGATGACTCCAAATGGGCAGTTTGGGGGCCAAGTTTCCTGAAGATTCACTTCAACGCTTACACCGTCTGTCAGAACATCATGTCAACATCCCTGCCTTAAAGGATGCACCCTTATTATTGTCCCTGGTGCTTTTGTTGTCCGGCTGCCGTGGTTAAACCCAAAGCTAGTTACAGTCATACTCCAGCCCACCCCCCCGATTTTTAATCGCCTCACCCAGACCTCCGCATCAAAAACTTTAAATTAAAGTTATCAGAGAGAAAGGCAAAGACTTGTTTTGTCTGTGAAATTAGTCTGAAACGCGGCTTTTCAGTCCGGGGGCGGCGGGGGGGGAGGCGCGCAAAGCACCGTCAGGCCGTCACCCTCCCGCACAGATCCTCCGCCACCGGCATTTCTCACATAAGCGGGTTTTGTTCGTTTTTAACTCAAAGCCGCAGCCCCGGTTCCCCCGGCGCACGGCCAGCAGGCCCTGCCCGACCTCCCTTCCGACGGACCGACCCGGGCCCGGCCCGGCCCGCCTCAACCCCGCAGCCGGGGGCTGCCTCTCCTCCCCTACCTCTCTCGTCCTCGTCGATGCGCAGCGCCATAGAGATGCACTCGAAGGCCCGCTTGTGACAGGCCCGCACCGTCTCGGGCGCCCCGCCGGGCTCGGGCGCGTCGCCGGCCCCGGCCCTGCTGCCCTTGGCGGCCATGAGGGCGCCGCGGGAGAGGCGCTCGCAGAGCCAGGCGAAGAGCAGCCCGAGCTGGAAGGCGACGAAGCGGAGCAGGGCGAAGGCGGCGAAGAGCGGGTACGAGAAGTAGTACAGGTTCCGCTTGTGGGGGGAGGCCGCTGCCGCCGCCCCCGCCGGCGGCACGGGGGGGGCCGGCCCGGGCGGCGAGGAGGCTGAGGCCCCGGCGGCCGGGGGCGCGGAGCTGGAGCCGGCTGAGCCCTTCTTTTTCCCTCTGCCGCCCGGAGAATTCATTCACCGCCGTCGCCATAACCCGCTGCCAGCGACTGACAACAACCGGCCATGGCGGCGGCGGCGGCGACGCCCCTTTCGCTCGGCCCCAGGGGGAGGAGTGCGCCGCGGCCCTCGCCCAACGCCGGCAGCCGCCACCGCAGCGACAATAGGAGGCGGGGACAGCGCGGCGGGGCGCCTACAGCTCCCGGCCTGCCCCGGGGCCGGGCGGCGCAGTTCGGTTGGGCCGAGGCCGGGAAGCCGCCGTGCCGGGGGGCGGAGGGGCAGCGGCCAGGGCTGCGGCAGGGACCCCGGGAGGAGGGAGAGAGTGGGCGGGCGGGGGTGACCTCGGCGTCCCACCAGAGGTCCGCGCCGAGTGGAAGCGGCGATGAATAATTTAATAAAATCAATTATTCCGGGGAGGCGGGTGGCGAGGGTTCGGGGGAAGCTCCCCCTTGTGCTGAGGCACAGCCCGTGTCCCCCCTCCGCCCCGCCGGAGTTGCCCCCGAGGAATATTCGTGCAGCGCTTTTGTCTGCGCCGCGTTTCTGTAATTGAGGTGACGGGCTGTCTCCTCGCATGGAGGAAACGGGTGTAATTGGAGGGGGGGGGGGGCAATTCTTTTTGCACCCTCGTTATTTTATTACTCTGTAAACCCCAGAATTTTACTAAGATAGAAAATAACATAAATACATAAAATAACTGTTCATGACCTAGAACCATTATTAGAGACAGTAAACCTATCAGTGCTGGAAAAAATGCAATAAGCTTCATTTGAGTATTTTTCTTCTGTATTTGGTAAGAAGGATCGTGTACTTCTAACTGTGAAAATATGATGAAGCATTTTCATAGAATGGTTAGAGTTGGAAAGGACCTTAAAGATCATCTAGCCCTGGGCAGGGACACCTCCCACTAGACCAGGCTGCTGGAAGCCCCATCCAGCCTGGCCTTGAACAGCGCCAGGGATGGGGCATTTTCAGTCTACTCGTAACTGGAAAAAGTTCAGTATCTAACACTAATTTTTTTCACTGTACCTAACTGTCCTTTAAAAAAAACCCAAAAACCTCTTTTTTTACTGATGTAAAAAAAAAAACCCCAAAACAAATTTTGGAATACCAAGGAAATTCCAGAAACTTCAGTTAATGCTATGTAGCATTCAAAAGTGTGAAGTGAAATAAGCTATGTGACAACTGATTACAAATCTACACTCTCTATTATCCATCTACTGTCTAAAGTATCGTCCCATTCCTTAGCAAAATAGTAGAAAAGTTGGTGAAGGAATAAGTTATTAATAAATTAAAGGACAGATTGAATGACAATAGGAAGACAGTGGGTCTCAAACCGTCCCGACTACTCCATCTATTCAGTTATTTTTACTTTTTAAAAAATTTAGAATGACACCTTTGTAAGGCACCTGACTGTATCATGGCCATAAAATACGGACTGATGCACTGGTAAACAGTGCACCAGTTAGGGGAATAATGACTTGTTAAGCCAAAACACTGCTTCAGAAGTAGACATCAGTTAGGAATTGTGAACAAATGATAATGCTTTTAGCGAGAACCCACAGAATCCATTCCCTATTGTAGCTATTAAATACTTTAGTGATCTGCAAGCTGAATCACCCCTTCTATATTAAGCTGGCTGTAGCTTTCATTGGGACCTGTCTGTGAATGATTCTACTTAATAGTTTGGTATAAAATCAACATAGTTTAAAAAAAAAGCCTTAAAAAAACCCCAAAAACAAACAAACAAAAAACAAATCAAAGCAATGGATGGCTTTCTGCTGGCATAGTGAGATGTCCTGGCTCAGCAAGGTTTCTGATGAACACCAGAAAAGGGTGGGGGAAGACATGAAATCATGTTTTCTGGAGTGGGCAGCTGTTAGATCAGCTCATCCACCTCACTTGACTTCTCCTTGAAGATGCATAAAATACAGGAGGTACAGTGTGGTATCTCAGTGAAAGCTTTTGTAATCCGAGCAGACGAACACCACAATCATAGGAATTAGAAAGGTGCAACTACCCTGGCACAACTTACTATTGCCCAAAAGGTCCAGTTCGGAAACCTGTGCTCACTGCCAACGTGACTTCATTGCAAAACCCGAATACAACAGAAAACGTATAAATGGGGAGACAGGGGGTTAGGGGTAAAAGGATTATTTTCCCTTGGTAGCCATTGCTACAACAAATTCAGGTATTCCAGATATAGTTCTAATAATGACATTTTAGAGTATATGATGAAAAATTAGAACAGAATGAACAGCTTACACCACCCTCACCTGTTCATATTAAGAATTTGTGTTCCTGTTTTAGAAAAAAATCTCAGTATTTTGCCTTGTGTAGTTTCACCCAGCCTCCTTGACACCAGCTAAGGTTGCCAGCACTACATACACTCAAATTGAGACAAAGACAGCATGCAGTTTGCAACAATTCCAGGTCCTTCAGCTGAGTATCAAATCTGGGTGGGACTGACTGGGCCACCGTTGTTGAGCTGCACCACCGTTATTGGTCAGTTCTGTAAACGTGGTTTTAAGTTCACTGAGGTAAACACACATCATCAGTACCATTAATAATCAGACGATTACATCAGAGCATAATCTAATGAGAACAGGACATTTTCTACTATTTTTCCGCATTGGTGATCTTTTAAGAGCATCACCTAGATCATTTATCTGCATTGTTGTCACTGCAGCGAGAAAACAGAAAAGGGAATAGAGCTATTGTTGTAAAGCAAAAAACCAGTTTATTTTCTAATAAATAAATAAATATTTAGACTACAGGAATGCAACTACTTTCTCAAGCGAAAAATAAAAATCTTAGCCTAGTAGCACAAACGATACCACAGAAATCAATTCCTAATAAAAATAAAATTTCCCCAAAGAAATCAGGCATAGATGTTCAAACACTAGTGCAATTTGTAACAGTACAACCAAAGAAGCAGTAAATTTTCCATTTCTTGATAGCTTCAAGTCAAGACAGGATCATTAAAGCCAATACCTAGAGAAAGCTGCATTTTTCTTAACACAAAGCTAGGCAAAATTAATGGCCAACAGTCATTGTTTTGCAAACTATACTCTACACAGCTCTGAAAGGTTATTTCACTAATAAAACCACCTTTTCAGCTCTAAGTTAATTTCAGCAAAGTTTGCACAAACATGCCAGTGAACTCCTCAGGCATCAAACTGCATTGATTGTCAGTAGATTTCTGCACCACAGGATTTTCAAGGGCAAGTGTTTTTCAAAGGCTTGTTTGGAGAACAAGAAGCATCCTGCCAGTTATAGCCCTGACAGGGCACCTACTAGCAGAATTACCTGCCTGCTCCCCCACAACTGCCCTTAACTGAGCCTCCTCCACCTACGCCTCAAAACGGTTAACAGAGGGGAGGACAGCGCCTCTGTTTCCGTGAAGAAAATCACTTTACAAAATAAAAAAACCTCGGTCAGAGCCGCTCAGCATAAGGACGACCACGTACTCAAACGCGAGCCAAGCTCAGCCAGACACTGACCACGGCCCTACAGCTACCACCGCACCCCTCTCAGCCACCCTCCGACGGTTGAGGAACCGACGGTTGAAGAACCGCCGCGCGACCCGCCCCGCCCAGACACCCGCCTCCACGCGCCCGCCCGCCAATGGGGAGGGGATGAGGCGGGAACTGGAGCTGCCCGTCTGCTTCCCCCCGCCCACCCGGAGGTCGCGTCACGGGGACTGCGCAGGCGCAGTTGGCCGGGCGGCGGTAGCGCGACAGTTTCACTTACGTCAAAACAATTTACGATAGCTCTCGGTTTGCTGCGGGAGAGGCTGTGGTCGCCCCGCCGCAGCGCCCGGTCTCCCGCCTCCCCTCCCGCTGAGCCCCGGACACACCGGCGGGTGAGGCGGGGGGGGACTCGGGGGGCGGCCTCTGCTGCGTGGGGCGGCGCTTAGGGCACGGCCGGGGCTGCGGGGTCCCAGCCCCAGGCCTGGGGGGCGGCGGGGGGGACCGGGTCAGTGATAGGCCCGTGGGGCAATATGGATCGGCTCGTCTTTCGTCTCAGCCTGCTGACCCGTTCTTTTATCGCTTTCCAAGATCACCGCGCGTCTAGCAGCTCCCGCTTCGCAAAGCATGGAGGCGGAGCAGATTATGGAGGGACAGCCGCAGGTATGGCAAGAAATGTTTGTACGTGCATCGCGTAAAAGGAGCGCTTCCGCCTTGCTGACCGTGTGTCGTTTTTGGTTTTGTTTTTTTTTTTTACAGGTTCCAGAAAATCCCCATTCTGAATACGGTCTCACGGAAAACGTAGAGGTAACAAAAATTCTGTTGCTGTAAAGTACAGTGGAAGGGGAAAAATGTTGAGTCTTGAGTGGAGCTTCAGCAAATGTATTGTTGCCAAGAAAGTTAGATGGAAACTGAACCAACAGATCCTAGATCCTGGCATAACTGGCTGTTAATTAATACATTTTCTGTTGCGTTGCTTCCATTATAGTAAGTGGTACTGAAGTAAGTAAAGAACCTTTTAACGAGGTGGGGTTTTTTGGAAGTATCCTATGATTGTTAATTATTCTGTTAATTTATTATGGCACAAAAAGCCAGACAGACTTTTATCTTAGGGAGGGGAATAGGAGTTGGTGGCATTTCTGCAAAAGTATGAAAGGGAGGGATTCTTTTCACGTGCATGTCAGTGGAAACGTTGGATCGGAATAATCCAAGCTGTCTTTAATTACTCACGCTGAGAAAGAGTAGACACAATCCATTCTTTCTGCTGTTGGTAACACTGTGGGTTAGAATAATTCTGTGGCATTTATTTAGTCTTCCTCATTGAAGAAATGCCTTCAGTCTCCCTCCAATATAAGCTCCTACCCTATGCAAAGCTTTTGCAGAAACTTTTTTTAAACGTCCTCTGTGACTGATCTCCCTGATAACTGCCTGCCTGGACGCTTCAGCTTCCACTACCGAACTAGAACTCGTTGGATACGTTGGTGCCGTGTTGGTAAATCAGTGTATGTTGCATTGACTATGTTTGGTTTACTGACAGTCGCAGGCTGTCCTTTTTTAACTACAGTTAATGGCGTAAAACAATTCAGCACTTCTTGACCAAAAGGCACGGTCTCAAAGTGCTTGACTTCAAAAGAGTCCCCTCTGTAAGGCTTCACCTGAATTTTTTGTGCTTTTAGCATTTTGTGTTAGAAGTGCATGCATACAGGAACCATCCAATTGGGACCACTCTTGTTGGTAGTTATTCCTGTCTCAGTGGTGTAGAATTTAAATCTGAATGCAATGGCAGAAATAACAACAGCAGAGATTGTGTGTCTTCTGTTTTAAAAAACTTATGACTTCCTAACGTTATTTTCTCAAAATGTAAGAGTTTAACAGAAGGCTTCTCTGGATTAATTTTTGTGCAAGGAAAAATATGCACTTAAATTTTCTTACAAGTTGTAAAGAAGTTATTGCCAGTGAATTGCAGAGCAATACGTACTTTGTTTGCACTCACACTTCAAAGTAGATGTGGCTGCTGTTGCCAATGTTCATTGACCCTTTTTTTTTTTCTTTTTCTACTTCAGAGGATAGTAGAAAATGAGAAAATAAATGCAGAGAAAACATCAAAGCAGAAGGTGGATCTTCAGTCGTTACCCACACGTGCCTACTTGGATCAGACAGTTGTACCTATCTTGCTACAGGGACTTGCTGTTCTTGCAAAAGAGAGGTAAGATGCTTCAATGTTTCTTCTGTTCGTAGGAAAAAAAGTAGGCCTCGAGCTTGGGCAGTGTGTCACCTTTTCAGACCTCACACACCAGACATGGTTTTGCTAATTGTAAAAAAGTCATTATGACAGGTTTATGAACCTATGAATTACTATGACTGACCATGCAGGACGTGTTTCTCGCTTAGGTGCATATGGCGTTGTAAGAGTTATTTGCTGAATTTGTGATCTCCCAATGAGGTATGCTACTGCAAAGGTTCTGGAGGGAAAAATGTTGGGTTTTTTTTTATTAATTTTATCACATACTTGACCTTACAGAAGCAAGGCAAGAAGTTGTTCTAGTTTTGAACAAGATTTTTGTAACATGGAATTATAGAGAATTCTGCTTACCATTTAAAAGAAAGACAGACAATTCAGGCCTGACATGCAGCTTTGTCGGAGATGAAAACACTTGCTAAAGGATGAGGCTGACCCTGCACTGTCAATGCAATAAGAAGCAAACTGATATTTTTTCCTTTAAGTAAAGATTATGCTGTCAAGGTGCCCCAAATCTCTTATCAGTCAATGTAGAAGGGTATTCTTTTTTTACCTTTCTTCACTATGGGAGGAGCTGTTCTTTATGGGGACTCATTACAGGAGTGAAGTTGGAACATTGATAGAAGAGGTTGGGGAACATATAGTGCAAAAAAAAAAAAAAGCTAAGAGTATCAAACTACCAAGGTCAAATTGTCTAATCAGTTGAGTCTATTAAAACTTCAGGGGTGAAAAAGCTGAACGACCAGCTCTGCTGTATAATCTTCTGCTTAAAATGGAACTGGAAAGTAATCCAATGAATGCTATTTTTTTTTTTGCTAAGGAATATAGAGATGTTCAGGGAACAGCCCAGTACATCTGATGACTATGCCTGGAATTCAGTAGAAATTATTATTATTAAACTTACAATGTTCTTGTATTTTTAATATTTTGTGTAATTCCAATTCCCCTTTAGTCTGGTAGAAAATGAGAACATGAGAAAGCAAGAGGAGTGACAAGGTGGTCAGACTTATGGAATGCTGTCTGTATACAGAGTGACTGAATAGATGATATCTAGAAAAGAGAATTCTGTGAGAGAATACATTAGGAATCTGTTAAACCACAAATAACATAGAGATGATGAATTGAGATGGATTTCTTATTATCTCCTCTGGTACAGTAATCAAATTAAGCGAAGCAGGTAGTAAATTCATAATGAACAAAAGGAGGTGATCCTTCACAGGTCACATAATTAAGCTATATAATTTTTTTGTCTCAGGTTGAGCACATTAACATTTTGTTTGGGCTCAAGGGGCAAGTGGTCAAAGTTGTAGAGGAATCCACCCAGGACTGTTAAGAGTGCTAACTCAGAAAGCTGTTACATGCTTGGAAGCCAAAAGGATTGGTCCAGAGAAGTATCTCTGCACACTTCTTCCATTTCTTTTTTTTTTAACGCTCTTTATAGGCATTTTTGCTCACTGCCAGACCTGTGGTCTGACCCACTGTGGAATAAGTAAATTTGTCATTTATTCTGCAGACACAATCCAGATTAGCAGGATTCATGCACTGTAGCTGTAGGAGCGTTTTTGAAAAAACTTGCAAACTAAGGCCAGTGATCAAAAGTGTTTTTTATTGACTACTTGCAAGTTACAGCACTTGTCAAACTTGAAGTTTTTGTTGAAGTTTTGTTGTGTTCATTTCAGTTGGTAGAAACCATAAAAACAGCTCTAATGCACAAAGCTACACAATAACCATTTGAAGAAAACAAAGCAAGAAAGCACTCACAGATTAACTTTTACTTTATACAGCATGAGTTAAAGAAATAGGCAAATGCATGTAACTTCCCATGATGTTCATGCAGTATTTATGCTTACAGACTATACCCTAGGTCTAGGTATGTAACTGTTCTAGCAGTTAGGTAACATTGAACCAACAGTGACTAATACTCCTTATTAAAAACTTTTTCATCAGACATAAACTGGAAGTTTACAGTGTAACTCTAGGTAGCTGGTCATCCCTAAATCAAGGCTTATTAATATTGGGAGGAGTCGTGTTGCTTTTAAGGGAAGGTGATTAGTTCTTCAGCTACCTAATTTCTTAAAAAATAATTGCTTTTGATTTACTTTTTTCTTTACAGACCGCCAAATCCCATTGAATTTCTAGCAGCATATCTTTTAAAAAACAAGTCACAATTTGAGGACCGAAATTAACTCCATAAAAATGAGAACAATTTGGCTGCTAGACTGAAATACCCATTTGCCGCAACTTGTTTTCTGCTGTAAAAATCCTTTGGAACTATGATGTTGTCTTTCTTAATCGCACAATTTGCTTTACCTTCTGAGTTATTTAATAAAGAACACTTTACATTTAATTTGTTCCTTTGTTTTTAACTAGCTATTAAGAGACTTTCAAAATAAAGTACTGGAAGCACGCTGATGGATGAAAGTCTGAATAATTCCATGGGTCTAAATCACCTGAATGCATGAAACAAAGGGGAACAAAGAGTGATAATGTATAACTTAATTTTATATCGCACCTGCCACATGCCTACACAGAAAGCAAACAAATTAAGAGCAGTTAGAATTTATTTTAAGGAAGTACTGATTTAAGTACAGAGGAGAGGACCTGCTTCAGAACACCAGGAAATGGGTTTAGTTAAAACAAACAATTAGATTCAGCATCTGAACATATCACCTGCAGACAGGGCCCAGCATTTCAGATATTTACATTAATGAGGTGTGCTCTTCAGCATTTGTAATTGACCTCTTGTGACTGGTGTGCTGGATTTAACTGATTTAACAGCATAAAATTTGAAGGGACTTAAAAAGGTTCTGTAATTTGGTTCTCTGTACTGCTACCCCTAGTTGGAGCTTTCTTTCTCTGTCAAAGATAGAATCATAGAATATATCAAGTTGGAATGGACCCATAAGGATCATTGAGTCCAACTCCCTGCTTCTTGCAGGACTACCTAAAACTAAACCATGTGACTAAGAGCATCATCCAGCTGCTCCTTGAACTCTGACAGGTTTGGTGCCATGTCCACTTCCCTGGGGAGCCTGTTGCAATGACTGACCACCCTCGCCGTGAAGAACCTTTTCCTAATGTCCAAGACAATCTTAATCTACCCAGTAAAATACCAAGTGTTCTGATCTCCCTCCCCCCACTTATTTTGTTGTTTTTCACATTCTTAAGATCTTTTTCTGCCCCCTCATTTATTTTGACTGTAATCTCAGTAGGGGTAAAGGCCAGAGTCCTCAGGGTACAATATAAGAACCTGGAACAGAAGACTGGATCAGAAGAAAAAACTAGAATTAAGACAGTAAACAATATGTTGTGAAAAAATACTAGCAAAACATGAATATTGTAGCTGGAGAACTGGCTCACTAGGTTATTGGTAATGGGTACAGGGACTAGTCACAGCCCTCAGAATTCCTATTTTTGTTTTCTGAAACTTGTAACAAGGAGCATAATCAATGTTGTTCACTAGTGCAGGATGCTGGAATCCAGATTAAGCATAATGCAGGCTTTAATAGACTGGGAGAATGACCATAATTTGTTTGAGTCACAGAAATGATAAACTTGGCTTCCAACCGTTGCTCAATTAATCAAAATCCTGTATTTTTATTCAAATAAAATTCAATATTGCCATCTTTCCATTCCCATCTCCATTCAGTGTTTCTTAGCTAATCGCTTTAATATAGCAAGCATTTAAACCCTTGTAAATTAAATTCCTTGCTGCATGGGTTGGAGTTTTTTTCTGTATGACATTAAAGGCTGCATAATTTTTTGGTCATTATGCATATATTCACAAAAAAGAGACTTGGGACTCTCATTTGACTTGTTCCTGCAATCACCTAAAGATATACACTGTATTTACAGTATATTAGGTGGTCCACTGCACAAATAATATTTTCCCTTAGTTCTCTGACATCTAGATGAATTTCCTATGGTAATTTGAAGATTTTTGTTCCAACATAGCTTTTCTTCTTTAATAGCTTAGCTACATGGGTGTAAGAATGGCCAGAAGATAGATCCTTCAGAGGAAAAAACTTAACTTTTCAATTTTCTCGTAACTTGCAGGGGCTGCAATGAGATTTGGCTGTTACTCCTAGTAGGAAGGCTCTCAATATTTTACATATTTCTTTATATGCTAAGAAGGAAACACTGAATTAACATAGTACAAGAGCAGTAAGATTGGGGAACAAAACAAATTGAAAGAAACCCAAACCCCAAAAAAACCCAAGCCTAAAAAGCTCTCTTCTGGAAAATGTAGAGAAATTGTGGAATGAGATTACTAATTCTGTTGCATTGTGGTGAACACAGTCTCCATCAAACACTGACACTTAAAAAAGACCCTGTGAAAGGATTTTAAGAACAGTGTTTTGACTTCCTGGAATGAATAATAATATTTAAGTGAAGACAAGGAGACACCATAAAGGCTTGGTACTGCTATTTTTATTGCTAAAGTGGCATTTCAAGGTTTTGTCCCTAGGTGACAACATCTCAAGACTGTAAGAACTGTTAAATGGGAAAAAATAATTAAAAAAAAAAAATCTATGCTGATCCCCAATTTCTAGGTTGAGAATTTGTGCAAGACCATACAAAAATAAGCAGTTCAACTATTAATCTTCCCTGGACAGAGCAATATTCTCATACTATATCACCATGCCTGAATTCAGAATACAATCAGATTTCTCAGTTTACGTTAGCACCCATCAAACAGCTGCACAAAACTTGTATTCTTGATTTCTTGCACTCTCGCTTTCCACACAGCTCTTGCATCAACCTAGAATCTCAAAGCATCAGTACCAGTCTTAAGGTGAGCTGTCCCATGCCACCTACTCAGCTGTTGGAGCCACTGTTTGGTACACAGTGTCACCTGCTGTTGTCTTCCCATCTAGGCTAGTTCAAGAAAATTAAAAAGTCATGTTCACAAGGTGATGATGTTATAAGATTTACTACAGCACTTTTTCTGTGTAGCTTCCTCCAAGAAAATAACTTGAAGTGTTACTAGCAGCAGTGAACTCACCATCTCTAAGAAACAAATTTTAGTGATTCTTGCAAAGGTATGACAAGTCAACAAGAAAAGTGCAACCATATTCCTTAACTTGTTAAATTGGCTCCAACAATTAGGATCTGCTGCATAGAGAATACTCTGTAATGGGAAGAAGACAGCAAGTTATTATCTGAATAATCCAGTTCTCAAAAGTAGAGAAATAATGATAAAGTCAAAATTTTCAAAGCATTTACTTGTTTTAAATTCTCCCCGCTACAAAACAATGAAAATTCTGTGAAGAGACTTGACAGATGCTTGCTATCCCAATTTAATCCAGAAAAAAGGAAGAACTGTCTTTCCGCAGGAATCACCAGTTTTGAGGGCTTCAAGATAAATGTATTTAATTTTGATGCACAAATTAAAAACCAAGTGATTTTACATTTATAAAAATGAGGAATTTGTCAATAAAATGGAGAACAGGTGTAAGGGGCTACAAGTTATTAATAGATGTGGAATAAAAGCTTGAAGAAATAATTGAAAACAGTAACTTTAGACATATGACAGACCACTAAGTAGCTGAAAGCCATCATCTCTTGATTCTTGAACAATTATTTTTTGTTTTCGCCACAGCACCCTAAGTAACTGAGTCAGTATATACTCTGAAGGGCAGTAAGATTAAGCAGTAAATAGAACAGGATACCTAGTTAACATCAAAACACACCTTCCAAGATGGCTACTTTAGATCCAATATCCAGAAGTTACTATTCAGTAACTGTGAAAGAATTATGTATGACTCATATGCAGTATTTTGAAGTCTACCTTTTTAAATGCTTTCATTGAGAACATTATCTTTTACCTTTAAGGGGACAGTGACAGAAGAAAGGATTTCCCACCAAAAGCAATTCTGATCAAAGGGTTCTACATCCTCATATTCTGAAGCCTGTTACCACCTAAAAATAAAGTTTGACTTGCCAAACCTTTTTTTTTTTTTTTTCATCTCTGATTTATCAAGGACTTTCTCCAAAATCAGTACAGGTCTCTGAGCTATCAATTTTATTTTCTGAAGTGCTGTCACTATTATAAATGCAGTCTGATCAAAAGAAGTTCTCTCTCCCCATCAGACTTTCTAGAAATAAAACAGCTGCTTTCAAACAAATTAAAAATCTGAAAAATTCTAAAAGATAGAAAGAGTTGAAACCAGTAGGTTGGAAAGGAAACACATGAGAAGAATCCCTATCCCTAACATACTTGGCAGAATACAGGTTTTGATTTATTCTTATCGTTGTACTAATTACGTAACAAATTATTCTTAGCCAAGCTTTAACTTGTGTTCCCTATTCCATTTCATAGTCAGAATTCGTTTTAAGAGCGACTACATAGCCTAGATCACAGAAGTACAGAATGCCAGCTGTTACAGAAAGAGGCATTTTACCATGATGAAGAAAGTATCAGCACTGCTTCTGCTAATGTTCACTATTCAAATATAGTTTTAAGTGAGGACTTAAAATGTAAATGCTGTGTGAATAACTACAGGGCAGTTTACAGCAGTGCTAGTGCAGCACTGACTAGGAATGAGTCATATTCTTCTTCCCAAAGTGCTTTTATCTTTCTTCTCAAAGTTTGCTTTGCCACTGTGCATAATAAACCAGTTTTCTGAGAGGAGCCTAAGTTGACAAAAAGCTGCTGGATGGTTGCGAAGTATCTCCTGGAGAGCATAACAGCTTTCTTTTTTCTCTGGTGTACATTGAGGTATTTACAAGATGGATAATTACCCACTGGTATTATCTCAGAAGCTATTATGTTATACAGGAAGTGGAGATATTTCCCTTTGTAAGAACTTTGAAGTTGGGGGTGGGTGTGTGTGTCTGCTTTTAACAGTGGAAGGAAGGACTGCTAGGAACAGGACTGTTCCTCAGATAGAGAATGACAGTGTGTAACGAGCAAAACCCAGAATAACAGTGGCAGTGAACAGCTTCCTGAGAAGGGAGGAGCCAGGAAGTGGAAAATGTGAAAAGTGTAATAGGAAAGCAGGTAAAATAAACCACATGCAAGAGGACAACGAGAGTAAAAAACCAAGAAAGCAACAGACCTTGAAAGCTGGGCACAGGATGTTATTCAAGGAAAACTAACTGGCAAGTCGCTTTTGCCTCAACCCACCTTCATGCTTTTCTTCCAGGTAAGAAACAAACTGCCAGCAGACAGACATGTGTAGCAGTGGTCTGTTCTTCAAGGGTATGCTGACTTGGGGGATCTCTCCAGGCATTGTGTCAACCCTCCCCTGCACCTTAGGGTAAAAATGACTAAAATAGCTCCGAACCTGTTAACTTTGCCCTGTACAAAAAGCGCTCAGAATTGCAGACAAAGCAGGAGGATCTCCCAACCTAACACATGCTTCACAGCGTTCACTGAAAGCTGAGCCCAGTTTTCTCAGCCCGTGGCTAGAACGCTTCCATACCTCCATGTCCTGAGTACCAGGAAGCCCAGCACCGACATCTTCTATTTAACTGAAAAGCTGCCTGCTTTTCTGTTTCTGCCTCTTTAATGTATGTTATGTGGTACTGAGGTATGTCACCAGCCCTTAAACAAAGAAACGATAGATGATCAGGAGGTGATAGTTAGAAGTTTAAAAAGAGGAACCCACAAATCACTAAACACTTGTCAGTGGTATTATGTCCACCTGTGATGATAAGGAACAAAGCAAAAAATTGTACTGTCACCCTTGCCAGTGAAACAGCAGAAATTCCTCCTGTAGTACTATGGATGACAAGCTTTGGCAGGAACAGACAGAAACTGAGGAGGATGTCCTCCAGCTTCACTGGGCTCTGGATTGAGAGTGCTAGTGGATAACAGAGAAGGACAGAGATTCACTGGAAAACAGGCTATCGCGGTGTTTGGTGGCACATGCCACAACCTAAGGATTAGCAAAAAAAGCCTGTGTTTGCTATGACCCGTGAACACTGAGCTGCAGTTGTTCCTCTGCATGATATTATGTTTGTATTGCATAAAGTAAAAACTTCATCCTAATCTACACCTAATCTAGGTGAGAAAAAAACTACACACAAGGAAAGAAAGGTTAATGAGGAAAGCAAGGGAGAAAGACACTTGGAAGCACAAGGAGAAAAGGGATCCAACCCAAGAGACGTGCAGCAACAACAGAAATATATTTAAGAAATTTTAAAAGGCAAGCTGAAGATGAAAATAAACCACTATATAGAGACAGAAAAAAATACTTATAAAATGTTTTTACTCATTAAAACCACTACTTATTAAAACTACATTACCGCTTGGAAGTTCTTATATTTTATTTTCATTGGAGGGGAAGTGCTTAGAGGAGATGAAAGCTCTTTCTCCTAAATGGTAGAAAGGAACACCAGATAATTAAAAATTATTTTAACCTCCAATTCCCCTAAGATGTTCCTCCTAGCAGCCTCCTCTAACTGTTCTTGGTGGATTGTGGGACAATGGTGCATCAAAAACTTGAACTATATGCTGGCATGACCTTTTTTCTAAGTATATAATCACATTTATTTTTCCCCATGGACTAAAATTTATCCTCTGCTGCATTTAGTTAATTTTATTGAGGGATTAGTAGTCAGTTCAGGAACTACTCCCAGTATTGAAGTTTACGTAAAAGATTTGAGAGTTATAAATGGGTATCACAACTGCCAATATAGTTTTATGTTAAAGCAGGCAGGCTAGTTCTTCCAGTCTAGGCAGCAGTTATAATCCACATTAACCTTTTCCAACGCACTATTTATAAAATAACAACTGAACACTAGAAGGATCGATAGAGCAGTGAGGGCTACATAAAACGTTAGACATCTGCTGGGATAGTCTGTCCCCATTTCCTCATGGCAACCTATTACAAATATTATAAATTGGGAACCCCGGTCCTTATTGCCCCTCAGCTGCGTGGGGGAGGCCAGTGTCAGGAGTGCAGAGGAGGACCCTCACTGATAAAAATGACATCAGCCATTTCTCTGCAGCACGAGCCTCTTTGATCTTCAAGACATACGGTAACCAGTGCCTTTGTCCCCCCATTCCCTTTGTTCTACTGTTTAAAAAAAAGGCGGGGGGGGGCAAAAAAACCAAACCAAAAGCTCTGTATTTTGCCTGCATTTATAATTTTGGATGGAGGACATTTTGAAGAATAAAACGACATAAGGGGGAGAAGGAGAATGCGTTTCCTGACCTGGCCCACACACTTTCCACCTCACAAAGCATCGGTCTGCCTTAATACTTAATGGCTGCAGCCCCTCATCTCTGCTGTTGTGGCTTCCCTCTCTGCTGGTTGCATCTAATACGTCAGTGCCTAAAATTGCCTTTTCCCTTCCCCCCTTTTCTACTGGCCACGCTCCTCTTTCCAGTTCTGCCTTATTAGCTACTTTGAGTTATAATGTCGCCATGGCAGCAGTCCATTCATCAAGATAATAAACAAATTAAAGGGGTGGGGAAGGATTAGATTGAGGAGAATTGGGAGACTTCTCTAGAATTGCACTCCCACGGCCCTTGCTGCGTGCCGCGGTACCCAAAGCCGTAACAGTACGGGCGGTGAGGCACAGGAAAGGAACCGTACTAGCTCAGAAACAAGGAGCTTCGGCCCAGCAAGCTCCCTGTTCTCTCGGCCCGAAATCGCCGCCTTTGGGAAACGATGCTCCGTCCCTCGAGTCGTCAAAACCCCAGTTGCTCCCACAGCCCGTTCCAGGGGCAGGGGGGGAGCAGCGGCGGCACCAGAGGCTGCGCTGTGTTCCCCTCACAGCAGTGGGGCAACTCCCGGTACTATAAAGCGCCGCTTCTCTCCCGAGAACACCGCTCACCGCCCCGGCCCATAACGGGGGGGCGCTCCCGCAGCCGGCCGCTCCCTCACAGGAGAGAAGAAACCCCGCGGCCGCGCGCCTCCAACGGCGACTCCGCGTGAAGCTAACGGCCACCGCTCCCCGAGGCGGCGGGGGGGGGGGGGGAGAGAGGGGGCGGGCGGAGCTCCCCCTCCGTCCCCTCGTGCCATTCCCCTCCCCCCCCCCCCCCCCCCCAGGCCGGCCTCCCCTCATCTGACCTGCGCTCGTAATCTTCCCTTCCACCACGGAGACACGGCCCCGCCAATCAGCGCGGCCAGAAGCAATCGCCACGGCAACGCGGCCAGCCAATCCGAGGGGGGGACTCTCCCTCTGAGCCCTACCTTCTTCCTCCGCCCCCCCCTCACCTCCCCCACGAGGCGGTGCCGCTCCATTCCGGGCTTGTCAAAGCGGGTGGGCGGGACCGGCGAGGGCTGGCGGCCAATGGCAGCGAGGCTTTTGCTTTCGAGCCCAATGGGGGAGCGGCGGCCGTACGGCCCCCTAGTTCACGGGAGCCGAGCCGGGCCAAACCCAGTTGCTGCCGCGGCCTCCTTCTCTTCGCGCCCCCCCAACCTGCCAGCGCGGAGTTGGCGGCGACAGCGGCGGCCTCGGGCTTTGTCCCAGCGCCCCCCCTCCGCATCCCCTCCCGCACCCGCGGGGCCACCGCCTGCGGCCCGGCCCGACATCGCGCCTCCGGGGGCCCGCGCCGCCCCGCCCGCCGCCGCCGCCGCCTCCGCGCGCTCCCCTCCCGCCCGCCCGGAGGCTCCGCCGGCAGCGCCGCCTCCGCCCGCCGGGCCCGGGCCGTGCCGGGGGAGGAGGGGGAGCAGCGCCGCCGCCGCCGCGGCCGGGCCCGTCCCCCACCGCCTCCCCCAAACACCATAGGCGGCTCCGGCACCAAGATGTCCAACCGGGTGCTCTGCCGGGAGGCCAGCCACGCCGGCAGCTGGTACACCGCCTCAGGTACCGGCGACGCGGCCCGCAGCACCGCCGGGGGCCGGGAGGAGGGGTGGGGGGGGCGGGGGCTGAATCAGCACTTTCCGCCGCCGGGGCCACCGCCGGTACCGGACGCGGGGAGGGGCCGCCGGCCCCGCCCCCACCGGCGCGGCCGGCACATGGCGGGGCGGGGCGCGGCCTGGTGAGCCGGTGGGGGTTTCGGCAGGCCGGTGGGGCGGGCAGAGCCGGGGAGGGGGTGCCGCCGGGCCTCCGGTGGTCGGAGCTGAGCGCACCTGCCTGCCGCCGCTACCGGTATTCCTCCCCCCACCTCCTGGCCCAGCAGCGGCGCCTGTCGCCGGGAAGCAGCGCTCGAGCGTGGGCAGGGCTGGATGGACACCCCCCACCCGCGGGTGTTCCCGGTGTGTCTGTCCCCGCCTCGGGGGCGCGCACGGCTGCGGCCGTGGGTACAGGCAGTCTGTGTGTTGTGCTCCGTACCCGTTATTGCACTGAATCCGTGTAAGAGCAGAAAGAATTCCGGTATTTTGGAGTGCTCTTGTGGGATTTGTTTTTGTTTTTCTGGTGGTTTTGGTTCTCCACCCCCCCGCCCCGATGACTGGGGTGTTTTGCAGGGCTAGTGGTGGGGCGGGTGGGAAATAAAGAGGTTTATTTCACTTCTTGTAGTCCGAGGTGAGCTGCCTCTGTCTTTCCTCCCAGAGTGCTTTCTCTAGTAGCGGTGAAAAGTTAACAGAGCAGTAGTACAGCGTGAGCTCTGACCGTTTAAAAAAAGAAATATTTGCAGAAAAATAACAGAAGAAAGAAGTGGCACATCAGAGGGTGGACCACTGCTGCCCTCGCCCTCACAAAAAAGGACAGAAACCTGTAGTAATGGCTGGGTAATGCTGGAGATAAGCTGTGCTGGTTTTGGGGGCAGAACTCTGCTGTTGTGAACAGGATGCGTGTCTGTAGTTTCACAGCTGTTTATTAGGGAGACTTGTAAGGGATGGTCTTCGACTCGCTTCAGGAGTAAAGGTTTTTACAAAACTGGGTGAACAAAGGTGGACGAACAAGAGGCTGTCGTAAAGAATAGAGAATAGTTCAGAGGGAGAGGAGAGGTACAATTGAAAAAAAAACCAAAACAACCAACAAACAAAAAGAGATGTATTCAGGATCCTAAACTGACATTTGAGAAGACTAGATGTGAAAAGTCATATGTTTTCCTTGGCTATAAGAGGTGCAGTTTCCCCTCTCCTCCGCAAATTAATGAACAAAGCATGAGGCAAAAATTGAAAGGGAAGAAAAGAAATACAGGAGGGAGGGTAACACGGGAAGAGGCCGATTGTGAGATAAGTAGCTGGGCTTCAAATGGTGGGTAGGCAGTTTCCAGACAACAATAGACGATGACTGTTTTCCTTCCGAGTTTAATATTCCAAGCATAACTGTTGTATCCATTACAAAACTGGTCTCAAGTCTTCATCCAGCATTGATGGCTTGCAATTACAGTTTTTTCCAATGGTCTAGAAAGGTAGGTAGTACTCTGTTTACAGAAAGCAAACAAGATCATGTCAAAGCTATAGATTTTAACACGTGCAATGACATCAAAATGTTGAAGCTTTGTGGTAACACTTCCTAACTTGCTTGTGCTATTTATATTTTAATTTATGAGTAAGGCAAAAAATTGATTTGCGATGTGGAATGGCTAGATGACCTTATACTTACATTTTGTTGTTTGTTTGATATTGCACTTCATACCAAGTTGCTGCTGGATGCTTACAAATAAGAATTTTTCTTTTTTTTCTTAATTAATTTAAGAGGCATGGATGCTGTGCTTGGTTGTGGTCCTTTCCATGCAAATTCAGTGCATAATTTTGCTAGACTACACCCTGGTAAGTCTGGTGACTAGTTGGGCCAGTCCTACTTGTCTGTAATAAGACATACAAAAGCATGTTGCTCCCGTTGCTTTTGGGCAGCCCTCTGGGTATTGCTTGTTGAGGAGGTGTGGGGTGGTTTCCCAGACACAACGCGTGCATGGAAAAAAACACAAACTGAATCCCATTGTAATGAGTTATAGTGACTGTACTTCTGACAAGTTAAGTTGTAACTGTTACAGTGTGTGTGGTAGGGGTATGTGGTTGGTGTTGCACAGACTGGAATTTTGTGAGGTGTGTTTTGTTTTCCTGTGTGGGGTTTTCCATGAACAAGAAAAGAGCATTATTTATGTCTCTTCCTATAGAGCTATTTTCTGCAGTTTACTGTAGGGTTTGTGAGAGCAGGAATTCTTCCAGTTCAGCAAGGTAGGGACTACCTGTTATTTGCTGCTTGGAAACTAATTTCTGTGTGTTGTTTAGGAGGGTCTCTCTCAAAACTCAAGAGGAAACAAATAGGGACCAAGAGCATATGTATTCACCATAGACTTAACCTAAAATCTTACTGTATTTTAGGCCAAACTAGCATGTCAGTTGCTGTTTCAAACTTGTAACGTAGGCTTATTTCCTCAACCATACAATTGAAGAAAGTCTGGATTTTACCATGTGGTTTCAACCTACATAGCTTGAAGGATGGAGCTGAGGCAGGGATTAGAGTTTGAACCGTGATAGTTCTTCAGTGCATTCCCGTGATTCTCTGGGGATTGTGTTGACAAGTCCTTCTACCCACTCTCTCTGTGCTTACTGTCTCAGCCCGAAGTGATTTGCTGGGTTATACATATAAACTGATCAGCTTTTAAACTTCCCGTTACCTGAAAACTGCTCTTTTTCTACAGAGCTGAGTTTGGTTACGCAGGGCAAGTGGATACCCTGGAAACCCTCATCCTTCCCCATAGTTAAGATGACTGCATTAATATTCTCTACCTGTCTGAAAGGGTAATGAGAAGCATGATTTTTGAAGGATGTGTTCAGATTCATTATGTCTGAAAGCATTTTAAAGAAGCTATGTGAGGATGACCTCAGTTAAATGGCAGCTTATCCCCAGGTGCCTGGTACCTGCAGGTGAAACATCAGCAAAAATCCAGGATGATGCATGGGGTCTTGGATTGGGGTGGGGGCGGGTGTTGACTGCAAAAGTAGAGCACCCATTGCTATGCTTAAAAAAAAAAAAAAAATGTACCTGCAAGATCTGGATGTAGAAGGCAGCTCTGGGAAAGAAGAGCTGAGGGAGACGAGGGCAAAGGATGGATCCAAAATGCAAACCAGCTTTTGTGGCCAGAAGATATCCTTGAACTAGATTAACTGGCTTCTCTGTGGTCCAGGAGTGGAAGCAGCATCAGAGGTGAAGCCACAATGAAGTAAGAGGGAGCCACTATTCTTCATGGAGGGTAAATGTAATGTAGGTAGGAGGGTTTAGAAGAAACACCACTTCTTGTCTTTAGAGACTGCTCACTTCTGTGAGGCAGCAATTGCTTCAGCTGAAAATAGACGCTCGTTCCCCTATTTTCTCCAGCTGTGAGACATGAACTGCTTAGGTTCTGCCTTGGAAAACATAAACATGCACTACTTACTAGTGTGAATACATCACCTAATTGTATGATGCTAATTTACTTCTTAGAGCAGGTGAGACTGGCTGGGCAAGTATGCACATCCAGGCACGTTCACATGTTAGAATGTCACATCTAACTATAAGTAAACAACTTTGTTGTTACTGGAGGGAGAGTGAGGTCCCAGGCAGAAAGCTCACTACTTCCTACTCACTTGATGAAGCTGAGAAGGGCGGCGGGGAGGGGAAGATGGGCTTCACGATGCTGTTAGCGTTTAACATCCTATGTGTTCTTCACCCTTAATGTGCTGTTATAAAGAAGAATTTAAAAGGCAAGTTCCTTAATAAGTTCCTGCAGTTGAGTTCAGTATGAAAAACCTGACCAAAATTATCGTCATATCTTCTCCTCTGGAATTCTTGGTGTGGGGAAGTTCACATTCGTTCCACATCAGTCCCTGTAGCATCTTAATGATCTTTGGATGTGGACCTGTGGAGCATTTGTCTGACAGCAAACTAACAGTGAGGTCTGTTTGGTCAGTTGTTCCTCTTCCTACTTAGCAGCAACACTGAAGCTTTACAGCTGAGCTTCCAAACTGAAATAGTGCTGTGACCGTTGCTGATAGTAGGCCACTAGTCTAAATAACCTATTTTTTCACTTGCAGACCTTGTTCTGTATGTCTGTTTTTTAAAAATTTGAAAGTGGTATGTGGCACGCCATCACTGCTGTGGATTAGCTGTGTATGGTGGCCACTAAAAACGCTTGCAAAAAATGAGATAAAGGCACAGCATGTAAATAAAAGTATCAACCTGTTGGGCTGCTGTCATGTAGATTTTTTATTTTTTTTTTTTAAATGTATCATTGTGGTGAAAAATATTACACTGATTTATTTCTGGAAGAAAGTCTCACTCCTGCTGGATTAATTCAACCACCTAGTGTCCAGACCTCTTTAGAAATTGATTTTGACCAGCAGGGGGAAGAGGAAGATTCAGGACGACTTGAAACAAAAATGGCGTAATTTTCCATGACTTTGAATACAGGACAGATACATTCCTAGATACAAAAGGAGTAGCTGAAATACAATGTGAACGACACGCTTTCTCCAGCACAGACTACTTGCAGGACAATGTGTGGGTGCTGTCACCTGATTTACTCCTCCATGTGAGTAGATTCTGTAAGTGTTGGGCAGTTCGGCGGTGGTGGTGGTGGAAATCAATCCTGAAATGAAAATAAACATTACTGTGTGTCATCATTTTTCCTGTATAGCATGCCTTTGCAAGTGAGATGTCACACATCAGGGCACTTAACACAGCTTATTCTCTGGCAGCTGGCCTGCCTTGCCTGGCTCCTGGAAGTGCTAATTGAATACTGTACCACTCTTTGTTAAAGCGTTTGGTAAGACTTCTTGTCTTAACTCTTCCCCAGTCAGTGGCTGCTGATACAGACAAAACACAAAGGTTTTTAGTAGGCTTTTCCAAATCACAGGAGTAAAATCGAATTGAGAGTGTGTATGAATAACAAAACGACATGATCTGACTCTTGCTCTGCAAAATGAATTTGTCATTGTATTAGATATGGCTTATTTCTCTGTTTTCATTGACCAAGCAATAGTGGTCAGAGGCATGCTTTCTGGTAGCCTATGCCAAGTTGTTTTAACTAGGAGAACCTTAATTTCCATACGCTTATTGATGCAAATTTGAGTTGGCAGAGTAATTGCTGTGTCGATTTTAAAAGCCATTGTGCTTATTGTCTTCAAAGCTATTTTTTATGATGAGCCAAGTAAATGGTCTGTCTCCACATAAATGTTTGAAGAGAGTTTAAACCTCATGGTACTCTTATGTTCAGAGTTGTTTTTCTGCTGCTGTGGCTTGTAAGTAGAACAACCCCAACGGGGGTAGACACTGACATCTTGTTGCTAGCATTTGTTAAGGATTAAGCTTCTAAATTGTTTGGACAAGAAACGCCAGAACTTTGGAATAACTGGCTGTCGTGTGCCCAGGGATGTTCAGAGACCTTGTCTTTCAGGCTGAGGGCTGCATGATGGCGTCTAGGTCAGCTGGAAAGGGTAATGCTTTGAAGAACTTCTGCAGATCAGAAAATAAATGAAAAGGCAGTTGCATTCCATGAATGATCTGTTTAGAAATAATGTTCCTCTGAAAATAGTTGGCCACTATTTTACCATGTTTGCAATCTCTTCTACTCCTTTGTGATAAGACCTACATTAATGCTTTCTTTCTGCCTTTGTACCAAAGACTGATTTTTCTGATGCCAAAACCCACTAACTCTCTGTTAATAGCCTTTTGAGGTAGCCAGCTTCAACATGCAATAGCAGCATGATTCTGAGATAGTACAGCTTTTCTCACTTGCAACTTCTGGGGTTTGGGGGCCCTGGAGAGTGACATCAAAGTGTCCATTTTAATGAATAGTGATGTGATCCCCGCATTTGCGTGTTTGTTGGCATGAGCTGGAACTTCTCATCAGCATCAGAGAGCGTGTACGTGGGTTACAGCTGTTTCTGCTCTGCCAGGATGTTGCTGAATGTGCAGTCTGTTCACCAGGCCCTGCTGCCCGTGGTTTCTGAGGGCAAACACTGCTGCTGGGACGTCTGTCACTGACCCTCAGGGTGGCTGCATCCCACCTTAACTTAGAGCAGAAACCCTTCTCTGGAGTGTGTTGGATCTGAGTCTCTGCAGCAGCTGAAGTGGCTAGAAGGAAATAATGTGTGCAATATTGTGTGGTGTCGGGCTATGAATGCAGATGAGGGGTTGAGGAAGATGTTCGCTATATCATAAAAGAATCTTTTTATGAAAGTGCTTAACTCTGGTGTGCCAAGAGCCCTGGCATGTTCCCCAAAATTGGAATAACTCATCACAGCTCATTCATAAACGTAATGTACAAGTAATGAACTATCATGTTGTTTGTAGATGGTCATGGACAAATGGGTCCAGGAAAAAAATTAAAAAGCGTGTGAGGGTCACTGAAATGAAAGTTTTGACCTCATCTCTGTTGTAGTGAAAGAAGCTTTCTGCAGTAGCAGGATAATTAATGTACTTATCATGAAATCTTAATGTTGTGACACTAGCTGGAGCATTCCAAATACAGCTATTAACATAAGTTCTTACCTTGCAATCTGTGAACAACTAATCATAGTGTGTCTTGCAAATTTTTTTAACTATTTTGCTTTGTAATGTTAAATACTAAATGTAATGTTTCTCTCCCTTTGGTCTTCTATCTTTTTTAGACATTTTGTGGGGAAAGTGGATGTGTCATTGCTGGCTCTTCTGTGAATTCGTCATGGAACACAGTATTAATAGGCAGACTGTATTATTTAACATTGTACACTACAAAAGTATACTGTAATAATTTAAAATACAATTTCCAGACTATTATTTCTAGCAGAATCATTTAAGTACAGTTAGAATCAAGATACTTCAAGTAAAGAACGTATATTCAACTTTTACTGTACAATTGGAATTAAAAAAGCGCTTTAGATTTGGTGCAGTGCTGGTATTATTAAAATAGGCCTCCAAGTATCACTTAGTGAATACTTTCACAAATTCAGGTTACATTTAGCATGTATTAGAGACAAAATCACTTTCTCAAAGGTATAAAGCAGAAAGTAATTTGTTTGGATCGCTGAGTGACCTACCTGCTAAGGTATTTTATAAAGCGAGGTAGGTGCATGTTGGTTGATACTCTTTACGAGTGGTGTTATAGTTTGATTATTTCCTAATAACTTTCAGTAAAGGAAATTAAAGAGCTAGTGGAATACTGGAAAACTGGGACATGCGAGTGAGAACTGCCACCAAAGCAGATTTCAATCTTTCCATTATGGCTTCAGTTTTATTTTCCCCCGTTCAAACATCACCTGCTGTTTAATGTTCATCTTACAATGTGTATAATAGGAGTTTATGTAGCATCAGTGTAATCTTTATTTGTATCTTAATTTTTCCCCCCAGTCCTATAGTTTGCATAAGTAAATTTATGCCTTGCTTATAGGCTGATTTCACTGTTTTATCAGTATTCCATACTGGAAGAGAGTATGTGCTAGCAGTAGAGAATGTGCTCATCAACAGGAGTTGTTGGAAATTACTTTCTATTCCTGACAAATCCTGTCCTTTGTATAGATAAAACTTGTTCTTTATTCAAGGATTTGGCTTTTGTTGCAGTGAGAAACAGATTTTTTTCTTTCTTTTTTTCCAAGTGGGACCTGTGTTCTTTAAAACAATCCTTATACTTTCTGCAATTTTAACTAAGAGAAGAAACTGGTTAGTCCTCTGTCATGTTTCGGATTGGAATTTGCCTGACAATTGAATTACATGTTTTGGACTCGCCTTCAAAGTTGTGGAGAGAGGAATTCCCTTAGCTCCAGTTACTAAACTAATTGTGTGCCAGCCCCCAAGGTTTCACTGTTACTTACCTTGATTTTTTTCTAACATCTTACAAGAATAAAGACTTATTTACTTCTTAGTACATGTGCTGTAATATTTATTAGAAGTATTTTCGAGGCGTAGACTTTTCATCAATGGATAGTTAAAAGACAAAAGAAGCGATAGGCTCAGAAAAAAATGTTGGCTCCTACAGGGTAGGAGACTCAGTTAGACAAGTAAAAGCTGTCAAGTAGAAGTGTGAGAGCTGAGGACTGCAGCGTTACAGCCCTTGTGCTCCTGCATTACTTGCATTGCTGCAAGTGCTGTACGCGTACAGCCGAGGGAGACCTGAGCGGTTTTCCCTGGTGCTGCTCTGAATTTTGGTTGAGGCTTATACTCTTCCAGTAAAAAAAAAAAAGCTTTCACTGAGACTGAGGATTTGGAGCAAGCACTGTGTCTTCCCTACCGATCTTAAAAGGCAGGTTTGCACTAGCGATGGTGGCTGCTGGGGCAGGAGCAAGTTCCCACTACATTGTGTTGACACTTGGCGTTTGAGCACTTCAGCCTCGTGCGATGAGGTGAGCTTGGCTGTGGGAAGATTGTGCTGGTTTGGCTTAACCCACAAAGCCTGGACCGTGACAGCTGTAATTTGAGGTGATGAACCCAAGCGTGTGACTACCAGATGTCTTCGCGTTGTCATTCATTGGGTAACACTGGCATGCATTTAACGTGGAAGGATTCCTTCTTACTTACTCTAGGGCTTTGTGAGGGATAAATTGATTGTTAAAATAATTTATCCTTTTAGGTAAGAAATTTGAATAAATGCTGCCTGTAGCTGTATCCATAAATTTGCCTGATGGAGACTTCCAGTGCTTCCAGTTATTTTTAATTTGCCATAATTTCTGCCCGTTTCCAAAACAAAACAGGATGTGAAATATCGACAGATAATGTCAGCGTTCTTTAGTTACATACCTATATTTATACCTTACTTTATAGGATTGAAATGCAGATCTTAACATTATATGCTTCAGTGAAGCTCATATTTTGCCGCCTAATCTTCTTTTAATCAATAAAAGGTCTGATTTTACAGTATTAATGCTAAAGTGTATTGATCGTTGCATCCAGAAGTTGCATCCATAAGGCTTTCTGTCCTTCTGTCTCGGTTGGCCTTAACCCCCCTCCCCTGCCCTCATGCTACCAGCTTTCCCAAGCTGGGGTCTCCACCTGCTCCGGGAGGGAGCAGGGACCTCTCCTACTTCCCACCAGTGCAGTAGGAGAATACATGGACGGCAACACATTCCCATGCTTGTCAGCTTAGGAGATGGATATTTACTGCCTTTATCCCACTGACTATTTGCAAAGACTCTTTTCCAGTTTAATTTAATTTACGTATGAACAAAACTTCCCTATAAAGCTCTTCATGAAGAAGCTACTCGTCTGCTAGAATACAATTCCATATGGCAGAGCATATCTGCTGTGATAATGTGGGTTTATTTATATTTTGTATATCCAATTCAAATATTTTGACTTTAGCCTTAAGCATTGTCATGTTTGAGAAATTAGAAGGAAAAACTTCGCAGAACACTTCAACAAAAAGTTGATGCTGATTTGGTAGCGAGAAAATTACAGTGTTAGAATATCTCCCTTAAAGTATTTATAAGCATAGGAGGCTGCAGGTGGGCTATACTCCTGTCAGTTCATGTGAGTTCTGCTTGATTTTTTTTTTTTTATTTTTTAATTTTCTTTAGCTAAAAGGTCAGGTGGATATGTTGTACTCTCCATTCTCTCTTTCCGTTAGTCCTTTGGAGAGAGAGATCTGATTACGTTTTGTTAAAATAGTACAAATAAGTATCAGTTGATATGGAAACTTACATTAGGTCGGAGTTAATGATTTAAAAAGGCACCTTGTAGTTGCATTAAAGGGAAAAACTCTGGAAGCAGATGTGTTACCTGGTCCTTAAATAAACACTGACAGAATTTTCATCCCTTGGGTCACACAGATCTGTTATTTTACTGCCTCTAGGGAAAAAAAATGCTTGTTAGTCTGTGAGTGTGTGTCTGTAATAGCAGAGTAAGCAAACCTGAGCGTCTTACTCTGCTACCGCACTGTAAGATTGGAAGGTTTGGCCAGATTTGAACAATGGTGGAATTTTAGGAAACTACCAGAGATTCTGAACTTTGTCTTTAAACTGCTCAGCAAGTTACCTGATTTGTCTTAACCAAAGACAAATCGCCTTAACGGCCTTCTTAATCAAAAATCCGTGCTAAAGAAGGGATGGAGGAAGGCCAAGCGCTGTGCCTCGCTGGGGAGGAGCGTCCCAAGGCTGCCTCACTTCTGCCATTGCGCTGCCTCCGGATCCTCTTCTTTGAGGAGAAGACGTCAGGTGGGGCAGGGTCATGTTTTGTTTTAGTCTCTGAGTAGTAGGTGTTTGAAAAGAACCAAAACAACTGTGTCCCCCCAAAGGGCTTCATTCAGAAAGTACTTTATCCTTCAACATACTTCAGGAGAGTTAGGAAGTAAATTCTTTTTTAAGTTATTTGTGTCTTCACTCTTAAGTATATAAAAATCGAAGTGGTAAGACTGTAATAGAGTACTGTTTTGTTAATCTCCTAGTAGCTTAGAAAGAGGATGGAAATAGAGATCTATTTATTTTTACTCAGCTTCCCCAACAGCCTCCATTTTCTAAGATGTCATTATCCTTATCTCTATTGAATGTTTCTGCTGCTTGTAATTTCCCCAAGCTACAGAAGCAGCAGAACAAAATTGGTGTGTGGGGTTTTTTTGACAATTTTGTCATTTCACAAAGTCACTGTACTAAGGAGTGACAGTGGCTAATCAATGTCACCCTTTAGCCTTGTTAGAGTTGTAGGCAGCATCCAAGACATTCAAAGTGATTGTAGGCTTAATAAAAAGGTGTTGCACTAGTTCACCTTCTTCATGTCAACCACTGAAGTCGTCCTTTTTTTTTTTTTTTTTTTCATGAAACACATGAATTCAAGTTTTGTATAAAACCAGCCTTCCCTCCCCCAAGGTTTTCTAGAGAAACCTTTTTGGCCATCACTGATCAGTGACTGATTTGATTCTGCAAAAGTTGACATCTTTGCTCTGATCTCTAGTTCTTGTCAGCTTTTTGGACAGGTGTTAGTGAGATCAGGGCTGTTTGGAGAACTGGTGTGAAACAGTTTCAGGTATTTAATTTGGGTTTGATTTTCCTGGCAATTGGGGAAGATGCAACATGCATGGCAGAAGAAGGCAGCTCACTGCACTGTACTTTACAGCAGATAAACTCTGCTGACATACAGTTCTGTAAAAGCACAGTGTTAACTGAAAAAAGCGCATCTGTTTTTGTTAGTGATATGTTACCTGTAGCAACAGCAGCTGTGTGAGTTTTACTTGGAAGTTTGTTTTGTGTTCTTTAATATAAAGAATATCGCACTGTATTTGCCAGACTTGCTTCTTCAGGAATAGCTTTATGTCAAAAAGTTTTCTTTGTGATGGGAAATAATCAAAACCTGTTTTTTTTTTTTAATGTTGTATTTCTAGAAGGCATTTGTATCACCTGATTGAATTGAGAATATTTGCCACTTGTTGAGGTACAGAATTTAGCTTAAAAAATAAATAAATATTGGATTGACCAATTATCAAAGTTAGTGTTGCCGAGAAGTTTATGTACTTGTAGTATATGTTGACTGATCAGAAGTTGTTAAGGCATTAGTATAAGCAGTGGTGTCTTCTCACTTTTAGATTTTTTTCCAGTGTATTTACAGTTTTTCCAGGTTACAGTGTGCTTTGTGTTCTGCTCTTATGCTTGCTTGGTAATAATAAAGGACTAAATACATAGCCACTGGCTGTCCTGTTGGAATATGAGGTCTTTGTATTATATCATCTTCCTGTATCGGGCTGTCTTGCTGTAGGTTGTCTTAACTTTTTACTTCTGAATTCTGAAAATCTGGTTACCAGAGGAATCGGTCATCTGTTAGCCTCTCTTTTGAGATCAGCAGCCATCCTTTCTAATGATGAAATGGTATGTGCGTCAGTCCACAGAGCAAGAAACTATAAGCGTGTGTTTGGATGTGCAGTAAATGAACTTACTGGACTAGGAGGTTCAAACTTTCCTGCTGTAACCTTCAACGTTACAGGCGTGTTGGATTTACTCTCTTCTCTTCTTTTTTTTTTTTGAGATTTAAACACAGGCTTTGATTTTTAAGATGCCTTTAAATCTGTTGGACTTTGGGACTTTGTTAATTCTTGAGGTATTTTAGATTGTTTTATGGCTTCAGTATTTCCTTGTCTCTTCATAGGACCCCAGCTGAATGCACAACTAGAAGGTTGGCTTTCTCAAGTACAGTCCACAAAAAGACCTGCTAGAGCCATTATTGCACCGTAAGTTTGAAATCTGTTTTTAGTATGTACAATACTTGATTGGTTAAATGCTTCTTTATTTTGAGTGACTTTGAAAACTGGTGAAAGGAAGTATTTAGCTGAAAGGAATGTCATGTGGTTTCTAAATAAGTATTTTGGATATGACATAGAATGGAAGAAATCTGTGCACATTTTAGTATGTGATTAGTTTCCTTTTGCTGATGCATTGCAGACATAATGTTCACTGGTGATCATAGAATCATGGGATGCTTTAGGTTGGAAGGGACTTAAAGATCATCTAATACCAACTCCCCTGTCATGGGCTTGGAGAAGTAAAATCCAGTAAGACAGATAAGAGCTGTATGAGTGGAGTGGTAGTCTAAGGTGACAGCTCTTCCAATGCACTTTGAGTATAGAACAAGCACAGCTATTAAAAAAAAAAAAAAAAAAAAGAAACAACAAAACACACAAAACAAAACTCTGGCATCCCCCCCAAAATCAAAACTTCAAAACGTAGCGAAGATTAAAACAAAAAGTAATGAAACTATTCATCTGTCCAAAATGGTTTACTTTTGTTATTTTAGTTTAGTTTGGTTTGATTTTTTTTTTTTGGTCCACAGCAGAAATAGGGATCATCTAAACTATTTAAGTAGAATTCAATTTCCTGAAGATAATTGAGACACATAATAAGAAAAGTATGTTGGTCATTCTAATTATTATGAGTTGGAAGGAAATACTAGAAAAAGCACCTTAAATATGATGTTTTTCATGTGCTAACATAGCATTGATGTAACGTTTGAAGTATTCCATAATAGTATTGAATGTGCAGAAGAAATTGTCCCAAATTTGCCTTAGTCTGTCTTGCAGGAATGTCAGGAAAGAGGCCTTTCAGCTGCAGATGAGGTAGCCTGGGTTATTTTTCCAAAACTGCTGGAGGTCTCCCTGTGGTCTCACGAAACTACTTCACTAACTATGCCTTTGATTTCCCACCTGTAAAGTGGGATATGGCTAATAATGTTTTTGTGAAAGACTGAAGAAGCCTGTAGCAGAGGGAACCTTTCAGAAGGCTCTTCTGACATTGTCAAATAACATACCTTGCCGGCTCACTAGGTCTCAGTCTTCTGTTTATCCCCTTAGCGTGTACTTTTCTGAGCTCTTTAGAATGAGTGAGGTGACACTGAAGTAAAACCCTAGGGTAATTTTGAGGATAACTTGCTCCAGATATCACTCTGTGGATTAATATACATGCATGCAAGCATACATACATATAAATAAATATAAAATCAATGGGGTACTTGTATCTTCAAACATCCTTTATGTCCCAGGACATAGCCCACATATCATTCTCAGTATTGTTGTATAAAAAGACCATCTGGAAAGCTGTAGTTGTTGCGCATACTTGACTCAAAATAAAGGATAACTATTGACCCAGGGTCACAGGTGCTCCGGATGAGCTCCAGAGGAGATGTGGCCCAAGACCTGTGCAATGTGGGCATGGTCTTCTGCTGTGGACATGCTGCTGAGTGAGCTGTTCTCCGCCACTTGGCCTGGGACCCTGGGGAATGAACGTTCTCTGGAATGAATGCTTTTAGCAGTGTAAACTGAATCTTCTCCTGTTTTTAACAGTCTTGAAGGGAATGGGTCTTCGGATTTGGATGTGATAGTTGAAACAAGTAGACAGAATAATTACGGATGTTTTCGGAACACACACAGAAACGCAGGTCGAGAAAGGCTCCAGGCCAGAGTGATAGGAAGCGATAAGCATGTATCGCATTCTCTGTGGTAAAAGCTGCTGTGCTGCATTCCACTCCGTTCCTTGTGCCCATTCACTCTATTGCTGAGGTATTCTTCTTCAGTGACAGAGCATTTTTGTTCTCGGTTTATCTGCTGTAATGTGTAGTGTCTCTTTGCCAGACCCCTCTACTGTCATCGTATTCAGTTAGTGAAGTGTGGTTAGAAGAGCCTTCTCTAGCAGCTTGCTGTTCCCTTGTTCCCTGGCTGCACTCTTAGCGTTATCACGAGCTTCTGATAATACACAGTTGTGTAGTCTGCCTACTACTATCTTTTACAAGTCATGAAAGGTGCTTTCATCTGGAGGCTTGCTTACTATCAAGTAACTGGTCACTGACAGTTCTTTAACAAATACGTCTCTCGTACTTTTAGTACTGCAGCAGTGCTCTCCAGCTCTTCCAGGAGTTGATTTTTTGATCGCTCTTACTATTTCTAGCTCATTGGGGACAAACAATATTTAAGATGTTAACATTTAATAGCAGTGTCAACATATTTAAGGTGTTAAACAATATTTAATGTGTTAAATATTGTTTAACAATATAAACAACATTTAACGTGTACGCCTTGAATTGCAGCCATGCAGGATATACCTATTGTGGATCTTGTGCGGCCCATGCTTACAAACAAGTGGATCCTAATATTACGTAAGTATGAAAGTTTTTCTTTACAAAGCGTAAGACAATGCCATTGCAATTCTGTGAGAAGCTGAATGTTCTTTTTATATTCTTACACCTTGAAGTACTCAAATTTTAATTTTCTACTCGTTTTAGTCTTTTATGCATCCCTTCTTTTTAACATCATAAATGTTCAAATTGTTTGGATGTTACAAAAGAAAAAATTAATGTTGTATTTTAGAAATTGAAAATGCAAAGCAGTATTTTCAAAAATTATTGAGAATAATTGGTAGCTACATTTTTTAGAAGGGAGGGGTTAAAGGTGTTCTTTTTGCAGGTAATATTTAATTTACTTTGTTGCTTGGTGTTCTGAGGCTTTTATAAAAGCCCGAGCTGGGTTGGTTTTTTTACTGGTCACAGGATGTCTTTGTTTCTTCTTTGTTGGGAGGTTTTGTTTGCGTTTTAAGTATATTAAAATATTTTATCATGATTCTGCATTGATTTTTCAGTGCAGGATTATGGGCTGAATGCTGCCAGGATTCTCTTCTGCTGTGGAGAAAGTGACCTGTGTGTGTATATAATATTTGAAGTCAGTGAAAGTTACTTGTTACTATAATTTTAAATGGACTTGTGTTTTTAACAGCGCAACGGTTTAAAAAAAGAAAAATTTAAAAAACCGCAACATGCTACTGTAGTCTGTGCCTGCCTCTGAAAATATGACTCCAGTTATTCTAGGTTAAAGGAATGTAATTCTTATGTGTTCTGCTGACTGCAATGTTTTTTTTTAAATGACAAAAATTTAAAACATCTCCAGTATTTATTTAAAGTATGTATTTTGCTATGTTAATATAAAAACTGTCTGTGTCTATTAGTTGCTTATGAGATAACATGTTGTAATGTTCTTCAAAGACAATGGTTTTGATTCTTTCTAAACTATTGTAAACTAAATGAAGGTATCTTACAGCGTGACAGATAACTAGTTTCTCTAAAACATCTAGAACAAGTTGCATTCCCCAGGTTCCGTGACATGGAGTCGATTGAACTTTCTGGATCATATGCTATTCTACCACATGGGATGTTCAGAATTCATCTTTCAGATGAAGTATTGCCCTTTTGGATATTTTGGTTTTATGACCTCTGTAAAAAGTTTTAGTATTTCAGTATAGCTTGCTATAGCACTCCGCATGTAAAGAAAAAAAAATATAAATCTTTACATGTCTCCCACCCCTTTATTTCAGATCCTGAATCTGAAAAGCTGAATTTCCTATAGGTTGTTTTTTTCTTTTCTTTTAAGTCCTGTGGCAGGAGACCCTTAACACCTAATCAAGAGCCAGGAACTGAGGACTTGATGAAATAACATCATGATGACGTGTGAAAGTTTGCAGTATCAGCTAAAGCTACAAACGTACAGGTCCAAGTCCCTGTTGTTGATGCAACAGCTGGATTAAAACAGCATTTGAGAATGACTTAAATTTGAATTTGGTGAAATCTGAAGTAAGGCTAACGAAGTAAATAAGTAAAAAGCTCTGACTAGATGGTAAATCCATAATCCTGATTTGAGGGCACATAACTGTAGTCGTTGAAGGTGGCGTGTAACTGAAGGTTGTGTTGTTCTAAGGAAAGAATCCAAAAATCTGTTCCAAGGAGCTATAACACATCATTCAGTCTCCAAATGAGTCCAGTCGGACAGATTTCTAGCTGATGAGTGCTGTCTGATTGATATATAACCTGTTTAAGAGGTTTAAGGCTATGGGAAGCATTATTGAGCTGATTGTTTCTGAGATACCAAGCAAGATCTGTGGTCTTACACACAGCAGAGCAAAACTCTACTGGTAACCACCAGCAAGTATCGCTTTGTACGTTTTTATTAAACTTGTTACTCTAAAGCATGTCTCTGTACAATTGCAGTTGTCTAAATTGTGGGCTTTTGTGTTAATTGTTGTAGCCGAAAAATTTTCATTCTTGGGCCTTCCCATCATGTGCCCCTTTCCCGATGTGCACTTTCCAGTGTGGACATTTATAGAACACCTCTGTATGATCTCCGAATTGACCAAAAGAGTAAGTGCATGATAAGGCTTACATCTTGAAGATTGCTGAGCCTTGAGTGTTAACTGTGCTACTGCAGTGCTGAGGACTCTCTGGTTGGGCATTTCGTTGCTTTGAAGTGGCGTACAAGTATAAATCTGATTTTACTGCAATGAAAGCTAACTTCTGTAAGATCCTGGTGGTTGTGGATGTTGCTATATTATAACCTTAAAGTCTGTCTTGCTCCTGCAAGTAAAGAATTCTCCACCTTTGCTTATCTCTTCTGAGTGTGCCTCTTGAGAATGATCTTTAAAAGGGATCTCAAAATTAAAAAGCGTTACATTTGAATAACAGCCCACTCCACACCTGCTCTATTGTTCTGTGAAGTATTCTGTCTGCAAAAAAAAGACAGTGCTTTAGTTGGTTTGTGTTTATTTCTGATAGATTAATAATAGAGGAACAAAAACCTGCTTTTATTTGGATGCATTATCGCATGTGACTCTTTTTCTTAACTGGCAGAGTACTTACAGAACTTAAAAACTGTTAGTCCATGAAATAGCAGTCTTTCAGACTAAACTTAAAAGTGCGATGAAGATAAATTTGATATTTTGACTTTAGTGTGTTTTGAGGTATACCTAAATAATACAATATCTTTTTCAGAGGAGCTAATTATCTGTATTGCACTTTCGACATGACTGTGATTAAGCAAGCCAACTGAGGCTTTCTACATACTGCCTGCAGAAATTTGCTTAGGTAACAAAAGTTTTGGTTTCTGTAGAACTCCTTTATGGAGTGGAGAAGGAGGCACTGCCCCCACATCAAATCCCTCATCCACTGGAGAGTTTTCAGAATGTAGAGATGACTGCATACCACCAAGCGCACCTGAGAGTAGAAAAGATAACTTATAAACATGGATTTCTTAAATCAGTTTTTGCCGTCTCTAGATTTCATGATTCAGTTAATAATAATATTGTATTAAACAGTAACACATCCAGCAGTGGCCCAGCTGATCAGCAAGTTTTATTTTTTAAACATATGATGGTGTAGCTTGTGAAAAGATAAATTCAGTGACTGGCCAAATGCGTGCCTAGTTTCAAATGTGTTTTATTTGTGTTAAATTTTGTATCATAACTGAAAATCTTTCTCAATATGCTAACGAGGTCACCAATTTAACACACGTATTTTGTAAACTGAATCAGTTATGTTTGTATCTTTATGACTTGAACGTAATGTTAATCCTGAATTTATTTAAAAACAAGTGGTTAATGATGACAGCCCTTGGAGGCAAGTAATTTGTTATAGTGGCCTTGTTCTGATAAAGATGCACTGTAGCTTGCTTAACAGTGGCTTTTTGTTGTTTTTTTTTCTTTTTTAAGTAGTAAAAATTAATCTTTAATTCATTTCAGTTTATGGAGAATTGTGGAAGACGGGAATGTTTGAGCGTATGTCCCTACAGACAGATGAAGATGAACACAGTATTGAAATGCATTTGCCTTACACTGCTAAAGCCATGGAAAGGTACTAGGGCTAACTACTACTTCTGCAAGAATGAGCATTATGTGCATTACATGTTTGAACCACAAGTGGAGTGCAGTAGGAAGTAATAATGCCCTTTATGGTATATAATGCCCTGTATGGTGTATAATATGTGTATAATGTCACACTCCCTCACACCCCGGTAAAAATTTTGGGGAGGAGAGGGTCAGGGACTAGGATTAGTTGCTGTAATAGAAACTGTGAGCGGAGCAAATGCCTGAATGGTGAAATTGCAACACCCCTTATAAACAAGTTTATATGTTTATATTGACTTAATAGAGTTAATATTACACATGCTTTTATGAATATTTTTCAATCTTTTTCAATAAAAAATTAGGATGATTTTTTTTTTTGCAAGGCATCTCTGAAAAGTTCAAATAGTAGTAAGTGTTTTCTGTGGGATTTTGTTTGGAGGCGTAATACTAATTTTGAAATCAGGGTTCTGTTTACACCTGCAATTTCAGATGAGTACTTTGAGTATTTTTGCTTAGAGGTGATAATTTTTGTCAATTTGTGGTGGGTGTCCCCCTCCTTTTTTTTTAAAAAAAACCCAACTTTTCTTCCATAGCATTTGTAATTTTCCCTGGAGTATCAGTATACATCTGTGTGCTCTCTTGAGCATTTTCATATACGTTGGAAAATTACCCAACGTTTGTGGAGCATCTATACAGGGAGAACTTCCTTCCTATTTTATTGCTAGTTTCATTGTGTCTTTTCTTTTTGATTGCTGGGTGTTTTCGCTTTGCAGCAAAGATAAATACTGGGGGGGGGGCACTTCTTTTCTGAAATTTAAGTAGTTTCAGGTTCTAAAACAACTTTCTAGTATGACCTTACCGAATCAACTGTATCTTCAATTCAGTATTGCCCTTTTAAAACATTCTGCAATTTCAGTTAGCAAGCCCTGAAAAGCTTCAGCTGTTACTTGAATTACAACCTCTTTTCTTTTGCTTATAAGCCATAAGGATGAGTTTACTATTATTCCTGTGTTGGTCGGAGCACTGAGTGAGTCAAAAGAGCAGGAATTTGGAAAACTCTTCAGTAAATACCTAGCTGATCCTAGTAACCTCTTTGTGGTTTCTTCTGACTTTTGCCATTGGGGTAAGTTTCACATCTCTTCATTATAACAGTATGATGAATATTTTGTAGTGATTTTCAAGTAATGTATTTTATTAAAACTGGACATTTTAACTTCTGGTAAATGTATCTTTGAAACTTAAATGCCTTCGCAAAGCTAAAAAAGGATTTTTCTTTTTTGAATCTGGAACAATAGATGAAAAATATTAATGCGGTAATGTGTTTTCAGTGTAGTGGAGGAAGTAAGTGCTGAAAGTGTATGGGTTTATATACATCTCTTTACTGTTGCAATGAAATAAGTGTCTGAAGTTTCTCGCTCTTTTTACTCTTCTTTTGAGCACCTCAGAGCAACTTGCAAAACGAATTAGCTAAAAATTCACTGGACATGGCAATATCCCTCTGACAGAAATAAGTTTTGTACATTTTACTGCTGGGTAAGATAGCAGATGGAGTATTTATGCCATTATGCCAATTCACCAGGGCTATCCCAGTTCATCTTGGTGGCAGAACTATAAAGACTCCAGAAGCCTTGAATTCTGTCCTGCTTTAACACTTTATTTTTCTTTGAAGTGTGATAATAGCTGGAAAAGGGACTGCTTCAGAAAGATATATTTTATGTTACACAACAGACGTTCTTTCCTTTTTTCCGTTGTCATCTTTGGTCAACTTATGTTATTAAGTGCATATATTATTACTTGTCTTTGAATTGTGGAATAGGTGGAGGTATATAAGAATGACCTGGGTTCTGTTGTGGCTAATGAACCATCTAGAACTGTTCACTGAATTATCATGAACTTTTTCTTTTAACCTTCGTTTACTGTGGATGTTGTTGTACAAGCAGAAGTAGCCTGACTCCAGGGTTGACTTTGTCAAGAGGGATAGCGAAATGAAATGTTGCTTTACTTTTTAATTTATAAAATTGTATTCAAGGCAATAACAGGCAATTAATCAGTGACACTGCGGTGTCAGTTCTACACAGTAGGCTTTTCTTTAGGAATACAGCTGCCCATCATGTATTTTTTTCTTCTGGGCTGCTGCTTTGATTGCCCTAGAATGTCCTCAGTGGAGCTAAAAAGTATAAAATAAATGAAGATTATTACTTTACAAATATTATAATTTCTATTATTTAGTAAGTACTAGGGAGTGTTTTAGCTACGATTTTTCCCTTTTTTATTTTATACATGATTTTTGTTTCAAGGTCAGAGGTTCCGTTACAGTTACTATGATGAATCCCAAGGAGAAATTTATAGATCCATTGAGCACCTAGATAAAATGGTAAGTTTTCAGATTTGGTGGAACTAACTAACAAATTTCTCCTGTACATTACATTTCTTTGAACACTTTAGAAATTTCTCTAACAAAAGTATTATAGATTAGCTATCTTATTGAATGTGTACTTTTCCTTTGTTTACCACAATAAGAACTTAGCTGTTGTTTTTAGCTAGTATCCTCCATTTTACTGACTGCACACAATATATTGTGGGTATAATCTAGTAAGCATAATTTATGAGAATAAATGCATGTTCGCCTACCTAAAATGCCCTAGTGTAATGTAATTCCTGTCCACGTACCCTCTTAGGTTTTCAAGAAGCAATAAAAATTACGAATGGAGTGTTGTGGTAGTTCAGGCTTGATAGCTACGGTACCTGCATACGGAGGCAGCGTGGTGATTATGGTAATGGTTTCAGCAACGGCCATTTTGAGGAGGAGAGGCTGGAGGGGATTGTGCTGGTCAGGAAGACAGAAGTAGCTGTTTCCTTGGGACTCATCTTTCCTCCTGCCCCTTACTCTGTAGTAGGTGGTGGGGAAAGGCGGTAAACGGTACTTCGTTCTGGGTTTGGCAAACGGCTGAACGGAATGCGAAATACACAAAGATCATGATGTCAATTATGTTGCCTTTTCTTTGCAATCACAGGAGCCAAGGACTTCTTTTTAAATGAAAAAATTGTGTTAACGTTCAAGACTATACTTAAGGCACAGAATAGAAGTAATTCTTCTGGAAATACGTAACCCTAAAATTTGTCTTAAAACTGTTTGGATCATTTATGTAACTTCTGTAAAATCTGCTAAAGGGAGAACTGTTGTTATTTGGGGCATGTTAATTTTTTTCCTTGTCTTGAAGGAATAAATCCTATCTGCTGGAGGGATCTCTGGAGTTTTGTGCTTTGTGTATCCATATTAACCTCTTTGTTTTCCCACTATTCATCGCTGGAATGGAAACAGTAAATAATTTGCCTTCACTCTATTTATCCCATTTTTAATAATTCTTGTTGCCAGTTGAGAGGTTTCTCTATAAAGACAAGTGTTTTTCTATGGAGTCCCAGAGTTTGCAGCTCTGAGTGTTTTTGCAGGAGAGCAGATTAAGGTGCATTAGCAAACGTTAGTTTCCCCTTGTTAATGTCTGTGGTGAAAGCTCGTAGAAAGACTGGACTTTGGCATTTAATTACTTTTAGTGAATACACTGCTGCACCAACTCCTTCTTTTGGTGGTTATTCAGCCAAAAGGAGATGACATTTTTTTTGTAACACTGAAAATGATGTCTACTGTTTAATAACTATGAAAATACTTTTTCAATCTTAACTGTAAAACATGCTGCGTAGCAGTATACTGTGGTTATTTTTTGCCTGCTTATATCGTGCCATATGCAAACACATGACTCAGTATTCAAACTCTGTACAGAGTAGGTTTTGCTTTTGGTGAATTTCAGAAATTTCTTTTTAGGAGTATTGTGGGTACACTTGGGATGTTCTCCACAGTGCCACAAAGATCTCCCTGTCATGTTTCTCCAGCTTTTGGAAGAAGTTTATTCAATTTTGTATGCCCCATTCAGCTGCTTCTTGTTTCCTTAGATAAGTATTGCATTTTTTAGTGTCATTCGGCATGCTAAAGAAACTTGCATTGTTATAAACACTAGGCCTCTCCACAGAGAAAAGAGCATTAAGATAGAGACAAAAACCGTACTTAAAACCATCAGAGGTTTTAACCTCTGCTGTTACTGGCCGAATAATTTATTGGGCCTCAGTAGAAAAGCAGTCGGCTGAGTGTTTTTCAAGCAGGAAGATATTCTGGGGTTACATGAAGTTACTTTTCCTTAGAAATGCCCTTGCGGGAGGACGATGGTCTCTTCCTTATTTAGACTGGACCTTAAGTACAGATGCATGGTGATTTTCCTGGCTAGTGCGTAAACAATGCTAAATGCTTTGGGCGTTGAAGTTTTCCTAGCCTGGTAAATGCTGTGAGAAATTTTATTTGCTGTGATTTTAAGTTAGAGCTGTTAGACTCTACATACAGAACAGTAAATATTGCTGGGCACACATCGGTTTCTCCATGGTAACTCCTAATGTGACCACTGCGTTACGCTGGGGGTACCACAGTGCGTGCGCCTTGTGAGGTGATGGCGAAAGGAGTAAACAGCCCCATGGTAAATAGGGGTACCTTAGGGAAGAATCCTCAAATGAAGAGATATAATTGAGCAGCTGATGTGTAGTAATTCGTTAGTATATCATAACCTGATGCCTACCATCTTTTAAAATAATAGTGGGGGAGTCTTCTGTAAGACATTGTTGAAGAGTAATTATTTTTTTATTATGGCTAGCCAGAAAATGCAGACTGCTCTCTTCAGTCTTCACTGCCAGATCGCGCATCTTATATCTACTTGTGAAACCTCATGCCTCACTTGAGTCAATAGGAGGATTCTGTTACCCTGAATGCTGAAGGGGGAGGATAATGCAGGCGCTGAGGAGAGCTGTGCAGGAACGGCCAGCGGTTGTGGTGCAGGAGCCGTGCACGGCATGGGTGGCTTCTCAGGTGGCTTTAATGAACTGCCAAATTCTGGTGGTTTCTGCTGTGCTGACATGGCGTGCCAGCACCTTCCAGAGTGCTCCAGCCTGGGAAGGCTTCTGGTCTTGGGCATAGTGCGAGACCATGACTCTCTGCCTGGGTGCCCAGCTCCCCGCTTGCTCTGCGGCACCCAGCCAGTAATTCTCCTGTTGGTTATTTATCTTCTAGCCTGAGTGACTCACACATGCAAAGGTAGTTGGACTGGCTAGTGCTAAGACCGAGTTTGTTTCTACTTCCATAAGTAGAAGTAGTTCATAACTTATAATTCCACTAGTTTATAATCTTTAAGTGTGGAGAATTAGCTGAAGTAACTGATTGCAAACTGAGACTTGACCAGGCAAAGGATTATTGGAGTATGGTATAAAATAAACCTGTGGGTGGTATGGTTGTGGTTGGCTGGGGTTTTTTTTAAGCTTGTAGATACTTGATCCTATAGAGGATGATATTTAAGAATGCAACTGCTTTTAATCATATTAAGTGCACTGTGCTAGGATATTGTAAATGCCATTTACAGCGTCTGGTTAACTGAGAGTTGCAATTTCTATGTGGTGGCATAATAACCATGTGATGAACTGCAGAACTGCGTGATGGTTTGCATTTTTATCATGTGGGTTTTGTTGCGTATTTTAACTCTGTTCTAAACCGTGTCCGGCTGAGTTATCTTGAATACTGAAAATGATTAGCTTCATACTTCTGCTTTTTAAAAAAATCAAACCCAACCTGACAAAAATATTTCCTTTGTTTCTCAACACCATTTTAGACTGAGAAACAAGCTTGGCAGTCTTTGCTCCTCTGCCACAACGATTTTTAAATCCAAAAGATTGAAAAGTTCAGTACAGCTGAGTGCTTGTAGGATATGTGTCTAATAGCCATTCCCTGTGGATTTTCTCCAGCCTGTGATGTATGGAGCTCTGTTAGCATTTGCTGGGATGAACTGCATAGCTGTCAATGTTTTGCAGCGCTGAACTGTGCATTGAAATAAGCTTACTAGGCATTCTGATAAATCCATGTCCATTCATTTGAGACAAATGCTTAAATGCCTCTGCCCAGTATGTTTCGGTGACTTACAGCTATAAAATGAGTCTCTCAATTGAGCAGCCATTTTCATTTTTTAAAAAGTCTTGAAAGGGCTTACAAATGGATAAAATATATCCTTATGAGCTGTTCAGTACCTGAGTAAATGCCTTATGCGTATATAGTTCAGTTTGGTTTTGCTTTCTTTAGCTGTGTATTGACAAGTACAATTTACAAGTAAATGGATGGTTCAAAAACATGCTGCTTAAACTTTAGAAATGCAATGGTATTTGTGATCACTGATAGTTAGAGAATAGCTACCTTTATTTTTTTCTGGCTCTCGTTTAAGTTCTGTAGGTCTGGAGTGAGTTAACAGCTTTAATTACTGGCCAGGGGTCCAAACACCCTCTCCATGATCCTGGAAGAACTGAGCTCTTGCCAGCAATTGGGTCAACATAGTTTGGTTTTCTTTGTCCATAAAATTTGTCTCTTCATGAATTCATCTTATGTCTGGTTTTAATTAAAAATACGCAAAGGTGGTGGTTATGGTTGCTGTTTTCTAATCCTCCCTGATGCTCCTGGGAATCTCCAGCTCCTCCACTGTAAGCTCTGATCCAGTCTGAATAATTAGCGCATCTGCCAGCCCAGCCAACGCCCTTGCAGAGTATTCAAGAGGTTTCACTCTTGAGGTGGAGACTTCAGACAGACTGACTGCTTCCTGCATTGTGATTTCTCCTTTTATCACCCGCACTTTCCCAAAAGCAGGGGAAGGGGACGGGATAATTGCAGAAACCTTAGGAGAAATTCTCTCCCTTTCTGATATCAGCCTCCCATTGTTCCCATGCAAAGTGTATGGGTTTTTTCCAGTCTCTAAGGAAAACATTCCTGTTTCATCAGCTATGTGTAAGAAGCACAGCTATGTGTCTTACTGAATTAATGAGTGTCTGCAGCTCATTTACCTGGTGAAGGGAATTAATCATTTTCAGAGGAAGGAAAAACACAGGAGGGATGTAGTCTAATACAGGCAAAATAGCAAAACCATGATAAAACTCAGGCAATAATTGATTTAGACTTGCTTTAAAGTGCTTTCATTGTATTTGATCTGCTCTGTGGGATGGGATAAGAGTAGGCTGTATCTGGAGTTGTAGGATTCTTTTTGCTTTTAAGAATGCAAATGTTTGTATATGTGGAAGGTTCTGGTTTCCATACATGTGCTGAATTTCATAGTATGACTCCATGGGATCGTGGGCCTCACTGTGGATGGAGAAAAGGATGTATATATGTGACTGCCTGATGTGAAGCGGAAGCGTCATCTCCTGGCTCTTATGTTTCGGTTGTGCACCAGCTTTCTAGTGCTGTAGAGAAGTTACGGATCTGCTTTATGTACTCTGAGCAGATGGCCAGCCTGTGCCCAGATCACCTGCCACGCATGCCTGATGTGTCTAGGATACGTTACACTTCCTACATGCTTGAATTGCATGTGTGTATATTGGTGATTTCTCTAGGGTATTTGGACATCCGCAAGTCCCAGGCAAGTGCTCAGCCCTGAGCTCTGTTACCAGGGAGAGGAGATGGAGGCAGAACTTCTTCCTGCATTGCCCCCTTAATAAATTTGTCTGGTTATTGCTGTATAAAAACCTATGGAAGTAGAGTGCCCTTGGAGGTGGGGATCAGCTAGTCTGTGGGAGGAGCTTTTTTAACATGAGCTTCACTGGTATCTGCAAAGATAGCTTCGCAGATCTGTGCATCATCGACGGCTTTGGAAGAGCTCCTGCACTTTTAGTTTGGCAAGGGATGGCAATGAGATGACTACAAGCTAGAGCTCACGTGCTGAGATTCCCTTCATGCCCTTGATACAAAGTAGAGGTTTTTTCCTCCTGAAATATTCTGTGTTGTCATAAATAGGTAATGTATAAACACCTGCTTATGAATGTGTAAAGTAATCATTACTATCGATTCTTTTTCAGGGTATGAGCATTATAGAGCAGCTAGATCCTGTATCTTTTAGCAATTACTTGAAGAAATACCATAATACAATATGTGGAAGACATCCTATTGGTGTATTATTAAATGTAAGTAACTGATTTGTTGAAAAATATAACTTTTAGCAAAATGCTTACATTTGTTTTAAACACAACCTTGCTGGAGTATTCATTAGTTCTGAAATTGCAAGTCTTGAATTAATTTATTTTTCCAAGGGTTCTCAATTTGGTCTCCAATTTCCATGCCTTGCATATAGACAAATGTAAGCTCTTACAATGGCTGAGGGTTTTCAGTTCCCTAGGGGAGATGAAGTACCATGTTCCTTTTGAATTTCAATGAAATACAATCATTCACTTTCTCTTGGCCCTAAAGAAACAAACAAATAAATCCATCTCCCTGAAGAAGTACATACTTACTGCTTTGAATCAGTACTTACAAACATGTATATATTTTTTCTGTATTGCTGTTAGCTAGCTATTGCGAGTGCCTTGTGATGTCTGGCAGCATTTTTGAGTTCTGCAAATAGGATGAAAGATTGCCTCTGTAAGTATTAGTGCAGTGCTCTGTTAACCCATAAATTAATGGCAATTAGAATCAGATTAACTGGTACTTTCTAGTTACCCTGTTCTGCTTCTGCTTCGGTGATGCAGTACAGACATAAACCTGGCTTAACTTAGGTGTCTGGGTCACAGCTGCTTTACAGCACTGGTGGAGTGCTGCAGATTTGCCATGCTGTTTGTATTGCTTGAGTGAATCTCACTGTATTTCTACTGTAATTCAAGTCTGAAACAGGAGGCACATTAACCTTTTAAAAGAGAAAACTTAATTCACTCAAAATGCAGCCTATATGGAGAACATAGAGGGACCTTTTAAAGTGGAGACTATAAAAAGTTTGTATGAGTAATATGAATATTGGGGATGTATGTAGCAAAAGTCAATACTATGACAACTCTTCAAAAATATCCAACTCTTAACCTCAGATAATGATAAGTTTTGCAGAGAATCTGAGCTAAATTCTGTTCATTCACTTTTGCCAATTGTCACACTTTAATAAATTATCTTGTTAAACTCTTTTTCCTTAATGGAAGAAATACGATCTAAAAAGTGTTGATAGTGTTGGATTTTTTTTCTGTTACATCTGCGTTTCTGTATAAATTCCCTATGGAACTGAAAGTATTGTTTCTAAAGGATCTATTTTGAAACGTTGTTTAGGATTGCTTTATAGGACTGCGTGGCTGTACATGGTGCGGTGTGGGGGAGCGTCAGTGAATGAAACGGCACAGAAATGGGTTAGGTCCACAAATTACTTGGAGGTGCTTATATTATTGTGAGAGATGGTGCAGGGGGAGGGGAGAGGACTGAGATCTAGAAAAAGTCATAATTTCAATGATACCTTTTTTTTTTAAACAGCTTTTTTTTCTCTCTTCAGGCTATCAACGAGCTCCAGAAGAATGGAATGAATATGAGCTTTTCATTTTTGAATTATGCTCAGTCAAGCCAGTGTCGAAACTGGCAAGACAGCTCAGTGAGTTACGCAGCTGGAGCACTTATGGTCCACTGAACCGCTGAATGCTCAGGGATGGCACCTGCACACGCTCTGTATACGGGGTCCCAGCCTAGCCCTTACAAAGATACAGTCCCTGGTCTTTGGGTATACTGAAACCTCAAACTAATAGAACTCTCTTCTTTTCTAGTAGGTGTAGTCCTTCCTTAGTTTCAACTCATTTGAAAATGCTTTCTTGTTTAGGACAATGGAAGGAAGGCTGGTATTGAAACATTTTGTGATTTTTTTATTATTATTATTATTATTATTATTTTTTTGAAAAGATAATGGCTATGATGGCATGGTGGCAGACAGTCCTTACAAATACAACATGTAAAGCATTTACCGTATCCTAAATTTGCACTCTTTGCAGACCTGTGCACATGTACTCAGCTTTCAGAATAGTTTTGCAAGTTGTAAACGGAAAAAGGGGTGGAAGCTTTTTAATAAAAGGAAAAAAAAAAAAAGGAAGACAACGCATTTATAAATGATCCTGTATTAGAATATAATAAAACTCCAGTATAGTCAGTTACTACCCGTGATGTAAAACAGATATCTTCTATTTTAGTTGCTAATAAAGGGCTACACAAACCAAAATAGTCTGATTTAAACTTATTGCTTTGTGTTCTGTATGTGGCTGCTTGTCATTAACATCTTTTCGCCTCAGTTCTTAGCTTGATAATTCAGCCATTCTGTAAAATACTTTAGAATGTATTTTATATTCAACATTTGTTATGACTACTTCATTTACAGATTTTTTTTTATCTTAAACCTCCACTATGAGTTCAGCTGTGCAAAAGAATTTTAAAAACTTTTTGTATATTCTAATTCTTTTTGTTTTACAATTATCTATAAAATAGTATCTTTTAGTATGTGATACAAATTTGTATCAGAAATACGCTTTTAATGATTTTTATGCTGTTTGATTATTAAAGTGAAATAGATGCAGTATTTTTATTTAAAATGACTTAAACAGTAGCTCGAAAATGATAATTCTTAGAGTGTCTATCAAGCATTCATAGGCCACAGAAGCCATACAGTGCTAAGCTCAAGCAGTTATTCCTCAAAGATTTAATTGGGAGGGGAAGGTAAGGCTTCTCTTTTTTTTTTTTTATTTTTTATTCTTTATTCTTTGACTGTGGGTAGAATTGTTTCATGTTCTCTAAGCATCATCACATCTTAAGAGTTCCTGAACTTTCTTCCAGACAAAATAATGGTGTAATTATTTGAGTTGTCATTCCTGAAGACTTCCTTTCGTTCTAATAAGAAATGCAAAGTAGGATGGCAGTACTGGCTCATTATCTAAATGGAGATTTTATTCCCTGATATTTCACCTGCTGTCAAGCAACCTCCTGGTATGTTCGGCTTTTGTGAGTGGCAGCGGGGAATTTCAGAATTCAATTTAGATTATCTTTGAAACTTGTGGGAATTGCCGCATGCAAAGTCTTCACCTGAAAGTGTATCAGACATCCTGTTTGTTCATATTAGAACACCCTTTTGGAAACAGACACTGCTTGCACTGTTTTCTTTATCACTGTTTTAATGGTTTTGGCCACCATTTTAATAATACAGGTGAATGCTCCATTTACAAAATGACCTACTTTGCAGCTGTTCAGAATCCATCCCAAATGCCAAACTCCTTTGCATGTCCGTTCTTTTAGTTGCCTTATTGCTCTGCCTTGTTCTTGAAAAGTCTCAGCAGCAGACAGGGAAAACAACTTCCAGATTTCTTTTGACAGACCGGCAGAAAGGCTGTGTAGGCAAAACTGGATTGGTAGCCAGTCTTTATAAATACTTGTCTGACTGTGCCTTATTAAAAAAAAAAAAGTAGTTTGATCATGAAGATTAACTCTTTTTTTTTTTTTTTTTTAAATCTTTGGTGAACTGACGTTTAATTAGGGTTTGGGTTTCTTTCAGTCTTGTGCCAAATGCTTGAAGTCATTATTGGAACACACAGTTAATTGAAACAGTTAAGTATATACTTTCTCCCTAAGGTAAACACAGTCATTAGCTTCTGAATACAAATGCCTAAGTTGCATCTTAGTTCTGTAAGATAGTTTTAATGAAGACAAAGCACAACTGGAAGAGCTTCAAGGAAATCAGTCGGCCATTTTGCTCAGCACAATGTTACGAAATACCTTACAGTGAAAGCACTTCACATGTAAACTGTGTAATGTATTTCAAAATAAAGTTTCTAATTAAAATGGGAATTTTTGTGCCTACTAATAATAACCAGTGATGACAGTTCAGAAGCCTACTCAGAGAGAAATTTAAAGCTTTGTGAAATCTGCTGTAACGTAGAAGGATTTGTTGTAAACCCCTTGTTTGTTTGAAAGCAGAAAATACCTGACTTCAAAGAACTCAACTTTTTTTTCCTCTTTTTGTGGGGTTGAAGAGAGTTGACTTCAGTGCTCAGTTTCCTGGTGTGTCACTTTAAAATGTGTCATAAGGAAAAGTAAATTATCTCCTGAAGAGATCTTCACTCAAGACTATAGTTTCATTATTTTAGCCTTGCCACGTATTTTATTCTCACTTAAGTACACATTTTAATACAGCATTTTGGGACAAAGAATGTCTGGTTTAGACAATATTGAATATTCACAGTCCCATTTGCTTTTGTGGAGGTTTCTTTTCTGGCTGGGATGAGTGAGCTTTGACCGCTCTTCTGGTGTGATAAATCCAGACAGGGACGTGATTCGTGTTTTAAAATTTTGGCATTTTAGAGAAACGTCCAATGTGTGAAAATGTTGATTAAAATACTAATTTGTTTTGTTCTCGTGTTGTTTGCAAAAGAGCTTTATGGGTTTTGTATTTTTTTTTTTAAATTACTGTCTTTTAAAAGTGCTTTTAAAGTACTGTCTACTGAATTCTTAGCTGGCGTTTTTGACACTGAAATGGAGCAGGAGGTCTTCTGCTGCTTCGGGTTTAGATCAGCAGGAGCGGGAGAAAGCGCGGGCGTAAGCAGCATTCCATCCCGGTGCCGAGCGGTGGGTGGCTCCGAGGGCACGGGCAGCCACCTCTCGCCTCCATCCGAGCCTGAGGACTGTGCCCCTGCCCCCCCGGCACCTGGGCCCTCGCAGCGTGGTGCCAGTTACGGGTAACTACTGCAGCTCTCAGCCTTCCTCAGTTCGTAACGACTGCTTGGCTTTATTTAAAAAAAAAAAAATCCCGTCCTGAGTGGCTTTGGTCTGATGTTGTTATTTGAACGGAACTCTTACTCCAGTGCAGCCTCTGGAAATGCCGGGTTTGCCCAGGACATTTTTAGGCCTCGCTCTCGCTGCTTCCCCCTCGGGGAGTCATTGCTGTGTCCCAGGGGCTCTGGATGTTGCTGCAGGCCTTACTCGGGAATTTCAAATTGACATTTCAAGTGCTGAAATGGGGGGGTTTCCATCTGATGCCTGCACACGGAGTCTCCCAGTACCTTGGCATGTTGTTTTGGTGGCTGGTGTAGGGTTTTTCCATTTCATGTTTGTCCTTTTCCCCTTATTCCCTCAAGAAAAATGCTTTCCTCTCGTCAAAGGAAGCTTTGCTTTCAAATGACATCAGTCACCGTGGTTCACAGTTGTTACTTCCTCGGGCTGAGCTCAGTGTGCTAACTAGCATCTGATCCGCTCTAAAAAATTGCCTAAACTATTACATTCATGGAGAAATGTTTAAAGTCCCTTGTATGGGTGACATTTTGCCTGCATTCTTCTGTGAGAAACTTTCTGAAATTAGCCTTGAAGCTCGCCTGTGAAAAGGTCTTCAGTGTGAAGTGAATTTTGGGATGCAGTTTAATGCACCCCGAAGCCGTGAGATGTTTTGGTTCGGGGCCCGCAGTGCAGCCAAACTGCCTTTTCAATAGATGGTTGCGAAACATGATTTGGAATTGGTCTGTTGGGATGAACTGACTTTATTCTTTCAGTAATGCAACATCTATTGCCTCTATTCTAATTGTCTCTAGTGCTTTTTTTTATTATTTCATTTTTTTTCCTCATTTGATTTTGTGTAATTCTGAAAACAATTTGTCCATGTGTGCAGCAGACAACTTCCAGATGCCTGGTGTCAATTTGAGGGTTATCTTATTCCAGCGTTAGCCGAAAACTCGGTATTGGCTTCTTCCTGCCACGTCTGGTACCTCTTTGGTATGTGCATCCCCTAATGCTGGGGTCTGAGACATCTCTCCCATGGCTTATACTCCAGGAATGGAAATGCCATGGTAGTGATAAAGAATTAAGAAAGAAATCATGTCAGTTTGTTTGCTTGTGTTTTGTGGTTTTGGCTGGTTGGAGGAAGGTTGGTAGAGCTTGGATCTTTTTGGAAAGGGCAGAGGAATGAGAAGAACAGGCGTAGATGGGGAAGAAAATGGTTGCTTTTCCAATTTAATGCCAGCAACTGTTCTGCTATCCTGTTTGGGACCTGACAGGCTGCAAAATATTGCCCAGTGCAGCTGTGGGCTGGATGCAATGATGGGCAGCCTACTTCTGCTACTTCCAGGAGAAGAAATGTTGGAAGTTTTTTGTCCACTGTAGCTCAATTTGTTGAAGCTCAAGGGTGAGAATCCTGCGCTGATATCTTTAAGTTACAGGTAGTGACGGGGGACCCCACACCCTCCAGGTTTCTAAGGCAATGTGTTTCCATCTTGGCGGATTTAAGAGAAGCAAATAATTACCTCAGCTCTGTGATCTCCGTTGACGTTAATGTAAATATGTGTTCCCTACAAACAGTTCTATATACCTTTTTCAAAGCTTGTGAAACCAAAGTTATTTAATTACTGCTTTCAAACAAAAATATATCCTAATTTGAGTAGTTGTATTTAAATCCCATTAAAGAATAATCCAGGGCCTCAAGTCTGCTGTGAGTGAAGGTGGTAATGAAACTTTAGACTTTGGTGATATAGTATCTGCTCTGTATATCACAAAGACCTAAATGACAAGAGGAATAAAACATGGAGTTAAACATTAAACTGGGAACTCTCTGAACCTAAACCTCTCAGATTTCTTTTTTTCTTAAGTGAATTTTAAAACAGTGAGAAATGACTTTCCTGAGCCTGTGAGCAGCTTCACAAGACTGAAAACAGCAGTGCTCTTGGGTGAAGTCCCTTCTTTGGTAAAAGGTGGTTTTTATATTTTTCTGCTGAACTCCTGCAGCACAAAGTGGAGTATGAGCATCTTGGGGCCTGGGCTGCAAAGGCTCGACTGAGCTGTGGGCTGCACGGGCAGGTAGAGAAAGGCGTCCCCTGGGATGTGTCAGCTGGTACGTACTGAAACGACTTTCCATTTGCCTCTAGGAATTGTTATAAAGATTTGAAGAGTGAGCCTTTAAGCTCAGCTGTGATGAATCAGTGTTGAGTTCGTGCATATTTTTTATGATAAAAAAAATCTATTTTCGTTTGTGATCACAGTCCAATTAGCTGGTGTTACAAATAACCTGTTGGTAAGATGTCTGCCATCAATGGCTCATCTGGAAATGCTGACTGGCGTTACAACTCTTTTCAGGGAGAAATCACACTTCCTGCATTGTAAGAAATGGTTTTCTGTTGGCAGGGCTGAGATGTAAATCAAATGCTACTTTCAAGCCATTCTGAAATGAACTGACTTGGTTATTGTATATAAGCACTTAGCTTTGGTGCATGCTCAGTGTTCCCTCTGTCAGAGAAGTTAGAACAGGATGCATTACTGACGTGTGCCCATGCATTTCCAAGCCAACTCCAAAGCACTGGGGTTGTGAGGGAAAACAATTCCAGTGAAGTGGATAACAGGTATGTTTTGGCAGGTGTAAACCTGTGCTTTATGGGATTTACAAGAGTATTCTCATGTTCACTTAAAAAACCCAAACCCTGAGAAAGCAAAGAAAACCACCCCAAAACTCAGAAAATGTGTAAGAATATTTCTATGAAAAGTAGGGAAAACGTTAACCAGGAGAAGGTTAGCCTCCTCATGAAGGCTGGGACAAACCTGGCTTGAGAGGCTTCCTCTTCCACGTCCGCAGCAGGAGCCCTGGGAGAGGCGGGTGCCCCGGCTGGGGCTGGCTGGAGCAGGAGGTCCTTGGGTGGGCTCAGGACTCCCCGTCCAGAAGGAAGGGCCTTTTCTGCTAAATGCAGGTGAAGTCTTCTGACCAGCAAGGCTTTCGCAAAACTGCCTTTGCTCGTACTAGAGGAGCCTCTTCAGACTCTGCCTGCAGGAAAGCAGGCCCTTTGTATGAGACTGAGGGAAAGTGCTGGGGGTCAGGGATGCGTTCCCACCATCGCACGGTGGCGGACTGGAAAACGGGAGTCTCCTGCTGCATTCCCTCTTCTCATGCCTACGTGCTTTCTGGCCGTCAGCACCCTTCTCAAAGGCAGGCCTCCGCAATCGCTGCCTTGTGCTAGGGAGGGGGGGGCTGCCCTGCCCTCCCCCGCTTCAGCAATGCTCGTTGCGAAGCGTTCTGAGGTAAAAAGGATTTTTCCCCAGTGCTTTTTCTACGTTTCTGAACCAAGGGCTGTTTTGGGGAGGGAGGGGGCGGGCTGGCCGACACTAGGTGTCAGTGTCGTGCTTCCCTCTGCTCCCGCCGAGCGCCGCTGCCGGCCCGGGGGGAGCGGGGTGCCCCGGCGGCAGGCGGACACGCTTCCAGCCCCAAATAGTCAGTAGTAGTTGATGTTTTTAAAATATCAGCTAGAACCTTTCGTTTTCCAGTTTTTCATGAACTTCGTGGCCATAACCAAATGATCCTTTTCCAACGGTCCCTTTACAATAGAATCATAGAATGGTTCGGACCTTAAAGATCATGTAGTTCCAACCCCCCTGCTCTGGGCAGGGACACCTCCCACTAGGCCAGGCTGCTCAAAGCCCCATCCAGCCTGGCCTTGAACACTTCCAGGGAAGGGGCATCCACAGCTTCCCTGGGCAACCTGTTCCAGTGCCTCATCACCCCCACAGTAAAGAATTTCTTCCTAATATCCAATCTGAATCTCCCCTCTTTCAGTTTAAAACCCTTACCCCTCATCCTATTGCTACACTCCCTGATAAAGAGTCCCTCCCCATCTTTCCTATAGGCTATTACATTGCAGATTATCACCTACTGAGTTATCTCTGTCACAAACTACAGTAAAAAATGGCAACAGCATCTATCATGCACAAATATTTTTTGTTGACAAGGCTCATAAGCAAACATCCAAAGTAAAGGGATGGTGCACCTCCAGCTGTGTCTCTGGACATGGACCCTCTTGCTCTCTTCTGATCTCTCGGTGTTTCGCAAGTTGTGCAAAAATTACTTCACTTGGTTTGTTTGGGATTTCAAGAAGGCTGTTGTTCAGTTAGGGGTGAGGTGGGAGCTTGGGCTAAAAGCTGAACCTCCTCTCACCCTACAAGTTGGGTAAGGCAAGGGAAAGGTTTCCCCTAAGCTCCTCTGCAAGTGGCATTGCGGGTAAATTGTTAAGGACACGCTCCTGTTCGTATAAAAGCTGGTGGCCAAGCTCTAATGCATTTCAGCAGGATGGGCCCGAGACAACAGCTGGAGCTGTCACCCTACCCGAGCTGGGGGCGGCAGGACAGATGTGAGCATCCTCCACAACATCTCCCACCCTCATGCTTGAGGGCAGGACGGTCCCCAGACTTTGGTCTGTGTGCTTTGGTTTGGCCTGCCAGGCGGAGGGGACACACTGAGCCACACATGGCATTCTACCTCTGTAGGTACTTAATTTCACAAAGCTTGAAAAAATACCTTTGTGTCTGACCAAGCTCCCACTGAAGTCAGTAGGAGATGGATCCAACTTCGCATTCATAAGGAGATACGGAGTTGCTCAAGAAGGCAGCGAGGGAGTCAGATCTCAGCCGTTGTAACCTGTGGAAGGTTGGTGCTGGCAGCTTGCGCAGTGGAACAAAACCAGAGATGACAAAGATGTACTCAAATTGTTTCTGGAGACAAATGTCCATGCTTTCTAACCCCGAGCAGAAGTTTAACTTATCTGATCTGCCAGTTGATTTTACAAGATTATTTTGTTCCTTAAAAAAAGGAGTAGGAGCCAAGCTGCTGCTTTTTTTTTTCTTCCTTTTTTTTCCCTCTTAAATACTGCTACATTCTATTTTCTTGACACATGAGCTTTTCCATGACTACAGTTTCTTTTAGCTGAACTCGTCTTATCTAAGAGAGAAATCTCAGGCTGGATCTAGCTAATTTTATAATACTTATATATAAGCAGCATTCCAAAATCAAGTCAGAAGGTGAGGGACTAAAAAGTTGGCCTGGAAAAGACCAAAAAAAAAAAAGACAATGTCTGCTTTTTTCCATCTGACTCCAACCAGAGCAGAGTTGGGCCAGTGAAGACATTTTGAAATTCGTAATTCTTCACTTTCTATTGCTGAGTTGCTTTTGCCGTTGGCGAGCATCCAGGCCCTGGCACCTTGTATGGCTGGAGCATGCCATCACTAGCCCTTCCTGGAGACACGCCGCTGCAGACCCAGCACTGGTGTAGCTCTACTTCCAGTAGCAGGGAGATGTATGGTAAAATGGGCAGTGTAGATACTGTGTCTGTGTTGTGTACAGCTGCTTTGCATGGGCGTAGCTGACAGGATAGTGAAGATGCCCTTTTGCTGTTAGCTGTTGCTACCATGGAGCTGTATCTCCATAGAAGGAAAGATAAAGCAGAGGTAAGAGACAGTCTTGTGAAGACGCTGCCTCTTTGACTCTCCAGCAACTCACTGTACTGAGAGAGACAAAAACTGGGGGAAAGCCCAGCTTGGCTAGGGCCAGAGAGAGCAGCTGGGCCAACACATGTTGGAAGCTGGGCCTTAGGTTAGGTGATCAAGGGCTTTGCCAAGCCAAGTCCTGCATATTTCCACTGAGGGAAATTTCGCCACACCTCAGGGCAACCTATCCCAGTCTTTAGTTGGTCTCACAGTGGAGAAGTTTTTCATGTGTCTGGAGACAAAATTTGTCCTGAAATGACTTGACTGTCCATCGCAGTGTATCCTCATGAAGGGTGCCTTCATCATCTCTACATTTCTAGCACTGAAAGACTGGGATGAAATCCCTCTGAGCCCTTGCTTCTCTAGGCTGCATGAACCCAATCCCTTCATCCTTTCTTCATGTGCCAAGTTCTCCAACCCCATAACTCATAATCTTGCTGTGCTTACTGCCCCAACCCTGCTGGGCTCTACCCAGTTTTTCAATGTCCCTCTTGACCTTGGGGGACCAAAACTGGACACGGTGCCCAGGTGCGATGCGAGATAGTCACATCCCTTGTTACGCTGGCTGCACTCTTGCTGATACAGCACAGTTAGGTACTGACAATAGTCACGGCCATGGGGTATTTTTCATCAAGCAATTTCAAAGTGCTTTGTAAGGATGTTTTAGGAATAGCTCTCAGTTTCTGCCCTTCTGAGATCTTTTTCAAAGGAGGTCAAAACTTTTTCAGCCCTACCATCTACAGATCAGAATTCAGTCTATTGTTTTAACTGCCCTCGTCCTTTTGGCCTAACAGTCAAATCCATCACCTTCTGCAGTGTGTAACTCTAGAAAGAAATTTACAGGGGAGAAAAGACCCCCTTGGAGAGTAAGAGGAATGCATCAATTTTGCAGCTAAATGAAGTGCAATGAAATCTTGAGTTTCTCTTATGCATACACCACATGAAAGGGATTAAACTTTTTCTAAACTGTTCTATAAATGAAATACAGAGTTTTTCTTAAATATTTCCCGGAGCAACATAATGTAGACACAAAAATGAGCTCTGGCTCTAATCTTGATAATTTTATCAAAAAGCGTATTTCAGCTTGGCAACTGCTCCACCAGATCCCTGGTGACGGGGTTGCATGTTCTGGAGTAGAGTGCACCAGCCTTCTTGCCCAGCTCTGTGCTTGACCAAATGCCAAACTTTCATCCAAGCAGGCAAATGTGCCTCAGTTTCCTCATATTTAAAAAAGAAACCATGGCACTTGACTTTCTTTTGGTAGCAGCAAGAGAGAAACTTTAGTGACGTCCACCAAAGCTACCAGGGCCTTTTTCTTGTTTGCAGGCATTTGGAAAGATAGCAGTGTCACATCGTGTGACACTTGGGAGGTCCACCATGCCATCTCTCATCCAGAGCACACACTTAAATTGCCCTTGGCAAATGTTTCTCCAAAGTGTCCATGACATGTCTCTGGTGTGGTGACCAGCATGGTCCTGCCAGGGCTTTGCTGCTCTTCCTGGGGGGCACTTGAGTTGGGATCTCCTCTGCAATTTCATCCCATTTGTCTTCCTATCCCAGCAGACTTGTTAAACTCTCCCATCTCCTTGGCAGCTCCTGCTTTTGATTGTGAAATCTTATTGCATCTCTTCTCAATTTTCTCTTCCCTGGCAGGAACAGCCCTAATTCTTGCCATCCTTTCCTACACCATGACTAGTTGCTCTTACTGCTTTCCTCCAGGCTGGTGGTCAATGCTTCCTCGGCCTGTAGAATCTCAAATGACACATTTCTGCTGGGGCCAGACAGGTGCCAAATGGGGGGAGTGTCACTTCATGTTTTCACACATCTCACCACTGCACGGTGTGACCCATATGGTGTGCATCCTTCCCTGCAGCAGCAAGGCGCTGTGACACACGCTAACACCTAAATTCAGCAGAACAGCTGTGTGGCCAGGTGTTGCCTTGTCAAATGTCTGCTCATCCAGAAACCCATGCCAGGTTTGCACTTTCTCTTGTCCTTATCAAACTGCCTTCTGTTTTTTAGATTAGTTTCTCCAGTTTGGTTAGATCATTTGAATTCCTACGTTGTCTCCTGTGTACTGGAAGTCTTTCCACCCTAGCTGTCATCTGCAAATTTAATAACCGTACTCCAGGCTCTCAGTATCCAAAGCATTACTGAAGACACAGTATAGTACCATAGACTGGCTTCAGTGAAATCCGTGCTTGATGCATCCTTCCAGTTTGGCCAGGGATTTACTGACAATGACTCCCTGACACAAGTTTTTTAACCAATTCTGAACTTCCCTTATGATAGTGTCATGTTGACTCAAGTCACTTCCCCTTATAAGCACACCACGTGAGAAAATGTCAAAGCTTTACTGTAGTCAAAGCACATCTGTTGCTTACGTAGAATGACAGTTTCCACTTTCATCCTCTCACAGGAAGAACCTGAACTGGGTTTCATATTAGTTCCTTATTAATCTGCATTTGCCATCACTCATCTGATTGGGGTCTTTCATGTATTTGCAAGCAGCCTGGTTTGTTCTTATGGTGTTTTTCTGGGCACTGAAGTTAAGCCAACTGGTCTCCAGTTGTTTTGCTCATCTCTCCCCCCTTTATAAAGCTAGGCACTCTGTTTGCCTTTGGTCAGTCTTACATGACCTTGGTCACCCTCCCCAGGTTCTCAGGTAACCTCAGCCAGCTCTGAGGTAGCTTCTGCCAGTGGTGGAAATACCTATGGGGAATTCCATTAGGCACAACAAGTTTGAAAACATTTAATTTATCTGAACAGTCTTTTTAGATAAATTTAGATAGCTTTCTCTTTTTTTGTAGTCTGAAATCTCAGTCTTTTGATGTCAGTTCTGTCAGCTGTCCGATCAAACTTGACCCGTTCAGTGGAAACAGAAAAAAATATATTAAACACCGTCATTATTTACACTGATAGATCTAAGTGATAGAAACGTGGGGAGGAAAAGGACTACCTGGTTCAGTAAGTCCCATCTCCAGTGGCCATAAAGTATAACGTAATGCAGAGACTGCGCAAATCTCTGCACCTAACAAACCAAACCCCATTTACCAAACTCCTGCCAGGAGGTTATTATCCTGCGCTGCTAACACTGAAAAGGCAGCCTGAGCTTTTGGAGGCCTGGGGGTTTACCTTTGGCCTGTCCTTATTACTGAGGATTATGTTCTTACTCATCACTGCCGCACCAGCACGCTCTTGGCTGCTGCCCTGATGGGTGGACAGCCCTTGCAAGCCTCCAGGCACCACTGTTTGGGTGGCAACCTGGGCTGTGGCTGGAAAGAGAGGCTGGGGCAACAGTTCCCAAGGCAGGAGGTGGCTGCAGTGGCCTGAGGAGTGTGGACCCAGTGTGGGCTGCCATTGCCAAAGGGCCTCTCCCCCAGCCCTTGGTGCAGAGGGGGAGAGGTGCAAGGCTTGGGCTCCCTTGGTGCAAGGCTTTGGGCTGGTGGTGGGACAGCGAGGAGAGAAAATACAAACGAGATCCCCAGCAGGGAGCCTGCAGGATAATGGCAATACTCATCAGCTAAACAATCTGCTTGCTAACTTTTATACAGGTTCTTGTTCTCAATTCAAAGGGAAAGATGCTGTATTCAGGGCTTCGCCCTTTCTTGCAACAATCCCTGACTTGCTTGTGACTTGCCCACGGCTGTATGATTGCCATGCTGTCTCTCACTCTCTTTTTTTTTTTTTTTTTTTTTTGCAGCATTTGCAGCATCATCCCAGATCAGAGACCCGCAGAAATTTCCCCAAGCTGTAAAAATGGATAATCATGCAACAATCTCTTCTTTCCAATTCATGAAAGTATTATACAAGCAGTCACAAATGCTGATCTTTGAAAACAAGAGCCGCTTCACATGCAATTGTTTAGTTCAACCAACGTACAAAGCAAAAAACTTCTTGGAATGCTACATTATTGTTATTTTTTTTAATACTAAGTGGTCCTTTAATGCGTGTTAATCTCTGACAGATGGCTCTGTCCATCTGGCACTACTGAAGAGTATAAAAGTCTAATTTTTGTGGAAAACTTATTTAAAATTGTATATTCATTAGAAATAACTAAAACAACTGATCTTTTCATCCTGGGAGTGCATGATGGTGCCGAAGCACCACTAATAAATTCCATTGCCAAGAAGTGGGAGAGAGTTTGCGGACAGAACTGATGGCATGAGCAATTTTTCTCCTTTCATAGTTGTGAAATATTTCTAAGGGAAAAAAATCCTGTGAACAAAGCGCAATATTCCTCACAGACAGATTCGCACAGGCTCTGGCTTGTTCTGAAGGAAGGTACCGTATCAGCGTCGGCCTCGGTCCCTGGTACAAGTGAGGGCATCCCTGGTGGAAAGGCAGAGTTGGAGATTCTGGCTGCAAGCATGCCTGGCTCAGTGCAACACCTGAAGGGATGATGACGGACCACTAGTGCTACTTCTTCCACCAGACTAGCAACTTTATACTCACCCAGCCTGCTGCAAAGGGCTGGAGCTCTTGCTGGCTGCCCCAGTGGCTTGGGATGCCGAAGGCATTGTCTGGAGAAGGCAGCGGGGCAAGCCAAGCACAGCCCCAGCAGGGCAAAGCAGGGCTGCATGCCTGCACTATGGAAGAAGAGGGAGGAGGAGACAGGGACCCTCTAGAAAGTCTGCAGAATGCCTCAAGGAGGGAGGTGAATCCACATGAAACCAGGCTTTATCAGTCCTGCTGCTCATGGAGCAATGTTACTCATGCAGGCATCAGCTTCAGAGTAGTTAAAAAGGTAGGAGAGGCCCTGCAACAAACAGTTGTACAGGAATTTTTAATAAAACACAGAATTTGCCATCTTCAAAGCATGATCCCACTCCTACGGTGGCCTGTGTGGTGAATCCTCTTGGATTTTGGGAGAACTTGACTGTGTTGTTATGTTGCTGTGGAAATCTGAAATATTATATGGATGTGATGTCATGCTCAGAGAATAAAGCAACACTTTGTCTATGACAAAATAAACACTTATCTGTTATTTTTTCTTCTTTTAGCATCATCAAATACTCAACCTGAGAAGGAATACCATTTTTAAATTTGTCCTGGAATAAGAAAACATTATTCTGTGTCAGTTCAGAAAAAGTACTTTCTGTCTGCAATGGGCAAGATGATTGTCCTACCTTGAACCATGAAGGGGTTGAAGTTTGAGTATTGTTTCATGCTGAAGTAAAAATATTATTTTGTCCTGAAGATCGGAACAGAGTATCCAGTATTCCTCCAGCAAGCGGATCTATATTTAGAGTGACGACACACAAGGTTTTCTTAGCAATGGTAAATTTTTTTCTACAAAATCAGTGTCCTAAAATTAAATCCTTAGGCAAGACTGCTTTGCATTAAAAAAGTGCTTTCTCTTTTGAGACTTCAAAGTCAGGTTAGCCTCTTAAAACTGTTTGGAAAAGTCTTAGATGATTTATTAAAAAGGTAACTAATCAGGCTCTTGCTATGCGATAGCGGTTTATTAAAATGTATAATTTCACTAAACATGTATTTTCTGGTGATATTTTAATCATGGAGTATCTGACAGCAGAAGCATCCTTTCTATTAAAGTTCAATGGGACAATTTTGAAGGCTCTAGAACACACTTCATTTCCTTTTAAATGTGCTATGATTATTCCCTAGCAGCAAGAGGTAATAGCTCCAGGCTGCCCTGTTCAAAACCAAGCTTCTCTCTGTGGTGGATGTTGAGAGAAAGCCACCAGGGTGCTGGCCTGTGAATCGGAGGACCTGAAAGTGGGTCCGTGGTCCATCATACTCCACCTGCATGACTGTCTTTCAAACTCCTGAGTGTGTTACAGGACTGTGAGGCTGCAACAGTCAGTCAGAGCTACTGACATGAAAGCCAGAACCTGGAGCTCATACTTTTGATACAGAAGATATGGAAAGTTTGGCACCCTTTAAAAAGGATTGGAAAGCAGGCATGCTATGGGTCAGGGAGCCTCTACCGTTTGCCACTGGGAGATGTATTGGGAAAGGTCCTGCATTAGTGCCCTTCTCCAGACCTTGGGCACCCAAACCCGGGTCCTATCTTGAGGGCTGGTGGTAACATCTTGACTTTTCAGAACCAAACAATGCTCATTGCATCCTCTAAAAGAAAAAAAAAGCATTGGTGTTAACACCTACATTTTAAATTAGTGGTTTGAACACATGCTCAGGAAATGAGACACATGCATTTTTAAGCCTTTCTCAGCTGGAGGATGTTCAAACCCACATCAGAGAGAATCAGTAAGAGCGAGCCTGTAGCTGAAGGATGAGCGAGTGCACTCAGAGCACAGAGGGCAGGTCTGCATACACATTGCATTCTAGACTTTGGATGAAAAGCAAAAATAATTTAGGGAACACAGATTGAAGCCTCACTGACCTTCTGAGTCATACTTCCTCCTGCCCGGTCTCTTCTTCTGTGCTTGGGAGAGCTGCGTTTGTACCGCCTCTGCCCAAGGGAGGTGGCTCCTGACCCTGTGACAGATACTTAGAATTGTTGCCTTGGAATAAAACTTTCCTGATAGAAACCTCACGAAGAAAAGGCACAAGTGCTTTGTAAAGGAGTATGAGTTATTGAGGTTGGCCACATGGTCACAGCCTTCATTTTACCTTTCTCTATCACCTTTATGGTTAGAACTACTGGCACTTCACCTCCACTGAAATAGATGTCCTGAGCTTAGTGTCTCTATGGAAAAACACAAGCGGTGGTCACAACATTGACAGGCTTTTGTTCCCCACATACTGATTTAAAAGCTGACTTGCAGTTCTTCTCTCTGGAAATACCAGCTCAAAAGGGTTGTGAAGCACTCAAATACTTTAAAAGAGACTGTCCCCATTGGAAAAGGTCCTGACTGAAAGCCACACTGTCAGCTGTTTGTGCCTTCCCAAGTGCAAAGACAGCAGAAACCCTGCATTGTAGTGGGGACAAACCCCCGTTGGATGGTCTTTGCTGGTGTGAGAGGCCTGAGCCCATCCCTGGAGATGCACAAAGTTTCCTCAACTTAAATAACTGAAGGAGAAGAGAATTTTCATCCAACAGCTATTTAGAATTAAATTCATAAGCAGATCTGCCCTTCCGCTGCCAAGGGTGTGCTCTGTGGAACCAAGGCATTTTATTGCAATTATCATACTACCAGAGAGTCTCTTAGAGCCCTGACTCCCACAGTCCAGTGAACCCATGACAATCCCAGAACTGATTCAAAGTAATAATTCAGTTTCTAGCTGTCAGGAGCTAGAGAGAGGTTGGAAATTGTTACTTGGTTTTGTTTAAAGGGTTCAACAGGGTCATGAGTATTTTCCTTTTTAATATCATTATTTTAAAACTAGCCCCTTTACATAAAGAAAAGGCCTGATTTGTGAGTTTTGGACATGCGTAGTTGGCAATTCTGTGAATAGGACTACCCTGCATACGCTTGCTCAGTTAGTGTGTCCTTCACTGTATGCACATTTTAGAAATTAGGACCCTGATGTCCATTTGTCAGTTAAACCTCCCCAGATCTGGCTGCATTGGATCTGTTCTGGAGATGCCGCCGGGCATTAGTTACTATTTGCATTGCAGCATCGGATGTTACCTGTGGTGTCTCTAGCTCTTGAAAGAAACGCTTTTCCAGGGGTAGCATTCACAGCCTGGCTTGTCAACACAGGGGCTTGGCATTCATAGCACCACAGGGTGTTTTTAAACTCTGTTCATTCCTGTAGTTAAAACCTTTTGAACTCTTTGGAACAACTGCCCAGAACAAAGTACAGGTAAAGGAGAGGCTGCACAAGTAACAGCTGAACTTTTGTCTTAAGTGTTTCCCTATGACAGGAACTATTTCAGATAGACTGTAAGTAGCACTTCATAGAAATAATGGTTTTCCCATGACAGCAGAATTTTTGTACTACCATTAAGCTTTGCAAGACTTGACATACAGACATGGGAAAGCAACGGGAAAGTAGCAGAGCAACCAGAACCCTCCATACATCTCTTACTCCTAATCATAAAAGGAGCAGGCAAGACTTATTTTCTCATTTCTTCCTTTGTGTAGAGAAAGTGAGTTGACCGAGCCGGTCTGATCATGGACCAGATGGAAAAAAAAAGGGGAAGTTCATAAAAACTGAATGCATGCCTCTTTCCCTTAAAGAAAATAAATACATTTGGAGAGTTATGGATTCATGATTCTAAATTTGAAAAAATAACCAATTCTCTGACATGGGAAGCTCCTTCCCCCACTACCAATACTGAGGCCAGGAAGGCAGATCTCGTACCTTGCTGTTTGCTGTTATGTTTGTGTGTTACTTAGCTGGGAGGCTTGTGTCTTATGCTGTGACTATGAGGGAGCGCGAGCTTTCAGCGCAGAAACAAATTCTGAGGCTTGAACACAAACTCAGCTGTTGTCAGTATAAACTAACATTTAATTAACCTAGAAACTGTTACTGAGGAGTTTGTCTGGGCAACAAATGATCAAAGAAGATGTCTTTCCCCCATTTCATTGGTCTGGTTTAACTCCCCACAAAGTGATGTTTTGCACTCTGAGCATGGGGGGCGAAGGGGGGAGATGTCCTTTGAAGTTGTTTTCAAGTGCTTTTGGCAAAGCTGGTAAGAAGTGTGATGTTTTCTATCTCCTTCTCTTTGCAATAAAATTACCAGCTGCAGAGGCCAAAACCTTTCCCACAGAACTGCGGAAGAGCACAAAAGGCTCCTCCTCCAACAGGTGCTGAATCTCTTCCTGATAAATCTTCTCTACTTTTATACTGGCTTTTTTAGAAGCCAGCTACAGGCCCTCTTGCTCAAGCACAGCAAGTGACAGATCAAAGGACATGTTGCCCAAAGGGTCTGCTGTAAGCTGGGACCAGGAACCTGGACCAGACTGAGCCTAAGCCATGTTTTTAAAGTTTTGCTCTTGGCAGCCCTTTCTGCCCCAGTCAAACCTGAAAGGGAGCTGAGCTGGAGCTTTGGGTGGCTCAACTTCCTGCTTAACATGCTGCTCACAAAGTGAAAGACAGCAGGTTTTAAATGGCACTGTTAAGTTTCACATAGTTTTACTGAGTTAGTTCTGTTTCCTGATCCAGAGGGAAGGTGCAACATCAGGGAGGAAAGGCAAGACCAACCTCTTCAGTGGTGACACAACTAAAGTGATTAAAGTCAAACAGTAGCCATGACCTAAGAGGACCTGCAGCAAAGACACAGCTCTTGATTCAGTCCTGAGCAGTGCATGTGGTCCAGTAGGTAACTATTTAAGTAGTATTTCACAGAAGGGATCATAATGTATTAAATCCAGCCTTCTGGCAGGAGTGAAAAAGACAAACACACTCAAACCCCCCACAATAATGACTTAAAACTTTTTTAAAAAAAGAGATTCATGTAAAAATGAAGAAGCTGTTTGATAAGAAATTAAAAGGAAACTGAGGATAATATACTTATAGGCATAGAATCATAGAACAGTTTGGGTTGGAAGGGACCTTACAAGGTCATCTAGTCCAATCCCCCTGCAGTAAGCAGGGACATCTTCAGCTAGATCAAGTTGCTCAGAGCCCCATCCAGCCTGATCTTGAATATTTCCAGGGATGGGGCATCTACCACCCTCATTATAAAAAAAAATTCTTCTGTATATCTAGTCTGAATCTACCTTCTTTTAGTTCAAAACCATTACCCCTTGTCCTATCACAACAGGCCCTGCTAAAAAGCTTGTCCCCATCTTTCTTATAAGCCCCCTTTAACTACTGAAACACACAATAAAGTCTCCTTGGAGCCTTTTCTTCTCCAGGTTGAACAACCCCAGTTCTCTCAGCCTGTCCTCACAGGAGAGGTGCTCCAGCCCTCTGATCATCTTCGTGGCCCTCCTCTGGACCCGCTCCAACAGGTCCATGTCCTTCTTATGTTGGGGGCTCCAGAGCTGGATGGAGTGCTCCAGAGCTGGATGGAGTACTCCAGGTGGGGTCTCAGGAAAGTGGAGTAGAGGGGCACAATCACCTCCCTTGACCTGCTGGCCACTCTTCTTTGGATGCAGCTCATGACATGGTGTGCCTTCTGGGCTGCGAGTGCACATTGTTGGCTCCTGTCCAGCTTTTCATCCACCAGTACCCCTGAGTCTTTCTTGGCAGGGCTGCTCTGAATCTCTTCATCCCCCAGCCTGTACTGATAGTGGGTGCTGCCCTGACCCAGGTGCAGGACCCTGCACTTGGCCTTGTTAAACCTCATGAGCTTCACACAGGCCCACTTCTCAAGTTGTCCAGGTCCCTCAGGTGTGTCAACCGCACCACTCAGCTTGGTGTATCTGCAAACTTGTTGAGGGGGCACTTGATCCCACTGTCCATGTCACTGATGGAGATCCTAAAGAGTACTGGTTCCAATATGGATCCTTGAGGGACACCACTTGTTACTGATCTCCATCTGGACATGCAGCCATTGACCACTACCTTCTGGATGCCAACATCCAACCAGTTCCTCAGCCACTGAACAGGCCACCCATTAGATCCCTGTCTCTCCAATTTAGAGGGAAGGATGTTGTGGGGGACCATGTCAAAGGCCTTACAGAAGTCCAGGTAAATGAACCCGTAGCTCTTCCCTTGTCCACTGGTGTAGTCACTCCATCATAGAAGGCCAGTAGGTTGGTCAGGCAGGACTTGCCCCTGGTGAAGCCGTGCTGGCTGTCTCAAATCACATCCCTGTCCTCCGTGTGCCTTGGCATAGCTTCTAGGAAGATCTGTTCCATGATCTTCACAGGCATAGAGCATCACAGAGGTTGCTTAAGGACACCATTTTAGAAGCTGAGAATAAATGTGTCTCTCTAATGAATAAAAACTCTGAAAGACGCCTGATAATCAAAGAAGCCAGTGTGGTTAAACAGCAGAAGCTAACAAAAGTTTACCAAAAAAAGAGTTAGGTTATTTCAAGCAAGGAATAAAGTATGATGTCTGTCAAGTTAAATGTGAAAGCAAAAAAAAATTTGGCTTGATAAAAGATTTTAAAGAGCAAGTTACTAAAGGCAAAAGCTAATATTAAATGTTTTTAAACACATCAGAAGTAGGAAATTGTTAGGTTATATGATAAAAGCTTGTCTGCACACCCACAAAGAAGCACAGAGAGATGGGGCAGGAGGGCATATAACAACCTGCCCAGTTCCTCCCATGCCCATCACAGGGGCCACCAACCCACCAAATGCCCACGTCCACATGCCAGAGGTGCACAGAGGCACAACCACAGGCGGCAACCCAAATCAAGGATCCCCAAGGAATGAGGGAGCAACTTCTCCAGGCCCCTCCCAGGGCTGTCCCAGGAGGGCCTCAGCCCTAGTGTCCAGACTTGAAACCCATCACAAGGTGTCATCAGGAGCAGCTCTCTGGATCTCCTTTTGGACTGTGGGGGTCACTGCCTGAGGCTGTAGAAAACAACCTTATGGCATGCTGGGGAAGAACAGTTTGGAATTGCACATGACTTATTGCAAGATGTTTATGGGAGGAGGAACCAAAGGGATTTGTCAGGGATTTAGGTGACTTGGAGTGCTTTGTGTGTATGTACCCACTGGGAATACATTTTCAGCATCGCTACTGGTTTGACCAGGGGCATGGAGCTGTGGCAGCCTCGCCTCTCTCCAGCTGTCAGATCCAGCAGGATATATTTTTGTCTAACAGAAACCAGCCAAAGGTCTGTGGGACTGATATGATATCAAAGACTAAAGGGACCAAGCAAGACAAGTAACAGACCATAGCAATAACATTAGCAGAAAGGTTTTGGTGCCCACTGTGTTGGAATTTAGCCTTTCTTTATGGCAAAGAAACTTCCTAAAACTAAAGAATGAATAAACGAAACTTCAGAGCTGATAACACAAATAATGGGTGGCTGGCAGGTACAGAAGGTATTCACACCAGAGTTCTGAATATAGCTACAACTCATATATATAGTCATGAAACCACTGCTTGGATATATAATCCAGCCAGACATAATACCTCAGCTGTGGTGCCACAGGAATGGAAGATGACAGATATGACACTAATTTTTAATCCAGGAAACAGATCACCAATCCTGACTTCTACTCAGGAACGTGGCACAGGATAAGACTAGAAGCAGTCACATAGATAAATGTGGTATGCTGGGAAAGGTCCCATATTGTATAGAGAAAAGTTATGATGTCTGTTAGATTCATTTGAAGCTTTTAAAAAAGAATGAAATTGCCAGGGGGTTAGAAGGAAGATAATTTATGTATTAATAACTGGTTGAATAATAGAAAACAAAGTTCTCTCAATGGAGAAAGGACATCAGTGGAATCCCTCAGGAATCAGTGGTAGGGCCTCTGCTCTTCAGCATATACATAAACAATCAGAAGTGAGGCAGCAAAGTTTGTTGATTATAAAAGCTATTCAGATGGACGATGCCCCCCTGAGTTCAGTCAAGGTTTTCAAGGCACGTAATGATTTACAAGCAGATCCTTAACTGCTTGCGAGAATTGTGAGAATGCAAAGTAATAAGAAGTTCAAGACATAACTGAAATATAACCCAGGTGCAAAACAGATAGCAGCTACAATCTGGATTTATAAATAGTCTCATCTACATCATTTTCAAGTAAAATCATACAAAAAACTGATTGTAGTACTATAAATCAGTATTATAAAGAACTGCCTATTGTAAATTATCCTTTCTCTTTAAACTGGAGAGAGCTGGCCACATGGGCTGTCTGAAATCCACTATCAGATATTATCATAGCTTAAATTGGACAACTTCACCAGCTCCTAGAAATAAAGGCTGTAAAGGGACTTCTGAGACCAGCTGATCCATTGCCCTAAGGCTGCATCATGTGTACCTGCACCTTTCCTGACAGACTCGTGTTTCAAAGACCTGCAGCACTGGGGAACCCACAGGCTCCACTTTGTAACCTTTAATATCGTAATGTTTTTCTAAATGTTTATCTTGAATATCCTTTGCAGTAACTTAAGCCTATTATTTTTCATTGCAAATATGGGAAACAGATTATTCCTTTCCTTTGTACAGCAACTTTATATGTATTTAAGGGCATAAAAGATCTTCGTGACTTCTTCAGCCTTCTTGTCCTGTGGCTTGAGAACCTGGTTCATTCAATCTTTCTTTTTAAATCATATTTTCTAGACCACTAGTTATTTGTGCTGCTCTTCTCTTGACTTTCTTCATCTGCAGGGATATAAGCCAGACCAGCACAGGCAATATGCCAGCTGAGTCGTTACCAAGCACTAAGTAGAGTAGAATGGTAATTTCTTACGTCTTACAGTCTATAGCCTTGCTTTCACAAGAACAGTATTTGCTTTATTGCCACCAGAATGCCACTGTTGATAGGAGTTCAGCCTCGTCAATTGGCTTATTAAACCTCTCAGATCATTTTCTGGAGAATGCTTCGTAGCATTCCCAGCTATGATTTGTGACTCTAGAGACCTATGTAGTTTTGGTTCCTTACCTAGTGACAGAGCAAACCTAGAAAAGTTTCCAAAGAAACCACCTCCGTATGTTTTACATTTTAATAGTGGACTACCAGTGGCTACTCTGCAGTCACCTGTGCAGCCAGTTTTGTACTGGCCCTATGGCAGTTTTGTGTAAACCAGTGATTTTGAAATGATTGTCTTTAGGCTTTGATATAGGGGTTTCTGAAATGTAGCAAAGAGAAGTAGGCATATTTTCAGTAATTAAAATTTACTGTGGAGGACTGTGAGCTTCCTCATGGATCTAAGTTAGAAAAGACTGAAAACCACTCATCTAAACCATGCTTCCCTAAATTATAATGAGAATATCAAATGAAAAAGTGCTAAGGAAGGCCTGGCTAGAATCATGGAATGTGGAAACTCTTGCTTTTGCCTGTTCCACAAGACCTGTTATCCCTATTGCAGACAAAAGCAAACTGGTTTAACATTATTTATACTTGACAAACCTATCTTAGCCTACACTCATCTTCTTTGCCTTCAAGGTATAGTTTGTTCAATTTTTTCCATCAAGATTTTTTTCAGAGAAAATTTCCTTTGGTCAGTTGATAATTTACCATCTTCATTCTACACTTTTTAAAGCTATCCACTACATTCTCCATTTTCTCATCTTCAGACCACCTTGTGTGCCCTCTGTGGGTTTGCAGAGGTTACATCACTCTGAGGTTACTTCCACCAAGTCTTCAGGTTCTCAGGCCGAGATTTATCAGTCCTAGTCCTTTTGAAAACTTATAAATTATCTGAGTTATTTCTAACTCATTCTTGGCCTATTTTACAGCGAAAACTTTCTTCTTTGCAGCTGATAGTGATTTCTTCAGATACCTGCTTCAGATACTTTTGCTTACTCAGATGCAGCCTAAAATGAGCAATATGAAAAGGCCAGAAAGGCAATTTCACAATATTCCTAACCAAGACTCAAGTAAAAAGAGACTGTAATAACTCAGTGAGAGCCAAGCCCTGTCTCATTCCTAGGCATTATACAATAACTGAACACAGGAGACAAATGCAGCCTTTACTCCAAAAGCACCTGAAATACAGACCAAGAACCCTCAATCCCCATAATCAAAACACATCCCCCATCAACAGAAATCAACACAGTGGAAGAACCACATGTGTTTTTGGCAAAAGTTGCATGCTCCGGAGAGAAACAGCAACTGAGAACAAAGGAAGAATGATGAGGATTCATAGCCAAACCACAAACAGTTTGGAGTCTATTTGCCAAATTCTTTGCCTAAAGATGACAACCAGGAAGGGACAAAAACCTTCACTGCCTCATCCCCCAGAGGTTCCTCTATCTCTCCTTAAGCCTCAGGATAAAGGCCTGATCATAACTAAGTGGCAAAACTTTTCCCCAAGTTTCATATGGCCTGAAAAAAGAGACTAACAGATCTTGTGAAACTTAAGTGTCAAACCACTAGTGCTGGGTGCCATCCTGGGAACACAGCTGCTTGAGTCAAGGGTCAACGAGGAGAGAATCAACTTCTGTCCAATCCTTACAGGTCCAAAGCTGAGATACTGTGAGGATCTTGATGAGATCTGGTGAGTCAGCAGTGGACACTCGTTCTGCAAAATGTAGGTCCAAGAAGAACTGATCTCCCAAGGCCCTTGACACTGCCATTTGCCTTCTGTGACCCACACCTTAGCCCAGAGCAAGGCAGAAGGGAGCTCATGCAGAAATTCTGGGGGCTCAGGAACCAAGCCAAGACCACTTACCCCAAACTTTGTCATCCCACACCTCCTATAAGATTGTTTTTTGCTATTTTGTACTCTTGGTAGTGCCTAAGGCCGCATCAAAAGGGGATTTTGTTAGCTCTGTGGATCCCAGAACTTCTCCACACAGTGGCAAAGACCCAGGGCTGCCTGGTCCATGTGTTGCTTACAGAAAATGAATATTCACTTTCCTACTTCCTAGTACTGCTTAAATGGAGGAAAAGCCATCTCTCAAAGCAAACCCACTCTTTAGGAGAAATCCCAACAGTACCACAATTACATACTTTATATAAGGTGAGTCTTAGAAAGTCATGGGAGGAAAAGGTTTGAAAGAAAATGCGAGCTATAAAGTACCAGTTCAAATTCTTACCTACAGCTCTGTTAGAGACAATGAACATAGAAAATTAATTATCTACCATCGCATCAAAACCTTTCCAATGGGCCACAAAGAGAGTGGCACTAAAACTCTGTGAGTTATACTGTCTTTCCTCAGGGTGGAAATGTCACCAAACATCAGCCAAGACTAAATCACTCAGCAGAGAGGATGCAGTTCCAAATGTTTCCCATGTAACATCTAGTTAAGAGTGTTTCAAATCAGTCCTCCAGAATAAAAGGTCAGTCATTAAACAATTTGCCAAAAGAACAAATTATCCCTATGGAAGAAACATAAACATTAATTAAAGAAAAGATTATGTTGATCAAAAGAGGTACTCAAAACAACGATAAACAACCTGGAATAACTTCCTGAACAGAAATCAAATCAAGCCGGAGCTGCAATCTCTACACCACAACTAAGAAAAACTTCCCTTCCCTACTCAGTAAACCAGTCAGTGTAATTGTCTTTACCCAAGTGCACCTCTGGTGCAAAACATAAATCTATCATCTCTTGGAACATGCACTATGAAAAGAAGAGTTTCTCTAAAGAGTCATATCTGTAGAGACCGACACTTTGAATTGTTCACAAAACACTTTTTACAGAGACTAAAAAGGAGCCAACTGCCAAGCCTCAGACAAACTACTGAAACCACAACAGTTTATAGCCACTAATCCCCAGCATCATCACTGGCCCAACACGCACAGCAGCTATCATTCTCTTCAGCCTGTATCATTTCCAGTTGTCAGGCTTTAGGTACAGAGACATGCCTCACAATACATTGATTGGACAAGCAAAATTAGGTAAAATCCTGAAACAAATATCAACCCTATCCCATCTTCAGATCTATCAAAAAAACCCCCAACTGAGCATATCCTCCTCAGGGCATGGTGAGACCAAACGCATCCCTGAATCCCTGCTCCTAAGTTCAGAGTTGCAACCCTGTGCCAAGACAGTTGTCACTCAGACCAACAACTCATACAGAAATTAGACACTGAGTGGACACATGTGGAGAACACTTTCATTAACATTAATCACAAGAGATGTTTCTAAAACAGCATCCTTGGGCCTTGCCATTAAAAACAGACCTTTCACATCTCAGGTGTCAAGAGAAGCGTTGGGTGGGCATAAGGAATGCCAATTACAGAGTTTCTCTTATGCACCCAGCACCAGCTGCTGTTGCAGGCCAAGGGACTCCGGACCTTCTTCCACGTGGCAAGTCCTTCACTTCCAAATAACATGCTGGAAATTTGCCTTGGAGATCTAGATAAGACGTGGCACCAGTTGTTGGCTAAAACATGATGCTGACGTGTCAGTACAAGGATTTGCCTGAGTAAATTATTTTTAAACCTTATCATTGCAGCAACAAGTGAATTAATAGCTCTTAAATCCATGCTTAGTGTAACTATTTTTCTGAAATAGATTTGAGAATAACCATATGTTTCAAGATAGGCACTCAGAAACACTGAGGTGGGTTGGAAAGACAGCAATGCAAGTGGTGTCACCAAATACTGTTCCTTGTGCCAGCCCCGACCTCTGTTTGTTGTTTGGATGATGATTCTTGGCAGATAAGCCATGATGTGAAAAGGTTTGATCCCGTACAGGCAGGGAGAGTATCGATGAGCACCTGAGCTGGCACCAGCAGGCCATTATCACTGGTGAAGGACTCATGCTCTGAAAGCATGAGGGATGACATGTGGCTAGAGTTTAGTGCAGATAGATTAAAGCCAAATGGGACCGACAGGAGTGTTAGAGAGGGAAAGAGACATATAAAACCCTATGTCTCTTTGCTGTGCACAAGCCCACGCAGGTACTATGTGTAAACCGGCAGTAGACACCTACGTTTAGGGACCTGCATCCCAACCTTCCTGTGCTTCCTGGTTTCCTCTAACCTCAAATGACTTGAAGAGGGCAAAGAGCAAGAAATGCCCATGCTCATGTTACTCCATCTCTGGGCATGGGTGGCCTTCCCAGCAACCCTGTCTCACTTCGGCTGCACACTGTGGCAGCCCCTTCTCTGTTTACGTTAGTATTTATGGCAGCTGGATCAAGTCTATTCCTAAGGCTACAGCTGTCAGGACAGCTAATGAAGTGTATCTGACAGTATTGCTTTCACAAGACTTTACAAGGTGTTGTTAAGAGTTGTTTGCTGCCACAAAGCACAGCATTTGAGCAAGACATGAACTGTTCTGTGGAAATCCAGGACACAAACTATTGAGACACTGAAATGCCAATAAAAAGAGAGATGTAGGACACAGTCAGACCCTGAGGGTCTGAACAGTCATTGCAGAACTGTGTTTACTTTTCAGTGAACTTGTCCATATCCACAGGACATGTAAGTGGGGCTTTACAGTACAGCAAGGTCTCTATCACAGCTCTTGCTGTGTCTGCTGTCTCGGACTTACAGACAGGGATGAAACCTGCTGTGGAGACATTACAGCTCAGCATACTTTTGTGTATAATTTCCTAGGATATTAAAGTGGCTAAGGCATCCCTTGTTGCACCTGCCTTCTATCCTTTTTTACTCTGTTATCTTGGAGGAAATAAGTGACAAGACGTGAGTTCCCATGCATAGGGGGATCTCCAAGAAATGAGACTAAGCAAGAAGGGCACTGAGTGACCTGTGCCACTAGTTTCAGTTCCTGGGAGAGCCTGAATAGGGGGTTTCACATTCTAAGGAAAGGCTGGCAGAAGGCGCCCTAGAGCTGAAATTGGTGATGAGCTATAACTGCACTCCATCCGTCTAGAGGTACGTGGGGTCTCACCAGAAGTTCCTCAGTATGGCAGTCAGGCACTAACCCAGGTTCAGACAGCCTGAAATGAAGACAGTGCATCTGTTTGGAGATGGAGATGAACTGCAGTCAGTTCTTTGGAATCTGATGTGTGATACAAGACCTGTTACTGGGATGATTCATCTGTGATCAAATTCTGAGCTAGGGAAAGTAAGTAATTCAATCCCAAGACAAATTATTGCATTTTGAATCTTGGTTTCATTCTAATTCAGGATGAAAAGTCAACACTTAAATGAATAAACAAAATCTCGGATAAAAATTTGGAAAGAGAAAAATATACCTAAAGACATAGAAACTTCCTTATAACAGTACTTCTGACAAAAAAAAATGCAATGTAACAACAGAAGGGAAATGAGAAGGCTGAAAATAAATTGAGAGAATTGGGCTGCAATCTCCCATTTTCATTTTAAGTCATTCCGATATTATTCTTTTGAATTTTTGCATCATAATTGATACATTCCCATTAAAAATGAAATTTTAGGGTAATTAATTTTCCATCTGTTTCAAAAATAGTAGAGGAAATCACGGTCTTTAGTTGGTCATAAGTGATAACAAAGAATTCTTACCAATCTGGTCTTCAAACTTGCGTTTAAGAATATTGCATGGATGACACAAACTCTTTGGAAGCAATTGATTTGCATTGAGCAAATTACTGTTCTTGCCAGCTGAAGCCATAATTTGGGTCAGATGTCTGGGCAATTCACAGCTATGAATAGATGAAGAATTGTTGAGATTTGCTTTGAAACACATGATGGGGTGAATTTCAATTGTCAAAATTCTTGTAAAGTTGAAGCGGGGTAGGTTCCTGCTGACTAGATATTCATGAAAAATAGCTAGCAGCAGCAGAATGGAAAAAATGACTGGCAAAATGCAAACCAGGGAATATAGCAAAAGCTTGAACAGGAAGCCCAGTCCTTGAGAAACATTTTGACACCCAGAGTATGAACCTATCTTCAGTGGGATCTGTTGTCCCCACATTTCAGGCCATGGGCGCATTCAGAGCAGCAAGGGTTTTACTTTGTAATGCACCAGGAACGTGTCGTTGTTCCTTGAAGCAGCACTGTTCCCATACTAAAAAGAGAGACACAAATTTTTACAGACAGTCTGGAGCCTGCAAATGAGAGACATACAGCCTTTGCTGGAATGTGTGATGACAGCTGAGCATTACTTGATTTTGTCATTGTCTGGGATTTTCCAAGGCACCTCGAGTGGTTAGGTACCCGCTTCTCACTGGCATCCACTGGGACTACAATGTGTTGCTTTCCTATACTACTTTCAATACCTTTAATAGTGGTGGCCAGAAAAAGGCAATTTTTTGGAGGGAGAACCTGTTTCCTTGTGACGTGGGAAAGAATATCAACTTAAAAACATTCTCATCAAAGGGAGATTAAAGCCACATGGCTCTAGGGCAGCTTGGCTGCCAGGTTGCCCCAGATGTAGGAGTCCCCAGTGTCTGTTGGTCAGCATGGAGGGCTGTGGTCACTGCATTATCCCATGTCTGTCCCTCCACCTCAGGCCTGGGCCACCCTGGGACCCCACAGCCCCCTGGAAAGGCCACCCACTGGGAGGCTAACAGGCAGGGAGTCAGCAGGGTTTCCACAGGAGCCAGCATGTTGTAGGTAGATACATTTTGTGAGTCACTGCTCCAGGCAACAGGAATACAAAGCTGAGGTACACCGATACCTCCTCCCACACAGGTATCGTTGCTGGACTCAGGTCAGACTTTCTCAGAGTTTTCCAAGAATACCAAAGAAATTACTTTTAAAAGCACTGCAGTTTCAGAAAAAAACATAAGATGTAAATTCATCCCATGTTTAACATCTGCCAGTGCTAGTAAGTCTTCCCAAACCTTACTTCAGCATCCTACCATATACATCACAGAAATTACTGTAATGAGAAAAATTAAACTTCTGTGTGGAAGAGGAGTTTGTTTAACATTAGACTTGTAACAGTGACCCTTAGATGCCAGTCTTTCAAGAAATGACAATTCCTCTGACACCTTTTAAATGAGCAAAGAGCATGGAAAAATACAAAAGGAAACCCTATTCAGCCCATACTGACAGTGCTATGGTAAGGAAAAAAGTCTTCACAAACCAAAAATAAACCCAAGCTTATTTTTCCAAAGTAAAACTCACTATTACTAGCCCCTGCTACATAAAGCAAAGAAATTCTGCCCTGAAACTGCAATTAAATTTAAAACTCATTTGAAATTTGAAATAAAAACAATTTACTTTTTTTGGCACAATGACAGTCCTGGTTTTCACCCAGCTCTTATTATCATGTGAACCCTTCTGCTACAACATTCCTTTACTGCCAAATCTGCTTTTCTTTCTTCCATGAAGAAAAATTTAAGAATGTGATGAAGTTTCAATTGATTGCACTACTGCCAGAAATGGAAATTCAGTGACACCATGGCTGAATGTATGTGTAACTTGGCCTTTAGGAAATGAAGACAAAGCTTTGAACATAATTGTGCTAACAAACAGAACGCAGCAGGTGCTGGTATCTACTACAATTTGTTCTTATTAAGTTTTGCACTAAGAAAGAGAAAATGATCATTTGCCAACTGATCCACATTTCAAAATTAATAAATCAATGGTAATATGTTTATCTCTAATATATTTAGTATCCTTTTGTTACCTCTCAAAAGCTTATAACATAAAATCAACAGCCCAAACTGGCTGAACTTATTCAATACAATAACATATTATAGAATCGGCTGCTGTGTTTTTAAAACTTGTTTTTGGTAATGTAGAATTAAATTTCAATGACAACTTTTATATTGCTTTTTTATGCAGAATTCTGGGTCAGGAACTGTTGTTAAAGAACGTAGCTGAGAACGTTATCTCTGCTGTCCAAGCAAACAAACACACACATCTACATAAAGTATCTTCTTCTTATCATCTTTCACTGACAGATTCAAAGTAAGTAAAAAAAATTCAATTTTTTAATCTAAAAGGAAATTTAAGGACTGAGATGGAGATAATAAGATGGAGTGTATGAAAGTACAAAAAAGGTGTTAAAACTGAAACAAAGAGAACAGGAAATGTCAGGCAGCAGCCAGCCTCAGATAGAGCTGTACAAATAATTGATTCGTGGTTTTTCCTTTTAAACAAAACAAAAACTTGGCAAAATAGGATTTTTTTTTTTAATTTTAACACTATATTAGACTATGCTTTGTAGATTTAAGCAGCTTTATTAGTAATACTATTTTTTCAGATTTAAAATTAAAATATTGTTTTAAAATGCATAATTTTTCCTCTTCGTTTGCTTCTCTTTTGTTGAAATCTTGAACTGAATCTGAAAATATGTTTCCATATTTCTCTCCTTGAATTGCTTTAAGCTACATGGTCTACAAAATACTGGAATGGTCTCTGATGCCAAGATGTTTCAAAACTCATTCGGTTGCATAAATATTGCATCCCCTCACTTTCCACAGCCCCACACTGTAGACATTAAATGGTATGTTAATAGCACTGTTATTTTGAGAACTCTGATTTTATCTGCTCTCAGGGTGATAGGCTTTTCAGTAAGTGGAAATATAAGAAAAATATCTTCTGAACTACAGTACCAATGTTTGGCAAATGACTGTGAATTCTGGAAGAGGGAAAGAAAACTGGAAACATGTCAGGGCATGGCCTGAAGCATTTGAGAAATTTCTGCCTTGTGTTACCAATGCATATTGTGCTTTAGAAGTTTCTAAAGGCAAATGCCTACTCAGTGGGTGGCAGAATAGCAGAAAGCTCTTCCTAGCAGAGTAGAGAAAGAGAGAAGGTGACTGCTTACTGCCTCTGTCAGTTGGGCAAGTGTGTGGAGACACTTTTATCTTCAAAAGCAGGGTGCAGGGGCATTAAATGTGACCCAGTACATCTTCATGCATCAATTAACAAAAACCCTCCAACCCTTTTAATGAACTTTAATAATGGCACATTATCAATTTTGAAGCTGCTGTACATGTGTTGTTAATATGCTATGGTATTTGTAATTGAATATGACCTCCTGTGACATTAAAAATTTGACTGTCGGTCCCAAAAGACATCCACATGTTTTATGAAGGACGAGCATGCTTCAATAAACCTTTTAACCAAGAACATATGCTCAATAAACAAAAAGCTTTTATTGATTTCATAAATAGCAAGACAATGTCAACCCTGAGCCAAGCAAACTATTGCACAGCTTACTAAAGTGCTATGGTATTTGTTTAATGGAGAATGGTAGCTATATGCCAGGGGGACCATTACTGGTCTCCTTGTCTTGGGGCTGGGACCAGTGAGGCAACTGTCTCTCCCTTCAGGTCTAAGTGGGATTGCAAAGGATTCCCTGCACATGAACAGCAGCTATGGAGGATCAGAAGCAAAAGGCTGCTGTGATCATGTTCTGCATCTTCCCTTCACGTCCTTTTCCTTGCATAGTCACTGCATAGATACTCTCTTGACAGCTTTTCAATCATCCTCCAGTTCTTCTAGTTCTCATCCTGTAGCGTGTGTCTTGTCTTCCAGTCTTTTAGTCATGTTTGCCATCTCCTGTGAATGACTCATGAGATCAACAAGCATTTCTATATAGGCCATGCCCAGGCAGGGGTTACCAGAACAGAGAAACCACATAGTTACATGGCATAACAATGTTAGCCAACTGCCAGCATAGATAAAGTGTTATTTTCCCTTAATTTTTTTCAGTTTTGGAATTTAATTTCTTTTTGCTCTTGCCATTGTGGGGAGTGCCTGAAAATGGAAAGGCATTTTTCCAGTTAAATCTCCTGGCAAACTTCTTGTACCATTGTACATGCCCTAATTTAACACTCCTTTGTCAGATGAGTTCTACTGGAGATGTTCTGATGATGATGATGATTAGATTACATTATCCTTATTTTTTTGTAGAAACCTAATGCAGTTGACTGATTTTGTCACAACACCTGATGCATTTCAGGAGTGGGGTTTTTTTCCCGCATATGGTTTACCACTCGATATATTTCAGCATTCTGTGGTTGCTGGGAAGAAAGCCAACAGGGAGGCATGTCTCCATGGAAAGACCCCTCAAGTTGTTACGATAGAGTCTGATCCTCCATAAGTTCCTCCATGAGCTTTTTGGCATATACCAAGAATGTTCAGAGAAAAGTGGGACTTTCAGCCCAAGCTGTGCCAGAACAGTGTGATTTTACTAGGCCAAGCCTAGTAAAAGCTAAGGCCTTGTGGGATGGCAGAGGCAGGAATAATTGCAGCAGCAGTTCCTTAAGCTTGGATATATATCAGCATGACATTTTTACATATTTTGCGTTCAACTCCTAACAAAGCAGCGAAGTTCTTTCCAATTATTTTGAGAAAAAATATGGGTTAAATTGGAAAAAAAATGGGAAAATACCAGTAAAAGCCTTTTTTTTTCCCCCTACAGGAAAAAAACAATCCACAGTTACTACTGTATTCCTTTTTAGTTGCCTCTTAACGTTTCAGCAGTATCTCTTCTCCTTTCAAATATTCATATTATCACATAGATAAAGAAAACTAATTTGCCTAACAAAAATAAAATAAGCATAGTGGAAAAGGGGATAAATAGACCCAGCTTGATCCCAGTATTCCAGAAGCCATTATAAGCACTGCCAATAATAAAGCCTCTGCTTAATGTTGCTGACACTTCCCTATTTTCTTCTTTCCTATATTTTCCCTGCTTGGTATCTGCCTAAGACTGATTAAAAGAATAGGTGAAACATTCAGCACTTTTGGGGACATCACTCATATGGGAAAACCAATACATTTCCTTCCAGTTCTAGGAAAAGCAAAATAATTTAGTTAAAATATGGAAATTTAAAGTAAAATCATTCACAAATTTATTCTGAGAAAAAACACCAGCCTTTCTGGGGATGAGGTGAAGGGAAAATGAATATCTTTTCCCTCATAGAAAATTTTTAAAACTAGTTTGTTAAATAGACAAAAAACCTCCATGTTTTAGAGCTGTCAGTTTTCACTTGGCAGTGTTTTATGCTGGTGCCAATCCCCACTGAAATATAGTAAAATGTGTTCCAATTTCACACCTCAGGTGACTTGTATGATCTTTAGAAACTTCTTTAAATTTGACAGCTAATTCTCCAAACACCTGTCTGTAATGAGCATGGCCTAGTCCTTCCCAGCAGGCTGAATACACTTGATCTCCACCAAATGGCTGAATGGCTTCCATCCCATGCCTGAAAACGAAGTAGGATCTTTCTCACCCTTCTCATGGAGTTTCCCAAACACCTATGTGGCTGCCTCCATCCCTCCTCAGCAGGCAGCAGGTCAACACCAAAAGCAACCTGCTACTTGTAACACTAATTCTGCCAACAAAGCACTTTTTTTCTCAAGCAACAAAGGCACGTTCAGTTACTGTCGCTCTGTAGATCTTAATTGTGCTGACTGCCTTTGCGGCAGCTCAATTAGTTCCACATGAAAACATTTGTCTTTTTCAGTGTTCAAGTCAGAATGTGATGTTTAAATCAGATTTTTTTTCCCCAAAGGCTTCCAATCATAGTCTTCTAATTCCAGAGTAATGAACTGGTTCTAGTTCATATTCTATCCTGTGCATAGATCAGTTCTCATACAGTTGTTAATAAAACCAGAAGCTATCTATTAGCTATATGCATTAACTAAACTACAGCTGACATATGTAGTCAGACAGCTGGTTGGTGACTGAACAGCCAGTCTGTGCCTGTCCAAGAAAAGTAGGCGCTTCTGTATCCAGTTCTGTCTTATAGCACGGAAAAGGCATGGTTTCATACCAAGTCAATACAGCAAGTCCACAGGCCAGTCAGCGACTCACTTGATAACAGCAAACAATTAGATTAATTCAATGGGACTGATGGGATTTATATTAAAACACAATTCCATATTCCATATATGTTGAATTGCCTGCGTATTTGTAAAAATACATGCTACTTTGATATATAATACAGGAATTCAGCATGTTTTCCTAAGAGAAACTAAAATTTGTCCTGAATTGTTCCTGGGTAAGCACTAGTTTAAGTGCTCATTCTAGTTTTAGAAATGTAATTTTAGTCCATTTGAATTCATATTCTACTTGTTATTACAATTAGACATTTTTTGAGTTTCTACAAAGCTGTAAGTAGACATTTGCTAAGTTTTAAAAGTGTATGAGTTCTGTACGCTTGCCAAAATGTAGAACTTCTAAGTTACAGGACTTGGCACATGGCTTAAAGCAGGCAAGGTTGCTTCTCTCCTGTCACTGACACCAATCGAAAATGTTCTCAGCTTGTTCTTTTTCTTTATGTAGGTCAGCACTTCAACTACAGTCGTCTTCTAATTCTGCCAGAATCATGTTGATCTTATTCTAATTCTTTTAATAAAAGCCATGAATTTTGATTTTAGCTCTAGTTAATGATAACAATCTTCTAACTTCAACAAATGTATGTGAATCTTTAACAGAACGGCAAATGCCACATTTCTGAAATAGAGCCTAGATGCAAGTACTCCCAAAAAGCAAGTCCCTGTCTCCAACCATGGAGGAGATACAACTTAAAGAAAACGTTGCCAGAATACCCCCAAGAAGAGGTCATGTCCCCTTCTTTTTCCCCAGCCCATGCCAAGTCTCGGTGTGCTGTTGAGCTGTGTTGGTTTTGGAACAGGCTTTTAAGCTCGCTGTGAGGGAGAACACAGCTGATAGCGAGATGATGGAGGAAAGCCACAGATCCCGCCACTGTGACCCAAGAGGAGGCTTGGCAGGAAGGGCCTCCCTGCTCTTCTCAGGCGTTCAAGCTAAGCCAAGCCTCTGGGGATGGCTGTTGGCAACCCACTTTTACATGGGAGGATATCTGCTTACAGAGGACAATGTGACTTTAAAACTACTCCAGAGATGCAATTTTCAGTTCACATGCTTCCTCCCTCCTGTTCCTTCCTTTGCTACAAGTCCTTGGAGGTTAGTGAAAGGAATCGCACAGGGAACCTTACCCAGGGCTCTGCAACATGGTTGCGGGGAGCATAGGATGTCCGTGTTGGTTAGAAGGGCCTCTGCAAGAGTTGGGGCAGTTTATGATTCCCAAATGGACAGCAGGATGGATGGTGTCACTGGACACCCTCATGAGGCACATCAGGAGCATATTAAACAAAATAGCAATCTAAACAGACAGTGTAAGCTTCACACATCCCTTAGCTACAGCCAATCCTTTAGATAAGCATGCTCAGCAGCCCCAGAAAGGAAGCAACCAGAAAGTAATAAAATGCTTGAAGTACTGAACATACAGATTTCTACTTCCTGTATGATAGAGCGGCTTGGCAAAACAGAGGTAAGCAGTATTACGGCCCCTCCGTTACCACTACTTGTATAGCAGGCTTGCAAGCACACAAAAGGGAAATGCTGAAATAGAAGAACAACCAAAACTACATATAACTTAAGTAAGAAAAATTACAAACTATTCCTAAAAGAATACTGCCAGGGGTAATATAAAAGAACTACGTTTCAATAGCACAGTCATAAAATCAGTGTGGCCCATGCTGTTTAAGGACATGCCAGGAATATGTCAGCCCCACAGACTGTGAAGTCAGAAATGCTTCATCACTGGTACAGCTCTGTGCGCCAAGGCACATGTACGGGCTGTGCCATGACGCACTGCTGCTAATGACAAGGTCTTGCAGGGTTGGTGATGTATACTTCTTTCATTTTAGTTCCTTGTGGTCTATTTTAAGCAAGTAGCTCACAGTCTTGTAGTGTTCAAGAAATTCATAGTCCTGAACACACTAGGCTTCTTACAAGCCAGGGAATCGTGACCTAATAGAGTGCTATAATTACCATTTCACAAAGCAGGGACTGAGGGAAAAAGTGACTGAATAACTTGCTCAAAACTACCTGGGGAGTTTCTGGCAGATCTGAGAAGGGAATGCAGGTCTCCCAAGTGCTGGGTAAAATATTGAACCATTCTTTCTCTTGCTAAACTTCTATTGGCTGCTGAAGCATATACTTAGGACAACAGCAAAGTCTGAAGAAACAATACAAGAAAATACATGTCCCCAGGGTCTCCTCTCAAATGGTACTGATTAATCTGACACAAAATGGTAGCCAATGACTAGTATAATATTCCCTTGAAATCTAAGAAAAGGACATATGCAACCTTTCTGAAGTCAAGAGGAGTCTTTCCAAGTAATCCTAATGAATTTACAATGAATTTACGGGGATGGGGAGGAGGCATGTAGCAAACAGAAATTAAGCACATGTTAAACAGATGCTATACTGATTAAAATATGAAAGCCATAGATATGTACATAAAAAAATGCCATAATGGTTCGTATTACCTTACAGGTCAGAAAACAGTCCTTTTGGCTACATCACGTTACCTGGTAACCCTGTACTGAGCAGTTCATACCAGGTACTTCAAATGCTCTGCTTGAATCCACAAACATATCTAATCTTATGTTCAGTACACAGATGCTCTGGCCCCACATCACACACCTTTCCTTCCTCACATTTACCCCTTGCAGATCTAGCAGCCACTGCTCCCTGCTCAATCCACGACCAACCCTCCTCGTGTCTCCCCTCCAGTTCTTGCTAGCACCTCAGATGCTGGACTGTAGACCTTTATCTGTAATGACAGAAATCTAATTGCATTTTTCAGATTTTTGTATAAAGGTAACACAAGGGTCTGGATGCCTTTTATTATCCAGATGGCGCATTATCCAGATTCTTACTGCAACTGCCAGACACAACTGATTCTCATTTTGCATGACACTTTCATAAGGTTCTATCCACCGCTTATTATATTGACAGAAGTGAAAGTTAGTAGAAATTGGCAAATAGTGATTCTCCGGACAGGCTTTTAGCCAAAATTAAAAAAACCTGTGAGGATAACACAATACACCAAGAAACAATTAGAGGTATAATCAAGGATATCAGCTTCTAGCAGACCAAGTCAAACAAGACTGTTTTTACAGCTTCTACATCACACAATCTTTACTGTCACCACCGTCCTATTTAAACACATTAAATTATTTACAAGTATATTACCATAAACATGCAACAGTCCACCTGATTACTTGATCACATAAACTTCCTTAAATAATCTAATATTATATTATCTTTACTGCTGCTGTGAATCTAATTGAACTATTCAATGCAATATATGAAAAGCTGAACTCTAGAGGCTAGGCTGGTAAGTGCATGTGTTGGTAGTTGCATTGGTGGCTTTGTGCCTCTATTTACTTTCTCTGGCTTCTGCTGGAGAAACTCATCTATGCCCCATATGACAGGTGGAGGTGGGTGGGTATTGTTAGCATGTTACACTGTTGTGGAGAGCACTTTATTTCTAGGCTGTATCCTGACTTCTTGAATGACCAAAGAAGTGAACGATGTTTCTGGTATGAGCAGTACAACTTCATAAGCTCATGCTTATAACCAGAACAGAAGTCAATAGATCCAGCAATGGCTTATAGATCCACTCATTTCAAGGCCAGAAAGAACCTAAATCACCTTATCTGAGTACCTAACAAAGGCCACTTTATTTTATCCAACTAGTCATGTATTGAACTCAGTAATTATAATCACCAGAAGTATACCCATGGCAGACCAATGAGTCCAGGAGTCTGCAGACTGAAAAATATGAACTGTCTCATTCCTCTCAATGGCCTGCTAAAGCTATACTTGGGGATTGTAATTCATATGCCAATATTCTCAGCTGCTTCACTAATGGTTTTTTCGGTTCTGATTTAGATGAGGCTTATGCACTTGCCCAAACTAAACATATATATATATAAAATATATATTATATAATATATACACAGCATTATCCTCTTAATTTTATTGCAACTTTTACTTTAATTGAGGTCTGTGATAATGCTCTAAATATTAGGATCAAAAGATTACACGAAGACAAGCTTCATTCAAGTCTTGGAATTCTGGAAAGGTAAACAATTGGAAATGAAAAACATAATATCGTGAAAGATCAGCAATCTTTATGTATAAATGTGATCACTGTGATTATAATCACAAAATCTGTGGTAAAATGAAAATACACTGAAAGCATAAACAGATCCATCCAGTTACAAAAAAAACCTGTTAGCAACATTCAAATAGTAAATAGTTCACTTGGTAACTTGCTACTTCAGTATAAAAGAAATTACAACAGAATTTCATAGAATCACAGAACAACTGAGGTTGGAAGGGACCTCTGGAGGTCATCTAGTCCAACCCCTCTTCTCAAGCAGGGTCACCTACAGCAGGCTACCCAGGATCACATCCAGACAGCTTTTGAATATCTGTCTCCAAGAATGGAGACTCCACAACTTGTCTGTGCAATCTGTACCAGCGCTCGGTCACGCTCACAGTGAAAAAGTGTTTCCTGATGTTCAGATGGAATCTCCTGTGTTTCAGTTTGTGCGCCAAGCCTCTGGTCCTGTCACTGGGCACCACTGGAAAGCACCTGGCTCCATCTTCTTTACACCTTCACTTCAGGTATTTATACGCGTAGCTGAGCCTTCTCTTCTGGCTGAACAGTCCCAGCTCTTTCAGCCTTTCTTCATAGGAGAGGTGCTCCAATCCCCTCTAACCATCTTTGTGGCCCTTCGCTGGATTCTATCCATCCAGTATGTCTGTGTCTCTCTTACACTGCCTCCAGGTGTGGCCTCACTAGTGCAGAGTAGAGGGGAAGGATCACCTCCCTTCACCTGCTGGCAACACTCCTCATGCAGCCCAGGATACTGTCAGCTGCCTTTGCCGCAAGGGCCCAATTTAGAGATGACTTGCTATAAAGTACTGACAGGCAGAACATTAATACTGCTGTGCTATCACAGTTCTGAGAGTTCAAGATACTATACAGTAAAACCAGATGATCATATAGATATATTCATGACAATGGTCTTGTGTATCACGCTGAACTACCCAAGCAGCCTACTCTATCTTTCTGTAAGGGCTTGGACTACCTGGTTTGTCGCAGGCTACCTATGGTTTTCTAGCATCTGAGGATTGCTGCAGTTCAAATTCCACCTATGGAGTCTCCTTAGATATGGGAGAGCCTTCAGGAGGTAATTTGGATACTGGAGTGGCTCAGAGAAGCCAAAGTGGGACTGCTGCCTCAGTACAAAGCAAACAGGCAAAATGAAACAGCACAGCCAGCTAGAAAGGTTGGTGCTTGCTGGTGAGAAAACAAAACTTTCCATGCCTCCCAGTCACACAAAACAATTGCTAGATGTTTAGCAAGCCACAAACCTAAAGCATTCATCAAATTTGCTGGTTTGGGACTTGCTAACCATCAAGAGAGCTCAGAACCCAAACCCTCTCTAATTTACATGGTCGGAAGCAGGCCCTACACAGGCAACTGAGGCATAAATATGTATCTGCAGGACCTGGGTACTCAGAGTTTACTACCCAGCTGACTCCAGCCTCAGGACACCAGCCCTATTTTGTCCAGGTCCTGTCCCCTTCCTGGACTCTCCATTTCCACAGAGGAGAAATCCAGTTGCATCAGCTGGAAGCTGTGTCACACTCCAGGCAGGTCCCTGATTTTAACAGGAAAGGGCCTAGGAGTTCCAGGGAAAGCATCTGCCCAGCAATCCAGCACAGCCTGAGTTTCTACAAGGTGCACACACTGCTGACTCAGACCACCCACACCACTGAATCATAGGCTGGGCAGGCAGCAACAGTGGTACAGTGGCAACCCCTGCTGCTGGGATTCAGTCAGGAAAACATAGCAGCATAGGGGCTGCTCTATCTCATTTATTACTTCCATACATGGCAGGTAGGGGGAAAAAATACCAAAAATCATTAACAATTGTTAGGCCACATCTTATGTTGTTTATAACTTTACCAGCTCTAACCATACAGTCTGCGGTTTTCCAAGTTTGGTGCCTGCTCAAAGCTTTTGGAAAAGGTCAGCCAACAATTCAACTGTTTCTGAAAAGAAAGTAACTAACCACGCTAAAAAAGTAGTGACATTTTCTTTGAGCTGCTCCAGCACCCCCAAGCTTTGTAGCATTCACATGAAACATGTCAGGAGGTGGCCTTCCCATCTGGGACATGCCAAGCAAGAAGACTTTGAAAATATGTGGTTTACAATGATCAGGAGAAACATGTTTGAGTTTATAGCTAATTTCCCAGGATAAACTGTCTGCAACAACAATGTCCCAGCTTCTGGTGAGCGCAGAAACTGCAGTTCTGTGCTGTGTGGACTCAGTCCTTTACACCAGACATCAGATGAGGAAAATTCTCTTGTGCTCCTCAGGCTCCCCCTGCTTTTCATTCTGTGATTCTCTGGCTCAGTTTCAATGCCCAGACAGTTAACTTGAGCGTGTTTCTTCATCTTCTCGTAACATTCAGTGGCTAGGATGTTTTAGTGCTAACAAACTGGAATAGGTGGGGCAGTGTGGGTATAAAGGTGTCTTCCTTCTCTGCTGAAAGAACTGTGTTGTCAGGGATCAGAATATGAAAACCAGACAACACAGCAAGAATGTCACTAGATAAAATGAATTGAAGGAGAGAACTGGGGTTCAGATTCCAGTCTCGTGGCTGATTTATATAGATGCTGATCAAGAAAATCTGAAGTAAAAGGAAAGACAGCCTTAAAATGTTAAGTCTCTCCCTATTGTTTGTGGGCTTTTGTTTGTCATAGTTTTTATATTCATCCCAGTAATGATGTGAACACACTATTAAAAATAACTTGCTGCAAAACTCTATGTGCACTAGGTTAAAGTTAATCCTTCAAGAGATTTATTCCTTCTTCTTCACACATGCTGGAGTAACCTGCCCTGTCTTTCTCAAAACCTATTCTCACACTTCCGTCAGTGTTAGGAGTACAAACAACAGCAGCGGCTTATTTATTAAATTTCACAAGCCAAATTAATGCACGCTTCTGCAGTTCTAATTGCTTTCCTACAGTTGCTTGCATAAGTCACAGAACCAGCCTTTAAAAATGTAGTTTTACTAACCACATGTTTTTTCGTTCCTACTCTTTCTATGCACCAACATCTTTGACTGAAGGAAGATGAAAAGAATTTTCTCTTTTTTAAAATGTTTTAAATTTCACCTGCTGGATCTAACATATGAAAGTGACAGTCATGCAGCTTCTTATGTCAGTAGATGACAATTCCTGCTAAGTACTAAAAGACTACTTGTGACTGAGAGGGAAATGTCTATATTGGATTATTAACTCTGTGCTCTTGTGAAATCAAAAATTACACAAGGATAGCACAATAGGAAATGAACCATGAGGAAATGAACAGTTTCTTATTCAGTGCAGGGTACATATGATGTAAAACAAAGTGTCAGCAGCAGCTGATGGCTGACAATGTTTCTTAAATTCAGCCTAGCTACATTCATGTCAGCACTGGAAAGAGATTTGTTCAAAATTGTACCAGTGCACATAAACTTTTGGGAGATCTAAGGAACTACCTTATGCAACTGTTTATCTTTCTGAGTGTTCTCATTCAGAACTTAATCCTTAAAATTATATGTGCAACTGAAAGGGCTGCACACCTAATAGTACTCTCTACACCCAAGCTCCAGGTCCTTTTGTTAAAAGTGACAGACCACTTTTTACTTCCACTGTGCTCTGATTCTGGTTTACAGGAGGTCTCTCAGATAAGACGTGTCTGTGGACTGCAGAAAGGCAATCAACAGAACTATTCTGTTCTCACCCAGAGCTACCAGAGCAGGGACATACACCATGATATCAGAGGAGGCACAGGCGTGTCAGAAGGCGGCAGGCTGCGCTTTGAGAATGCTACACTCCGGCCACCCTGAGATCCTGCAGTGGGCCATACTGATTCTTGGCTACCTCCTGAACTCAGGGGAGAGACCTGCAGTAGTACAAACCCATCTTGACTTCCATCTATAATTTTCTTCTGAAAAACCTCTTAAATCCACAGACCTCTAGATTTACGTGACCCACTGTTTTTCTCCAGATAATTCCTATTTATAAATTTTTACCTCTGACATACCTAATTTTGTACCTCCTGTATATTTTGTACAATTCAGTTGTTCAGAAGAGTTGGATTTTTCTCTTCAAAGATAAAAAAAGCCAAGAGTTCTCAAGTTTTATCAGATATGCAAACAGGGCTTAGACTGTATGTTTTTCCCCTCTCCCTTCAATTTGAGCAGGCCTGCGAACACTTTAGCGTTGAAGTATTTTTTTCCAACAAATACTCCCACTGAATTATTTACTCTTGACACATAAAAAAAGCATTCAGAATATCTGTAATTTACTGGAGGAGAAAAAGTCTGAATTAAATGGTCTGTGTTTTGTAGCTTGATCATGCTGGTTTGAGATAATTCCAGGTCAAGATGCATTACTGCCTGGTGCTCCTTTGGGCTGGTGAAATGAATATCCACATGCACACCCAAGGGAAAACTAAAGTTTGGTTTAAAATAAAGTTTTGGTGATTTTATACAAACCACACTCTTCCAGCACTGCACCTTGCCGCCTTCTCAAAACGCACTGATGTATACAAAGAAGGCTTCTGCAGCACTGCTTTCACCTTTCTCATCGCAATTCCTGGTGTGGTACTTAGGCAAGAAGAAGGAATTCTCGGGGGAAGATTTGTGCAGTGGTTGAATGTGATGAATAATCACCCAGTGCTTGTTTTCAACAACGAACATAAATTCTGTGGTACTTAACTTAGAGGAGTGTCTGTTCACAGATATTACTTCAGAGCTCTAACTTATATAGCAAGAGTGGGATTCAGTTCTCCTGACACATTTGTCTAGACATCTTTTAAAGCCAACGGAGAGAAACAGGCTTTTCTACATTATGATTCATTTATCTGTTTTATTACCTCTTTGGATGAGATGAATCTCACCTTAAAAGTGCCTCTTTATCTCCGTGGACTAGAAGTAGTTTCTATGTGACTAGCTCACTGTTTAAACATTAAAAGAATTCATACCCCATTTGTCTTTTACTCTGTAAATGAGTAGAACTAAGCCCTTTCAGCTTGAATCAGACGAACCTGGATGATGAGCAGGGGACTATCTGAACCCACCAGTGCTGTGCTCAAGATCACAGCCCCATCTAGTTCTTATGCTGTGCTTCCTTCAGATTTTTGGTTTGAATCATAGAATCACAGAATGGTTCGGGTTGGAAGGGACCTTAAAGATCACCTAGTATCAACCCCCCTGCCCTGGGCAGGGACACCTCCCACTAGACCAGGCTGCTCAAAGCCCCATCCAGCCTGGCCTTGAACACTTCCAGGGATGGGGCACCCACAACTTCTCCGGGCAACCTGTTCCAGTGCCTCACCACCCTCACAGTAAAGAATTTCTTCCTAATATCCAATCTGAATCTACCCTCTTTCAGTTTAAAACCATTACCCCTCCTCCTGTTGCTACACTCCCTGATAAAGAGTCCCTCCCCACCTTTCCTGTAAGCCCCCTTCAGGTACTGCAAAGCTGCTATAAGGTCTCCCTGGACCCTTCTCTTCTCCAGGCTGAACCACCCCAACTCTCTCAGCCTGTCTTCATAGGAGAGGTGCTCCAGCCCTCTGATCATCTCTGTGGCCCTCTGCTGGACCTGTTCCAACAGGTCCATGTCCTTCTTGTGCTGAGGACTCCAGAGCTGCATGCAGTACTCCAGGTGGGGTCTCACCAGAGCGGAGTAGAGGGGCAGAATCACCTCCCTTGACCTGCTGGCCATGCTTCTTTTGATGCAGCCCAGGATGTGGTTGGCTTTCTGGGCTGCAAGTGCACATTGACGGCTCATGTTGAGCTTCTCATCCACCAACACCCCCAAGTCCTTCTCCTCAGGGCTGCTCTCAAGCCATTCTTTGCCTAACCTGTATTTGTGCCGGGGATTGCCATGTCCCAGGTGCAGGACCTGGCACTTGGCCTGGCTGAACTTCATGAGGCTCGCACAGGCCCACCTCTCAAGCCTGTCCAGGTCCCTCTGGAAGGCATCCCTTCCATCCAGAGTGTTGAGTGCTCCACACAGCTTGGTGTCAACAGCAAAGTTGCTGAGGCTGCACTCAATCCCACTGTCCATGTCGCTGACAAAGATGTTAAACAGCACTGGTCCCAGTACTGACTCCTGAGGAACACCACTCGTCACTGGTTTCCACATGGACATTGAGCCATTGACTGCAACCCTTTGAGTTTTTTGGGTTTTTTTTTTGCAACCCTTTGAACCCAACACATACTTTTGAAGTGATTCCCGCAATCATCCCCAACTAATTACTGAGCTTTGGTTTGCTTCATCAAACAGTCCTAGTCCATCACTGGTTCTCCTTCGGATGAAACTAAGCCAGAAGATGCACTCCATGAATGCCCCTAATGTGCGTCTACCACTAATGTGTGTTCAATTCAGGGGATCAGACTAGAGGTAGTTTGAAGTAATTCCCCGTGAAACTTGCATATTATGGATGCTGGGTCCTCATATCCAGCTGTTTTGCTACAGAGACATTTCTTTTGGACTGCACTTCTTCCTAATTCAGACCCAACCTTAGATTTCTAAAATCTTTCTTACAGACACCTTCCTCCACTGACAGTTCACAGCCAGGAACTGCTGCTTGAACACAGGTGCCGATGCCAATAGCCTGCTATGATCTATACAGTTTTATGGCCAGCATAGCTAGCACAGTTCTGGTCCAGCCCACCTAGCACTCTTTTATACACAGCTGGGAAATGGTATGTGCCCGAGGCTATCTCCAGCAGGCAGCTTGGAGGCAGACAGGCATCTTCTGTGGGGGCAGAGTGCTCTGGCATGTGGCTGACAGCCATAATATGCCACACATCTTTGATGCCAGAAAAGCCTTGACCTGTTTTACTTACTGCAACAAACATGACCTTAGCGACTACAACACTCCACAATGATAACAGAGAAATTGTCCATGGCTGAAAGAGCTCTGCTCCTCTAAGTAACTGCCCCATAGAATAGCCAACCTAACAGTACAAGTGCCTCCTGGACTACAGGACAGTCTGTAGCCTGGTGGTTTGGCCAGCCTCTGCAGAAACAGAATCCCCTTAAACAGAGGAGGCAATCGAACCCAAGTCTCCCACATCCCACATTAGCGCATTCACCACTCAGACCTTGAATAAAAAACAATTAGCACCTCTGCTCCACAAGAGCATTTTGTGTGGTGTCCAGTCCTTTGTGGAGCTGGATCCAGCTGCTTTTTCAAGTGAAGATGCAAAATGAGATGGATGCAATCGTAATTCATGGCCTTGAGGTGATACGCTGTAAGGGCCAGTAACAATAGAGTTTAATGTTCTGTTAGCCCTCCTACAGAAATTCAATGCCCTGACAATCCTTACCAAATGAAGATCCCTGAGGAAACAAGAAAAGAAAAGCCTAATTCCTGGACTGTAGTTTTAGGCGAACTGTTGTCAAAACTGCTTCATGTGGTTGAGACAGCAGGCTTTCTGAGCCTATCCCAAAGCTAGCACTTATATCAGGACCATCTTCACTAAAACTTGGGACACTTTGAAAGTTTAAGCATGGCTTGGTTATGCCAAATATCATCTGGAGTTGCCAGACTCGTAGGCTTTGGACTGGGTTTCCCTCATCCTACCACGGGCACCTACATTTGTTAATTTTCACCTGGCCTTTAGCACCTCTCTGCCTTTCCACCTGCACGCGAATGGAGCAGCGGCACTCCCGGCTACCAGAAGGCTGCTCAGCCAGCCCATCGCAGACCCCCAGGTGAGTGACCGCCATTCGCCGTGACAGAAGCACCGCAGGCTGGGTTACATCGTTTCAGGGCCTGCCAACGGCCTCGTGCCTGGGTGACCCAGAAGTCACACCGCGCTCCACAGCCTGGGACAGCCAGGCCGCCATGTGCCAAAGCCTTTGCAACACCTCCCCGGGGCCAACACCTCCCCGGGGCCAGAGGGGAAGGAAACGCCGCCGCTCCCAGCTTACCGGGAGCAATCGCCTCCTGCTGGGAATCACACACCCAACACCTCTGGGCCGCCCCGTCTCCCCTCAGACGCCCCCGCGAGACCCCCGCCCCTTCAGCGCCCGCCCTCGCGCCGCCCGCCAACGGCCGCCAGCCGCCGCCCGCCAACCGCCGCCCGTCACCCCCCGGGCCGCGCCCGGCGGAGGGGCCGCCAGCCGGTCGGCTGAGGGAGGGACCGCAGCGGGCCCGGCGGGGGGCAGCTCCCCTCGGGGCGGGCTGGGGCGCCTCGCCCGCCCCGGCAAGAGGGGCTGCGCCCTCTGCCGAGCCCGGCCGATGGGAGGCAGCGCGGCGGGGCGGGGTGACGGCCGCGGCTCTAATAAGGCCGGGGCTGGCGCTGGCCGAGGGCTGTTTGCCTAGGTGCCCCGCGCTGCCCGGCGCCCCCACCCGCCCCCGAGCATGCAGTGCTTCCCCAGCCTGGTGTTGGCCCTCAGCTCGCTGCTGGGCGCCCTGGCGCTGCTGCAGCTCTCGCTGTACCTCCGGGTGCCGTCCCGCTACGGGAAGCACGAGGAGCGGCTGTGCCGGCCGCGGGGCCGGCTGCCGGCGCGCTGCGCCTGGTTCCTGCAGGAGCTGCCCTCCTTCCTGGTGCCCGCGCTGCTGCTGGCGCTGCGCAGCCCGCCCCGCCTCGAGCCCCTCGGCTGCCGCCTCCTCTGCTGCCTCTTCTGCTGGCACTACTTCTACAGGTACCGCCGCCGGGCAGGGCTCCCGCAGTCCCCCCCTCCCCCCAATCCCCCCCACCATCCCGCCCCCCACCGCCCGGAGCCGCTCCGACACGGGCGCTCCGGGGGCGAGCGGCGGCTGCGAAGAGCTGCGGCCTCCCCTCGGGAAACGGGGAGAAACGATAAACCCAGGGAGGCTGCGGGAATGGGCGCAGCCGGGGCCGTGTGGGCGGTGGGGCTGGGGCAGGTCTTGGTGGCAGCATCTCTCCCTGCCGGGTCAGGCGCGGTCCTTCTGACGATCGCCAGCGGGAGGGAGCGGGAGCAGCTTCATTCGCGCCCCTGGGCTTTGCTCGGAGCGTAGCGGGGGCCTCGGGTCGGCATCTCTCCCCCGTCCCCTGGCCGCTGGGGGTAGGAGCAGGTGGTACTTGAAGCAGGGGAGATGATACATGCTTTGGATTTTAGCTTTAAAAAAAATATAAAAATGATAGAACGAGGTTTCGCTAAGACGGAGCAAAGTTTTTGATGAAACTAATGCAAATAGATGTGAAGGAACACGGCAAGTTGCTTGTTGCGAGCAGGAGAAGCGCAGCGTGTGCAGCGGCGGGAGCGGCGCCGGCCGCCACAGCAATCGGTGGGAACACGCGTGAGGATGGCCCGCATGCAAAACCACTACAGCAGTGAGGGCGCAAGGACTGAATGAGCCGCATTGCTGTGCAGTTAGCACAGGAAAACACAAAGTCACTGCAGGCTTTCTCTACCACAACAGGAAAGTTGGTTCTTTATGCTCAATTCGCCATTCCCACTTCACTAGAAAAATACCAATTTGTTTTTATTTTTTTTCCTTTTAAAAACTTTGTCATATCAGATGTCAATGAATGCTGTAACTCTAATTAATTCTGTATTTACTAATCAGGAGCTCAAAGAAAAAGTAGAGTTTTCACCCACTGTTGGTGATAACTTTGAAGTGACATAGCTGTACAATTGGCACCTGGTTCTGCAGTTGGAGGGACTTGGTTCTGGAGCGTATCAGCAGAATGTATCTTCTGACATATCAAGCCAAGTGTGTTTTATCTTCTGCTCCACTTCCATTTTCTATGGAGTTCTTTCATGAGGAATTTGACTTTTGGTTCTCCGTTTGTGGAAAAAACTGGCTTTTCACAAATGGCAAGTGTCTATGACCACGTTATGCCCTTATGTAGTAAAAAGCTATGTGGCTTCTGAGGCAAAGCTTTTTCTGACTTGGTTTGCCATTTTTTACCCCATTTCCTATTTCTATTTTTTATTTTGCTTACTAGAAATAGAAAACAGTCATGTAATAATTGATCAGAAATAATTATTTGCAACTCAACCAAAATCAATATATTGAAAATCCAGCTGCAATTACAGACAGTTTAAGGATAGAAACTCTAGGCTGTTGTAGATAAATTTAAAATAGAGAATGGTTTAAAGTGCTAAAACACTATGTTAGAGATATATTCGTTATCGCTAACATTGTCTTTTCTTTGCTGCACTAAGTCAGCTGGAGGAGACACTACCTATAACACATTCGTCTCCCAGAAAGCTAAATGTATTAATTATATGTAGTTATACTAAATTAAATTTAATGCATTCTGCTATTCTCAAGAATTTCTGATTGTTTTGGAACCACAGAAATCAACGAGCACCACTAGACAACTGAAAGAAATGTTACCCTACCAGTATGCATACATTTTTTGAGTCAGTGGCTTCTTTTTCAACATTACTGCTAGACTTAGGCAGAAGCATTTTTTTTTCATACATTGCCTTTCTCAAATAATTTGGGCATCTTCTCATCTGTGGCTGGAGTATACTTTTTCACTTATAAAAATAAAAGCCCTCATTTTAACCAAGTCTGTGTGACAAACAGTTTTGTTTCCAATACTGCATGTTATTCCAGTGTTATTCTTACAGTGTGCAGCCTCTTCTCGTGCAAGCCATTCTGAGATTCTACCAAATCAATTAATATTTGAAATGTTGTGTTAAATAGTAATGCTCTGTTTTTATGTAAACGAGCAACAAAAAATCATGAATTAGGAGTTTTTTTGGGGTATCACCTGAGGTATGGGGACAGGCAGGTTCTTCAAGGGATCCTTGGTAGAATGACCAGTGGCCACAGGGTTGTGATTATAATTAGAGTTTTATTACTACATAAAAATTTTAATAATCAGCATAGCGTATTGTTATCTACAGTTTCTAGCAGTTAGCATAGCTTATTGTTACACAGAATTTTTAGCAATTACTGTAGCTTACAGTTAAACAGAGTTTCTAAGAATTTGTGTAGCTTTCATATTATCTAGAATTTTTATTTACCTGTACTTTTTAGTCACCTGGACCATCTGCAGATCTGATGAAATTCTTAATAATCAGTGTATGATACAATAATTGTAATCTAGACTCAGACTTTACCTAAAAGAACATGAGTTAATCAGTCCTTGGAGGAAGAAGATGACGGTGGAGGCATCCCTGACCATCAGGGGATCACGGGGTGTGCCATCCAGCAGCAATTCCTGTCTAAGTCTACTTGCTGCTGATGGATTTTGTAAGCTCATGTGCTGTTATGCTTCCCTGTTCCATAATGGTGCCACCATCCTGCTGACAACGCTGGTCGGCAAACTATCTTGTCGCAATATGGAAAAACAGTAGAAAGAATCGGGGCAGGGGGGAATAAGTGATCAGTGCGCTTACATATTGTGGCTGTTTGCCTTATAAAATGGCATTGGTTATGCTATCCATATTACCAGGGGTTAGGAGCAGGGGGTACTGGTCACACCGGGTTAGGGCATTTCATTTGAAAAGAAGTTCAGTACTTTGATATAACAGCCAGACTTTATATTTTTTTCAATTTATTATCTTAATAATCCAATAAGAGTTTTAGGTACTTTTGTGATTCAAATTGACTGCAGGTGTAATGAGTAAAACATACAATTGACCAATAAAAAAAATCAGTTACTTAATGGATGTAGCCTACTGCAGTTTTCCTGACTTTAAAATTTTGAAGTGAATAAAGCTGTTCCACTTTTAATTATAAATAGATTTTGTTAATCTACTCCTACTTTTGCTATTGATCATCTGACATCTGTTTTTAAGCGTTCCTTTATGTTTGGATGAAACAGAGAAAAGTTTCATTGTATATTCTTACATAATTTAGTGACTTCTTTCTCTCCACAGGGAAGCTTTTATAATTCCTAATTTTGTCTCATCTATTACACCAAACATGCATGTGGAAGGGAAGTTTTGATAAGAGGTATGCTCAGAAGGACAATATAGTCCATAATGGAGAAACGTAGATTTTTTTAATGCACTGCTATGCTAGTTATTCTGACTTCCTGTGTGTTATGACCAGCTGTGCTGCCCCAGTAGCTTGTGTTTAACTGAAGCATGTATTTCGGAGTAACTTCAAGTCTTGATCTGAAGACCCCAGAAGATGGTGGATCTGTCATTTTCTATGGAGAATCTGTTGTTTTCTTTGGTAGTGTAGTCTTCTGAACGCTTTCACTATCACTTAAACAATGTGTTTAAAATGTCTTGCTTGAATTTGACTAGCCCTGTTTTATTCCCAGTGGTGCTTGTTATTTCTCACTCTGTGCTAATTTAAAGTACTTCTTAGTATCCTTTGGTATTTTCTTACCATGATATCACTTGTCCAGTAATCAGATCATCTTTCAATTTGCTTGTACAGAGCTGTCAGGTCTTCCATCCGCACCAGTGTGAGCCATATAAGATAGGAGCACATGATCATATTTCTGATTAATTAGCTACTGCACATGATATGGTGCTTATGCTGGATTTATGTTTTTATGGTGGATTTATGCCAGCTATGGGGGAACAGACATTACCTGGTCTGACATAGAGTTAGAGTGGTGGAGACACATGATACTTCATCCATCATGAAGATGGTCAAGATCAAATTACCTTTTCATAAATTTAGGAACAGATTTAAACCAGCAAAATTCATTTGTCCTGCTTTTGCACATGGTGTCAAGTAGCTGCAACATTTTTTATTTGATCTGAGGTTTCCTAAACTAGATTTATTGTGTAACTGATCCACAGCTGAGGGCCCTCAGTGCGAGACATTTTTTTTCCCTCAGCCCTCAGATAATTTCTGCGGCCTTTTTCCTTTCTTTTCCTACATTCATTTTAAAATGAAGACATCAGTGTTGGATGTAGAATATGATACCAGAATTATAGTAGCATACCTAGAGACAACATCACCTTTCTATTCCCATATGCTACTCCTGTGCTTATGGATTGGAAGAGTGCTTTTTGTTTTGGAGTCACACTAGGAAGTCCTGTGTTTCCAGGCTACTTCAGCACCTTGCAGATGGTGTAACCACTCTTGTAACCACGTTTACAATCTCCCACTCCTTAGGAATTATTTCTGTTTGTGTGGCTGCATTTCTTTGTTTTTTAAAGTAACTTTTGTGTATGGGCTTAGTGCTCAGTAATGCCGTTCTACCCACATTGATGTTTACCACTTGTCTAGAATTTGTGCCATGTGCCAGCTTTATCAGTGGTAATTTTGTATTTATTGTCAGGTTCTTGAAGAATACGCTGGAGTGTTGTAAGGACCACTCTAATGCTCTTCTGGAAGCTCCCTGGGTTAGTGCTGATGGCTCCTCATTGACAGGACTTTGTAGGACCTCTCTGCTTGCCCAGTGGAGCCCTGTGAGCCGGGTCTGGCAGGTGGTGTGCTCCCATCTAGCCCACTGCTGAAAGAGAAGGGAGATGGTCATCTGAGTACCAACTGCTGGCCAAAGAGCCAACCCTCCCCTAGCACAGTCTAATACCAAGATTTGCTGCCCAAGAGGATGCAAGAGGGAGGTGGATGGAGCCAGGAGACCTTCCCTGCTTCCCACCTTGGTCCATGAGCAGCAGCCCAGCTGCCTGTGGTGAATTGAGACAGCAGTACATTCTCTGTCTTTCTCTGCCACCGCTAGGCAGCAGCCTCTCTCTTTGTGGCAAGCACAAGATGGTGCATTCCCTGAGGCTTTCGTGAATGGCAGACTGCTGGTGCTGAGGGGAGGAAAGGGAAGGGAGGAATCCCCAATACTACCCCTGCATCTTTGTCTGCTATCTCTTTATCTCTTGATGTGCACTGTATTACTGCAGCATGGTGTGAATTTAATTAAATCCAAATGCTCTGTGCTGCTAAGGCAAACGTCCTATAAAAATCTGAATTTATCACATCTGCTTTAGGTAAGCTTGTTACTTCTTCACTTTCATAAGGTAGGGCCTGTGATGATAGGGTCTCCAAAACTGATGGGGTGGGAAGGCAGAGAAAAGGAGGAAGAAAATGAGAAAAGCACTGAAAGCCAAGTCTGCCATCTGTGTATGTAATCCCAGTGAAAAGCTGTCCATGAGCTGAAAACGGTGAGTGGCATAAGATGTATGTACAGGAATACTTCTTGTGATAAGTGACTTACAAAGTATTTTGCTTTGAAATTTAGTTTATAATACTGCCTTTCCTGCTAGAGGGGCTGTGTTGGTTAAGGAGTACAGTGAGAATGCCAGATGAAGCCCTCAGGTGGTGAGGTGAAGCCCGTTTGAATCATAGAATCATAAATTACCAAGTTAGAAGGGACCTCAGGGATCATCTGGTCAAACCTTTCTTGGCAAAAGCACAGTCTAGACAAGATGGCCCAGCACCTTGTCCAGCTGAATCTTAAAAGTGTCCAATGTTGGGGAATCCACCACTTCCCTGGGGAGATTATTCCAATGGCTGATTGATAGTTCTCTTTGTGAAAAATTTTCCTCTTGTGTCCAGTCAGAGTCTCCCTAGGAGTAACTTGTACCCATTACCCCTGTCTTTTCCAGGTGACTCTTCCCATCTTTTTTGTAGCCACCCTTTATATACTGGAATGTTGGGGATAAAGTCTCCCCTAAGCCTACTTTTCTCAAGGCTGAAGAAACTGAATTCTCTCAGCCTTTCCTCATATGACAGGCTTCCCAGTCCTTTAATCATCTTTGTGGCCCTTGTCTGGGCCCTCTCCAGCCTGTCCACATCTTTTTTGCATAGTGGGAACCAAAACTGAACACATTATTCCAAGTGCAGCCTGAAAAGCACTGAGTACGGTGGAATGATGACTTCTTTATCTCTGTTGGTGATGCCCTCGTTGATGCAACCCAGCATCCTGTCAGCTTTATTTGCCACTGCTGCACACCACTCACTCATATTGATCTTGTTGTCCACAAGGACCCCTGGGTCCCTTTCCACAGAGCTGCTCCCCAGCCAGGTAGATCTCAGCCTGCACTGTGCTCCTGAATTATGTTTTCCCAGTTGCAACACCTTATACTTGTCCCTGTTGAACTTTGTAAGATTCTTGTTAGCCTACTCTTCCATCCTATCCAAGTCTTCCTGCAAGGTGCTCTCCCTTTCAAAGTGTCCACTACCCCAGTCGGTTTGGTGTCATTGTCAAACTTCATCAGGGTATACTTGATCCCATCATCTAGATCACTTATGAAGATATTAAACAGTGTTGGGCCCAGTATTGATCCATGGAGGACCCCACTTGTGAGAGGTTGCCAGTTTGAAAAAGAGCTATTTATCACCACCCTCTGGGTGTAGCCTGTCAGCCAGTTCCCTGCCCATCACACGGACCACTTGTCTAGACTGTAACACATGAGTTTCTCTAGGAGGAACCTGTGGGGAACCATATCCAGGTTCCAGGTAACCAATCCAGGTAACCAGTGTCCACCGCTAGCTCCTCATCAGCTGAGCAGGTTACTTTGTCATAGAAGGTGATCAGGTTTGTCAAGCATGATTTGCCCTTGATGAATCTGTGGTGGCTTTTCCCAATCACGTGCTTCATTTGTCTTGTGATAGCCCTCAGAAGGATTCGTTACATAACTTTCACAGGACTGAAGTAAGACTGATGAGCGTATAATTTCCTGGATCCTCCTTTAAGCCCTTCTTATAGATGAGGGTGACATTAGTCTTCTTCCAGTCTTCTGGGATGTCCCCTGATCTCCACAGCTTCTCAAAGGTTATGGAGAGCAGCCTCACAGCGACATCAGCTAGCTCTCTTAACACTCTTGGGTGGATATTGTCAGGGCCTATCAATTTGTAGGGGTCAAGCTTCTGTAATAGTTCACATACCAACTTTTCCTTCACTGGTGGTGGGTCTATGGTTGCATCAATCTGGATTTTTGTTCCCAAAGTCTGGGGCCCGACAGTGCTCGTAAAGACAGAGGTGAAGAAAGTGTTGAGAACCTCTGCCTCTTCAGCACTGTTGGTGGCTAATTCACCTCTTCTGTTTAACAGCAGGCCAATATTTTCCTTCTATTTCCTTTCCTGTTTGTGCTAGTTGCTTATGTACCTGAAGAACCCTTTCTTGTAGTTTTTTGACATCTCTGGCCAATTTCAATTCCAGCTGGGCTTTTGCTTTTCTAATTGCATCTCTGCATGCCCAGGCAACGCCCTTGAAGTTCTCAATGGTTATTCGTACACTTTTCCATCTCTTGATACGCTTATTTTTTGGTTTTAAGCAGACTCAGAAGCTCGTATTTAAGCTAAGGGGGTCCCTTGCTCCACCTGCTTCCCTTCCCTTTAAAGGGGATGAACTGTTTTTGTGCTCCCAGGAGAACATTCTCAAAAAAATCCCAGCACTTGCTTCCTTCTTTGTCCTCCATGGAAGCTTCCCACGGAATCCCTCCCAGCTGAGCTCTGAGCGAGCTGAAGTGTGTTCTTCTCAAACCTAAAACCTTTGTCTTTGGGCTAACCTTCAGCATGCTCAGCAGGATCCCAAACTCCCCAATATTGTGATCACTGCAAAGCTATCACTAACCGAGATATTACTAACCAAGATATCACTAACCAAGGCTATCACTAACCGAGATATTACAAAGCAGGTCTTGGTTCATGAGTTGCAAGTCCAGCAGTGCCTCATATCTGGTTGGCACATCTAACATTTGTATGAGGAAGTAGTCCTCTATGCATTCCAGGAACTTGTTGGAAGACTTGTATCAGGAATAGCGGGGCCAGCAGGAGTAGGGAAGTGATCGTGCCTCTGTACTTGGCACTGGTGAGGCCTCACCTCGAGTACTGTGTTCAATGTCCCTCCTGTACAGAGGGGCCCAGAACTGAAGTGCTGGAGCATGTCCAGAGGAGAGCTACCAGACCGGTGAGGGGTCTGGAGACCAGGTCATATGAGGAGAGGCTGAGGGAGCTGGGCATGTTTAGCTTGGAGAAGAGGAGGCTGAGGGGAGACCTCATTGCCCTCTACAACTACCTGAAAGGAGGTTGGAGAGAGGTGGGTGTTGGCCTCTTCTCCCAGGTGAATAATGACAGGACTAGAGGAAATCATAGAACCATAGAATCTTCATGGTTGGAATGGATCTTTGAGATCATCGAGTCCAACCATACACACACACACAAAAAAAAAACGAACAAAAAACCAGCAACCTACAATCTCTGCCCTTCAGAGCATGCCCTGAAGTGCCAAATCTAGACATTTCTTAAATACCTCCAGGAATGGTGACTCAACCACCTCCCTGGGCAGGCTGTTCCAGTGCCTGACCACTCATTCAGTAAAGTAATTCTTCCTAATATCTAATCTAAACCTCCCCTGCCGCAACTTCAGACCATTTCCTCTGGTCCTGGCATGCTCTGAAGGGCAGAGATTGTAGGGGTTTGGTTTTTTTTGTGTGTGTATGGTTGGACTCAATGATCTCAAAGGTCCTTTCTAACCATGAAGATTCTATGATTCTATGACATGTAAGTTGCTGTATTGTTCTTCCAACAGATGTCTGGGTAGTTCAAATTACCCATAAGAACCAGGTTCTGTTGACCCAAAGCTTGCTTAAGTGACCCACATAATGATTTGTTGACCTTTTTGTCTTGGTTTGGACGTCGGTAGCAGATGCCTACTGTAAGATCCCCCTTGGAGACGACCCCTCTGATCTTGACCCAGAGGCATTTGATAGGACTTCCACAATTGCCGTAGCTGACTTCTATACATTCAAGGTTCTCCTTAACATAGAGCATGACTCCTCCTCTTCTGCTTCCCTGCCTGTCTTTATGAAACAGCCTGTAGCCATTCACCACAGTCCTCCAGTCATGTGCGTTGTTCCACTATGTTTCAGTTATTCCTATGATATCTTAATTTTCTGATTGGGTGTGGAGTTCCAGTTCCTCCTGTCTGTTTGCCAGCCTGCATGCATTGGTATACCTACACTTGAGGTAGTTGGTCTTCTGGTTCTCATCTTAGGAGGCAGCTAAGGCATATTTGTTTCTGCTCTGGTTGGCCTGGCATGTTGGCCTGGCGTATTCCCCAGTTTGTTACAGTGGTTTGAGTGTTGCCACTGTGGACCCTGCCCCCTGAGTTCTTCAATTGAAAGCCCACCTTACCACCAGCCTGCTGCCAAAGATTGCCTTGCCTCTTCCAGACAGGTGAATTCCATCCCTTTCTAACAGGCCATGTTCATCAAAGAATGTCCCATTGTCATAGAAGCCAAAACCCTCATGACAGCACCAGCCACATAGCCAGGAGTTGATATGCATTATCTGTCCATTTCTGGCTGCTCCCTTTCCTCTAACTGGTAAAATGGAAGAAAAGGTAGCTTGGGCACCAAAACTTTTTGCTTGCATGCCCAGGGCTTTGTAGTCTTCCTTGATTCTACCCAGATTCTGGCTTGTGGTGTCATTCATGCCCACATGAGAGTGTGCTGCATTTCCATTTCGCAGTCCAGCTTCAAAACCAAAAACAATAAGGAAAACAAAATATAAGATGATGAGAGGAAGCCATCACAATCAAACTCCATATAAACCTTAATGTTATATTTCTTTTAGAACTGAGAAAGACAGAGTGGTGAGGGAGCAGAGGAGATGCCACTGTGCACAGTGGCGGGGAGGCAGGCCTTGTCTCACTGACCTACAAAGCTAATCCTGATACTGGTGTAAAAGACAGGGTGCTGCCCATAGTAGCTGAGGCATCAGCAATTTAAAGAGCGATTTCAGTTTCAAATACTACCTAGAGTTACATTTAGTTATTTATTTTCTTCTCTTGCAACTTTGTTTCCAATCAAACCCATAATCTTTTACTCAGAGTATAAAAAAAAGTAATTGCTGTTGTCATTTCTGAAGTGCACTCAGATGAATCTGACTGACATTTAGTAGGCTGATCTTTTGGGCACAGCTGGATTCCCAAACCCCTTTAGTTGCAGGTGACCCATTTGGTGTGCCTGTAAAAGGAAAAGGAAAAGGAAAATCAGGGAAAGCAGGCTTTCATGGCAAAAGAGTGGGAAACCGGGAGCATTTGAAAGCAATATCCCTGCATGAGATTTTTACGCTTCTTTTGGCCAGTTCCCCTCTCTCCAAAACTAAGTTGGGGGCAGAAAGAAAGAGACTCTCCCTCTCCCCAGGCTCTGCAGACTGTGCTCATGTAGTCCCTTTTTTAGCCCACCTGTACTGCCTAGTTGGTCAGGCGGGTGCAGCATTTACCTGGGCCTGCTGGTCATTTTTTTTCATGTAGGTGTGCCTTCTTGTGATCAGTAAGAAAAGCAGCTCAGGCCTCCAGAGAAGTGCGCATGGATGCAGACCCCAAATGAGTAAGTCATTTATAAATTAATTTGCTCATAATTTTTAGAGGTATTTTGTATTAGTTCATAAGGAGTTTTTGTTAAGTTTTTTGAAAAATGAAGTGGATAAACAGAGAGATTAGATTAAGTATATCTATAAATTTTTAAGTGGTAATCTCCTTGCTAATAGTGAATATAAACAGACCATATAATAACCACCAGATTCAATACAGATGTTGATTCTTTTTCCCCACAGAAATAGTTATTTTATCCTTTTGTTTTAGAAAGTCACCATCATTAAGTGTCAATAACTGAAGAAATTTTTATTATTGGCCTTGTGAAACCTCTATTATTAATCTCCAAATGTACAATATGCAGTATTGGACAAGTAGCAAATCCTATTCTCTGTTTTGCTTCACCTCGATGTTTTTGGCCTTCATCAGCTACATGGTAATACATTTGCATCCTCTCTCCCGCTGTTTGGGTTTACCAGTAACTCTAGATCTGCTACTGATATCCCTAACAGAGGCTGGCCGTTCGCTCTGCCTCTTTCATGTGTTCCTTGCTCCCCAGTCAATGAGTTTAACTTTTTGTGATTCATCCCACTGAGTTTCAGTAATGCTAATATCTAATTTCTTCTCTTCAGTGAAAATACTAGATTCGTTGCTATTTTTACTGAGGTTCCTCAAATTAATGTATGAATAGGCAACAAAAAAATCTCTGTATGCTTTGCTACAGAAGTGTAAAATGTTTGTGTACCCAGTGCTGATATGGAGTTTGCTTCTTTGCAGTCTCATCTAGCATTATTAAATACCTTCCTAATTACACTCTCAGAATAGAATACTAGCTGATTGCCTTCCTAACTATTAGCACAAATAATCCTATTCTCAATAATCCTAATTGCAAACATTCCTTTCCCATTGGAAAGTGGGCTAACATTACAGAAACCTATAGTTTTTGCCCAGCCCAAAGTGTACCCACAAAATTTTTCCTTTTATCCCTTGGACTGGAGGAATTTCTGCAGAGATAACTTAAGACTTCTGTCTTTCTTCACTTCTTTTCAAGACAGCATGCCTGTTAACAGTATGTTTCCATCTGATTCCAATTCATTTGCCCTATTTTGTCATTATGAGGCAGCTTTACAGTTCTTTATGGTTTTGTATTTGCACTCCAGATTTTCTTCCCAGATAGGCGTTACTGTGTGCCAAGTTTCTGCTCTCCATTCCCCATTGTATCCACTACTCCTACTGTACCACCTAAGGCCATAATTCCCTAATCTGTTTTTTCAAGAATGTTTTGTATGCTTGTGTGCTGCACAGTATTATATTTTATTATTCCAGGTGACATTTGTTGTCTTGCAGTCAGTCCACTGCTCTGAGCTCCATACACGGAATGACTGTTCTGTCCTCCAGAAGGAAAGGGAAGCACAGTACACAGAGAGCATGTCACAGGAGTTTTTCCTGCTCGTTCCGTCTCTGCTACCTGGAGCAGGGCCATAGCTAAAGGAGTATTCATGTTTGCTCTGAAACTTCTCTGTCACTCCTATTTACCTGTCACTGGTAAATACACAGTCTTGGTGGGCGCTCAGTCCCAGCTGCTCTGCAGAGAGCCATTCAAATTGCAGTCCCAGGACAGAGACCTGAAGTCCCAGCCACAAGGCTGTCACCAAGGCAAAAGTAGGTCCCTCTGATGTCCCCTATGTGAGTTTGGGGCCCAGTGAGGAAGTTTCAACGCTTGTTATCCTGAGAGTTTAAAGACTTATTGGAAGATCCATTCTGAGCACTGAACTCCACTGAGCTTTGATAAGACTGATGAGGATATAAAGATCTGGATTTGCATTACCAGATTCCTGCTGTTGATATCAGAAAAGCAGAGTTATAAAAGGCTGTATGAAGACAGAGAGAAAAAAGATTAAAATATATACAGGAATTTCAGTAAATGTTTTTACTTAAAAATAATAATGCTTTTACCAAACAAGGAAATGACTTGCTTTAATCATGGGATGTCTGTAGTATTCCCTTATTGTGGCGGTTCTTTTAAATGGGAAATAAAAAGCAAGGGAAAAGTGTTGAGGCTCATTCCATATATGCAGTGGGAAATCTGTTATGGACCTTGCTCTTTCAAGGTCCACAAGTCTATTTTTTTTGATTTCTTATTGTAAGAGAGGCAGCCATTATAGGGAAGGTAGCACTTTTGTACTGAGCCAATAAATATAGTTTGATAAAAGCACAAATTTTCACAAGCCCCTTTGTGTACTCAAAAGCTTATACAATTAGATCATTTCACAGTTTTGGGGAGCTCAGTTAAGAATAAAAGTTTATGAAATAACCATAGTAGCATGATTATAAATAAATGTCCACCACAGACACTGAAGCTATTTTCCTTTCTGTAAGTTCTATTCTTGGTATCTCCTTCCAAATTAAAGTAATTTTGGTCAAGAAGAATTATGATAAAGAAATACTTTCAAACTATAAATCAAGAGACTATTCTTAAATTACACACCTTGAAGTGTCCTTCTCTCCCTCTAGATGTTGATTTAAATGAGGCAGGTGAATTGCTAAGTAGGGTGATCCCTACTGAATTTGTTCAAATAATTAAATTCATGTAAATCTACATGCATTTGAACATAAGAGCTGTGTTAATCGTTGCTGACCACTCAGCTGACATCGTAATTGTTTTTGGGACACCTCATAGATACAAGAATAGCAATGAAATTATTTCATTAAAAAAAGGTACTTAAACTGGATAAAATGTTTGGTGTGGGAAGATGGGAAAAGTCAACTGATAGGAACAAAAACGTATATATTTTTCTATAGATCCAAATTCATGTTAAGACCCAGCTAAATTCTATCTAGCTCTGAACTTTTGAAACGTCAATTGCTACCGTATCAATACCTAAGGATGGGCAGAAAGTTTCACCATTCCTAGAAAGGCACATCAAAATGTCACATTTGAAGGAAGTTGGATTTGACCTCCTCCTTCCTAATTACTCTTTATAAATATGTATTAAAGTAGCAACACCCACAGTCAACTTTTGCCATATATAAGATACTATTTTGCTTTTAACTGTGCTACAGTTCACCAACTTAATCCATCACTTTTCATGCGGGGAGACTGCCTTCCAGAAACATCTTTGGAAAATGTCACTATTATCAAAGTTGTCTGCAAAGAGATGTGTTGTCCACTAGAGAATGAGGGTTTGCCTATCAGAGATGTTAAGGAACAGATCCATTCCCAGGCAGGACTATGCTGGAGCAGATCCTGGGCCAGAGTGACTACATGCAGCGCTTTGACTGGTAAAGATGGGCTGGGCAGCTTTCCTAGAAGGCCAAATCCCCTTGAGCTAGGTCTTCATGTCATCATTTGGTGTGGGGCAGGAAGGCTAAAGAGAGCTCTGAATAAGCTAGCTGGGCTACTTAAAGTAGTCTAGTCACATTAGCATGGTCTCCTGCTAGAGTTGCACATGGAAATACCTCTGGACAGCATTGTCCTAAACAAACCTTCCGGTGACCCCTGTCACACATCTGGGACAGGACAATGCATGTGCGTCTATAAAACTGTTGTGGCGCCGGAGAACAATGGAGAGAGAAAAAAAAGTTGTATTTACATTGTGCTATTGAGTGCTTTGTGTTTGTTTACGTCTCTTTAGAACCTTTTTTTTTTTAAAAAAAAGAATGATTAAGGCATTCATGTTTTCAAACTTGGCCTGGGTTAAGGTTACTAAAATGTAGAGATGCGTCTCTGGCTGTTCCTAGGAAAACCAATTTAAACTTGGCTGAGTTGTTTCTGAGAAATGCTTTTGTATCTGTTCAAACATCAAGTTTGTCAGCTATCATCTTTAGAGTCTGCCTGGGCAGAGCAGTTCCTTTGGTTCATCTGAGGCTTTATGCAGGACCACAGTGTGTGAGCTGCAATCCAGACAAGTATTGTCTAGGTCAGCACTGTAGGGGCAGAGCAGGACTTTTCATGCATTTCTGGCTGGTGGGGTACTCAACAGGGAAGAAGTGATCTCCTAGCTGGAGTACTGGCAGAATGGATTTGGAAAATACAAGTTGTCTTGAACGCAGAGAAATAAAAGACACTGTGAAATTTGCAGTCAGGGCTTGAAGGAGGGAAGAGATAAAAGGTCAGGTGAAAGAGAGTATCACAGAAAGGGACAAGCAGGAGAATTGTTAAAAACAGCTAGGGCAGAAGGCGGGGCAGGAGTGAGAAGAAATGGAAGAGAAAAAGAGATAATGTGAGAGGGCAGTATCCAGGTATTAAGAGACACTTTAATGCTGACACTTCCTATGTGTTGAGTGTTTCACTTAGCAATTTTCAGTGTTGGGAAATCTTTTGACACATTTTGGGACAGAGCAAAGATGAGTGTGACTCAGAGTCAGCCCATGGGAGAGGTTTTTCTTGGAAAACAAAGAGGACATTAAGTCCTCTGATCATTTTAATGTGAGCACAAACTCAGGACCTGACCTGGCCACTTCAAATTCTGTTCCTCTCTGCGTCCTTTCTGTGTGTATGTTCTGCCACAGATGCCATGAACTTGTACAAATTCAGAAGAAATTTGGATTACTACCTTTCCAAGTGTAAGACATTTCAACCAATGTTCTTCAAAATGCGCACCTAAGGATTTAGAAAGTATAATTTTTAGCTTTAACGTTTTTTACCATTTTGGAAAAAAAATATATGCAGTGTTTCCTGCCATTTCAGTTATGAAGAGGACTTTCCCAACACACAACAGGTCTAAACTGCTGCAGAGGTTTATTGCTGAATCTTTCAGTTTCTTATTTCTTTGCATAGTAACAAATAAGGAAGAAGACAACTTGATGGTTGGACTTGATGATCTGAAAGGTCCCTTCCAACCTAGACAATTCTATGACCCCGTGCTGCACTTCTAAACTCTATGGACTGTGGTGAAACGGTCAAAAATCCTTCTGCCATTACCCTGCTGCATGGTGAAAGAAGCACTCCCAGCAGAGGCAGGACTTAGACCTGTTTTTGACAGGAGCATCTATAAAACAGAGCTAGAGAGAAACTGCTTTAGTTTACAACCTCAGTTTTCTCACAGATTTTTTTTTTTTTTACAGCAATACATTGCTTACAATCTCAAACTATTTCATGTAGCAGAATTAACAACCCAGATGTGTCAAGTCTCATGTGCTGAGGGTGAGACTCCTGCAGCTGGCTGTCATCTCATGCACTTGTGTCCTTGGGTGTGTATCTCAGCCTCCTGTAACCCCAAAGCATCGTTTCTGCCTTGTGACTCCTTCTGCCAGACATGGCTGCTTGGGATGACCAGCGAAGCAGCTGGGAGCCAGCTCCCTGTGCATGGGAGCAGTGGGCATGCGGCCTCTGACTCTGAACACATGCTTACAGGTCCCCGAGGGTGGACACGCTCCCCAGATAGAGACTGGCACTGGAAACCCTCCACCACCAGGTACCTGGCCTGTACCTCCCACACACAAACCAATTGCATGGGCACTTGGGAGAGAGGAAACCCAGGAGATAAGCACCTCCCCAGATGTCCACAGGTGCCCAACATTGCTCTGGAATAAACAGCCAGCTTCTATTGCAGCAGCTGTGTAGATCGATGCTGTTATATGTCCCAATTATGCAAAGAGTTTGTAGTTTATTGAAACATGACACTATGGAAGCAGTGCAAAGCCAATGGAATGTGGAATTAAATACTATAGGAAGTATGATGCATTTCACGTACAGGTCAGTATAAACCATACTAATCCTGTGTCATTGCTGAGTCCTTTCCAGCTACAGGATCCAGAAAGGATGCTGGAGAGGGAACAAAGACCTTTCAGAAAGCCCAGAAGGAGCAATCCTGTTGCTGAAGATGCACAGCCATAACTGCAAAGGGAGGACAAAGATGAAAGAACTACAATGAAAGAGAGGAAGAGTGATAGGGAAGCGAGAGGGACAAATCCTAATTGGAAAAAAACCCAAACACATGAAGAGCCGTAAAGGAGGTGAGAATCTGAAGAAGGACAAAGAAAGGACAAAGTCAGGAAGACTGGAAGAGCAACATGGAGACAGAGCAGGAGTTTAGGCATAAAAGAGGAAAAGAAGGAACTACTAGAGTGGAAAAAGCCAGTTAAGAGTATTTTAAAGGCTATTAGTAATGTGTCTTGCAACACTAGTTGCAACTCTAGAGACTACTGTATGTTGGTCGGATACAGTCTGGTCAAGATTTAGCTTTGGAGATGGATAGTCTACCAAATATCTGTCTTCCTTTGGTCATTTCTCAGGCCCATATGGACCATTCATGGAAAGTAATTACACTTTCTCTAAGTGGAGTTGTAAGAGCACAGATTTGTGCATCCTTGGGTTTTGTACCATTTTTCATGCAGATGCATCCTTTTGTTCTGCTCACACTCTTAGCCTCTGTGAACTCTTTGAACTCTCCACTCCAGTGGAGCAGTGAGCTTTTTGAAGTGCATAGCGTAGTGTCTGGTTAAGTTACTCTGGCACACATTTCATGCTTCTGGCAGACACCTACAGTTTAGCAATAGGAACAAAGTGATCTGTCTTCATAAATATCAAGTGGTTATTTCTGGAGAAGGAAAGAGTGAGATACCTTGCTGAAATATATGCTTTGGCTGGCTAAGCCTTTGACATACCATTGCTTAGATAAAACTACAACCATTCTCATAATCTTTAAGTACTGCTGCCTTTTAGATACTATCAAGTAGCAGAGGTCAGCATGAAGCATCATGTCATCACCACAATCCATCTAGTTGTGTTAACCCTTGTCCTGTCCTCTGATACTCATACAAATATAAATCTGTACCGATTTTAGTTAGGGTTTCAACTGAGGTAGCTGGCCTGGCATTGAGTTCAGTCTTCAGCCTCAGTAAAAGATTTTGCTTGTGCTAATTTTTTTGCTCAGCTGATTCCAGATCTCATCTCTGCACCCCAGCTTCTTGTCAGAGCCTCTTTTTCACCAAGAGAGATTTTCTCTCCTATAATAAATCCAATTTATGTCAATTCCTTCACTCAACAAACCTATTTTAAGAAAATAGCATTACCTAAGTTAAATATAGAAATGAGTCCTGCCTCCTGCTGTTGTAGATATATAGCACTCCCAGTCAAGAAGGCTGTTACAAGTATTAGTGCCTAGCTTTTTAGACAAAAGGTCCATCATGCTCTACATCCTGGACTCCAGGATCCTGACTGTCTAGTGTCTGAGGACAAACTGTGGGTCTGTATAGGATGGTACTGATTTCAACAGGGATCTGTATAGAGGATATATTTCCTTTGCCCTACTAGCTTCACTTTACCTTTTTGGCTATGAAAGAGCAACATATTTTAAAAAAAAATCCCCATCTTTCCAATGAATTTGCCCAGTTGGCGAGAAAGGTATTAACAGGTGGTTCTGGGCTCTTGCTTCAGTTGCCTTTGGTTATGGGCATTCAATCAATTTTTCCTAATGTTTAGTTCAGGTCTCATTCAGATCTCCATTCCACATTACAAACAAAAAGGAAGAAATAAGTGGCTAGCTAATAGCAAAATTAAATAAAATAATATTTCATATTTAAGGGTATTTAAAACCTATTTGGTGTTTGTATACCAAAATGGAAACATTTGAGAAACAAGTATACCAATATAAACGCATACTGAGTGTAATTCGCTGATGGATTGTGACTTGCTGATGCAACTTGTTAATGCACCAAACCCAACAATTCTGTTCTTGGTTTCCCTTTAGAAAATGCATAATAATTGAAGTATAGAGTTTTGTTTCTATACCTGCTAATGCCAGTAGAAAAGGTCAATGCTTTTCACGATTCAGTGCCTTTTTTACTAGTGGTAAGGAAGAATTCTCCTTTGTTTGTTCTAACTGGATGCTGGTAATCACAGGGAGATACCAGATTTTTCCAGTGACAGTTTCAGAAATAATGGAAGAAGAACAAGAGGAGTAAGGAACTAATTTATAAATAAACTTGAAAACCACTTTTGAAACCTGCCCACTGTTGTATTGAATTTAGAAGAGGAAAAACTTATGTCTTGGAGTTGAGCCTACACAGTTCCTTACTAATTACAAACAAATACCCATTCTTAGGTCCTGTCCCTTCCCTTTTCCTTTCTTTTTTCGACCACTTGTATTTTATTGAGTATAGCACATCTAATAATTCCTGTATGCAATGTGAAGAGAACTCAGTTTCATCCCTAAACTGTATTTGTCCTTCTTACTTTGCTAATTGTATAGCATGCCTAAAATTTTAAACAATCAATGAGGGAGTACTGGCTAGTGCTAGGTGCTCAGAATGACTGACTTTAGGTGTTTATAGTATTGGGACTGAACGTTACGTAGCTCAGATTCCTTAAATTCATCTGAGCTCAAATGCATCATGGCTTTTTTTTTCAGTGATGACTGACAGTAATATAGAAGCAGCATTTTATTTTTAGCCATTCGCATCAGATACGCATGCTTTTGCAAATATTTGTATATTTTTTCCTATAATCCCACTTTATTCAAATGCAGTTGTAAGCAACCGAGCTTTTCTTACCTGGCACCAAGGATTCCACGTGAAGTCTGTATTTGTTAACTGTGTGGCCACAAGTGAAGTGCAGTTGCTGATTCCCTTTGACTGCCAGTCTTTGATGGAGTTGGCTTCTGCAAGTGCTGCCATCCATGGTGTCAGCCTTCTTGGGATAGCGAGTATCACTCTGGAGCTTCGCTCATAAATGGTGGTGTTAAGCAATTGCTTGTCTATTCTAGGGAGAATACTCTATCATTTTTAACTTGTTCAGTTTGTGTGTAATGTTGTTAGATGAGTCATGAGACATTGTGAAACCCTGAAGCTATCACACTGGATTAGAGCAGAGGTCCTTCACAGTCAGTATTCTGTCTTGGCAGAAGCCAATATCGTATCATTCAGAAGAAAGTGCAGTAAATGGCCATCTGTTGCCCAGGGCAGCTGCTACCTTATGTCTCTCTTAAATGTAATATAATTTATCCCCTGAAATATAAAAACAAATATGCATTGCAAACCTTTAGAGTTTTTCATCTCTTTATTAAAGGACCTGTCTGTGTCTGTAACCTGTGGTTATACCCCTTCTTCCCCCAGTCCTACCAAGCTCTTTGCGTCAATGTTGTTTCTATATTACATTTTACGGAGATTTCATTTCATTGTATTCAAACTTACTTCCTTTCAGTATCATGAAAACTCTTGGTCACAGCTATTTAGCTGTCCCAAGTAAATTATTTTCTAATATTGTACGTTACTTTTTATCTCTAATATGTCTGTTCTTATTAATCTCCAGTCCAAATTCAGCAGCAGTTCATTATGGCAGTCTCTTCCACGCCTCTTCTTATTTTGCCACCGAAACCTTCTGCATTTCTGCTGTCGTTGCCTTAAACCAGTGCTGCTCAGACTTTCTGCTCGCCATTGCCCTTCTTCTCAAGAACTCCTCAAATCCAACCATGGTGCCATCTGTCTCAGGGTTTCCTCAGTCCTTCTCACATCCCTTGATTAGATGTGAGCCTGCGGCTCTTGCCTAGGAAAGATGAGTCTGCTCCTGCCAGATGTCTTCATCCAACCCTGAACCTGCTACTAAAAGACAACAAAGAAAGGATGTCCCTACAAACAGACTTCAGGTTGGATGAATTTCATAAGTGGGTGACAAACAGCCCAAGGATTGTAAATCGAGCTAATTTTTTTTTAGGCGGAATACTTGGAAATGAACCTGACATGACAGGTTTACTATTGTTTTATACAGCTGAATTGTAAGCTTTTCAGTAATATGTATATCTTTCTTGTTCCTTAAATTACAGTTGTCAAAAGATTGTCCAAAGATCTTTGGAGGAACGTGGAAATAGGATGTTTTGCATGTGGCTTGGAAAGGAGAAATAATTCCAACTTTGTGTTAGTCATAACTAGATCTGTAAATCTGCATGATTAAAATAAAAGGGGAGTCCTCTTGCTCCCATCACAGTCACCGGACAGTGACTTAAGATGAGTTTACAAACTGGGCCATGGGCCAGCAAGTGATTACAGTTATCTGGTGGTTTCACACAGTCCCAGTGATGCAGGAATTTGTCATGGAATGGCCTCCCACCCCAGTGAGGAAGATGTGCCCTGCAGCTGGCAGTCACTCAGTGGCACGCACAGCCACTGCGTACCCTCTGCCCAGGCGGGCTCTGCAGGCAGCTACAGCTAGACATCAGCTCCAGAAAAAAGCCCAGCTTCTGAACTTACAGCCTTCCTTCCATCAGGAGATGAGACACAACTGCAATGCTGCGGTCAAGAGATCTGCCGTCTGTCCTGTACCTGCAGTGGGTATTGCCAGAGGCTTAAAGGCAAGTCTGGCATTCCTGCCTGCCGGCGTTGCTGGTGTGCGTGTGGCCTGGATCGTAGCTTGGATCTTGTTCCTGAGGCTGTGCCAGAGCATGTGTCACTGTGCATACCTTCTTAGCAAAGAGTCCACCCTGTGCAGTAAAAGTGGCTGCTAATAACCTACTTGGTCTCCTTAATTAAATATACCTGGCTTGTTGACCTTTTTGGGCTACTGCAGAGCCCATAAGAATAAGAGGGGAAGGGCAAAGCCATCTCAGGGTAAGATGTTTGCGGAGAGGAAAACGAGGGGTGAGGAGGCTCCACCCCAGTTTGTGACACCAGGGCATCTGTATGACAGAGGGTTAAAATGCTTTGTTTCACTTTTGAAAGTATTTTGGGGTGTTTTGTTTTACTTTCCCTTTGAACTGATAGCAAGGTTGCCTACTGCTTGGAAGTGGCATTTTAACTGCTATATTTGTTTAAACCCAATCTGGGATAACTGAAAAAATCTGAATCGGGCACAGGAAAATTAGATGCCAGATTGTGCCCTGATATTGACTATACTTGGAGAATAGACTTGACAGACTTCTCCTATAAGTATCCAATGGGAATCAGTGTAACACAACTCAAAAACAGTAAAAGCTAAAAATTACCTCAGCGTGCAATCCACAAATAACCTGCAGGATTGGGCTCAAAAAGGGAAAGTATGTGCAGATTTTATCACAGACTCTTCAGCAGCAGATGTCTTTGAGACGTGTCATATGACATCCATAAGTCTCCAGAATAATCAGAGGCTTTGCACAGGACATCACAGATACCCCAGGTGGAAGTCAATCTTATTTGTTAATATCTTGAGCCTTCATCCAAATGGTCAGGTGCGCCAAGGGTGCCAGCAGCTCCCCAGCAACGTGATTCTGGTGATGACCCGTGGCAAAGGCTCCTATGGAGTTAATTGTTGGTGCAAATGAAACTGTTTTGAGGTCGGTGTAATCTCCCCAGGTTTGGGCACCAATCTTTTCAACCTGTTCACAAGGCAGATCGAAGGGAACTCCACTGTTTCATACCAGGGAAGTCCTTTCAGGTCTGACTGGTTTGTAGGTAGTGTAACACAAATCATACAGTTTTGTGTACAGTATTTGTACAAACTGGAAAACAAAAAGCATGCCCCTAAGAAAGGACCTGTAGCAAAGCGTCTAGAGAGAGAGACCAAATGATGACGGAGGACATAATAATAGTCCCAAACAGTGACAAGAAAAGGAACCATGTGAGAGTCAAAGGGTCAAAACTGAAAACCGAGCACCAAAGGTGAAACTAGAGCTGAGTGTCCACTGCAGTATCCGTCCCTTCCTGAATGCATCCACGGAGCAATCAGGCAGAAGCAGGACAGGGAGAGGAAATCAGGCCTGTGCCCATCAGGATGGCTTCCATCAGCCTTCTCTCCCCGGGTGCCCTGGACGGCTGGTGAGGCCAGGGACAGGGTGGGAAGGAGATGGGGAGGGTCTCCTATGACTTAGAGAGGCCTTTGGTTGAGAAGGTACAAATAAAGTGATGAGAAGTGCAGACAGCACCTCAGCCAGGGGATTTCAGGGAGCGAGAGAAGGGGCTGTGATGTGCTCTCAGTGTAGCAGGGTGTCTTTCCCCTTCAGGAGGGGCACGGCTTGCCTGCCTGTGTGACTCCTGCAATGATTGTGGCCGTACCCACCGCTCGGTGAGGTGTTTTCCAATGCACAGCCCCAGCTGGCTGTGGAGTCAGCTCAGGATACATCACCTTCACGGGGCCCTGGCTGCCTGGCCTCGCTTGGACCACCTGCCCTCCTCACCTTTTGTATGTACAGGTGGCACAAGCAAGGAACCGGGGCGTGTGGAGCCCAGACCATGTGGAAGTGGTTCTCAGGCATCAGCATGTTGGTTCGTCCTTGCCAGGGATGCAGGGCAGCTGAAAAATCCCTGCAGGAACTCAGAGCAGCTGTGGTCAGGAGAAGTCCATAATTCTCTTCTGGAGGCTAGTCAGGGTCACAGGGGACAGGTCAGGGCATTCAGACAGTGCCCTGGCGTGGGTAGGACAAGCTGGGTTATGGCCACCACCTGCCTTTCAAAGGGAAAGGCACCACATCAGCCCTGCCTGTCCCCCATTCTCAGCTGCCAGCCCTGAGCCCTTAACCCAGTTGCCCCAGGTGTAAAACACCTCAAGAGCACTGGAAACACCTCAAGTTTCCAGGCTGGAAAACATGAACTGCTGCTATCTGAACTACTGTATCTGAGCCCTTGAGAGGAAAAGACACAGCAGCAGCATCAACATCTCCAATTAACAAACTGTTGGAGGAGGACTGAGAGCCCACTCTTAGTGGATTATGGTAACATTTGTGAAAAGTTTTCCACCTTCTGTGGGAAGAAGAGCAAAGCTAGAGTTTCCTCTGGTTTGGGTGAGGGTCTCAGGTGCTGGACTAATACCTTTAAGATGAAATTTGATGCAATGTCAAATGATTTTCCCTTCAAAACCTGTTCTTCTGGAAAATGAATGATGGAGAAGAAGATGAATAATTTATTATTCACTCATTTAAAAAGAAGCTGTTGGCAATGGTTTAGTCAGATGCAGTGCCTTTGACCAGTAAAGATAATAAAGGGATAAAGGATTAGTCATCAATACTCCACTGAAAGAAAAAAGGTCAAATTTGTCATTGGTCTAAATCCAAAAGGCCAGGTTTTGTGCTGTTATTCTAAAATGGTGGCCTTTAGTCCCCCTTTGTTTTTCACACTGCAAAATAATTCCTGCAGAGATGCAGACTCTTCCACGGAATATTTAAACCTACTGAGTGTCCCCAGTTTATCTCAGTTGCTTTTTCAAAACCCATGGGGAATAGCTTATACGCCCTCAAGTAGCTACGTAGTACAAGCTGACAAGTCCTGTATTAAAACAAGACTTAGGCATTGTTCAGATACAGAGAACTGAATCTGACCTCTGGATTTACAGACCCAAGCAGATTTCCTCAGAGGAGTTTCTCCACAACAAAGATTCTTGGATGAAATCCTGACTTGGATTTTCAAAACTGCTATGAGGCAGGATTTCAGCAATGCCAGGATTTCACTCCCTCAACAAAAGAAAAGCTGACACCTCCTGGCTCCCCTGCAATTGTAATTATACTTTACATGCCGCTTCTTTCTGTCCTGCATCCGCTGCATCCAGGGTAGATAGGTCTACTGCTGATTTTTGCCCTCCTGTTACTGGAGGACAAGTCACCTTCAAGGGCCTATCGCCTTTATACTGCAACAGCAGCATCGGGATGCGCCATGGTAACAATCAACTTTGCTGGGAGCTAAGAAATGCCAGCTCATGCTGGAAACTTCTGTTTGTATCAGCTGTAAAAATTGAGAGACTCTCAAACACAACTGGTTTTGACAAAGGACAAAGCAGTGCAAGTCCCACTCTGACCTGCTGTATGAATTCCCCTCCTAAACTCACTTTGTGTGCTTTGGTATCATTCTCTCTTCTACACAATTTGCTTTCTCCGAGTTTCCACTTGCAAGTTTCTGACTTCTTCTCATAGCTGTTCAGCTCCGATTTGTCGATATTACTTCAACAGGCAGGTCAGATTGCTGAAGCTGGCCTTGCCTACTCATAAACCCAGCATTCCATTCCTGAAGGACAAAACCAATGATTATTGGTAACATCACTCCAAAATGCATTCCTTTCCATACTGTCATAAATATGACAAATGTGATATCACCGTCTGAAAAATATTCTTCATACCTCTTAGGTTTCGCTATATTTAGAAATATTTAGCATTTCTGCATCACAGTTGTCTTAACTGCTGGAAAGCTGGCTTACCTTGCTTTGGAAAGCAGTGAATACATTAACATGTTGTTGCTTGTACTCTTCTTACTCACTTTTAGACATGCTCAGTATGATTTAGTCTAGATTTATAATGTTATGACATTTTATGCCTCAGCTTGCTTAAATTGATATTGGCAACCCAGGATGTGGATTTACTATCAACAGTGCTTGTATATTGGTATGATAAGCACCATCCAAAGCCCAGGAGGGCAAAAGGAAGAAATTAAGAGTGTAAATTTTACCACATAGAGAACTGAATTGGCCAGGTAAGAAAATGCCTCGTAAATATGAATGTAACTTCTTCATTTCACTCTCCCAAGGATGATACGGATTGTCCAAAGTGACAAGAGCGATACACCCACCTGAACCAAAGATATGTGAAAATTAGAACTATACAAGCACTATTTATTTCCTCCTACAAACATCACTGCTAATGTTGGCACCGCTTTTGTCTAAGGAAGCCCCAGCTGCTGAAGCTGCATGGAAATCTTGGCGATTAGCCTATTAAACTTAGGCTTTGAGCTCTTGTTATTTAAGTAAAAGTTGGAAAGCATGGAGGAGAGGCAGCGACTGGAGGCAAAGCCAACAACCTTGCTGTGCCTCTGTGTCGAAGTGTCCGAGCAGAGCGGGACAGAGCTCCTGCGTGTCGGAGATGAGCAGAGGTCATCTGAGTGGAGCGGGAGAGGCTGGGAAAGGGGATTACACCTCAGGCTATACACTGCAGGGGAGGAGGGAGCCAGAGGGGTCTCGACACTGCCTTCAACTCCATCTGCCACCATGGGCTAAAGCCCTCAGGGATCAGTCTTCGTAGCAGGAACAGAAACGTCTTCTCCATAACAAAGCTCCTCCGCAGTGCATGTGGCGTAGCAATGCTCGTTTGGGGAATCAATATTGCGATTGGTACTGCCCCGCAATACTTTGGTCTGAACATCAGTGTGGCCCTGTGCCTCCGCAGCATCCTTTGCTCAGCCCTCTGCAGCATTACGGCGAAGGGCAGCCAAGGTCTTAAAACAAAAGTGCTGTTTGTGGGCATGAGTTCCCCATTTTACCAACAAGGGAGAAGGAAGGCAGAGAGACATTCCCGAGGTGGCGGTGACTCCGGATGAGATTTCTAGCTTCCCGCCCTGTGTTCAGTCCTGAAGGATCAGAAAAATGTGGGTATCTGCAGTATTTCTTGTTCCCATTAGTTGCTGATCTTATTTAGCTACAGTTGCTTTCCTTTTTTTTTTTTTTGTATTTATTGACCTTTTTGATATTTTGTGTTTTGTTTAAGTTGATTTTTTTCCTACAGCAGAGAAACTGCAAATACAACGTTATCACGAGTAATGTGCTGACTTTGTTTTCTTATCTACCTTAGGACATTCATTTACCCCTTCTTCACTAGAGGCAGACCTTTCCCACTGCAATTGCTTTTCTTTGGCACGTTATTCTGTATCTATAATGGCTTCCTCCAGGGGTACTACCTGATTTACTGCGCTGAATATCCAAACGATTGGTGCACCGACATCAGATTTACATCAGGTAATTAGAGCTGCAGGATTCCCAAGATCTAATCTCCAAGCAATTTGGAAGCATTTTGAATTATGTCCTAATCTTCCCTGAACATGTGAGTCAAATCCGTTGTGATGGAAATCAGCATTAAACCTGCCTGCTGGCCCGGATAAAACAAATAAATGTGCAGTGACTTTTTTTTTTTTTTTTTTGCGAGGCAGGCACCTTCCAGGGCATACGATGTAACGTGCTGGTCTCAAATCACCAGCCTTGTTTTACTGGCACCACTCCAGAGCCCCCCACCGCTACGGGCTGTGGAGGTGCGATCTCGGGCCTCAGCTGAACGGGGATGTGCCCTTGCTCAGCCAGAAGTGTCCACCCGGCAGCGGCCGTGTGCGGGCGCAAACTGTGGCTTTCTCTTCCCCACCAGGGAGCTTTGCACTTGACGCAGCTATTCCGACCCAGAGAGAAAAGAAGGGCAAAACCCCAGGATAAATGAAGCTTTAGAGACAAAGGGCTCTTTTTTCTCCTGTAAGGCACATGGGAAGATTAGAGATCACTCACAGTCTGGTTGTATGTTAATACGGTTCCTTTATATTCCGTAATTTAATAGCCTAGCTGAATTTCACCCTCTAAAATTCCTGAGAGAATAACTGAGCAAGAGCAGCTAGGTGGCATTACACAGTTGGTGCTGCACAGAGGATGTTTTTTAAACGCGCACATAGAAATGAAGATTAACGTGGAGGTCTGAGGAAATGTTTTGGATGTGACAAGTACAAAATAAACAAGGTACTTCCTGTACCCCGCTTCAGACTGTGGATGCAAGTTCAGTCTTTTCAGACAGCATCCTGGAGATTTTTTAGTAAGAGCTCCGTACCCAACAAAGAAAACACCACATCCCATAATTTGCATGATAAATAAAATACATATTTAATGAAAAAAAAGGAAATGAGCATTGGCAGTACTTAAAATATTAAATAAAAACCAAACAGTATATGCTTCCTCTACAGACTCTTACCAACTTTCTGTTGCTATTGGAAGTGTTGAGGTTTTATCAGCACTTAGTCTTTTTTCTATACTTGGTAGCACACACCACCTCTATTTCTTTCCTTGCTTCCCAGTCATTGTCAGAGGTGGTTTTCTCAGAGTCTAATGTGGCATGAAATGTAGGGCATGCCACCTGCAGAGTCTCTCAATCAAACGCCTCTAGTTTTTCAGATAAATGGAGTATGGTCAATGAATTATTCTGTCCAGAAGCGGTCAGCATCCTTCAGCGAGTGACTACTCCGTGTGCGTGCCCATAGCTCTGTCCAAGCGGCCTCGCTGGCAGCGGCCTGAGCTGCGCTGAGATGTAGGTTCCCACCCCAGCTCCATTGATGTGCTGGATAAGTTTGTGTTCTCTCTGCTCCTGCTTCCCCAGATGTAAAACGAGAGTCACAGTACTGGCCTACACTCAGTGGTTACTCTGCAGTAACGTCCACAGCCGTGGCTGGCTGCCATCAGTGTCAGTTGGGTACTTTGTCCCCTGCCTTGATGTCCAATAAATGGTGACTACGGCCAGCTGGGAAGTTCAGTTTTTTCTCACACCAGCTGAAAGTGCTTTGGTCTCACCAACACAACAGTGTGCTCAGGATGGTCGTTGTTCTGTCCAGAGTTTCTCTCCACATTGAAGCTATCCAATGCAGGCGATCCCAGATGACTGTGACCCCGCAACTGACAGAGATATAGGGTTATTTGTCACCAGTTACCTATGCTTCTCTTGTGCAGTAGCCTTCTCAGCGGCAGCACATCTTGTGACTTGAAAAAGAATCCACCCACCTTATGTTAGGTCTCCTATCTGCCTGCTCCAAAGATAAACTTCACATATGTGCTTGAGTAGGTATAACTAGGCAGAGCCGTCTTTCTAATCCATTTCTTGTTTGCTTCTTAGGTCTCCTCTTATTTCTGCTGGGAATGGGAATCAACATTCACAGTGATCTCCTGCTGCGCCAGCTGAGGAAACCTGGGGAAGTCACTTACAAGATTCCTCAAGGTATATTCCTATCCCCCACCTCCTTGGAGAAAGTAGGGCAGCAGGAGAGATAATGTTTTCTGCCTGAATTCACAGCAAAGCGACGGTACTAGCAGAGATGCCAGTACGGCGCAGGTATTCGTTTCAGGCGCCCCTCTGAGCTGCAGGGACTAGCGTGAGCTGGCTGCACACAGTCCGCGAGAACCAACAAGAGTATCTGGAAAACACGAGCTGTGAGGAGAGGGTTTAGGAAATGGGCTGGGTAATTTAGAGAAGATTGAAGTGGGACATAGGAAGAGGATTTCAGCCCTGTAAAACGCAGCTGCAAAGGGGTAATATTCTTCTCCATGCCCAGGAAGAAGAAGTAGCGGACTTCTTACACTGCAAAAGGCAGATTCAAAGTGTAAACTTTAGGGGAAAAAATAACACCAAGGATGCAAGGTGCAGAATTTCCTTTCCATCTCCTTCAAAGTGGGGCTTGGTGAGGAAGAGTGGCTGTGGGCCAGAGCAGTGAACCGGGAAAATACCTAGCTCTGTGTAGAGCAATATGGATGGGGATCCAGGAGTCTCCTGGTTTTAGTGTTGACTGCTTCTGCTGGCTTGTTACAGATGGTAATCTCTCTCCCCCAGAGTTTATCACCTCCAATACTTACCTGCCTCTTGGAGATGATGTGATTAGCTAAGATGGAAAACGGAGATCCAGATTTTGCGTTCCCCAAAGGCAGTGGCCTTGCAAAATATTTTTTAGGGCCTAAAGAGAATTGACTAACGTTAATAATTTTAATTTATATTTAATAATGGGCTTTCTTAAGCCGTTTTCCAAATGAAAATAAATGATTGTGAAAGTGCTGGAAGCCTCTGGGTTAGAATAACCTTTGATTCTTGTACTTGTACAAGATCCTCCTTTGGCATGCCTCCACTGGCTTCAGGTTTAAGTTGCTGTTATGAGCTCTGAATAAGAAAGGTAGCGTATTGTGCTGCTGACTTTATGGGGAAGAACTTTCCATGTGCATGAGATAACTGTAAAAATTACCTATTTGTCTGTCGATGCAGGAGGACTGTTCACCTATGTTTCTGGAGCCAACTACTTTGGAGAAATTGTGGAATGGTTCGGTTTTGCCATAGCAACCTGGTCCCTACCAGCCTTTGCCTTTGCCTTTTTTACTCTTTGCTGCATCGGGCCACGTGCTTATCACCATCACAGGTATCAAACTGTTTCTTGCCGTATGCTGCTGCTTGCTCTTGGAGTGCAGTTTGCAAAATGCCAGGGAGGGGCAGAGGAGCAGGGACAAGATTCAAGATAAAATAGACATTTAATACTATGTAAAAGCAGTGTACTGGCTTATTTGTGACTGGGCGAAAGCAAGCAGTCGGCTGGAGCCCCTGTTGAGTCAAGTGGGCCTGATTGATAGTCATTTAATCCGACAGGAGTCACATCACAGCTTCCGCCCTGCTAAAGCCTCTTTTTACTGAGCCTTGCGAATGTGAACCTTTCCTAAGGGTTCCCTTGCAACCTCCAGAATCCTTTGGAGTAGATATGGTCCCCTGCTCTGAATTCCTAAAGTTTCTACTTTAGGTCTGTTAGGACCTTGACAGTATTATCAGCTTTTGCTTAATTAATGAACCTGGTGTAAATAGCTTTGGAACGCTCTTTTGCAGAGTGACACACAGAGATTACAGAGCAAGGCAGTGTGGAGGAGTTTTAAGGTTCCTCAGCTGAGCTGTATTGCAACTGTGCGGTTTCATTGTATGTATGCAGGTTCACTCTCTTGCTTGTTTTCTTTCAGGTACTATCTCAAGACATTTACGGACTATCCAAAATCAAGGAAAGCCTTGATTCCTTTTGTTTTTTAATGACTGAAATATGGACTCTGTTTTCTGTTTTTATAGGGCTTTTTTCAATTCCTAGTTTTAATGTTAGGTCTGACTATAATTAATTGCACAAATGATAACCTGGGGTTGTAACAGACAAGAAGGTAATTTGGAACTGAAGTTCTTGTTTTTAATTACAGGGGAAATTGCAGATAGTTGTGGGCAAAGGGACTCCCCAGACAACATGTTTGCTTGTCAGTGGAGTCCTACCTATGGAAAATGGATATGTAACTGCACTGACATCAGAGAAAAAGCATTGGCTAAAAACTGATACAGAAAAGTAGAAAGTAAGCCCATGACTTCAGAGTCTTCAGCAGCCACTCCAATTTATAGCACTTCTGCAGCTGCTTCTTCCTGCCTCCATGCACATGTGCCCTCGCTCTGCCAGCGCTGCTTTAGGTGTTTCCACACTTTAAAGAGAGTAGGGGTCTCCTTTGCCAGGAAAATGACTCAGCCCATTTTTTTTTGTCTAAAAGCCAGCTTAGCTCCCAGAACCATAATGCAACAAGAGGATATTTGTGCTCTCACAAGGCTGGGACCAGCGTGCCACGACACAGAGGCAGTGCGAAGTATGCAGAGATGGAAGTATCTTAAGCTGGCACTCACAAGCACAATGTCTGTGTTCCTTCTTTAAGCAATACTCTCCTCACTGTCAGATGATTAATCATCAGCCATCAGGGTTTTTATTTTTTAATGTACTTTGTTAAAGCAATTGCAGCTCCATTAGGATTTTTTTTCTTTTGCAAATCCAGAGCTCTTTTCAGAATAAAAACTTGTCCACTCAAAACCACTCAATTGTTATTCATAAAAATACTTGAGATGGTGATGTATGACAAAAATTACAACAGATAAAAAGCTCTGTGTTGAAGAAAATGTTCTCCAACACTGGCAGTACATTTTGTCTATGAAGACCATTTTTAGATACTCATATTAGGGAACGATAGAGATACTATCGAATTGTCACAAAAACACAGGATGTCTCTTCTTAATTTCAGAATATATTTAGGAATTTTCCCAAAAATGTCATTAACCCCTATAGGAAGAGACATCCTCACAGATGCTGATAGTTTTAGTTACGCTTTAGGGCATAAAATCCTGCTAAGAATTATGCTGAGTGGCTGGAAAGAAGACCAGACCACACATACAAAACATACTACCTGCTGCTGGAGTAACCTGATTGACTGTACACAATTTTCTCCAAAACACAATAAAATTTATGTCAAACACAGACCTGTGCTAGCCTATAACTTACTATTTGCAGAAGCAAATCTCTGTGATGTTGCTTACTGCCTGGCTTGTTGCTTACTCCTGCTCACGCCTGGCTTCCTCCTTCTGGGCAAACCCTCCCATCCTTGCTCGTATTATTAATTGTCTTCATTACCGCAGAGCAGAGTGGCCAGCTGAGGCTGGGTCCCATTGCACTATTCCCTGCACAGCGCACAGGAGAGCCGGACCCTTTGCCATGTGTAGGCAAAGGGAAGGGAAGGATGAGATAAGGCACAGAATTGTCATTGCACAGGCCGTGGATGTCACATCAGCATCATGAACGTATTTTCCTTTTGTTTCCTTATTTAAATCCCCCATGTGGAAACACACTGGGAAGGAGGTTGCCGGGTGGGAAGTCAGGGACAGAAAGGCTGGAGGCGGCAAGGATGCTGGGTGGGAGGGAATGGCCGCTTCCCCGGGGAGCGGATGCTGAGTGTGAGCGGCGGCCGTGCTCCCCAGCACCCCCTGCCTCAGCAGACCCTCCTTGACGATTCCTCTTTGCGCTTTCCATCCCCCTGCAAAGCCTCGCAAGCGATGAGACAGCAAATAGCCCATGGGTGCTGTTTTTTAATGACTGAAATATGGACTGAAACACGTTCCCAGCTGCTGTCTCCTCCATCTACTTCTGAGCCAGGGGGAGAGCAGGGACCAAGCTCTGCTTCACCCTTTGGACCAGAACAGGGCTTGTGCAGGCTTCTGCATCCCGCCTGCCTACCCCTCCGTCAGAACAGGACTATTCCCTCCATTTATTTTGCCTTGATTAATATTTGCACCAGATGGACTGTTACTGCCACTGTCAGTCCCAGGCCCTGATACCTACTGCAAGGAGACGAGGGCCAGGGTGGGAGAACTGGTGCCGGCCCAAGGTGGGCGATGGCCTGCCTGCAGGCTGAGGGGCCCCCACAGCCTGGCACCCCCGTACCGGTCCACCACAGGGTGCCTCGAGGTGCTTGGTTGCTTGCAGAAGCAACTTCTTCCTCTCTATCATGGGCCTCGGAGATGACACATGGAAAAGGGCTGCAGGCAGGAAAGGAGCACGTCTTCCTTCTGCCCCCTCCTGTAGCATTTTTGCAGAGCAGGATTGACACACATGCGCTTTAAAACCCCTACAACCAACGATTGCAGGTAGTCGTGATGAAGAGGAGACACAGGCTGTCTCCATGTTGAGTTCCCCCTGGGGCTTGGTGGCTGCTGCCCTCCCTGCAGGGACACCAGCCTGCCCCACTGTGCACAGGAATGCCCCAGGGCAGCACACCTGGAGCCACAATGCTCCTGAGAAATCTCTTTCATCATCCCTTATTTTTGTAAGGAAAAATATATTCTTGACTCTGGGAGAAAAAACACAGTGGACATTCTCATATCCCTCTGCTCAAGCCTCTGGAGGCTATGAACACATATGATTTAGAGTTGACTGGAAAGTGTTTTGAAAAGCAGCACTTTTCTGACTTTCTTTGCAATGTGCTTTTGTTCTGCCAAAAACTAACATAAGTGTCCTCTGCTGGTAAGCATTTAAAATAATAGCTCATTCCTTTTCTCCCTGTTTTGCAATACTGTTTTTCTGTTTGGTTTCCTCCCATCATTCACATTTTAGTTTTCATTTATCTTTGGGAAACATTTATGTTTGGGTGGTGTTCCCTGGAGAGGGCCTTCCTCAGGACAGCTCTGAGTGTTGCTGCTCTGCCAGAAAGACTTCTCTACGTGGAGCTGATAACCCAGCCTTCATCCCCTCTGGCAGCCTGCTGGGAAAATTAATCCTTTATCCCCAGGACTCTTGTTAATTTAATTATTTTTGTATTGTTCGAGTGCTTTTTTGAAAAGCTGACTTTCCGTAAACATGCACTGTATCGCTGTGGTAATACACAAATGGCTTCATCATGCATCCGACAGTTTCTTCTGTGAAATGCGTTTTCTGCACCTAAGTGATCAGACAGACCACTTATTGATACCAGAATTTAGGTATCTAATCTCTTCTGACAACCGAAAACAGAATTAGACACTGTTCACTGGGAGGCAAAGAGGAGAACAATGGCACTTGCCAGCCCTCATTCCCGTCTCTATGTGCCCCACACACTTCAGCCTTCGCCTGGCTTCAGTCCATGCTTCAGACAAGAAGTCACTCAAGACAATAGAAAACCCGCTCCAGGCAACATATGGCATTTGTAGCTATTGTTTTAAAGTACATATTTTACATAATATGTTTACACAAAAGGCAACAAAACCCCAATTTTGGCCTTTGAATTACTGTCTTTAGGGAAAGCACTCATCTGGGAGCTGCACCCCTGCTCCCATTATTCTCCTGGAACGTGAAGCCTCTTACGCTTGGCCAGAAGCTCTGAATGTTTCTGCAGAAATACCAAACCACAGGGTGTCCTGGAACCACAAATACCGAGGAACTCTCCCTCGGTAGGCAGAGTGCTCTAATGGCTTGTGCTCAAGAATATCTATTTTGTACTCTTGATGGTGTCACTGATTGACTGACAAACTTCAGCAAGTTACTCACCACTTTTCCGGGTGCTTTCCTTTCTATTGCTTGTCTCTGGAAATGGTCTTGAAGGCTAGGATTTGTTTTCACAGTACTTAGTAAAGCAGTCCTAAACTGAGTTGAGGCCTGTAGATACTGATATAACACAAATAAGATACAGCCTGTTGCATATTCTTGGGAGACAGAGTTATTATAATATTGCAAAATATTCTAGAGTCATATAAGATATCCAAATGCACTGAAATGCATCTTAACAAGATATTTCTGTGGTATTTTGTGAAAGAAAAAGGCTATTACGTGTCACCTATTGAACTTTAGGATCATTTGCTGACAGCGGAGGGATTGCCTGTTTGTATTTGATTCACTTGTCAAATTAACATAATCCTTTTTAATGCAAATCACCATAGGGACTCATTTAAATCCAAGCATAGTCCTGGAAGCCTCGGATCCTCTCTTCTGCCACCTCTGGGGTCCTCCTGAACTGGTCTAATTTCTCAGAGTGGGATTTTCTAGAGTCGTCTCCTCTCAAACCCAAACACTTTTGTCCCTGCATGAGTAATGTGATCTAGGAAACACAGACATCTGATAGTAATTCAGGGCCAGGGCCTGGTGGTTCCTCATGAGTCATAACATATTCTGTGATTAAAGGCATTGATGGACACTGAGCTGCTCAAGAATGTGCCATTATTCACTACAAATGGAGAAAGCAAATTTGATCTCTGTGGGGGCAAAGTCGGTGGGCAGACATGAAGTGCCTAATGGTAACACCTGGAAAAGTAAAGGAAGAAGTTCAGGTCTTCTTCTGGTTTATGCTACCACAAGTTACAAATGCCTTTCCAATGAACCTGTCTTTAGCTCTGTAAGTCTAAAAGGTCAAAGAAAATACACAGTTTTCAGAAGTCCATTAAGTTTCTTTGCATATTCAGAAGAGAACAGACTGAGCTTAACTGATGCAATGTTTGGAACAATCCCACCACCATGCCTTTCAGCTAGGGGCCGAGGCCTCTTTCCCCCAGCAGAGTCAGTGGAGACATTAGTTCCTCCAGACAGTGATTCACAACACCCAAGCTGGAAGCCTACAATCCCACGTAGGAGACAGGGATGCTAGAAGTACACCCCAGTGAGCTCATATCCATCGATTAATGGCATATCCATTGCTTATGGCCAGGCAGAAGGCAGCTGTGCTTGGGCACTTTGACCTGCAGTGTCATTCCCAGAACCTGAGTTATCCTATTCAAACACTTCTCATATCAGCTCCAGCATCACAGGCACCTGCCAGGTTGCTTTCTGGTCTACTTGCCTACTTTTCCCAAATTTGTCACGTGAGATTACACACAATATTGTCACAGCCACACTTCCCTACTAAAGCAAACACACCATGCCTATTCAGGCTGAATTTTTTTCACCCTGAGATGCTGCTGCCCCAAGGAAAGGCTCTTCACTGTATGGGGATATATTGCATTTTTACGCTGTGTGGTAAAAGGTGATGAGCCTGATGAGGAGTTCATTTTAACGGGTTCACAGCAGCCTTGCTTGGGCCTAAACCAAATCTGGGTGGAGTGTATTTCCCATGCCTGAGAGGGGGAGCTGCTCCACGAGCCCCCTGTGCCCCCATGCTGTCCCCACTGGCCCTCGGGAGCTGGCCATGGGCTCCCCTGCCCACAGGGCACTGGGTATCACAACTGTGAAGGGGAGTTCTGCTCTCCAGTAACCCCAGGAGAGTCCTCATCCTCATCTTCACCCTCATCCTTCTCCTCCCTAATAGGGGACTGCCACAGCTCAGGATGTTACACCAGAGCAAAGCTCTCTTCACCCAGTGGGGCCAGGTACACGTGGCCAGCCCTGAGTGAATCTGTTTTCTTTGATGGAAACTCCTGAAATTACTCCTGTCTCCCTGGCAAGAGAGCAGCTTGCAGATGTCTTGGAAATCTGCCCCTGCTAAAATAGTATCTCTGCCATTTGACCAGAAAATCTGTGTTTCAGATCTCTGCAGGGACAGAAAACCTGTCCTTTTACCAATTACAAACTTGGAAGGCATTCAAGTAGAAGAAACACAGAAAATCTTGTTCACGGTGCATTTCTAGAGATGTGGGAAGCTGGCTCTGGCCCTAGGCCTACAGACAATTTTAAAATACCAGCAAACATCACTCTTGGGATAAAAAGCTGGTTTGAAGGAATTAAAATACATTTGCATCAATGGATCCGCCTGATGTAAATCCTCTTTTCCCTCTGCTGGGAATTAGGTTTGGCACTCTGGTAGTAAATAGGAAAATGCATATTTCAGCACTGAACATACTTATCCTGCCTTCTGTACGGCGGGGTGAAACCTTACCCTCACATGTCCTGGCAGCCTCAAACACCGAGAAATGTTTCTGGGGGTGTTAACTGAGCTATGTCAGGCAGTCCTCTTACATGTGATACAACTTTGGCTTCACAGCCAGCAAGCTAGAACCTGAGCCCGAGTGGTTGTTATCATATCTGTACACAAAGTCATAAACAGCAAAACAGGGTGACTCTCCCAAAACTGGGCCGGTTGCCCTCGAGCTGTGCTAATAACACTGGGCTGAACTCAGGCTTGGCAACCATCACTTTGCAGCATGTCAAATAGTGAAATTCTCCCTGACTTCAGCAAGGCTCTGGTTTCACTTGTGTTTTCTCTGTTCAGATATATGAGTGGCCTGTAGCCAGTGATTTTCAGCACTGTTCCTACCCAGCATCCGGCCATGTGTTAGCCATAGCATCTCAGGCAAGCTTCTTGTCATAAAGCAATTTTGCCACTTCCCCCTGTTGCTGACTGAGATGCTGTTTCACAGGTATTTTTGGAATTTCTTCTCTGCCTACATCTTGGGCTCTCAATGCATGACTTACAAGGGGGAGTAGAATAGACTGAGTTTGTACCCCTATGCCTTTTCCTTCTTTTTGTTATCAGACTAACGCTCTCCAGTCTGGTTTAGCCACCACCTCAAGTAGACAGTGCCATTCCTGCAGCCCAGCTAAGGGTATTAACCCTTCTGGCAGGATGGAGGCCAACCCACACAGTTCTTCCTCCCTCAGCATCCCCTGATGGCAAAACATTTGATCCCATTTGATTAACTTACAGTTTGCATTGGTTTTCTCTTGTTCACGTGCCAAGAACAAGCTCCTTGAAGAGCTTCCTCTCCTTCAAACCCCTTCAAGGTTTCTGAAGTCTTCTAAAATGTGTGGTGTGTTGTTTGGGTCTGTGTCAGCAAGTCTAGCGTCATCCTTCGGACTCCACCTGAGCTGGCAGTCCCTGAGCTTTGGCTTGGCTCTGTGGGGTTGACACGCTGCCATCTCTTGCACCTCTCTTGGGTTTTTCCTCTGCTGCCTTTAAAATGGATCTCAGCATTTGCCCTCCACTTGGAGGATTTGAGCTTCAGGCTCTCTGGGATGTTGCACTTGGGATTCTGCCACCTTGGGAGATATAAACCTGTAGCCTGCATGCTTCCATACACCCAGCGTGCAGCCTGCAATCTCAGGTGGCCAGTGGAGAAAGGAAAACTAACAGCATTTCCTGCTCTAAAAGCAAGTGAAGTCAGAAGAGGCCAGAAGAGAGCTGAATTTCCATCCTTCAGCAGGTCACAGAGGGGACGAATACGGGGCAACTTCTCTGCACCCCCTGGGAGAGACAAAAGAGTTGGCTCCTGGGCTAGGGCAGGGAGTCCATGGCAGGATTGGCTTGCTTGGGAGGTCAGACCAGGTCAGACAAGGAGCTCCATATAATGTTCAATGACAGTAAGAAACAGGAAAGCTACATGTGTGTGGCTGGAAAGGTCACTGGGGACTTTGAGGAGGGAGGTCAGGATGGCGTGAAGGCAATGGTAGGGCCAGTGCTCCCTGCCCAGAGCAGTCACCCCCAGACTTAGCTCTTCAGGCTAAGGACGGAGTATCTTTAACATCAGCTCTGTTGGGTGGCAGTTTATGGCTCCACATTTTCAGGGCATCATACTTGCTCTGAGCATGGTGTTATGTTCCCTGAAGTGAGGTGATGCTAGCAGTCGATGCTGGACTGTGAGTCCCCTGGGACTCTCTGTTGGCCAGGGCTCTGTTTAGACCCAGCCTGTCTCTGACTTATCCCAGACTGGGTGAACGACTCCTGGCTAGAAAGACTACCAAGAAAAAATTTACCAATTGGGATTCCTTTATAAGTTAAGGTGGGTTCTGATGCTGCCCAAACTTACCCATTTGTCTAAATTTCTTCTGTTATTATAATCAGACATCATTGGTTATATCTAACTAATTGTCATCATTAATTTGCAACCAATATTCAGTGAAACCGATCCACAGCCTCTGGCCAAGCCCTGGCTTTATGGGTCAGCCAGTGCTGTAGCACTGTCTTTCCTCATTTTTTCTGGCTGCGACCACATCTTGTCTGAGGTCTACTGACACTGCATCACTGCTGCTGCTCAGAGGACACGACGAGCTCTTCGCCAGCCCCAGCCACCCCTGCTCCCCTGGGTGAAGCAGCAACTGGAAACTGTGTAAACTGTAATTTGAGTAAATCAAAGGAATGGTTTTGATTATGCCAGATGCCCCAGGCAATTAGTATGTTACAGAGAGGGAAAGATCTAAACCGAAGCAGCAGGTCCTCCTGAGCATCCCTCAGGAGGGTAGTGAGTGTGTGGCAGTTTCTGACGAGAGCATCACGCTTCCTCTACCCAACACACTTTTGTTTGGGGTTTTCTGACGTGATGAAACTCTGAGAGGAGGAACAGCCAAGGAGGGATGACTCACGGCCAGGCTGGAGGCCGAGGGATGACTCAGAGGTGGAGCTGGCTCACAGGCTGCAGCCTTATATCACAGGGCTGGCATTGTCAACTCAGGCAGCGGTGGGGCTGGAGATGCTCCCAGCACGCTCTCCTCACTAGCAACCCTGACAAAGGATACAGTGACTTCTTGGCACTTTTTAGCACATTCTCTTCCAAAAAATGTCCCAAATGTTCACCTGCTTCAATCTGACTTAATTCCCTGAACATGAGTGACCAGGCTTAGTCACGGGATTGCAAGCGAGGGCTCAACCTCTGCCTGTACGCAATAGCTCCAAAGCCTACTGAAAATTCCGGGCCTGACACATCCAACCATATATTTACCTTGTTTCATGTCTGTATCGCACTGGGAACTCGTCATGGTCCTGTGGTTGATTCATGCACCATGGTGACCACCCATAACACCTGCTGAAGGGATCTCTGTGGGACTTGGAAGGACCTCCTGTGGAGGCTTTGTCCAGCCTGGAGAACCACTCAGCTTGAGCAGCTGATCCTTGCAAGAAGCAGCTCTTGGTACCACCCTCCAGACAGAGCTGTCGCAGAGAGGCTGTTGTGAGAGACAGGTGCACGCTCACTCTCCTGAGGAGGGACGCAGTGCCCTCCCCATCCTGCTGGAGACAGTCCTTCTGTATGAAAATATGTCGCCCAGGTGCTATCATGGGAAATGGCAGGAAGGGATAAGAAATGTATTCAGAAGAGCTCAAAGACTAAAGCGCGCTCCTTCCCCTGGGAAAACAAATATATGCATGCAAGATAGGACACGGATTTATTTCCCTGGCTCTTCCTTGAGTTGAGGAAGGTAACAGAAGCAACGATACATTATCCCGGGCAGAAATGGTGAAAGCAAAGGTGTTTTGGGCCTGTTCCTCTCTGAGGAGCAAGGAGTGGAGAAGGCAGGCAGCTGGAGGAGCAGCTCATCAATAGCACGTTGCCTGAGTCATGCCAAGCACTGCATGTCACCTGCTCTTGATGCTGGGTTTGAAACCCTTTGGTATTGTGCTTTATTTCTCTTCACCAGAAAGATTTCTCAGTTGCAGCCAAGTGTGTTTTGGTGATGTTTTTGTCCCTCAGTCTGAGGAGATGTCGACAGTCTCACTTCCTACCAACTGCAATGCTGCAATTGCATAATGCAGAGTGTTGTCACATTACTAGTTTCTCAGATGGAGCATTACAAGTTTCTTGCCTCTCATTCAAATGATTTGATGAAAATATCATGATTGTTTTATTGCTATAGCCACAAACATCAGATGCTGCGCAAGTTTCAGTCCAAACAGCCTAACCCTGCATTTACTTCAATAAAATTACCATGACTAACTTGTATCTTTCCTTTTGAGAACATGTTCACACATGTAGGGAATTAACTATTTTCAGATAAAATTACTTATTACCAGTGAATTACTATTATTTTGACTTGCACTAATGGTTGTTAATAATGCAAGATGGGGTGGGAGAGGAACACGTGTGTGTACCAGCTGCTGTTTCACTCTTATCCAAAAACCGTGAAGAAGTTGTTGGCAGTCATCGCAGAAAGATTTTCTTTCTTCCTTTTCAAGCACAAGTATAGCAGCTGTTGCCTCTGGCAAGGGTAATTTTTGCCCTATTGATGCTCATCCCATACAGAATTTTATAACAGACCAAACAAAAAAAAACCCCAAAATAGTAAAAAGCGTGCAATGAATTGAACTCGTTTCCTATGGCTGGCACTCAAATAAGAAACAAGAATAATCTGGCCATATGGAGATGTAACGGCTCTGAAACCAGACCTGCCCCTTTCACTGACCTGGGAAGAAGGGTGGCAGCAGCAGAAATTATCACCGCTTGGCGCTTGGTGGGGCGCTGCCTCAGATTTCCTACAAGTCCTTTTCTGTTGCTGCATCAACAACTGCACTCCTTCTCCCTCTTGGCAGCAAGTCACTTTCTTGACAGAAACTTTATTTATTTGTTTTACATTGGGCCTTGAGAAAATGCCTGCCCTGTGACAATTGAACACCACGTCGGGGCTCCCCTGCGCGTGGCTGCTCGCCTGCTCTGCTCTCTGCTGCTGGCAGACACTCGGAAGCTTTGCCTGGTTCAGAAATATGACTTCTCGTTACCCGAGCCGACGAAGTAGATGGAAACACATCATTTTGGTGGTGCACGCAGCTTTTTTCTTATAATTGTTCAGTGTTGCTGCCACAAGAACAGTTTTCTCTGGGGAAACTGCTCTGTCAATGCAGCCTTGGTAGTAGAGCAACCAGCACTCCATATAGCGCTAGCCCTACAGGGCAGCTAAACCTTTGCTGAGCAAACCCTATCCTTATTACTATGTATCACAGAAAAAAAAATCGCCTTCTCAGTACAGGCAATACCTGATTTCTGATTTTTCTTCTTTTTTTTTTGCAGCCAAGCTGCTCAGTTCCCTTCCTCAGCATCACCCTTGATTTCCCACAGTTGGCTGTGAGGTTTTAACACCGTACGTAACCTCCGCAGTTTGGTTCCTTGTTTTTCTCCTTTTCATTCTGAGGACCTCACCTTGGTCCCTCTGTCCGTCTCACCAGTACATTGCACTATATCCTGGTACTGTCCAAAAAGACTTCAGGCTGAGGTGAAACAATTTGGATCAGCTCATTGCAAAATAGTGTTAAAAGAGACTGACTAGTATTAAGGACTTGGAATTCCCTTATTAAAAATGCAGCGAGTTAACCACAACAGAAATCTTAAGTACATAATTCTAAGTGCGTGCCCAGGGATCAAGTGCATCGATCTCCAGGGTTATGTTTCTTAAGTTACAGTGGTACTTTTTTTTCTGGCAGACCTAACGGGCAACACAGTCAAAAGCAAATTCTAGACCTAGTCCTCCTTCACCGGGAGCTAATTTTGATTAATAAAGCAGAAGGTGCAGAGCAGCTAGAACCTATCACATATGCAAGGAGCTAAAATAATTTGTGATACTTTGGGACAAACCACATTCACTCAGAAGGGCGGGGGGCTGGGGAGGAGGATTCCCGCTCCCACGCTTTAATTCCAGCTGAAGTGGGAGGCGCCCAGCTAGCATGTATACTATAGCAGTATAATTTTTCATTGGACCAAGTCACGATCTTGATGTGAAAACGACTAGGTAAAATCCAGTGATTTGTTCTCATCATAGAATACTGAATTAGCCTCTTACAGCTTGAAAAATCTATCCATCTTTATTCTTCAAAGCCAGGGGCAAGTCACAGCAATTATTTTTAGGTAGAATCCTCTGTTGAAATCAAGGGCGAATGAGGACTAGAAGCCAATGGTGCCATCTGGCCCTTTGGTAGGTCCTTGTATCCTGTTAGCTTTGCAAAATTCAAGGAAGGTGATGTTAATCATCCAGCACAAGCAGCTGCTGCTGGAGCTGTTCCTTGGCTGAAGCGCTGCTCAGCCAGGGCCCAGCAATTCCTCCAAAGCATATTTAATTTAGCAGTGTAATTTTTTGAGCATATTTCTTAAGAGGCAGCAGCCTCTGGTATGAATAAATACACAGAACCACATGCTACCCACTTTGAAGCAGGTCTACTCGAACAAGTGATGGCAGGGATACCTGGCTAAAGTTTCTGGCTCAGCATTTGATCTGTTGCATGAATTTTAGCAAGGCATTTCTCATTATAGCTGTTTCCCTTCCAGTTTGTCAAGTTGCAAGCACTTTGTGAGACAGACTGTGTAAAATCCTGTCTTTATATGACATCTAATGAAACAGGATTCCTATCTCAGCCAGCGTATCTAGACCAAACTTGTTGAACTTAGATTTTTTAGCTAGTTATATATAATAAAAAAAAAAAAAGAAGAAGGGCTCAGCAGCCTGTTTGCCAGCAGCAGCAGTGCCGGGGCACACTGAAGTGATTGGGAGACTGCAAGGAAATCTGGGATCTCCTCTAGAACTGCAGGACAAGTCACATAGTGAAACCAGGCTAAACTTGTTTTCAGCCAGATCCCTGGCCAGGATCCTCTCACTGACTAGTGCTGGTTCAGACACCACTGTAATACAAATGATTGTAAGTGAAATCATACAACTTGCACACAACCAGTTGTGGTCACACAACTGGTGATATGTCTAACAGGACACATGTACTGGCTTTTCTTCCTTGCTCTGGAAATCCCTGCTAGCTTTTAAGTGTTCAGTCCTTTTCTGAATCCTACAAAATTATGGATGGAAATAACACTCCACGGGAAGAAGCTAAATACCATGTAGTTACCTGGCACCAGGGTGCCAGCCACGGTGCTGCAGCATGGTCGGTCCCATGCAGATGTGCTGCATGTGGTGGCACCCAGGAGGAGGAGCTGGCTCTGCTGGAGGCGCTGGCAGCAGGGAGGCAGCGCCCTGCCCTGCGTCCCTTATTGAGCTATTGAAATAATTCCTAGATTCATCCACTGTGTGAGGCTTAGAGTAAAAGGAGAGGGCAAAGAAACAAGACAATAAATTACTTCTTTGTCAGCATTTTTTCAGGGAACGCCATGTTTTTCCCACTGGCTGGTGCTGAAAGCCATATAACCTGTGGCAGAAATGTTTGCTAGCAGAAGGGAGAAAATAGTGAATATACCTGTTTGTTTCCTCACTTAAAAAAATATTTTCTTACAATCAGCAAAGGAACAGCAACACAAATTGGCAAACTCATTTTAAATGCTTCATGTAGGACATCAGCATCCAATTTGTTCCTGTATGCTGCACTGACTTGTTTAATAAGCATGGTACAAGCTCACGGTGTAGTTTCTGGTGGAGATGGGGAGACAATTCAGACGATCCCTGCCTCAGCTGATGTGTTTCAACAGAGTTGGTGCTACATACGAGCTGGGGCTCCCTGGCAGGGAAAACACCCCTCCCCAGAAAGCCCCTGGGAGCCCCAGGTGAAGATGCAAAGTCTGATGCAGGTTCAGGTAGTGCCAGTGCTGGGAGCTGCCCCAGCCGCTGGGGACACGATCTCAGCACAAACCGACCATGCCTGCAGGCAGAGGCAGCAGGCAGGAGGGTGAAGCACGGGGGCTGACCTCCACCACCTCCCTTGAGCCCGGCTGGGCATTGCCCCCTGCCTGAGGCTGCCCAGGGAGACCCTCAAGCTGGTGGCGCTCAGTTCATTTCCATTATGCCACTTACAGAAAAATATTTTCTAGCTTTGAAATGGTGGACTAGGAGAAGCAAAAAGGACTATTTATTCACAGTGAATCTTTGTTCCAGCAGATTCAGCAGACTGAGTGATGTCTCCTCCTCTAAATTGCACACACCAGAGGTCACAGTGGCTCTTTCAAGGGCACAGACTTTGTGTTAGCTCTCTCTGTAGGCAAGAGGATGGATAACCTTTATTTTTCAGTACTAGTGGGTCACACCCGAGAAGGCGTTGATCACTTTCTGGAAGGCGCCAAGCACCCATTGACAAATGAGTTGTCTTAGCACCTCTCAGGAGGTGATCAGCATCTGGCAGAATAAAAGGCTGCAGGGCTGAGCTACCCAGACAGCTCACACAGCAATAAATTAGGCATCACAGTTGCTGTGCTGGCAAATGTATGAGTCGCTCCCACTCAGCAGTGCTTTTTGCACAGCTGGGCACACTGACATTAAATCTTACCTGCACAGGAAAATTACTATTTCTTCCAAATATTTTCAAGAGCTGGTCTGTTGCAGATGGTTCAAGGAAACATGGATATCCTGCGCTGCCCTGAACACAGCCACAAGGAACTTCTATAATTTGCTTTGTCTGCTTAGAGAGGAACTGCCAGCTACTGCACACTTTTTAAAAATCTGCGCTTGACCGTCATTTCAATATATATGACCACATTCCCTCTGGAAAGAAGCCGGTCTGATTTATTTTCCTTTTTCGGTTTGTATTTTCCAGCATTCATGTTTTCACTACATAAGTTTGGATTTGATTGCCTCCAAGTTTTCTAGTTTACACTTATTGATATTTTGACCTAAGGTCGCACAGGGAGACTATAACCACCAAAGAAAATGCCTAATACCAACAATCTCAAACTGATCCCTTCCCAGCTCAAGTTTTGTTAAATCAGGGCACTCCAAATTTGAACACGGTATAGACCACCTTACACATGAGTATTGGCACAGTGATAATGAATTGTAGTCAGCAGAGTGATTTTGGTGCCAATGAAACACACTCCCCCGCTTAATTATTGGAGTGTTTTTATTTTAGACCTTAGAAAGCATCTGCAGGCTAGTTTGCAGCACCTCAGCACAGCAACCCACTCCTCAGTCCCAGCGCACTGCCTGTTGCTATTGTACTGCATAAACCCAGTTCAAAAATCCCTCTGCACCAGAAATCACAGGGAAGCGGTATTTCAAAGTTAAAATTTAAGACTTTACTCTTTAGGATTAATTTCTTTTCTTCCAAATGTGCAAACTCATTATTCCTTTGCTTCAACGTGAAAGGTGATGGGGGTTTGTCAGGGCCATAAGAGAGACCAGAAATGCAACCTCAGATCTGAAAAAAATCTCTTTTTTATTTTGTGGGAAAAGCTTGATTTTGGACAAATGACCATTGGGATTTATCAGCAAAACCATAGGCATAAAACCCGTCGCGCTTCAACAGTACGATTAATTCAGCTACATTGCACACATGCTATGCAGGAACTTCTATTCCTTTCCTATGTGAAGGAGTATCTGTTGTTTACACTACCAAGTATAAACCCCAATTTTCTCAAAATGTGCAATGCAGACCAACCTACTGGAATGTGAACATCCCACTTTGTTGGCTGGTGGGTACTTTTGTTGTGTGACCTTCATGTTGCACAATGAGGGACATCAGTTATCAAAAAGGCTGGGCAGTGAAACGCTGCCGGAGAACTTGGGAATTTTTTGTGTGGTCAGCTAACAAAAAACTGAAAAGAAAGAAACTGCCTGCTGTGAATTAACTGGTGTGAGGTATATCCATGTTAGCACAACTTACCCTTAGTGTGTTTTGATAGGTTGGTCATTTTAAACACACTGAAGCAACCACCTACCTTTACCTGCGAGGACGTAAAAAGAAACATAAAAGGAAGGGTAAACAAATGTTGGTCATGAACTTCCCTATAAAGAACTGTGATATATAATTAGAGACTCCTGCGTCTGGGGAGGTTTTTTTGCCTTTCATTTCATGATCAGCGTGGATAACTGGAAGGTCCAAGAGCAGTCTAACAGGTGCAACATATGGGAGAAGCTCGCTTTAAGGAGATTTAATTGGCTACGCACTAAACAAGGTGTAGCAGCAGCAGCTTCCCAACCCGTGATGAACAGAGCGATTCCTGCCAGCCATTGGTAGCTATCTAAAAGCGAAGCACTCTTCCCTGCAATTTGTCTGGGTTCCCTCGAATGTTAGAGGGAAACGCGGACATCCCAGAGGGATGTTTGTGCTGACCCTCCCAGGTGCCTCTCCTGCAATGGGACAAACAAGGTCTCCTGAAGTGCATACTCTTTCCTCCAGCTACAGAGGGAGCCCAGATGACTTCTGCAATTTATTGGCAGCGGTCCTGTAGGCGGGAGAGTGTAAGCTCCTGGGCACTGCAGGGTTGTAAGCGAGGGAAATCTGACTTATGGATCAGTCAGCATAGCTGAAGAAAAACAGTATTTTGGGCACACTTAAACTAGATACTCATCTTTCATATGGCTAAAGTTAGGTGAGTTAAATCCTGTCGTAATAAGCAGTTTGTTTCTAGAAGCAATCATCTCCCTTGAAGGTACGTCTGCATTCCTTCTCAGCCTCGCTACTGACAGAATGATATTAATTTGGAGTTAACATGAAGGTTATTGCACTGTGAAGAAATGCTTGTACTTGAGGAGAAAGTACCTGCTTATGTGGACAATGTAAAATATTTGAAATTCCTAATTTCCTCACTTCTAAGTGACTGCTTTTTGTAGATTTTAAGTAGATGACATGGTGTCCCTACATTATGAAATGAAAAGCCTGAATGGCATTAGTCAAGCAACTAACATTACTCAGAGGCTCCCACCTCCCTGAAGCCAGACATTACAGCGTTTGTCTTCTCTCTGCTGCTCAGTTAGGAACGCATGTATGCGAACTAAGTGTTACGAGCAAAGACAGGTCTTTTCAGCGCCACAGCTCACACCGAACCTGCTAACTACAGTACTTCCCCAATTGCCATGCACCCTCCTGTCCCAACTTGGTTTAAGGACAGAAAGAGGAAGAGGTCTAGGCTTCAAACAATTACCCCCAACAGAAAAAAGAATAAAATCAAAACTTTGTAATATATAATTTTTAATGCATAAAATGCAGCTGGGAGTAGCTCTGACAATCAGGCTGTAACATTTTTTACAGATGAAACCAAGATGCGACCAATACACAGTATAATGCTCAAGAAAAAAGTTTTCAAGGTCTCCTAAGGTCCCCTTTTCTGCTTTAACTGAAATGTGGATGCTTCTCTCCCTCTTTTTCTCTCTCTTTTTTCTTATGGCTGCATGACCAACTGCAGTTCCAACCACCATTTAATTTTCTGTTTCTCTGGGAAATTCTGGAGAGCCTCTCTTTATATTAAATTATTGACGCTCTAGTGGAGAATAGAAGAGATTCTGTTATACTATTTTTGGTTCATTAAGTTTCTAATTACTTTGGGTTTGATATTGAAAAGCACTAATTAATGCTTTTAATGTGTAATATTAGTAATGCCCTACAATAGAATTAATGCCATTTTAAATGAAAAATAGAAAATATTTATTCCCAATGAAATATATAGTAGAATTAAAGGCTGAGAATATTTATAAATTACTTAAGAGTAAAAGATGAATAGAAGTAATTGCTATTATCTCATAACCAAGCATTCTGAATCTAGAAAATTAAATTAAGATTAGTCTTTTAAAAACCATGAAACAGACTAAATAAAAAAATTCTCAGTTGAAATAATTCACAATGAAACCTCTCAGACAGCCCAAACGTCTTTCTGTTGTGTTTGAGGCTTTTTAATATTGGGCTTCAAGGACACCGGACATGTTTTCCAAATAAATTCCTCCTATGTAATTACTGAAAGGCAGTATTTAATTCTTGTTTTTAAACTTGTATCCTTGTAATTACATATTTGGGTAAGTATAACCACATCGCTCAGCATCCTGTGTTTATAAACAATCCTGTGCTTGAAAATCATTATCACACCACTGCAGAATTTTCTTTCTTGTTTCACCTTTACATCCCTGATATATACTTACAGTCTGAACTTCGTTTTAACGCAGGGTTTTCCTCATCTGAGGATTTGCTTTATTTTGGTACAGCAACACGAAGGCAAAAGTAGATGCCGACTGGTTACTCCAGAGTGACAGTCGCATGGCAGTGCCAGGGCAGCACAAAGCAGCAAACCATGTAGTGAGTCTCACACGTCATTAGATATCGACTTATTGACTTGGAAGGAAGGCTGTGCTGCCCAGGACACCACTGAAGAGCCGGAGCCCCACCTCCGGCTCCCTGTAATTCAGAAGGAGAGGGTCTGCCTCGGTGGGGAGAGCAGCGGTGCCAGAGCCGCTCTTCACTGCATCTCCTCTCTTCTCCTTCCTCTCTTCTCCTTCCTTCCTTCCTTCCTTCCTTCCTTCCTTCCTTCCTTCCTTCCTTCCTTCCTTCCTTCCTTCCTTCCTTCCTTCCTTCCTTCCTTCCTTCCTTCCTTCCTTCCTCCCTCCCTCCCTCCCTTGACTTTGGACACCACCCCACCCCCCCGACTCTCTCACATCCACTTCCACTTATCCCTCTCCAATTCTTTGCTAGTGCCACAGACGCAAGAGCTCTCTCCCTTGTTTTTCTCCTCTAGCTCCTCTGATTGCTCCTGGTTCCACCTTCTCTCATTTCCTTAATAGCCTCACTCTCATTTTATCTCTTTAATAGCTCACCCTTCTCTGGCTCTTCATCATCTCAATAAATGCATCTGTTAAACCTCTTACTGGTTACAACCAACCAGCCTCCTTCCCCTGCCCCTAGTAACTACTCTTTATACATTTATCTTTCCTTTAAACAACATGCACCTCAGTTCGCTTTGTAAGCTCAGTGAAAGCCTGGAGTCTTCCTCCTGCGGCTCCTTCTCCCTCACCAAGCCTCTGCCCCCGCACTCAGTCAGCATTGCTTTTGTGGGAGCCTTGAATGACCTCCTCTTAGGCAGCCACAGCTCTCCCCTACATCTCTGTTTGTCCGTCAGGCACTTTCCACAAGTCAATGGAGCTTCCCTCCCGGAGAGGTTATTCCTTCCATCTTTCGTAGCCCTGCTCTCCCTTTTCCCTCACTCAACCAGCATGGCTTTTCCTCTTTATCTCACTCTCCAGACCCCAGCACAGGTGCTACAAAGCTCTGTCCTTGTCCCCTTTCTCTTCTATGCCTTATCTCTGGGTAATCCCAACCACAAACATAAATTCAGCTGCCGAGCAACTTAAAGATCCAGGGCTCTATTCAGATCAGTCTCTCAAGGTGAGATTAACCTGACCAAAAATAAAAGGGTACACTGCAGGCATCTCCGCCTGCAATGGTCATCTGGACTCCCTTTACAGCTAATCCTATAGGAGGTATCTAACGCAGGGAAAATGAATGGCATCCGTGAAAAACCTGTTCCGCTCACCTACCAAAAAAAAGGGAGCTTAGCTGGGTAGCTCTGATGCTGATGACTGCACTGTGGATACTTAAAACTGGGTAAGAAAGATGAATGCCAGACCTTCTTTTCAAACACAGCCTTGCCCGCCTCTCTGATGCCTGCCCCGGTAAGCCTCACTGCCAGCTCAGGCTCAGGCTCAGCTAAAACAGGCCACTTCATCATGGTGCTCCTCAGCCACTGTTTAGGCCAGTGTTCAGGCACGCCTATAACTGGGGGCGTGGTGTGTCTTTGGTCCAGACCTCTCCCTGGGGCCTTATTCAGGCCATGTCTGAGCCTTGCAAGGTTTGCTCTCTACAAAAATTCCTGACACGGAGCCTTTCTGTTTCCATCCATTCAGCTGAGGCTCTCATCCAAGCTGTTACCACTTTGAATTGTGCTTACTGCTGAAGCACTTGCCCTTAATAAAGGCAGCCCCGTCCTGCACGTCATCACTCTAAATGCCTCGGCAAAGGATATGGCTCTAGCTGGTCCTCCGCGCTGCCATGCCTGTCTTTGCATTTCTCCCCTAGCTCCCTCATTCTCTGTCGCATCAGATGAGACCTTTCGTGCTCCACCCCAGCTCTGCCTGTCTCACGCACAGCCTCTCATGCCTAAGAGAGAGTCGGCCCTGCCATCACCCATCAGCCGGTGGTATCATCCCGCTTGCCACGTTCTCGTGCGCAGCCCCACAGGCATCACGCTGCCCAGCATGTCTGGGAGAAGCTGCCTCCACACGTACCTTCAAAGTTCCCCTTCTCCTCACACGAAACGCTTGACAAGAGTCAGGCTTCCTTTTGTCCAGGCAAATGCTGTCTCACCGACACCTCGTGACAGTGTGCACAACCTCCCCCGTTAGGTCAGGAGCTGGGTTGTCCCATGCGACTTCATCACCTGGCATGGTGGGCTCCTTGTCCATGACTGGCGCTCTTACATGCTACAAATTAATTGATCTAAAATGGCAACAGCAGCCACCTAGTCATGATCATAATTTGCATAATAACATGAAGAATGGTAGACTTAACCTTAAGAGGCACAGCTGTAATTTAGACATAATGTATGCTGTTAATAGTGCTGGGAGAAATGGAACATACTTGTCACTCCTTTGATGATCCTGCCACTTCTTGGAAGTATTGTGTATTTGTTTACTAATGTCTGAAAACATCTGTTTTAAAGTCAAAGAGTGTTTTAACCATGTTACCATACATACACTCAAAAGGGGTAGCATTACACTTGCACTTTTTGCTTCATATGTACTTTCTCTCCTTTCAATGACTAACGGTGTAACCTTAGTTTTATGTTTACTGGGTTGGATTTTTACATATGCTTTCTTACGGAAAATAAGAGGAAGACTACAGATAAGTAGCCTAGTCTCTTAAAATCCAGAGGGACTGGGAAGGGGCGCAAGTAGTTATCAGATAATTTTAGGATATTGGCAGGGGCTTCCTCTCCTGGGAAACAGGAGGTGAAGAAAGAGGTGGGTGTCTGCTAGTCATCTTTGAATCATGTGGCTTAGATGGTCTGCATAGACAATATTCTAGAGTGCTCAGTGGAAATGTTTTATATTGAGGGTTTTTTCTTCTGATTTTTGTGTTGAATAAATTTGTGTCCTTAAAAAAACTCTGAGTCTAACAGGGACCCCTTGCTGCGATGGGATACAGATTAGTCCTCACTTACAAGAAGCTATTGTTCTGAAAGAGTATAGGGGAATCTCAAGTAGGATCATTTAGTGTTATTACCTGGTTTGTTTTTTTTTTTCAGTAAACCTCTCTGAGCAGGTATTACTGTGTTGTGGGTTTAAACATTTATCTCAAAGTTTAGCTGCTTTGCTCTAAAATCAATTAAACTCATTATGGATGTGGTGAAGAGGTCTGGAATGCAAGAACTGCCTCGTATTCTGATTTTCACTTTTACCATTTTTAGGGTATTTTAGGACATATATGTGGGAGTGTGAGAGAAAAGGTAGGTATTAAACTGCTGGAGTGACACTTAATAGCTCTGGTATTTTCTGGACAATTTCTAAATTGTAATGAAAATTATCTTGAATGCGATGTGCAATGAATCTCTTTGTGAAGGATACTATGTGGGCTGGAGAAAAAATAGCATGAAAGAAAAAATTCTGTTAAAATGCCAAAGTCCAAAATTCTCTCCTGTTGTTTTTAAAGCTAAAAACAGAAGACTTAGTTCCTTAGTTTAAACTGAGGGATGAAGATAAATTAGGCTGCAGGCTGTACTGTAAGTTCAGTGAGCTTTACTTAACTTGTGACAACAGCGAAATATTCACATAAAAGAAATTGGGTGGCTGCCACTTAAGTGTGTTAGTGACTGCATTACGCTGTGTTGAAGCTGGGATGGCTAACCATATTCTGAATAGGCATGTGCAGATTGATTAAAAGCTGTCTTCTGCATGTTCATGGATATTTGAATACACATGGTAAAAAAGAAAAAGTTCCTAGTTCTTGGCAGTATCTTCTGTAGTCTAATTCTTGCTCGGCGTAAGATAATGGGACTTTGCTCACTCTCTGTATGTTATAAACAGTGTTGCACAAGGGATCAGTCTGTTACCACAGTCTCATCCCAACTAAAACAACATCCAGAACATCAACAGTCATGAACTAGGATTCAATGAATAATAATTCACAAATACAGTGATACTTCTCTCTCCTGACATTGCTGATGTTTTACCTTCAAGAGGCAAAACCCCAAAGGGCAAGTATCTTGCCCAGGTGATGGTGACACGTACCTTGTGTTGTAAAGTAAATGGAAAGAAGGTCACAACTCAGCTTGTGAGTTGACAAAGAACAATCAGCATGATGGTTGTAAAGAATAGTTTTGTACAGGTAAGTATGTCCAGCTGCCCTCTCTTCAGTGGTGAATGCATGCGATAATCATAGTTTCTACTTGTAAAGAAATGCTAATTTATGCTGCCATAGGGGTATTTTTTAAAAGCTAAAATTTTATCTAATGTCTAGACCTAAACTATTTTTAGTATTGTTAATTGCTGGTATTATTTCATTAAAGTCTAGCTGTGTTTCTGCTTCTTTGCAGTTTAGACCTTTGCAGTCAAGTAGGAACAACTGCAATAAACTTGAGACCGCGAATCAAGCACACCTGGAAACCTGTTTATTTACAAAACGTACGAAGCCCTCCTCTCATTGGTACTTGGCATATTTTAGGAGCAAATACTCCTAGCATAAACCCCCCTCAGACTGCTGAAGGATGCTAATACAGAACCACTGCTTTTACAGGCACTGCACACACTGGTACCAGGCTTTAAGCTTCACTGAAATAAGGTTGCATCTTCTCCTGAGTTTTCACTAACACTGCCAAGACTGTAGCTGTCGCTGAAACAGCTGTGCTGGCAAGAGTCTGTAAGGAGGTGTAAAAAAGACAAGAGCCAAGCCTGCAAACTGCTAGTGAGGAGCTTGATTTGCAGGGTAAGCTTGCTTCGAGGGAGGCCGGTGGCAAGGGATGCTGCCCCTGACAGCGGGACCTTGTGCCTGGGGAGGGACAAACTCCTCTGAAACCCATTTTCAGCAGCAACCAAGTGCCTCGAGGGGGACAGGCGGCCCCTGCGATCAGAGGGACAGGCGTGGGCAGGGCTGGCCCCAGCAGGCCATCTCCCCACAGGACTAGGGACGTGGTCGTGGTCGTCCCCCTGTACTCGGCACTGGTGAGGCCCCACCTTCAGTACTGTGTCCAGTTTTGGGCCCCTCACTACAAAACAGACATTGAGGTGCTGGAGTGGGTCCAGAGAAGGGCAATGAAGCTGGTGAGGGGTCTGGAGCACAAGTCTTATGAGGAGCGGCTGAGGGAGCTGGGGTCGTTTAGCCTGGAGAAAAGGAGGCTGAGGGGAGACGTTCTTGCTCTCTACAACTACCTGAAAGGAGTTTGGAGCGAGGTGGGGGTCGGTCTCTTCTCACAAGTAACAGGTGACAGGACAAGAGGGAACGGCCTCAAGTCGCACGAGGGGAGGTTTAGATTGGATATGGGGAAAAATTTTTTCACTGAAAGGGTTATCAGGCATTGGAACTGGCGGCCCCGGGAAGTGGTTGAGTCACCATCCCTGAAGGTATTTAAAAGATGTGTAGATGCGGTGCTAGGAGACATCATTTTGTGGTGTTTTTTGTCAGTGTTAGGTTAATGGTTGGATTCGATGATCTTAAAGGTCCCTTCCAACTTGGACAATTCTACTATTCTACGGTGGGTTCCCCCTTGGAGGGACAAGGGGGCAGACACGGCCCCACACTGCTAGGTGCTGGGCGTGCTCCCTGTGTGCTCTGGGACCGCCCCCCTTCAGCGTCCCCCGGTGGATGGGGTGGCCGCTAGGGCCCCGAAGCAAAACGGTACCTCCCCTACACCCACCAAAGCGCCGGGCGCTGTCGTAGGCCAGGAACTACAGTTCCCGGCGTGCCCCGCGCCAAGGCGGCCCGCAGCGGAAGGAAGCCTGTTAGCGGAAGGGGCCGGGGGCGCGGCACGCCGGGACACGTAGTTCGGCGGTGACCAGCGCCCGGGGCCGCGTCCCGCCGATTTGAAAACTCCCGCGGTAGCTGCGACCGTTCTCGCGAGAACTTCGCCACCCTCCCCGCGCGCCCCTCCCCCCGCCCCGCCCCCCGCGAGGCGGGTGAGCGAGCGAGGTGGGTGCCGCGCGCCGGGGGGAGGGAGAGCGGTGCGGAACGGAACGAACAGCGCGGGGCGCGCGCGGCGGCGCAGGAGGGCGAGCGTGGCGAGCGTGGCGCGGGGCGCACTGAGTTGCGCAGGAGCGTGAGGGGCGGCTCGGCCGGGCGGGCGGGCCCGTGACTGGCAGAGGCCGCCGTTAACCGCTGCGGGAGATGCCGCCGCCCTGATCGGCACGTACCGGGGTAAAAAAAAAAAACCAACACCCAGCGGGCGGGAGTGGGCGGTGAGGGCGGGCGGTTAGGGGAAAGGCAGCGGAGGGGACCTTCCTTCGCCCGTAGCAGCAGGTACCGGGTGCTCCTGAGGCGGGGTAGGCCGCCGGCGCTGGCGCAGCGGGGGCCCTCGGCGGGCCCGGCCCCTTATGTAAGTGACCCCCGGGCTGTGGCGCCGTGCCCCGCCACATGTGGCCCGGCCGCGGCGGGGGGAGGCCGGGGCGGCTGGCGGGGCGGCCTGTGCAGCGCACATGGGAGGCGGTGGCGTGCGACGCTCGGCAGCCGGGAGGCGGCCGTCAGAGGCTGGGGGGCGTGGGAGATGTGGCGCCTGCCGCCAGGAGGTTCCCCTCCTGTCCGGCCACCCGCCGCCGGCCCTCGCGTATCGGTCACTTTTTTGAAGAGTTTGCCTTTTCTACTATTTTCTTTTTCCTTTTTTCTCTCCCCTCCCCCTTTTCGGTGTGGTTTTCCAGGAGGAGGCGGGAAATTCGCGATCTGCGTAGAGCGGCGATCGCGGGAAGAGGGCTGGGTTAATGGGGAAAGCACAGCTTTATAGGAACCCAGCGCGTTTGGGGGGGTGGGGGTGTCTCTTGATTTTCTGCATGAAGCATGCATCACGCAGCAGAGGTGCTGACTCAAACAAAAGTCCTTGATTTTTTTCTTTAATAAACCATGTGTCTAGGTCTGGAGCTTCTGCCAATAGAAAGGAAGTGTGGTGTCAGTCTCTCAGGTCTAATAATTGCTTCCTGATCATGTTTGATAAAGTGATGGTAAATTTAGGGACTTAATTCTGTCGGGAATGCTGAGCCCTGTGTGGGGTGTATGGCTAACCGGGGTCGTTCAGGTGCTCCCTCTGGATGGTTGTATCGGTCTTGGCTGGCAGCTGGCACAGGCGTTTGGGCACACAGTACCGTACCCTGTTCTGCTGAGGACAGCTTCTTGTTCACCTGCTGCATCAACTGGTTTTCCTGCATTGACCTGCCTGGGGTTTGCTTTGTTAAGACAGTGAAACGAACATAATCAGGCTTCTGTTAATTTTGTGCCTTCTACCTAGGAAGCTGTCGGATACAGTTTTAGAGAACTAATGGTGACAAGGCTTTGCTGGTGTGGTATTGCTTGACTTGTGTGGTGGAGAGAAGCCTTAAATTGGCAGGAGAGAGTCACCAACAAGCCGGGCCTGTTGCACGTGTTGCAAATGCATTTGGAGTTGGGCTTGTCAGGTTGCTCTTTGTCAAAGTATGTTTCAGAATGAGATACGCAAAAGCCGCCTGGACACGGTCCTGGGCAGCCTGCTGTAGGTGACCCTGCCTGAGCAGGGGGGCTGGACCAGAGGACCTCCAGTGATTCTGGAAGGCCTTTCTCTTCATTGTGATGCTGGGATTCTGGAATTCGTGCTTAATTTTTCTTCCATTTCTTCTTCTTCTTTGGCTTCTTCTTCCCACTCTTTGTCCCATTTCCTTAGAAAATGTCATCTGAACAGCGTCACACAATGCTGTCTGTTCTCTGATCGCCATGTAACCCTTCCCTGAAATCACTTTAGCTTCCACCTCTGGCGGAATGGAAGAACGACGCCTGTCAGCTGCAGCCTTTCCCAGAGAGCTAGGGAGTCTCTCCGTGCAAGAGGGAGTTAAAAGATGCTTGACTTGTGTCCTGGGTGGTGTCCTTTCTAAAAGTAAAGGGGTTTTTAGCCCTCCCTGCAAACGGAGTGTGTCGTTTCACCCGGGTATGAGCTAGCAGCCGGGGCTGACTGCCACAAAAAGGAGATGGACAAATTCCCTCTCCTTCTTCCCGATGTGTGGTCCTGCCTCCTTCCTTGTGCCACCTCTTATGCTTGCTGGTTGTCTCTGCAAGGCAGTTGAGCTCTCGAAGCTGGTGGAACACCACCTGCTTTTCTGGGTGAGTTTCCTGCCTGCTCAGGGAGTGAACTTGGCTCCTAAAGTGCTCTAAGGCACTGTTAAGGCAGTGCGAGGTGAGCCACAGGAGTACGGTAGTAGAACAAAGGAGGTGATGGAGAGATGGGAGGCGGCGGCAAGTCCTCTCTTTTGGTGGCAGGGAAGTCAGCATGTTTTGTGAAACCATCTCTTCAGCTGCGGCTGGCCATATTTTTAGCTTGTTCTTCAGCAAGCATTGTTGGCCCTTGAAACGGATTTTCAGGTACTACCGTCAGTCAAAACTGACGTCCCTTAACCCTGACTTGGCTGTATGTGATTCTTCTTGAATGCGCGATTTCTCCATGTTTATTTTTTTCTGGAGCTTTTTAATGCAAAAATCTATCCTCAGCCTGTGACTCGTGGTACGCTCCTTTCTTTGGAAATAGTTTGTGAAGTTTGGAAGTCATAAAGTACCTAGGGTGAAGAGCAGTGGTTAATTTTGTCAACTTGTACACAGACCGCTTTGGTACAGCATACAGCTCAGAGGTTGGATTCTGGTTTACTCCTGAACATGAAGTAAGCCTGTGGTGTTTTACACTAATCTCATTTCTAACAGACAGAAATAGGGATATGATTGTAGTTCTTGTCTTCAAAGAGAGCAGAAATGCAGTTAGTGTTGGATATATCTCTTAAGGAAGAGGCTTCATGCCTTTAACCTGGCTCTGTCTAAGTGTTTTCCTGCTGTTTTGATTTCCCAGTAATCCTTGGTTTAACTTAGCAGAATGATGCAAGTAAAACATCCTAATAACCAGATCACTATATATATTGTTCATAACTTATTATGGATTTTATCTTCCTCATTGCCAGTGCAGATATCTGGGGAATAAAAATGTTTAAAATGCCCATTGGCTTACTGGAGGAAATGTGGACGTGCCTGATGCTTTAGCATTTTCACATGTTTTCATATGCAGTTAATAATTGCGGCATGATTAAATTTAAAGTTACATGAATGGTCCAGGTGTGCTCTTCGCCTGTCCAGGTAAGCAGTTGCAAAGGCAGGGTTACTCAGAGAGCGTGCGGTTGAGAAGTTTTCTTGAATGCTGTTACCTGCCCTACTGGGAGATACTTGTTGACTCTCTTTCTTAAAACTATCTTGCTACTAGTATAATGTGTTAGTAATCATGAAGTACTTAGCACACAGACCCATTTTTCAGACATCTCCATGCTTACTTATGTCTTTTTTTATTCACTACAATCATATATGCTGTTTTTGGAATTTTGTGCTGTTTTATAAAATTCCTTAATAGATGTTGTCATAGTCAGTGTTCTCCCTTGAAGGAGGTTTGGCCAACTGAATATTTTAAAATAGGCTGCTTTGGTGGGGTGGGGTTGAATGTTCAACATTTTCATTAATGATCTGGATGACGGGGCAGAGTGTCCCCTCAGCAAGCTGACGGATGATACAAAACTGTGAGGAGTGGCTGACACACCAGTGGCTCGCGCTGCCATCCAGAGGGACTGACAGGCTGGAGAAATGGGCTGACAAGAACATCATACAGTTCAACAAGGGGAAGTGCAAAATCCTGCACCTGGGGAGGAACAAACCCACACACCAGTATATGCCTGGGCCTGCCCAGCTGGGTAGCCCTTTACAGAAAAGACCCTAGGTGTCCTGGTGGACACCAAGTTGACCATGAGCCAGCAATGTGGCCTGGCAGTAAAGGTGGCTGATGATAGCCTGGGCTGCATGAGGAGGAGCATTCCCAGCAGGTCAGGGGAGGTGATCCTTCCTCTCATCAGCGGTGGTGAGGCCACACCTGAAGTGCTGTGTCCAGGTCTGGGCTCCTCAGCTTCATAAGAGACGTATGGAAGTGCTGGAGAGAGTGTAGCGAAGGGCCACAAAGATGGTTAGAGGGAACTGGAATGTCTCTCCTGTGATGAAAGGTTGAGAGAGCTGGGACTGTTTAGCCTGGAGAAGGCTCAGGGGGGATGTCCCCAGTGCATATAAATACCCGAAGGGAGGGGATAAAGAAGACGGAACCAAGTACTTTCCAGCAGTGCTCAGTGACAGGACCAGAGGCAGTGGGCACAGACTGAAGCATTTAAAAGATGCTATTCACCAACCCAATATATCTGTATTAGTATTTGGTATTACAGGTTACTCATAAAATATATTCATTAAGTCATTACGATAAACTAAGCCAGAATGCTGGTGAAATTGTGGGCCTTTTTACTCTCTGGAGCCCCTGGATGCAGCGCGAAAATTCATCCTGCTGTCAGTTTGAAACAATGACAGGTACCAAAAAGCAAACCCAACAAAAGTACTGCAAATAAGTTGTCCCACTTGGAACTTGATCTGGGCTGGTTGTGAATGCTGGCAGAGCGGTCAGGCTACAGCAGCGTCCTGCGATACTGCCTTTGCCATCGGCAACATTTTTTTCCAAATGTTGACTTGTGTTTAGTGTGGGACCCTGATGTACACCTCCTGTGTTTCACGTGCTCATTGTGTTCATGCTGGCAGAAGATACAGGAATGTAATGTCAAATAGAGTGCTTCTGGCTTGAAATATAGTAGATTCCAATGGCCGGGCTTTAAAGCGTAATCTTTCTTCAGAAAAGTACAATTAATATAAATTGTAACTATTTATAAACATTTCTGTTTGATAACTTGGTCTTGCTTCCAGAGTCTTGTCTTCAAACCTAGCTATAACCTCCTGTGCTCTAAGGAAAATAGGTTACTGGAGCATGCTGGAAGAAACAATCATAAAACTTAATTTGCAGGAGAACATGTATGGTACAGTTAATCCAATAGGCTTTGTGTGCACATTTAAGTGGCTGGCTGTACTGGTTTGTAGCATAGGGTAAGGATTCTGCTTGATGCCCGAGTTGGTCAGCTTGTGTAACACCCAGGAATAGTGAACCATGTATAATATCTTCCTTTTGAGACCTCATGAAGAAAGCAGTGCTATTTGAACGAGATAATTAAAGCTGTCTTGTTTTCTGGGGGCATTTTGAATAACCCAGTGAACTTGAAAAATGTAGTTCCTTAAAGTAGTTTGTATTTTCATGTGTACAGAATATCTCTTATTTAGCCACCTATTTAATCTCGTAAATCCCTTCAGCTTTTGAGTTTTTCCACAAAACGTTGATCTTGACATGCAGAAATGTGAACACTTTGTGGAGCACCTACAGAAGCGTGGAAACACTCTGAGTGGCCTACAATTTTTTGTAAAATACTGCAGAGATGTTATAGAGACAGGCAATAGGAAGGAAGGGACTGGAATAAGGAATACAAGGATTTAAGTACAGAATAAAATTGGTGTTTTAAAGTGCTGTGTTATGTTTACATCATAAGTGTATGGAAAACTACTTTCTAATTGATGAGCTATAAAAGTCTTTATTGCTTGTAATGTAGAAAATATCAACAGCATGTTTTCTGGAATAATTTGAGAGTGGAGGTAGTTAAGAACTTTGTATTCCTTGGTGTTCAAAATAAACACGCTGAAAGTGAACAAGACATAAGTGATGCATGTAATCTGCTAGAAGACATTTAACAATAAGTAAAAAGTATAAAATCAAGGGAAAGGACAAATGGAAAGTTGTACCTGTTGCTGAGAAACCTTTTAAAATCTGATTTTTCTCAGCTCCCATCTTCCTAACCTGTGTGAGTAGACTTGAACTCAGCGTATTGGGCTTTTTCCTGTTATTTCTCTGTTGATACGTCTGGGTCACTTTTTGTTGGTGATCTCACAGGCATCAGAAAAGCAAAGGATTCTCCTTTTGCTCTGCTGGGAGAGCAAAAAGTCTCCCTGGTGCCATTATTTGCAAGGAAAAGAGCTAGAGGTGACGTCTAGGGGATTTTTCACTGCATACTGATGAAACTTCTGTCACTCTCAAGAATATTTCTGGCTGATGTGAGTCTAGTTGTGCAATTTTTTCCTGTATTTACAGTGAAGAATGCAAGACCTAACAGCTGAGGTAACGAGCAGTCTGCTGCAGTTTCCAGAGGTGACTCTTCAGGCACTTGGGGAAGATGAGGGAACCCTCGGCTCTGTGCTGTGCGGGAGGTTTTCTGGAGGTGAGCATTTTCCTTTAAATTTGGTCTCGGTATAAAGCTGTTCTTGCCTGGAGGCTACCTGAAGCCTCAGGTCATCGTATCAGCTGTGTCAGGTTGTTGCTGTTAAGAGGCATCCTGTTTAGAGAGAGAGAACAAAAAGGGTGCTTCAGCGATGACAAATGCTAATATTAAAACGTGAGTATAGTTAAACTTTGAAGTTAAAAAACCTGCACCAGTCTCATGCTATTAAAATAATTCTCTTAAACATGTGGAGTCAGTGACCCCTCCTCAATTTTTAATGAAATAAAAGGCAGTTTTCAAAAATGTGATAGTGTTGTTTTGGGTGGTATTTATTTGCACCAGCTTGAGCTCTGTGACCATTGTAACATCAGATGCAGAAATAGTTCTCCTACAGTGTTACAGGGGCAGCCCCCCGTGCTTTTTCTTTTCCAGTCTGACTAAAACCAGAAGGAAGAGGATAAGACTGTTAAGTGCTGCAGCTATATTTCCAAAGTATCTAATAGGATGCAGCTGAGTACCCAGGGAGAGCTGCTGACAGTGGCTAAGCAGATCAGGTAGTTGACTTTCCAGGTGATGTGACAGTAGAGCTGGGTGCCTATCTGGAGGTCTAGGCTTCTGTTAAGACCAGGTAGAATCTGTCTACCTGAGTGTAAATGCAGGAATTGAGCTCATACTTCCTTTGGGCTGGCAGTAGTTCAGTGAAACAAAATGCCTTCAATTCTTCCTGTGATCAGCACGTGTGAAAGTTGAAATTTACTCACACAGTGCCCTTGTTAGGATAATTTCTTGTTGCAGTCCAAATCCTTGCCCAAAGGAGGCATGTGTCAAGTAAAATGAATAAACCGGAAATGAATAGGCTTAGATTTGCTTTGTGTGGAGTACGCTCTAAGACTTGGTATTCCCGTATGTATTTAGATGATTTCTAGCAAAACCAAGGCGAATGTGGTATAAAGGCTGTCGATCAGGACCTTGTAATCTTTATCCCAAACAACCCAGATTCTTCAGTGCAGGAATGACAAGTACAAATGCAAAATAACAAGGTGGTTAATTTTAGGAGAGATTGCTTGGGGATTTCAACGGGTGATTTTGAATCATTGACTAGAATGAGGTAGGTCGGTCTTCCTCTGCTAGGTACGTTTATTGAAGGAAAGGGGCAGGCACTGTGATTTTTTTTTCAGCTGTTTTCAGTCTTCCGTTGGACATTTGCTTCAGTCCTCTTTCTTTTCTCTCACAGGGAGAAACGGCCTGGCGTGGTTGGCACGTGGTCCTCAACTTGAGGTGGTGAACTCTGTGACAGGAGAGCGGCTCTCTGCGTACCGTTTCAGTGGAGTCAATGAACAGCCTCCCATTGTTCGTGTGGTGAAGGAGTTTTCCTGGCAGAAGAGAACTGGACTGCTGGTTGGGTTGGAAGAAGCAGAGGGAAGTGTTCTCTGTCTGTACGACCTTGGAATATCAAGAGTGGTTAAAGCAGTTGTTCTTCCCGGGAGGGTAGGTACTTTTTAATTGGAGAAACGAAGCTTTTATGATAGGTGCTGCGTAACCCTGTTTTAGGTCAAGCTTTGGAGCGTCTCTTTGTAGGAGGTATTTTTTCTATTGTGCGTTAACATCCTGTCACTTGAGAGTATCCAGTCAAGATGGTGTTGCTGTAAAATCTTGGGCTTAATGGTACCGTTATCTTTTGAGTTTACTGATAGTAGAACAAGTTTTCTGGTTTTATTGTAGAGCACGTAGTTACCTGATAGTCCACTTCCACAAAAAGGCGTTGAAAAATACCTTTTTTTGTCCTGAGCGAAAAAGGAAAAAAACCCACACTCTTTAACTTGTCTTTAACATACGTTTCCAAAATGCTTGATTTCTGTCAGAAATACTGTCTTTAAAATATCTCAAAATTCCATAGTTGTGCTGTAAATGACTTCTCAGCCTAGCAAGCAGGTGACTTGAGAGGAGAACACGTTGTTCTATTGACTTAGGAGAGGAAAAAAGAGCCTCTAGTGAGTTATCTGACAGATTGTTGGGAGGTCGACTTTCAGCCTGCAGTCCTTGAATCTCTGCTCTCTGACTAGTGTGTTTGTGTAGATGGGACACACTGGTGTAATGTTGCTGATGTTTTCTGTCTTCTGTAACCCAGAAACTCAAATGATGTGTGTCCCCTAGCCTCATTATCTTAATGTAAACAAGAATCGGTGGAAGTCAATAGAACATCAAGATGCGCTATATTTTTATCATCTTAGAATCTGCAACAACTAGCTAACTAACTTCTTAGCCAGCTTTCCATCAGGTGCTTTGGTTTCACTTGCTAGAATACAGGTGGAGTTTTGTTTGTTTGTAATGCTACAGTGTGATGACTAGTAGTAAGCATTCGTATTGGGGTCACTTATAGAGATAGGAGTTGGGTTGGTGCTCCACTGTGGTAATTTACCCATCTAAGATTGATAAATCTTAAGAGTTGTAGCTGGAAAGACAAGCTGTGTACTGACATAAGCATATAATCAGTAAGTAAATTATGTTTGAGAAAAAGGACATAGCTTAGTTTTCCTTCGTGAATCTAAGGAAGCTGGGAATAGGAAAAGGAAAGGGTAGGAAGGTTCATGACACATATCGAATCTGTGTCTACAGAAGTGATTTGAAACTGAATGTAGTTATAACTCTCAGTTATATTAGGGAGTTTTTCTATATCACAAAGAAGTGGTTCAGGAGAAAATATGATGAAGCCTTTGCGGGAAAGGTTGGTGGTTGTGAGATAAAGGTTATGAATTCTGGAATGTAGCCAAAGCTTATCTGAATTTCTCCTCTTATGCCATGAACTCTCTTGATTACAAGCATGTCTGGTCTGTTGCTTTCATTTCGCTTCCTGGTTTTTTGCTATTATGTTAGTTAGATGAGTATAGACAGGACACAGGTATTGGTAGTTGGACTGTTAACTTCCAAGTTGTCAGTGGGAGTAAGGGTAAGCAAAACTGTGTAGATAAAACTTCTGTGGACAGCTAAGTTGTACAGGTTAACACCAACTACCCCTCTACTCTGTTCTGGTGAGACCCCACCTGGAGTACTGCGTCCAGCTCTGGAGTCCTCAGCACAAGAAGGACATGGACCTGTTGGAACAGGTCCAGTGGAGGGCCACAAAGATGATCAGAGGGCTGGAGCACCTCTCCTATGAAGACATGCTGAGAGAGTTGGGGTTGTTCAGCCTGGAGAAGAGAAGGCTCTGAGGAGACCTTATAGCAGCCTTCCAGTACCTAAAGGGGGGGGCCTACAGGAAGGATGGGGAAGGACTCTTTATGAGGGGGTGTAATGATAGGGCATGGGGTAATGGCATCAAACTGAAAGAGGGTAGATTTGGATATCAGGAAGAAATTCTTTACTGTGAGGGTGGTGAGGCACTGGAACAGGTTGCCCAGGGAAGTTGTGGATGCCCCTTCCCTGGGAGTGTTCAAGGCCAGGCTGGATGGGGCCTTGAGCAGCCTGGTCTAGCGAGAGGTGTCCCTGCCCAGGGCAGGGGGGTTGGAACTAGGTGGTCTTTAAGGTCCCTTCCAACCCAAACCATTCTGTGAACTGAGAATAGCTCTGGTCCAAGGTGTCAAGCCATTAGAGTATTAATACAGGTTATTTCTAGTGACAATATGACTGCCTTTTAGTGGAAGAGAGGTGTGTAGTCATTCAGAGAGAAAAGGAATGAGTTTAAAAAACAAAACTCACAAGCTTAGAAAGACATTTGACATAATTTTTTTTTTTGTGTGTGAGCATCTCTTGTTGCCCTCTGGATGATATACATGTGAAATTGTGAAATGTAGCAGAAAACTGAAAATGTTAATGCAGTATTATTTGAATTGGATTCTAGTAAAAGCAAATCTGAATTAAAAACATCAGTTCTGTTAAATGGGTTTATAAGGCTTCAGAACTATTGAAGGGTATTTTCACAACCTTTCCTGGTTTGTATGAGGCAGAAGGGTAGCATTCAGATTCAGTGAGCTGAGAAAAGTTTTCTTTGTTTATTCCCAGAATGAGTTGTCATTAGTCTAAGAGAATATGAAAAGGCACTGCATAGTGCAGTGGAAAAATAGGCAGTTTCAGGAGCTTCTGCATGGAAAACTGAAGTGTTAAAATTGGGAAACGTTTTTGGAAGACTGTATGCAAAAATGGAAAAGACTCATTTGGAGCCAGTTGTACAGCGAAAAAAATCTTAAAACAGAAAGAAGTTGGAATCGGCACTTGAACTTTGGCTAATTCTGTAGCCAAATTCTGTACAGTATTTCTGCTTGCCTTGTAATGATCATCAAGACTTGGAGCAGCAAGAGTTGGAATAATCAAAAGGCTTTTGACAGTCCTTCGAGTAGCAGAGAAGATTGGAAATTTAATTTGATTTACAGGAGATCTGGAAGAGGAAATTTGAGTTGTCTAAAGTGCTCTAGGTACTTCTAAGATTAGCATTCTTGTGAGCAAGATGAAAGGTAAATTCTGGGGTAGACTGCCTGGCAGTGTAATGATAGCAAGTGCTTGATATGGGAGAAGAGAAACCTTTGGGGCTCAGGGATTTGGTTATTTTTCCCCACCTCTGGGGGTAAAAAAATAATATATTAAAAAATGGAGTATCTTGTGATGCTCACTTCTTTGCTTTATTTTCATATAAAGCTTTGTTGTTGCTGTAAAGCTTCCTGTTTGCCTTGTGTTTTGTGAGAGGGCTAAACAATAGCCTATGTCCTTTTGTTGTACAGCTTTAGTGCAGGAGTCTTCATGTGCTTGTATCTCTGTTCTAGCAGTCAGTGTTGTCCTGGGATGTGTTGCAACCTGTGCTTGAAAGGTCTGTTTCACCTTGTGATACAGTTGCGTGCAGACTGCTGGGCACGTGAAAGAGCAGTGTGCGCTTCCTCCTTTAGGTGGAGTCACCTTTTTATCTGAGAAGCTGCTGCTTTAGGCTGGCTTTTAACATTTTTCTCAACATTCGTGAAAGCGCTGGTGTGCATTTAAAGCTTCTTTTCCTTTATGTGGTTGTTACTTTTCTTCTAAATGCGGACTAGTGTGAATTTTACTAAGCTGGTCTCTCCCTTCAACGCTTTCTAAATACGTTTCACTCCCATGGAAATGGTGTGTCTCCCATGCAACTTGGCCGCTGCCTCGTCTGACTCTCGAGCCCTGATTTATCCTGACACCTGTTTTTCAAGGAAGGCATAGACAGCAGGAAGACCATGAGCCAGCAATGTGCCCTTGTGGCCAAGAAGACCAGTGGCATCCTGGGGTGCATGAAGAAGAATGTGGCAAGCAGGTTGAGGGAGGTCATCCTCCCCCTTTACTCTGCTGTGGTGAGGCCGCATCTGGAGTACTGTGTCCAGTTCTGGGCTCCCTGGTTCAAGGAGGACAGGGGACTGCTGGAGAGGGTACAGCAAAGGGCTACGAAGATGATTAGGGGATTAGAACACCTCTCTTATGAAGAAAGGCTGTGAGGGATTTGAGTCTCTTCAGTCTGGAAAAAAAACAACTGAGGGGGGATCTTATCAATGCTTATAAATACTTAAAGGGTGGGTGTCAGGAGGATGGGGCCAGGCTCTCTTCAGTGGTCCCTGGCAACAGGACGAGAGGTTACGGGCACAGACTTGAACATAGCAAGTTCCACCTAACTTGAACATAGGAAGCTGCTAAACATGAGGAGGAACTTCTTTACTTTGAGGGTGGCAGAGCACTGGAACAGGCTGCCCAGGGAGGTGGTGGAGTCTCCATCTCTGGAGACATTCAAAATCCGCCTGGACACATTCCGGGGCAGCCTGCTCTAGGTGACCCTGCTCTGGCAGGGGGGTTGAACTAGGTGATCTCCAGAGATCCCTTCCAACCCCTACCATTCTGTGTGATTCTGTGACAGTATCGCAGTGCCGGTGGGCTGCAAGCGGTGGGAGACCTAGATTTAGCTTTGTTTGTCAGTCTTACACCCCTTGAATATGATAAAGTTTCTTGCATGTAACTGATTTCCCATGTTTTCTTTATTATTCCTAAGTAGAAAATGGAAATTGCTAAGCGGTAATAATAGAATGCACCATTTAAGTAGAATTCAGTCAACCGTAGGAAATCTAGTAAACAGAAGGCAGTAACAGATTTTTGTACAGGGCTTTATTTCTTTTTCTTTTTTCTTGATCTAATTGGAGACAATACAAAATGCTTTGGTTTTAAGTCTTATGCTCCTGTATTTACTTTCTTGTTTCTGATGTGCTAATTCAGCCTTCACTTTTGAATGAGTTCTATTTAGCTTATCAAAGAGCTCAAATAGTAACTTGTAGTTTTCCTGTAGGTAACTGCTATAGAACCCATAGCGAATCATGGTGGAGCGAGCGTGAGCACTCAGCACCTCCATCAGAGTCTGCGATGGCTCTTTGGGGTGGCAGCAGTGGCTACAGATGTTGGCCATCTACTTCTGGTTGACCTTTGTTTGGATGATTTATCTTGCAGTCAGAATGAAATTGAAGCATCAGGTAAGCTTGCAGTTTTTCAACATGAATTTAAATATAAGAAAACATTAACGTTTAAACATTGTGTCTTTTAAATAAACAGTATGCATCCCACTTTGAAGACCCTTGTGTCAGACATTTCTGACGACTGGTTACAGGTGGCAGTTTGACATCGTATAGTCCTGACCTGATTAAACCTGGGAGTGTCTGACTGCTCCTCCCAGTGTTGTAAATGCCCCCTTCCCACCAAGATCCCTGTGCCGCTATGATTCTTGCCAGAGAGGTGTAGGAATTTTGCCACGTGAGCCGGTGTGGCCGCCTGGTAGGAAGTTGTGTTGGAGGAGCCCTGTTTCCCGGGAATGCTCTTCTGCTTGTGTTAATTGACTTGGGGCAAATTTTGGGCTTGTTTTTTAAAATAAATCCCACTTACCAAAAGCCATGCATTTGGATGAATGAAATCTCGAATAGGTGTACTCAGATTGCATACACCGTTTTGGCTATTACAACAGCAGCTTCGGGAGTTGGTGCCACTTCAAACACGAGGTGCCACTTCAAATTTCATCACGAGGCCCAAACTCCTGCTTTTCAGAGTCCAGGAAGAATTTGTCTATGAAGGTTACGCTCTTACCTAGCTTTCAAATGTGAGTGAGAATACTTGTCTTATCCGAGAGTTCTTATGTTCTTTGAAGACATACATGATGGAAATGGCAAAAAAAAGTGTTGCATAAATGGCTATTTTGCCTGGCACGGTAGCATTAGATGATAGGGGTTGTCACATCAGTGCCTAAAATGCAGCCTAAATGGCATAACGTATTCATTTATTGCTTGGTTTTGTGTGTGTAGATCTAGAAGTTGTCACTAGAATTCCTGCTGAAGTTGCACAAAGAAGAGAAACTGTGACCAGCGAAGGGAGACATCTCTGTTTTCAACTACAAAATGCTTCCGGAACAGCAGTATCAGCCCTGTGCTACATAAGCAGAAGCAACCAGCTCGTTGTGGGTTTCTCAGATGGCTACCTGTCGCTCTGGAATATGAAAACTTTGAAGAGAGAGTAAGTAGGCCTTTACACTTGGCCATGCCTGGAGGTGTGGGGCTCTCGATTTGTTGCTTAAGGAAGTATGTGAATGTAAAGAGAACTTTTTCAGGGACTGACATGAGTATGAGTATAATCTTGGCACGTTCAGAAATCCTCTTCTGACATAACTTTTCAGTCATACCTGGATCAAGTGGTCCGCCTTCTCCCCAGTGGACTAGGATTGTTTTCCTTATTGTGCCTGTGGATTGAGGAACTGTGGAAAGCATGCTTCCTGGGGTTTTCAGAACCGGTTACTGCAACTGGGGCATCCATTGAAAGGCTGAAGTATGTCAGTGATGTGATTTTGGTGCCGATATTCTCTAAAGTGTCCAGGGTGAAACTAGTGAGACATGAAAACTCAATAGCTGACCTGTGCCTGAAAAATGTATTCTTTCCTGCATGTCAGCTTTGGCCGAAAGAGCAACCTCACCTGAAATATTTGGCTAACTTCTGGTCGGGATTCACTTCAGCAGATCTGCACTGACTCCCCAGAAGCTGTTGGATGCATAAATAGACAGTGGAGGAATAATTAGGTGGCAAGAGTAGAGTGTGGAGGTACAAATAAGGTTCAGAAGTCGGGAAGAACAATGCTTGACGTAGTCCAAGAAACGAGAAACTACCTGTGTTTGGCCCTGTTTTACATTTGTTCAGAAGATACGCTGCATTTTAAGTTTGATATTGAAGTAGCCTCCAACAGTAGGAACAATCTTTTGCTTGGCAGCTGAAGGAATCCGTTATATTCATCCTCTGGAGGCAGAGGATGACATAAACGCAGGTTATTGCATTTGCTGGACAGTAATTTCTTTGGCTCTTGACTCTGGCATAAAACGTAGTCTCTTCCTTGGCTCACGTGTCTGAGATGGAAGGATGACATTCTGTACTTTGAGGATAAGTATGCTAGGTGCTCTTTTCTCAGAAGATGCTTCTATCCTTCTACAAACAATTAGGGCCACTAGGCTCACATTTTTTTTTTCTTTTTCGTTTTGCTTTTTTTTCCCTAAACCTCTAGGCACCACTCTCAGCTTGAAGGAGGGAGGATTCCTGTCTATGCTGTCACTTTTCAAGAGCCTGAGAATGATCCTCGCAATTGTTGCTACTTGTGGGCTGTTCAGTCTACGCAGGAAAGGTGAATAAAAACTTTAACTATCAGCCAATGAATTGATTTATTTTTTTTTTAAAGATATTTGTTCCCATACAGTTGAACATGTGTATTTGTTGTGTTTCTTCAGCTGTGCAGGAGATTCTTTCTAGTACAGAAGGTGTTAAACTTAGAATGCAATTTTTACAGGATTTACCAGACGTGAAGAGGGACCTACTAGTTCCTGCCTTCTGTCAGAAGGCAAAGCAACAGTGGCCATATTCTTCTGCTCGCATTCTCAAATGGTTTGCTTTTGTTCCTCGATGACTGCTTCATCATTTGTTTGATAGTCACACCGTGGTATTAAAATACCACTAGGAGCAGTTGAGGCTGCAGATCTAGAACACCAGGCGTGCCCACACAACAGCCTGCCGCCCCTAAAGGCGGCGGTGACAGTATTGCCGATGGCCTTGTGCCAGCGTCAGCAGTCTGTGGAGCCTTGGTGAGCCAGTGCAGCTCCCCTGGCAGCAAACGATTCAGCAGAAAAGCCAATGGGTTCCTGCTGTTCTGCTGAATCAAATCGGACTTGGAAGGGTGCAGAGTGTGCAAGAGGGGGAGGGGAACTTTGGTGGTAAGGGAAGGGCAGAGAGATCTCTCTTTCTGCATCAGCAAGCGATTCCATCAGCTCAGCTGTTGGTAGAGTGGCAGTCTTTTAAAATTTGACTTCAAAGCAGTTTTGATGGAGAACTCTTCACTGTGAAGAACTATTTCCAACAATTCTTAGTCCATACAACATATTACAGCTTTCCAATTGTACGGTTGGCTTTTGCCCCTGAAGCTGTTAGTGTCAAAACGCCCTCCTTCATGTTTCAGTGGCTAAATGTGGCCGATGATCATGTTTTGGGAAGAGGTGGTGTTCTTTTCAGCGGGAGCATGCTATTAAGAAAACGTCTAGGTCTACTAACATGACAATGAGGACTATAAAGCAGCTTTGTAACCAAATTTCATAATTTATCCCTTTTTCAGCGAAGGTGATGTGGTGAGTTTACACCTGCTGCAGTTAGCGTTTGGTGACAGAAAACGCGTGGCCTCAGGACAAGTCATGTATGAGGTAAGAGGTGCATGCGTGGGAAAAGCAGACAATAGTAATTTTCTCTAAGGGAGTATCAGTTGAGTTACAGGGGTGAGATTTACCATCAAACTTCAGAGCTGGCTGAAAAAATAATAATGTTTTGCTGAGTCTTCTTGGGCACGGCCTTTGTCCATACCTTTTGGAAAGAAGGCGTACCATTTTATACTGCAGTGTCGTGTGTTCCAGCTAGATTCATCTGCAAAGAGCCCGTATAAATGAAATTCCTGAAGAGGACGCGGCTTTTGCAAATAAAATTATTCTGAAATACCAAACGAATGGCATGTAGGAAGAGAAGATTGGGCCTTGAATCGCTTGGTTTAACCAAGCTTCGGACTTGAATAAGCTTCTGTCTCTCTCCCTTTCTTAAAATTCAGTCCTATGTCTCTCTGTTGACGATCTTTGGTTTGATATTCTTGGTTTTCTTTTGAGCTCCGTCAGCTGGACTTCAAATGAGATATGCCTACAGAGTCTCTTAGGTGTTGATCCCTTAATGACACTTAGTAGCTGTAAAGATAACTCCTTTTTGGCTGGGTGAGCTGTTAAAATCTGCTATCTATTAAATCTGCTCTCAAAGCCAGCAAGATATGTAAATAGAGTAAATAGTGGTATGATTTGGTCAGAAGAGTGTACCTAAATGTTAGATCTGGCTCCAAGAGGATGCGTTTAAAATACAGATGTGAGGTATCCTTGTATCTCAGATCGCTAACAGAGACAAGGCGCATCTGTTAGATGTGTAATTCCATTCAGTTGTACGCTTGGAAGTCTTCCAAAATCTTTTTGAGGGGACGGTAATCTAGTTCAGAGCAAGTCTTTCCTCCCGATTTGGTACTTTCTCTTGCATATTCTCAATAGCTATGGAACGAAACAGGGGTGACTCTTGTATCGTGGTACTCTGGTTTTTGTAGGGACTGTGCCTTTTGATTTTTTTGGATTAGTTTAGATTTTTGAGTGTTTTCCTTTATAGGAAAGGTGCTTCCTCATTTGCCACTGTTGCTTTTGCATAGATAGAGGTTAGGTGTTTGGAAAAGGTGGTGTTTCTTTAAAATGCATTATCTATCACGGTGACCAAGTAGAAGGATCTTCCAGTGATTCAGCGCGTTCTGGATGCCATCTCCTTATCTTTGTTGATGTGCAGGGTTTTTATGACAGAAACATACGTTGCTCTAGAGGAGCAGCGCACCCGGATTGGGTGTTTTAGTTTTAGAAGGGATTTTTCCTTGCCATTCACTGATGCATCTCTTGTAATGCTCTAAGCACTTTGTCAGGTTGATAGGAGAAAGTTTCTTTAATCTATCTCCAGCTTCACTTTTTCACTTCTGCTTTGTTTATCCTCTTTTATTTTTAGCGACAGTCTTAGTAGTGCCAAAGGCAATACCTCGTACTGTGTACTTCTTTGGGAAAAAAACGCCCAGTTGTCTGTGTCCATTTCTCTGGTGGCTACTTTGTTCTGTCTCAACACTTTAATGTTAAAACGCTCTTTGCAATTCTTTGTCTTGCTCATCTATTTTACTGAACCAGATGTGATGAGTGTCGGGTTTTACCTCAGAGGGCTGAAATGTTTCAGGAGCCTTTAACAATGGGTCTACTAGAAATGCCAGCTGACACTCTTGTAAAGAAAAAGCACACAGAATAATTAAATAACGTTGTTGTGTTTGTGACTCGAGAAAGCTGTGGTGAGGTCAAATGTAAGACTTTTAACCCTCTATCGACTATGCAGCCAGTAACACATTCACAGGCTTGTAAGAAGTGTCGGGCACCAGTCTCTGGCTCTGAGATATTGTCCTCCCCTGCTGTTTCTGCATGCCCGTGATGAGTGTCGTGGAAGATTGAAACACGAACCAATCTTACAAGGCAGTTGAGGAGAGAACTAAATAGAGCTGCTATTTGTCCCCAGTACACCCATTCATGTGTTGTGTGGTAGACAGTTTGAATGAATGCTGTATTTGGAAAGACGGTGTTTCACTTCATGCTTACTTAAAAAATTGCACTATCAGAGGTTCAACACAATCGTGCCGGGGTTTCTGTGTATCTCAAAATTAGTTTGTTTACTGTGTAGTAATTCGTGATGCTAAAAGCCTTGGCCACATGCATCCCGTGTCCTTTCTGGTTTTCCCTTTTGCTGTTGGCTGTGCTTGGTGAAGGAGCTGAGGGATATTTCACCCGTTAGTCTCTGACAAGATGAGAGGAGGAGCTGTCATAGCTTATGTGGCTTGAAAGAAGATTGCTAATCAGTATGAAGTTCTCACAGTAACTAGAGAGGGGTGCACGGTCACTCTGGTGGTGTGCCCATAGAAAATACCTCTTGACAGCTTTAGCTGCTCTAATGCTGGGGCTTCTCTAACTTCATCAGTTCTGCAATCAAGACATGGAGCAAAGAGCTTTGCATGCATGTGTGTTGCATCATTTTAGATATCTCTTTGTAGCAATGTATTTAGGCTTATAAAGGACATTCCTGGATGTCACAAGGAATTCTGCAAAACATGTTTAGATCTGAATAATGTTAGGGAAATTCTAAATTTTGAAAAAGTGCAAAGCCTTTACAGCCAAACTTACCCGTTACGATTTGACACTGCATTCTCTTGCGTGTCAGGCGTAGTTTCTATTTACCATCAGAAATAGGCTCATGCAAAATACACAGTATAATAAGCCTATTATATTAGATATAGTCTTTCATATTTAGCCATAATGTATGTTTTTATCTTAGAATGACCTTTGCTCTCTTCTCTTTTTTTTTTTTCCCCAGGGTTTGGAATACTGTGATGAAAGGTACAGTTTAGATCTCACGGGTGGAATCTTTCCCTTGAGAGGCCAGACGAGGAGTACTAAATTAATCAGCTGCCAGACTGTCGAAAAATTTCGCAACCATGTTGACAGAGAGGATAGCGTAAATGAAGGTTTGTTCTGATGTCCGTGTTTGGTGATTTTAAAAGAAGTGCTTTTGGAACCTAAGCAACGAATGCTGTTCTGTCCCCACAGTCTGAAAGTCTTGCCTATCTGCATAGACTAGATTGTTGGGATTATTTACGAAGAAAAAATGGATGCTTAAGTTATGTGGGACTTCTTTAAGGGAAAATATATGTTTTATTTTATGCTTGCTGACATGGTATCGCAATGTATGGTGGGGTCATCTATATAATGCTTGTCAGTCATTTTATTCCTCCAGCTGTCATCTTTGAATAAAATCATTCTGCATCCAGATGGTGGCAGGTCACAAGTTGGCTTTCCCAGGGCTCTGTATTGGGACCTTTTCTCTTTAATATCTTTATCAGTGATGTGGATGAGGCGATGGAGGGCACCCGCAGTAAGTTTGCAGGTGACACCAAGTCAGGCGGGAGCGTTGATCTGGTTTAGGGTAGGAAGGCTCTACAGAGGGATCTGGACAGGCTGGGTCGATGTGCCAAGGCCAATTATATGAGATTCAAGAAGACGAAGTGCCAGGTCTTGCTCTTGGGTTACAACCGCCCCATGCAACACTACAGGCTTGGGCAGGAGTGTCTGCAAAAAGCTGCCTGGTGGAAAAGGACCTGGGGATGTTGGTCAAGAGCCACCTGAGTATGAGCCAGCAGTGTGCCCAGGTGGCCAAGGTGGCCACCAGCATCCTGGCTTGTATCAGAAATAGTGTGGCCAGTAGGACTAGGGAAGTAATGGTCCCCCTGCACTCAGCACTCATGAGGCCTCACCTTGAGTACTGTGTCCAGTTTAGGGCCCCGCCCTGGCAGAAAGACTTTGAGGTGCTGGAGCATGTCCCAACAGCAACAAAGCTGATGAGGGGTCTAGAGCACAAGTCTTACGAGGAGCGGCTGAGGGAACTGGGGTTGTTCAGTCTGGAGAAAAGGACGCTTAGAGGAAACCTTATTGCTGTCTAGAACCTGAATAGAGGTTGTAGTGAGGTGGGTGTTGGTCTCTTCTCCCGAGTGAAAAGTGATAGGATGAGAGGAAACGGCCTCAAGTTGTGGCAGGGGAGTTTTAGATTGGATATTGGGAAAAATTTCTTGACAAAAACGGTTATCAAGCTTTGGAACAGTCTGCCCAGGGAAGTGGGCGTCCCTGGAGGTATTTAAAAGATGTGTAGATGTGGTGATTCGGGACATAGTTTAGTGGTGGACTTGTCAGTGTTAGGTTGATGGTTGGACTTGATGATCTTAAGAGTCTTTTCTAACCTAAACGATTTTATGATCTGCCTGTCCATTTTTTCCTCTCTAAGTCTAATAGGTTCCTACCCCTACAAGTTCTTAAAGCAATAGCTTTCCTTGTCCATAGACACAGTTAAAACTCTTATGGTGTCTTTCATTATCTTGCAATAATTGAATATACATCTCTGGGTTTAGAAATTCAGTTATGCTTTGACCATATCTTTGAGCCAGCTGCAGAGATAACTTTCATAGCCTTTTGTTCTGAGTGCATTACTCACCTTCTTCCTCTTCTTACTGGCCTTGACTTATGTCCGATGTTACAAAGAAGACACTCGCGTGATCTTTCTAGGCTATTTCTGTTAATTATCTTTGATTTAGTCCTGAAGTGGCAGCTTCCTTCTCTTTTGTGATGCTATCCTCTATCAACAGTGTGTCAAAATCTAATGAAAACACCTTTGGATTTTTGCCACTTATGTTTCCTAGGAGAGTGCATGCTAAAAACTTGTTAAAACCAAACAAACGCCACCATCCCCTGTGCTTCCCCAAAAAAACCAAACCAGACCCCTTTCTGTCTTCTTCTTATGAAGTATGAAGCATGGATAAATATGTAATTTTTTTTTATTGGCTTTTATTCAGAATCTGTTCAAGTTAAGTTCTAGGCAAACATGAGCTTCCATTGGATGCGGTTTGAGTCTAGCAATGAAGCTGTCTTCTACATTATCAAAATAATTATTATCTTCAAAGCAGTTTCAGCAGCTAACACAACTGAAATGGCACAGGAGCTCACAATGAAACATAGCAAAGTATATGAGGATCCCTGAATGGTAATGATGAATTCAACAGAGAAACATTGGCCAAACAAGCTATCATTTTTTTCTTTACTCTGTTAGGTAAATGGTGTATCACATACTTTGCTTACATCTAGAGAATGCATTCTCCCTAAAGAAGACAGACCATTCCAGTTATTGGGAGAACTGGAGTATAACACCGTGAATGTTTATGTTAAAATCCTTATTCCACTTTCTGGTTTGTTTTTTCTTTTTAAATTTATTTTGTGTGATAATCGTGTTCTTCCATTCTGAGTAAGCTGAGTATTTCATTCAAGGCCAGACTTGATGAGGCTCTGAGCAATCTGATCCAGTTAAAGATGTCCCTGCTTACTGCAGGGGGGTTGGACTAGAAGACCTTTAAAGGTCCCTTCCAACCCAACACATTCTATGATTCATTCTATTCTATGCTGGAAAGGAGCTATTCTTCAAACTTGTAACTGAGTTGGAGCTGGAAATTAATAATGCCAGCTGTGTGAATACAAGTGTATGCGACAATTATTGGTATGCTTTCTAAAAGTAGCAATGTATGTGATTCTAGCATATTTTTTTTGCTAAAGTATTCATCTGGCTAAACATCTTGACCAGCTCTACATGTATGGAAAATTTAATTAATTAGCTGGTAATTTTGTATTTGATTTGGCTTAGAACTAATACAATTTGAACAAGAAAAAGGCGCAGTGTGACTGAAATTTATCACACTGACGTTTTGCTATTCCGTAATTTTTTTTAAATTACTCTTAGGAAGTGTTGTGTTTCACGAGTGACAGAACAGAATGAAGCCAAAATAGAAAGTGGTGTTTTAAAAATACTGAATCTATTGTATTTTTACAAGTAAGAAACAATGTCTTGTCTTTTACAGTCATATCTCCTGACACCAGTGTCTCGATCTTCAGTTGGCAAGTGAATACGTACGGTCAGGGAAAACCATCTACTTACCTGGGTGTATTTGACATTAATCGCTGGTATCACGCTCAAATGCCAGATTCACTAAGGTAGATTTTTCTTCAGTAGTTTTCCATATCCCTGCCAAAAATTCATTTGAATGTCGGCATTTAGCTTATGTGTTTGTTTTCTTTAAGGCCGGAAGAACTGCTTCATGAGTGCCCCTATTTTGCACTGTGGTCGCTGGATACTGTAGTAAGCATGACTACTCCGAAGCTCCTTTTGGATATTCTGGTCCATGAGCGGAGTCTAAGTCGGGGAGTTCCTCCTTCTTATCCACCACCTGAGCAGTTTTTTAATCCAAGCACCTATAATTTTGGTAGGTATTTCACTGCTTTTGAGAGTGATAAGCTTAAAATGAGGTCAAATGCCATTCATTGGTTCTCTTGTTCAGTCATTGTTTGTCATTCAAAACCCAAACCAAACCAAAAAAACACCCAGTCCCCCACAAACCCAACTCTGATCATGTTGTACTGACAAGGTATTTACTATTGTGGAACATATCTGACAGCCGGCTGAGTTTTGGTGCTTTTGTAATGTAGGCGGTGAAGTGGTGCTGGTTATAGCCTGAAATGACTGTGAACTGAAGCTCAAAGCACTCAGTTATATGTTTCTAGATACCGGTGTGTAAAAAATGTAAACTGGTCATGCCATAACTGTGAGAGTACGGAAGGTTGTCAAACGTTCCCTGTTTCTGCAGATGGTACGTGCTTGCTGACCTCCGGAGTCGTTCACATGACTTGCACCGGCTTCCAGAAGGAGGTGATCTTTTACTGTATCTTTATTGCGAGTGGCAGGAGATGTAGCTTTTCTAAGTTTTCTGTTACACTGCTTTCCGTGTTAGGGACCGTTTCACGCTCATCCTGCCCGTCCACACGCATAGTTGCAATTGTATCCTGTCGCCAGTTGTATGCAAATGGTAATGTTTTAGGTCCCCTCTTGGGACTGTACAACTGCCGTTGTCTCCTCTTGAAGCACGATCGGGGATTGAATGTCTAGAAAGGAATGCAACGTTGCTCCAGGAGCAAGAACAAAACCACTGTAGAAGGCGGGGAAAGGTGTTACTTCTTTATTGCCCCTCAGTCGAACTGCCTGCATAGTCTTGAGTTAGAGTTTTGATCCCCAATTCTCTTGAAAAAGGAGGGAATGGAGAAAATGAAAAATCACATAACTGTTTGAGGAGTGAAAATTTTGTTTTCTCCCAAACTCGGCCAAATTATAACTTCTGAGCCACGGCACAGATTGTGACAGATAATTTTGAGTGAAGTTTCAGCTCACTAAATGTTTCCAACATGAATCGGCTTCCATACGAACAGGCATAGAAAGGATCTTCCAAAGCGTGAAGTTGCATGTTAGCTTAGCTTATATAGAATGTATTTTGTGTCAGTGTTGAGGGAAAGAGCAAGGCCTGTGTATAGACAGAGAAGGTAGAAAAGACTTAATTACGCAGATTGCTAACCTAAAGCATCTTAGTGGTTCAGGCTGTCTGACGGTGTCAGTGAACATTTAGATTCTTCCTTTTAGAGGTTATCCAGAAGCGTAGTGACGGAATAACAATGCTGTCTTAATCTGTGGTTTTCGATTGATGTTTCAGACCTTGAATTTTTTGAAGAAATCTGGCCCTTCAATATGTGAAGCCATTCAGGATAGCTACAATAGGTGTCTTGTAGCTGGCTTGCTGTCTCCAAGACTAGTTGATGTCCAGCCATCCAGTTTGAGTCAGGTGAGTGCCTATGAGGGAATCAAGGGGGAAACACATCCATCTGGTCTGACAGGGCTGGAGGGGCTACAACACACGATACTCCAATTTTTGGATTCTTTGCAAAGTTTCGTTGAAATACAGGCGTGACCTGAGCTAGCAGAAGTAATCGTATCCTTAGATCCAAAGTAGTGACTTTGACTGGGAACAGCCCTAAGAGATCTGCCTTTAGAGACCCCTCTCTTAATTCGGTGCCACACACAGATGCGCACAAGGAAGCGTGCAGTCAGTGCTGGTCATGCCCAACATAACGCATGTGTCCCCCAGAGCAACCCCCATCCCTGTCAGTTTCTCAAAGCAGTGGTTCAGTGCAGTAGCCGACGATGGGGGCGTCTCACTGGGATGCGAGCTCTTGCAGACGTCGGCTTGCTGCACTGTACGTGATCATTTGCTTCCAAGGAAGTGGGCTGTGGTAAAGGATTACTGCTGTCAGCTCTCCCTGGCAATTTCTTCAAGAAGCTTGCTTTGCAGTTTTGTTTGCCACTGTGAGCAGTATTTGGTGTGTTTCCTTGCCTGAAACCAGTATTCAGAAAAGGTGGAAACATCTCATGTGTCTTCTAATGTGTAGAAATCGCTTTGAATGTCATGATTTTGCCTGGAAGGGAAGGATACTTTTCAATCTGTTTAAAAATAAACAAACAAACAAATCGCCCCTCCCCTCATCCTCCCACCCAACAAAATAAAGTTTTCTGAGGGATCCTTTCATCTGAAAGAAGTATGAGAACTCCAGCTGAGACAAGCTACTACTTAATATCGCGCGTCTATGCATACCTGTGAATTATTCTTCTAAAGGATTAGCACTACATTATAATCCAGTATTTGAAGAGCCTAAAATTTAAACCTATTAAAATGGAAATGTTTCACTTCTTTTCTGTTATTTCAGAAAATTCATAGAATCGTTTGGGTTGGAAGGGACCTTAAAAGATCATGTAGTCAACCTCTCCTGCGGTGAGCAGGGACATCTTCACCTAGATCAGGTTGCTCAGTGCCCCATCCAGCCTGACCTTGAATGTTTCCAGGGATGGCACATCTACCACCTCTCCGGGCAACCTCTTCCAGTGTTTCACCACCCTCATTGTAAAAAATGTCTTCTGTATATCTAGACTGAATCTATCCTCTTTTAGTTTAAAGCCGTTACCCCTGTGTCCTATCGCAACAGGCCCTGCAAAAAAAGTTTGTCCCCATCTTTCTCGTAACCGCCTTCTAACTACTGAAACCCCTAATAAAGTCTTCTCGGAGCTTTTTCTTCTCCAGGTTGAACAACCCCAATTCTCTCAGCCTGTCCTCACAGGAGAGGTGCTCCAGCCCTCTGATCATCTTTGTGGCCCTCCTCTGGACCCGCTCCAACAGGTCCATGTCCTTCTGATGTTAGGGGCTCCAGAGCTGCACTCAGTACGCCAGGTGGGGTCTCAGGAGAGCGAAATAGAGGGGCGCAGTCACCTGCCTCAACCTGCTGGCTGCACTTCTTTGGATGCAGCCCAGGATATGGTGGGCCTTCTGTGCTGCACGTGCACAGTTGACACACGTCCAGCTTTTCATCCACCGGTACCCCCAAGTCCTTCTCCTCGAGGCTGCTCTCAATCCCTTCATCCCCCAGCCTGTATTGATACTGGGGGTTGCCCAAGGTGCACTTGGCATTGTTGAACCTCATGAGCTTCACACAGGCCCACTTCTCGAGCTTGTCCAGGTCCCTCTGGATGGCATCCCATCCTCCAGGCATGTCAGCCGCACCACTGAGCTTGCTGTCATCTGCAAACTTGTTGAGGGTGCACTTGATCCTACTGTCCATGTCACTGATGGAGATCCTAAAGAGTACTGGTTCCAATATGGATCCTTGAGGGACACCACTTGTTACTGATCTCCATCTGGACATGCAGCCATTGACCACTACCCTCTGGATGCCACTATTCAACCAATTCCTCAGCCACTGAACAGGCCACCCATTAGATCCCTGTCTCTCCAATTTAGAGGGAAGGATGTTGTGGGGGACCATGTCAAAGGCCTTACAGAAGTCCAGGTAAACGAACCCGTAGCTCTTCCCTTGTCCACTGGTGTAGTCACTCCATCATAGAAGGCCAGTAGGTTGGTCAGGCAGGACTTGCCCCTGGTGAAGCCATGCTGGCTGTCTCAAATCACATCCCTGTCCTCCGTGTGCCTTGGCATAGCTTCTAGGAAGATCTGTTCCACGATCTTCCAAGGCACAGAAGTGAGGCTGACAGGTCGGTAGTTCCCAGGGTCCTCCTTTCTACCATTTTTAAAAATTGGGTGCAGTGTTTCCCTTTTTCCAGTCACTGGGCATTGTTACCAATTTGCCAGCACTGCTCGTGGAGGGGGTACGCTTTTTTTGACCTTCCTTTTCTGGCTGACTTATAACTTAATTTTCTGGCTGACTGAAAATTCTAACAGTGTTTTTGGGTATGAGACCTGCTTCATGTCTTCACAGTCTAGAAAACTGCTTGGCTGTAGCTTCAAGTGTTTCCAAGCAAACAGTGTATTTGTTCTGCCCCCTTCGTGCACTCCAATGGCAAACCTACATGCACAGAACGTGTAACAGGTGATAGCAGAGGATGTTTCTGAAAATAGTTGGAACTCAGTACGTGAAGACTGTAATGCAGAGGCATGCGAAGAAAGATTAGAATTAGGCTGCAGTAAGTTGAAATGTCAGAGGAAAAGCGTGTTAACGTGTTCCTCAGAGCAGTGGGCAGTCCAGCCTGTGGCTGGAATTAAGAGAAAGGACGTGGCGTTCCTGGCCTGTGTCCTGATTGACTTTGTGATGTCTGAATGAGTATACAGTTAGAAAGAAACATTTACTGTTGATGGTTCACATGGTGCAAGTAGGTAAGATTCTCATTTGAGTTTGTCTGTTACGTTTAGGAGGAGCAGCTGGAAGCAGTATTGTCAGCTGCTGTCCAGACAGGTTCTGTAGAACTTCTGACTGGATGCATTAAACATTGGATATCTGAAGGTAATACTTCGAACGTTGTTTTTACGTGGTACCTCTTTGAGTTGGAGCCTGTTGATTCATTTCTTTTTTGTTCTCTTTGTTTAAAGAGCAGCCGAGTTCTGCTGGTAATTTACGGTTTGTTCTTGAGTGGACATGGAACCAAGTGATCTCTACAAAAGAAGAATTTGACCAAATCTGTGAGTACTAGCGTAGTCATTCTGCAAACCTAAAGTCGTTCTTTCTGATTGAGCTTCCTCAGTAATACGCCGCTAAAGGATATTGCACGCGGTCCTTGAAGTGCGCCTTGAAACTCTGGAATTGCTCTGTCGGCTAACGATTTAATATTTATTCTTGAAAAGGTGTTCCGCTGTTTGATGGCTCTTGCAACTTCATTGACCCCCAGACATTACGGTCTCTCCAGCACTGCCAGTTGCTTTTGAGCAACCTTAGCACGGTCTTAAACTGTTTTCTCACAGAAGCACAAGAGCTTACTGAAAAAGGTTTGTAGTAGTGCTACAAAATCTTTGGTATGTTTTATTAAGATTTGGAATTGTGGCAACATGGGCTTTTGTTGTTTTTGAGGATTGGAAGATTGGAAGACAGTCACATTTAGCTGGGAGAAGGGGCTTAAAGCTGAGCGCTTGGGACCACCATAAAACACGCATTGAGTTCAGGGCAACAGTTTATGGTGGAGCTCATGCAAGGGGGTGGGGGAGGCTACATTCAGAGAGAAGCTTTGTAGGCAACTGGGCTGAAATTACAGCAACCGAATGTGGTATTGCTGAAAATTATTCCTTTGAATTCTTAGCTAGCAAGTTCTAGTTGCATGCAGACACCGTGTTGCAAATTGCTAAACAATACGAAGGAAGCGTAAACGAGTAACATGCAAAGTAAGTTACTTGAGTTTCTACAGCTTTTTCTCTTAGAAATGGTTCTTGGCCTATTGAGAAAAGAAAAGAATATCCCTTTGCTATCAGAAGAATCTCCACTACGTGAGAAACAGATGTCTTATTCCTGCGTGCATTTAGTAGTTTAGGCTTTTTTTTTTTTTTATTTTAGCCTTTAGTGAGTTTAGTTCTTTATAGGGGTTGCTTTTTGTTTTGGTGGTGATAGTGGGTTTTTTCTTCAAATAAGAAAGCGATACAGCATGAAAAACGCAAAGACAAAGATTTCTAATGTGCTATTTTTATACTTTTGGTTTAGTAGGATGAAGGGAGTTTTGTGAAAATGAACGGAATTGCATAACGCTAATCATCTCCTGCCTTTTTTCAGGTTTTGCAGACTTGACAAATAAGGAAGTGGTTACTAGCCTCATTTCTTTGTATGCACAAGTGGTCATCTGGTTCTGTCGATCCGGTCTCCTTCCAGAGGGTTTAGGTAAGCGTGACCTGTCATACGTTTGTAACAAGGCGACCATCCAGTGAGTGACTCCCACGAACGCGTGCTTAGCCATGTTTTTGTAACGGTTTCATCAGGAAGAAGTCGTGCTGGTTCACTGGCAGGGTGTGCTGAAGTTCTGTGGGTGAAGTTGAGATTTTGCTGGGTTGTCAAGTACACAGTGTAGAATGAGGCAGGCAGTTTCTTTCCTGGGTGGATTTTAGGGATAGCAATGGACCCCTGACGTCAAGGCGCTGCTTGTGTCCACAGCTTGAACTACTTGAGATTTTAAACAAAGTACTATTAAACAACAAGTACCGGAATGCTTGTTTTTACAGTGAGAGCATTACCTGCATGTTTTGAACTTTCTATCAGTTGCTTGAGGAGAAAGTACACCTTGGAAATCCTTCTTTAGTTGGATGTATTATAAATTCCATTGTCAGCCTTAATTGTCTCACAGATGCTCACGTGGCATGTTTAGAAACCATTCCCTTTGAGAACTGGGTGGTTTTTTTTATAGTGAACTTCAGCTTACCCTACATGTTGTGAATGCTGCGTGAACTGTAACCTTGAAACGGCACTTGGGGCAAGAAGGAATTGAGCCTTGTCTCTTAGAGTTCTTTTAGCAAAGGCAGAAAGAGGATTGGCTTCTTTCAGAGTTGGAGGCTTCTTGATGCTTAGCTTGTACGATCTTCTGTCTCTTTAGGCAAAAATTTTCGTTTACAAGTGTGATATGACTGCTTTAACTTGCTTCTACTTTGTTGCCTGTAGATGATGCCATGCATTTGTCAAGACCTTTCTACAATTATCCTCTGATTGAGAGCTACTATACTGGTCACCGACAGAAACTTGAGCGTTTATCAAGGTAAGAGCTAGAGGAAGACTCTAGAACACTTCCACGGCCAAATCAGAAGTGGAAGGGAATGGCTTTTATCTCAACAGTTGCATGGGCTATGCGTAATGCTGCTGCCAGCAATACTCTTGACTTCAGTGACACGTGTGTTCTGTTGAACAGAGAGGTTACTTTCCTGTGTTAAAATGTTGATATCTACCTCTGCTTAGTACCGCTGGTTGGTATCATCATTTTTCGGTAGTCTACTTTATTCATTGGCTAATGTGTATAATTTCTGACTACTGAAAAAGGCCACGTGATTAGGACAGGATCAGTCACCTCCAGTTCAGCAAAGCAGGGTGTTCACAGAACAATTGTTTTGGAAGCAGAAGAAAGCGTGTTTTTTAAAAAACAATCATCTCCGTCATTGACTGGTAATAGAGGGTCATAACTGTATTGGCCTAAGTCCCCTTCTCACAAGTACGTGGTGTGATTTCGTAAGATGGTTGGAGTTACATGGAGTTGGCACGCCTCGCACTCTCCTGGCTGTCGGATAGAAGTCACTTGCTAACGTCAGCTCTCTTTCCTGGACTAGCTGCCTAGCACGTAGGCGGCATGCCTTGGATTAGCCGATAATAGGTTTTTCTTTGGAAATTGTACTGAAAACTGAATAAAGACCTGACCAAGCTTCGGCGATGGCACTGTGACCAAGAGGCTGCAAGGTGAGTTAAGGTGGAAGCTGCAGGGTAGGAGGTATTGACTTCAAAGTTCATCTTCCTTGGCTTACTTCTCAAGTAACTTACATACAGGCTCGTGTGTTCCTTCGAAGCACAGAGCCTCTAGTGTCCTTTTTCTGCTTTGTGCCATCGGGAGATTAAAGGGCAGGGCTGCAGTCAGCAGAAGACTGGAGGAAAGCCGTCACACTGGGAGGCTGGAATTAGTGTTTAACTCTGTCCAAATCCTTGCTACCTTTTGTTCCAGAGGAAAATGGGACTCGGACTGCTTGATGGTTGATGGAATGGTTTCCCAGTTAGGAGACCAAGTGGAGAAGCTGTGGCGGAGAGATGCAGGAGGAACTGGGAAATACCCGCCTGCCAGTTTGCATGTGAGTGTCCTGTTCACTGAGAACAACAACAAACGGCCGCCCTCCCCGCCAAACCCCACCCAAAAGCCAATGATTTAGGGAAGACAGGCGTTTTTTCAGAACTTTTAATTTTTCATTTCAGGCACTGCTGGATCTCTATTTGCTAGAAAACATTGAAGAAAACTGCAAACACGCAATTGTATCCTTTCTAGTTATTTTGATTACACCTTCAGGGGATGCACATAAATGTTCTTCAGTGTTGGTCGCCGACCTGTTTCATGACATTTTTTCATTTATGCTTCAAAGACGATGCAGGTGAAAACATTTAGTTTAGTGTTAAGTTGTAGACAGAAGCGCTGTTTTATTTCTTTGTACTGTGGATTTTTGATGACTTTTTTCTTAAACGTTTTGTTGCAAAAGACTTCTCTGGTAGGAGAAAACAGGTTTAGTAAGAAATGCTGGAGATAAAAACAAAAGCCCTTAGTTTTTCTCCAAATTTAAACACCTTTCTAAATTTTTTAAAACCCTCCTATCTGTAGCAAATGGCTTCTTACTAGAATGATGTGGTAAAATATTCTGTTTCAGAGCAAAAGGATTTCTAAGAGTGGTTTACCAGTACCGGATTTTTTGCTGAAATCATGGGTTTCCCAGGGCCGCTCACAGCTTTGGTTCCGTTGAAAGTGCAGGCACACGGAATAAGCAACAGGGAGAAGAGAAAAGTCATGGGGCAGAAACTTAATTTTTAAGCTGCTGAAATACACAGCCTTGCTTTTGCTGTTTGTTGCCTAACCCGCGAGGGGAGCCTAGAGAGCAAGGGGCTTAGAAACGCTTATAGCCCAGAGCTGTCTTGTTAGATGATGTCCCTAAAAACGGACGTCAGAAAGAGAAAATGACGCTACCAATGAGTGACCCGCATACTGGTTTAAATCCAGTTTTAATCATTCGGAGCTGAGCTGTACTGTAAGGATGCCACAATTTACACTGTTTTATAGACGCTGGACATGAGGGAAAAACCCAACTGTGGAATTTATTTGCTGTAATAATTGAGCATTGGATGCTCCAATGTTTTGAATGTATTTTCTGCTTCCTACCACTTTTATATTCTTACTTCATTATGTTTTTCTAAAGGTAATGTGATAAAGTTTTGGTCTTACAAACTGATTAGCCTTAATGAGATACCTGATGTCAGACAATTTACTTGCTGCTGGATATCATGCATTCCTTTCCGAATAAGACAGAAACTTCAATCGACTCCTTCCCAACTGCCTTTGGCATCCCTTGGGGTCTTGTTAAACTTGTTCAAGGTTGTTGGCTTCTAGATCACAATGATTACGAAGTAAGTATGGTAGAGTTGAGTTAGACATACATTGCAGTACAAAGCTATAATCTAGAAAATGATTTTAAAACCCGATCTCTAACTTGTACAGAATTCACTGGCCCTGCTCTTTCATCCCGCTACAATCAAAACCGCGTCATGGCAACACAAGAGAATTATTCAATCCCTCCTGTGCCAAGGGGAGCATAGGCAAGCCCTCAGATATATCCAGATGATGAATCCGTCAGTGTCAAGCAGCGGGGAAGTGCAGCTTCTCCTCACTGTGTTGCTCTCCAATAGGTAAAGAAATATACCCCACCATTTTGTCACGCAAATCTTGTGAAAATGGAGAACAAAGAATAGAAATCATCATCCCCTAAGTTTCCTTTAAACTTTGAGTACAAGACTCTTGGGGCATCTCTTTGCTTATGCTATTAACATCCCTTTACGTCTGAAAAATTAATTACAGGTGCATGGTGGAGGCTTGGGGTCTGTTGCACCAACATGCCACTCAGGCAAACTTAGAAGACCTCTTAAAACACATGTACGAAATGTGCCGGGAGATGGGCCTGATGGAAGAGTTACTGAAGCTGCCTTTCACAGACACCGAACAAGTAAGTGGGAGCAAGGAAAAATGTTCATCGTCTCTTTGAAAAGAGAAAAGGCAGAGCCATAACAGATTTTTGGAATGATTTTTTTTTTTCTCATAGGAGTGTTTGGAGAAGTTTTTAAGGACCAGTGCTGGTGTTCAGAATCAAGAATTCCTTTTAGTTCACCATCTGCAGCGTGCCAACTACATTGCAGCACTAGAGCTGAATCAATCCATGAATGTAAATCTTATGGTAAGCGTGAAAGTTCTGTTCTGTCAAGCGTGCACGTTTCTGCTGGGTGTTACTAACTGGTTTTGATAGTACTCAATAAAAATCCTGCTTTGTTTTTTTCATACCAGTCTTTGAAACACTCGGAACAATTTTCTACACCTTTGGTTACAGCTGAAGCTAAATGTTGACCAATATACGTCACTACTCCAAAGCTACTCTATGAAGCTATAAATTAAATGTTACACACCACTGTTGACCCCACTGAGAACAGTTTGTTTGCATCTGAGGAATAAACATGTATCTTTCCCATCAGCCAATCTTACCATTCCGTTATTGAGATACGTATGTTATGCGTGGCTTAGATTACTGGAAGTTGTTTGTGTCACTCCTTCCTGTGGGATGACGAGTAGGTTGTACGTCATCGCTTGTGTCTTGCACGCAACTGTATTTTTCTAGCTGAGAGCAGGCTAGATGCCAATCCACATGTTAAATTTGTGTGGGCTTTGTTTGTATTTTTAATTTCTGCGAGTTATAGTGTGCTCTCCAATTCCACAACTTTCATTTCACGGCTTTTATGACAAAAATTCTTGTCTAACCTCTATTTCTCAAAATAGCCAGATTACATTTTGTGTTACATGAACTTGTGTTCTGGATTTGTGACGCGTTTGCCGTTTTCTGGAATCATAGTTTTCCAGTGACTCAAACTTCTAAGGTGGTTTTGGAAGTCGTAGGTCCTGCATTTGAAAACTGTCATGTGGCCAGGTGGTGTGCGTAGGTCGCTTTTTCTTGCTTGTTTTAATCTTCACATCATGTTGTCCAGGGTAATTTCCAGTTGTCCCGTATATTCAGGGCACTGGCGTTTCAGGAAGAACAAGGGAAAGCCTGCTATGTAGTAAGTCGTTTGCAAATTGCAGGTGATATCAGAAAATTGCAGGTGGTAACAGGTGTATCAGAAGAAGGTTCTGCAGAGTGCCAGCATTGTTTTAACTTCAAGTTGTAGGCTCTGTTGCTATTCCAGTCTTCCTTCCACTTTGCTAAAAGTACCAGGTGAAATCGGTGTGTGCGGATGGGTAGAACTTGCCGCTGTTCTGTGCAGTGGAGGTGTTTTACCACACCCGTAGAGGAAATCTGCTCACTAATGCGAAATAGCACGGAGAGGTCTGTGAAATGAACTACTTGTAATTAGTTAATATTTTCCTTTATTCTTTTCCTTCATCAGAACGATCGTGATCCTCGCTTGAGAGAGAGAGCAGTGTCCAGAAATTCTATATTAGAGCAGTATGGCAAGATCCTTCCACGAGTTCAAAGGAAGCTGGCTGGAGAGAGAACCAAGCCTTACCATTTGCCTTCATCGGTCTTAAGAGAAGGTAACTTTTAGGGGGGGAAATATGGTGGACAATATCCGCCTCTTTGATGGCACCAGGCTGATATTTTTCCCCTCTTGCTTTCCAGTCTCAAGACCAACGCCATTATCCACAGTAACAAAACAAGTTAATGCAGGGAACGTGCATACGAAAGCAACTTTCATCAGTACTGTATTGTCTAAAATTGGAGAAGTCTGGGAAGGAAATGTGCAGGAAACCGGTTTCTCACAAGTTGATAGGTAAACAGCCTTTTGACAAAGTTTAGTCTTGATCTCCTTGTTTGGAGAGAGAGAGAAAAATCCTTTTACACCACGTGAGTGTTTGGAGGGAAGGTGCACCTGAATAAATCTGGCTTTTTTGCACATTCAACGTATTACATTTAAGAATCAATACTTCATAAGTACTGTTTGGATAGAGAGCTTCTCTGCTATGGTAATCTCATTTATGGAAATACATATATGTTTACATTCCAGGAAGTGTGTTTACAGGTTTTAAGGTAGCTGAAACTAAGACTATGATTACCATCAAGGTATGGGTGTACAGATATTGATAGACTTGATTGTGGGATCAAATAGTCCTGTTTTACCACCTCCTGCCCAGTGTCTGCTTTGTTTCTGCCCTTTTTGCTTAAAATTTGGCAGAGTTATAAAGAGCAGGAAGGAGGCTCGTAGTTGTCAGATGACTTTCCTATGAGTGGCGTGGTCGAATGAACTTGAGTTCTGGTACGTGTGGACTTCAGGGGAATGACAGTCAGTTACATTTTCCTTTTAATTCTAGACCTCGAGCTACAGGACCACCAGCCATAACACATCCTCTCCCTGGTGCAGAGTTGCGCGATGCATTTGTTGGGACGCCAGTTACGAAATCTTCATGGAAACGTTCCAGGTACAGTACAGCCACAGAATTAATGTTTCCAAAAGGTGTTGCTTCTCACAGATATATATGTATGTCTGTGTGTGTTCAGACTTTCTGTGTTTTCAAAGTGTTCTGTTTGTATTCAATTTTGAGTAAGTGTTAAAGAGAAAGTCAGCTTAGGGACACGACTAAGTGGAGAATTTGAAGTGGTCCCAGCATAGAAATGTAGATGTTTTTTCTTCTGACGTGAGACTTATGTGCCTTGTGCAACTTGAAATGGGATTACTCTTGCCTCAGAGGCAATGATTTGGTAAATTAATTATGAAATGTAGAGAAATAATTAAAAAAAGGAAAATCACCTGAACAGTGAGGCTCACCTGTATTTCTTGTTGATTGAATGTTTTTGTTATGTGTCATGCCAGATTTCTTGAATGCAGCATGATTTTTTTTTCCCCCATTTATTTATATATTTTCCTTTTTTAAATTGTCTGTCTTAACAGATTGCTGGATTTGGTGGTTCGTCCAGTTCCTTCATGTTCTCCAGCACAGGGTGGTAGCTGGCATTCACCATGCAGAACTTCCACTTCATTCATGGCATCCAGCCCATTGAGATCAGATATGCATGGTTCTGTCTCACAAAAGAATTTTTTAGGAGCATCAGAGCTGAATTTACTCGAGACTCCTGTTGTGGTTAAGGTTTGTACTTTAAAAAAACAGCCAGTAACAACCAAATAAACCAAAAGCCTGTAAACTTGGTTTAAAGTGAAACCTCCAAAGCATTTAACACAAACACTGTGGCATTCAAATTGTGGAATAGTTTCAATATGCATGTTGTTATTGTATATATAGTCCTTATGGAAGCAGGTCATTTGGACCAGTCTTCAAGAGGGAAGGTGTCATTCTAATTTAATTGCAGCATGTAGGTTGTCCCATAGCATTTTTGAATACATTTGTTTATGTTGCATGAACAAGGTAAGTTAACGTTGGACTTTTCAGTGTGCTGAGAAACTTAAAGATGCAACTTTCAGCTCAACCATCTCATTATTGAAGTGCTCGGTAGCTCTGTGTAGTTTGACTGGCATCCCTACAAACAATGATGTATATGCTTCAGTTTATTAATCCACTTAAGTGAGTGATAACTAAATGATGTCAGTTAAGTGATATCACTCTGTCAAATTCAGTGATGGCTTTTTACAGTAATTTTAGGTTTTGTGTTAAATTGTATTTCCACTTGCTGCCATCAAACTCTTAATCATGCAAGGAAATAACACTTGACCTATCTTCTTGCTGTTGATCTTTTTGCCATTGCCTACCTGAACAAAATAGTTTTGATCTCTTGAGTTACAACCTTTTTTTTCTTATTACATGTTGTCCATATCATTAAGCTAGTTTCATTATTCTCCTTTTAAACCCTTTCAATACTGTAAACTGTTTTTCGGGTTGAGGTAAGAAGAGCTGAATGAACGCCTCTAGGTGAAGATGTGGAGGTGCTTTTACAGCAGTGCCACTTAATTTAGTCTAGTATGGGGATTGGTTAATTCGTGAAAAGATAAGCTATCACTATGGCTTTGCTGATTGCTGCTTCACGTGGCAGAGTTTTCAGTCACTGTATGTGGTGTAACATTTGAAATTTTATGCCTTTTAGAAGAGCAGTGTAGAAATTGCTGAAAGTACTGGAATGGGAGATAACATTGCAAACAACAAAATGCTATATCCTTGTTTCTTCAGGAAATTAAATTGAAAAATAATGTTTTATGTTGGCATTAAAAAAAAGCAAAAAAAAACCCAATAAAAAAATGCTTGTTATGTTTTAAGATTTTTTGTACCTTTTGGAAAAAGAGCAGTGTAGAGGCAAAACATGGTCCTCTCTGCTGGTGCAACCTTAGTTTGTAATTTAAACTCATACTTCTGACAAGGGAAGCCGCCTGTTTTGAACATTAATGGGTTTTAAATTAAGTGCTTTTATTTTTTTTCCTAGAGAGCTAAAGTTTTGGCCACATCTGCTTCTGGTTTTCCTGGGTTTACTCCTCAGTCTATTCTCAGATCCAGTCTTCGCACCACTCCCCTAGCTACTCCCTCCGCGTCTCCGGGACGATCGGTCACTCCTCCTTTACGAGCAAAGGAGCCTAGGATATCATTCAGGGAGGAGAACTCGAATGCAGCGTGGACTGTTGGGGTAAGTTGGGCTGCAGTGAGTGATCTTTTTCCAGTTAAAGTCTTTATAGACTGTGTTTGGATTTGGATTTTTATAGAGTTTGCCTGCCTCCTTAAATTGAGAACTGGAATTGCAAATCAGAATGGCAGACTTGAATTTGGTCCTAAACGGCTGTGTTAGACCTTCTGTAGCATCACCTGCCTGCAGGAACACCTTCATAATACATACCAGTGATCTTGGTGGTTTTTACTCAAGTGTCGTTAGGAGCTGTGAGTGTTCCCGATTGCTAGTTCAGCTTCCTGCTAAACCTTGTGAAGGGGTGGTATGGCAGGCAGGAAAGGAATATAGATTGAGCCAGGTGTTTGGGTTTGTTAAACTTGGTGAATTAAACACCTTTGAAAGCAGCGTAGTCATGAGCTGCATTACCTTCTAGTCTCTCTTTTCGCAAGGCTGGATTTACTAAAGGGACGTTAAAAACAGACCCCAGATGAAGAGAGCTGTAGCGCTGTCTGTTCTTCAGCCCTCAGGTGCTCAGTTTTGCTTCTTGCCTTGCACCAGGGGTAGCATTCGGATAGTGGTCAAAGGAAGTTGGTGCACCTGAAAGTTGTCCCCTTCCCCTCCTCCTTTTGTTCTCTCGCTTGGATTCCCTCATTCAGCTCGTCCTGCAGTTGTCGAAGTAACGTACCAAAATCAGGGGCAGAACAGGGGCACGTGCTAGTGTCTACATATACGAGCTTTCCGTACAGGTACTAACAAATTGTCACAGTCAGTTTTTATTATACCTTTTATTGCCTGTTACAAAGAGCTACTCAATTATAGCAAGAGGCTCCCTCTCCTCTACAAAGTTCTTACTGACACTGTAGCGTGAGCACATGAATTTCCTTGTTCCATGCTCCGGGCATAGTGAAGAGTGAAATATTTGAGTGGTGCGTCCAAGTTGAAAAATGCAAACGTAAAGAAAGAGAAATCTTGAGTTATGATTTTAGGTACGTAAAGCTCCTCCTCTTCTTGAAGAGACAGCAGTGAACCCAATGAACCGCCTTGAGATGACAGTATAAGCGATCTCTTTCAAGACTCACTCCATCCTAATCCCCCAAGGTCGTGGAAACTCAATGAGGCGTCAAAAGCATGCTTAATTGTGACAGCTGGCTTCAAAAGCTAACGTAGTGCCAGAATAAGAATTAATTTTGTAGCACCTTGATTAAGCTGACGCTTGTAATCCTTATACTGTATATCAGTTTGTTTTTCCTTTTTTTTTTATTTCTTGCTTTGACAAAGAGCATTTGCGTGTTACTGATTGTCAATTTTATTTTTTTGGAAAAAAAAAAAAAAGGTGACAGAAGATGCTAAAGTGCTGTCTGGACCTTCGTCTGAGCATCATCATCGTGGAGTGGTGGAGGATGCTTGGTCGGAAAGTAGAGCTAAACCAACTCTGTTGACTCTGAGCAATCCCGAGGATGATCGTGCTGAAACGGAAGAGTCTTCAGAAAGCATACCTGGAGATGGTTTGGAGAAAATGGATGTCAGCAAAGAAAATAGTAACATCTCTGCCAGGTCAGACCAAACGACTTTGGAGTATCATGATGCAAAATCACCTGGTGATTTGGAAGATGACGTCATCTTTATAGCTGCTAAAGCAGCTCATTCCTCCACTGAAGAAACCGCCCATTTTCAAGAATTCGAGAAGGAAGAAGGCAGTGAAATGGTTGAAGGTAAACCTTTCCAGATGGAACAACCAGATTCATCAGAACTAAGAAAAGAAGCTGGAGTGTTTCATCCTATGATAACCTAAGTCTCTGGATTTTTCAAGTGTCTTTAAAAGGTTAAATTACTGATGGGTGCGACAGTTAACAATGAGCACTCACAAGTCTCCCAGGCACTTCCTTCCCATTATGTTTTAGGGGTATTTCTGTAGGCTGCAGGTTTTTTACAGCAAGTTTACTGTATTGCATGCTTTGACTCGATAGACTTATTTTGTTTTCTTCTTTTTTTTTTAACCACCTCGTTAGTGCTCAGTTACGTAGTTTTCTTGTGGAAGTGAGTCTGCTTGCGTACATGCTTCTCCTTACAGCTATGCTTGCTCATTTTGCTGGCTCAACAGCTTATGCAGCCTTTTCCAAGCCCATTTCAGTTGGTCTTTAGGGATTCAGCTGAATTCAACTCATTGAAGCCAGTCCAGCTTCTTGTGTGTTCGCAATTATACCTTTGTGTTTTATTACCTCTGCACGGATGCAGGTGTCAGAGTTCTGGGTCTGAGGTCTCGAAACAGTTTGTAGTAGTGAGTGTGTACTCCAGGATCAGTGCACCGTACGCATCCCGATTCGTCTGAAGTCTGAGAGGATTCGGGAGGATCCTGGAGAGCGATTGTTGCTATTGAAGTTCCTCAACTTTTTGGTGTGTGTGTGTTTTTTTTTTTTTTTTTTTTTTTTTAGGATGCGTGGAAGATTCAAATGCTGAATGTCTTGCGCTTTCTGCGGATGTGAAATTGGCGTTCCAAGCAGCTGAGGCTGCTACTTTTGGGACTGCATGTGAAAGGTAAGTTTATAAAACAGACTTTGGGTTCACACAAGACGTAGCTGCTGCCTTTGCTGTGTTGGAAATCTATGGTTTTGACCTGGAATGGGTTCTTTCCTGTGTTCTCCTAGGTAACGGCCCTTCTATTCCTTTCTGTCTGCGAAACAGAACTAATTTGGCATGGATATAAGTCAAATTGACTAGCTGTCCATTTGAGCCTTTTTTCTCAAATCATTGCAGGGCCCAAAGTGTGGTGATAAAGACTTCATTCAACAGGCTATGTAAACCTTTTTATAGTTTGAGGGTTATTAAGCAGATACTGCGAACATACATAAGCCCTGCTTTTGTCTGAAAACTGTGTAGCTTTTAAAGTTACACCTGAGGTTCCTGTAACATAAGCGGGTTTATTTGGGGGTTTGAATACTTTCTGGCAGTGTTTTATACACTTAATTTCTATTTTCTCTGCATGCTCAATTAGCATCTATTTGTTTATGGAAAGGGAAGCCCTTTTCTCACCAGATGCTTTAAAAGCTGCAGCTGCTTTTTGAGAGAATGTTAGTCATTAGTAAAGTTCTGCAAGGTTTGTTTTGAAGCTTAATGAGGCATTTCTCTTTTTCTGTTCAAGAAGTGAAACAAACTACCAGGAGTCCAAAATGTCCTCTTCGTCCGAAGAAAAAGCCATAGCAGTTGCACCAAATGCACAGCTTTCTGCATCCCCGGAGACAGACGGTGAGTGTACGTACAGTGCGTTGGAGCTGTTATGTGAGTTGAGGTAGCTGGACTCCTGAAGTAGAATGTGTAGTTGGCCATACCACTAGAGGTGTCTCAGACTGAGGTAGTACTAGCATGTTACTGCCAACTTTCATTGAACTGTAGAGAAAAAACCCTCCTCAAACAAAGTCCTTGTAGAAGGCGCATAGCGAATGTTCCAGTTCTTGATAAAGACATTGAGAAAACTGGTAGAATTTAAAATGTTAGAGGGAGAGATCAGTATTTATTTGGCTGTTGTGCACCACTACTAATTTGTGTGGTATGGGATTGTTGTGGTTTAACCCCAGCCAGCAACTAGGCCCACGCGGCCGCTCGCTCACTCCCCCCAGTATAGGGTAGGGAGAAGAGGGGACAGAAAAAACCCTCGTGGGTTGAGAAAAAGACAGTTTAATAGAACAGTAACAGAAGAGGAAAGTCATAACAATGGTGGTAATAATAATTATTATGGTAACAGGGTATACAAGATAAAACGATACAATACCCGATGATCCGTTACCCAGCCTGTCCTGAGCAGTGATCGCGGATCCCTGCCCGTCCCTCCGCCCCAGCCAACCCCCATCTATGTACTGAGCATGACGCCTGTGGTATGGAATATCCCCCTGGTGGTGCCTAGGTGGTGGCACTAGAAGGAAGGTGCCTTCCTTCTCTGGGAAGCTGAAAAAGTCCATGACCAATATAAACATTAGCTAGCAACAACTGAAACAGTCGGTGTTATCTACATTCCTCAACATTCTTCTCATACCAAATCCAAAAGACAGCAGCTACTAGAAAGAAAATTAAGTCCGTCTGGCTGAAACCAGGACAGGGATCTGCTGCTTGAGTTCCTGCGTTAAAAGACGATGCATCCTCGGGGTTCAGGCTGTGAAGAAGAGCTCGCTATGAGTGTGCCTTTCCAGCCCCCCTTTCCTCTCTTGTTGTTCTTCTCTATGGAATTGCCAGCTGATTTTCCTTTTCCTCTTTTTTCTTTTTCCTTTTTTTTTTAGTATTTTTTTTTAATTTATTGTGGGGCTGCCTCCTTCACCAGGTAGATAGTTCTGGCTTCTAGTTTTTGGAGGAAGCCCAATATAGGTGGCAGGACGGAGACTACCATTGTTGGCTCCTGCTCCGTCTGTTACTTCTGGTTGCTTACAACTGTGTCATTTATACAGCAGTTGAGTTTAAATTATAAAAATCTCTTCCAGCTGTGATAAGTATCCTTGACAGTGAGGACATGGTCAGTACTCATTCAGAAAATCGCCTCGAGGGGAAGTGTGTGGATTTACCTGAAGAACAGAACCAGGAAGCAGCTGAAGTTGAAGAAAATGTTCCTTTTCTGCAGGAAGAAATAACTCTTTCTCTCAATCTTCCTAAAACTGAGGAAACGAATGTAAGTAAACTCTTTTCCCATTTTCTACAAAATAGAAAACGCTTTGCAAGTGTTGAGGACAGTCCCATCTTACTGACAATTAGAAGGCACACAAAAACATCTGCGTTTCTTTAGCTGGTCAACACAAGTGAAAACCTCATTCCATAAGGGCAGATCCCTTTTTCTGCTGTGCATTTTCTGCTCCTGTAGCACCAAATAGAACCTGTCAAAACTTGGGCCTTTGAGAGCTGTAGAAGGACAAACAAATGTCTAAACTATTTTTTAAAATAACCGTGCATTCATTTGGTTTCCTGGAATGTAAACGTTTCTTATTTGACTTAACAAAGTAGTAGTTTAATTGTTAAAGATGATACAAAAAGTTGGGGAGTGCAGCTTGTTGATGCTGGGGGCCGTTTACGAAAGGACAAAATGATGCGGGAACCAAACTCATTTTCAGAATGATTTAGGTGCTTGGATCCTTTCCTCTCTCTTCCTTATTAACATAAACAGAAATCCCAGCAGTGAGTTCATTTCAGTGTCAAGATATTTCCAGCTACTCCAGGTACTTCAAGCTCTTTTTTTTTTTTTTTAAGTACAACAGCATTTTTTTGCAACATCTCCACTTTGTAAAAGAGGACTTTTTAAAGGTTGTTCACGTGGAGTGAAAATTAGCACTGGTGATTCTCTAGTTGTCCCATTATTCTTTCTTCTGCTGGGGCTGCTGAGTTCTTTAGGGGACATCCACAATGAATCCACGTACCATGCAGAGCATACTGTCAATTTCCTGTAGGATTGTAGTCACAGGAATTAGTAATAGTTAGGAGTGAAATACAAACTGAAAGGTAGGGGTACCACAAATAGATTGGTCTTAAGTAAGAGAAAATGCGTTTCGGTGTCCCAGATTGCAGAGGAAGTTAAACAGGCAGTCACTGATGTAGCTCGTCTGGGCTTTGGGATTTAGGACAATGCTGTAGAGAAGATGGTTCTAGACTTGGGAAACTTAGGGCAAACTGCTTACCGCTTTCTTGTTCATAGAGTTGTAAGCATAAAAGGAAAGTTTATGCAGACTGGTATTTCTCGGATTTAGTTTTGAAGCATGACGCGTTGCTATAATATGATGCTGTAGCAACTTTTGACAAAGCAGGAGGCAAGAAAATGAGCAGGTTCTATGGAGACTGGGGAGTGCTCTTGAGGGGTTTCTTCCTTCTGCCGGTGTTGGCTAGCTCTACAACTTAGAGGGCTGGGAAAAGATCTTTACACGTGGATTAAATTATCTTGACCATCTGAGTCCCTGGAAATACGTAACAGATACTGCCTTTGTTCGCACCATAAAAACACGAGGTGGAGCTATTTAGAATATACTGTGTTGTCTCAGGCAATCCAAGTGGCTCCTTAGAGTGCAGGGTTGAGCTGTCGGATGTGAGAGCTGGCCAGTTTGACAAAGTGTTGCCGACTGGAACTTTCAGCTTTTCTCTCATCGTTGCCTTTTACCCTGTTAGATGGTAAATGGAGCACGCGATGGCGTACACTGAACACTCTCTTCTCTGTCCCTTAAACACAGAAGCTGTCATCGGTAGCAGGGAGTACACTGTATGTTTCTGACTTTACACCCAGCAGTGATCCGAAAGGAAAAGCAGCATTTCACTGTCCTCAGTTTCGTCTGGGTCAGTTTGAAGTCGGTCTCTTTGGTAATGACTATTGCATGAACAGGCATCTTTTTTAACTTTAGGTGATTGAAGACAGTGGGGTTAAGGCACAAATCTCTGAAGAGGCACCGGAAACACCCCCCTATAGTGAACGACATCCATCAGGCAATCTTCCATACACCTGTGATCCTATAGAGCAGCAGTTTGCATGTGATTTGCCTGACGATAAAGATGGTGAATGTGATGCAGCTGAGGGAGATGGAGAGCTTTTTATATCTCAGAGTAATTTTACTTTAGTCTTGGAAGAAGAAGGTGGTGAAGGGGAGATGGGAGACCCTACACTAGGAGATGCTTCTAAGCCGGCTGGCGCAACAACAGAGGAGAAACCTGTGAACAGTTTAGGAAATACTGAAAACCAAGAACATGTTACAAACTCAGTGTCCACTGTAACTAATGATCAGGAATCTCAAAATATTGTAGAGTCGCTTCCATATGTGCCTGAACCCATTAAGGTGGCTATTGCTGAGAACTTACTGGATGTAATCAAAGACACAAGAAGTAAAGAATTCACGTCTGAAGTTGTAGAACAATCTATTCATGAAACCATAGGAAAAAAGGGAACTAGATTCCAGAAGGCCAGAGCTCCTTTAACAACTGTGCCAGAAGGAGTGGAAGATGAAACCAGCATCCATCAAGTGGAGTATGTTAGCACTCCTAGAACACGCACAAGGGGACAACTGAGTAGAAGTTTAAGTATTCCATCTGCAGGTGCTCAGCAACTTCTGAAGGCAGATAAACCGTTTCTGGTTGGACTGTCTCCTCGGAGAAGTACCAGGCGAGCCAAAGAAGCCCCTGAGACTTCTGGTCTTCAAACAGAAGAAAATGCTCAAGGTGAGCAAACACCTGTGATGCCTGTTACTCCTAGGAGAGGTAGGAAGCCTAAAGCGACTAACGTACAGAAAGTAGAAAGCAGCCATTCTGACGGACAAACATTGTCCGTCAGTACGCAGTCCATAGCCGTTACTCCAAGAAGAGGATTAAGGAGAGCAAAGGAAGCTACGTCTGAAGTCTTGGAAGAGGCTATTGAGGAAACGTCTCTTTCTGAGGGTAGCATTACTGCTTCTGCTGCTTCCAAGAGGACTAGAGGAGGAAAAAGTTCAGCAGGAGATCAAGGACCTGGCCAGGCTGACCCTGATCATAAGGTAAAACCAGCCGTCAGTCCCAGCAGAAGGGCAGGAAAACTGAAGGGCATTAATTCACAATTTACTGAAAGTATTGTCAAGGACCAAGAGGCGCAGTCTAGTGACCAAGTCCTTTTACCTGTGCCAACTAAAAGAGGCAGAAGAAGAAAGATGAGTTCATCAGAAGTTTCAGAAAATTCTGACCTTGATCTGTCTAAATCGTCACTTCCTCAAACAGAATTTAAACTTCCTGTGACTCCTAGAAGAAGTGCTAGGAAGGGGGCCCAAAATCTCTTGGCAGAGACACAATCTCTCTCTACTCAGGCAGGCATACATTCAGGCGGGAAGGTGGAAATCCTTGCTACTCCCAGGAGAAGTACCAGAAGAGTTCCACATGCTAAGCCAGAAAAAACGGATACTCATGAGCAAACACCTGCACAGCCAAAGGAGGAATTAACCCCACCCAGGACGGCAGTAAGGACAGGGCGTCGGGGCAGAAAGAGACGAGCAGTATTGGAGGAGAGCACAGGGGAGGGGGCCTTCCCCCAGGGACCTGGTGGCAGTCCTTTGCTGCTTGAAGACTTAAATCCATCAGGACGTGATGAAACATCAAGAACTTCAACAGATCGCGTTATGAGCACCAGATCCCGCAAAACTGCCGTGCATCAGAAACTGCCTGTTGAGGAAAATGCGTCCTTCCTTTTCTCCCCTCCTCTCACAAAGCTGACAAAGAAATGTAAAGGTAGGAGCATTATGTTTATACGCAAAATAGGGGATATTGCTGTTTTGTAAACCACAGAAAACAGACTGTGAGGACGGCTTTTAAGCGTTGTAAAGAATCTAACCATACAAAAAAAATTGGGGAGGAGATGATTCATCTGTTTTCTGAACTCTACGTGACTGGCTGGCTAGTGGTGGAGGAGGCTGATCTGAGTAGAGTAATATGAAATTTAATCTGAATTTTTATCGTGAGCTTAATTTCTACCTGTTTCAAAAACTGGAGGGTATCTGGTAATATGTGATTGACATCTCTTCCCCACAGTGGAGAAACAAAGGGGACATGCTTCCAAAATCCTGTTCAGTTTTTAACTTAAAATGAGCTGCGTCTTGTAACAAACTATCCAGCTGTTTAATGATGTGACTGTTTTTCATGGACATATACTTTGGTAGTGACGTTACTGCGCATTGGGCTCTTTGTATTAGAGTACATGATAAGAAGAACTCTTTTGAGATGTTTAAGGATTGCTGATGCCTCTTGAGCGCAATATCTTTGATTACCTAAGTGTAGGTAAAATCACTGCACCGCATTATTTTTGTTTCACTATGTACTGCCAAAGAATGGATCCTAAGAGGCAGTAACTAGGGGAAAAATACCTCCACATTGAGTGTTTATGAACCTGATTGGACCTTTTATTTCAGAAGGCTATTGTGCTTTTGATTATCAGCTGCAATTTAAGGTCACTGTCCTTTATGTCTAGTGTCCGTGTATGCTAACAGTGCATTGTGGTTTTAGCTGGAGAAGCAGACCGTTCTGTGCAGCTTAAGGATTTGGACCCGGACCTGTCTTCTCAATTTGTCTTTTCGCCTCCTCTTTTGAGGTCCAGGAGAAAAAATGTATCTAGCGTTTCCCGAATTGGGAAAGAACCGGTAAGTAAAACTGTAGTTGTCTCCCATTCTTAATTTTTGTTCTGTCATGCTTTTTCGAATCATACTTTGCAACGGCTTGCCTTTTTCTGTGAACGTATATCTGAAAAGAGAGAACTTGAAATTAATCAGGGGAACAACTTATTATTTTTTTTCCTTCATGAAAACTAGTGATAAAAATCAATTTTGAATCTACCTAAGTCAAGGATTAGTAAGCATTGCTTTGCTTTTCAGAAAAGGCACAGTGGCTTTCCTTAAATGTACTGGGTGTGTTATCTGTTGATTTCTGAATTTCAGCTTTTAGGTTGGTGTGAGAGTTTGAGATGGAAGGTTTGTTTTTGTGGAGGGAAACTGTAATGCTTTTGGCAGTACCTTTGTCATGGCTTGTTCATGAAAGAAACATTCATCTGTGTTCTGTAGAAGTGTAAGAACTTGTGAATAAGTAATGTTTTTGTTGCCTTATCATAGCAGCTTCTGACTAAGGAGGAGGAGGATGCCAAATCTACAGAGTCTGTGGGAAAGCAAAAATTGAAGAGAGGTAGAACTGCAAAATCAAAAATGAAGAAAGCAAGCAAGTATGAAAAGCTTTTTGAACGCTTACTTGCATTCCTTTATTTTGGTAGCAATTCAGCTTTTGGCCACCTCACTTGCTCTTCCTCACTTGGCGGTACAGTTCTGCTCTGACTTTGCGAGCCTGTCCAGCTTGCTGGTCTCCTGGGCACCGTTTTCCCCACTTCACGGTTCAGTTTTCTATTGGAACCAGAAGAGGGAGGGGCTAGGAAAGGCCAAGTGGATGCTACTCTTTGCAATGATGGCGTGCTCTCCTGTCATTCCACCTTACGAAACCACGCTCTTACGGTCTTTAGTTCCTTCTGGAAAAGTGTTTGAGGAGAGTTGCCTCTTAAAATCCCAGCAGGGGGAGGAGGGAGGGGGGCTTTAAAAGCTCACGCGAATAGTGAGTGAGAATGCTTGGGACAGTCTGGTAAGGAACGAAAGCAAAAGGAAGCTTGTTTCTCTATGTTTTCTGCCTTGACCCTATCTTCAAAGAAGCCCACAAACAATTCTTTGGCATCGATTTTTGTAATTCCAAAATTACAAAACGTTTTCCTCTACTGAATACTGTTGGTAATCAAAAAATCAATTTGATACTTCTCTCTGTTTTTAGGATCACGAGAAAAGAAGGCTCTTGGTCACCTCCACCAGTGGAAATAAAATTCGTCTCTCCTTTTGGAACTCCAGCAGATGGAACAAAAAGCAAACAGAAAGAAACCGCAGACATGGCAGAGAAGACTCTACGAAAGAACAAAAAAAGACTGTCTAATTTTCCAAAGCCAGTTGTGCGCCGGAAGATGCTGTAACAGTTTTTTAAGTTTATAATGTACACACACCACTGTTCGTAAAGTCATCAAAACTGTGTGGATTAGTAAAAAGAAAAAAAAAATCATCTAATTTGGAAGAGCTAATTTATATAAATTATTGTAAAATTTCATAAACAAACGGTCTTCAATAAGTAACTCCATATGGAGTGTTATTTCCTCCGTCAATGCAGTTTTCTATTTTATAGTAAGACTTCATACATTTATATAATATGTAAATACAACTTATTTTAGGAATGTTTAAATAAAAATGTATACTTCACAACATGCTTACTGTCTGATAGCTTTTTGAGGGAACATAGGGTTGAATGGCCTTTATAGGTCAGAAATGTTAATGTTGGTTTGCAAGAGTGTTTAAAGCCTTCGAAAGTGAGGCCAAAAGCTTTTTAAGCTTTTTAAAGTTTGCTTAGAAGTCCTTTAACAAGTAATCGTGTAAAATGTACTAGTTTAAATTTTATAAATGATTTTTGACCTTCTGGCACAAATAATTGGGCTTACAATACAAAATGATAATTCCTTACATTCACAGTTAAGTTGTATTGTATCAAAGTCAGAATGTAAACAATTGTATTTTAAGCTGTGCAATATTTTTTTGTATTTGTCTTAAACTTTGGGAAAGCTGCTCTTTAGCTCATAAAACTGTATCACACCTCAGATGTTTCCCCATTGTTTACAATTTGTTGTCAGTAAAAAATTAACTGTATAGAGAGTGTGATGCTTACAGTAGCATATCAAATTTAAAGGGATATTACCCACATAGTTTGAAATTTGAGCCAAAATTATTTTCATAAGGTTAGTAAGAATGCTACTATAATTGAAATAATTATTGTCTGTAAACATAGCTTGCAATATTTGAAGCCTGCATATCACAGCACTGAAAACCTGATGGTAAAGCTAACGTAGTAGTCTGAAAAAGGTACAAAAATGTATAGAAATCTTCATTACAAACCGTATTTTTGAATAATTTTTCGTTAATAATTGTGGGTTATGAGGTAAATGTCCCTGTAAGGTTTCAATTTGTAAAAGCAACTTCAAAAAAAATACTCTTTTAAAAACAGACACGGAAGTACTATTTTGATGTGCAGTCTTTTACACAATGGATTATTTTTATGTATGTCAATTTATACATGGATGCAACTTTGAAGACTACGGAATGGTGGAACCTGACATTAAACTCTTCAATGAGTAAAAACTACTACATTTACTCCAAGAAATAATTTATTGGTTAACTAATACCTTACACATAATGGATGAATGTATTAATAACAGACTAAGCTTGTAAAAGAAGCTGCTTCTAGGGCCATGGCTTTTCTATCTCAGAACAGGTCATTCTAGAGAAGGAGCTGCATGCGCTTGGATATTTTTCTCTTTGGGAGTATTCATGACTGAATGAAAGCTTGAGAAAAGAATGACAAATGTTGACAGTGTGAAAGTGGCAGTTCGAGTGAGTCCTTTCAGTCAGGCTAGTAATTGTTTACTCGGAGTATTTTGTACTTGAACTACAATATAAATATAGTCAAAGAGGAAAGGTGGGGGAAGTTCTAGCAATATTTTTTTAAATTCACATAGTAGAGAAATGCAGTGAATAGCTCAGAAAATGAGGTAAAAGGTCAGACTTTCAAACCCGGAAAAGAAAATTGATGTCAAATCTGAATGTATGTTTTGTGTAGGGCACAAGAGTATTTATAAAATGCTCCTGATTTCTGATCAACTAGAATTGACTGATGAAATGCTAATGAAGATCACTTAATAGGATTTGAACATGTTTCTGTCATTTATACTAGAGTATATTTTTTGGTCTGAAAATTAATGGAATCAAATGAAAACGTATTAGCTAGTCTTATTAATTTGTAGTCATTTTTAACCTCTTAATTTTATAACCAGCTCAGCTGATTTTTCTTCATTTGGCAATGCTTTGGAGGAAAAAAGAAAGCAGTAGTAATAATAAGAAAATTGGCATGTGATTTAATAACTTCCTAAAGGTTTGTAATAGTCTAGTAATTTTTTTACCTTAATGGAGTTTTATTCCAATTACATGTTAAAATGTTTTCCTCCCCGCCCCCCCCCCCCCCTTTTTTTTTTCCAGTTACCTAGATCACTGGACAGTACTTGTGTGCTGACCAGTTTCCCCAGGGAGCAGTTTAAGAAGAACAGGAGTGTAAGCATAACGTATAACAAGGAAATGGGATTTCAGAAAGTTGAAGAACGTAGAAGGAAATCGAAGCAAAAGCAGGCACTGGGGATTTTTTTGGTAGAGCCTGAGAGAAGGAAAAGAAGCTAGCTAACAGCATTAAGACGGCAACTCAAGGAATTTATAACGAAGTGGAGAAAATAGATTTTCCTTTGGGTTTTTCTTGTGTAGGCTCGCTACAAGTATGTGAAGGGTAGAGGGGAAAAGATCACTTCAACAAGGGTGAGAGGGATCCAGCGCATGGGCAGTGCTGCTTAACAGTGAGGTTGAATTGGGAAGGAGACTTGCCTTTTAAAAGATTAAAATGGCTTGGACATGAGTGGCTGAGCAGGCTAGGAGTCTTTAATAGAGACTTGCAGGTGCTTGCACATGTATTTGAGAGGATGTTAATGTTCGTGGTGCCAGAGAAGAGCAGGAAAGAGGGATGACGCACCGCTGTGGTGGATGCGTGCAGAAAGCTCTAGGGGCATAGAGCAGCAGTTCTCTTGTGAGCAAGATGAGAATTTCCCGGGAGCTACTTGGTACAGTTCATCACTAAACACAACAATTCTGAAGGTTTGCTGTAGGAAATTGAATTGCTCGAGGGGTGTGTGTTTTTCTCGCCCTAAAGAAAAACTAGACTTTCTCAAGAGTGTTGTCCTGCATCTGCTTTGATCTAATGTCAGACGGCTAAAAGCTGAAGCTAAATTGTGCATCTGTATCTTTGGGGCCGTAACCCCAGAGAAATGCCACTGGAAGGTTAACTACCTTGGAGTAGACTCTCACCTTTCAGAAAGAACAAAAGTAGGTGTAATGACACATTTTATTTCCAGGAAACACATTTGCGAAGTTATTAGTGAAGGGAGAATGACTTTTAATCAGATTAAGGGCTGTTGTTAGAAGGGAATTTGTCAAGAAAATAGACGTTTCAGTAGAAATGGTTCGTGAGTTACTTCAGAGATTTAACACAAACACTCATAAGACTTTTTTTTTCTTCAAATGTTTATAAGCCAAGGCTGATGAAAGTATTAATTCCAGGTTATAACATGAAGGAGAATTAGAGCAAATCCATTTTACTTTTGATAGCTGTTTAGTGCTTAAAGCATTGACTGATTCACATGGACTTAGTTTATTTGCCTTAATATTTGTACATGCCCAGTGTGCAAATAAGGCCACAGATAACCAAGTGGTTTAATCAGAACTTCCTCTCATGGAAGACTATTCTCAGGGTTGTCAGCGCAATAAACTTATTTGCTGCAATGTCATCAGTTCCCATGTAACTGGTCATAAATAGCTTAGCTGTTGATTTCTGGTGGGGAAAAAAGAAGCTACAGGCAGAGGCCAGTTGGTAGCTTCTCGTGAGTTGTTAGGCAGTGCTTGTAACCTGTTAGTCTAGGCCACCCTGAAAATACTATGAAGTAATAGAATTTCAAGTAATAAGATAGCATTTGTTTCTTATTTTGTTTGTACTTTTGTCTTCTGTGCAAAATTTGCAGGTTTCCATTCCAGGAATGCTTTTTTCACCAAAGTAGTCAAGGTAATGAGTCTCTTTGATATGCTTGGAGATAAATGTACTGTGGCTCCTTTTGAATTAAAGCTGTTCCTAAAATAAAATGCATTTTCCAAAGCACTGTGCTGTGTGGATGACCAATATGTGAGGTAGAGGGAAAAATGCAAGTTACGGTTACCGATGTGTCTGTTTGTTTAGGTCACTTGCTCCTTGGCTGTGGTTCAAGAGCAGGCTTATCCCACGGCAGTCATTGGTGTGGTGTGCATTGCTGTTGATCTTGATTTAAATCCAGACTAAAACATGAATTATTATCGAGTGACTTGTAATTTTAATAGAGAGAGAAGGATGCGGGAAGTTAGTGCGTGATTTTTTTTATCAGCTCCCAGCAGCACAAGCATATATGGCACAGGAAAACCTTTATTGGTCTTGTAGTGGCTTCAGCAGGATCCAACAGTTGCACAGGCCAGCTAAGATTTTATTCAAAGAACCAACTAAAAGCAGTTTTACCTAATACACAGTTGTAGACTGGTCGGTTCATTTATCTCCTCTTATTAACATTAATATAAGAGTAATGCAAGTGACTGGCATTTATCCGTTTACTGGTTTGAAGCACTATCTAGATTTTGTCTACATTTCCATCATTGTGAAACTCAGTATTACTTTCAAGTGTGTTTGCAAATGTTAATTTCTAATTTAGTGGGGGCACTCCTACCAGACAGCAGCGTTTGTGTATGCGTTTGCTGGCTCATCTATGAAGAGGATGCACTTGATCCTTTGTTTAGAGTGGTCTTTCATCATCTTGGTCAAGGATTCTGGAGAACACCTGTCAAGGCTATAATGCTACTCTGCTAACGTATGGTCAGACTGGCTCAGGGAAGAGCTAGTTGATGATCAGATAGGGTGCAAACAGGTGCCTGGTGCCCCTTGTGTGTGAAGAGCTCTTCAAAGCCACCCAGAATCTGGAAAAGAACAAGCGTTACCAAGTGAGATTAGCACAAAGTGTCATTTATTGCCAAGATCGTTCCAGGTTGTGCTTTCAAAGTCTCAGTGAATCAGCAAAAAAGAGAAACTGTGAGTATATGGAGCAACTTAGCACTACAAGCCGTAGTGGATCCTATAAAATAATGTTGAAAACAAAATTGATGCAGTACAACTAGATTTGCAGATAAGTCCTACAATGATAATTTGCCACAGGTGTAACTAGTTGATCCCTAACATGAGAACCAAAAATGTTCATTTTTAGTAAACCTTTTCTTAAGAGCTGTTGCAAACACTGATCTTCCTTTATGTACCATAAAGTGAGCTGCTCCTTATTGTCTGTTATGTTCCCTAGCTTCGCTCTTGCACAGGGTATTCATGAGAAAGTCTTTCCAGCACCTCAGTAGAGAAAACTAATGCTTTCTTCTTTATAGTGTACAGAAGCTTTATAGTGCCGTACCTCTCCTATATGGTAGGAGCAATGTTTTTAGCCTTGCAGTACAGCTTCTGTAGCTGATGGATGCTCCCACTCCATCAGTATCCTTCTGTGCTTGCAGTCCAGTGGATTCTAGCACATCTGTAAGCAGGAAGCTTTGCTCTAGCGCAGTAGTGCCTTCTGCCTACAGAAGTACCACCCTGGTCACTGAAGGCTGCTTGCAATTTACTCCTGTGTTACTTCCCTTAAGAAAGAGCGCTTTGTTTTCCCTAACTAGCCTCCCCAGCTCTGTACCAGCAGAAATGATGCAAGGATGCCATTTGTAAGCATGTTTCTGTGTCCCTTTGACATCGTCATCCACTGTGTGCCCTTGTGATAAACACGACAGTGAAAACTCCTTCCTTCCCATCTTGGTTGCCGTATCAATGCGTAAATAAAAAAAACAACCCTATTTGAAGCAGAGTTATGCCTATTTTATAGAGGTCTTGGATAGAGAAAAAAAATAAATGCTGGTTGAACCACCCTACCCAGCTATCAAAAATTAATTAAAAATTCACACTTGAATTTTCTACAATGCTCTTTAGATGCTTAATAACTTAAAACTTAAGTAAAATGACTCATTGAGACATATGATGGCATCTACCTGGAAAGCAATGAGGATTATGCACATGAGGGTAGGTGAGGAGGAAATGCTGGAGAAGAAACAGCATTGTGATGAAACAGTAAGGATCTGATAAATAACTGCAAGAATTAAGCTTATGTACGGGTTTGGGATCAAGGGAAGTTTTGATCTGTGTAATCTGGGATGAAACTCCATTAAGTTTGTGGCTTTTTTCCAAATATGTTTTACCTTCTAATTACTTCTTGTCTTTACAGATCACTTTCAACGTGCTGGAAATCTATAATGACCAGGTAATGAGGTCGCTTTGCTTCCGTATTAACAAATCTTAGTTTTCTGTGTACATTGATTTCTTTTTTGCTCGTTGTAATTTGAAAATCATCCTTTATGCTCTCTTAACGTGACCCTTCTGGGCATGTTGGCTGAAGTGTGTGGGTGCTGCCTGGACCTAAGAGCATCGTTTTGCTGCTTGAGCCACCCGGCTGCTCTGCCATACCCCTGGCCAAGCTGTTTCATTCCTTGTGGTGCGTTTCTTCTTTCTCCTTTCTGTGCTTTCCTCCTTTTTGAAGAAAAAAGGGGGCCGCACTCAAATGGTTGCGGTCAGTGGCTCAATGTCCATGTGGAAACCAGTGTCGAGTGGTGTTCCTCAGGGGTCAGTACGGGGACCAGTGCTGTTTAACATCTTTGTCACTGACATGGACAGTGGGATTGAGTGCAGCCTCAGCAACTTTGCTGTTGACATCAAGCTGTGTGGAGCGCTGAACACGCTGAAGGGAAGGGATGCCATCCAGAGGGACCTGGACAGGCTTGAGAGGTGGGCCCGTGCAAACCTCATGGAATTCAGCCAGGCCAAGTGCCAGGTCCTGCACCTGGGTCATGGCAATCCCAGGCACAAATACAGGCTGGTGGAGAGTGGCTTGAGAGCAGCCCTGAGGAGAAGGACTTGGGGGTGTTGGTGGATGAGAAGCTCAACGTGAACTGACAATGCATACTTGCAGCCCAGAAAGCCAACCGCATCCTGGGCTGCATCAAAAGAAGCATGGCCAGCAGGTCAAGGGAGGTGATTCTGCCCCTCTACTCCGCTCTGGTGAGACCCCACCTGCAGTACTGCGTCCAGCTCTGGAGTCCTCAGCACAAGAAGGACATGGATCTGTTGGAACGGGTCCACTGGAGGGCCATGAAGATGATCTGAGGGCTGGAGCACCTCTCCTATGAAGACAGGCTGAGAGAGTTGGGGTTCAGCCTGGAGAAGAGAAGGGTCCGGGGAGACCTTATAGGAGCCTTCCAGTACCTGAAGGGGGCTTACAGGAAAGGTGGGGAGGGACTCTTTATCAGGGAGTGTAGCGATATGACGAGGGGTAACAGTTTCAAACTGAAAGAGTGGAGATTTAGGTTGGATATTAGGAAGAAATTCTTTGCTGTGAGGGTGGTGAGGCACTGGAACAGGTTGCCCAGAGAGGTTGTGGATGCCCCATCCCTGGAAGTGTTCAAGGCCAGGCTGGATGAGGCTTTGAGTAGCCTGGTCTAGTGGGAGGTGTCCCTGCCGACGACAGGAGGGTTGGCAGAGTCACCTCCCTTGACTTGCTGGCCATGCTTCTTTTGATGCAGCCCAAGATGTGGTTGGCTTTCTGGGCTGTGAGTGCGCATTGTTGGCTCATGTTGAGCTTCTCGTTCACCAACACCCGCAAGTCCTTCTCCTCAGGGCTGTTCTCAAGCCATTCTCCTCCCAGCCTGTATTTGTGCCTGTCAACAGCAAAGTTGCTGAGGCTGCACTCAATCCCACTGTCCGTGTCGCTGACAAAGATGTTAAACAGCACTGGTCCCAGTACCTACCCCTGAGGAACTCCACTCGACGCTGCCCACCACTTGGACATCGATCTGTTGACCACTCAAAGAGTTGCAGTCCATCTGTCAAATCCACGTCCCTCTACTTTAGAGACAAGGATGTCATGCAGGACAGTGTCAGGTGCTTTGTGCATAAGTCCAGGTAGATGATGTCAGTTGCTCTTCCCTTATCCACCAATGCTGTAGCACCGTCATAGAAGGCCACCACGTCTGTCAGGCACGACTTGCCCTTAATGAAACCTTTATTAAGATGTGAGCTTTCAATGTAGATTAAATTTACCTGGAAAGCGGAACTTGCTGGGAATGAGTTTCTAAACGTGGTAAAGACCAAATAAGCACCCTGTTCTCAATTGAAGTCAATCTTAATTTATGTTCTATCCTTACTAACTGTAACAATATTTTTTTTTGTTGTTATTTTAGTAACGAATTTTGGCTATAAGTCTCTTTCCCTAGGTAACAGACTTACTATCTAAAACCAGGAAGCCTGGTGGGCTCAAGGTTAGAGAAGGGCAGCAGTGGGGTTTTTATGTGGACAGTTTGAAGCCGATGCTTTGTGGTAATTACGCACAGACCAAGAGGTTAATGGAACAAGGGAATAAGATGAGAACAACAGCTACAGCTACCATGAATGCCACAAGCAGTTGGTCTCAAATGGTCATCACAATCCAGTTCAACCTCCCCCCTTTAAATTTGCTTTTGAAATTTATGCTTATACTGTTCCCATATTTTCACTTTCTTTTCCCTTAGTGCTCTGGCTGAGGTTGCTACAGCAAAGAAAGGGGCTTGATCCTGAGGAACCTCCTGCAGTCTGCTCTGGGGAGAAACAGCAGGACCATCATGGTAAATTGATTCTTGCATTTATAACCCACTTTCCCTGCTGAAATGGAATTGCATGGCTCTAACGTTGGTGCAAGCGGGCGTAGGTTAAAAGTTAAGGTTGCTTTCTGTGCAACACAGAGGTGAGGACCCTTCCGCTGCTCAAAAGATTCTCAACGCTACTAAATACATTACTAAAATGGAGACCATTTCTGTTTTCAGACCAGAAACGTGGCTGACACAAAATCTCTCTCTCGCTTTCTACGTTAGAGATTGAAACCCCACTTCTTTTGCAAGAGTTTTCTGCATATTTGGAAAAATTTACCTAGATAGAGATAAATGCAGCTATAAAACTCAGAAGCACCTGTTTTATATAAACGCCGTGTTCTTTACATAAAGCGAGGCAGTATTATGAAACAGCTATTTGTATTTCCTGAATTCTGAGATTACTGTTGGTCCTGTGCACCAGATGTTGCATTCCTAAATAAGATGAAACCCCCACAGGGTCCTCTTTGTCTCGGGTGAATTAACTGTATACTCCAGCACCTTTGAAGAGGTATTTTTTCTTAAAGCAAGTACTATCAAATGAAAGATGGAAGAATACAACTAGAAAACGTGCACATGTGAAAATGTTGACTGTAAATGCTGACAGTCTTCAAACAGCTTACCTGAGTTTCTTCAAATGCTAACTTTCTTACTGTTCTGAACAAATTTAAGGACAGATTCTTCAACTGTTACTTGTACCAATACCATCGACGTGGTTTTGAGTTTTTTTTTACGTTGGTGCTAGCGTAAGGCAGAGTTACCAGGATTTGAGCACCTTCAGTATTCACTTTGACAAAAACCACCTCTGTCTTCTCATCTGTCTGTCTCTCTTTCTCCTAAATTGCTAACCTGCTAAAAAGAGTTAGTTTATAGCCAGATTGCTAAGACACTAGGATTCTTCTTTTATGTTTAAGGACTTTATGGTCATCTTTTCCATGTTAATCCCTATCTCATTTTTGGTAGGGTTTAAAACTAATTTTAAAAACCTCCTTCAAAATCCAATGGCAGGTAATACGTTTGATACGCTCACAGACTGCAGCCGAGACTCCAGCAGACCTCTGTTACGAAGGAACTCTGTCAACCTGACGATACGCTGAAAGGCACACTTTCATAGTTTTTCCCGCTCTGGTCTCGGTGCCAATTGCGGTCAGGTGCTGGGCAAAATGAGAAGAGATACCAGCTCAAAGTGACTGACAGCTGAGGAGGAAGGAAAGGGTGAATGTGCCAATAAGGGAGGGCAGCATATTAAGAGCTTATTCTGTATTCTTATTAACGCACGGCGTATATTTTGACAGCTAAGTTATGTGACGGAGGTAGCTCTTTTTCCTGAGAATTCTGGGTCTCTCTCGTGTGCGTGGCTTAATTCAGCTTCTTTCCTTCCCTTTCTCTCCCGGCAATGCAGCACAGAGTTGAAACGTAGAGCGTACAGATGACCCCTGCTGCCAGGCGTTGGTTGTCTCTGCTTCCCGATGCCGGATCCCAGCGACAGTGCCACACAGAGCTATTCCTTCCTGCCCAGGAGCAGTTTGCTTCCCGGCCACTTCCCCAGTCCCTCGTCTCCTTCTGCAAGAGAAGGTTCCCTCTCTCCTCCTGGCCTTTCTGGGGCTCAGAACTGAAAACGGCCCTCTTTGCAGTCCTTCCAGACAGGCTTTCGCTGGGACTCCAGCACTAATTATTCCTTCTTATTCCAGCTCCCCTGAAAAGAGCTCAGGCACTTAGATGTCTGCTGTCCCAACGCGATTCATGGCTCAGTGACCGCGTGGCTGCAGCTGCCTGGCTACGAGGAGATACCAGGAGCAGAAGATTTATCGTTTCCCGCACCAGTTCAGTCCTGCAAAGAGCTGAATTGCTTTCATGTGCTGACGAATGCAGACCAAGCAGCTCCCCATGCCTGAGCCAGCTCTGTGCAGGGGCAGCTGGCGTTGTCTCTGCAGGGCATTTGCCTGCCTACCTGGCGTACCCGCAGTTAGAGTGGATGAGGTCTGGTTTTGAAGTTTCCCATCCCACGTTGCCCCACATATGAGAGGCACAGCAGCTATGGCTACGTTGCTGCACGTTAGGCTTAGCTGGAGAAGAGAAGGATTTTCCTGGGCTGGCAGGGTCCAAACCAAACCAGGCTGTGATTGCTGGTAGCGGTACAAGAGAGGGCAGCAGATACTTCCACCCGAGGAGCGAAGTGGCCGCGAGACTCTTTCACCTGTCAAGTTCCAGAGCTACCTGAGATATTTCTGAACAGGGAAAAGAAGAAAAGAAGAAGGAAGAAAAAAAAATCATGTTTGACAGGAAATCTTGTTTGCTGGGATTGTCTGGGTAACAGGTGCTTTTTTGTCTTTTATATATTTTCATATTTAAAAGGACAAAAATGATCAGGACCAAAGCCGTGATAAAGGCAAGTCCTGGTGAGAAGCTGCTGAGGGAACTGAAGGCTGAAAACACCAAAGTGTTGTCCAGACTGGCTGGGCTCGGGAGCGCAGAGCGATAGATAGAGGATACTTTTAAGATCATCAAGTCCAACCGATAACCTAGCACTGCCAAGTTACCACTAAACCAGGTTTGTCAGCGTGACATCTACCCGCCTTTTAAAGACCTCCATGGATGGCGATTCCACCACTTCCTTGTGCAGTCGGTTCCAATGCTTGATAACCCTTTGGGTGAAGAAATTCTTCCCAATATCCAATCTAAACCTCCCCTGGTGCAACTTGAGGCCCTGTCCTCGTGTCCTGTCACTTGTTACTTAGGAGAAGAGACCGACCCCCACCTCGCTCCAACCTCCATTCAGGTAGCTGCAGAGAACAAGAAGGGCTCCCCTCAGCCTCCTCTTCTCCAGGCTAAACAACCCCAGTTCCCTCAGCCGCTCCTCATGAGACTTGGTCTCCAGGTGTGGCCTCACGAGTGCCGAATGCAGGGGGACGATCACGTCCCTAGTCCTGCTGGCCACACTAGTTCTGATACAAGCCAGGATGCTCTTGGCCACCTGGGCACGCTGCTGGCTCTTATTCAGCTGGCTGTCTACCAATACCGCCAGGTCGTTTTCCACCAGGCAACTTTGCAGCCACCCTTCCCCAAGCCTGTAGCGCTGCATGGGGTGGTTGTGACCCAAGTGCAGGACCTGGCACTTGGCCTTGTTGAACCTCATACCGTTGGCTTTGGCCCGTCGATCCAGCCTGTCCAGGTGCCCTCTGTAGAGCCTTCCTACCCTCAAGCAGATCAACACTCGCACCCAGCTTGGTGTCGTCTGGAAACTTACTGAGGGTGCACTCGATCCCCTCGTCCAGGTTGTTGACGAAGATATTTCCAGCAGACATCTGGTAAGTTGAGTCCCCCGTGAGAACAACTGGTAGTGATTGTGAGACTTCCCCCAGCTGCTTATGGAATATTTTGTCTGCCTCTTCATCCTGGTTGGGTGGTCTGTAACAGAGTCCCACCTTGATATCTGCCTTGTTCATCTTCCCCCTGATTCTTACTCGTATACATTCAACCCTGTCATCATCATCATTAAGCTCATGACAGCCCAAACATTCCTTAACACACAGGGACGCTCCACTGCCTCTCCCTCCTGGCTTATCCCTTCTGAAGAGTTTATAGCCATCCGATGGAGCACTCCAGTCGTGCGTATCATCCCACCGTGTTGCTGTGGTGGCCGCTATGTCAGAGTTTTCCTGCTGCACAATGGCTGCCAGCTCCTCCTGTTTGTTGCCCATGCTGCATGCGTTGGTGTAGAGGCACTTCAGTTGTGCTACTGATCCCACCACCTTTTGGGGGGCGGTGGGAAAACCCCAGCTTCTACCTGACCATTCCCAGGTGCTTCCATGATTTCTAACCCATCAATATCCCTTGTGTCTTTGCTACCGCATGGCACTCCATCCCCTCCCTCCCCTGCGATGGCAGACCAAAGCACCTCACTAGCATGCTGTCCCACAAATATTGATGTGCCGCCCCCAGGCTTGTCTCTGGTGAGCCTGGTTTTATCCCTTTCCCCCTTCAAATGTAGCTCAAAGCTCTTTCAATGAGCCCTGCCAACTCCTGTGCAAAACTCTTTTTGCCCCTTTGAGACCGCTGTACCCTGTGTGTCGCCTGCTGGCCTGGTGTCATGTAAACCAAACCATGACCAAAATACCCAAAGTCCTCCTGGAGATGCCACACTCAGAGTGTCTTCCTATTTCTGCCCCCATTATACCCTGCAGCTGGAGGGGTAGAGGAGAACACAACTTGTGCTCCTGGCCCCTTAACCAAGGCCCTGAGGGTTTTCCTGACTGTCTTGTTTTCATTTTGTAGTTATAAAAATGATTACTGAAATAAAAGATGCTGCCGAAAGCACCGAGTCGTGTCAAAGCAGCTCAGACTTGTGTCATTGCAGAGTCCTTGACAGGGAGAACCAAAGATTTTCACTTTAAAACCAGTCACAAGATAAACATCCCACAACGTGGGGAGATGTGCTCTTTGTTCTTTTTTTTTTTTTTTTTTTTTTTCCTGAATTAATACTGCTTTTAATTTTTGGGCATGCTTCTGGAAGCAACCAATGTTAACACAATGTACTTAGCCAGACAGAAGCATTTCAGGAGGATGCTGTGGTGTGTAGGAGCCAAGGAGTGCACGACAGGCTGCTCTGGGAAGGAAGGGGTCTGCTGGTGACTTAATAAATCATTCAAGGCACAGCTTCACTGAAAGGCCATACGCTGCCCCCCTCCCAGTTGCTCCTTGCAGACCATTTCTTTGTTTCAACATGGGAAACTGCCAAATGAAGGAGGTGGGAAATTTGCAATGTGCATAGAATAGAACGTAATCAGGCTTCTGTTAATTTTGTGCCTTCTACCTAGGAAGCTGTCGGATACAGTTTTAGAGAACTAATGGTGACAAGGCTTTGCTGGTGTGGTATTGCTTGACTTGTGTGGTGGAGAGAAGCCTTAAATTGGCAGGAGAGAGTCACCAACAAGCCGGGCCTGTTGCACGTGTTGCAAATGCATTTGCAGTTGGGCTTGTCAGGTTGCTCTTTGTCAAAGTATGTTTCAGAATGAGATACGCAAAAGCCGCCTGGACACGGTCCTGGGCAGCCTGCTGTAGGTGACCCTGCCTGAGCAGGGGGGCTGGACCAGAGGACCTCCAGTGATTCTGGAAGGCCTTTCTCTTCATTGTGATGCTGGGATTCTGGAATCCGTGCTGGGATTCTGGAATTCGTGCTGGGAGAGGCGAGCGGTGTGGTGTGCTGGGAGTGCCTTGCTCACCACTGTCTCCCTGTGCTGGGAAGGCTGCGTGTATGTTCTGTCCTGAGACACTCAGCGCCTACGTCTGTCTGTCCAGGTGCACCGAGCAAGGTAAAAAAGAGCGTAAGGTCAGAAGTGCCTTTGGGAACTGCTGCGAGCTTCGCCACGGTAGACGGGGACTGCAACTCTTGAACGGAAGTATAGTCGTGTTGGGGAATAACCGCAGGAGGTAGCTGGGTAAAGTGGCTCCAGCGTCAAGTTCTGATCTGTGTTGGTTTTGTTTGTTTTTTCATGGAGAGGGATGTCAAATCTGTGGTCTGCATCAGACACAGGGTCTTCGCTGTTGGGGGCTGTTGGGGTAGAGAGCTGAAATTCTTTCCTCGTCTCACCTTCTGCCGTAGCTTTGTGCTTGTGGAGCATCTGCACAAACTCTGCAAGACAATCTGTAGGCTGCACTTGAGTGAAATAAGGCCGATTGTAGGATTCTGGTACAGACCGTCTCTGTCACGCTGGTGGCTTTTTAGACTACAGCTTAGGGCTTGGATGAAATGTAGGGTTTTTGCCTAAACCGCCGGGAGCGGGGAGGCTTTCTGCCTAAGCGGGAAAGACCTGACCCGGTGGTACTCCCTAAATCACCTGCTCACTCACTCGCTAAATCCTCTTTCTGCAGGAGTAAAATCCGGCAAAGTGCAAATTCACTGAACCTGACGACTACGAGAGTGCAGAAAGTGACTTTTCCATCTGCTGCTCCTCCAGTGCTTGTGAGTTGCTTCCTGTTTCTCTGGGGAAAATGTCATGGAACCAGTCATTAACAACAATTCAAAAATTGGTATAACTTTTATAAACCCTTTTATAACCCTTCCCTGAAATCACTTTAGCTTCCACCTCTGGCGGAAGGAAAGAACGACGCCTGTCAGCTGCAGCCTTTCCCAGAGAGCTAGGGAGTCTCTCCGTGCAAGAGGGAGTTAAAAGTTGCCTTAAAAGATGCCTGACTGTGTCCTGGGTGGTGTCCTTTCTAAAAGTAAAGGGGTTTTTAGCCCTCCCTGCAAACGGAGTGTGTCGTTTCACCCGGGTATGAGCTAGCAGCCCGGGCTGACTGCCACAAAAAGGAGATGGACAAATTCCCTCTCCTTCTTCCCGATGCGTGGTCCTGCCTCCTTCCTTGTGCCACCTCTTATGCTTGCTGGTTGTCTCTGCAAGGCAGTTGAGCTCTCGAAGCTGGTGGAACACCACCTGCTTTTCTGGGTGAGTTTCCTGCCTGCTCAGGGAGTGAACTTGGCTCCTAAAGTGCTCTAAGGCACTGTTAAGGCAGTGCGAGGTGAGCCACAGGAGTACAGTAGTAGAACAAAGGAGCAGATGGAGAGATGGGAGGCGGCGGCAAGTCCTCTCTTTTGGTGGCCGGGAAGTCAGCATGTTTTGTGAAACCATCTCTTCAGCTGCGGCTGGCCATATTTTTAGCTTTTTCGTCAGTAAGCCCATTGCATTGTTGGCCCTTGAAACGGATTTTCAGGTACTACCGTCAGTCAAAACTGACGTCCCTGAACCCTGACTTGGCTGAATGCGATTCTGCTTGAACATGTAATTTCTCCATGTTTATTTTTCTTGGAGCTTTTTAATGCAAAAATCTATCCTCAGCCTGTGACTCGTGTTACGCTCCTTTCTTTGGAAATAGTTTGGAAGTCATAAGTACCTAAGGTGAAGAACAATGGTAATTTTGGCTGCTAGAAGACAACTGACAATAAGTAACAAAGGGTAAAGTACGAAATCAAGGGAAAGGACAAATGGAAAGTTGTACCTGTTACTGAGAAGCTTTTTAAAATCTGATTTTTCTCAGCTCCCATCTTCCTAACCTGTGTGAGTAGACTTGAACTCAGTGTATTGGGCTTTTTCCTGTTATTTCTCTGTTGATACGTCTGGGTCACTTTTTGTTGGTGATCTCACAGGCATCAGAAAAGCAAAGGATTCTCCTTTTGCTCTGCTGGGAGAGCAAAAAGTCTCCCGAGTGCCATTATTTGCAAGGAAAAGAGCTAGAGGTGACGTCTAGGGGATTTTTCACTGCATACTGATGAAACTTGTGTCACTCTCAAGAATATTTCTGGCTGGCGTGAGTCTAGTTGTGCAATTTTTTCCTGTATTTACAGTGAAGAATGCAAGACCTAACAGCTGAGGTAACGAGCAGTCTGCTGCAGTTCCCAGAGGTGACTCTTCAGGCACTTGGGGAAGATGAGGGAACCCTCGGCTCTGTGCTGTGCGGGAGGTTTTCTGGAGGTGAGCATTTTCCTTTAAATTTGGTCTCGGTATAAAGCTGTTCTTGCCTGGAGGCTACCTGAAGCCTCAGGTCATCGTATCAGCTGTGTCAGGTTGGTGCTGTTAAGGGGCATCCTGTTTAGAGAGAGAGAACAAAAAGGGTGCTTCAGCGATGACAAATGCTAATATTAAAACGTGAGTGTAGTTAAACTTTGAAGTGGACTTTCCAGGTGATGTGACAGTAGAGCTGGGTGCCTATCTGGAGGTCTAGGCTTCTGTTAAGACCAGGTAGAATCTATCTACCTGAGTGTAAATGCAGGAATTGAGCTCATACTTCCTTTGGGCTGGCAGTAGTTCAGTGAAACAAAATGCCTTCAATTCTTCCTCTACGCTCCAAGACTTGTATTCCCATATGCGTTTAGATCATTTCTAGCAAAACCAAGGCGAATATGGTATAAAGGCTGTCGATCAGGACCTTGTAATCTTTATCCCAAACAACCCAGATTCTTCGGTGCGGGAATGACAAGTACAAATGCAAAATAACAAGGTGGTTAATTTTAGGAGGGATTGCTTGGGGATTTCAACGGGTGATTTTGAATCATTGACTAGAATGAGGTAGGTCGGTCTTCCTCTGCTAGGTACGTTTATTGAAGGAAAGGGGCAGGCACTGTGATTTTTTTTCAGCTGTTTTCAGTCTTCCGTTGGACATTTGCTTCAGTCCTCTTTCTTTTCTCTCACAGGGAGAAACGGCCTGGCGTGGTTGGCACGTGGTCCTCACCTTGAGGTGGTGAACTCTGTGACAGGAGAGCGGCTCTCTGCGTACCGTTTCAGTGGAGTCAATGAACAGCCTCCCACTGTTCGTGTGGTGAAGGAGTTTTCCTGGGAGAAGAGAACTGGACTGCTGGTTGGGTTGGAAGACGCAGAGGGAAGTGTTCTCTGTCTGTACGACCTTGGACTCTCAAGAGTGGTTAAAGCAGTTGTTCTTCCCGGGAGGGTAGGTACTTTTTCATTGGAGAAACGAAGCTTTGATGTTGTTAGGTGCTGCGTAGGCCTGTTTTAGGACAAGCTTTGGAGCGTCTCTTTGTAGGAGGTATTTTTTCTATTGTGCGTTAACATCCTGTCACTTGAGAGTATCCAGTCAAGACGGTGTTGCTGTAAAATCTTGGGCTTAATGTGCCATTATTGTTTGAGTTTACTGAGAGTAAAACAAGTTTTCTGGTTTTATTGTAGAGCACAAAGTTACCTGATTCTCTCCTTCCACAAAAAGGCATTGAAAAGCACCTTTTTTTGGCCCTAATTGCTTGATTTCCATCAGAAATACCGTCTTTAAAATGGCTCAGAATTCCATAGTTGTGCTGTAAATGACTTCGACACATTGCCTTGAATCTCAGCCTAGCAAGCAGGCTGAGGAGAACACATTTTTCTGTTGACTTAGGAGAGGAAAAAAGAGCCTCTAGTGAGTTATCTGACAGATTGTTGGGAGGTCACCTTTCAGCCTGCAGTCCTTGAATCTCTGCTCTCTGACTAGTGTGTTTGTGTAGATGGGACACACTGGTGTAATGTTGCTGATGTTTTCTGTCTTCTGTATCCCAGAAACTCAAATGATGTGTGTCCCCTAGCCTCATTATCTTAATGTAAACAAGAATCGGTGGAAGTCAATAGAACATGAAGATTCATTTTTATCATCTTAGAATCTGCAACAACTAGCTAACTAACTTCTTAGCCAGCTTTCCATCAGGTGCTTTGGTTTCACTTGCTAGAATACAGGTGGAGTTTTGTTTGTTTGTAATGCTACAGTGTGATGACTAGTAGTAAGCATTCGTATTGGGGTCACTGAGAGAGAGAAATACGTGCAGCTTTAGCGCAGGAGTCTTCGTGTGCTCGTGTCTCTGCTCTAGCAGTCAGTGTTGTCCTGGGATGTGCTGCAACGTGTGCTGAAAGGTCTGTCTTCGCCTTGTGAGACAGTTGCGTGCAGACTGCTGGGCACGTGAAAGAGCAGCGTGCGCTTCCTCCTTTAGGTGGAGTCACCTTTTTATCTGAGAAGCTGCTGCTTTAGGCTGGCTTTTAACATTTTTCTCAACATTCGTGAAAGCGCTGGTGTGCATTTAAAGCTTCTTTTCCTTTATGTGGTTGTTACTTTTCTTCTAAATGCGGACTAGTGTGAATTTTACTAAGCTGGTCTCTCCCTTCAACGCTTTCTAAATACGTTTCACTCCCATGGAAATGGTGTGTCTCCCATGCAACTTGGCCGCTGCCTCGTCTGACTCTCGAGCCCTGATTTATCCTAACGCCCGTTTGTCAAAGAAGGCATAGACTGTATCGCGGTGCTGGTGGGCTGTGAGCGGTGGGAGACCTCGATGTAGTTGTGTTTGTCTGTCTTAAGCCCCTTGAATACGATAAAGTTTCTTGCGTATAACTGATTTTCTGTGTTTTCCTCCAGTTAATTACTGCGAAGTAGGAAATGGAAATTGCTAAGCTGTACTAATAGAATGCCCCATGTAAGTTGAAGTTAAGTCACTTACCCGCAGGAAATCTAGTAAATGGAAGGCAGTAACAGGTTTTTGTACGGGGCTTTTTTGTCTTTGTCTCTTTTCTTGATCTAATTGCAAACAATGCTTTGATGCTCCTGTATTTACTTTTTCTATTGAGCTTGTCAAAGAGCTCAAATAGTAACTTGTAGTTTTCCTGTAGGTAACCGCTATAGAACCCATAGCGAATCACGGAGGACCCAGCGTGAGCACTCAGCACCTCCATCAGAGTCTGCGATGGCTCTTTGGGGTGGCAGCAGTGGCTACAGATGCTGGCCACCTCCTTCTGGTTGACCTTAGTTTGGATGATTGCTCCTGCACTCAGAATGATATCGAAGCATTGGGTAAGCCTGCAGTTTTTCCACATGAATTTAAACGCAAGAAAACTTCTGTCTTCTAACGAAACAGTATGCATCCCACTTTGAAGACCCTTGTGTCAGACATTTCTGACGACTGGTTACAGGTGGCAGTTTGACATCGTATAGTCCTGACCTGATTAAACCTGGGAGTGTCTGACTGCTCCTCCCAGTGTTGTAAATGCCCCCTCCCACCAAGATCCCTGTGCCACTATGATTCTTGCCAGAGAGGTGTAGGAATTTTGCCACGTGAGCCGGTGCGGCCGCCTGGTAGGAAGTTGTGTTGGAGGAGCCCTGTTTCCCGGGAATGCTCTTCTGCTTGTGTTAATTGACTTGGGGCAAATTTTGGGCTTGTTTTTTAAAATAAACCCGACTTACCAACACCCATGCATTTGGATGAATGAAATCTCGAATAGGTGTACTCAGATTGCATACACCGTTTTGGCTATTACAACAGCAGCTTCAGAAATTGGTGCCACTTCAAACACGAGGTGCCACTTCAAATTTCATCACGAGGCCCAAACTCCTGCTTTTCAGAGTCCAGGAAGAATTTGGTTACGTTATTAAGGTTACGTTTTTACCTAGCTTTCAAACGTGAGTGAGAATACTTGTCTTATCCGAGAGTTCTTATGTTCTTTGAAGACATACATAATGGAAATGGCAAAAAAAAGTGTTGCATAAATGGCTATTTTGCCTGGCACGGTAGCATTAGATGATAGGGGTTGTCACATCAGTGCCTAAAATGCAGCCTAAATGGCATAACGTATTCATTTATTGCTTGGTTTTGTGTGTGTAGATCTAGAAGTTGTCACTAAAAATCCTGCTGAAGTTGCACAAAGAAGAGAAACTGTGACCAGCGAATGGAGGTGTCTCTGTTTTCAACTACAAAATGCTTCCGGAACAGCAGTATCAGCCCTGTGCTACATAAGCAGAAGCAACCAGCTCGTTGTGGGTTTCTCGGATGGCTACCTGTCGCTCTGGAATATGAAAACTTTGAAGAGAGAGTAAGTAGGCCTCTACACTTGGCCATGCCTGGAGGTGTGGGGCTCTCGATTTGTTGCTTAAGGAAGTATGTGAATGTAAAGAGAACTTTTTCAGGGACTGACATGAGTATGAGTATAATCTTGGCACGTTCAGAAATCCTCTTCTGACATAACTTTTCAGTCATACCTGGATCAAGTGGTCCGCCTTCTCCCCAGTGGACTAGGATTGTTTTCCTTATTGTGCCTGTGGATTGAGGAACTGTGGAAAGCATGCTTCCTGGGGTTTTCAGAACCGGTTACTGCAACTGGGGCATCCATTGAAAGGCTGAAGTATGTCAGTGGTGTGATTTTGGTGCCGATATTCTCTAAAGTGTCCAGGGTGAAACTAGTGAGACATGAAAACTCAATAGCTGACCTGTGCCTGAAAAATGTATTCTTTCCTGCATGTCAGCTTTGGCCGAAAGAGCAATCTCACCTGAAATATTTGGCTAACTTCTGGTCGGGATTCACTTCAGCAGATCTGCACTGACTCCCCAGAAGCTGTTGGATGCATAAATAGACAGTGGAGGAATAATTAGGTGGCAAGAGTAGAGTGTGGAGGTACAAATAAGGTTCAGAAGTCAGGAAGAACAATGCTTGACATAGTCCAAGAAACGAGAAACTACCTGTGTTTGGGCCACTAGGCTCACCTTTTGTTTTCTTTTTCGTTTTGCTTTTTTTTTCCCCTAAACCTGTAGGCACCACTCTCAGCTTGAAGGAGGGAGGATTCCTGTCTATGCTGTCACTTTTCAAGAGCCTGAGAATGATCCTCGCAATTGTTGCTACTTGTGGGCTGTTCAGTCTACGCAGGAAAGGTGAATAAAAACTTTAACTATCAGCCACTGAATTAATTCTTTTTTTTTTTAAGGATATTTGTTCCCATACAGTTGAACATGTGTATTTGTTGTGTGTCTGCGATTCTTTCCGGTACGGAAGGTGTTAAACTTAGAATGCAATTTTTACAGGATTTACCAGACGTGAAGAGGGACCTACTAGTTCCTGCCTTCTGTCAGAAGGCAAAGCAACAGTGGCCATATTCTTCTGCTCGCATTCTCAAATGGTTTGCTTTTGTTCCTCGATGACCGCTTCATCATTTGTTTGATAGTCACACCGTGGTATTAAAATACCACTAGGAGCAGTTGAGGCTGCAGATCTAGAACACCAGATGTGCCCACACAACAGCCTGCCGCCCCTAAAGGCGGCGGTGACAGTATTGCCGATGGCCTTGTGCCAGCGTCAGCAGTCTGTGGAGCCTTGGTGAGCCAGTGCAGCTCCCCTGGCAGAAAACGATTCAGCAGAAAAGCCAACGGGTTCCTGCTGTTCTGCTGAATCAAATCGGACTTGGAAGGGTGCAGAGTGTGCAAGAGGGGGAGGGGAACTTTGGTGGTAAGGGAAGGGCAGAGAGATCTCTCTTTCTGCATCAGCAAGCGATTCCATCAGCTCAGCTGTTGGTAGAGTGGCAGTCTTTTAAAATTTGACTTCAAAGCAGTTTTGATGGAGAACTCTTCATTGTGAAGAACTATTTCCAACAATTCTTAGTCCATACAACATATTACAGCTTTCCAATTGTACGGTTGGCTTTTGCCCCTGAAGCTGTTAGTGTCAAAACGCCCTCCTTCATGTTTCAGTGGCTAAATGTGGCCGATGATCATGTTTTGGGAAGAGGTGGTGTTCTTTTCAGCAGGAGCATGCTATTAAGAAAACGTCTAGGTCTACTAACACGACGATGAGGACTATAAAGCAGCTTTGTAACCAAATTTCATAATTTATCCCTTTTTCAGTGAAGGTGATGTGGTGAGTTTACACCTGCTGCAGTTAGCGTTTGGTGACAGAAAACGCGTGGCCTCAGGACAAGTCATGTATGAGGTAAGAGGTGCATGCGTGGGAAAAGCAGACAATAGTAATTTTCTCTAAGGGAGTATCAGTTGAGTTACAGGGGTGAGATTTACCATCAAACTTCAGAGCTGGCTGAAAAAATAATAATGTTTTGCTGAGTCTTCTTGGGCACGGCCTTTGTCCATACCTTTTGGAAAGAAGGCATACCATTTTATACTGCAGTGTCGTGTGTTCCAGCTAGATTCATCTGCAAAGAGCCCGTATAAATGAAATTCCTGAAGAGGACGCGGCTTTTGCAAATAAAATTATTCTGAAATACCAAATGAATGGCATGTAGGAAGAGAAGATTGGGCCTTGAATTGCTTGGTTTAACCAAGCTTGGGACTTGAATAAGCTTCTGTCTCTCTCCCTTTCTTAAAATACAGTCATACTCTATTCTTTGCTGATCTTCGGTTTTATATTCTTGGTTTCTCTTAGAGCTTTGTCAGCCGGACTTTTCACATGAAATGCACCTAGAGTGTCTCTTCAGTGTTGATCCTGACACTTAGTAGCTGTAAAGATAACTTGTTCTTCTTTTTGGCTGGGTGACCTATTCAATCTACTCTTAAAGCCAGGAAAATATGTAATTTGGTCAGAAGAGTGTACCTAAATGTTAGATCTGGCTCCAAGAGGATGCGTTTAAAATACAGATGTGAGGTATCCTTGTATCTCAGATAGCTAACAGAGACAAGGCGCATCTGTTAGATGTGTAATTCCATTCAGTTGTACGCCTGGAAGTCTTCCAAAATCTTTTTGAGGGGACAGTAATCTTAGTTCAGAGCAAGTCTTTCCTCCTGATTTGGTACTTTGTCTTGCATGTTCTCAATAGCTATGGAACGAAACAGGGGTGACTCTTGTATCGTGGTACTCTGGTTTTTGTAGGGACTGTGCCTTTTGATTTTTTTGGATTAATTTAGATTTTGAGTGTTTTGCTTATGTGTAGGAAAGGTGCTTCCTCATTTGCCACTGTTGCTTTTGCATAGATAGAGGTTAGGTGTTTGGAAAAGGTGGTGTTTCTTTAAAATGCATTATCTATCACGGTGACCAAGTAGAAGGATCTTCCAGTGATTCATCGCGTGCTGGATGCTATCTCTTTATCTTTGTTGATGTGCGGGACCTGTGCTCCCCAGCGGATACTTTTAGTCTCAGAACACTTCCTTGTAGTCACAGATTGGTTAGTACTACATGACTGTCTGCCTGCATGGCTGTCTGAGTCAAGTTTCTTGTCCATCTTCAGGGGTAGAAAATTTAAGTGTCTCCCGTTTGCTAGGCCAAGTTTGAGTGAAGAAGGAGGAATCTACTGTTGATCCTTGTTCATTGGATAGAGTTCATAGGAGCTCAAAAGACTTTTTCAATACAGCAGTGCTTTTTGTTCCAGGAATTAGGTTTGAGGCTATGAAGCAGTGCCTCTTTGACTGTGTGTCATGGTAAAAGTCACAAATAGGACTTATGGAACATGTGGTACTGTGTTTTTCTATACGCGTGTCAAACTCTTGTCTCCATTGCCTTCAAGGCTGGTTTAAGTCTGCTTAAGTAATTAAACAGAAAGGTATGTTTAAGTAATGCTTCCAAAGACCTTTTTTGTACTGTCGCAGCAGTTGCTAAATCTGGTGCATCAAATCACGATCGTAGAGCACATCTTTACCCTCGTTCTGCACAATGCTTGCGGATGGGCAGAGTATACACTCTCTACTTTGATATCAGAGTTTGACCAGTGCATCTCGTTTGAAAACTTGTTTTTGTGTTTTGCTAGTCAATGGAGTCATTACTTAACATCTCCCATACAATGGAGTTCCTTAGAATGACTTTGCCCGGCGTGGAAAGTTTAAAATGCACTGCTTTGCTTCAGAAGCATTTTCTTTTTAGTTATGAAAGACTTTTTTTAATTATTTAATTTTTCTTTTTAGACAACCTTCATATTTATTTGTAACACTTCCTGGAATCATTAAGAGAAAGCTCGCCTCTTCTCAGATTAGGTGAATTAGATGTATCCTATGAGATCATACGGGAATGTGTGGTTTCATGCCAGTTCGTTTCAGAGCTCTGCAAGTTTAGGAAACTTGGGTAGAATGTGGCGTTATCAGTTTATGGGTTGTGTGGGTTGGGTTTCTTTTTCCCTCTTTTTTTTTTTTTTTTTTTTAATTATAGAGCTGCTATTTGTCCCCAGTACACCCATTCATGTGTTGTATGGTAGACAGTTTGAATGAATGCTGTATTTGGAAAGACGGTATTTCACTTCACGCTTAACTTAAAAAATGGCGCTATCAGAGGTTCACCACAATCGTGCCGGGGTTTCTGTGTATCTCAAAATTAGTTTGTTTACTGTGTAGTAATTTGTGATGCTAAAAGCCTTGGCCACGTGCACCCCGTGTCCTTTCTGGTTTTCCCTTTTGCTGTTGGCTGTGCTTGGTGAAGGAGCTGAGGGATATTTCACCCGTTAGTCTCTGACAAGATGAGAGGAGGAGCTGTCATAGCTTATGTGGCTTGAAAGAAGATTGCTAATCAGTATGAAGTTCTCACAGTAACTAGAGAGGGGTGCACGGTCACTCTGGTGGTGTGCCCATAGAAAATACCTCTTGACAGCTTTAGCTGCTCTAATGCTGGGGCTTCTCTAACTTCATCAGTTCTGCAATCAAGACATGGAGCAAAGAGCTTTGCATGCATGTGTGTTGCATCATTTTAGATATCTCTTTGTAGCGATATATTTATTTTTACAAAGAACATTCTTGGATGTCGCAAGGAATTCTGCAAAACATGTTTAGATCTGAATAATGTTAGGGAAATTCTAAATTTTGAAAAAGTGCAAAGCCTTTACAGCCAAACTTACCCGTTACGATTTGACACTGCATTCTCTTGCGTGTCAGGCGTAGTTTCTATTTACCATCAGAAATAGGCTCATGCGAAATACACAGTATAATAAGCCTATTCTGTTAGACTGTCTTTCATATTTAGCCATAATGTATGTTTTTATCTTAGAATGACCTTTGCTCTCTTCTCTGATTTTTTCCCCCAGGGTTTGGAATACCGTGGCGAAAAGTTCAGTTTAGATCTCACGGGTGGAGTCTTTCCCTTGAGAGGCCAGATGAGTACTAAATTAATCAGCTGCCAGACTGTCGAAAAATTCCGCAGCGACGTTGACGGAGAGGATAGCGTAAATGAAGGTTTGTTCTGATGTCCGTGTTTGGTGATTTTAAAAGAAGTGCTTTTGGAACCTAAGCAACGAATGCTGTTCTGTCCCCACAGTCTGAAAGTCTTGCCTATCTGCATAGACTAGATTGTTGGGATTATTTACGAAGAAAAAATGGATGCTTAAGTTATGTGGGACTTCTTTAAGGGAAAATATATGTTTTATTTTATGCTTGCTGACATGCTATCGCGATGTATGGTGGGGCCGTTTGTATGATGATGGTCAGTCGTTTTACTCCTCCAGCTGCCATCTTTGAACAAGAAGTTCAAACTCTCCATTGCTTAGGAATGTGACCAGAATTTTTTCCCTTCTTCAAACCGATGTCCGCATCTGCATCCAGATGGTAGCCCGTCACAAGTGGTGCTCCCCAGGGCACTGCACTGGGGCCACTTCTCTTTAGTATCTTGACCAGTGATCTGGACGAGGGGACAAGAAAAAGGGGCAGTGTGACTGAAACCTATCACAGAGATGTTTGCTATTCCGTAAGTACTGTAATCACTCTTAGGAAGTGTTGTGTTTCACGAGTGACAGAACAGAATGAAGCCAAAATAGAAAGTGGTGTTTTAAAAATATCGGATCTATCGTATTTTCTACAAGTCAGAAACAATGTCTTGTCTTTTACAGTCACGTCTCCTGACACCAGTGTCTCAGTCTTCAGTTGGCAAGTGAATACGTACGGTCAGGGAAAACCATCTACTTACCTGGGTGTATTTGACATTAATCGCTGGTATTCTGCTCAAATGCCAGATTCACTAAGGTAGATTTTTCTTCAGTAGTTTTCCATATGCCTGCCAATAATTCATTTGAATGTCGGCATTTAGCTTACGCGCTTGTTTTCTTTAAGGCCGGAAGAATTCCCTCATGAGTGCCCCTATTTTGCACTGTGGTCGCTGGATACTGTAGTGAGCGTGACTTCTCCGAAGCTCCTTTTGGATATTCTGGTCCATGAGCGGAGTCTAAGTCGGGGAGTTCCTCCTTCTTATCCACCACCTGAGCGGTTTTTTCATCCAGGCAACTATAACTTTGGTAGGTATTTCACTGCTTTTGAGAGTGATAAGCTTAAAATGAGGTCAAATGCCATTCATTGGTTCTCTTGTTCAGTCATTGTTTGTCATTCAAAACCCAAACCAAACCAAAAAAACACCCAGTCGCTCACAAACCCAACTCTGATCACGTTGTACTGACAAGGTATTTACTATTGTGGAACATATCTGACAGCCGGCTGAGTTTTGGTGCTTTTGTAATGTAGGCGGTGAAGTGGTGCTGGTTATAGCCTGAAATGCCTGTGAACTGAAGCTCAAAGCACTCAGTTATATGTTTCTAGATACCGGTGTGTAAAAAATGTAAACTGGTCATGCCATAACTGTGAGAGTACGGAAGGTTGTCAAACGTTCCCTGTTTCTGCAGATGGTACGTGCTTGCTGACCTCCGGAGTCGTTCACATGACTTGCACCGGCTTCCAGAAGGAGGTGATCTTTTACTGTATCTTTATTGCGAGTGGCAGGAGATGTAGCTTTTCTAAGTTTTCTGTTGCACTGCTTTCCGTGTTAGGGACCGTTTCACGCTCATCCTGCCCGTCCACACGCATAGTTGCAACTGTATCCTGTCGCCAGTTGTATGCAAATGGTAATGTTTTAGGTCCCCTCTTGGGACTGTACAACTGCCATTGTCTCCTCTTGAAGCACGATCGGGGATTGAATGTCTAGAAAGGAATGCAACGTTGCTCCAGGAGCAAGAACAAAACCACTGTAGAAGGCGGGGCAAGGTGTTACTTCTTTATTGCCCCTCAGTCGAACTGCCTGCATAGTCTTGAGTTAGAGTTTTGATCCCCAATTCTCTTGAAAAAGGAGGGAATGGAGAAAATGAAAAATCACATAACTGTTTGAGGAGTGAAAATTTTGTTTTCTCCCAAACTCGGCCAAATTATAACTTCTGAGCCACGGCACAGATTGTGACAGATAATTTTGAGTGAAGTTTCAGCTCACTAAATGTTTCCAACGTGAATCGGCTTCCATACGAACAGGCATAGAAAGGATCTTCCAAAGCGTGAAGTTGCATGTTAGCTTAGCTTATATAGAATGTATTTTGTGTCAGTGTTGAGGGAAAGAGCAAGGCCTGTGTATAGACAGAGAAGGTAGAAAAGACTTAATTACGCAGATTGCTAACCTAAAGCATCTTAGTGGTTCAGGCTGTCTGACGGTGTCAGTGAACATTTAGATTCTTCCTTTTAGAGGTTATCCAGAAGCGTAGTGACGGAATAACAATGCTGTCTTAATCTGTGGTTTTCGATTGATGTTTCAGACCTTGAATTTTTTGAAGAAATCTGGTCCTTTGATATGGGAAGCCATTCAGGATAGCTACAATAGGTGTCTTGTAGCTGGCTTGCTGTCTCCAAGACCAGTTGATGTCCAGCCATCCAGTTTGAGTCAGGTGAGTGCCTATGAGGGAATCAAGGGGGAAATACATCCATCTGGTCTGACAGGGCTGGAGGGGCTACAAGACACGATACTCCAATTTGAAATACAGGTGTTGACCTGAGCTAGCAGAAGTAATCGTATCCTTAGATCCAAAGTAGTGACTTTGACTGGGAACAGCCCTAAGAGATCTGTCTTTAGAGACCCCTCTCTTAATTCGGTGCCACACACAGATGCGCACAAGGAAGCGTGCAGTCAGTGCTGGTCATGCCCAACATAACGCATGTGTCCCCCAGAGCAACCCCCATCCCTGTCAGTTTCTCAAAGCAGTGGTTCAGTGCAGTAGCCGACGATGGGGGCGTCTCACTGGGATGCGAGCTCTTGCAGACGTCGGCTTGCTGCACTGTACGTGATCATTTGCTTCCAAGGAAGTGGGCTGTGGTAAAGGATTACTGCTGTCAGCTCTCCCTGGCAATTTCTTCACGGCTTGCCCTCGTTTTCCCTTCATCGGTAGGCTTTTCTGCATCCTCTCCGGGCGGATCTTCACCTCTGTAGCCTCTGCCTTGTGCTGCAGTAGCCCAATTTGCTCCTCTGAGACTGCCCTCTTGCAGCTGCAACACCTTAATCACCTTTATCTCATGACACTCGCTACCTTCTATGGGCTTTATGCCACCACAGTGACTTCACTCCCCCTGCCATAGGTTTTCCATTTGCAATGCACCAACCTTTCCCTGGAGCAATCAGCAGGAAGGGGAGAGCAGCCTTCCCGCTGCCCTCCTCTTCCTGTCTCCTGGATTCTGCATCAGGCTTGTTATGCATTTGAGCAGGGATTTCCTGTGAGTGTTAGGAAGACAAATTTCAGAAGTAGGGTCAAGAAGCTTGCTTTGCAGTTTTGTTTGCCACTGTGAGCAGTATTTGGTGTGTTTCCTTGTCTGAAACCAGTATTCAGAAAAGGTTGAAATATCTCATGTGTCTTCTAATGTGTAGAAATCGCTTTGAATGTCATGATTTTGCCTGGAAGGGAAAGATACTTTTCAATGTGTTTAAAAAAACAAACAAATAAACAAATCTCCCCTCTCCCATCCTCCCCCCCCCCCCCCCCCCCGAAAAAAATAAACCCCAAAGTAAACTTTTCTGAGGGATCCTTTCATCTGAAAGAAGTATGAGAACTCCAGCTGAGACAAGCTACTACTTAATATCGCGCGTCTGTGCATGCCTGTGAATTATTCTTCTAAAGGATTAGCACTACATTATAATCCAGTATTTGAAGAGCCTAAAATTTAAACCTATTAGAATGGAAATGTTTCACTTCTTTTCTGTTATTTCAGAAAATTCATAGAATCGTTTGGGTTGGAAGGGACCTTAAAAGATCATGTAGTCAACCTCTCCTGCGGTGAGCAGGGACGTCTTCACCTAGATCAGGTTGCTCAGTGCCCCATCCAGCCTGACCTTGAATGTTTCCAGGGATGGCACATCTACCACCTCTCCGGGCAACCTCTTCCAGTGTTTCACCACCCTCATTGTAAAAAATGTCTTCTGTATATCTAGACTGAATCTATCCTCTTTTAGTTTAAAGCCGTTACCCCTGTGTCCTATCGCAACAGGCCCTGCAAAAAAGTTTGTCTCCATCTTTCTCGTAACCGCCTTCTAACTACTGAAACCCCTAATAAAGTCTTCTCGGAGCTTTTTCTTCTCCAGGTTGAACAACCCCAATTCTCTCAGTCTGTCCTCACAGGAGAGGTGCTCCAGCCCTCTGATCATCTTTGTGGCCCTCCTCTGGACCCGCTCCAACAGGTCCATGTCCTTCTGATGTTAGGGGCTCCAGAGCTGCACTCAGTACGCCAGGTGGGGTCTCAGGAGAGCGAAATAGAGGGGCGCAGTCACCTGCCTCGACCTGCTGGCTGCACTTCTTTGGATGCAGCCCAGGATATGGTGGGCCTTCTGTGCTGCACAGTTGACACATGTCCAGCTTTTCATCCACTGGTACCCCCAAGTCCTCTCCTCGAGGCTGCTCTCAATCCCTTCATCCCCCAGCCTGTATTGATACTGGGGGTTGCCCAAGGTGCACTTGGCGTTGTTGAACCTCATGAGCTTCACACAGGCCCACTTCTCGAGCTTGTCCAGGTCCCTCTGGATGGCATCCCATCCTCCAGGCATGTCAGCCGCACCACTGAGCTTGCTGTCATCTGCAAACTTGTTGAGGGTGCACTTGATCCCACTGTCCATGTCACTGATGGAGATCCTAAACAGTACTGGTTCCAATATGGATCCTTGAGGGACACCACTTGTTACTGATCTCCATCTGGACATGCAGCCATTGACCACTACCTTCTGGATGCCAACATCCAACCAATTCCTCAGCCACCAAACAGTCCACCCATTAGATCCCTGTCTCTCCAATTTAGAGGGAAGAATGTTGTGGGGGACCATGTCAAAGGCCTTACAGAAGTCCAGGTAAACGAACCCGTAGCTCTTCCCTTGTCCACTGGTGTAGTCACTCCATCATAGAAGGCCAGTAGGTTGGTCAGGCAGGACTTGCCCCTGGTGAAGCCATGCTGGCTGTCTCAAATCACATCCCTGTCCTCCGTGTGCCTTGGCATAGCTTCTAGGAAGATCTGTTCCACGATCTTCCAAGGCACAGAAGTGAGGCTGACAGGTCGGTAGTTCCCAGGGTCCTCCTTTCTACCATTTTTAAAAATTGGGTGCAGTGTTTCCCTTTTTCCAGTCACTGGGCATTGTTACCAATTTGCCAGCACTGCTCGTGGAGGGGGTACGCTTTTTTTGACCTTCCTTTTCTGGCTGACTTATAACTTAATTTTCTGGCTGACTGAAAATTCTAACAGTGTTTTTGGGTATGAGACCTGCTTCATGTCTTCACAGTCTAGAAAACTGCTTGGCTGTAGCTTCAAGTGTTTCCAAGCAAACAGTGTATTTGTTCTGCCCCCTTCGTGCACTCCAATGGCAAACCTACATGCACAGAATGCGTAACAGGTGATAGCAGAGGATGTTTCTGAAAATAGTTGGAACTCAGTACGTGAAGACTGTAATGCAGAGGCATGCGAAGAAAGATTAGAATTAGGCTGCAGTAAGTTGAAATGTCAGAGGAAAAGCATGTTAATGTGTTCCTCAGAGCAGTGGGCAGTCCAGCCTGTGGCTGGAATTAAGAGAAAGGATGTGGCATTCCTGGCCTGTGTCCTGATTGACTTTGTGATGTCTGAATGAGTATACAGTTAGAAAGAAACATTTACTGTTGATGGTTCACATGGTGCAAGTAGGTAAGATTCTCATTTGAGTTTGTCTGTTACGTTTAGGAGGAGCAGCTGGAAGCAGTATTGTCAGCTGCTGTCCAGACACATTCTGTGGGACTTCTGACTGGATGCATTAAACATTGGATATCTGAAGGTAATACTTCGAACGTTGTTTTTTTACGTGGTACCTCTTTGAGTTGGAGCCTGTTGATTCATTTCTTTTTTGTTCTCTTTGTTTAAAGAGCAGCCAAGGTCTGCTGGTAATTTACGGTTTGTTCTTGAGTGGACATGGAACCAAGTGATCTCTACAAAAGAAGAATTTGACCAAATCTGTGAGTACTAGTGTAGTCATTCTGCAATCCTAAAGTCGTTCTTTCTGATTGAGCTTCCTCAGTAATACGCCGCTATAGGATATTGCACGCGGTCCTTGAAGTGCGCCTTGAAACTCTGGAATTGCTCTGTCGGCTAACGATTTAATATTTATTCTTGAAAAGGTGTTCCGCTGTTTGATGGCTCTTGCAACTTCATTGACCCCCAGACATTACGGTCTCTCCAGCGCTGCCAGTTGCTTTTGAGCAACCTTAGCACGGTCTTAAACTGTTTTCTCACAGAAGCACAAGAGCTTACTGAAAAAGGTTTGTAGTAGTGCTACAAAATCTTTGGTATGTTTTATTAAGATTTGGAATTGTGGCAACATGGGCTTTTGTTGTTTTTGAGGATTGGAAGACAGTCACATTTAGCTGGGAGAAGGGGCTTAAAGCTGAGCGCTTGGGACCACCACAAAACACGCATTGAGTTCAGGGCAACAGTTTATGGTGGAGCTCATGCAAGGGGGTGGGGGAGGCTACATTCAGAGAGAAGCTTTGTAGGCAACTGGGCTGAAATTACAGCAACCGAATGTGGTATTGCTGAAAATTATTCCTTTGAATTCTTAGCTAGCAAGTTCTAGTTGCATGCAGACACCGTGTTGCAAATTGCTAAACAATACGAAGGAAGCGTAAACGAGTAACATGCAAAGTGAGTTACTTGAGTTTCTACAGCTTTTTCTCTTAGAAATGGTTCTTGGCCTATTGAGAAAAGAAAAGAATATCCCTTTGCTATCAGAAGAATCTCTGCTACGTGAGAAACAGATGTCTTATTCCTGCGTGCATTTAGTAGTTCAGGCTTTGGGGTTTTTTTTTTTTTTTTTTTTTATTTTAGCCTTTAGTGAGTTTAGTTCTTTATAGGGGTTGCTTTTTGTTTTGGTGGTGATAGTGGGTTTTTTCTTCAAATAAGAAAGCGATACAGCATGAAAAACGCAAAGACAAAGATTTCTAATGTGCTATTTTTATACTTTTGGTTTAGTAGGATGAAGGGAGTTTTGCGAAAATGAACAGAATTGCATAACGCTAATCATCTCCTGCCTTTTTTCAGGTTTTGCAGACGTGACAAATAAGCAAGCGGTAACCGGCCTCATTTCTTTGTATGCACGAGTGGTCATCTGGTTCTGTCGATCCGGTCTCCTTCCAGAGGGTTTAGGTAAGCGTGACCTGTCATACGTTTGTAACAAGGCGACCGTCCAGTGAGTGACTCCCACGAACGCGTGCTTAGCCATGTTTTTGTAACGGTTTCGTCAGGAAGAAGTCGTGCTGGTTCACTGGCAGGGTGTGCTGAAGTTCTGTGGGTGAAGTTGAGATTTTGCTGGGTTGTCAAGTACACAGCGTAGAATGAGGCAGGCAGTTTCTTTCCTGGGTGGATTTTAGGAATAGCAATGGACCCCTGACATCAAGGCGCTGCTTGTGTCCACAGCTTGAACTACTTGAGATTTTAAACAAAGTACTATTAAACAACAAGTACCGGAATGCTTGTTTTTACAGTGAGAGCATTACCTGCATGTTTTGAACTTTCTATCAGTTGCTTGAGGAGAAAGTACACCTTGGAAATCCTTCTTTAGTTGGATGGATTATAAATTCCATTGTCAGCCTTAATTGTCTCACAAACAATTGTTTTAAACAATAGTTTTAAAACCATTCCCTTTGAGAACTGGGTGGTTTTTTTTATAGTGAACTTCAGCTTACCCTACATGTTGTGAATGCTGCGTGAACTGTAACCTTGAAACGGCACTTGGGGCAAGAAGGAAGTGAGTCTTGTCTCTTAGAGTTCTTTTAGCAAAGGCAGAAAGAGGATTGGCTTCTTTCAGAGTTGGAGGCTTCTTGATGCTTAGCTTGTACGATCTTCTGTCTCTTTAGGCAAAAATTTTCGTTTACAAGTGTGATATGACTGCTTTAACTTGCTTCTACTTTGTTGCCTGTAGATGACGATACGCGTTTGTCAAGACCTTTCTACAATTATCCTCTGATTGAGAGCTACTATACTGGTCACCGACAGAAACTTGAGCGTTTATCAAGGTAAGAGCTAGAGGAAGACTCTAGAACACTTCCACGGCAAATTCAGAAGTGGAAGGGAATGGCTTTTATCTCAACAGTTGCATGGGCTATGCGTAATGCCGCTGCCAGCAATACTCTTGACTTCAGTGACACGTGTGTTCTGTTGAACAGAGAGGTTACTTTCCTGTGTTAAAATGTTGATATCTACCTCTGCTTAGTACCACTGGTTGGTATCATCATTTTTCGGTAGTCTACTTTATTCATTGGCTAATGTGTATAATTTCTGACTACTGAAAAAGGCCATGTGATTAGGACAGGATCAGTCACCTCCATATGACCGATTATGACCACATGACCAATAGAGGGTCATAACTGTATTGGCCTAAGTCCCCTTCTCACAAGTACGTGGTGTGATTTCGTAAGATGGTTGGAGTTACATGGAGTTGGCACGCCTCGCACTCTCCTGGCTGTCGGATAGAAGGCACTTGCTAACGTCAGCTCTCTTTCCTGGACTAGCTGCCTAGCACATAGGCGGCATGCCTTGGATTAGCCGATAATAGGTTTTTCTTTGGAAATTGTACTGAAAACTGAATAAAGACCTGACCAAGCTTCGGCGATGGCACTGTGACCAAGAGGCTGCAAGGTGAGTTAAGGTGGAAGCTGCAGGGTAGGAGGTATTGACTTCAAAGTTCATCTTCCTTGGCTTACTTCTCAAGTAACTTACATACAGGCTTGTGTGTTCCTTCGAAGCACAGAGCCTCTAGTGTCCTTTTTCTGCTTTGTGCCATCGGGAGATTAAAGGGCAGGGCTGCAGTCAGCAGAAGACTGGAGGAAAGCCGTCACACTGGGAGGCTGGAATTAGTGTTTAACTCTGTCCAAATCCTTGCTACCTTTTGTTCCAGAGGAAAATGGGACTCGGACTGCTTGATGGTTGATGGAATGGTTTCCCAGTTAGGAGACCAAGTGGAGAAGCTGTGGCGGAGAGATGCAGGAGGAACTGGGAAATACCCGCCTGCCAGCTTGCATGTGAGTGTCCTGTTCACTGAGAACAACAACAAACGGCCGCCCTCCCCGCCAAACCCCACCCAAAAGCCAATGATTTAGGGAAGACAGGCGTTTTTTCAGAACTTTTAATTTTTCATTTCAGGCACTGCTGGATCTCTATTTGCTAGAAAACATTGAAGAAAACTGCAAACACGCAATTGTATCCTTTCTAGTTATTTTGATTACACCTTCAGGGGATGCACATAAATGTTCTTCAGTGTTGGTCGCCGACCTGTTTCATGACATTTTTTCATTTATGCTTCAAAGACGATGCAAGTGAAAACATTTAGTTTAGCGTTAAGTTGTAGACAGAAGCGCTGTTTTATTTCTTTGTACTGTGGATTTTTGATGACTTTTTTCTTAAACGTTTTGTTGCAAAAGTCTTCTCCGATAGGGAGAAAACAGTTTTAGTAATAAGGGTTGAAGATATAAAATGTCCTTAGTTTTTCCCCAAATTTAAACACCGTTTAAAATTTTCTAAAACACCCATGATGGGTTATAAAACAATTTCTGTTTCAGAGCAAAAGGATTTCTAAGAGTGGTTTACCAGTACCGGATTTTTGCTGAAATCACGGGTTTTCCAGCGCAGCTCACGGTGCTTGCTTTGGTTCCCTTGAAAGTGCAGGCACACGGAATAAGCAACAGGGAGAAGAGAAAAGTCATGGGGCAGAAACTTAATTTTTAAGCTGCTGAAATACAGAGCCTTGCTTTTGCTGTTTGTTGCCTAACCCGCGAGGGGAGCCTAGAGAGCAAGGGGCTTAGAAACGCTTATAGCCCAGAGCTGTCTTGTTAGATGATGTCCCTAAAAACGGACGTCAGAAAGAGAAAATGACGCTACCAATGAGTGACCCGCATACTGGTTTAAATCCAGTTTTAATCATTCGGAGCTGAGCTGTACTGTAAGGATGCCACAATTTACACTGTTTTATAGACGCTGGACATGAGGGAAAAACCCAACTGTGGAATTTATTTGCTGTAATAATTGAGCATTGGATGCTCCAATGTTTTGAATGTATTTTCTGCTTCCTACCACTTTTATATTCTTACTTCATTATGTTTTTCTAAAGGTAATGTGATAAAGTTTTGGTCTTACAAACTGATTAGCCTTAATGAGATACCTGATGTCAGACAATTTACTTGCTGCTGGATATCAAGCGTTCCTTTCCGAGTGAGACAGAAACTTCAATCGACTCCTTTGCAACTGCCTTTGGCATGCCTTGGGGACTTGTTAAGCTTGTTGAAGGTTTTTGGCTTCTAGATCACAATGATTACGAAGTAAGTATGGTAGAGTTGAGTTAGACATACATTGCAGTACAAAGCTATAATCTAGAAAATGATTTTAAAACCCGATCTCTAACTTGTACAGAATTCACTGGCCCTGCTCTTTCATCCCGCTACAATCAAAACCGCGTCGTGGCAACACAAGAGAATTATTCAGTCCCTCCTGTGCCAAGGGGAGCGTGGGCAAGCCCTCAGATATATCCAGCTGATGAGGCCACCCACGGCAAGCAGCGGGGAAGTGCAGCTTCTCCTCACTGTGTTGCTCTCCAATAGGTAAAGAAATATACCCCACCATTTTGTCACGCAAATCTTGTGAAAATGGAGAACAAAGAATAGAAATCATCATCCCCTAAGTTTCCTTTAAACTTTGAGTACAAGACTCTTGGGGCATCTCTTTGGTTATGCTATTAACATCCCTTTACGTCTGAAAAATTAATTACAGGTGCATGGTGGAGGCTTGGGGTCTGTTGCACCAACATGCCGCTCAGGCAAACTTAGAAGACCTCTTAAAACACATGTACGAAATGTGCCGTGAGATGGGCCTGATGGAAGACTTGCTGAAGCTGCCTTTCACAGACACCGAACAAGTAAGTGGAAGCAAGGAAAAATGTTCATCGTCTCTTTGAAAAGAGCCATATGGCAAAGCCATAACAGATTTTTGGAATGATTTTTTTTTTCTCATAGGAGTGTTTGGAGAAGTTTTTAAGGACCAGTGCCGGTGTTCAGAATCAAGAATTCCTTTTAGTTCACCATCTGCAGCGTGCCAACTACATTGCAGCACTAGAGCTGAATCAGTCCATGAATGTAAATCTTATGGTAAGCGTGAAAGTTCTGTTCTGTCAAGCGTGCACGTTTCTGCTGGGTGTTACTAACTGGTTTTGATAGTACTCAATAAAAATCCTGCTTTGTTTTTTTCATACCAGTCTTTGAAACACTCGGAACAAGTTTCTACACCTTTGGTTACAGCTGAAGCTAAATGTTGACCAATATACGTCACTACTCCAAAGCTACTCTATGAAGCTATAAATTAAATGTTACACACCACTGTTGACCCCACTGAGAACAGTTTGTTTGCATCTGAGGAATAAACATGTATCTTTCCCATCAGCCAATCTTACCATTCCGTTATTGAGATACGTATGTTATGCGTGGCTTAGATTACTGGAAGTTGTTTGTGTCACTCCTTCCTGTGGGATGACGAGTAGGTTGTATGTCATCGCTTGTGTCTTGCATGCAACTGTATTTTTCTAGCTGAGAGCAGGCTAGATGCCAATCCACAGGTTAAATTTGTGTGGGTTTTCTTTGTTTTTTTTAATTTCTGCGAGTTACAGTGTGCTCTCCAATTCCACAACTTTCATTTCACGGCTTTTATGACAAAAATTCTTGTCTAACCTCTCTCAAAATAGCCAGATTACATTTTGTGTTACATGAACTTGTGTTCTGGATTTGTGACGCGTTTGCCGTTTTCTGGAATCATAGTTTTCCAGTGACTCAAACTTCTAAGGTGGTTTTGGAAGTCGTAGGTCCTGCATTTGAAAACTGTCATGTGGCCAGGTGGTGTGCGTAGGTCGCTTTTTCTTGCTTGTTTTAATCTTCACATCATGTTGTCCAGGGTAATTTCCAGTTGTCCCGTATATTCAGGGCACTGGCGTTTCAGGAAGAACAAGGGAAAGCCTGCTATGTAGTAAGTCGTTTGCAAATTGCAGGTGATATCAGAAAATTGCAGGTGATAACAGGTGTATCAGAAGAAGGTTCTGCAGAGTGCCAGCATTGTTTTAACTTCAAGTTGTAGGCTCTGTTGCTATTCCAGTCTTCCTTCCACTTTGCTACAAGTACCAGGTGAAATCGGTGTGTGCGGATGGGTAGAACTTGCCGCTGTTCTGTGCAGTGGAGGTATTTTCCCATACCTGTAGAGGAAATCTGCTCACTAATGCGAAATAGCCCGGAGAGGTCTGTGCAATGAACTTCTTGTAATTAGTTAAGCTTTTGCTTTGCGCTTTTCCTTCATCAGAACGACGGCGATCATCGCTTGACCGACAGAGCAGTTGCCAGAAATTCTCTATTAGCCCAATATGGCAAGATCCTTCCACGAATTGAAAGGCAGCTGGCCGTAGAGAGAGCCAAGCTTTACCATTTGCCTGCATTGGCCTCAAGAGAAGGTAACTTTTAGCGGGGGGAAATAGAGGGGAGAATTCCCTGTCACTTGGATGACACCAGGCTGAAATTTTTCCCCTCTTGCTTTACAGTCTCAAGACCAAAGCCATTAACTCCAGTAAGAAAACAAGCTAAAGCAGGAAATGTGCGTCAAAGACCAAATTTTCTGGCGAAAATATTGTCCAGAATTAAAGAATCCTGGGCAGGAATGAAGGAGAAAACCGGTTTCTCACAAGGTGGATTTTAAAGATGATGTCGTTTTTATAGCTGCTAAACGTGCTGTTTCTTCAGCAGGATGTTTCTAAAATTGAGGATGTTTCTAAAATGGGACCTGTTGAGATCCAAACAGGAGAGCAAGCAGTTGGGTTTCAACAGCACCCGCCAGTCCCTCACTAGAGACAGGAACAAGAAGAGACCTTAGATGCATTCACTTATTCAGCTCATCTCGGCTTTGGGATTCAGGACAACACTGTAGAGAAGACGGGGCTGGACTTGGGAATACGCAAATCCCTCATGGGAGTCAATGGAAAATTTGGGATGGGAAGAAGGCAGCAGGTCACAAAGCTTCCGCAGTCATTCCCGTAGCAGTGCAGTGAAGGTGTTTCTGCTTTCGTTATAGCTGGTGGGTACTGATTTAGATGTAAGCGCCTGGTTTTGGCTTGTGGGCCCTCACTGAATTTAGGACAAACTGCTTACTGCTTTCTTGTTCGTAGATTTGTAAGCATAAAAGGAAAGTTTACGCAGACTAGTATTTCTTGACTTTAGTTTTGAAGCATGGCGTGTTGCTAATAATATATCGCTTTAGCAAGTTTTGACGAGGCGGGAGGCGAGAAAATAAGCTGATTCTATGGAGACTGCTGTTGAGGGGCTGCTTCCTTCTGCCGTTGTTGGCTAGCACTGCAACTTAGAGGGCTGGGCAAAGGTCTTTACACGTGGATTCAATTATCCCGACCATCCGAGTCCCTGGAAATAAGTAACGGTTACTGCTTTTGTTCTCACCATAAAACCCCGAGTATCTTCACGTGGATCTAGAAGGAACGAATACTTGCTCAGCACAGGGAACGGGAAGAGACGAGGTGGAGCTATTTAGAATATACTGTGTTGTCTCAGGCAGTCCAAGCGATTCCTTGAAGTGCAGGGTTGAGCTGTCGGATGTGAGGGCTGGCTAGTTTGACAAAGTGTTGCCGACTGGAACTTCCAGCTTTTCTCTCATCGTTGCCTTTTACCCTGTTAGATGCAGAGTGGGTCGCCGTGTGGGCATTTGTCGTCAGTGCAGGAAGTACTGCAATGGGATGATTTCTGCCAGTTGTGGCTACAGCTCGCATTGTAAAACGGCTCACTTTGTCCAGGAGTGGTGGCAGATCGTAGTCAGGAACAGAAATACCAGAAACGGGGCACGCGATGGCGTACACTGAACACTCTCTTCTCCGTCCCTTAAACACAGAAGCTGTCATCGGTAGCAGAGAGTACACTGTATGTTTCTGACTTTACACCCAGCAGTGATCTGAAAGGAAAAGCGGCATTTCACTGTCCTCAGTTTCATCTGTGTGAGTGTGAAGTCAGTCTGTTTGGTAATGACTATTGCATTAACAGGCTTTTTTTTAACTGTAGGTGATGGAAGATAGTGCGCTTAAGTCACCAACCTCAGAAGCAGCACCGGCAACACCAGGATAAAGTGAAGGACATCCATCGGGCGATCGTCCATACAGCTAGGATTCTACAGAGTCATAGTTAGCATGTTGTTTGACTGTCAATAAACATTGTTGAATGTGATGCAGCTGAAGGAGACGGAGAGCTTTTTACACCTCAGAGTAATTTTCAGAGACAAGCGTTGTAATAAGGAATGCCCCCCAGCCCTCCTCCTCTCGCTTAGCTTTTGTAGCTGAGCAGACGGCAGAGGGTATGGAACATCCCTTTGGTCAGTTTGGGTCAGCTGTCCTGGCTACGTGCCCTCCCAGGATCTTGTCTTTTTTCCTCCTGAGTCCTTTCTCAGACCCAGCCTTCGCACCGCACCCCTAGCAGCTCCCTCTGCATCTCCGGGATGATCAGTTTTCCCTCCTCTACGAGCAAAGGAACCCAGAATATCTTCCAGGATGGAGAACTCGAACCCCACGTGGACTGATGGAGTAAGGTGGGCTGTAGTTAGTGATTTTTCCAGTTAAAGGCTTTACAGACCGTGATTACACTTGCAGTTTTATAGAGTTTGCTCAAACTGCTTACGTTGAGAACTGGAACTGCAAATCAGAATGGCAGACTTGAATTTGGTCTTAAACGGCTATGTTAGGCCTTCTGTAACGTCACCTGCCTGCCTGCAGGAACACTCGGAATTAGGAGAAGTTGAGATTTGAGGTTTGTGCGGTGATGTCATCCTGGGAGCTTCGTCCAGTTTTGTATGGACTGTATCTATTTCATTATTTCCCTTTTTATTTTATTATTAGGATTTCATGAAAGCAGTTTAGTTTCTCCTACGCTCGTAAATCTCTCTCTACCTCTCCTCCTCCTCTCCGTGTACGAGAGGTTGGGGGGGAGCATCTGTCGCCGGCCATTGGCCAATTCGGCCAAAACCACGACAGATTTATTGGCGCCCGACGTGGGGCATGAATGCAGCTCTGATAGATTGCCTGAATAGTTTGAATTCCAGCTTGTTCAGGGAGAAGAGAGAGTTCACAGCATGTCGGTCTTAGGTGAAATCTGGTATCGTGCCTTTAGAGAGCTTTGTATGAAGTTAATGGATGCAGTGGGGTTTAACCGGTCAAATATATTGCATGGCCTGTTTCTCGTTTGTGTTTGGACGCGGTGGTCTAAGCGTGCCACGTTGGCGTGGGTTTGCCTTCAGAGGTATAAAATAATTGCTTGGATAACGGTTCTGCCTGCCTATCTTGGGCATCTCGTGATGGAGGCTTTTCCTAATTACACTTTCGGGATGGATTCTTTTCCTAATTACGCTCTTGGTCGTACCTGGGGAAAGTTGACTTTGCCCTTCGGTGATGATGCCAAAGCGACAGTAACAGAATCGGGATGAGAAACCTTCGGGCCGTTTCGAGAGTGAACGTTACTTTCATTCGTACGTGATCCTGTTGTGAGAGTTTGAGATGGAAGGTTTGTTTTTGTGGAGGGAAACTGTAATGCTTTCGGCAATACCTTTGTCATGACTTGTTCATGAAAGAAACATTCATCTGTGTTCTGTAGAAGTGTAAGAACTTGTGAATAAGTAATGTTTTTGTTGCCTTAACGTAGGAGCTTCTGACTAAAGAGGAAGAGGATGCCAAATATACAGATTCTGTGGGAAAGCAAAAATTGAAGAGAGGTAGAACTGCAAAATCAAAAATGAAGAAAGCAAGCAAGTATGAAAAGCTTTTTGAACGCTTACTTGCATTCCTTTATTTTGGTAGCAATTCAGCTTTTGGCCACCTCACTTGCTCTTCCTCACTTGGCGGTACAGTTCTGCTCTGACTTTGCGAGCCTGTCCAGCTTGCTGGTCTCCTGGGCACCGTTTTCCCCACTTCACGGTTCAGTTTTCTATTGGAACCAGAAGAGGGAGGGGCTAGGAAAGGCCAAGTGGATGCTACTCTTTGCAATGATGGCGTGCTCTCCTGTCATTCCACCTTACGAAACCACGCTCTTACGGTCTTTAGTTCCCCATAGAAGGCAGGAGTGGGTCAGACAACGAGTAAAGAGAACGTCTTGTTTCTGGCCGTGTTTTCCGGTTCCTTCTGGAAAACCGTCTGGGGAGAGTTGCCTCTTAAAATCAGGGCGTGGGGGCGCTCAAAAAGCTCACGCGAATACTGAGTGAGAATGCTTGGGACAGTCTGGTAAGGAACGAAAGCAAAAGGAAGCTTGTTTCTGTATGTTTTCTGCCTTGACCCTATCTTCAAAGAAGCCCATAAATAATTCTTTGGCATCGATTTTGTAATTCCAACATTGCAAAACGTTTTCCTCTACTGAATACTGTTGGTAATCAAAAAATCAATTTGATACTTCTCTTTCTTTTCAGGACCACAAGAAAAGGAGGCTCTTGGTCACCTCCACCAGTGGAAATAAAATTCGTCTCTCCTTTTGGAAGTGCACTGGATAAAGCCATGGATCGTATTGCAAGAATATGCCCAGTGTGCAAATATGTCTGAGGATAACCGAGCAGTTTAATCCCCCATCAGAACTTCCCCTCGTGGAACACTACTCTCAGGCTTGTTATTTCAATAAAATTGTTTGCTGCAATTTCATCAGTTCCCATGTAACCACTCGTAAATAGCTTTGTTGTTGATTTCTGGTGGGGAAAACAAGCTACGGGCAGAAACCAATCCATAGTGTCTCACGAGTCATTTACTTCTTATCCGTAGTCTTACTGGTACAGAACAGGTTTCTTTTTGGCGTTGGTGAACTTAATACTGCGATGCTTAAAGCTTGATGCCGGTGTCTGCCAAGTAGCGAAGGGTTGTTACAAATCTGCTGAGCCGGGGCTTCGTCCTTCCTGGCGGCAGGAGCCCGGCCTGGTGCACCCCAGACCTGGGGGTGTCTCTGTCCCAGACCCTTGGATGCGGCTGCTGCTTTCCCGTTTGCAGGTCAGGCCAGTAGCAAGGCTGAGGGTGCACCACACACATGCACGACAGCAACGCGGCTGGCTACGCAGGCTGCCAGAGACGGGGCCGTGCCTTTACCACCTGCCATCTTGCACTGGGGCAGCTCACAGAAAGCCGCCTCTCTGGCTTGTTGCAGTTGAAGCTCACGAGTGACACCAGAGGCATGCTGTCACTCTGCAGGTTCCCCCACGCAGCCACATTTGCAGAGCCCCAGAGGATCAGCAGAGCCTTGAGCCCAGCTGTCGTCTGTGCCCCAACTCTGGGCTCCGTCTCTGACCTCTGGCTGAGACACCGCATCTTTCCAGAGATGGCTTTTCCTCCTGCTCACTGGCTAGCCCACCCTGAGGTCTGCTAGCGGTTTCCTCGTGCACATTTGGCTAGGGGAAAATACAACAAAAATACAATAAAATGGTGTACTGAAACGTATGTTACGATGGAGTTTAGAAAGTCTTCTCTGATAAGAGAAAACAGTTTTAGTAGGAAATGTTGAAAATATCCCTTAGTTTCTCTCAAAGTTTAAACACCGTTTTAAATTTTTTAAAACCCTCCTATCTGTAGCAAATGGCTTCTTACTAGAATGATGTGGTGAAATATCCTGTTTCAGAGCAAAAGGATTTCTAAGAGTGGTTTACCAGTACCGGATTTTTGCTGAAATCACGGGTTTTCCAGGGCAGCTCACGGTGCTTGCTTTGGTTCTGTTGAAAGTGCTGGCACACGGAATAAGCAACAGGGAGAAGAGAAAAGTCATGGGGCAGAAACTTAATTTTTAAGCTGCTGAAATACAGAGCCTAGCTTTTGCTGTTTGTTGCCTGTCTCTTTTACCTTCTAATTACTTCTTGTCTTTACAGAACACTTTCAACGTGCTGGAAATCTATAATGACCAGGTAATGAGGTCGCTTTGCTTCCGTATTAACAAATCTTAGTTTTCTGTGTACGTTGATTTCTTTTTTGCTCATTGTAATTTGAAAATCATCCTTTATGCTCTCTTAACGTGACCCTTCTGGGCATGTTGGCTGAAGTGTGTGGGTGCTGCCTGGACCTAAGAGCATCGTTTTGCTGCTTGAGCCACCCGGCTGCTCTGCCGTAACACTGGCCAAGCTGTTTCATCTCTTGTAGTACATTCCTTCTTTCTCTTTTCTGGGTTGTCCTCCTTTTTTGAAGAAAAAAGGGGGTTAAGAAGGAAGATCCGAGGGCTGGAGCACCTCTCCTATGAGGACAGGCTGAGAGAGTTGGGGTTCTTCAGCCTGCAGAAGAGAAGGCTCTGGGGAGATCTTATAGCAGCCTTCCAGTACCTAAAGGGGGCCTACAGGAAGGATGGGGAGGGACTCTTTATCAGGGAGTGTAGCGATAGGATGAGGGGTAACGGTTTACAGCTGAAGGGGGGTAGATTTAGATTAGATATCAGGCAGAAATTCTTTACTGTCAGGGTGGTGAGGCACTGGAACAGGTTGCCCAGGGAAGCTGTGGCTGCCCCTTCCCTGGAAGTGTTCAAGGCCAGGCTGGATGGGGCTTTGAGCAGCCTGGTCTAGTGGGAGGTGTCCCTGCCCAGGGCAGGGGGGTTGGAACTACACGATCTTTAAGGTCCCTTCCAACCCAAACCATTCTGTGATTCTAAAAGATTCGTACCACTATTAATGCATCACTCAAATGGAGACCATTTCTGTTTTCAGAACAGAAACGTGGCTGACACAAAATCGATCTCTCGCTTTCTACGTTAGAGATTGAAACCCCACTTCTTTTGCAAGAGTTCTCTGCATATTTGGAAAAATTTAACTAAATAGAGATAAATGCAGCTATAAAACTATAAGCACCTGTTTTATATAAACGCCGTGTTCTTTACATAAAGCGAGGCAGTATTATAAAACAAGTAGTTTTGTTTCCTGGAATCTGAGATTACTGTTGGTCCTGTGCACCAGATGTTGCATTCCTAAATAAGATGAAACCCCGACAGGGTCCTCTTTGTCTCGGGTGAATTAACTGTATACTCCAGCACCTTTGAAGAGGTATTTTTTCTTAAAGCAAGTACTATCAAATGAAAGATGGAAGAATACAACTAGAAAACGTGCACATGTGAAAATGTTGACTGTAAATGCTGACAGTCTTCAAACAGCTTACCTGAGTTTCTTCAAATGCTAACTTTCTTACTGTTCTGAACAAATTTAAGGACAGATTCTTCAACTGTTACTTGTACCAATACCATCGACGTGGTTTTGAGGGTTTTTTTTACGTTGGTGCTAGCGTAAGGCAGAGTTACCAGGATTTGAGCACCTTCAGTATTCACTTTGACAAAAACCACCTCTGTCTTCTCATCTGTCTGTCTCTCTTTCTCCTAAATTGCTAACCTGCTAAAAAGAGTTAGTTTATAGCCAGATTGCTAAGACACTAGGATTCTTCTTTTATGTTTAAGGACTTTATGGTCATCTTTTCCATGTTAATCCCTATCTCATTTTTGGTAGGGTTTAAAACTAATTTTAAAAACCTCCTTCAAAATCCAATGGCAGGTAATACGTTTGATACGCTCACAGACTGCAGCCGAGACTCCAGCAGACCTCTGTTACGAAGGAACTCTGTCAACCTGACGATACGCTGAAAGGCACACTTTCATAGTTTTTCCCGCTCTGGTCTCGGTGCCAATTGCGGTCAGGTGCTGGGCAAAATGAGAAGAGATACCAGCTCAAAGTGACTGACAGCTGAGGAGGAAGGAAAGGGTGAATGTGCCAATAAGGGAGGGCAGCATATTAAGAGCTTATTCTGTATTCTTATTAACGCACGGCGTATATTTTGACAGCTAAGTTATGTGACGGAGGTAGCTCTTTTTCCTGAGAATTCTGGGTCTCTCTCGTGTGCGTGGCTTAATTCAGCTTCTTTCCTTCCCTTTCTCTCCCGGCAATGCAGCACAGAGTTGAAACGTAGAGCGTACAGATGACCCCTGCTGCCAGGCGTTGGTTGTCTCTGCTTCCCGATGCCGGATCCCAGCGACAGTGCCACACAGAGCTATTCCTTCCTGCCCAGGAGCAGTTTGCTTCCCGGCCACTTCCCCAGTCCCTCGTCTCCTTCTGCAAGAGAAGGTTCCCTCTCTCCTCCTGGCCTTTCTGGGGCTCAGAACTGAAAACGGCCCTCTTTGCAGTCCTTCCAGACAGGCTTTCGCTGGGACTCCAGCACTAATTATTCCTTCTTATTCCAGCTCCCCTGAAAAGAGCTCAGGCACTTAGATGTCTGCTGTCCCAACGCGGTTCATGGCTCAGTGACCGCGTGGCTGCAGCTGCCTGGCTACGAGGAGATATCAGGAGCAGAATCACGGAATCACGGAATCTTCAGAGTTGGAAGGGACCTCTAGAGATCATCTAGTCCAACTCCCCTGCTAGAGCAGGATTGCCTAAACCACATCCCTCAGGGCTGCATCCAGGCGGGTCTTGAAAATCTCCAGAGAAGGGGACTCCACAACCTCCCTGGGCAGCCTGTTCCAGTGCTCTGTCACCCTCACTGTAAAGAAGTTTTTCCGTGTATTTGAACGGAACTTCCTATGTTCTAGCTTGTGCCCATTGCCCCTTGTCCTGTCGCTGGGAACCATTGAAAAGAGCCTGGCTCCGTCCTCCTTAAACCCACCCTTTAGATACTTGTAAACATTAATCAGGTCCCCCCTCAACCTTCTCTTCTCCAGGCTAAAGAGTCCCAGCTCTTTCAGCCTTTCCTCATAAGGGAGGTGCTCCAGTCCCATAATCATCTTGGTTGCCCTACGCTGGACTCGCTCCAGTAGTTCCCTGTCCCTCTTGAACTGGGGAGCCCAAAACTGGACACAGTACTCCAGTTGTGGCCAGAAGATTTAACGTTTCCCGCACCAGTTCAGTCCTGCAAAGAGCTGAATTGCTTTCACGTGCCGATGAACGCAGACCCCTTGTTGTGTCTGAATTAGGACTCCATCTGACCCGGAGATGAGGCCCATGTGAACCAAGACCCCCAGAAGCCTTGTCTGGGGTGGGCGCTCCCTGACAGCGGCTGCTCTCCCCTTACTGCCTGCTGGCCAGCTCGTGCTCTGCTCTATTAAGGCATCTTAGCAGCACTGCTGCATTTCTGCCTGGCGATACAGGAGTAGTACTTAATATCTGTGACTTGGGATTTTTTTTCAAAGGTGTTCTGTTGGGTTTTTTTCTCCACAGACACATTGTTTTTAAAAACTTGAGAAGAAAAGAAGACAGCTCTGCCTTTGAGAAATGGTCCCTGTCCTCATCCGCAGCACTGGCGTGGGCACATCCAGTTGCTCAGAGTCAGTTCCCTTATCAAGTGCTGATCAAGACAAAAGCCCAAACCCAGTGTAAGTAAGGCTATTGCAGGCAGGAGGGAGAAGAGTTTCTGCTGGCTGGGAATGAGTGGCGGATCCGGAGCACACAGGCCACGTGGGAGTCCCGTCCGGAGGAAGCCTGGAAGGAGTGGGAGCACCAGTACATTGCTGTGGCTCAGGCGAGTTTCCCAGTAACGGGCATTGCGGCCAGATCCGTTAACCTCTGGTCTTCTGAGTCTGATGTTTTCCCCTTTTTGTCATCTTTAAGATTTGTTACTCACGCCCCTCTCTGCCCTTCCTTAATAAACCGTGACTCCAGGTCTGGAACTTCTGCCAATAGAAAGGAAGCATGGCGTCAGTCTTTCAGATCTAATAATTGCTTCCTGATCATGTTTGATAAAATGATGGGGGTTTGATAAAAATTAGGGAGTTAATTCTGTCGGGAATGCTGAGCCCTGTGTGGGGTGTATGGCTAACCGGGGTCGTTCAGGTGCTCCCTCTGGATGGTTGTATCGGTCTTGGCTGGCAGCTGGCAGAGGCGTTTGGGCACACAGTACCGTACCCTGTTCTGCTGAGGACAGCTTCTTGTTCACCTGCTGCATCAACTGGTTTTCCTGCATTGACCTGCCTGGGGTTTGCTTTGTTAAGACAGTGAAACGAACATAATCAGGCTTCTGTTAATTTTGTGCCTTCTCCCTAGGAAGCTGTCGGATACAGTTTTAGAGAACTAATGGTGACAAGGCTTTGCTGGTGTGGTATTGCTTGACTTGTGTGGTGGAGAGAAGCCTTAAATTGGCAGGAGAGAGTCACCAACAAGCCGGGCCTGTTGCACGTGTTGCAAATGCATTTGCAGTTGGGCTTGTCAGGTTGCTCTTTGTCAAAATATGTTTCAGAATGAGATACGCAAAAGCCGCCTGGACACGGTCCTGGGCAGCCTGCTGTAGGTGACCCTGCCTGAGCAGGGGGGCTGGACCAGAGGACCTCCAGTGATTCTGGAAGGCCTTTCTCTTCATTGTGATGCTGGGATTCTGGAATTCGTGCTGGGATTCTGGAATTCGTGCTGGGAGAGGCGAGCGGTGTGGTGTGCTGGGAGTGCCTTGCTCACCACTGTCTCCCTGTGCTGGGAAGGCTGCGTGTATGTTCTGTCCTGAGACACTCAGCGCCTACGTCTGTCTGTCCAGGTGCACCGAGCAAGGTAAAAAAGAGCGTAAGGTCAGAAGTGCCTTTGGGAACTGCTGCGAGCTTCGCCACGGTAGACGGGGACTGCAACTCTTGAACGGAAGTATAGTCGTGTTGGGGAATAACCGCAGGAGGTAGCTGGGTAAAGTGGCTCCAGCGTCAAGTTCTGATCTGTGTTGGTTTTGTTTGTTTTTTCATGGAGAGGGATGTCAAATCTGTGGTCTGCATCAGACACAGGGTCTTCGCTGTTGGGGGCTGTTGGGGTAGAGAGCTGAAATTCTTTCCTCGTCTCACCTTCTGCTGTAGCTTTGTGCTTGTGGAGCATCTGCACAAACTCTGCAAGACAATCTGTAGGCTGCACTTGAGTGAAATAAGGCCGATTGTAGGATTCTGGTACAGACCGTCTCTGTCACGCTGGTGGCTTTTTAGACTACAGCTTAGGGCTTGGATGAAATGTAGGGTTTTTGCCTAAACCGCCGGGAGCGGGGAGGCTTTCTGCCTAAGCGGGAAAGACCTGACCCGGTGGTACTCCCTAAATCACCTGCTCACTCACTCGCTAAATCCTCTTTCTGCAGGAGTAAAATCCGGCAAAGTGCAAATTCACTGAACCTGACGACTACGAGAGTGCAGAAAGTGACTTTTCCATCTGCTGCTCCTCCAGTGCTTGTGAGTTGCTTCCTGTTTCTCTGGGGAAAATGTCATGGAACCAGTCATTAACAACAATTCAAAAATTGGTATAACTTTTATAAACCCTTTTATAACCCTTCCCTGAAATCACTTTAGCTTCCACCTCTGGCGGAAGGAAAGAACGACGCCTGTCAGCTGCAGCCTTTCCCAGAGAGCTAGGGAGTCTCTCCGTGCAAGAGGGAGTTAAAAGTTGCCTTAAAAGATGCCTGACTGTGTCCTGGGTGGTGCCCTTTCTAAAAGTAAAGGGGTTTTTAGCCCTCCCTGCAAACGGAGTGTGTCGTTTCACCCGGGTATGAGCTAGCAGCCCGGGCTGACTGCCACAAAAAGGAGATGGACAAATTCCCTCTCCTTCTTCCCGATGCGTGGTCCTGCCTCCCTCCTTGTGCCACCTCTTATGCTTGCTGGTTGTCTCTGCAAGGCAGTTGAGCTCTCGAAGCTGGTGGAACACCACCTGCTTTTCTGGGTGAGTTTCCTGCCTGCTCAGGGAGTGAACTTGGCTCCTAAAGTGCTCTAAGGCACTGTTAAGGCAGTGCGAGGTGAGCCACAGGAGTACGGTAGTAGAACAAAGGAGCAGATGGAGAGATGGGAGGCGGCGGCAAGTCCTCTCTTTTGGTGGCCGGGAATTCAGCATGTTTTGTGAAACCATCTCTTCAGCTGCGGCTGGCCATATTTTTAGCTTTTTCGTCAGTAAGCCCATTGCATTGTTGGCCCTTGAAACGGATTTTCGGGTACTACCGTCAGTCAAAACTGACGTCCCTGAACCCTGACTTGGCTGAATGCGATTCTGCTTGAACATGTAATTTCTCCATGTTTATTTTTCTTGGAGCTTTTTAATGCAAAAATCTATCCTCAGCCTGTGACTCGTGGTACGCTCCTTTCTTTGGAAATAGTTTGGAAGTCATAAGTACCTAAGGTGAAGAACAATGGTAATTTTGGCTGCTAGAAGACAACTGACAATAAGTAACAAAGGGTAAAGTACGAAATCAAGGGAAAGGACAAATGGAAAGTTGTACCTGTTACTGAGAAGCTTTTTAAAATCTGATTTTTCTCAGCTCCCATCTTCCTAACCTGTGTGAGTAGACTTGAACTCAGTGTATTGGGCTTTTTCCTGTTATTTCTCTGTTGATACGTCTGGGTCACTTTTTGTTGGTGATCTCACAGGCATCAGAAAAGCAAAGGATTCTCCTTTTGCTCTGCTGGGAGAGCAAAAAGTCTCCCGAGTGCCATTATTTGCAAGGAAAAGAGCTAGAGGTGATGTCTAGGGCATTTTTCACTGCATACTGATGAAACTTGTGTCACTCTCAAGAATATTTCTGGCTGGCGTGAGTCTAGTTGTGCAATTTTTTCCTGTATTTACAGTGAAGAATGCAAGACCTAACAGCTGAGGTAACGAGCAGTCTGCTGCAGTTTCCAGAGGTGACTCTTCAGGCACTTGGGGAAGATGAGGGAACCCTCGGCTCTGTGCTGTGCGGGAGGTTTTCTGGAGGTGAGCATTTTCCTTTAAATTTGGTCTCGGTATAAAGCTGTTCTTGCCTGGAGGCTACCTGAAGCCTCAGGTCATCGTATCAGCTGTGTCAGGTTGGTGCTGTTAAGGGGCATCCTGTTTAGAGAGAGAGAACAAAAAGGGTGCTTCAGCGATGACAAATGCTAATATTAAAACGTGAGTGTAGTTAAACTTTGAAGTGGACTTTCCAGGTGATGTGACAGTAGAGCTGGGTGCCTATCTGGAGGTCTAGGCTTCTGTTAAGACCAGGTAGAATCTATCTACCTGAGTGTAAATGCAGGAATTGAGCTCATACTTCCTTTGGGCTGGCAGTAGTTCAGTGAAACAAAATGCCTTCAATTCTTCCTCTACGCTCCAAGACTTGTATTCCCATATGCGTTTAGATCATTTCTAGCAAAACCAAGGCGAATATGGTATAAAGGCTGTCGATCAGGACCTTGTAATCTTTATCCCAAACAACCCAGATTCTTCGGTGCGGGAATGACAAGTACAAATGCAAAATAACAAGGTGGTTAATTTTAGGAGGGATTGCTTGGGGATTTCAACGGGTGATTTTGAATCATTGACTAGAATGAGGTAGGTCGGTCTTCCTCTGCTAGGTACGTTTATTGAAGGAAAGGGGCAGGCACTGTGATTTTTTTTCAGCTGTTTTCAGTCTTCCGTTGGACATTTGCTTCAGTCCTCTTTCTTTTCTCTCACAGGGAGAAACGGCCTGGCGTGGTTGGCACGTGGTCCTCACCTTGAGGTGGTGAACTCTGTGACAGGAGAGCGGCTCTCTGCGTACCGTTTCAGTGGAGTCAATGAACAGCCTCCCACTGTTCGTGTGGTGAAGGAGTTTTCCTGGGAGAAGAGAACTGGACTGCTGGTTGGGTTGGAAGACGCAGAGGGAAGTGTTCTCTGTCTGTACGACCTTGGACTCTCAAGAGTGGTTAAAGCAGTTGTTCTTCCCGGGAGGGTAGGTACTTTTTCATTGGAGAAACGAAGCTTTGATGTTGTTAGGTGCTGCGTAGGCCTGTTTTAGGACAAGCTTTGGAGCGTCTCTTTGTAGGAGGTATTTTTTCTATTGTGCGTTAACATCCTGTCACTTGAGAGTATCCAGTCAAGATGGTGTTGCTGTAAAATCTTGGGCTTAATGTGCCATTATTGTTTGAGTTTACTGAGAGTAAAACAAGTTTTCTGGTTTTATTGTAGAGCACAAAGTTACCCGATTCTCTCCTTCCACAAAAAGGCATTGAAAAGCACCTTTTTTTGGCCCTAATTGCTTGATTTCCATCAGAAATACCGTCTTTAAAATGGCTCAGAATTCCATAGTTGTGCTGTAAATGACTTCGACACATTGCCTTGAATCTCAGCCTAGCAAGCAGGCTGAGGAGAACACATATTTCTGTTGACTTAGGAGAGGAAAAAACAGCCTCTAGTGAGTTATCTGACAGATTGTTGGGAGGTCACCTTGTGGTTGTTACTTTTCTTCTAAATGCGGACTAGTGTGAATTTTACTAAGCTGGTCTCTCCCTTCAACGCTTTCTAAATACGTTTCACTCCCATGGAAATGGTGTGTCTCCCATGCAACTTGGCCGCTGCCTCGTCTGACTCTCGAGCCCTGATTTATCCTAACGCCCGTTTGTCAAAGAAGGCATAGACTGTATCGCGGTGCTGGTGGGCTGTGAGCGGTGGGAGACCTCGATGTAGTTGTGTTTGTCTGTCTTAAGCCCCTTGAATACGATAAAGTTTCTTGCGTATAACTGATTTTCTGTGTTTTCCTCCAGTTAATTACTGCGAAGTAGGAAATGGAAATTGCTAAGCTGTACTAATAGAATGCCCCATGTAAGTTGAAGTTAAGTCACTTACCCGCAGGAAATCTAGTAAATGGAAGGCAGTAACAGGTTTTTGTACGGGGCTTTTTTGTCTTTGTCTCTTTTCTTGATCTAATTGCAAACAATGCTTTGATGCTCCTGGATTTACTTTTGCTATTGAGCTTGTCAAAGAGCTCAAATAGTAACTTGTAGTTTTCCTGTAGGTAACCGCTATAGAACCCATAGCGAATCACGGAGGACCCAGCGTGAGCACTCAGCACCTCCATCAGAGTCTGCGATGGCTCTTTGGGGTGGCAGCAGTGGCTACAGATGCTGGCCACCTCCTTCTGGTTGACCTTAGTTTGGATGATTGCTCCTGCACTCAGAATGATATCGAAGCATTGGGTAAGCCTGCAGTTTTTCCACATGAATTTAAACGCAAGAAAACTTCTGTCTTCTAACGAAACAGTATGCATCCCACTTTGAAGACCCTTGTGTCAGACATTTCTGACGACTGGTTACAGGTGGCAGTTTGACATCGTATAGTCCTGACCTGATTAAACCTGGGAGTGTCTGACTGCTCCTCCCAGTGTTGTAAATGCCCCCTCCCACCAAGATCCCTGTGCCACTATGATTCTTGCCAGAGAGGTGCAGGAATTTTGCCACGTGAGTCGGTGCGGCCGCCTGGTAGGAAGTTGTGTTGGAGGAGCCCTGTTTCCCGGGAATGCTCTTCTGCTTGTGTTAATTGACTTGGGGCAAATTTTGGGCTTGTTTTTTAAAATAAACCCGACTTACCAACACCCATGCATTTGGATGAATGAAATCTCGAATAGGTGTACTCAGATTGCATACACCGTTTTGGCTATTACAACAGCAGTTTCAGAAATTGGTGCCACTTCAAACAGTTTCATCATGAGGCCCAAACTCCTGATTTTCAGAGTCCAGGAAGAATTTGTCTATGAAGGTTACACTTTTACCTAGCTTTCAAACGTGAGTGAGAATACTTGTCTTATCCGAGAGTTCTTATGTTGTTCAAAGACATACATAATGGAATTGGCAAAAAAAGTGTTGCATAAATGGCTATTTTGCCTGGCACGGTAGCATTAGATGATAGGGGTTGTCACATCAGTGCCTAAAATGCAGCCTAAATGGCATAACGTATTCATTTATTGCTTGGTTTTGTGTGTGTAGATCTAGAAGTTGTCACTAGAATTCCTGCTGAAGTTGCACAAAGAAGAGAAACTGTGACCAGCGAAGGGAGACATCTCTGTTTTCAATTACAAAATGCTTCCGGAACAGCAGTATCAGCCCTGTGCTACATAAGCAGAAGCAACCAGCTCGTTGTGGGTTTCTCGGATGGCTACCTGTCGCTCTGGAATATGAAAACTTTGAAGAGAGAGTAAGTAGGCCTCTACACTTGGCCATGCCTGGAGGTGTGGGGCTCTCGATTTGTTGCTTAAGGAAGTATGTGGATGTAAAGAGAACTTTTTCAGGGACTGACATGAGTATGAGTATAATCTTGGCACGTTCAGAAATCCTCTTCTGACATAACTTTTCAGTCATACCTGGATCAAGTGGTCCGCCTTCTCCCCAGTGGACTAGGATTGTTTTCCTTATTGTGCCTGTGGATTGAGGAACTGTGGAAAGCATGCTTCCTGGGGTTTTCAGAACCGGTTACTGCAACTGGGGCATCCATTGAAAGGCTGAAGTATGTCAGTGATGTGATTTTGGTGCCGATATTCTCTAAAGTGTCCAGGGTGAAACTAGTGAGACATGAAAACTCAATAGCTGACCTGTGCCTGAAAAATGTATTCTTTCCTGCATGTCAGCTTTGGCCGAAAGAGCAATCTCACCTGAAATATTTGGCTAACTTCTGGTCGGGATTCACTTCAGCAGATCTGCACTGACTCCCCAGAAGCTGTTGGATGCATAAATAGACAGTGGAGGAATAATTAGGTGGCAAGAGTAGAGTGTGGAGGTACAAATAAGGTTCAGAAGTCAGGAAGAACAATGCTTGACGTAGTCCAAGAAACGAGAAACTACCTGTGTTTGGGCCACTAGGCTCACCTTTTGTTTTCTTTTTCGTTTTGCTTTTTTTTTCCCCTAAACCTGTAGGCACCACTCTCAGCTTGAAGGAGGGAGGATTCCTGTCTATGCTGTCACTTTTCAAGAGCCTGAGAATGATCCTCGCAATTGTTGCTACTTGTGGGCTGTTCAGTCTACGCGGGAAAGGTGAATAAAAACTTTAACTATCAGCCACTGAATTAATTCTTTTTTTTTTTTTAAGGATATTTGTTCCCATACAGTTGAACATGTGTATTTGTTGTGTGTCTGCGATTCTTTCCGGTATGGAAGGTGTTAAACTTAGAATGCAATTTTTACAGGATTTACCAGACGTGAAGAGGGACCTACTAGTTCCTGCCTTCTGTCAGAAGGCAAAGCAACAGTGGCCATATTCTTCTGCTCGCATTCTCAAATGGTTTGCTTTTGTTCCTCGATGACCGCTTCATCATTTGTTTGATAGTCACACCGTGGTATTAAAATACCACTAGGAGCAGTTGAGGCTGCAGATCTAGAACACCAGACGTGCCCACACAACAGCCTGCCACCCCTAAAGGCGGCGGTGACAGTATTGCCGATGGCCTTGTGCCAGCGTCAGCAGTCTGTGGAGCCTTGGTGAGCCAGTGCAGCTCCCCGGGCAGAAAACGATTCAGCAGAAAAGCCAATGGGTTCCTGCTGTTCTGCTGAATCAAATCGGACTTGGAAGGGTGCAGAGTGTGCAAGAGGGGGAGGGGAACTTTGGTGGTAAGGGAAGGGCAGAGAGATCTCTCTTTCTGCATCAGCAAGCGATTCCATCAGCTCAGCTGTTGGTAGAGTGGCAGTCTTTTAAAATTTGACTTCAAAGCAGTTTTGATGGAGAACTCTTCATTGTGAAGAGCTATTTCCAACAATTCTTAGTCCATACAACATATTACAGCTTTCCAATTGTACGGTTGGCTTTTGCCCCTGAAGCTGTTAGTGTCAAAACGCCCTCCTTCATGTTTCAGTGGCTAAATGTGGCCGATGATCATGTTTTGGGAAGAGGTGGTGTTCTTTTCAGCAGGAGCATGCTATTAAGAAAACGTCTAGGTCTACTAACACGACGATGAGGACTATAAAGCAGCTTTGTAACCAAATTTCATAATTTATCCCTTTTTCAGCGAAGGTGATGTGGTGAGTTTACACCTGCTGCAGTTAGCGTTTGGTGACAGAAAACGCGTGGCCTCAGGACAAGTCACGTATGAGGTAAGAGGTGCATGCATGGGAAAAGCAGACAATAGTAATTTTCTCTAAGGGAGTATCAGTTGAGTTACAGGGGTGAGATTTACCATCAAACTTCAGAGCTGGCTGAAAAAATAATAATGTTTTGCTGAGTCTTCTTGGGCACGGCCTTTGTCCATACCTTTTGGAAAGAAGGCATACCATTTTATACTGCAGTGTCGTGTGTTCCAGCTAGATTCATCTGCAAAGAGCCCGTATAAATGAAATTCCTGAAGAGGACGCGGCTTTTGCAAATAAAATTATTCTGAAATACCAAACGAATGGCATGTAGGAAGAGAAGATTGGGCCTTGAATTGCTTGGTTTAACCAAGCTTCGGACTTGAATAAGCTTCTGTCTCTCTCCCTTTCTTAAAATACAGTCATACTCTATTCTTTGCTGATCTTCAGTTTTATATTCTTGGTTTCCCTTAGAGCTTTGTCAGCCGGACTTCTCACATGAAATGCACCTACAGTGTCTCTTCAGTGTTGATCCTGACACTTAGTAGCTGTAAAGATAACTTGTTCTTCTTTTTGGCTGGGTGACCTATTCAATCTACTCTTAAAGCCAGGAAAATATGTAATTTGGTCAGAAGAGTGTACCTAAATGTTAGATCTGTCTCCAAGAGGATGCGTTTAAAATACAGATGTGAGGTATCCTTGTATCTCAGATAGCTAACAGAGACAAGGCGCATCTGTTAGATGTGTAATTCCATTCAGTTGTACGCCTGGAAGTCTTCCAAAATCTTTTTGAGGGGACAGTAATCTTAGTTCAGAGCAAGTCTTTCCTCCTGATTTGGTACTTTGTCTTGCATGTTCTCAATAGCTATGGAACGAAACAGGGGTGACTCTTGTATCGTGGTACTCTGGTTTTTGTAGGGACTGTGCCTTTTGATTTTTTTGGATTAATTTAGATTTTGAGTGTTTTGCTTATGTGTAGGAAAGGTGCTTCCTCATTTGCCACTGTTGCTTTTGCATAGATAGAGGTTAGGTGTTTGGAAAAGGTGGTGTTTCTTTAAAATGCATTATCTATCACGGTGACCAAGTAGAAGGATCTTCCAGTGATTCATCGCGTGCTGGATGCTATCTCTTTATCTTTGTTGATGTGCGGGACCTGTGCTCCCCAGCGGATACTTTTAGTCTCAGAACACTTCCTTGTAGTCACAGATTGGTTAGTACTACATGACTGTCTGCCTGCATGGCTGTCTGAGTCAAGTTTCTTGTCCATCTTCAGGGGTAGAAAATTTAAGTGTCTCCCGTTTGCTAGGCCAAGTTTGAGTAAAGAAGGAGGAATCTACTGTTGATCCTTGTTCATTGGATAGAGTTCATAGGAGCTCAAAAGACTTTTTCAATACAGCAGTGCTTTTTGTTCCAGGAATTAGGTTTGAGGCTATGAAGCAGTGCCTCTTTGACTGTGTGTCATGGTAAAAGTCACAAATAGGACTTATGGAACATGTGGTACTGTGTTTTTCTATACGCGTGTCAAACTCTTGTCTCCATTGCCTTCAAGGCTGGTTTAAGTCTGCTTAAGTAATTAAACAGAAAGGTATGTTTAAGTAATGCTTCCAAAGACCTTTTTTGTGCTGTCGCAGCAGTTGCTAAATCTGGTGCATCAAATCACGATCGTAGAGCGCATCTTTACCCTCGTTCTGCACAATGCTTGCGGATGGGCAGAGTATACACTCTCTACTTTGATATCAGAGTTTGACCAGTGCATCTCGTTTGAAAACTTGTTTTTGTGTTTTGCTAGTCAATGGAGTCATTACTTAACATCTCCCATACAATGGAGTTCCTTAGAATGACTTTGCCCGGCGTGGAAAGTTTAAAATGCACTGCTTTGCTTCGGAAGCATTTTCTTTTTAGTTATGAAAGACTTTTTTTAATTATTTAATTTTTCTTTTTAGACAACCTTCATATTTATTTGTAACACTTCCTGGAATCATTAAGAGAAAGCTCGCCTCTTCTCAGATTAGGTGAATTAGATGTATCCTATGAGATCATACGGGAATGTGTGGTTTCATGCCAGTTCGTTTCAGAGCTCTGCAAGTTTAGGAAACTTGGGTAGAATGTGGCGTTATCAGTTTATGGGTTGTGTGGGTTGGGTTTCTTTTTCCCTCTTTTTTTTTTTTTTTTTTAATTATAGAGCTGCTATTTGTCCCCAGTACACCCATTCATGTGTTGTATGGTAGACAGTTTGAATGAATGCTGTATTTGGAAAGACGGTATTTCACTTCACGCTTACTTAAAAAATGGCGCTATCAGAGGTTCACCACAATCGTGCCGGGGTTTCTGTGTATCTCAAAATTAGTTTGTTTACTGTGTAGTAATTCGTGATGCTAAAAGCCTTGGCCACGTGCACCCCGTGTCCTTTCTGGTTTTCCCTTTTGCTGTTGGCTGTGCTTGGTGAAGGAGCTGAGGGATATTTCACCCGTTAGTCTCTGACAAGATGAGAGGAGGAGCTGTCATAGCTTACGTGGCTTGAAAGAAGATTGCTAATCAGTATGAAGTTCTCACAGTAACTAGAGAGGGGTGCACGGTCACTCTGGTGGTGTGCCCATAGAAAATACCTCTTGACAGCTTTAGCTGCTCTAATGCTGGGGCTTCTCTAACTTCATCAGTTCTGCAATCAAGACATGGAGCAAAGAGCTTTGCATGCATGTGTGTTGCATCATTTTAGATATCTCTTTGTAGCGATATATTTATTTTTACAAAGAACATTCTTGGATGTCGCAAGGAATTCTGCAAAACATGTTTAGATCTGAATAATGTTAGGGAAATTCTAAATTTTGAAAAAGTGCAAAGCCTTTACAGCCAAACTTACCCGTTACGATTTGACACTGCATTCTCTTGCATGTCAGGCGTAGTTTCTGTTTACCATCAGAAATAGGCTCATGCGAAATACACAGTATAATAAGCCTATTCTGTTAGACTGTCTTTCATATTTAGCCATACTGTATGTTTTTATCTTAGAATGACCTTTGCTCTCTTCTCTGATTTTTTCCCCCAGGGTTTGGAATACCGTGGCGAAAAGTTCAGTTTAGATCTCACGGGTGGAGCCTTTCCCTTGAGAGGCCAGATGAGTACTAAATTAATCAGCTGCCAGACTGTCGAAAAATTCCGCAGCGACGTTGACGGAGAGGATAGCGTAAATGAAGGTTTGTTCTGATGTCCGTGTTTGGTGATTTTAAAAGAAGTGCTTTTGGAACCTAAGCAACGAATGCTGTTCTGTCCCCACAGTCTGAAAGTCTTGCCTATCTGCATAGACTAGATTGTTGGGATTATTTACGAAGAAAAAATGGATGCTTAAGTTATGTGGGACTTCTTTAAGGGAAAAAGTGGGTTTTATTTTATGCTTGCTGACATGCTATCGCGATGTATGGTGGGGCCGTTTGTATGATGATGGTCAGTCGTTTTACTCCTCCAGCTGCCATCTTTGAACAAGAAGTTCAAACTCTCCATTGCTTAGGAATGTGACCAGAATTTTTTCCCTTCTTCAAACCGATGTCCGCATCTGCATCCAGATGGTAGCCCGTCACAAGTGGTGCTCCCCAGGGCACTGCACTGGGGCCACTTCTCTTTAGTATCTTGACCAGTGATCTGGACGAGGGGACAAGAAAAAGGGGCAGTGTGACTGAAACCTATCACAGAGATGTTTGCTATTCCGTAAGTACTGTAATCACTCTTAGGAAGTGTTGTGTTTCACGAGTGACAGAACAGAATGAAGCCAAAATAGAAAGTGGTGTTTTAAAAATATCGGATCTATCGTATTTTCTACAAGTCAGAAACAATGTCTTGTCTTTTACAGTCACGTCTCCTGACACCAGTGTCTCAGTCTTCAGTTGGCAAGTGAATACGTACGGTCAGGGAAAACCATCTACTTACCTGGGTGTATTTGACATTAATCGCTGGTATTCTGCTCAAATGCCAGATTCACTAAGGTAGATTTTTCTTCAGTAGTTTTCCATATGCCTGCCAATAATTCATTTGAATGTCGGCATTTAGCTTACGCGCTTGTTTTCTTTAAGGCCGGAAGAATTCCCTCATGAGTGCCCCTATTTTGCACTGTGGTCGCTGGATACTGTAGTGAGCGTGACTTCTCCGAAGCTCCTTTTGGATATTCTGGTCCATGAGCGGAGTCTAAGTCGGGGAGTTCCTCCTTCTTATCCACCACCTGAGCGGTTTTTTCATCCAGGCAACTATAACTTTGGTAGGTATTTCACTGCTTTTGAGAGTGATAAGCTTAAAATGAGGTCAAATGCCATTCATTGGTTCTCTTGTTCAGTCATTGTTTGTCATTCAAAACCCAAACCAAACCAAAAAAACACCCAGTCGCTCACAAACCCAACTCTGATCACGTTGTACTGACAAGGTATTTACTATTGTGGAACATATCTGACAGCCGGCTGAGTTTTGGTGCTTTTGTAATGTAGGCGGTGAAGTGGTGCTGGTTATAGCCTGAAATGCCTGTGAACTGAAGCTCAAAGCACTCAGTTATATGTTTCTAGATACCGGTGTGTAAAAAATGTAAACTGGTCATGCCATAACTGTGAGAGTACGGAAGGTTGTCAAACGTTCCCTGTTTCTGCAGATGGTACGTGCTTGCTGACCTCCGGAGTCGTTCACATGACTTGCACCGGCTTCCAGAAGGAGGTGATCTTTTACTGTATCTTTATTGCGAGTGGCAGGAGATGTAGCTTTTCTAAGTTTTCTGTTGCACTGCTTTCCGTGTTAGGGACCGTTTCACGCTCATCCTGCCCGTCCACACGCATAGTTGCAACTGTATCCTGTCGCCAGTTGTATGCAAATGGTAATGTTTTAGGTCCCCTCTTGGGACTGTACAACTGCCATTGTCTCCTCTTGAAGCACGATCGGGGATTGAATGTCTAGAAAGGAATGCAACGTTGCTCCAGGAGCAAGAACAAAACCACTGTAGAAGGCGGGGCAAGGTGTTACTTCTTTATTGCCCCTCAGTCGAACTGCCTGCATAGTCTTGAGTTAGAGTTTTGATCCCCAATTCTCTTGAAAAAGGAGGGAATGGAGAAAATGAAAAATCACATAACTGTTTGAGGAGTGAAAATTTTGTTTTCTCCCAAACTCGGCCAAATTATAACTTCTGAGCCACGGCACAGATTGTGACAGATAATTTTGAGTGAAGTTTCAGCTCACTAAATGTTTCCAACGTGAATCGGCTTCCATACGAACAGGCATAGAAAGGATCTTCCAAAGCGTGAAGTTGCATGTTAGCTTAGCTTATATAGAATGTATTTTGTGTCAGTGTTGAGGGAAAGAGCAAGGCCTGTGTATAGACAGAGAAGGTAGAAAAGACTTAATTACGCAGATTGCTAACCTAAAGCATCTTAGTGGTTCAGGCTGTCTGACGGTGTCAGTGAACATTTAGATTCTTCCTTTTAGAGGTTATCCAGAAGCGTAGTGACGGAATAACAATGCTGTCTTAATCTGTGGTTTTCGATTGATGTTTCAGACCTTGAATTTTTTGAAGAAATCTGGTCCTTTGATATGGGAAGCCATTCAGGATAGCTACAATAGGTGTCTTGTAGCTGGCTTGCTGTCTCCAAGACCAGTTGATGTCCAGCCATCCAGTTTGAGTCAGGTGAGTGCCTATGAGGGAATCAAGGGGGAAATACATCCATCTGGTCTGACAGGGCTGGAGGGGCTACAAGACACGATACTCCAATTTGAAATACAGGTGTTGACCTGAGCTAGCAGAAGTAATCGTATCCTTAGATCCAAAGTAGTGACTTTGACTGGGAACAGCCCTAAGAGATCTGTCTTTAGAGACCCCTCTCTTAATTCGGTGCCACACACAGATGCGCACAAGGAAGCGTGCAGTCAGTGCTGGTCATGCCCAACATAACGCATGTGTCCCCCAGAGCAACCCCCATCCCTGTCAGTTTCTCAAAGCAGTGGTTCAGTGCAGTAGCCGACGATGGGGGCGTCTCACTGGGATGCGAGCTCTTGCAGACGTCGGCTTGCTGCACTGTACGTGATCATTTGCTTCCAAGGAAGTGGGCTGTGGTAAAGGATTACTGCTGTCAGCTCTCCCTGGCAATTTCTTCACGGCTTGCCCTCGTTTTCCCTTCATCGGTAGGCTTTTCTGCATCCTCTCCGGGCGGATCTTCACCTCTGTAGCCTCTGCCTTGTGCTGCAGTAGCCCAATTTGCTCCTCTGAGACTGCCCTCTTGCAGCTGCAACACCTTAATCACCTTTATCTCATGACACTCGCTACCTTCTATGGGCTTTATGCCACCACAGTGACTTCACTCCCCCTGCCATAGGTTTTCCATTTGCAATGCACCAACCTTTCCCTGGAGCAATCAGCAGGAAGGGGAGAGCAGCCTTCCCGCTGCCCTCCTCTTCCTGTCTCCTGGATTCTGCATCAGGCTTGTTATGCATTTGAGCAGGGATTTCCTGTGAGTGTTAGGAAGACAAATTTCAGAAGTAGGGTCAAGAAGCTTGCTTTGCAGTTTTGTTTGCCACTGTGAGCAGTATTTGGTGTGTTTCCTTGTCTGAAACCAGTATTCAGAAAAGGTTGAAATATCTCATGTGTCTTCTAATGTGTAGAAATCGCTTTGAATGTCATGATTTTGCCTGGAAGGGAAAGATACTTTTCAATGTGTTTAAAAAAACAAACAAATAAACAAATCTCCCCTCTCCCATCCTCCCCCCCCCCCCCCCCCCGAAAAAAATAAACCCCAAAGTAAACTTTTCTGAGGGATCCTTTCATCTGAAAGAAGTATGAGAACTCCAGCTGAGACAAGCTACTACTTAATATCGCGCGTCTGTGCATGCCTGTGAATTATTCTTCTAAAGGATTAGCACTACATTATAATCCAGTATTTGAAGAGCCTAAAATTTAAACCTATTAGAATGGAAATGTTTCACTTCTTTTCTGTTATTTCAGAAAATTCATAGAATCGTTTGGGTTGGAAGGGACCTTAAAAGATCATGTAGTCAACCTCTCCTGCGGTGAGCAGGGACGTCTTCACCTAGATCAGGTTGCTCAGTGCCCCATCCAGCCTGACCTTGAATGTTTCCAGGGATGGCACATCTACCACCTCTCCGGGCAACCTCTTCCAGTGTTTCACCACCCTCATTGTAAAAAATGTCTTCTGTATATCTAGACTGAATCTATCCTCTTTTAGTTTAAAGCCGTTACCCCTGTGTCCTATCGCAACAGGCCCTGCAAAAAAGTTTGTCTCCATCTTTCTCGTAACCGCCTTCTAACTACTGAAACCCCTAATAAAGTCTTCTCGGAGCTTTTTCTTCTCCAGGTTGAACAACCCCAATTCTCTCAGTCTGTCCTCACAGGAGAGGTGCTCCAGCCCTCTGATCATCTTTGTGGCCCTCCTCTGGACCCGCTCCAACAGGTCCATGTCCTTCTGATGTTAGGGGCTCCAGAGCTGCACTCAGTACGCCAGGTGGGGTCTCAGGAGAGCGAAATAGAGGGGCGCAGTCACCTGCCTCGACCTGCTGGCTGCACTTCTTTGGATGCAGCCCAGGATATGGTGGGCCTTCTGTGCTGCACAGTTGACACATGTCCAGCTTTTCATCCACTGGTACCCCCAAGTCCTCTCCTCGAGGCTGCTCTCAATCCCTTCATCCCCCAGCCTGTATTGATACTGGGGGTTGCCCAAGGTGCACTTGGCGTTGTTGAACCTCATGAGCTTCACACAGGCCCACTTCTCGAGCTTGTCCAGGTCCCTCTGGATGGCATCCCATCCTCCAGGCATGTCAGCCGCACCACTGAGCTTGCTGTCATCTGCAAACTTGTTGAGGGTGCACTTGATCCCACTGTCCATGTCACTGATGGAGATCCTAAACAGTACTGGTTCCAATATGGATCCTTGAGGGACACCACTTGTTACTGATCTCCATCTGGACATGCAGCCATTGACCACTACCTTCTGGATGCCAACATCCAACCAATTCCTCAGCCACCAAACAGTCCACCCATTAGATCCCTGTCTCTCCAATTTAGAGGGAAGAATGTTGTGGGGGACCATGTCAAAGGCCTTACAGAAGTCCAGGTAAACGAACCCGTAGCTCTTCCCTTGTCCACTGGTGTAGTCACTCCATCATAGAAGGCCAGTAGGTTGGTCAGGCAGGACTTGCCCCTGGTGAAGCCATGCTGGCTGTCTCAAATCACATCCCTGTCCTCCGTGTGCCTTGGCATAGCTTCTAGGAAGATCTGTTCCACGATCTTCCAAGGCACAGAAGTGAGGCTGACAGGTCGGTAGTTCCCAGGGTCCTCCTTTCTACCATTTTTAAAAATTGGGTGCAGTGTTTCCCTTTTTCCAGTCACTGGGCATTGTTACCAATTTGCCAGCACTGCTCGTGGAGGGGGTACGCTTTTTTTGACCTTCCTTTTCTGGCTGACTTATAACTTAATTTTCTGGCTGACTGAAAATTCTAACAGTGTTTTTGGGTATGAGACCTGCTTCATGTCTTCACAGTCTAGAAAACTGCTTGGCTGTAGCTTCAAGTGTTTCCAAGCAAACAGTGTATTTGTTCTGCCCCCTTCGTGCACTCCAATGGCAAACCTACATGCACAGAATGCGTAACAGGTGATAGCAGAGGATGTTTCTGAAAATAGTTGGAACTCAGTACGTGAAGACTGTAATGCAGAGGCATGCGAAGAAAGATTAGAATTAGGCTGCAGTAAGTTGAAATGTCAGAGGAAAAGCATGTTAATGTGTTCCTCAGAGCAGTGGGCAGTCCAGCCTGTGGCTGGAATTAAGAGAAAGGATGTGGCATTCCTGGCCTGTGTCCTGATTGACTTTGTGATGTCTGAATGAGTATACAGTTAGAAAGAAACATTTACTGTTGATGGTTCACATGGTGCAAGTAGGTAAGATTCTCATTTGAGTTTGTCTGTTACGTTTAGGAGGAGCAGCTGGAAGCAGTATTGTCAGCTGCTGTCCAGACACATTCTGTGGGACTTCTGACTGGATGCATTAAACATTGGATATCTGAAGGTAATACTTCGAACGTTGTTTTTTTACGTGGTACCTCTTTGAGTTGGAGCCTGTTGATTCATTTCTTTTTTGTTCTCTTTGTTTAAAGAGCAGCCAAGGTCTGCTGGTAATTTACGGTTTGTTCTTGAGTGGACATGGAACCAAGTGATCTCTACAAAAGAAGAATTTGACCAAATCTGTGAGTACTAGTGTAGTCATTCTGCAATCCTAAAGTCGTTCTTTCTGATTGAGCTTCCTCAGTAATACGCCGCTATAGGATATTGCACGCGGTCCTTGAAGTGCGCCTTGAAACTCTGGAATTGCTCTGTCGGCTAACGATTTAATATTTATTCTTGAAAAGGTGTTCCGCTGTTTGATGGCTCTTGCAACTTCATTGACCCCCAGACATTACGGTCTCTCCAGCGCTGCCAGTTGCTTTTGAGCAACCTTAGCACGGTCTTAAACTGTTTTCTCACAGAAGCACAAGAGCTTACTGAAAAAGGTTTGTAGTAGTGCTACAAAATCTTTGGTATGTTTTATTAAGATTTGGAATTGTGGCAACATGGGCTTTTGTTGTTTTTGAGGATTGGAAGACAGTCACATTTAGCTGGGAGAAGGGGCTTAAAGCTGAGCGCTTGGGACCACCACAAAACACGCATTGAGTTCAGGGCAACAGTTTATGGTGGAGCTCATGCAAGGGGGTGGGGGAGGCTACATTCAGAGAGAAGCTTTGTAGGCAACTGGGCTGAAATTACAGCAACCGAATGTGGTATTGCTGAAAATTATTCCTTTGAATTCTTAGCTAGCAAGTTCTAGTTGCATGCAGACACCGTGTTGCAAATTGCTAAACAATACGAAGGAAGCGTAAACGAGTAACATGCAAAGTGAGTTACTTGAGTTTCTACAGCTTTTTCTCTTAGAAATGGTTCTTGGCCTATTGAGAAAAGAAAAGAATATCCCTTTGCTATCAGAAGAATCTCTGCTACGTGAGAAACAGATGTCTTATTCCTGCGTGCATTTAGTAGTTCAGGCTTTGGGGTTTTTGGTTTTTTTTTTATTTTAGCCTTTAGTGAGTTTAGTTCTTTATAGGGGTTGCTTTTTGTTTTGGTGGTGATAGTGGGTTTTTCCTTCAAATAAGAAAGCGATACAGCATGAAAAACGCAAAGACAAAGATTTCTAATGTGCTATTTTTATACTTTTGGTTTAGTAGGATGAAGGGAGTTTTGTGAAAATGAACAGAATTGCATAACGCTAATCATCTCCTGCCTTTTTTCAGGTTTTGCAGACGTGACAAATAAGCAAGCGGTAACCGGCCTCATTTCTTTGTATGCACGAGTGGTCATCTGGTTCTGTCGATCCGGTCTCCTTCCAGAGGGTTTAGGTAAGCGTGACCTGTCATACGTTTGTAACAAGGCGACCATCCAGTGAGTGACTCCCACGAACGCATGCTTAGCCATGTTTTTGTAACGGTTTCGTCAGGAAGAAGTCGTGCTGGTTCATAGAATCATAGAATCATAGAATTGCTGAGGTTGGAAGGGACCTTTAAGATCATCAAGTCCAACCTTTAACCTACCCTGACAAAAGCCACTTCTAAACCATGTCCCTAAGTGCCCCATCTACCCTTTTTTTAAACACCTCCAGGGATGGTGAATCCACCACCTCCCTGGGCAGCCTATTCCAATGTTTAATAACCCTCTTAGTGAAAAAATGTTTCCTAATATCCAATCTAAACCTCCCCTGACATAACTTGAACCCGTTTCCTCTTGTCCTATCACTTGTCACCAGGGAGGTCAGCCCCCGTCTCTCTACAACCGCCTTTCAGGTAGTTGTAGAGCGTGATAAGGTCTCCCCTCAGCCTCCTCTTCTCCAGGCTAAACAACCCCAGCTCCCTCAGTCGTTCTTCATAAGGTTTGTCCTCCAGACCCCTCACCAGCTTTGTAGCCTTTCTCTGGACACACTCCAACACTTCAATGTCCCTCTTGTAGCGAGGGGCCCAAAACTGAACGCAGTACTCAAGGTGGGGCCTCAACCAGTGCCGAGTACAGGGGGATGATCACTTCCCTAGTCCGGCTCACCACACTATTCCTGATACAGGCTAGGATGCTGTTGGCCTTCTTGGCCACCTGGGCGCACTGCTGGCTCATATTCAGCCGGCTGTCAACCAACACCCCCAGGTCCTTTTCTGCCGAGCTGCTTTCGAGCCACTCTGCCCCAATCCTGTAGCGCTGCATGGGGTTGTTGTGACCCAAGTGCAGGACCCGGCAGTCCCAAGTGCAGTGCCTCCAGTGGCAGGGTATGCTGAAGTTCTGTGGGTGAAGTTGAGATTTTGCTGGATTGTCAAGTACACAGCGTAGAATGAGGCAGGCAGTTTCTTTCCTGGGTGGATTTTAGGAATAGCAATGGACCCCTGACGTCAAGGCGCTGCTTGTGTCCACAGCTTGAACTACTTGAGATTTTAAACAAAGTACTATTAAACAACAAGTACCGGAATGCTTGTTTTTACAGTGAGAGCATTACCTGCATGTTTTGAACTTTCTATCAGTTGCTTGAGGAGAAAGTACACCTTGGAAATCCTTCTTTAGTTGGATGGATTATAAATTCCATTGTCAGCCTTAATTGTCTCACAGATGCTCACGTGGCATGTTTAAAAACCATTCCCTTTGAGAACTGGGTGGTTTTTTTTATAGTGAACTTCAACTCACCCTACATGTTGTGAATGCTGCGTGAACTGTAACCTTGAAACGGCACTTGGGGCAAGAAGGAATTGAGTCTTGTCTCTTAGAGTTCTTTTAGCAAAGGCAGAAAGAGGATTGGCTTCTTTCAGAGTTGGAGGCTTCTTGATGCTTAGCTTGTACGATCTTCTGTCTCTTTAGGCAAAAATTTTCGTTTACAAGTGTGATATGACTGCTTTAACTTGCTTCTACTTTGTTGCCTGCAGATGACGATACGCGTTTGTCGAGACCTTTCTACAATTATCCTCTGATTGAGAGCTACTATACTGGTCACCGACAGAAACTTGAGCGTTTATCAAGGTAAGAGCTAGAGGAAGACTCTAGAACACTTCCACGGCTAATTCAGAAGTGGAAGGGAATGGCTTTTATCTCAACAGTTGCATGGGCTATGCGTAATGCCGCTGCCAGCAATACTCTTGACTTCAGTGACACGTGTGTTCTGTTGAACAGAGAGGTTACTTTCCTGTGTTAAAATGTTGATATCTACCTCTGCTTAGTACCACTGGTTGGTATCATCATTTTTCGGTAGTCTACTTTATTCATTGGCTAATGTGTATAATTTCTGACTACTGAAAAAGGCCACGTGATTAGGACAGGATCAGTCACCTCCAGTTCAGCAAAGCAGGGTGTTCACAGAACAATTGTTTTGGAAGCAGAAGAAAGCGTGTTTTTTAAAAAACAATCATCTCCGTCATTGACTGGTAATAGAGGGTCATAACTGTATTGGCCTAAGTCCCCTTCTCACAAGTACGTGGTGTGATTTCGTAAGATGGTTGGAGTTACATGGAGTTGGCACGCCTCGCACTCTCCTGGCTGTCGGATAGAAGTCACTTGCTAACGTCAGCTCTCTTTCCTGGACTAGCTGCCTAGCACATAGGCGGCATGCCTTGGATTAGCCGATAATAGGTTTTTCTTTGGAAATTGTACTGAAAACTGAATAAAGACCTGACCAAGCTTTGGCGATGGCACTGTGACCAAGAGGCTGCAAGGTGAGTTAAGGTGGAAGCTGCAGGGTAGGAGGTATTGACTTCAAAGTTCATCTTCCTTGGCTTACTTCTCAAGTAACTTACATACAGGCTCGTGTGTTCCTTCGAAGCACAGAGCCTCTAGTGTCCTTTTTCTGCTTTGTGCCATCGGGAGATTAAAGGGCAGGGCTGCAGTCAGCAGAAGACTGGAGGAAAGCCGTCACACTGGGAGGCTGGAATTAGTGTTTAACTCTGTCCAAATCCTTGCTACCTTTTGTTCCAGAGGAAGATGGGACTCGGACTGCTTGATGGTTGATGGAATGGTTTCCCAGTTAGGAGACCAAGTGGAGAAGCTGTGGCGGAGAGATGCAGGAGGAACTGGGAAATACCCGCCTGCCAGTTTGCATGTGAGTGTCCTGTTCACTGAGAACAACAACAAACGGCCGCCCTCCCCGCCAAACCCCACCCAAAAGCCAATGATTTAGGGAAGACAGGCGTTTTTTCAGAACTTTTAATTTTTCATTTCAGGCACTGCTGGATCTCTATTTGCTAGAAAGCATTGAAGAAAACTGCAAACACGCAATTGTATCCTTTCTAGTTATTTTGATTACACCTTCAGGGGATGCACATAAATGTTCTTCAGTGTTGGTCGCCGACCTGTTTCATGACATTTTTTCATTTATGCTTCAAAGACGATGCAAGTGAAAACATTTAGTTTAGCGTTAAGTTGTAGACAGAAGCGCTGTTTTATTTCTTTGTACTGTGGATTTTTGATGACTTTTTTCTTAAACGTTTTGTTGCAAAAGTCTTCTCCGATAGGGAGAAAACAGTTTTAGTAATAAGGGTTGAAGATATAAAATGTCCTTAGTTTTTCTCCAAATTTAAACACCGTTTAAAATTTTCTAAAACACCCATGATGGGTTATAAAACAATTTCTGTTTCAGAGCAAAAGGATTTCTAAGAGTGGTTTACCAGTACCGGATTTTTGCTGAAATCACAGGCAGAAACTTAATTTTTAAGCTGCTGAAATACAGAGCCTTGCTTTTGCTGTTTGTTGCCTAACCCGCGAGGGGAGCCTAGAGAGCAAGGGGCTTAGAAACGCTTATAGCCCAGAGCTGTCTTGTTAGATGATGTCCCTAAAAACGGACGTCAGAAAGAGAAAATGACGCTACCAATGAGTGACCCGCATACTGGTTTAAATCCAGTTTTAATCATTCAGAGCTGAGCTGTACTGTAAGGATGCCACAATTTACACTGTTTTATAGAGGCTGGAAATGAAGGAAAAAACCAACTGTGGAATTTACTTGCTGTAATAATTAAGCTCAATGTGTTGAATGTATTTTCTGCTACCTGCTTCCTTTATATTCTTATTCTTACTTCATTATGTTTTTCTAAAGGTAATGTGATAAAGTTTTGGTCTTACAAACTGATTAGCCTTAATGAGATACCTGATGTCAGACAATTTACTTGCTGCTGGATATCAAGCGTTCCTTTCCGAGTGAGACAGAAATTTCAATCGACTCCTTTGCAACTGCCTTTGGCATCCCCTGGGGTCTTGTTAAGCTTGTTGAAGGTTTTTGGCTTCTAGATCACAATGATTACGAAGTAAGTATGGTAGAGTTGAGTTAGACATACATTGCAGTACAAAGCTATAATCTAGAAAATGATTTTAAAACCCGATCTCTAACTTGTACAGAATTCACTGGCCCTGCTCTTTCATCCCGCTACAATCAAAACCGCGTCGTGGCAGCACAAGAGAATTATTCAGTCCCTCCTGTGCCAAGGGGAGCATGGGCAAGCCCTCAGATACATCCAGATGATGAGGCCACCCACGGCAAGCAGCGGGGAAGTGCAGCTTCTCCTCACTGTGTTGCTCTCCAATAGGTAAAGAAATATACCCCACCATTTTGTCACGCAAATCTTGTGAAAATGGAGAACAAAGAATAGAAATCATCATCCCCTAAGTTTCCTTTAAACTTTGAGTACAAGACTCTTGGGGCATCTCTTTGGTTATGCTATTAACATCCCTTTACATCTGAAAAATTAATTACAGGTGCATGGTGGAGGCTTGGGGTCTGTTGCACCAACATGCCGCTCAGGCAAACTTAGAAGACCTCTTAAAACATATGTACGAAACGTGCCGTGAGATGGGCCTGATGGAAGACTTGCTGAAGCTGCCTTTCACAGACACCGAACAAGTAAGTGGGAGCAAGGAAAAATGTTCATCGTCTCTTTGAAAAGAGAAAAGGCAGAGCCATAACAGATTTTTGGAATGAATTTTTTTTTCTCATGGGAGTGTTTGGAGAAGTTTTTAAGGACCAGTGCTGGTGTTCAGAATCTTGCTTTGTTTTTTTCATACCATTCTTTGAAACACTCGGAACAATTTTCTACACCTTTGGTTACAGCTGAAGCTAAATGTTGACCAAAATATGTCACTACTCCAAAGCTACTCTATGAAACTATAAATTAAATGTTACACACCACTGTTGACCCCACGGAGAACAGTTTGTTTGCATCTGAGGAATAAACATGTATCTTTCCCATCAGCCAATCTTACCATTCCGTTATTGAGATACGTATGTTATGCGTGGCTTAGATTACTGGAAGTTGTTTGTGTCACTCCTTCCTGTGGGATGACGAGTAGGTTGTATGTCATCGCTTGTGTCTTGCACGCAACTGTATTTTTCTAGCTGAGAGCAGGCTAGATGCCAATCCACAGGTTAAATTTGTGTGGGTTTTCTTTGTTTTTTTAATTTCTGCGAGTTACAGTGTGCTCTCCAATTCCACAACTTTCATTTCACGGCTTTTATGACAAAAATTCTTGTCTAACCTCTATTTCTCAAAATAGCCAGATTACATTTTGTGTTACATGAACTTGTGTTCTGGATTTGTGACGCATTTGCTGTTTTCTGGAATCATAGTTTTCCAGTGACTCAAACTTCTAAGGTGGTTTTGGAAGTCGTAGGTCCTGCATTTGAAAACTGTCATGTGGCCAGGTGGTGTGCGTAGGTCGCTTTTTCTTGCTTGTTTTAATCTTCACATCATGTTGTCCAGGGTAATTTCCAGTTGTCCCGTATATTCAGGGCACTGGCGTTTCAGGAAGAACAAGGGAAAGCCTGCTATGTAGTAAGTCGTTTGCAAATTGCAGGTGATATCAGAAAATTGCAGGTGGTAACAGGTGTATCAGAAGAAGGTTCTGCAGAGTGCCAGCATTGTTTTAACTTCAAGTTGTAGGCTCTGTTGCTATTCCAGTCTTCCTTCCACTTTGCTACAAGTACCAGGTGAAATCGGTGTGTGCGGATGGGTAGAACTTGCCGCTGTTCTGTGCAGTGGAGGTATTTTCCCATACCTGTAGAGGAAATCTGCTCACTAATGCGAAATAGCCCGGAGAGGTCTGTGCAATGAACTTCTTGTAATTAGTTAAAGTTTTGCTTTATGCTTTTCCTTCATCAGAATGATCATGATCCTCGCTTGAGAGAGAGGGCAGTTGTCCGAAATTCTGCATTACCCCAATATGGCAAGATCCTTCCACGAATTCAAAGGAAGCTGGCCGTAGAGAGAGCCAAGCCTTACCATTTGCCTGCGTCGGTCGTAAGAGAAGGTAACTTTTAGGGGGGGAAATATGGTGGAGAACTAACCACCCACCTCTTTGATGGCACCAGGCTGATATTTTTCCCCTCTTGCTTTCCAGTCTCAAGACCAACGCCATTATCCACAGTAACAAACCCAGCTAATGCAGGACATTTCTGTACTAGAGAAAATTTCCTCAGTGCTGTATTGTGCAAAACTGGAGAAGTCTGGGAAGGAAATGAGCAGGAAACCGGTTTCTCACGAGTTGATAGGTAAGCAGCCTTTTAACAAAGTTTAGTCTTGATCTACGTGTTATAAAGGTCACCTGACTCCGTACCGTTGTCTTGAGGTTATGTGGTCTTTTGTCCTTACTCGCCTGCTTGCAGTGAGGTAGTGGGGTCTCCTTCACTGGAGGTACCCAAAAGGCGCCTGGATGCCAACCTTTGCAGCCTGCTCCAGGAGAAAGTTCTCTCAAGTGTGCAAGCTTCTGTTAGGTGTTACTAACTGGTTTTGCTAGTTCTCAATAAAAATCGTCCTGTATTTTTTGTACTATCCATTGAAACACTAGGAATAAGTTTCTACACCTTTGCTTACAGCTGAAGCTAAATGTTGAACAAAATATGGCACTACTCCAAAGCTACCCTATGAAGCTATTCAAAGTTACACACCATTGACGACCCCACTTAAAACAGTTTCTTTGCAACTGAGCAATAAATACACGTCTTCTTACTCAGACAGCCTTACCATTCAGTTGCTCAGATACGTTATGTTGTGTGCCAGAAGGAAGGTGCACCTGACTAAAGCCTTGTTTGGCTTTTTTGCACATTCAACATATTACATTTAAGAATCAATACTTCATAAGTACTGTGTGGAGAGACAGTTTTTCTGCTATGGTAATCTCATTTATGCAAATACATATATGTTTACATTCTGGGAAGTGTGTTTACAGGCTTTTAGGTAGCTGAAACTAAGACTATGATTACCATCAAGGTATGGGTGTACAGATACTGATAGACTTGATTGTGGGATCAAATAGTCCTGTTTTACCACCTCCTGCCCAGGGTCTGCTTTGTTTCTGCCCTTTTTGCTTAAAATTTGGCAGAGTTATAAAGAGCAGGAAGGAGGCTCGTAGTTGTCAGATGACTTTCCTACGAGTGGCGTGGTCAAATGAACTTGAGTTCTGGTACGTGTGGACTTCAGGGGAATGACAGTCAGTTACATTTTCCTTTTAATTCTAGACCTCGAGCTACAGGACCACCAGCCATAACACATCCTCTCCCTGGTGCAGAGTGGCGCGATGCATTTGTCGGGACGCCAGTTACGAAATCTTCATGGAAGCGTTCCAGCTATAGTACATCCACAGAATGAATGCTTCCAAAAGGCCAACTCAGGGACACGACTAAGTGGAGAATTGGAAGTGGTCCCAGCGCAGAAATGTAGATACGTTTTCTTCTGGCATGGGACTTACATGCCTCGTGCAACTTGAAATGGGATTACTCTTGCCTCAGAGGCAGTGATTTGGGAAATTAAGTGTGAAATGTAGAGAAATAATTACAAAAAGGAAATGCCTGTAACTTCTTCCTGGGCCTGATACATCACCTGAACAGCTGAGGGCTTACCCATATTTCTTGTTGATTGAATGTTTTTGTGCTGTGTCATGTCAGATTTCTCGAACGCAGCATGATCTTGTCCCCATTGATTTATCTGTTTTCCTCTTTTAAATCGTGTCTCTTAACAGGTTGCCTGATTTGATGGTCCATCCCGTTCCTTCATGTTCTGCAGCACAGTCACCATGCAGACCTTCCACATCGTTCATGCCATCCAGCCCACCGAGATCAAATATGCATGGTTCCATCTCACAAAATAATTTTTCAGGAGGCTCAGAGCTGAATTTACTTACCACTCCTCCTGTGATTAAGGTTTGTATTAAAAAAACCAATGCAACACACCAGTGACAACCAACCAAACCAAAAGCTTGTAGATATAAAAAGCACGGGGCTTTTTTATCGTTAAGGTTTTCGTACCTTTGGAAAAAGAGCAGTGCAGAGGCTAAACATCCTCCCTGCTGGTACAAACTCGGTTTGTAATTTAAACTCTTACTTTTGACAAGGGAAGCCTTCTGTTTCGAACATTTAATGGGTTTTAAATTAAGTGCTTTTATTTCTTTTCCTAGAGAGCTAAAGTTTTGGCCACATCTGCTTCTGGTGTTCCTGGGTTTACTCCTCGGTCTATTCTCAGATCCAACCTTCGCACCACTCCCCTAGCTACTCCCTCCGCGTCTCCGGGACGATCGGTCACTCCTCCTTTACGAGCAAAGAAACCTAGAGTATCATTCAGGGAGGAGAACTCGAACGCAGCATGGACTGTTGGGGTAAGTTGGGCTGCAGTGAGTGATTTTTTTTCCAGTTAAAGTCTTTATAGACTGTGTTTGGATTTGGATTTTTATAGAGTTTGCCTGCCTCCTTAAATTGAGAACTGGAATTGCAAATCAGAATGGCAGACTTGAATTTGGCCCAACACTGTAGAGAAGATGGTTCTAGACTTGGGAAACTTAGGGCAAACTGCTTACTGCTTTCTTGTTCGTAGATTTGTAAGTGTAAAAGGAAAGCTTATGCAGACTGGTATTTCTTGGATTTAGTTTTGAAGCATGGCGTGTTGCTATAATATGATGCTTTAGCAACTTTTGACAAAGCAGGAGGCAAGAAAATGAGCAGGTTCTATGGAGACTGGAAACTGCTGTTGAGGGGCTTCTTCCTTCTGCCGGTGTTGGCTAGCTCTACAACTTAGAGGGCTGGGAAAAGATCTTTACACGTGGATTAAATTATCTTGACCATCTGAGTCCCTGGAAATACGTAACAGATACTGCCTTTGTTTGCACCATAAAAACACGAGGTGGAGCTATTTAGAATATGCTGTGTTGTCTCAGGCAATCCAAGTGGCTCCTTAGAGTGCAGGGTTGAGCTGTCGGATGTGAGAGCTGGCCAGTTTGACAAAGTGTTGCCGACTGGAACTTTCAGCTTTTCTCTCATCGTTGCCTTTTACCCTGTTCGATGGTAAATGGAGCACGCGATGGCGTACACTGAACACTCTCTTCTCTGTCCCTTAAACACAGAAGCTGTCGTGTGTAGCAGAGAGTACACTGTATGTTTCTAACGTCACACCCAGCAGTGATCTGAAAGGAAAAGCAGCATTTCACTGTCCTTGGTTTCATCTGGGTCAGTTTGAAGTCGGTCTCTTTGGTAATGACTATTGCATGAACAGGCTTTTTTTTAACTTTCGGTGATTGAAGACAGTGGGGTTAATAAGTGTTGCTTTGCCTTCAAGAAAAGGCACAGTGGCTTTCCTTAAACTTACTGGGTGTGTTATCTGTTGATTTCTGAATTTCAGCTTTTAGGTTGGTGTGAGAGTTTGAGATGGAAGGTTTGTTTTTGTGGAGGGAAACTGTAATGCTTTCGGCAATACCTTTGTCATGACTTGTTCATGAAAGAAACATTCATCTGTGTTCTGTAGAAGTGTAAGAACTTGTGAATAAGTAATGTTTTTGTTGCCTTAACGTAGGAGCTTCTGACTAAAGAGGAAGAGGATGCCAAATATACAGAGTCTGTGGGAAAGCAAAAATTGAAGAGAGGTAGAACTGCAAAATCAAAAATGAAGAAAGCAAGCAAGTATGAAAAGCTTTTTGAACGCTTACTTGCATTCCTTTATTTTGGTAGCAATTCAGCTTTTGGCCACCTCACTTGCTCTTCCTCACTTGGCGGTACAGTTCTGCTCTGACTTTGCGAGCCTGTCCAGCTTGCTGGTCTCCTGGGCACCGTTTTCCCCACTTCACGGTTCAGTTTTCTATTGGAACCAGAAGAGGGAGGGGCTAGGAAAGGCCAAGTGGATGCTACTCTTTGCAATGATGGCGTGCTCTCCTGTCATTCCACCTTACGAAACCACGCTCTTACGGTCTTTAGTTCCCCATAGAAGGCAGGAGTGGGTCAGACAACGAGTAAAGAGAACGTCTTGTTTCTGGCCGTGTTTTCCGGTTCCTTCTGGAAAACCGTCTGGGGAGAGTTGCCTCTTAAAATCAGGGCGTGGGGGCGCTCAAAAAGCTCACGCGAATACTGAGTGAGAATGCTTGGGACAGTCTGGTAAGGAACGAAAGCAAAAGGAAGCTTGTTTCTGTATGTTTTCTGCCTTGACCCTATCTTCAAAGAAGCCCATAAATAATTCTTTGGCATCGATTTTGTAATTCCAACATTGCAAAACGTTTTCCTCTACTGAATACTGTTGGTAATCAAAAAATCAATTTGATACTTCTCTTTCTTTTCAGGACCACAAGAAAAGGAGGCTCTTGGTCACCTCCACCAGTGGAAATAAAATTCGTCTCTCCTTTTGGAAGTGCACTGGATAAAGCCATGGATCGTATTGCAAGAATATGCCCAGTGTGCAAATATGTCTGAGGATAACCGAGCAGTTTAATCCCCCATCAGAACTTCCCCTCGTGGAACACTACTCTCAGGCTTGTTATTTCAATAAAATTGTTTGCTGCAATTTCATCAGTTCCCATGTAACCACTCGTAAATAGCTTTGTTGTTGATTTCTGGTGGGGAAAACAAGCTACGGGCAGAAACCAATCCATAGTGTCTCACGAGTCATTTACTTCTTATCCGTAGTCTTACTGGTACAGAACAGGTTTCTTTTTGGCGTTGGTGAACTTAATACTGCGAAGCTTAAAGCTTGATGCCGGTGTCTGCCAAGTAGCGAAGGGTTGTTACAAATCTGCTGAGCCGGGGCTTCGTCCTTCCTGGCGGCAGGAGCCCGGCCTGGTGCACCCCAGACCTGGGGGTGTCTCTGTCCCAGACCCTTGGATGCGGCTGCTGCTTTCCCGTTTGCAGGTCAGGCCAGTAGCAAGGCTGAGGGTGCACCACACACATGCACGACAGCAACGCGGCTGGCTACGCAGGCTGCCAGAGACGGGGCCGTGCCTTTACCACCTGCCATCTTGCACTGGGGCAGCTCACAGAAAGCCGCCTCTCTGGCTTGTTGCAGTTGAAGCTCACGAGTGACACCAGAGGCATGCTGTCACTCTGCAGGTTCCCCCACGCAGCCACATTTGCAGAGCCCCAGAGGATCAGCAGAGCCTTGAGCCCAGCTGTCGTCTGTGCCCCAACTCTGGGCTCCGTCTCTGACCTCTGGCTGAGACACCGCATCTTTCCAGAGATGGCTTTTCCTCCTGCTCACTGGCTAGCCCACCCTGAGGTCTGCTAGCGGTTTCCTCGTGCACATTTGGCTAGGGGAAAATACAACAAAAATACAATAAAATGGTGTATTGAAACGTATGTTACGATGGAGTTTAGAAAGTCTTCTCTGATAAGAGAAAACAGTTTTAGTAGGAAATGTTGAAAATATCCCTTAGTTTCTCTCAAAGTTTAAACACCGTTTTAAATTTTTTAAAACCCTCCTATCTGTAGCAAATGGCTTCTTACTAGAATGATGTGGTGAAATATCCTGTTTCAGAGCAAAAGGATTTCTAAGAGTGGTTTACCAGTACCAGATTTTTGCTGAAATCACAGGTTTTCCAGCGCAGCTCACGGTGCTTGCTTTGGTTCTGTTGAAAGTGCAGGCACACGGAATAAGCAACAGGGAGAAGAGAAAAGTCATGGGGCAGAAACTTAATTTTTAAGCTGCTGAAATACAGAGCCTAGCTTTTGCTGTTTGTTGCCTGTCTCTTTTACCTTCTAATTACTTCTTGTCTTTACAGAACACTTTCAACGTGCTGGAAATCTATAATGACCAGGTAATGAGGTCGCTTTGCTTCCGTATTAACAAATCTTAGTTTTCTGTGTACGTTGATTTCTTTTTTGCTCATTGTAATTTGAAAATCATCCTTTATGCTCTCTTAACGTGACCCTTCTGGGCATGTTGGCTGAAGTGTGTGGGTGCTGCCTGGACCTAAGAGCATCGTTTTGCTGCTTGAGCCACCCGGCTGCTCTGCCGTAACACTGGCCAAGCTGTTTCATCTCTTGTAGTACATTCCTTCTTTCTCTTTTCTGGGTTGTCCTCCTTTTTTGAAGAAAAAAGGGGGTTAAGAAGGAAGATCCGAGGGCTGGAGCACCTCTCCTATGAGGACAGGCTGAGAGAGTTGGGGTTCTTCAGCCTGCAGAAGAGAAGGCTCTGGGGAGATCTTATAGCAGCCTTCCAGTACCTAAAGGGGGCCTACAGGAAGGATGGGGAGGGACTCTTTATCAGGGAGTGTAGCGATAGGATGAGGGGTAACGGTTTACAGCTGAAGGAGGGTAGATTTAGATTAGATATCAGGCAGAAATTCTTTACTGTCAGGGTGGTGAGGCACTGGAACAGGTTGCCCAGGGAAGCTGTGGCTGCCCCTTCCCTGGAAGTGTTCAAGGCCAGGCTGGATGGGGCTTTGAGCAGCCTGGCCTAGTGGGAGGTGTCCCTGCCCAGGGCAGGGGGGTTGGAACTACATGATCTTTAAGGTCCCTTCCAACCCAAACCATTCTGTGATTCTAAAAGATTCGTACCACTATTAATGCATCACTCAAATGGAGACCATTTCTGTTTTCAGAACAGAAACGTGGCTGACACAAAATTGATCTCTCGCTTTCTACGTTAGAGATTGAAACCCCACTTCTTTTGCAAGAGTTCTCTGCATATTTGGAAAAATTTAACTAAATAGAGATAAATGCAGCTATAAAACTATAAGCACCTGTTTTATATAAACGCCGTGTTCTTTACATAAAGCGAGGCAGTATTATAAAACAAGTAGTTTTGTTTCCTGGAATCTGAGATTACTGTTGGTCCTGTGCACCAGATGTTGCATTCCTAAATAAGATGAAACCCCCACAGGGTCCTCTTTGTCTCGGGTGAATTAACTGTATACTGCAGCACCTTTGAAGAGGTATTTTTTCTTAAAGCAAGTACTATCAAATGAAAGATGGAAGAATACAACTAGAAAACGTGCACATGTGAAAATGTTGACTGTAAATGCTGACAGTCTTCAAACAGCTTACCTGAGTTTCTTCAAATGCTAACTTTCTTACTGTTCTGAACAAATTTAAGGACAGATTCTTCAACTGTTACTTGTACCAATACCATCGACGTGGTTTTGAGGTTTTTTTTACGTTGGTGCTAGCGTAAGGCAGAGTTACCAGGATTTGAGCACCTTCAGTATTCACTTTGACAAAAACCACCTCTGTCTTCTCATCTGTCTGTCTCTCTTTCTCCTAAATTGCTAACCTGCTAAAAAGAGTTAGTTTATAGCCAGATTGCTAAGACACTAGGATTCTTCTTTTATGTTTAAGGACTTTATGGTCATCTTTTCCATGTTAATCCCTATCTCATTTTTGGTAGGGTTTAAAACTAATTTTAAAAACCTCCTTCAAAATCCAATGGCAGGTAATACGTTTGATACGCTCACAGACTGCAGCCGAGACTCCAGCAGACCTCTGTTACGAAGGAACTCTGTCAACCTGACGATACGCTGAAAGGCACACTTTCATAGTTTTTCCCGCTCTGGTCTCGGTGCCAATTGCGGTCAGGTGCTGGGCAAAATGAGAAGAGATACCAGCTCAAAGTGACTGACAGCTGAGGAGGAAGGAAAGGGTGAATGTGCCAATAAGGGAGGGCAGCATATTAAGAGCTTATTCTGTATTCTTATTAACGCACGGCGTATATTTTGACAGCTAAGTTATGTGACGGAGGTAGCTCTTTTTCCTGAGAATTCTGGGTCTCTCTCGTGTGCGTGGCTTAATTCAGCTTCTTTCCTTCCCTTTCTCTCCTGGCAATGCAGCACAGAGTTGAAACGTAGAGCGTACAGATGACCCCTGCTGCCAGGCGTTGGTTGTCTCTGCTTCCCGATGCCGGATCCCAGCGACAGTGCCACACAGAGCTATTCCTTCCTGCCCAGGGGCAGTTTGCTTCCCGGCCACTTCCCCAGTCCCTCGTCTCCTTCTGCAAGAGAAGGTTCCCTCTCTCCTCCTGGCCTTTCTGGGGCTCAGAACTGAAAACGGCCCTCTTTGCAGTCCTTCCAGACAGGCTTTCGCTGGGACTCCAGCACTAATTATTCCTTCTTATTCCAGCTCCCCTGAAAAGAGCTCAGGCACTTAGATGTCTGCTGTCCCAACGCGGTTCATGGCTCAGTGACCGCGTGGCTGCAGCTGCCTGGCTACGAGGAGATATCAGGAGCAGAATCACGGAATCTTCAGAGTTGGAAGGGACCTCTAGAGATCATCTAGTCCAACTCCCCTGCTAGAGCAGGGTTGCCTAAACCACATCCCTCAGGGCTGCATCCAGGCGGGTCTTGAAAATCTCCAGAGAAGGGGACTCCACAACCTCCCTGGGCAGCCTGTTCCAGTGCTCTGTCACCCTCACTGTAAAGAAGTTTTTTCCGTGTATTTGAACGGAACTTCCTATGTTCTAGCTTGTGCCCATTGCCCCTTGTCCTGTCGCTGGGAACCATTGAAAAGAGCCTGGCTCCGTCCTCCTTAAACCCACCCTTTAGATACTTGTAAACATTAATCAGGTCCCCCCTCAACCTTCTCTTCTCCAGGCTAAAGAGTCCCAGCTCTTTCAGCCTTTCCTCATAAGGGAGGTGCTCCAGTCCCATAATCATCTTGGTTGCCCTACGCTGGACTCGCTCCAGTAGTTCCCTGTCCCTCTTGAACTGGGGAGCCCAAAACTGGACACAGTACTCCAGTTGTGGCCAGAAGATTTAACGTTTCCCGCACCAGTTCAGTCCTGCAAAGAGCTGAATTGCTTTCACGTGCCGATGAACGCAGACCCCTTGTTGTGTCTGAATTAGGACTCCATCTGACCCGGAGATGAGGCCCATGTGAACCAAGACCCCCAGAAGCCTTGTCTGGGGTGGGCGCTCCCTGACAGTGGCTGCTCTCCCCTTACTGCCTGCTGGCCAGCTCGTGCTCTGCTCTATTAAGGCATCTTAGCAGCACTGCTGCATTTCTGCCTGGCGATACAGGAGTAGCACTTAATATCTGTGACTTGGGATTTTTTTTCAAAGGTGTTCTGTTTGGTTTTTTTCTCCACAGACACATTGTTTTTAAAAACTTGAGAAGAAAAGAAGACAGCTCTGCCTTTGAGAAATGGTCCCTGTCCTCATCCGCAGCACTGGCGTGGGCACATCCAGTTGCTCAGAGTCAGTTCCCTTATCAAGTGCTGATCAAGACAAAAGCCCAAACCCAGTGTAAGTAAGGCTATTGCAGGCAGGAGGGAGAAGAGTTTCTGCTGGCTGGGAATGAGTGGCGGATCCGGAGCACACAGGCCACGTGGGAGTCCCGTCCGGAGGAAGCCTGGAAGGAGTGGGAGCACCAGTACATTGCTGTGGCTCAGGCGAGTTTCCCAGTAACGGGCATTGCGGCCAGATCCATTAACCTCTGGTCTTCTGAGTCTGATGTTTTCCCCTTTTTGTCATCTTTAAGATTTGTTACTCACGCCCCTCTCTGCCCTTCCTTAATAAACCGTGACTCCAGGTCTGGAACTTCTGCCAATAGAAAGGAAGCGTGGCGTCAGTCTTTCAGATCTAATAATTGCTTCCTGATCATGTTTGATAAAATGATGGGGGTTTGATAAAAATTAGGGACTTAATTCTGTCGGGAATGCTGAGCCCTGTGTGGGGTGTATGGCTAACCGGGGTCGTTCAGGTGCTCCCTCTGGATGGTTGTATCGGTCTTGGCTGGCAGCTGGCACAGGCGTTTGGGCACACAGTACCGTACCCTGTTCTGCTGAGGACAGCTTCTTGTTCACCTGCTGCATCAACTGGTTTTCCTGCCTTGACCTGCCTGGGGTTTGCTTTGTTAAGACAGTGAAACGAACATAATCAGGCTTCTGTTAATTTTGTGCCTTCTACCTAGGAAGCTGTCGGATACAGTTTTAGAGAACTAATGGTGACAAGGCTTTGCTGGTGTGGTATTGCTTGACTTGTGTGGTGGAGAGAAGCCTTAAATTGGCAGGAGAGAGTCACCAACAAGCCGGGCCTGTTGCACGTGTTGCAAATGCATTTGCAGTTGGGCTTGTCAGGTTGCTCTTTGTCAAAGTATGTTTCAGAATGAGATACGCAAAAGCCGCCTGGACACGGTCCTGGGCAGCCTGCTGTAGGTGACCCTGCCTGAGCAGGGGGGCTGGACCAGAGGACCTCCAGTGATTCTGGAAGGCCTTTCTCTTCATTGTGATGCTGGGATTCTGGAATTCGTGCTGGGATTCTGGAATTCGTGCTGGGAGAGGCGAGCGGTGTGGTGTGCTGGGAGTGCCTTGCTCACCACTGTCTCCCTGTGCTGGGAAGGCTGCGTGTATGTTCTGTCCTGAGACACTCAGCGCCTACGTCTGTCTGTCCAGGTGCACCGAGCAAGGTAAAAAAGAGCGTAAGGTCAGAAGTGCCTTTGGGAACTGCTGCGAGCTTCGCCACGGTAGACGGGGACTGCAACTCTTGAACGGAAGTATAGTCGTGTTGGGGAATAACCGCAGGAGGTAGCTGGGTAAAGTGGCTCCAGCGTCAAGTTCTGATCTGTGTTGGTTTTGTTTGTTTTTTCATGGAGAGGGATGTCAAATCTGTGGTCTGCATCAGACACAGGGTCTTCGCTGTTGGGGGCTGTTGGGGTAGAGAGCTGAAATTCTTTCCTCGTCTCACCTTCTGCTGTAGCTTTGTGCTTGTGGAGCATCTGCACAAACTCTGCAAGACAATCTGTAGGCTGCACTTGAGTGAAATAAGGCCGATTGTAGGATTCTGGTACAGACCGTCTCTGTCACGCTGGTGGCTTTTTAGACTACAGCTTAGGGCTTGGATGAAATGTAGGGTTTTTGCCTAAACCGCCGGGAGCGGGGAGGCTTTCTGCCTAAGCGGGAAAGACCTGACCCGGTGGTACTCCCTAAATCACCTGCTCACTCACTCGCTAAATCCTCTTTCTGCAGGAGTAAAATCCGGCAAAGTGCAAATTCACTGAACCTGACGACTACGAGAGTGCAGAAAGTGACTTTTCCATCTGCTGCTCCTCCAGTGCTTGTGAGTTGCTTCCTGTTTCTCTGGGGAAAATGTCATGGAACCAGTCATTAACAACAATTCAAAAATTGGTATAACTTTTATAAACCCTTTTATAACCCTTCCCTGAAATCACTTTAGCTTCCACCTCTGGCGGAAGGAAAGAACGACGCCTGTCAGCTGCAGCCTTTCCCAGAGAGCTAGGGAGTCTCTCCGTGCAAGAGGGAGTTAAAAGTTGCCTTAAAAGATGCCTGACTGTGTCCTGGGTGGTGCCCTTTCTAAAAGTAAAGGGGTTTTTAGCCCTCCCTGCAAACGGAGTGTGTCGTTTCACCCGGGTATGAGCTAGCAGCCCGGGCTGACTGCCACAAAAAGGAGATGGACAAATTCCCTCTCCTTCTTCCCGATGCGTGGTCCTGCCTCCTTCCTTGTGCCACCTCTTATGCTTGCTGGTTGTCTCTGCAAGGCAGTTGAGCTCTCGAAGCTGGTGGAACACCACCTGCTTTTCTGGGTGAGTTTCCTGCCTGCTCAGGGAGTGAACTTGGCTCCTAAAGTGCTCTAAGGCACTGTTAAGGCAGTGCGAGGTGAGCCACAGGAGTACGGTAGTAGAACAAAGGAGCAGATGGAGAGATGGGAGGCGGCGGCAAGTCCTCTCTTTTGGTGGCCGGGAAGTCAGCATGTTTTGTGAAACCATCTCTTCAGCTGCGGCTGGCCATATTTTTAGCTTTTTCGTCAGTAAGCCCATTGCATTGTTGGCCCTTGAAACGGATTTTCGGGTACTACCGTCAGTCAAAACTGACGTCCCTGAACCCTGACTTGGCTGAATGCGATTCTGCTTGAACATGTAATTTCTCCATGTTTATTTTTCTTGGAGCTTTTTAATGCAAAAATCTATCCTCAGCCTGTGACTCGTGGTACGCTCCTTTCTTTGGAAATAGTTTGGAAGTCATAAGTACCTAAGGTGAAGAACAATGGTAATTTTGGCTGCTAGAAGACAACTGACAATAAGTAACAAAGGGTAAAGTACGAAATCAAGGGAAAGGACAAATGGAAAGTTGTACCTGTTACTGAGAAGCTTTTTAAAATCTGATTTTTCTCAGCTCCCATCTTCCTAACCTGTGTGAGTAGACTTGAACTCAGTGTATTGGGCTTTTTCCTGTTATTTCTCTGTTGATACGTCTGGGTCACTTTTTGTTGGTGATCTCACAGGCATCAGAAAAGCAAAGGATTCTCCTTTTGCTCTGCTGGGAGAGCAAAAAGTCTCCCGAGTGCCATTATTTGCAAGGAAAAGAGCTAGAGGTGATGTCTAGGGCATTTTTCACTGCATACTGATGAAATTTCTGTCACTCTCAAGAATATTTCTGGCTGGCGTGAGTCTAGTTGTGCAATTTTTTCCTGTATTTACAGTGAAGAATGCAAGACCTAACAGCTGAGGTAACGAGCAGTCTGCTGCAGTTTCCAGAGGTGACTCTTCAGGCACTTGGGGAAGATGAGGGAACCCTCGGCTCTGTGCTGTGCGGGAGGTTTTCTGGAGGTGAGCATTTTCCTTTAAATTTGGTCTCGGTATAAAGCTGTTCTTGCCTGGAGGCTACCTGAAGCCTCAGGTCATCGTATCAGCTGTGTCAGGTTGGTGCTGTTAAGGGGCATCCTGTTTAGAGAGAGAGAACAAAAAGGGTGCTTCAGCGATGACAAATGCTAATATTAAAACGTGAGTATAGTTAAACTTTGAAGTGGACTTTCCAGGTGATGTGACAGTAGAGCTGGGTGCCTATCTGGAGGTCTAGGCTTCTGTTAAGACCAGGTAGAATCTATCTACCTGAGTGTAAATGCAGGAATTGAGCTCATACTTCCTTTGGGCTGGCAGTAGTTCAGTGAAACAAAATGCCTTCAATTCTTCCTCTACGCTCCAAGACTTGTATTCCCATATGCGTTTAGATCATTTCTAGCAAAACCAAGGCGAATATGGTATAAAGGCTGTCGATCAGGACCTTGTAATCTTTATCCCAAACAACCCAGATTCTTCGGTGCGGGAATGACAAGTACAAATGCAAAATAACAAGGTGGTTAATTTTAGGAGGGATTGCTTGGGGATTTCAACGGGTGATTTTGAATCATTGACTAGAATGAGGTAGGTCGGTCTTCCTCTGCTAGGTACGTTTATTGAAGGAAAGGGGCAGGCACTGTGATTTTTTTTCAGCTGTTTTCAGTCTTCCGTTGGACATTTGCTTCAGTCCTCTTTCTTTTCTCTCACAGGGAGAAACGGCCTGGCGTGGTTGGCACGTGGTCCTCACCTTGAGGTGGTGAACTCTGTGACAGGAGAGCGGCTCTCTGCGTACCGTTTCAGTGGAGTCAATGAACAGCCTCCCACTGTTCGTGTGGTGAAGGAGTTTTCCTGGGAGAAGAGAACTGGACTGCTGGTTGGGTTGGAAGACGCAGAGGGAAGTGTTCTCTGTCTGTACGACCTTGGACTCTCAAGAGTGGTTAAAGCAGTTGTTCTTCCCGGGAGGGTAGGTACTTTTTAATTGGAGAAACGAAGCTTTGATGTTGTTAGGTGCTGCGTAGGCCTGTTTTAGGACAAGCTTTGGAGCGTCTCTTTGTAGGAGGTATTTTTTCTATTGTGCGTTAACATCCTGTCACTTGAGAGTATCCAGTCAAGACGGCGTTGCTGTAAAATCTTGGGCTTAATGTGCCATTATTGTTTGAGTTTACTGAGAGTAAAACAAGTTTTCTGGTTTTATTGTAGAGCACAAAGTTACCCGATTCTCTCCTTCCACAAAAAGGCATTGAAAAGCACCTTTTTTTGGCCCCAATTGCTTGATTTCCATCAGAAATACCGTCTTTAAAATGGCTCAGAATTCCATAGTTGTGCTGTAAATGACTTCGACACATTGCCTTGAATCTCAGCCTAGCAAGCAGGCTGAGGAGAACACATATTTCTGTTGACTTAGGAGAGGAAAAAACAGCCTCTAGTGAGTTATCTGACAGATTGTTGGGAGGTCACCTTGTGGTTGTTACTTTTCTTCTAAATGCGGACTAGTGTGAATTTTACTAAGCTGGTCTCTCCCTTCAACGCTTTCTAAATACGTTTCACTCCCATGGAAATGGTGTGTCTCCCATGCAACTTGGCCGCTGCCTCGTCTGACTCTCGAGCCCTGATTTATCCTAACGCCCGTTTGTCAAAGAAGGCATAGACTGTATCGCGGTGCTGGTGGGCTGTGAGCGGTGGGAGACCTCGATGTAGTTGTGTTTGTCTGTCTTAAGCCCCTTGAATACGATAAAGTTTCTTGCGTATAACTGATTTTCTGTGTTTTCCTCCAGTTAATTACTGCGAAGTAGGAAATGGAAATTGCTAAGCTGTACTAATAGAATGCCCCATGTAAGTTGAAGTTAAGTCACTTACCCGCAGGAAATCTAGTAAATGGAAGGCAGTAACAGGTTTTTGTACGGGGCTTTTTTGTCTTTGTCTCTTTTCTTGATCTAATTGCAAACAATGCTTTGATGCTCCTGGATTTACTTTTTCTATTGAGCTTGTCAAAGAGCTCAAATAGTAACTTGTAGTTTTCCTGTAGGTAACCGCTATAGAACCCATAGCGAATCACGGAGGACCCAGCGTGAGCACTCAGCACCTCCATCAGAGTCTGCGATGGCTCTTTGGGGTGGCAGCAGTGGCTACAGATGCTGGCCATCTCCTTCTGGTTGACCTTAGTTTGGATGATTGCTCCTGCACTCAGAATGATATCGAAGCATTGGGTGAGCCTGCAGTTTTTCCACATGAATTTAAACGCAAGAAAACTTCTGTCTTCTAACGAAACAGTATGCATCCCACTTTGAAGACCCTTGTGTCAGACATTTCTGACGACTGGTTACAGGTGGCAGTTTGACATCGTATAGTCCTGACCTGATTAAACCTGGGAGTGTCTGACTGCTCCTCGCAGTGTTGTAAATGCCCCCTCCCACCAAGATCCCTGTGCCACTATGATTCTTGCCAGAGAGGTGTAGGAATTTTGCCACGTGAGCCGGTGCGGCCGCCTGGTAGGAAGTTGTGTTGGAGGAGCCCTGTTTCCCGGGAATGCTCTTCTGCTTGTGTTAATTGACTTGGGGCAAATTTTGGGCTTGTTTTTTAAAATAAACCCGACTTACCAACACCCATGCATTTGGATGAATGAAATCTCGAATAGGTGTACTCAGATTGCATACACCGTTTTGGCTATTACAACAGCAGTTTCAGAAATTGGTGCCACTTCAAACAGTTTCATCATGAGGCCCAAACTCCTGATTTTCAGAGTCCAGGAAGAATTTGTCTATGAAGGTTACACTTTTACCTAGCTTTCAAACGTGAGTGAGAATACTTGTCTTATCCGAGAGTTCTTATGTTCTTTGAAGACATACATAATGGAAATGGCAAAAAAAAGTGTTGCATAAATGGCTATTTTGCCTGGCACGGTAGCATTAGATGATAGGGGTTGTCACGTCAGTGCCTAAAATGCAGCCTAAATGGCATAATGTATTTATTTATTGCTTGGTTTTGTGTGTGTAGATCTAGAAGTTGTCACTAGAATTCCTGCTGAAGTTGCACAAAGAAGAGAAACTGTGACCAGCGAAGGGAGACATCTCTGTTTTCAATTACAAAATGCTTCCGGAACAGCAGTATCAGCCCTGTGCTACATAAGCAGAAGCAACCAGCTCGTTGTGGGTTTCTCGGATGGCTACCTGTCGCTCTGGAATATGAAAACTTTGAAGAGAGAGTAAGTAGGCCTTTACACTTGGCCATGCCTGGAGGTGTGGGGCTCTCGATTTGTTGCTTAAGGAAGTATGTGGATGTAAAGAGAACTTTTTCAGGGACTGACATGAGTATGAGTATAATCTTGGCACGTTCAGAAATCCTCTTCTGACATAACTTTTCAGTCATACCTGGATCAAGTGGTCCGCCTTCTCCCCAGTGGACTAGGATTGTTTTCCTTATTGTGCCTGTGGATTGAGGAACTGTGGAAAGCATGCTTCCTGGGGTTTTCAGAACCGGTTACTGCAACTGGGGCATCCATTGAAAGGCTGAAGTATGTCAGTGATGTGATTTTGGTGCCGATATTCTCTAAAGTGTCCAGGGTGAAACTAGTGAGACATGAAAACTCAATAGCTGACCTGTGCCTGAAAAATGTATTCTTTCCTGCATGTCAGCTTTGGCCGAAAGAGCAATCTCACCTGAAATATTTGGCTAACTTCTGGTCGGGATTCACTTCAGCAGATCTGCACTGACTCCCCAGAAGCTGTTGGATGCATAAATAGACAGTGGAGGAATAATTAGGTGGCAAGAGTAGAGTGTGGAGGTACAAATAAGGTTCAGAAGTCAGGAAGAACAATGCTTGACGTAGTCCAAGAAACGAGAAACTACCTGTGTTTGGGCCACTAGGCTCACCTTTTGTTTTCTTTTTCGTTTTGCTTTTTTTTTCCCCTAAACCTGTAGGCACCACTCTCAGCTTGAAGGAGGGAGGATTCCTGTCTATGCTGTCACTTTTCAAGAGCCTGAGAATGATCCTCGCAATTGTTGCTACTTGTGGGCTGTTCAGTCTACGCGGGAAAGGTGAATAAAAACTTTAACTATCAGCCACTGAATTAATTCCTTTTTTTTTTAAGGATATTTGTTCCCATACAGTTGAACATGTGTATTTGTTGTGTGTCTGCGATTCTTTCCGGTACGGAAGGTGTTAAACTTAGAATGCAATTTTTACAGGATTTACCAGACGTGAAGAGGGACCTACTAGTTCCTGCCTTCTGTCAGAAGGCAAAGCAACAGTGGCCATATTCTTCTGCTCGCATTCTCAAATGGTTTGCTTTTGTTCCTCGATGACCGCTTCATCATTTGTTTGATAGTCACACCGTGGTATTAAAATACCACTAGGAGCAGTTGAGGCTGCAGATCTAGAACACCAGACGTGCCCACACAACAGCCTGCCGCCCCTAAAGGCGGCGGTGACAGTATTGCCGATGGCCTTGTGCCAGCGTCAGCAGTCTGTGGAGCCTTGGTGAGCCAGTGCAGCTCCCCTGGCAGAAAACGATTCAGCAGAAAAGCCAATGGGTTCCTGCTGTTCTGCTGAATCAAATCGGACTTGGAAGGGTGCAGAGTGTGCAAGAGGGGGAGGGGAACTTTGGTGGTAAGGGAAGGGCAGAGAGATCTCTCTTTCTGCATCAGCAAGCGATTCCATCAGCTCAGCTGTTGGTAGAGTGGCAGTCTTTTAAAATTTGACTTCAAAGCAGTTTTGATGGAGAACTCTTCATTGTGAAGAGCTATTTCCAACAATTCTTAGTCCATACAACATATTACAGCTTTCCAATTGTACGGTTGGCTTTTGCCCCTGAAGCTGTTAGTGTCAAAACGCCCTCCTTCATGTTTCAGTGGCTAAATGTGGCCGATGATCATGTTTTGGGAAGAGGTGGTGTTCTTTTCAGCAGGAGCATGCTATTAAGAAAACGTCTAGGTCTACTAACACGACGATGAGGACTATAAAGCAGCTTTGTAACCAAATTTCATAATTTATCCCTTTTTCAGTGAAGGTGATGTGGTGAGTTTACACCTGCTGCAGTTAGCGTTTGGTGACAGAAAACGCGTGGCCTCAGGACAAGTCATGTATGAGGTAAGAGGTGCATGCGTGGGAAAAGCAGACAATAGTAATTTTCTCTAAGGGAGTATCAGTTGAGTTACAGGGGTGAGATTTACCATCAAACTTCAGAGCTGGCTGAAAAAATAATAATGTTTTGCTGAGTCTTCTTGGGCACGGCCTTTGTCCATACCTTTTGGAAAGAAGGCATACCATTTTATACTGCAGTGTCGTGTGTTCCAGCTAGATTCATCTGCAAAGAGCCCGTATAAATGAAATTCCTGAAGAGGACGCGGCTTTTGCAAATAAAATTATTCTGAAATACCAAACGAATGGCATGTAGGAAGAGAAGATTGGGCCTTGAATCGCTTGGTTTAACCAAGCTTGGGACTTGAATAAGCTTCTGTCTCTCTCCCTTTCTTAAAATACAGTCATACTCTATTCTTTGCTGATCTTCAGTTTTATATTCTTGGTTTCCCTTAGAGCTTTGTCAGCCGGACTTCTCACATGAAATGCACCTACAGTGTCTCTTCAGTGTTGATCCTGACACTTAGTAGCTGTAAAGATAACTTGTTCTTCTTTTTGGCTGGGTGACCTATTCAATCTACTCTTAAAGCCAGGAAAATATGTAATTTGGTCAGAAGAGTGTACCTAAATGTTAGATCTGGCTCCAAGAGGATGCGTTTAAAATACAGATGTGAGGTATCCTTGTATCTCAGATAGCTAACAGAGACAAGGCGCATCTGTTAGATGTGTAATTCCATTCAGTTGTACGCCTGGAAGTCTTCCAAAATCTTTTTGAGGGGACAGTAATCTTAGTTCAGAGCAAGTCTTTCCTCCTGATTTGGTACTTTCTCTTGCATGTTCTCAATAGCTATGGAACGAAACAGGGGTGACTCTTGTATCGTGGTACTCTGGTTTTTGTAGGGACTGTGCCTTTTGATTTTTTTGGATTAATTTAGATTTTGAGTGTTTTGCTTATGTGTAGGAAAGGTGCTTCCTCATTTGCCACTGTTGCTTTTGCATAGAGAGAGGTTAGGTGTTTGGAAAAGGTGGTGTTTCTTTAAAATGCATTATCTATCACGGTGACCAAGTAGAAGGATCTTCCAGTGATTCATCGCGTGCTGGATGCTATCTCTTTATCTTTGTTGATGTGCGGGACCTGTGCTCCACAGCGGATACTTTTAGTCTCAGAACACTTCCTTGTAGTCACAGATTGGTTAGTACTACATGACTGTCTGCCTGCATGGCTGTCTGAGTCAAGTTTCTTGTCCATCTTCAGGGGTAGAAAATTTAAGTGTCTCCCGTTTGCTAGGCCAAGTTTGAGTAAAGAAGGAGGAATCTACTGTTGATCCTTGTTCATTGGATAGAGTTCATAGGAGCTCAAAAGACTTTTTCAATACAGCAGTGCTTTTTGTTCCGGGAATTAGGTTTGAGGCTATGAAGCAGTGCCTCTTTGACTGTGTGTCATGGTAAAAGTCACAAATAGGACTTATGGAACATGTGGTACTGTGTTTTTCTATACGCGTGTCAAACTCTTGTCTCCATTGCCTTCAAGGCTGGTTTAAGTCTGCTTAAGTAATTAAACAGAAAGGTATGTTTAAGTAATGCTTCCAAAGACCTTTTTTGTACTGTCGCAGCAGTTGCTAAATCTGGTGCATCAAATCACGATCGTAGAGCGCATCTTTACCCTCGTTCTGCACAATGCTTGCGGATGGGCAGAGTATACACTCTCTACTTTGATACCAGAGTTTGACCAGTGCATCTCGTTTGAAAACTTGTTTTTGTGTTTTGCTAGTCAATGGAGTCATTACTTAACATCTGCCATACAATGGAGTTCCTTAGAATGACTTTGCCCGGCGTGGAAAGTTTAAAATGCACTGCTTTGCTTCAGAAGCATTTTCTTTTTAGTTATGAAAGACTTTTTTTAATTATTTAATTTTTCTTTTTAGACAACCTTCATATTTATTTGTAACACTTCCTGGAATCATTAAGAGAAAGCTCGCCTCTTCTCAGATTAGGTGAATTAGATGTATCCTATGAGATCATACGGGAATGTGTGGTTTCATGCCAGTTCGTTTCAGAGCTCTGCAAGTTTAGGAAACTTGGGTAGAATGTGGCGTTATCAGTTTATGGGTTGTGTGGGTTGGGTTTCTTTTTCCCTCTTTTTTTTTTTTTTTTTTTTTAATTATAGAGCTGCTATTTGTCCCCAGTACACCCATTCATGTGTTGTATGGTAGACAGTTTGAATGAATGCTGTATTTGGAAAGACGGTATTTCACTTCACGCTTACTTAAAAAATGGCGCTATCAGAGGTTCACCACAATCGTGCCGGGGTTTCTGTGTATCTCAAAATTAGTTTGTTTACTGTGTAGTAATTCGTGATGCTAAAAGCCTTGGCCACGTGCACCCCGTGTCCTTTCTGGTTTTCCCTTTTGCTGTTGGCTGTGCTTGGTGAAGGAGCTGAGGGATATTTCACCCGTTAGTCTCTGACAAGATGAGAGGAGGAGCTGTCATAGCTTACGTGGCTTGAAAGAAGATTGCTAATCAGTATGAAGTTCTCACAGTAACTAGAGAGGGGTGCACGGTCACTCTGGTGGTGTGCCCATAGAAAATACCTCTTGACAGCTTTAGCTGCTCTAATGCTGGGGCTTCTCTAACTTCATCAGTTCTGCAATCAAGACATGGAGCAAAGAGCTTTGCATGCATGTGTGTTGCATCATTTTAGATATCTCTTTGTAGCGATATATTTATTTTTATAAAGAACATTCTTGGATGTCGCAAGGAATTCTGCAAAACATGTTTAGATCTGAATAATGTTAGGGAAATTCTAAATTTTGAAAAAGTGCAAAGCCTTTACAGCCAAACTTACCCGTTACGATTTGACACTGCATTCTCTTGCATGTCAGGCGTAGTTTCTGTTTACCATCAGAAATAGGCTCATGCGAAATACACAGTATAATAAGCCTATTCTGTTAGACTGTCTTTCATATTTAGCCATACTGTATGTTTTTATCTTAGAATGACCTTTGCTCTCTTCTCTGATTTTTTCCCCCAGGGTTTGGAATACCGTGGCGAAAAGTTCAGTTTAGATCTCACGGGTGGAGCCTTTCCCTTGAGAGGCCAGATGAGTACTAAATTAATCAGCTGCCAGACTGTCGAAAAATTCCGCAGCGACGTTGACGGAGAGGATAGCGTAAATGAAGGTTTGTTCTGATGTCCGTGTTTGGTGATTTTAAAAGAAGTGCTTTTGGAACCTAAGCAACGAATGCTGTTCTGTCCCCACAGTCTGAAAGTCTTGCCTATCTGCATAGACTAGATTGTTGGGATTATTTACGAAGAAAAAATGGATGCTTAAGTTATGTGGGACTTCTTTAAGGGAAAAAGTGGGTTTTATTTTATGCTTGCTGACATGCTATCGCGATGTATGGTGGGGCCGTTTGTATGATGATGGTCAGTCGTTTTACTCCTCCAGCTGCCATCTTTGAACAAGAAGTTCAAACTCTCCATTGCTTAGGAATGTGACCAGAATTTTTTCCCTTCTTCAAACCGATGTCCGCATCTGCATCCAGATGGTAGCCCGTCACAAGTGGTGCTCCCCAGGGCACTGCACTGGCGCCACTTCTCTTTAGTATCTTGACCAGTGATCTGGACGAGGGGACAAGAAAAAGGGGCAGTGTGACTGAAACCTATCACAGAGATGTTTGCTATTCCGTAAGTACTGTAATCACTCTTAGGAAGTGTTGTGTTTCACGAGTGACAGAACAGAATGAAGCCAAAATAGAAAGTGGTGTTTTAAAAATATCGGATCTATCGTATTTTCTACAAGTCAGAAACAATGTCTTGTCTTTTACAGTCACGTCTCCTGACACCAGTGTCTCAGTCTTCAGTTGGCAAGTGAATACGTACGGTCAGGGAAAACCATCTACTTACCTGGGTGTATTTGACATTAATCGCTGGTATTCTGCTCAAATGCCAGATTCACTAAGGTAGATTTTTCTTCAGTAGTTTTCCATATGCCTGCCAATAATTCATTTGAATGTCGGCATTTAGCTTACGCGCTTGTTTTCTTTAAGGCCGGAAGAATTCCCTCATGAGTGCCCCTATTTTGCACTGTGGTCGCTGGATACTGTAGTGAGCGTGACTTCTCCGAAGCTCCTTTTGGATATTCTGGTCCATGAGCGGAGTCTAAGTCGGGGAGTTCCTCCTTCTTATCCACCACCTGAGCAGTTTTTTCATCCAGGCAACTATAACTTTGGTAGGTATTTCACTGCTTTTGAGAGTGATAAGCTTAAAATGAGGTCAAATGCCATTCATTGGTTCTCTTGTTCAGTCATTGTTTGTCATTCAAAACCCAAACCAAACCAAAAAAACACCCAGTCGCCCACAAACCCAACTCTGATCACGTTGTACTGACAAGGTATTTACTATTGTGGAACATATCTGACAGCCGGCTGAGTTTTGGTGCTTTTGTAATGTAGGCGGTGAAGTGGTGCTGGTTATAGCCTGAAATGCCTGTGAACTGAAGCTCAAAGCACTCAGTTATATGTTTCTAGATACCGGTGTGTAAAAAATGTAAACTGGTCATGCCATAACTGTGAGAGTACGGAAGGTTGTCAAACGTTCCCTGTTTCTGCAGATGGTACGTGCTTGCTGACCTCCGGAGTCGTTCACATGACTTGCACCGGCTTCCAGAAGGAGGTGATCTTTTACTGTATCTTTATTGCGAGTGGCAGGAGATGTAGCTTTTCTAAGTTTTCTGTTGCACTGCTTTCCGTGTTAGGGACCGTTTCACGCTCATCCTGCCCGTCCACACGCATAGTTGCAATTGTATCCTGTCGCCAGTTGTATGCAAATGGTAATGTTTTAGGTCCCCTCTTGGGACTGTACAACTGCCGTTGTCTCCTCTTGAAGCACGATCGGGGATTGAATGTCTAGAAAGGAATGCAACGTTGCTCCAGGAGCAAGAACAAAACCACTGTAGAAGGCGGGGAAAGGTGTTACTTCTTTATTGCCCCTCAGTCGAACTGCCTGCATAGTCTTGAGTTAGAGTTTTGATCCCCAATTCTCTTGAAAAAGGAGGGAATGGAGAAAATGAAAAATCACATAACTGTTTGAGGAGTGAAAATTTTGTTTTCTCCCAAACTCGGCCAAATTATAACTTCTGAGCCACGGCACAGATTGTGACAGATAATTTTGAGTGAAGTTTCAGCTCACTAAATGTTTCCAACATGAATCGGCTTCCATACGAATAGGCATAGAAAGGATCTTCCAAAGCGTGAAGTTGCATGTTAGCTTAGCTTATATAGAATGTATTTTGTGTCAGTGTTGAGGGAAAGAGCAAGGCCTGTGTATAGACAGAGAAGGTAGAAAAGACTTAATTACGCAGATTGCTAACCTAAAGCATCTTAGTGGTTCAGGCTGTCTGACGGTGTCAGTGAACATTTAGATTCTTCCTTTTAGAGGTTATCCAGAAGCGTAGTGACGGAATAACAATGCTGTCTTAATCTGTGGTTTTCGATTGATGTTTCAGACCTTGAATTTTTTGAAGAAATCTGGCCCTTCGATATGGGAAGCCATTCAGGATAGCTACAATAGGTGTCTTGTAGCTGGCTTGCTGTCTCCAAGACCAGTTGATGTCCAGCCATCCAGTTTGAGTCAGGTGAGTGCCTATGAGGGAATCAAGGGGGAAATACATCCATCTGGTCTGACAGGGCTGGAGGGGCTACAAGACACGATACTCCAATTTGAAATACAGGTGTTGACCTGAGCTAGCAGAAGTAATCGTATCCTTAGATCCAAAGTAGTGACTTTGACTGGGAACAGCCCTAAGAGATCTGCCTTTAGAGACCCCTCTCTTAATTCGGTGCCACACACAGATGCGCACAAGGAAGCGTGCAGTCAGTGCTGGTCATGCCCAGCATAACGCATGTGTCCCCCAGAGCAACCCCCATCCCTGTCAGTTTCTCAAAGCAGTGGTTCAGTGCAGTAGCCGACGATGGGGGCGTCTCACTGGGATGCGAGCTCTTGCAGACGTCGGCTTGCTGCACTGTACGTGATCATTTGCTTCCAAGGAAGTGGGCTGTGGTAAAGGATTACTGCTGTCAGCTCTCCCTGGCAATTTCTTCACGGCTTGCCCTCGTTTTCCCTTCATCGGTAGGCTTTTCTGCATCCTCTCCGGGCGGATCTTCACCCCTGTAGCCTCTGCCTTGTGCTGCAGTAGCCCAATTTGCTCCTCTGAGACTGCCCTCTTGCAGCTGCAACACCTTAATCACCTTTATCTCATGACACTCGCTACCTTCTATGTGCTTTATGCCACCACAGTGACTTCACTCCCCCTGCCATAGGTTTTCCATTTGCAATGCACCAACCTTTCCCTGGAGCAATCAGCAGGAAGGGGAGAGCAGCCTTCCCGCTGCCCTCCTCTTCCTGTCTCCTGCATTCGTCACCACATTTGTGGACGTGTGTTAGGACATGAACGCTTCTGCACAGTGTGGTAGCTCAAAGAAATTTCTTGGCAAGCTGGCCAATGGTGTGTTTCCTTGTCTGAAACCAGTTTTCCGAAAAAGATGGCAATATCACATGTGTGTTCTACATGTGTAGAAGTCGCTTTGAATGTCATGATTTTGCCTAGAGGGGAAAGATACTTTTGAATGTGTTTAAAAAAACCCAACCAACCAAACAAATCCCATCCCAAAAACCAAAGTAAAAACTTATGAAGGGTCCTTTCACCTGAGAGAAGTACGAGAACACCAGCTGAGATAAGCTACTACTTAATATCGCGCGTCTGTGCGTACCTGTGATTTATCCTTGTAAGGATTACCACTACACTATAATACAGTATTTGAAGAGCCTAACATTTAAACCATTAGGATGTAAATGTTTCGCTTCTTTTCTGTCACGTTACAAAATTCCAACGTACTGTTTTGGGTGTCAGAACTGCTTCATGTCTTCATAGTCTAGAAAGCTGCTTGGCCGTAGCTTCACTGTTTCCATGCAAACGTTGCACAGTTGTGTTTGTCCTGTCCCCTTCCTGCGTTCCTGATGGCAAACTTATATGCACAGATGTGTAACGCGTATTAGCAGAGGATGTTTCTGGACGTAGTAAGTTGGAACTCGGTACGTGAAGACTGTAATGCAGAGGCATGCGAAGAAAGATTAGAATTAGGCTGCAGTAAGTTGAAATGTCAGAGGAAAAGTGTGTTAATGTGTTCCTCAGAGCAGTGGGCAGTCCAGCCTGTGGCTGGAATTAAGAGAAAGGACGTGGCGTTCCTGGCCTGTGTCCTGATTGACTTTGTGATGTCTGAATGAGTATACAGTTAGAAAGAAACATTTACTGTTGATGGTTCACATGGTGCAAGTAGGTAAGATTCTCATTTGAGTTTGTCTGTTACGTTTAGGAGGAGCAGCTGGAAGCAGTATTGTCAGCTGCTGTCCAGACAGGTTCTGTGGGACTTCTGACTGGATGCATTAAACATTGGATATCTGAAGGTAATACTTGGAACGTTGTTTTTTTACGTGGTACCTCTTTGAGTTGGAGCCTGTTGATTCATTTCTTTTTTGTTCTCTTTGTTTAAAGAGCAGCCAAGGTCTGCTGGTAATTTACGGTTTGTTCTTGAGTGGACATGGAACCAAGTGATCTCTACAAAGGAAGAATTTGACCAAATCTGTGAGTACTAGCGTAGTCATTCTGCAAACCTAAAGTCGTTCTTTCTGATTGAGCTTCCTCAGTAATACGCCGCTATAGGATATTGCACGCGGTCCTTGAAGTGCGCCTTGAAACTCTGGAATTGCTCTGTCGGCTAACGATTTAATATTTATTCTTGAAAAGGTGTTCCGCTGTTTGATGGCTCTTGCAACTTCATTGACCCCCAGACATTACGGTCTCTCCAGCGCTGCCAGTTGCTTTTGAGCAACCTTAGCACGGTCTTAAACTGTTTTCTCACAGAAGCACAAGAGCTTACTGAAAAAGGTTTGTAGTAGTGCTACAAAATCTTTGGTATGTTTTATTAAGATTTGGAATTGTGGCAACATGGGCTTTTGTTGTTTTTGAGGATTGGAAGACAGTCACATTTAGCTGGGAGAAGGGGCTTAAAGCTGAGCGCTTGGGACCACCACAAAACACGCATTGAGTTCAGGGCAACAGTTTATGGTGGAGCTCATGCAAGGGGGTGGGGGAGGCTACATTCAGAGAGAAGCTTTGTAGGCAACTGGGCTGAAATTACAGCAACCGAATGTGGTATTGCTGAAAAGTATTCCTTTGAATTCTTAGCTAGCAAGTTCTAGTTGCATGCAGACACCGTGTTGCAAATTGCTAAACAATACGAAGGAAGCGTAAACGAGTAACGTGCAAAGTAAGTTACTTGAGTTTCTACAGCTTTTTCTCTTAGAAATGGTTCTTGGCCTATTGAGAAAAGAAAAGAATATCCCTTTGCTATCAGAAGAATCTCTGCTACGTGAGAAACAGATGTCTTATTCCTGCGTGCATTTAGTAGTTCAGGCTTTGGGGTTTTTGTTTTTTTTTTTTTATTTTAGCCTTTAGTGAGTTTAGTTCTTTATAGGGGTTGCTTTTTGTTTTGGTGGTGATAGTGGGGTTTTTCTTCAAATAAGAAAGCGATACAGCATGAAAAACGCAAAGACAAAGATTTCTAATGTGCTATTTTTATACTTTTGGTTTAGTAGGATGAAGGGAGTTTTGTGAAAATGAACAGAATTGCATAACGCTAATCATCTCCTGCCTTTTTTCAGGTTTTGCAGACGTGACAAATAAGCAAGCGGTAACCGGCCTCATTTCTTTGTATGCACGAGTGGTCATCTGGTTCTGTCGATCCGGTCTCCTTCCAGAGGGTTTAGGTAAGCGTGACCTGTCATACGTTTGTAAGAAGGCGACCATCCAGTGAGTGACTCCCACGAACGCATGCTTAGCCATGTTTTTGTAACGGTTTCGTCAGGAAGAAGTCGTGCTGGTTCAGTGGCAGGGTGTGCTGAAGTTCTGTGGGTGAAGTTGAGATTTTGCTGGGTTGTCAAGTACACAGCGTAGAATGAGGCAGGCAGTTTCTTTCCTGGGTGGATTTTAGGGATAGCAATGGGCGTCTGACTTCAAGGCGCTGCTTGTGTCCACAGCTTGAACTACTTGAGATTTTAAACAAAGTACTATTAAACAACAAGTACCGGAATGCTTGTTTTTACAGTGAGAGCATTACCTGCATGTTTTGAACTTTCTATCAGTTGCTTGAGGAGAAAGTACACCTTGGAAATCCTTCTTTAGTTGGATGGATTATAAATTCCATTGTCAGCCTTAATTGTCTCACAGATGCTCACGCGGCATGTTTAGAAACCATTCCCTTTGAGAACTGGGTGGTTTTTTTTAAGGTGAACTTCAGCTTACCCTACATGTTGTGAATGCTGCGTGAACTGTAACCTTGAAACGGCACTTGGGGCAAGAAGGAATTGAGTCTTGTCTCTTAGAGTTCTTTTAGCAAAGGCAGAAAGAGGATTGGCTTCTTTCAGAGTTGGAGGCTTCTTGATGCTTAGCTTGTACGATCTTCTGTCTCTTTAGGCAAAAATTTTCCTTTACAAGTGTGATATGACTGCTTTAACTTGCTTCTACTTTGTTGCCTGCAGATGACGATACGCGTTTGTCGAGACCTTTCTACAATTATCCTCTGATTGAGAGCTACTATACTGGTCACCGACAGAAACTTGAGCGTTTATCAAGGTAAGAGCTAGAGGAAGACTCTAGAACACTTCCACGGCAAATTCAGAAGTGGAAGGGAATGGCTTTTATCTCAACAGTTGCATGGGCTATGCGTAATGCCGCTGCCAGCAATACTCTTGACTTCAGTGACACGTGTGTTCTGTTGAACAGAGAGGTTACTTTCCTGTGTTAAAATGTTGATATCTACCTCTGCTTAGTACCACTGGTTGGTATCATCATTTTTCGGTAGTCTACTTTATTCATTGGCTAATGTGTATAATTTCTGACTACTGAAAAAGGCCACGTGATTAGGACAGGATCAGTCACCTCCATATGACCGATTATGACCACATGACCAATAGAGGGTCATAACTGTATTGGCCTAAGTCCCCTTCTCACAAGTACGTGGTGTGATTTCGTAAGATGGTTGGAGTTACATGGAGTTGGCACGCCTCGCACTCTCCTGGCTGTCGGATAGAAGGCACTTGCTAACGTCAGCTCTCTTTCCTGGACTAGCTGCCTAGCACATAGGCGGCATGCCTTGGATTAGCCGATAATAGGTTTTTCTTTGGAAATTGTACTGAAAACTGAATAAAGACCTGACCAAGCTTCGGCGATGGCACTGTGACCAAGAGGCTGCAAGGTGAGTTAAGGTGGAAGCTGCAGGGTAGGAGGTATTGACTTCAAAGTTCATCTTCCTTGGCTTACTTCTCAAGTAACTTACATACAGGCTCGTGTGTTCCTTCGAAGCACAGAGCCTCTAGTGTCCTTTTTCTGCTTTGTGCCATCGGGAGATTAAAGGGCAGGGCTGCAGTCAGCAGAAGACTGGAGGAAAGCCGTCACACTGGGAGGCTGGAATTAGTGTTTAACTCTGTCCAAATCCTTGCTACCTTTTGTTCCAGAGGAAGATGGGACTCGGACTGCTTGATGGTTGATGGAATGGTTTCCCAGTTAGGAGACCAAGTGGAGAAGCTGTGGCGGAGAGATGCAGGAGGAACTGGGAAATACCCGCCTGCCAGTTTGCATGTGAGTGTCCTGTTCACTGAGAACAACAACAAACGGCCGCCCTCCCCGCCAAACCCCACCCAAAAGCCAATGATTTAGGGAAGACAGGCGTTTTTTCAGAACTTTTAATTTTTCATTTCAGGCACTGCTGGATCTCTATTTGCTAGAAAGCATTGAAGAAAACTGCAAACACGCAATTGTATCCTTTCTAGTTATTTTGATTACACCTTCAGGGGATGCACATAAATGTTCTTCAGTGTTGGTCGCCGACCTGTTTCATGACATTTTTTCATTTATGCTTCAAAGACGATGCAAGTGAAAACATTTAGTTTAGCGTTAAGTTGTAGACAGAAGCGCTGTTTTATTTCTTTGTACTGTGGATTTTTGATGACTTTTTTCTTAAACGTTTTGTTGCAAAAGTCTTCTCCGATAGGGAGAAAACAGTTTTAGTAATAAGGGTTGAAGATATAAAATGTCCTTAGTTTTTCTCCAAATTTAAACACCGTTTAAAATTTTCTAAAACACCCATGATGGGTTATAAAACAATTTCTGTTTCAGAGCAAAAGGATTTCTAAGAGTGGTTTACCAGTACCGGATTTTTGCTGAAATCACGGGTTTTCCAGCGCAGCTCACAGTGCTTGCTTTGGTTCCGTTGAAAGTGCAGGCACACGGAATAAGCAACAGGGAGAAGAGAAAAGTCATGGGGCAGAAACTTAATTTTTAAGCTGCTGAAATACACAGCCTTGCTTTTGCTGTTTGTTGCCTAACCCGCGAGGGGAGCCTAGAGAGCAAGGGGCTTAGAAACGCTTATAGCCCAGAGCTGTCTTGTTAGATGATGTCCCTAAAAACGGACGTCAGAAAGAGAAAATGACACTACCAATGAGTGACCTGCATACTGGTTTAAATCCAGTTTTAATCATTCGGAGCTGAGCTGTACTGTAAGGATGCCACAATTTACACTGTTTTATAGACGCTGGACATGAGGGAAAAACCCAACTGTGGAATTTATTTGCTGTAATAATTGAGCATTGGATGCTCCAATGTTTTGAATGTATTTTCTGCTTCCTACCACTTTTATATTCTTACTTCATTATGTTTTTCTAAAGGTAATGTGATAAAGTTTTGGTCTTACAAACTGATTAGCCTTAATGAGATACCTGATGTCAGACAATTTACTTGCTGCTGGATATCAAGCGTTCCTTTCCGAGTGAGACAGAAACTTCAATCGACTCCTTTGCAACTGCCTTTGGCATGCCTTGGGGACTTGTTAAGCTTGTTGAAGGTTTTTGGCTTCTAGATCACAATGATTACGAAGTAAGTATGGTAGAGTTGAGTTAGACATACATTGCAGTACAAAGCTATAATCTAGAAAATGATTTTAAAACCCGATCTCTAACTTGTACAGAATTCACTGGCCCTGCTCTTTCATCCCGCTACAATCAAAACCGCGTCGTGGCAGCACAAGAGAATTATTCAGTCCCTCCTGTGCCAAGGGGAGCGTGGGCAAGCCCTCAGATACATCCAGCTGATGAGGCCACCCACGGCAAGCAGCGGGGAAGTGCAGCTTCTCCTCACTGTGTTGCTCTCCAATAGGTAAAGAAATATACCCCACCATTTTGTCACGCAAATCTTGTGAAAATGGAGAACAAAGAATAGAAATCATCATCCCCTAAGTTTCCTTTAAACTTTGAGTACAAGACTCTTGGGGCATCTCTTTGGTTATGCTATTAACATCCCTTTACGTCTGAAAAATTAATTACAGGTGCATGGTGGAGGCTTGGGGTCTGTTGCACCAACATGCCGCTCAGGCAAACTTAGAAGACCTCTTAAAACACATGTACGGAATGTGCCGTGAGATGGGCCTGATGGAAGACTTGCTGAAGCTGCCTTTCACAGACACCGAACAAGTAAGTGGGAGCAAGGAAAAATGTTCATCGTCTCTTTGAAAAGAGAAAAGGCAGAGCCATAACAGATTTTTGGAATGATTTTTTTTTTCTCATAGGAGTGTTTGGAGAAGTTTTTAAGGACCAGTGCCGGTGTTCAGAATCAAGAATTCCTTTTAGTTCACCATCTGCAGCGTGCCAACTACATTGCAGCACTAGAGCTGAATCAATCCATGAATGTAAATCTTATGGTAAGCGTGAAAGTTCTGTTCTGTCAAGCGTGCACGTTTCTGCTGGGTGTTACTAACTGGTTTTGATAGTACTCAATAAAAATCCTGCTTTGTTTTTTTCATACCAGTCTTTGAAACACTCGGAACAAGTTTCTACACCTTTGGTTACAGCTGAAGCTAAATGTTGACCAATATACGTCACTACTCCAAAGCTACTCTATGAAGCTATAAATTAAATGTTACACACCACTGTTGACCCCACTGAGAACAGTTTGTTTGCATCTGAGGAATAAACATGTATCTTTCCCATCAGCCAATCTTACCATTCCGTTATTGAGATACGTATGTTATGCGTGGCTTAGATTACTGGAAGTTGTTTGTGTCACTCCTTCCTATGGGATGACGAGTAGGTTGTATGTCATCGCTTGTGTCTTGCACGCAACTGTATTTTTCTAGCTGAGAGCAGGCTAGGTGCCAATCCACAGGTTAAATTTCTGTGGGTTTTGTTTGTTTTTTTTTAATTTCTGCGAGTTACAGTGTGCTCTCCAATTCCGCAACTTTCATTTCACGGCTTTTATGACAAAAATTCTTGTCTAACCTCTATTTCTCAAAATAGCCAGATTACATTTTGTGTTACATGAACTTGTGTTCTGGATTTGTGACGCGTTTGCCGTTTTCTGGAATCATAGTTTTCCAGTGACTCAAACTTCTAAGGTGGTTTTGGAAGTCGTAGGTCCTGCATTTGAAAACTGTCATGTGGCCAGGTGGTGTGCGTAGGTCGCTTTTTCTTGCTTGTTTTAATCTTCACATCATGTTGTCCAGGGTAATTTCCAGTTGTCCCGTATATTCAGGGCACTGGCGTTTCAGGAAGAACAAGGGAAAGCCTGCTATGTAGTAAGTCGTTTGCAAATTGCAGGTGATATCAGAAAATTGCAGGTGATAACAGGTGTATCAGAAGAAGGTTCTGCAGAGTGCCAGCATTGTTTTAACTTCAAGTTGTAGGCTCTGTTGCTATTCCAGTCTTCCTTCCACTTTGCTACAAGTACCAGGTGAAATCGGTGTGTGCGGATGGGTAGAACTTGCCGCTGTTCTGTGCAGTGGAGGTGTTTTACCACACCCGTAGAGGAAATCTGCTCACTAATGCGAAATAGCCCGGAGAGGTCTGTGCAATGAACTTCTTGTAATTAGTTAAGCTTTTGCTTTGCGCTTTTCCTTCATCAGAACGACGGCGATCATCGCTTGACCGACAGAGCAGTTGCCAGAAATTCTCTATTAGCCCAATATGGCAAGATCCTTCCACGAATTGAAAGGCAGCTGGCCGTAGAGAGAGCCAAGCTTTACCATGTGCCTGCATTGGCCTCAAGAGAAGGTAACTTTTAGCGGGGGGAAATAGAGGGGAGAATTCCCTGTCACTTGGATGACACCAGGCTGAAATTTTTCCCCTCTTGCTTTACAGTCTCAAGACCAAAGCCATTCACTCCAGTAAGAAAACAAGCTAAAGCAGGAAATGTGCGTCAAAGACCAAATTTTCTGGCGAAAATATTGTCCAGAATTAAAGAATCCTGGGCAGGAATGAAGGAGAAAACTGGTTTCTCACAAGGTGGATTTTAAAGATGATGTCGTTTTTATAGCTGCTAAACGTGCTGTTTCTTCAGCAGGATGTTTCTAAAATTGAGGATGTTTCTAAAATGGGACCTGTTGAGATCCAAACAGGAGAGCAAGCAGTTGGGTTTCAACAGCACCCGCCAGTCCCTCACTAGAGACAGGAACAAGAAGAGACCTTAGATGCATTCACTTATTCAGCTCATCTCGGCTTTGGGATTTAGGACAACACTGTAGAGAAGACGGGGCTGGACTTGGGAATACGCAAATCCCTCATGGGAGTCAATGGAAAATTTGGGATGGGAAGAAGGCAGCAGGTCACAAAGCTTCCGCAGTCATTCCCGTAGCAGTGCAGTGAAGGTGTTTCTGCTTTCGTTACAGCTGGTGGGTACTGATTTAGATGTAAGCGCCTGGTTTTGGCTTGTGGGCCCTCACTGAATTTAGGACAAACTGCTTACTGCTTTCTTGTTCGTAGATTTGTAAGCATAAAAGGAAAGTTTACGCAGACTAGTATTTCTTGACTTTAGTTTTGAAGCATGGCGTGTTGCTAATAATATATCGCTTTAGCAAGTTTTGACGAGGCGGGAGGCAAGAAAATAAGCTGATTCTATGGAGACTGCTGTTGAGGGGCTGCTTCCTTCTGCCGTTGTTGGCTAGCACTGCAACTTAGAGGGCTGGGCAAAGGTCTTTACACGTGGATTCAATTATCCCGACCATCCGAGTCCCTGGAAATAAGTAACGGTTACTGCTTTTGTTCTCACCATAAAACCCCGAGTATCTTCACGTGGATCTAGAAGGAACGAATACTTGCTCAGCACAGGGAACGGGAAGAGACGAGGTGGAGCTATTTAGAATATACTGTGTTGTCTCAGGCAGTCCAAGCGATTCCTTGAAGTGCAGGGTTGAGCTGTCGGATGTGAGGGCTGGCTAGTTTGACAAAGTGTTGCCGACTGGAACTTTCAGCTTTTCTCTCATCGTTGCCTTTTACCCTGTTAGATGCAGAGTGGGTCGCCGTGTGGGCATTTGTCGTCAGTGCAGGAAGTACTGCAATGGGATGATTTCTGCCAGTTGTGGCTACAGCTCGCATTGTAAAACTGCTCACTTTGTCCAGGAGTGGCGGCAAATCGTAGTCAGGAACAGAAATACCAGAAACGGGGCACGCGATGGCGTACACTGAACACTCTCTTCTCCGTCCCTTAAACACAGAAGCTGTCATCGGTAGCAGAGAGTACACTGTATGTTTCTGACTTTACACCCAGCAGTGATCTGAAAGGAAAAGCGGCATTTCACTGTCCTCAGTTTCATCTGTGTGAGTGTGAAGTCAGTCTGTTTGGTAATGACTATTGCATTAACAGGCTTTTTTTTAACTGTAGGTGATGGAAGATAGTGCGCTTAAGTCACCAACCTCAGAAGCAGCACCGGCAACACCAGGATAAAGTGAAGGACATCCATCGGGCGATCGTCCATACAGCTAGGATTCTACAGAGTCATAGTTAGCATGTTGTTTGACTGTCAATAAACATTGTTGAATGTGATGCAGCTGAAGGAGACGGAGAGCTTTTTACACCTCAGAGTAATTTTCAGAGACAAGCGTTGTAATAAGGAATGCCCCCCAGCCCTCCTCCTCTCGCTTAGCTTTTGTAGCTGAGCAGACGGCAGAGGGTATGGAACATCCCTTTGGTCAGTTTGGGTCAGCTGTCCTGGCTACGTGCCCTCCCAGGATCTTGTCTTTTTTCCTCCTGAGTCCTTTCTCAGACCCAGCCTTCGCACCGCACCCCTAGCAGCTCCCTCTGCATCTCCGGGATGATCAGTTTTCCCTCCTCTACGAGCAAAGGAACCCAGAATATCTTCCAGGATGGAGAACTCGAACCCCACGTGGACTGATGGAGTAAGGTGGGCTGTAGTTAGTGATTTTTCCAGTTAAAGGCTTTACAGACCGTGATTACACTTGCAGTTTTATAGAGTTTGCTCAAACTGCTTACGTTGAGAACTGGAACTGCAAATCAGAATGGCAGACTTGAATTTGGTCTTAAACGGCTATGTTAGGCCTTCTGTAACGTCACCTGCCTGCCTGCAGGAACACTCGGAATTAGGAGAAGTTGAGATTTGAGGTTTGTGCGGTGATGTCATCCTGGGAGCTTCGTCCAGTTTTGTATAGACTGTATCTATTTCATTATTTCCCTTTTTATTTTATTATTAGGATTTCATGAAAGCAGTTTAGTTTCTCCTACGCTCGTAAATCTCTCTCTACCTCTCCTCCTCCTCTCCGTGTACGAGAGGTTGGGGGGGAGCATCTGTCGCCGGCCATTGGCCAATTCGGCCAAAACCACGACAGATTTATTGGCGCCCGACGTGGGGCATGAATGCAGCTCTGATAGATTGCCTGAATAGTTTGAATTCCAGCTTGTTCAGGGAGAAGAGAGAGTTCACAGCATGTCGGTCTTAGGTGAAATCTGGTATCGTGCCTTTAGAGAGCTTTGTATGAAGTTAATGGATGCAGTGGGGTTTAACCGGTCAAATATATTGCATGGCCTGTTTCTCGTTTGTGTTTGGACGCGGTGGTCTAAGCGTGCCACGTTGGCGTGGGTTTGCCTTCAGAGGTATAAAATAATTGCTTGGATAACGGTTCTGCCTGCCTATCTTGGGCATCTCGTGATGGAGGCTTTTCCTAATTACACTTTCGGGATGGATTCTTTTCCTAATTACGCTCTTGGTCGTACCTGGGGAAAGTTGACTTTGCCCTTCGGTGATGATGCCAAAGCGACAGTAACAGAATCGGGATGAGAAACCTTCGGGCCGTTTCGAGAGTGAACGTTACTTTCATTCGTACGTGATCCTGTTGTCGGTTTTCCCGAGTGTGTTGCAGGGCTGGTTTATTGTTAAATATCGGTGCAGGAGTGAGTATGATGTGACATGTGATGTTGCTGCTCAGACCCCGGGGCCAAAGCCAAAGACAGCAGAAACTCGGGCAGCCCTGCCACCGAAAGCTGCAGTAGGAATTCAGACAACCCCCCCACGGAAAGCTACAGCAGAAACTCAAACAACTCAGATGACTGCCCAAGCCGCAACACAGGCACAAACAACGCCACCGGCCCCGACACCAGCCCGAGCGGCATCGGCTGCCCCCCACCGGCCCCGGCATCGGCCAGGCCCACGGCGGCTGCGCCCCCCAGAGGCCCCGGCGAAAGCCACGCCTCCGCCCATGCAGGCCAAAGCCACGGCCTGGCCGTAGGGACACCGCCGCCAGCGGCATGGGCTGCCCCCACACGGGCCCCGGCAAACGCCACGGCTCCGGCCCGGAGGCGGTGGAGAAAATGACTAAGACAATAGCTGAGCAAAATGAGAAAAGTGCTAAACTTCTTCATGAAATGCTTGAAAAAGTGTCTGAGAAGGGGAAAGAATCCCACTCTTCCCCTGAACAGAGCCAGGTTGCAGTCATTAAGAAACAATGGTAGCGATTCAGCTTTTGGCCACCTCACTTGCTCTTCCTCACTTGGCGGTACAGTTCTGCTCTGACTTTGCGAGCCTGTCCAGCTTGCTGGTCTCCTGGGCACCGTTTTCCCCACTTCACGGTTCAGTTTTCTATTGGAACCAGAAGAGGGAGGGGCTAGGAAAGGCCAAGTGGATGCTACTCTTTGCAATGATGGCGTGCTCTCCTGTCATTCCACCTTACGAAACCACGCTCTTACGGTCTTTAGTTCCCCATAGAAGGCAGGAGTGGGTCAGACAACGAGTAAAGAGAACGTCTTGTTTCTGGCCGTGTTTTCCGGTTCCTTCTGGAAAACCGTCTGGGGAGAGTTGCCTCTTAAAATCAGGGCGTGGGGGCGCTCAAAAAGCTCACGCGAATAGTGAGTGAGAATGCTTGGGACAGTCTGGTAAGGAACGAAAGCAAAAGGAAGCTTGTTTCTGTATGTTTTCTGCCTTGACCCTATCTTCAAAGAAGCCCATAAATAATTCTTTGGCATCGATTTTGTAATTCCAACATTGCAAAACGTTTTCCTCTACTGAATACTGTTGGTAATCAAAAAATCAATTTGATACTTCTCTTTCTTTTCAGGACCACAAGAAAAGGAGGCTCTTGGTCACCTCCACCAGTGGAAATAAAATTCGTCTCTCCTTTTGGAAGTGCACTGGATAAAGCCATGGATCGTATTGCAAGAATATGCCCAGTGTGCAAATATGTCTGAGGATAACCGAGCAGTTTAATCCCCCATCAGAACTTCCCCTCGTGGAACACTACTCTCAGGCTTGTTATTTCAATAAAATTGTTTGCTGCAATTTCATCAGTTTCCATGTAACCACTCGTAAATAGCTTTGTTGTTGATTTCTGGTGGGGAAAACAAGCTACGGGCAGAAACCAATCCATAGTGTCTCATGAGTCATTTACTTCTTATCCGTAGTCTTACTGGTACAGAACAGGTTTCTTTTTGGCGTTGGTGAACTTAATACTGCGAAGCTTAAAGCTTGATGCCGGTGTCTGCCAAGTAGCGAAGGGTTGTTACAAATCTGCTGAGCCGGGGCTTCGTCCTTCCTGGCGGCAGGAGCCCGGCCTGGTGCACCCCAGACCTGGGGGTGTCTCTGTCCCAGACCCTTGGATGCGGCTGCTGCTTTCCCGTTTGCAGGTCAGGCCAGTAGCAAGGCTGAGGGTGCACCACACACATGCACGACAGCAACGCGGCTGGCTACGCAGGCTGCCAGAGACGGGGCCGTGCCTTTACCACCTGCCATCTTGCACTGGGGCAGCTCACAGAAAGCCGCCTCTCTGGCTTGTTGCAGTTGAAGCTCACGAGTGACACCAGAGGCATGCTGTCACTCTGCAGGTTCCCCCACGCAGCCACATTTGCAGAGCCCCAGAGGATCAGCAGAGCCTTGAGCCCAGCTGTCGTCTGTGCCCCAACTCTGGGCTCCGTCTCTGACCTCTGGCTGAGACACCGCATCTTTCCAGAGATGGCTTTTCCTCCTGCTCACTGGCTAGCCCACCCTGAGGTCTGCTAGCGGTTTCCTCGTGCACATTTGGCTAGGGGAAAATACAACAAAAATACAATAAAATGGTGTACTGAAACGTATGTTACGATGGAGTTTAGAAAGTCTTCTCTGATAAGAGAAAACAGTTTTAGTAGGAAATGTTGAAAATATCCCTTAGTTTCTCTCAAAGTTTAAACACCGTTTTAAATTTTTTAAAACCCTCCTATCTGTAGCAAATGGCTTCTTACTAGAATGATGTGGTGAAATATCCTGTTTCAGAGCAAAAGGATTTCTAAGAGTGGTTTACCAGTACCGGATTTTTGCTGAAATCACGGGTTTTCCAGCGCAGCTCACGGTGCTTGCTTTGGTTCTGTTGAAAGTGCAGGCACACGGAATAAGCAACAGGGAGAAGAGAAAAGTCATGGGGCAGAAACTTAATTTTTAAGCTGCTGAAATACAGAGCCTAGCTTTTGCTGTTTGTTGCCTGTCTCTTTTACCTTCTAATTACTTCTTGTCTTTACAGAACACTTTCAACGTGCTGGAAATCTATAATGACCAGGTAATGAGGTCGCTTTGCTTCCGTATTAACAAATCTTAGTTTTCTGTGTACGTTGATTTCTTTTTTGCTCATTGTAATTTGAAAATCATCCTTAACGTGACCCTTCTGGGCATGTTGGCTGAAGTGTGTGGGTGCTGCCTGGACCTAAGAGCATCGTTTTGCTGCTTGAGCCACCCGGCTGCTCTGCCGTAACACTGGCCAAGCTGTTTCATCTCTTGTAGTACATTCCTTCTTTCTCTTTTCTGGGTTGTCCTCCTTTTTTGAAGAAAAAAGGGGGTTAAGAAGGAAGATCCGAGGGCTGGAGCACCTCTCCTATGAGGACAGGCTGAGAGAGTTGGGGTTCTTCAGCCTGCAGAAGAGAAGGCTCTGGGGAGATCTTATAGCAGCCTTCCAGTACCTAAAGGGGGCCTACAGGAAGGATGGGGAGGGACTCTTTATCAGGGAGTGTAGCGATAGGATGAGGGGTAACGGTTTACAGCTGAAGGAGGGTAGATTTAGATTAGATATCAGGCAGAAATTCTTTACTGTCAGGGTGGTGAGGCACTGGAACAGGTTGCCCAGGGAAGCTGTGGCTGCCCCTTCCCTGGAAGTGTTCAAGGCCAGGCTGGATGGGGCTTTGAGCAGCCTGGCCTAGTGGGAGGTGTCCCTGCCCAGGGCAGGGGGGTTGGAACTACATGATCTTTAAGGTCCCTTCCAACCCAAACCATTCTGTGATTCTAAAAGATTCGTACCACTATTAATGCATCACTCAAATGGAGACCATTTCTGTTTTCAGAACAGAAACGTGGCTGACACAAAATCGATCTCTCGCTTTCTACGTTAGAGATTGAAACCCCACTTCTTTTGCAAGAGTTCTCTGCATATTTGGAAAAATTTAACTAAATAGAGATAAATGCAGCTATAAAACTATAAGCACCTGTTTTATATAAACGCCGTGTTCTTTACATAAAGCGAGGCAGTATTATAAAACAAGTAGTTTTGTTTCCTGGAATCTGAGATTACTGTTGGTCCTGTGCACCAGATGTTGCATTCCTAAATAAGATGAAACCCCCACAGGGTCCTCTTTGTCTCGGGTGAATTAACTGTATACTCCAGCACCTTTGAAGAGGTATTTTTTCTTAAAGCAAGTACTATCAAATGAAAGATGGAAGAATACAACTAGAAAACGTGCACATGTGAAAATGTTGACTGTAAATGCTGACAGTCTTCAAACAGCTTACCTGAGTTTCTTCAAATGCTAACTTTCTTACTGTTCTGAACAAATTTAAGGACAGATTCTTCAACTGTTACTTGTACCAATACCATCGACGTGGTTTTGAGTTTTTTTTTACGTTGGTGCTAGCGTAAGGCAGAGTTACCAGGATTTGAGCACCTTCAGTATTCACTTTGACAAAAACCACCTCTGTCTTCTCATCTGTCTGTCTCTCTTTCTCCTAAATTGCTAACCTGCTAAAAAGAGTTAGTTTATAGCCAGATTGCTAAGACACTAGGATTCTTCTTTTATGTTTAAGGACTTTATGGTCATCTTTTCCATGTTAATCCCTATCTCATTTTTGGTAGGGTTTAAAACTAATTTTAAAAACCTCCTTCAAAATCCAATGGCAGGTAATACGTTTGATACGCTCACAGACTGCAGCCGAGACTCCAGCAGACCTCTGTTACGAAGGAACTCTGTCAACCTGACGATACGCTGAAAGGCACACTTTCATAGTTTTTCCCGCTCTGGTCTCGGTGCCAATTGCGGTCAGGTGCTGGGCAAAATGAGAAGAGATACCAGCTCAAAGTGACTGACAGCTGAGGAGGAAGGAAAGGGTGAATGTGCCAATAAGGGAGGGCAGCATATTAAGAGCTTATTCTGTATTCTTATTAACGCACGGCGTATATTTTGACAGCTAAGTTATGTGACGGAGGTAGCTCTTTTTCCTGAGAATTCTGGGTCTCTCTCGTGTGCGTGGCTTAATTCAGCTTCTTTCCTTCCCTTTCTCTCCCGGCAATGCAGCACAGAGTTGAAACGTAGAGCGTACAGATGACCCCTGCTGCCAGGCGTTGGTTGTCTCTGCTTCCCGATGCCGGATCCCAGCGACAGTGCCACACAGAGCTATTCCTTCCTGCCCAGGAGCAGTTTGCTTCCCGGCCACTTCCCTAGTCCCTCGTCTCCTTCTGCAAGAGAAGGTTCCCTCTCTCCTCCTGGCCTTTCTGGGGCTCAGAACTGAAAACGGCCCTCTTTGCAGTCCTTCCAGACAGGCTTTCGCTGGGACTCCAGCACTAATTATTCCTTCTTATTCCAGCTCCCCTGAAAAGAGCTCAGGCACTTAGATGTCTGCTGTCCCAACGCGGTTCATGGCTCAGTGACCGCGTGGCTGCAGCTGCCTGGCTACGAGGAGATATCAGGAGCAGAATCACGGAATCACGGAATCTTCAGAGTTGGAAGGGACCTCTAGAGATCATCTAGTCCAACTCCCCTGCTAGAGCAGGATTGCCTAAACCACATCCCTCAGGGCTGCATCCAGGCGGGTCTTGAAAATCTCCAGAGAAGGGGACTCCACAACCTCCCTGGGCAGCCTGTTCCAGTGCTCTGTCACCCTCACTGTAAAGAAGTTTTTCCGTGTATTTGAACGGAACTTCCTATGTTCTAGCTTGTGCCCATTGCCCCTTGTCCTGTCGCTGGGAACCATTGAAAAGAGCCTGGCTCCGTCCTCCTTAAACCCACCCTTTAGATACTTGTAAACATTAATCAGGTCCCCCCTCAACCTTCTCTTCTCCAGGCTAAAGAGTCCCAGCTCTTTCAGCCTTTCCTCATAAGGGAGGTGCTCCAGTCCCATAATCATCTTGGTTGCCCTACGCTGGACTCGCTCCAGTAGTTCCCTGTCCCTCTTGAACTGGGGAGCCCAAAACTGGACACAGTACTCCAGTTGTGGCCAGAAGATTTAACGTTTCCCGCACCAGTTCAGTCCTGCAAAGAGCTGAATTGCTTTCACGTGCCGATGAACGCAGACCCCTTGTTGTGTCTGAATTAGGACTCCATCTGACCCGGAGATGAGGCCCATGTGAACCAAGACCCCCAGAAGCCTTGTCTGGGGTGGGCGCTCCCTGACAGCGGCTGCTCTCCCCTTACTGCCTGCTGGCCAGCTCGTGCTCTGCTCTATTAAGGCATCTTAGCAGCACTGCTGCATTTCTGCCTGGCGATACAGGAGTAGTACTTAATATCTGTGACTTGGGATTTTTTTTCAAAGGTGTTCTGTTGGGTTTTTTTCTCCACAGACACATTGTTTTTAAAAACTTGAGAAGAAAAGAAGACAGCTCTGCCTTTGAGAAATGGTCCCTGTCCTCATCCGCAGCACTGGCGTGGGCACATCCAGTTGCTCAGAGTCAGTTCCCTTATCAAGTGCTGATCAAGACAAAAGCCCAAACCCAGTGTAAGTAAGGCTATTGCAGGCAGGAGGGAGAAGAGTTTCTGCTGGCTGGGAATGAGTGGCGGATCCGGAGCACACAGGCCACGTGGGAGTCCCGTCCGGAGGAAGCCTGGAAGGAGTGGGAGCACCAGTACATTGCTGTGGCTCAGGCGAGTTTCCCAGTAACGGGCATTGCGGCCAGATCCATTAACCTCTGGTCTTCTGAGTCTGATGTTTTCCCCTTTTTGTCATCTTTAAGATTTGTTACTCACGCCCCTCTCTGCCCTTCCTTAATAAACCGTGACTCCAGGTCTGGAACTTCTGCCAATAGAAAGGAAGCGTGGCATCAGTCTTTCAGATCTAATAATTGCTTCCTGATCATGTTTGATAAAATGATGGGGGTTTGATAAAAATTAGGGACTTAATTCTGTCGGGAATGCTGAGCCCTGTGTGGGGTGTATGGCTAACCGGGGTCGTTCAGGTGCTCCCTCTGGATGGTTGTATCGGTCTTGGCTGGCAGCTGGCAGAGGCGTTTGGGCACACAGTACCGTACCCTGTTCTGCTGAGGACAGCTTCTTGTTCACCTGCTGCATCAACTGGTTTTCCTGCATTGACCTGCCTGGGGTTTGCTTTGTTAAGACAGTGAAACGAACATAATCAGGCTTCTGTTAATTTTGTGCCTTCTCCCTAGGAAGCTGTCGGATACAGTTTTAGAGAACTAATGGTGACAAGGCTTTGCTGGTGTGGTATTGCTTGACTTGTGTGGTGGAGAGAAGCCTTAAATTGGCAGGAGAGAGTCACCAACAAGCCGGGCCTGTTGCACGTGTTGCAAATGCATTTGCAGTTGGGCTTGTCAGGTTGCTCTTTGTCAAAGTATGTTTCAGAATGAGATACGCAAAAGCCGCCTGGACACGGTCCTGGGCAGCCTGCTGTAGGTGACCCTGCCTGAGCAGGGGGGCTGGACCAGAGGACCTCCAGTGATTCTGGAAGGCCTTTCTCTTCATTGTGATGCTGGGATTCTGGAATTCGTGCTGGGATTCTGGAATTCGTGCTGGGAGAGGCGAGCGGTGTGGTGTGCTGGGAGTGCCTTGCTCACCACTGTCTCCCTGTGCTGGGAAGGCTGCGTGTATGTTCTGTCCTGAGACACTCAGCGCCTACGTCTGTCTGTCCAGGTGCACCGAGCAAGGTAAAAAAGAGCGTAAGGTCAGAAGTGCCTTTGGGAACTGCTGCGAGCTTCGCCACGGTAGATGGGGACTGCAACTCTTGAACGGAAGTATAGTCGTGTTGGGGAATAACCGCAGGAGGTAGCTGGGTAAAGTGGCTCCAGCGTCAAGTTCTGATCTGTGTTGGTTTTGTTTGTGTTTTCATGGAGAGGGATGTCAAATCTGTGGTCTGCATCAGACACAGGGTCTTCGCTGTTGGGGGCTGTTGGGGTAGAGAGCTGAAATTCTTTCCTCGTCTCACCTTCTGCTGTAGCTTTGTGCTTGTGGAGCATCTGCACAAACTCTGCAAGACAATCTGTAGGCTGCACTTGAGTGAAATAAGGCCGATTGTAGGATTCTGGTACAGACCGTCTCTGTCACGCTGGTGGCTTTTTAGACTACAGCTTAGGGCTTGGATGAAATGTAGGGTTTTTGCCTAAACCGCCGGGAGCGGGGAGGCTTTCTGCCTAAGCAGGAAAGACCTGACCCGGTGGTACTCCCTAAATCACCTGCTCACTCACTCGCTAAATCCTCTTTCTGCAGGAGTAAAATCCGGCAAAGTGCAAATTCACTGAACCTGACGACTACGAGAGTGCAGAAAGTGACTTTTCCATCTGCTGCTCCTCCAGTGCTTGTGAGTTGCTTCCTGTTTCTCTGGGGAAAATGTCATGGAACCAGTCATTAACAACAATTCAAAAATTGGTATAACTTTTATAAACCCTTTTATAACCCTTCCCTGAAATCACTTTAGCTTCCACCTCTGGCGGAAGGAAAGAACGACGCCTGTCAGCTGCAGCCTTTCCCAGAGAGCTAGGGAGTCTCTCCGTGCAAGAGGGAGTTAAAAGTTGCCTTAAAAGATGCCTGACTGTGTCCTGGGTGGTGTCCTTTCTAAAAGTAAAGGGGTTTTTAGCCCTCCCTGCAAACGGAGTGTGTCGTTTCACCCGGGTATGAGCTAGCAGCCCGGGCTGACTGCCACAAAAAGGAGATGGACAAATTCCCTCTCCTTCTTCCCGATGCGTGGTCCTGCCTCCTTCCTTGTGCCACCTCTTATGCTTGCTGGTTGTCTCTGCAAGGCAGTTGAGCTCTCGAAGCTGGTGGAACACCACCTGCTTTTCTGGGTGAGTTTCCTGCCTGCTCAGGGAGTGAACTTGGCTCCTAAAGTGCTCTAAGGCACTGTTAAGGCAGTGCGAGGTGAGCCACAGGAGTACGGTAGTAGAACAAAGGAGCAGATGGAGAGATGGGAGGCGGCGGCAAGTCCTCTCTTTTGGTGGCAGGGAAGTCAGCATGTTTTGTGAAACCATCTCTTCAGCTGCGGCTGGCCATATTTTTAGCTTTTTCGTCAGTAAGCCCATTGCATTGTTGGCCCTTGAAACGGATTTTCAGGTACTACCGTCAGTCAAAACTGACGTCCCTGAACCCTGACTTGGCTGAATGCGATTCTGCTTGAACATGTAATTTCTCCATGTTTATTTTTCTTGGAGCTTTTTAATGCAAAAATCTATCCTCAGCCTGTGACTCGTGGTACGCTCCTTTCTTTGGAAATAGTTTGGAAGTCATAAGTACCTAAGGTGAAGAACAATGGTAATTTTGGCTGCTAGAAGACAACTGACAATAAGTAACAAAGGGTAAAGTACGAAATCAAGGGAAAGGACAAATGGAAAGTTGTACCTGTTACTGAGAAGCTTTTTAAAATCTGATTTTTCTCAGCTCCCATCTTCCTAACCTGTGTGAGTAGACTTGAACTCAGTGTATTGGGCTTTTTCCTGTTATTTCTCTGTTGATACGTCTGGGTCACTTTTTGTTGGTGATCTCACAGGCATCAGAAAAGCAAAGGATTCTCCTTTTGCTCTGCTGGGAGAGCAAAAAGTCTCCCGAGTGCCATTATTTGCAAGAAAAAGAGCTAGAGGTGACGTCTAGGGGATTTTTCACTGCATACTGATGAAACTTCTGTCACTCTCAAGAATATTTCTGGCTGGCGTGAGTCTAGTTGTGCAATTTTTTCCTGTATTTACAGTGAAGAATGCAAGACCTAACAGCTGAGGTAACGAGCAGTCTGCTGCAGTTTCCAGAGGTGACTCTTCAGGCACTTGGGGAAGATGAGGGAACCCTCGGCTCTGTGCTGTGCGGGAGGTTTTCTGGAGGTGAGCATTTTCCTTTAAATTTGGTCTCGGTATAAAGCTGTTCTTGCCTGGAGGCTACCTGAAGCCTCAGGTCATCGTATCAGCTGTGTCAGGTTGGTGCTGTTAAGGGGCATCCTGTTTAGAGAGAGAGAACAAAAAGGGTGCTTCAGCGATGACAAATGCTAATATTAAAACGTGAGTGTAGTTAAACTTTGAAGTGGACTTTCCAGGTGATGTGACAGTAGAGCTGGGTGCCTATCTGGAGGTCTAGGCTTCTGTTAAGACCAGGTAGAATCTATCTACCTGAGTGTAAATGCAGGAATTGAGCTCATACTTCCTTTGGGCTGGCAGTAGTTCAGTGAAACAAAATGCCTTCAATTCTTCCTCTACGCTCCAAGACTTGTATTCCCATATGCGTTTAGATCATTTCTAGCAAAACCAAGGCGAATATGGTATAAAGGCTGTCGATCAGGACCTTGTAATCTTTATCCCAAACAACCCAGATTCTTCGGTGCGGGAATGACAAGTACAAATGCAAAATAACAAGGTGGTTAATTTTAGGAGGGATTGCTTGGGGATTTCAACGGGTGATTTTGAATCATTGACTAGAATGAGGTAGGTCGGTCTTCCTCTGCTAGGTACGTTTATTGAAGGAAAGGGGCAGGCACTGTGATTTTTTTTCAGCTGTTTTCAGTCTTCCGTTGGACATTTGCTTCAGTCCTCTTTCTTTTCTCTCACAGGGAGAAACGGCCTGGCGTGGTTGGCACGTGGTCCTCACCTTGAGGTGGTGAACTCTGTGACAGGAGAGCGGCTCTCTGCGTACCGTTTCAGTGGAGTCAATGAACAGCCTCCCACTGTTCGTGTGGTGAAGGAGTTTTCCTGGGAGAAGAGAACTGGACTGCTGGTTGGGTTGGAAGACGCAGAGGGAAGTGTTCTCTGTCTGTACGACCTTGGACTCTCAAGAGTGGTTAAAGCAGTTGTTCTTCCCGGGAGGGTAGGTACTTTTTAATTGGAGAAACGAAGCTTTGATGTTGTTAGGTGCTGCGTAGGCCTGTTTTAGGACAAGCTTTGGAGCGTCTCTTTGTAGGAGGTATTTTTTCTATTGTGCGTTAACATCCTGTCACTTGAGAGTATCCAGTCAAGACGGTGTTGCTGTAAAATCTTGGGCTTAATGTGCCATTATTGTTTGAGTTTACTGAGAGTAAAACAAGTTTTCTGGTTTTATTGTAGAGCACAAAGTTACCCGATTCTCTCCTTCCACAAAAAGGCATTGAAAAGCACCTTTTTTTGGCCCTAATTGCTTGATTTCCATCAGAAATACCGTCTTTAAAATGGCTCAGAATTCCATAGTTGTGCTGTAAATGACTTCGACACATTGCCTTGAATCTCAGCCTAGCAAGCAGGCTGAGGAGAACACATTTTTCTGTTGACTTAGGAGAGGAAAAAAGAGCCTCTAGTGAGTTATCTGACAGATTGTTGGGAGGTCACCTTTCAGCCTGCAGTCCTTGAATCTCTGCTCTCTGACTAGTGTGTTTGTGTAGATGGGACACACTGGTGTAATGTTGCTGATGTTTTCTGTCTTCTGTAACCCAGAAACTCAAATGATGTGTGTCCCCTAGCCTCATTATCTTAATGTAAACAAGAATCGGTGGAAGTCAATAGAACATGAAGATTCATTTTTATCATCTTAGAATCTGCAACAACTAGCTAACTAACTTCTTAGCCAGCTTTCCATCAGGTGCTTTGGTTTGACTTGCTAGAATACAGGTGGAGTTTTGTTTGTTTGTAATGCTACAGTGTGATGACTAGTAGTAAGCATTCGTATTGGGGTCACTGAGAGAGAGAAATACGTGCAGCTTTAGCGCAGGAGTCTTCGTGTGCTCGTGTCTCTGCTCTAGCAGTCAGTGTTGTCCTGGGATGTGCTGCAACGTGTGCTGAAAGGTCTGTCTTCGCCTTGTGAGACAGTTGCGTGCAGACTGCTGGGCACGTGAAAGAGCAGCGTGCGCTTCCTCCTTTAGGTGGAGTCACCTTTTTATCTGAGAAGCTGCTGCTTTAGGCTGGCTTTTAACATTTTTCTCAACATTCGTGAAAGCGCTGGTGTGCATTTAAAGCTTCTTTTCCTTTATGTGGTTGTTACTTTTCTTCTAAATGCGGCCTAGTGTGAATTTTACTAAGCTGGTCTCTCCCTTCAACGCTTTCTAAATACGTTTCACTCCCATGGAAATGGTGTGTCTCCCATGCAACTTGGCCGCTGCCTCGTCTGACTCTCGAGCCCTGATTTATCCTAACGCCCGTTTGTCAAAGAAGGCATAGACTGTATCGCGGTGCTGGTGGGCTGTGAGCGGTGGGAGACCTCGATGTAGTTGTGTTTGTCTGTCTTAAGCCCCTTGAATACGATAAAGTTTCTTGCGTATAACTGATTTTCTGTGTTTTCCTCCAGTTAATTACTGCGAAGTAGGAAATGGAAATTGCTAAGCTGTACTAATAGAATGCCCCATGTAAGTTGAAGTTAAGTCACTTACCCGCAGGAAATCTAGTAAGTGGAAGGCAGTAACAGGTTTTTGTACGGGGCTTTTTTGTCTTTGTCTCTTTTCTTGATCTAATTGCAAACAATGCTTTGATGCTCCTGTATTTACTTTTTCTATTGAGCTTGTCAAAGAGCTCAAATAGTAACTTGTAGTTTTCCTGTAGGTAACCGCTATAGAACCCATAGCGAATCACGGAGGACCCAGCGTGAGCACTCAGCACCTCCATCAGAGTCTGCGATGGCTCTTTGGGGTGGCAGCAGTGGCTACAGATGCTGGCCATCTCCTTCTGGTTGACCTTAGTTTGGATGATTGCTCCTGCACTCAGAATGATATCGAAGCATTGGGTGAGCCTGCAGTTTTTCCACGTGAATTTAAACGCAAGAAAACTTCTGTCTTCTAACGAAACAGTATGCATCCCACTTTGAAGACCCTTGTGTCAGACATTTCTGACGACTGGTTACAGGTGGCAGTTTGACATCGTATAGTCCTGACCTGATTAAACCTGGGAGTGTCTGACTGCTCCTCGCAGTGTTGTAAATGCCCCCTCCCACCAAGATCCCTGTGCCACTATGATTCTTGCCAGAGAGGTGTAGGAATTTTGCCACGTGAGCCGGTGCGGCCGCCTGGTAGGAAGTTGTGTTGGAGGAGCCCTGTTTCCCGGGAATGCTCTTCTGCTTGTGTTAATTGACTTGGGGCAAATTTTGGGCTTGTTTTTTAAAATAAACCCGACTTACCAACACCCATGCATTTGGATGAATGAAATCTCGAATAGGTGTACTCAGATTGCATACACCGTTTTGGCTATTACAACAGCAGCTTCAGAAATTGGTGCCACTTCAAACACGAGGTGCCACTTCAAATTTCATCACGAGGCCCAAACTCCTGCTTTTCAGAGTCCAGGAAGAATTTGGTTACGTTATTAAGGTTACGTTTTTACCTAGCTTTCAAACGTGAGTGAGAATACTTGTCTTATCCGAGAGTTCTTATGTTCTTTGAAGACATACATAATGGAAATGGCAAAAAAAAGTGTTGCATAAATGGCTATTTTGCCTGGCACGGTAGCATTAGATGATAGGGGTTGTCACATCAGTGCCTAAAATGCAGCCTAAATGGCATAACGTATTCATTTATTGCTTGGTTTTGTGTGTGTAGATCTAGAAGTTGTCACTAAAAATCCTGCTGAAGTTGCACAAAGAAGAGAAACTGTGACCAGCGAATGGAGGTGTCTCTGTTTTCAACTACAAAATGCTTCCGGAACAGCAGTATCAGCCCTGTGCTACATAAGCAGAAGCAACCAGCTCGTTGTGGGTTTCTCGGATGGCTACCTGTCGCTCTGGAATATGAAAACTTTGAAGAGAGAGTAAGTAGGCCTTTACACTTGGCCATGCCTGGAGGTGTGGGGCTCTCGATTTGTTGCTTAAGGAAGTATGTGAATGTAAAGAGAACTTTTTCAGGGACTGACATGAGTATGAGTGTAATCTTGGCACGTTCAGAAATCCTCTTCTGACATAACTTTTCAGTCATACCTGGATCAAGTGGTCCGCCTTCTCCCCAGTGGACTAGGATTGTTTTCCTTATTGTGCCTGTGGATTGAGGAACTGTGGAAAGCATGCTTCCTGGGGTTTTCAGAACCGGTTACTGCAACTGGGGCATCCATTGAAAGGCTGAAGTATGTCAGTGATGTGATTTTGGTGCCGATATTCTCTAAAGTGTCCAGGGTGAAACTAGTGAGACATGAAAACTCAATAGCTGACCTGTGCCTGAAAAATGTATTCTTTCCTGCATGTCAGCTTTGGCCGAAAGAGCAATCTCACCTGAAATATTTGGCTAACTTCTGGTCGGGATTCACTTCAGCAGATCTGCACTGACTCCCCAGAAGCTGTTGGATGCATAAATAGACAGTGGAGGAATAATTAGGTGGCAAGAGTAGAGTGTGGAGGTACAAATAAGGTTCAGAAGTCAGGAAGAACAATGCTTGACGTAGTCCAAGAAACGAGAAACTACCTGTGTTTGGGCCACTAGGCTCACCTTTTGTTTTCTTTTTCGTTTTGCTTTTTTTTTCCCCTAAACCTGTAGGCACCACTCTCAGCTTGAAGGAGGGAGGATTCCTGTCTATGCTGTCACTTTTCAAGAGCCCGAGAATGATCCTCGCAATTGTTGCTACTTGTGGGCTGTTCAGTCTACGCAGGAAAGGTGAATAAAAACTTTAACTATCAGCCACTGAATTAATTCTTTTTTTTTTTAAGGATATTTGTTCCCATACAGTTGAACATGTGTATTTGTTGTGTGTCTGCGATTCTTTCCGGTACGGAAGGTGTTAAACTTAGAATGCAATTTTTACAGGATTTACCAGACGTGAAGAGGGACCTACTAGTTCCTGCCTTCTGTCAGAAGGCAAAGCAACAGTGGCCATATTCTTCTGCTCGCATTCTCAAATGGTTTGCTTTTGTTCCTCGATGACCGCTTCATCATTTGTTTGATAGTCACACCGTGGTATTAAAATACCACTAGGAGCAGTTGAGGCTGCAGATCTAGAACACCAGACGTGCCCACACAACAGCCTGCCGCCCCTAAAGGCGGCGGTGACAGTATTGCCGATGGCCTTGTGCCAGCGTCAGCAGTCTGTGGAGCCTTGGTGAGCCAGTGCAGCTCCCCTGGCAGAAAACGATTCAGCAGAAAAGCCAACGGGTTCCTGCTGTTCTGCTGAATCAAATCGGACTTGGAAGGGTGCAGAGTGTGCAAGAGGGGGAGGGGAACTTTGGTGGTAAGGGAAGGGCAGAGAGATCTCTCTTTCTGCATCAGCAAGCGATTCCATCAGCTCAGCTGTTGGTAGAGTGGCAGTCTTTTAAAATTTGACTTCAAAGCAGTTTTGATGGAGAACTCTTCATTGTGAAGAACTATTTCCAACAATTCTTAGTCCATACAACATATTACAGCTTTCCAATTGTACGGTTGGCTTTTGCCCCTGAAGCTGTTAGTGTCAAAACGCCCTCCTTCATGTTTCAGTGGCTAAATGTGGCCGATGATCATGTTTTGGGAAGAGGTGGTGTTCTTTTCAGCAGGAGCATGCTATTAAGAAAACGTCTAGGTCTACTAACACGACAATGAGGACTATAAAGCAGCTTTGTAACCAAATTTCATAATTTATCCCTTTTCAGTGAAGGCGATGTGGTGAGTTTACACCTGCTGCAGTTAGCGTTTGGTGACAGAAAACGCGTGGCCTCAGGACAAGTCATGTATGAGGTAAGAGGTGCATGTGTGGGAAAAGCAGACAATAGTAATTTTCTCTAAGGGAGTATCAGTTGAGTTACAGGGGTGAGATTTACCATCAAACTTCAGAGCTGGCTGAAAAAATAATAATGTTTTGCTGAGTCTTCTTGGGCACGGCCTTTGTCCATACCTTTTGGAAAGAAGGCATACCATTTTATACTGCAGTGTCGTGTGTTCCAGCTAGATTCATCTGCAAAGAGCCCGTATAAATGAAATTCCTGAAGAGGACGCGGCTTTTGCAAATAAAATTATTCTGAAATACCAAATGAATGGCATGTAGGAAGAGAAGATTGGGCCTTGAATCGCTTGCTTTAACCAAGCTTCGGACTTGAATAAGCTTCTGTCTCTCTCCCTTTCTTAAAATACAGTCATACTCTATTCTTTGCTGATCTTCAGTTTTATATTCTTGGTTTCCCTTAGAGCTTTGTCAGCCGGACTTCTGACATGAAATGCACCTAGAGTGTCTCTTCAGTGTTGATCCTGACACTTAGTAGCTGTAAAGATAACTTGTTCTTCTTTTTGGCTGGGTGACCTATTCAATCTACTCTTAAAGCCAGGAAAATATGTAATTTGGTCAGAAGAGTGTACCTAAATGTTAGATCTGGCTCCAAGAGGATGCGTTTAAAATACAGATGTGAGGTATCCTTGTATCTCAGATAGCTAACAGAGACAAGGCGCATCTGTTAGATGTG